>NC_138047.1:66329977-67618727 GCF_964194185.1 Rhinolophus hipposideros | reverse complement strand
CACTTACATTACCACTTAACTAAGTGTGTGACTTTAGGAGTCACCTGACCTCTGCAAGTCTCACTTTCTTCATCTTTAAAGGGGACTAATTATAGCACCTACTTCATAGGACTGCTGTAAGTTAATATACTTAAGTCTTCTAATAAATACACAGGACTGTTACCTCCTATTTTTAGTGCTATACTCATTAATATATACAGTAATTAAATAGGATATACATACATTAAAAATTTCGGAACATCACCAGGTGTAGACATCATAGAGATTTAAAAATAAAATCCCACTAGCACCATAGATTCCAATGATTGAGAACTATCTATCCATCTATGATACTTAGATTTTAGGAAAAACAGATGGAACATTCAAATTAGTATGCTTTAAGAAGGACTATCAAATGGAGTGTTTACAATATATGGACAAAACATGGCACATCAGGGAAAGTGCAAAACTCCAGGTAAGTTTCAGTGAGGCCCCTTGATCTTTCTTTGCTGAGAAGGGAGTGAGTAGTTACTGGAACCTGATGACAAAGATTTGTTGATAGGGCTACATGACAGGAGCTGAAGCCTTTGGACAAGGGAAATAAGCAGCCCACTGAGTCTACAGATTGAGTGCCAGAGAAATATTCTAGAATTGCTCTCCTTGCCTCCTCCAATCTCTTGCCCTTCACCTTCTTAGAGAAAGTCACCTGGAAGCCAGAGGGCAGGAAAGCCCACTAATGAGTCAATACAGGTCTAAATCCTACAGCATAAAGAAGAATGGACAAAGGTAGAGATTGTATCTAGAGTTGCAAGCAGATGAAATCTAGACTTCTATCAATGTGCCAATCATCTGTCTATATATCTATCATCTATCTATCTATCTATCTATCTATCTATCTATCTATCTATCTATCTATCTATCTATCTATCTATCATCTATATCTATCTATCATCTATCTATCTATCTACCTACCTACCTACCTACCTACCTATCTCTCATCTATATATCTGTCATCTATTAGGTTGGTGCAAATGTAATTGCGGGTTTTGCGATTATTAACCTTTCAAACTGCAATTACTTTTGCATCAACCTAATATCTATCTATCTACCTACTTACCTACCTATCTAACTACTGATTTCTGTATCTCATGTTGAATGTTTGGTAGGTAAACACAATTTAATACAGATTTAACTTCTGGAGGTTATGAATGCACGTACCCTCACATGTTAAAACAATTTTAAGTCAATAAACACCTTATAACTCAAAAGTTGCCAGAATGTTTGCTTAGTCAAGTATCAAATTTTGTTTCATGCATAAGTAGGCATACATTTCCCATGGAAATTTTTGTTCTTACAATTGTTGAGTCTTTCAGTTTGAAATTTTCACATATCCTGCTATTTGATGATTTTAATTTCCCAAGACTTTCATGCTGAAAAATGTGACTATCCTGAAAATTCAAATGATCCTGGAATGCAGATTTTATGTTGGTATGAGTTATATGTCATAGTGTGAATAAGAAGGAAGAAGAAGAGAGTTAGTTGGTGTGTGATGGATAAAGGAGAGTAGAGGACGAAGGGAAATGCCAAGGTTGAGGAGGTGCCAAAGGTGGCTTACCTCATGCTTTTAGCTTAATATGATCTTGCTTACATTAAAAGTAGACTACATGGCAGCTGGATTCCATGTTTTTTTTTTTATACACAGTCATTTCATTTATGCTTTATCAATAAATATATATGATTTAAAATTTAAACCCTAGTACAAGGATTAGGGTGAGAAATTCTTGTCTCCTGACCAAACCGTCCCCTTGAACCCTCATTCCCCAGGGACCAAGCAATATCACATCCTTTCACTGTTTCTTCTTACATTTATTTCCATACTTCTATATATATTATTAAATTTCTAATTCTTGATTTTAAAATTGGGAAGTGTACAGGAGTGATCAAAAATAGTTTCATAAAGCAGGAGACAATGCTTATAACCAGGCATTCCCAAAAGATATCAAATGCAGATAATACCATTGAACAGAGTATAGATTCTGCCCAGGGAAAGAACACTTTGTTATTCTTGTTTTTGTATTTTACTTCTCATTTTGTGAAATTTTATTCTGTTCTCCTCACTTCCTCTTTCCCAACCTCCACCACTACTCTAGTTGTTTCATACATCTGGCTCTATGCCTGCCTCCTCACCAGTATAAATAACCTGTAGACAAACCTCAATATAATCCTACAAGTTAATGTTTTTGTTAAATTAGTATAAATTTAGCCAAATATCATATTTCATTAATTTTATAATTTGGTTATATCCATATTTAGAGCTTGCATTATTATAAATAAATAAAATTGCTACTCAGCCCACATAATATACAATATTTTTCTTGTTCCATGTATAAATTATTTTAATCCTGTTAATTGTTAAATTTTTTTAATTTTGATAATTTGAAATTTATCTAATAAAGCTGTTAAAATCATAGAGTTGATAATATATAAGAAATATTTACCCTTTGTTTACATTTATATATGACATGAAGGAAAATCATCTGCAGTGCACTGTATAACAATAAAAAATTTACAAAATAAAATTATTATAAAATAGTACATTATTTTATATGAATTATTATATAAATAAATTACTATATATGAAGAAAAAGTAAAGAAAATAGGATTAATACATATGGACAAATGGAAATACCAGGATGTTCATTTCTTTGTTTGGTCTTTTATTCATAATTTCACTTATTTCATTGAGCACATTTTTATTGAATTTCTATATGATGTACAAAACAATTTAGACTATCAAAAATTATTTCATATATTTTATTTAGCCTTAGAAGCCTAAAATCTAGTTGGAGAGATATGTCATTCACATATAAGAGATTAAATTATTATAGTATGTTGGCACATAGCCTAATAATAGTAATATTAATAACAGTAGCAAGAGCAGCAAAACTTGTAGCATATTTGTATTTTCCATATATTAGTTCATTTAATCCTCACAACAACGCCATGTGATATCACTGTTATCTCCAATTATACCAAGTAAATAAATATAGAATATAGAGATTTTCAATGAACTGCCAATGGGCATAATGATAGTAAATGTCACGTTTAATATCCATACAAACTGACTCTAAGGGACTATGTAACAGAGACTGGCAGGAAGAGTCTAAGAAGGTAAAATTTAACTAGATATTTAAAACTATTATAATTTAGACAGGAAAGGAAAAGAACAGAGGGATTCAATTAGAAGAATCAACGTGAGCAAAATAATGGCGTCAGAAAGCATTTAGCAAATTTAAGAGACTATGAGTACATCTGACTATTTGGGAAGAGTACGAGTAGACGAACAGTAGTGACTAATGAGAATGTATTTCAGATTTAAATAGGTTTTTAAAAAAGTGCCTAGATGTAGACTGTGGTTACAATGAATGAAATATCAGCTCAATAAATTTGGTCTTAATCCTGAAGGTAACATACAGTCACTGGAGATTTTTGAGGAAGTCATTCTTTACATGGAACAGTGTCTCCAGGGGAAAATGATTCATATAATACATTTTTCTAATTATTTTTCCAGCTTGGTTTCGGTATATTCTTTGCAACAAGCAGAGAAATAAACTACATATCTTGCTGAGAACCCTTCTAATATTCTATTGCTATAATAAAAACAATCAAGGTATAATTGAAAACCATAAGAATGAGTACTTTTTATTAACTCATCTTTTTTTAGTCACCAAAAAATTACTAATGGGAAAATATACGGATAATAAGCTCACAAAGAAGCTTGTGGTGGTTTATCCATCTCCTTTATATACATGCAGATGCAACTGCACTAAACTATCAAAAACCAGTGCCTGGCGATTTATTCTAAAGTCACTTCAATTTTTATATTTGATTATTTGACTTATCTTGGCTTATACCAATAATCACATACAGCCTTCAGCAAAACTGAGAAGACAAGCTATTTGTCTTTTATACCTATACTCATTCACTTTCTTTGCTCTACTTTTATCCATATTTAAACTACCTAAATCAACCTCCCCACTCCATTCCCATCCTAGGGGGAATGTGATAGAAGAAACTCCAAAGTACTTTACAAGACTGGACAAAATACACTCCAGAGATTTTTCTAGAATATCTGAGATTCTATAATCATATGGAAATGTATAGCTTATTCTATACTATAGAGATTGAGACTCTAGTAACCATCAAGTGGGAAGGAATTTGTTTAACTCATCCACATTAAAGTATTGATATTTTAAAACTTCTGTCACGAAAATTAGGTGAAATGTTGAAGTAATTCTGTAATAAATGATCTCAAGTAATTCCTATGAAAAAAAGATAACCAAGGTGGAATTAATCATTCAGTTTATGGTATATATTGATTAAATTATAAGAATAATAACTCATTTTCCCTACATTTACCTGAATAGATTTAAATGCATTAGTCTTTGTTTTTCCAGTACCTAAATTTTAGCCTATAATAGGTAGATAATAATGCTTATTGAATGAATGAGTATTCATTCAATAAGTGCAAAGAAAAGCTTAAAAATAAATGAATGAATGCTGAAAATCAACAGTGCAAAGAAAAGCTTAAAAATAAAGGAATTGAGATATTGATCTAATCTGAATTTCAACATTGTGGTTCAACAAGTGTATTTTAATTCATATTTCTTTTCAATAGTCACCAAAACTTTGATATTTTATCAATGAGATTTCTGTGAGATGATTCCATACTGCAAATATAAATAGAATTATATTCATCCTCTTGGAAGTAATAACTTTAATGGAAATAACCATAAATATGTATACTGATTATACAGATTTTTGCTTTGCAAATTACTTTTCTGTTTCTTTAACTTTACTTCTAACACCTTTTAAGCTGTTGTGAAATCATTTGCCACATGCTTTTAATTTATGAAGTTTATATTAGCCATTTGTCTAATTATCATCTCATAAACAAGTGTTCTCTGGAGTTCTATCACCCTCTAATAAGCAAGTGTTCTAATACAGTACTATCTCACTTTTGTAAGCTAATTTAAATACCTTTTCCTTTCATTAACTGCTTACTTTTCAAATTTTAAGTTTTGCTATTTTAGTTCAGCATTTTCTTACATAATTCGCTTTTACTTAACCCTTTGAACTGTAAAAATAAAATGAAGAACTCACCACACTTGAACCTACAAGACAAGCTACTTCCAGATGGCTAATAAAAACTACAACTACTATATTCCTATAACATGCTTTAGATATTTTCTGTATCAAGAAAATTAACAGTTTATATGGTGCTTAATTTCAGATAGATCTGAACAGAGAGAGTAATTCTTCAATCATCAACTTAAAAACAATGTATATGACTATATAAATATATTCTCAATCTTTTGGATACCAGCAGGATTTCTTTGAATAGTCTATACCACTTACCATATTGGAATGAATTTTGTCAATATCTTATCCTAATTATTACTTTTATACGTTGGGTAGGAATTAACGTAGTTTTTTTTTTTTTAACATTTGCATGGCCTCACAAGGTAACTGATTCATCTTAAATGAATAGCTGTGAATTTTTAATTCAATGAATAAAGGATTTTGAATAAAATTATAAGTTCTTTAAAGCAGACTGCATTTCTTTCTTTTTTCCAGCGTACAAGCCAATGATACAGAGATGAGGAAAATAAATGTAATGGCTTAACATTTAATGATTAGCTGGAAAGCTAATGTAATTTTTACACATTTTTTTCAGTAATGCCAAAGTACTGAACCTTTTTTATTTGAAAAATACTAAACTCAAATTAAATACAAAAGATAGGTGCAAGACATTGATTGATCTCTAAGCTGATTTGATTTCATTTTTATTGGAGAATAAGTGGAGATTTAGTCAGCATGAAAATAGCTATTCCTCTGAGTTATACATTATTTTGAATAAATTGATTGAAGTGATTTTTATGACACTATCTTTAGTAAAATGGTGAGTATTCACATCAAAAGTCGAAAACCAGAAACTATTATTTCACTGTATAAATAAATGGACAATCTATATATTTGTTAAAATAAAGTCCAATGAAAACTTATGGCAGAACTGTTCAAAATGTAGAAAAATTGAGCATACATAGCAAAAACCAAGAACACAAGTACCATCAAAGGATTTCTTATTAGACTGACAAATGATTTGTTTAATTCATTGTTATTGTTTTATTATTTGTAATAATATAACAGTTTAGGATTGACTTCTCACAAATTATAAATTCTCAAATTATGCCTATATTATTAGGGTATAACTAAATTTTACTTCATTTTTCAAAAATAGCATTTATAAATTAATTATTGCTAATATTCATACATTAATAAATGTAATCTAAATATTATCAGTTAAAACATATTAACCAATAGCCATGGGCTAACGTGTTCATTATAGATTATATGTAATTGAATATATGCTTTTAATAAAAGAGCATGCTCTTTTTGTAACTCAAAGTGCTATCATTGATCATTTTTCTTCTTCATTACCATTGTGAGTTAAATTGATTCAGTGATTCATTTGGATTAAAAATAATATTTAAATATAGTATCTGCACATTTTTAAAAGTCATTTACTTCTTCAATGCTTTTTATTTCTGACTAATCTGCAGTATTCAGCGGTTATTAAATAGTTCATAATGAGAAGAAACACTCCTGGGAGATGAAATTGCTTCAGGGAACAAATGTAGTATGCATTCAGAAAGTAAATAAATTCCCTGGATGGGCCCTCTCCTGTGAATTTTAGTAAATTACTGCAATCTGTACTGTCAATATTAATGATTGGAACACTTATAAAAGATGAGAAAGGGGAGAACACATGCAAACAAAAATCTATTAACTTTCTTTAGCTAATCAAAAAAAAAAAAAAAAAATCAAAGCAAGACTTCCTGACTTTGGGAAAGAGAACAGCTTACATCTCTCTGGTAACTGCACAATCTGACGAGGTACTTAGTAGCTTAACACAAAAATGAGTCTCTGCTAAATATATATATATATATACACACACACATACATATATATATATATACATGTGTGTATATGTATGTACGTATATATACATAGCAACTTGATTTTTCTACATCAATGACCATTATTTTTTATTGCTTCTACATGATTCTCACACTGGTAACAACAAATAAGGTAAAGATAGTACAAGAAAAATAGATAAATAATAAACAATATAAACATGTGAAAGCAAGGCAATCAAAATATTTCTAGCTAATTCAAACCATCAAAATATGATGAAGAAAACTAGAACTGATTCCAAAAAAAACCAGCATTTAATTTGGTATTCCTTTTTGCCCTACATGGGAGTTGCTGGAACTAATATTACTCCTAAGGCTACATACAGAGGTAGGGGAACACTTAAAATGTTTTGTTTTGTTTCTCGAAAGCACAGACATTAATAATACCCTTTCTAAAATCTGCTAGCCTAAAAAAAAAAAAATAGAGTCTACAATAATTTCACTGCTACTTAAGTTACCCTTTCAGAATTTATCTTGATACATCTGAAACTAGTTTAACCTAAATGCATGACAATGTAGTTAAATAGAACTCACTGAAAAGAGAGTAGGAAGGTAATTGGACAGATCAAAATCAGTGATATTTTGATTTTGATCAGTGATATTAGTACAAATTTGAGAAACAAAAATTAGCCATATTTTAATTAGTAACAATATTTTCATCTTGAATTTTTTTTTTCTCATTTTGAATTGGACCTCCTAGTGAGAGCTGCTAATCAAAGGCTTCCGTTTTGATGTACTTTTCCTCTGTGGGTCCCTGAAGTCCTGCAAATGTATGCAGTGTTTTATACCCAGATATTTTCTCCATTCCTGGTAACTTTTTGTGAGTAATATGCTTATGTACATTGTCATATACAGGTTCTTTCTCAATCCTGGGTAGAGTAGACAATACTGAACAAAAAGCAGAACTTACACAGAAGGGGATGTTCAAGAAGCAAGAAGCAGAAGTTATGACACAGGAAAGGACTGACATTTTACATCTAATATCTATTATTTCACTTTTTCATTCAACAAAAAATACATTGTGCCTGATATGAGCTAATTATTGTGATGGATATAGAAATGTCAAATACATGCCATCTTTGTTATAAAGAGAACCAATGTATCCTAGCATATGGTCCTGAGGAAATGGGAAATAAAGAACAAATACACATTTTGGGGGGAAGTGAAGCTAAGAATAAGGTCTATTAAATGGTGTCACTTTGAGGGACACTGGACAACCGCAGGGACTTAGAAGAAGATTGCACAGTGAAAGTCAGACTAAGGTTTCTAAAGATAAACTTTTTATCCTTAACAACTTTTTGAAGGGCTATACTGGCAAAATGTTTTAATAAATCAAAGCGTACTGAATAGAGTTGACAGTGGGGGGCATTCAATACAATGAATAGAGAATCTCCTTGAAAGAAGAAATGAAATTTTGAATAAAACAGTAGCTATACTCCAGAATGAATATGGGGGTATAAATCTCAATAAAGGATATAAAATATCTTCTAAAAAATGGACTGGTTTTATTTTACTTCCATTAAAAAATCAGTAAGTATGATAACCAATGATTTTTTTTTAAAATTAAGAATGAAATAATTGAGAGGATTTAGGAAGATATTGTCAACAAGAAAAATATTGAAAATCAGATGGGGATGTTTTTCATTTTGTTCACTCTCTTCACCTGACTCATTGTCACTAGGATTATTTTGACTGGTTAATAGTTTTAAAATATATTCATATTTAGTCATGTTTTGTTTAATCTACATACATAATGGTCCACTGGCTAAATAACGATTATAATAGGTAATACTCAGGAAATGTAAGAAACATTGATATTGAAATTAAAATTTGTGAGTAAATAAAAAATGATAGCATCGTAACTTTTCCTTAAAGATAATTTCAGTAATGAGAATAATATAAAATTATGGTTCAGTGCTATTTAGTAAAACCATATAAGATTAAGTGATGATGTAATGAAACCTGTATAAATTGTTCATCTACAAAGCTTTTTGTTTTTTTATGAGTTAAAGGCTAGTATTATAATTAAGACACACTCAAACATCATTAGTGGGTAACATAAGACTCTTCTTGTCTAGATTAAGAACTATAGTTATTATGATTTTATTTCATTCTGTCAATTTAGGAAATTTTCAATTTTTAAAAAAGATCCTCAATAGCTAGAAAGGGGTAAAATTAGGAGAAAATATTCATACCTGGTGCTTCCACATTTTAAGACATAGTTAATAAAGATTCAGTTAGATACAATTCTGTTAACTGTTAAAAACATCCGTCTTTTTTCTAAAAATAAAGTATGCATCATTCTAGCCTCAATGTTTAATTGTAATCTCTCTGGCAGAGTGGCATGCCATACTTTAATATTTATTAAAAACATGTTTATAGTTTTGTTTTTTGTGACATATAGCCCTTCAGCTGTGATCCTGTGCAGTTATAATCTAAAACCTCAATGTGATTTCATTTAATTCAGTTCAATAAGTCTATAAAAAGGACTTTTATATGCAGAGTGGATAGTAATATCAGAATGCTATCTGAGATAAATCTAATATGCTCATTCAATTTAATAGTACTTCTCATTAAACTCTCATTATATCCTGCCCCTGACAGGGACTCGGGAAACTTTCAAAGATAGTCAATATAATCATGTATTTAGTCCTAAGGAACTAGAGAAAAAAAACTTTATTAACAACTTTTAATGTGATTGTTGAGTCATTGTATGATACTTCTTACGTTCTAGTCTAAATTTTGTATTTTCCCAAAAGTTCTTTCCAGATACTTTAAGGTATAGAATCCTTAATTATATCTTAAGAGTAAACTTAACAAAAAGCAATGATATGTATATTTCTAACAATAGATTCTACTATTTTTATTTACTCTAAACTTGACTATATATTGTTTTTTAAACAGGGCATCTTGTTGGTTCCTGTTGCTTTATCCATCTATTGTTTTTTATTTTCAATTCTATAAATATTGAACTTAACACCCTTTCTAAAATGATTTATTTTAATCCTTTTTTTGTATGTTTTTATTATGTTAATCCTGATGAAACCTCCAAAGTATATCCTGATGGCATTTTTTATTGTCACAATTCATAGAAACATGAAAGAAAGTATAGATGATTCACTGCATTCTATCATTTTAAAAAGTCACTTAGCTAATGCTACATTTGAGATTACATATCAAGAATAATATTCATTTTATTTTTTACCATTTCCTTAAATAAATTCTAAACAATTGTGTATTCATTTTAAAGACTTGGCTACATGTCTTTTCAGTTATGGGGAAAAAATAGCACCGAGATCTTTGCCAAGTCCAAACTTTCTCCTGAGTTGCAGACTTACAATTTATCTCAGAAGCAAAATCAGTTAGTTTTATTTTTTTTAAAGTCTAATATAAAATATAAAATAATGCAAAGAGCCCACCTCAACACTTGACTGATTTCCATGTTTGTTCTGAGAGCAAAATATTTTTTAGGGAATTTTTTTTTTCTAAGACAAAACACTGATGGAATGAATTGATTAGTTTACTTATGCAAAGTCATTCAGATATCAATAAACAGTCTCCATCATTCTGTCTATATTACATATGTGCACTCATGTCCTGTGTCATGCTTAGAAAAGCTACAGTAATGGGTCTACAGAAGATAGCTAGGAAAGAAGTACTAGTATGGAGCAGTGAGTAACTAGTGTCTGTATAATGCAGACAAAACCCACTCCACTTTTATCATATGGTGAAACAGGTGAAAGCAGCTTAGATCTTACTATGGTGATACATTTTTTTTCATTAGTTTCAGGTGCACAAGACAAAGTAATACTTAGACGTTTATCATTTATATTCCTCACACTGTGTGAACACACCCCATCCACTATCCCTCTGACATCACACAGAGCCATTACATTTCCATTGTCTCTATTACTAATGCTGTACTCCACTTCTTGTAAATATATACATAAATATATATACATATATACATATATATAATATTAGATTAGATTAAAGTAGATTAGGCATTTCCTTTGACCTAGGAATTCCAGTTTTGCTTATAAGCCTCAAGAAATTCTTGCACAAGTACAGAAAGTTACAAAAAATCGGATGCTTTATTTCAACATTTTTACAGTAACAAGGAATGAGGGGTAATCTAGGGTAGCTGGGGACAACATTAGCATACTAAATTGTAGTAGATATGTACAATGAACTCCTGTGCAATATTTAGAACCACTGAATTAGAATCCATAGATATATTACAAGACTGAGTGAAAAAAGAAACTGAGTTATGGCTAGCTATGTAAATAAGCACACAATGGGATATATTTTATATAAAACATGGTCATTAAGGTGCACATTAAAAAGTGCATAAAAGGAGAAGTGGAACATAGGAAAATATATAAGAAAAAGGGTCAGGTATGAGGATAATGTGCCATAAACTGAGAAATATCATTAAATGACTCCTCTGTACCTGAAGTGCTCACAAAAGAGAAAAAGAAAAATCTGACTATAAAATTTACTTGCCTAAATAAATCTACAAATCTGTTAGTAATCTTTCTATCCCTCCAGAAGAATGAACTGCATAATTATAGTTATTAATTGTTATTATACTTATTTAAAATGTAGAAAAAGAAGTATAGAAAAAAAATACCTTCTCAAGGTCACCCAACCATTGGACAAAGACCATGGAAAACTTCTAGATTAATGTTCTATCACCTACCTACCATTTTCTCTCATTAGAGTAAGTATAAGGGGGAAAAATGTTAGGAAATGAAAGTATAGTTATCCCAGAGGGATAATATACAGTGTAAATAATTCTCCCTTTTGTCTGTAGTGGCAAAAATTACTGAATTATTTTCCAGCTAAAGAAGCAAAGAGGAGGTGAAATATCTAAATTTTCTTTTACTGATTTTCTTTAACTTTTATTTTAACCTTACCTTGCAGTAGAAATGGATTTCTCATTTTGAAATCAACAAAGAATGTCATTTTGTTTTTCTCACTCTGACCTTGGGTCTATTTTCCATTTGCATATTCCATCTCAACTGCTGTGTTTCTAAGTATCAAGGACTGATGCACAGCAGAACTGTGCTTCTTAATGTATCATCTGCTCACAATGGTTTTTCATAATAACTATATGTTGCTTGGAGATGCACAGTTAATCGCAGTAATACACACTATAAACTACGATGCTGTATACTTAAATTACCTCTTTCATGTATTATGATGGAGGACGGAGTTGTGGGAGAAAGACTTTTCTAGAGGTTAAAAGAAAATTCACTTTTTTTTTTCCACAAACAATATGTTATAAAATATTAAATGTCAGTTCATGTAGTCTGATTGGTTCTTTCATTAAGGACTTTTTAAAGGTTGATGTAATAATGAATCCTATACATCTGTTTTTTTTGTTTTTAACAAAAGCAAACCTATTCTATCCTTATTGGTTCTAATGTACATTTTTTTTTTATCTCTAGTTTTAAAATCTCCTAAATGTTAGTGTTGATTACTGAACATGGAGCACCCCCTTAAAAAAGAATTCATTACAGAATCCTTCAAAATCTGTTGTAAGCCATGGTTGGTTATTATGTCATTATCGAAGAATTAGATTTAGCTCTTTTATACAAAGTGCTAAACATTATAGAGAAAAACAATCTATCCTCACAACATAAAAAATTTTATTTCATTAAATTCATTTATTTATTTTCAATCTTTATAAGTGCTAGACATTTATTTCTCTTCCATAAAAATAAATTTGTAACAGCTCTAACAGAATTTTTGAAAATACAAACCCAATAATATCACAAGTGCATTAAGGCACTTGTACTTATCAGTACATAGAATTAGAGTCTAATTCATGTATTGTTCTAAAAAACTTTATTACTTAATTTAATTATCAAAAATACTCCATGATGTAAATATTCTTTTTTTTAAATTTTTATTAAATTTATGGGAGTGACGTTTGTTAATAAAATTATAAAGGTTTCGAGTATACAATTCTGTAATGTAATACATCATCTGTATATTTCATTGTGTGTTCACTACCCAAAGTCAAATCTCCTTCCTCACCATATATCTGACCCTGTTTACTCTCTTCTACCTTTTACTTTAAACATAACTCATAAGAGAAACCCAAGGTTTAAAATCGGTTAAAATTCTTGACCAAACAGAAATAATGAGTGAATGGGAACCTGGGATTCGAGCTCAGACGTTTAACATCAGAGCTTGTGTTTTCAATTAGTAAAATTTTACAGGGCACACTGTGTTCAAGACAGTTTATGGTATTTCGTCCATTAAAATGAACATTCAGACTGGTCCAAAAGGCACTGTCCTGATTGGTCAGAATGGAGCTGCTCTGATTGGTCAGTGAAGATGCTGATGGGGGTGGTGGGGGTGGTGGTATACCCATGCAGCTCTGATTGGATGGGGAAAGCCTCAGTCCTATTGGTTGAAATACAAATTCCAGAACTGCTTTATAAGGGCTGCCTCAGATGGCAGGGTCACAGTGCAGACAAGCTTCTCCCTGAAGTGTGGTTTGTGTGAGAGGCCCCAGTTTAGAAATGACTGCTAGGCTCTGCTTTTAAATTTGAGCCGTTAGCCACTAGGAGCCCATCTTGGTGGGTGTCTTCTTTCTTGGGGTCTACAAGTGTATGCTCTCAGATATCACAGCCCCCTCCTGTTTGACCCACCTCACTCGCTTATGTCATCTGGCTGGCTGGCCCTGTGTAAATTTGAATCATCTCAGGAGGTTTCTGTTCCATATTTAAACATTCTATCCATACTGTCCCTGAAATATCTGGTAGTAGCTACTTTAAATGCTTGTAACATAAATGAATAAATTATGTTTTAATTTTAGCATGTGTTTGACCTCTAAAAGGCAAATGTACTTTAAAAAACACATTTCTTAATTCAGATTGTGGGTTTCTTAAAAAAAATTTTTCTTTGGTAGATAAACATTCATATAGTTTTAAGATCAAAATGTAAAAGGGAGTACAGTGAAAAGTCTCCTTCCATGTCTTTCTCTATTTGACCCATGCAGCATGCTTCCTCCCATCAAAGTATAAGCAACTGCAAACATATATTCTTATTTTTCCTCCTTTTTACTCAAAAGGTGGCTTACTAAAAATAATGTTCTGCCTTATGCCTTCTTTACTGTTGACATATCTTGAAGATCTTAACATACTAGTAGAGAGCTTCTCCTTTTTTGGGTTCTTTTACAGTTGAAAAATGTTTCATTATTTCAGTATATTGTAATTTATTTAACCAGTACTCCCACTTAAGGACATTTGAATTTTCCTAAGCATTTGCTATTTTGAACAATGCTAAAGTTAGTACATTTGTATGTATGTCATTTCACACACACATATGAGTGTGCAAAGTATATATGATAAATTCTCCAAGTGGAATTGCTAGGTCAAAGCAAAAGAAAAAAAAATGAACATTCATTTTTTTTTATTTTTATGAACTTTTATCATCTTTCTCAGTAGATTAATAATATTTCTATGGAAGTAAATATTAATAATTTTTTAAATGCACAAATACCAAAAGGAGATAGCTTGTCTGTGTTCATCAGCTAAATTATGGGAAATTCTTTCATATTGTCATGCTACTGACTTTAAATAGATTATAACTAAAGTTAAAATTTAGACTCTTTCCATTAGATAGATAGAAGATAATTGGTATTAA
This sequence comes from Rhinolophus hipposideros, assembly GCF_964194185.1. Classification (NCBI taxonomy): domain Eukaryota; kingdom Metazoa; phylum Chordata; class Mammalia; order Chiroptera; family Rhinolophidae; genus Rhinolophus; species Rhinolophus hipposideros. The sequence goes on along the minus strand of NC_138047.1, from coordinate 67,604,049 downwards.
TCTGGGCTGCTATAACAAAGTGCCATAGTTTTGGTGGTTAGTAACAATAAAAATTTATTTCTCAATTCTGGAGTCTTGAAGTCTGAGATCAAGGTGCCAGTATGGTTGGGTTCTGGTGAGAATCCTTTTTTGGGTAGCAGACTACCAACCCCTTGTTGTATCTTCATAAGGCAAAAAGAGCACTCTGGCCTTCTATGAGGACACTAACCCCATTCATAAGAGCTCACGACCTAATTACCTCTCAATTACCTAGTTACCTCACGACCTAATTACCTCTCAAAGTCCCAACTTCAAAATGCAATCAAATTGTGATTAGGGTTTCAACATATGAACTTTGGGGGTACACAAGCATTCACTCTCTTGGACAGATAGATGATGATGATGATGATGATGATGATGATGATGATGATGATGAAGATAGATAGATAGATAGATGATAGATAGATGACAAAGAAAAGATGAGATAAGCTAACATAGATAACATAAGATCAGATAAGATAAGAAAGAATGCAGCTTATGTAGAAAGGTGTGTTGGATATTAAAAAGTTAGTATTTTATCTAAAAAAAAATCCCTAATACAACTTTTATTTTTAATACTTTTACACTTGCAGCAAAATTTTAGAGATGAATTAAGAAATTTATCTAATCATGTTTTAAATGGAAAATATTACTAAATTTAAAATGTTCATAAATGCTTAAAATTTGCTTTTATATAAACACAAGAATTTATTCCCTAAATTACTATCTTGAAATACTAAAGGTTAATAAAATATGTTTTTATACTCTTTATTTTAATACCTTGAAAGATTACACAGTCTACATTTCATATAAACACACACACACACATATATATATATATATATATATATATATATATATATATATATATATATATATATATAATCATATGTTTATACATAGGATTTAGTCAGCTCTGACAGAATTAGTCATACAAATGTCAACAATGTCTCTTGCCAGTGTTAATCTGGCAGGTATCAATGAGATAAAGGTGTACTGACAGACGTGAAACAACAAATATCTGTCTGTTAGAAAGAAGAAAGGAAGTTAGGCAGAATAGCTGACCTGGGGAAGCTCTCCCTTTAGCATACAAGACATCTAGTGGTCTAGTGAAAATAATGGCCACCGGTTGTGGCTTTTAGGCTTTTAGGCCTTCCAAAATGCAGATTTTAAATTAAAATCAACTTTCCATTCTTCTTTTTTTTTCTGCTTCTTTTGTTGCTTTCTTTTTATTTTTTTTTTCCCTTTATTTTCCCTTTTTTTTTGGAGACATTGGTTTGTGTCCAAATAAACTTTCCATTAGATATTTTACAGATATCTGAAGCTGCATCTTAAATTCATGTGTAACATTGAATGAGGAGTTATTCTTTCAACAAAATGAAGAGAATGTTAATTGTAGTGTGGGCACTAATACAGTTATAGAACACGGCATAGACAGGAAGGTCACAGAGAACTCAAATTAGAAAAAAAAAATTGTCTGACTGTGAAAATACAGAATAACGATATTCACCAGACTATAAGTACTTGGTGACAAAAATTTGGAGAGCACAATAAAAGAAGGGAAAACTGTGGTAGTACAGTTGATAATTAGTCTTTTTTTTTTTCTTGTTGGTTTAAATTTTGAGCAAGAAGTGAAAATTAAGTCTTCATAGGTAATATGGTTCTGATAAAATAAAATAAGGCTACAGCTCAAAGAAAGGATAACAAGGGTATATAGTGCACAAAAAAGGGTCACTAAAACCACAAACATCAAATAAACAATATCTGGACAAAAACAGAGATAATTCTCTTAGAGTGATGGTTTTCACCAGTTACTAGTCTTAAGTATGTGTATGTATCAGCAATAAATAGAAAAAAAACCATGTAGTTTCTATTTCATATCTTTGTGGGTTTTTTTAAAGTTATTTTCTTCTCATTTAAAACCATGAATGAGCTCATTCAAGTATTGTTATATGTAGATATCAGGCATTGGCAGACAATATCTAATTACTATTCTAATCATAATTATGAAACTTAAAGTAGGTATAAATGTGTATTATGCTTGCTGCCAAGTCTTTTGGTTTCTTTATTGAACAATTGTTATACACTAGGCAGAAAGCATACATACACATTTAATTTAATTCTCTACATTTTGCAGGAAATGTGAGAAAACGAAAGCACAAAAAAATTAAACCAGTCAAAATGTCAAGCCACAATGAGGCACAGGTGTTTGGATACCTGAACTTGAAACACTGAATAATGAAGACATCTGTATGGAATGCTGCCTAGGAGTATAATACTAAGCCATTTCTAATATTTCTTCCTAAAAGAAAATTAAGAAGATATTTTTTTAAATGATGACCTCTTCCTCTGAAAAGTATAAAAAAATAAAAATCACCTAATTTACTTTAATCTGTTTCCATAAAGATCAGATTTGAGATATGCTCCCTTAAAATCCAATTTTTTTGTTTGAAAACATTAAGAAAATATTTACCATTGCTGTGAAAATATTGACCTCCATATTAATTATATGAAAGTTTTAGCTTTGAAAAATAATTTTTTAAGTGTAAGGACATGTTTAGTGATTTTTAATAAGCCATAAGTGATGTTATGTTGAATATTTACCCCATGAAACTGTCAATATATCTAAGGATTATATTTCTAGTTACTCTCTGTAACAACGACTACAGGTAATTACTAGTCACTGTATGCAAAATGTAGAACACAGATTGACAGAAACTTTAATGTGTATTATGTAATACTCATTAGAAATCGTATTTAAAATTAGCAGCAGAAATGGGTAAAGAGACATATTGTCTCTTAAAATCTAATGTAAAATATTGTTTTGCTATTTCTCTGGGTTATCTACAACCAGTATTTCTTTGCAAGTCAAACACTGAAAAGAGCTCCATTATAGAAAGATAGTTACATACAACTAGTGAGTTGGATAACTCAAGATAGTGAGTTATCTCGCCTTGCTAACTTTCAATATTTATGAGATTTGCTTTTTTAATTCAATCCTTTTTTAAAAAAAATATTTGTGATATTGAAAAAAGAAAATAATATCATCAATTCATTTATAAGGAAGCAAATTCTGTGAATAAAATCAAATTTTGAAATTATAAAGTATATTAACAGTCTCCTCATCAGGAAGTTCTGTCCTTAGAACAGTTTCTTAGATATTCACTCAATCTGATGTTGTGGGTAACTGATATATAGATAATTATGAATAATAACTAGGATTAGGGATGAATCGGAAACGAGCATGCCAAAAATAGAAGTGACAACTAACAGACTAATAACAAATTCATATTTCTGCCCTGGTAATGATACATTCTCATAATGGTGATTCTCAATAACCAAAAATAAATAAATAAATAAGTATTCTGTAATTTTTAATTGTAATTGGAACATAATTATTAGATTTCAATAAATGTTTCACTTAAAAATATACTTTTAAATTTTATTATATAATAAACACATTTTTCCACTTGGAATATTTAAGATTCAAGAATCTTTAAAAGCAATTTATACACAACTACTCATTCTTCAAAAATACAAATAAAATAAATAAATAAATAAATAAAAATACAAATAAACATTTATCAAATTTCATTTTTAGATTTAATTACCTATCTTTGTATTCTTTACCAGGTGATAAAGTAGATCAATTATAATCCCTGAATTATAATCCATAGAAAAACAATACATTTGAATATATACATGTATGTATATATTTTAAGTCTGACGTCAATGATATAAGAATATAGTTATCTATAAAGGTGAATAAAGTTACTCAAATGAAAGCTCACATCCACCAGTCTTTGTAGGTTTAATTATGTTTATTTCTATGGAAAATTTGTCTTGCTCACAAATTTTATGCTCCTTGTGGGTAATATTTACGAATATTTCACATTGCTTCCAGAGATTTTCTATCATTATGAGTTTGTTCTTCAAAAGCTTTTAATGGGACACCCAAATAATGTCTACACTATGTAAAATGAGAACTCATGCAGCTAGCATTATGTATTAAAATGTCATTTCACATATTTAATTCTACTAGCCCATCAAATCACTTGTTGATCCCTCAGCTCACTATGCACTTCCTCAAATCTACAAATTTCCCTCCTCTGGAATGATCCTGTAAAATAACCCATCATAAAATGGTCAAGTTCAAACATCACTACCTCTATGAAGATTGTTCTCTGTTCCCCCAATCAGAAAATTGTTCAAGAAAAGCCTAAGACCAGCAAGAAATTGCTCCTGAGGATTCTCATAGTGCAACTCAATAAACATCAACAACATCTTTACTGTAGGTTGAATAATGGATGGCTTCTTATATAGTGTTCTTTAGTATAGGCCATGCCATTATCTTAAAGCATAGATCTACATTGAGCTAATAATTTACAATCAAAAAGCATCCCTCTCTGACAGGTAGGCTGCGCTGGGGATATACTGCAGTGTATCTAGTGCAGAAGTTGCTCCTCAGAGACCTGAGATTGTCCCAGAAAAGCCCTGGGGATTTACCCATAACTCCCAGAGAAGTTATACATTTTTTGATTTTGTAAATTTAGTTTTTCATATGATTTTACTTGAAAGAAGGATTCAGCAGCTAATAGTTTGAAAACCATTACTCCAAAGCATGTATGGACTGGCTTTCTACTGAGCTTTTCAGAGATTTGAAGCAGCAGCAAATTTGAGATTATACTTCTAACAATAACATTGTTGCCAATAACATTAAATTCATATTTCTACAGACAGTGAGGTTGGGGTAGTGGTAAGCTTTATACAAAAGTGATAAGATTTGTAAAAATCCATTCGTTACAACACATTCCTAAAATAATAGCCATCTCACTTCCCATTGGAGACAAGGCAAGAGCATGTCCACAGGGAGGACTGAAATTATGCTAATTGATAATGGTATACATCAGGTGTATATTAAAAACTGCACCAAAGAGCACTATTGACAAACTTCAGAAGCACCACTTTATTTTTTCTAATAGAAGCTATAATTATCAGAGATAGTATTACATTGAAAAAAAAAAAACAAAAACTATTAATAATGACATATTCTACTCTTCTGAGTCAGCTGAGTTTTTTAAGTGAGTAAAACATTTGGATAACATGAAGAATTTTAAATGACTATATTTTCAGCATTCATCAGTCACGATAACCACTCCCCATCTGTTGATCCATTTGATAGCCAGCTACCTATGTAGAAGTCTTATTCTTTAATGATAAGGACAATTATTCTTAGCTGCAGCTGGCCAAAGAAGAAAACTCTTACAACTTTGTAACTTATATAACTCAATGCATATAACTCAACAACAAAAACTAAACAATGGGCAGTAGACAGGAATAGACAGACACTGAGAAGACATAAAAATGGCCAACAAATATATGAAAAGATGCTCAACTTCCCTAGCTATAAGAAAAATGCAAATCAAAACCATAATGGGATACTACCTCGCACTTGGTAGAATGACAATTATCAACAAGACAAGTAATAACGAGTGTTAGGATGTGGAGAAGAAGGAACCCTCATGCACCTCTGGTGGGAATGTAAAGTGGTACAGTCACTATGGAAAATATTATGGAGATTTTTAAAAAAAATAAGAATAGAGCTTATCATATGACCCTGCAAACCCTCTTTTGGGTATCTACCATAAAAATTTGAAAATATTTATTTGTAAAGATATATGCACCCCTAAGTTCATTGCTGCATTATTCACAATAGCCAGGACATGGAAACAACCAAGTGACCTGCAATAGATGATTGGATAAAGAAGATGTGGTATATATACACAATGATGTACTGCTCTACCATAAAAAAGGATAGATTGTTGCCATTTGCAACGACGTGGATGGATCTTTAAGGTATCTTACTAAGTGAAATAAGACAGATGGACAAGGACAAGAACCACATGACTTCACTTGTATGAGGGATAAAAACAGAAGGCAACTAACAAACAGTCTCATACACAGATAACAATATAGTGGTTACAAGGTGAGGGAAAACGGGGTGTGGAGAGGATGAAGAGAGTAAAGTGGGCGACTGAAATACAGGGTGACTGAAAGGGACTAGACTTTAGGTGGTGACCACACAATGTGATATACAGATGATGTATTATAGAATTGTACACCTGAAACTTATATATTATCAACCAATATTATCCCAATAAATTTAATTTAAAAATTAGTGAATGCAACACTATAAATGATAGCTGTTATTACTGTTGTTTTTATTAAGTTTTGATGAGAGAACAACATCATCCAAGAAATCCTTTATGAAATACTGAACGGGAAAGTGGAGGTTGGGAAGTCACTGGAGTTGAGGAGTTCTACGTGTTCCAGAGATTATAAAATAATGCATAGGCAAAATAGAAAGGGACTAATGAGGGTAGGTGGCCCGAGAGAGGAATGATACATTGTGAGAAACATGAAAATAACATTTTAATTACTTTACAGAATTAAATTGGAAATTCTTATGAGGGCTTGCAAGACTTGCATGAGCTGCCTCTCTAACCATCTACCTTTCTGCCATCACCTTCCACCTCTTCTACCCCTTTACCAGCTCTGCTTTGGTCACTTAATTCTAGTCACAGTCCCTCATTCCTTTTCTTTCTAAAATGACTTTAATGTTTCTGCCTCAGAATATTTGTACTTGCTATCTCCTCTGCCTTAAACATTACTGACCCATGTGTCCATATGGCTGGCTCAATCACTTTTTCCAGGACTCTATGTAAATGTTACCATCTGTAAGAAGTCATCCCCCCATAACAAAAGAGCACTTTCTTCCATTTCATGTCACTCTTTCCATTTATCCATTTTTATGTTTAGAACTTACCACTTCCTAACAAATTTTTGCCTATTTGTTTAGTTTTGTTATCTATCTTCTCCTTACATGAATGTAAGTCTTTTAATACTACTTACATTTTAGTAATACTTAAGTGAATGTAAGTCTTTTAATACTACAGGAACTTTATTTCACTTCTGTATCCCCAGGGCTTCAAATAGTGCCTGGCACGTGGTAGTTTCTCAGAATGTTTATTGAATTAATGAGTTAATATGTACCACCATTTGGTAGTTAGATAGGCTGTGAAAGATTATTACTTTGGAATCTATAGATAATCAAAATTGATTTTTAAAAATCACATGAAAAGTAATTGTCATACATGATTAAAAGACTAGAGTTGGAAATTAAATGCTATTTTATCATATATAATCAAGTTATAAATATAGAATGTAACTAACATAAGATTTAATTATATTCAAGTAAATGACTATCACTTAGAGAAAATTAAAATAATGAAAATTTTTAGAATCACATAATATTGTATTGCTCGACTGTGAATTGTTCTTTTGCCTATACAATTAATATAACAGAAACTATTGGAAATATTGATCTAAATCAAATTAGGCAAATCATTGGCTAACTTATATAACTGGTAGCAAAACAGCCATTCCCTGACTATAATCTGTTCTATTATAACTTATTCTTAAAATATTTTTATTTGAAAACATATGGATAACTTAGTTTTCTCTTTTGCTCTGCAACTTAATACTTTGACCTTATTAGTTTCCATACATAGAACATTTTCCACAACAAAACAGCAGTAAGGATTGTGTAAACTACTTTCCTTTGGGCTCACAGATTACCTTTTATGTAGAATTGTGTACTTGGAAATAGAATTGTGTACATCCTCCCTGCTGCATTTTGACTCATATTTCCCCCAGTTTTGAAGTATTTTAAACATAATAAGGAACAAAAAAAGCAAAAGCAAAAAAGCAAAAACCTCATCTCCTAATATAATTTAAACTTTAATGTCACGTTGGTCTGCCACATGTAAACAAATCCTGCTTTTTCTGTTATTATACCCAAAGAATAAATACTCCCCCTCTTTCTAGATATAGACCCGGTAATTTAGAAATAGTATAAGAAATACATTTTGAAACAATCGATATTACAAAATATCAAATACAAAAAAATGTAAAATATATTTTCTAAATAGTTTATAAGCTTTCATCATGCATTATTAATACTTTAATAAGAAATTTCTAGAACAATCCAGTGGAAAATGCAATTCTCAATAATTACAGGTAAGTGAATTATGGTATACACAAATTGGTCTAAAAGTATGTTTATATTCTATAATTTAAAAAGAATTTGCTTTGAATTCCCTTTTTGTCATAAATTCTGTTTCCCTACCATACTTAGAAACTTAATTTTATTATTTTAAGAATATGATATATTTACATGTATATACATTCAGCACATATGGGTTAGTAATTGTTTCTATATTTATATACCTCTATTTTATTCTCAAATGATTTCAATATTAGAAATTTTAATGTTGGGCCAGCCAGGTGGCTCAAGCAGTTAGAGCTCCATGCTCCTAACTCTGAAGGCTGCTGGTTCCATTCCCACATGGGCCAGTGGGCTCTCAACCACAAGGTTGCAGGTTCGATTCCTCGACTTCCACAGCTTGGAGGGCTCCTCCCCCTGCAACTAACAACGGCAATTGTACCTGAACTGTGCCCTCTACAACTAAGATTGAAAGGACAACAGCTTGAATTAGAAAAAGTCCTGGAAGTACACACTGTTCCCCAATAAACTCCTGTTCCCCTTCCCCAATATATATATATATAAATAAAGAAATTTTAATTTTTTTACTTCATCATTTTCATTAAAAGATAAAGATACAATCAAAATAAAAGAAAACGTGTAAATAATCCTCTGTATTTAAGAGCCAAGAGTTTCTGCCTGAACTAGAAAGATGTGCTTTAATGCATTAGTAACTGTCTTTTTTAAGAATAGTATGTTACCGAAAAGAAATGTTTCGACAACACAGGCAGCTTGCAAAGGTTAGGTAATAATTGCATTGCAGATTGCAGTTCTATTTGTAGGTCAAGAAGACTACAAGTGAGTTCACTATAGGTGGAGGTAAAGAACAGGAGGGCAGTCAATCACTAGCTGCTGCTTCTTCAGTAAGACACACTACTTTTTTTCCCTTTCCAAGACAGACCCATAATTTTTTCATAGTGTAAAAACAATGAAGTTCCTCTTATAATTCTGTTATATTTATGCTACAAAAAATAGTGACATATATTCTCTGAATTTCAAACATTTATTCATAGCATAAATCTGTCATAATTCTGGAACAAAATATTATCTCTGACATTTAAGAGTCTTTTTGGAGCTTGCCAAATCATCCCTTTGTCCTCTATCAGATCTCTGAAATAATATATTTGAGAAAATGATATTTAAGAAATGACAGCAAGGTTGATAAATTGATGCTGGGTTATTGTCATTTCCTATTCATTTTTTCCTGTCCCATGCCAAATAAATAGGTTTTCATCCACATATTAGGAAATGAACACAAGTCTACATTGAATTTTAGCTGAGAAATTAGGTATAGGGATCTTGGATCATTTTGAGATGCCAAGCCTGTGAATAGAATTATAAATCAGACTGATATAAGATTGATTATCTGCAATTATATCAGTGGATTCTAAAATTATTGAAGAAGTCCAACTATATTCACATGGCTATGCTACTATTTAATTCAAATAGCCATAAATACTGCGTTAGATTTTTGATTAAGTAAACCAGTAGTTTACAAAAGAGTTATTTGAAAGTTCTCTTAAAATACACATAATCAGACCCCATCTTAAGAATTTTTGATTCAGTAGTTCTGGGGTGAGGTCCAAATTTGCATTTCTAATAATTTTCTATGCAATCCTAATGCTTTTATTTGGGGGACCACACTTTGAGGATCAATGAAATAAATCACTGACAGATGAATTACTTGGAAGCTAAAATCACTTGTTTTCAAACAGAAAACAGTATGAATTCATAAATTTTGTATATTATAGGAAAGTAACCCAAAAAAATATTGTATAATTTTTTTAGCAAATGTTTACTTAAAATATGAAAATGTATGGCTATGTATTAAATTAAAAATGTGTATTGTTACTTCCATTCTTCAAATATTCTATAGGATCCAAAATTGATTTATTGACCCACTGATTTTGTTTAGAAAAGACATTCACTAGTCCTAAGTATTGTCAGCCACTTTTCTCTGTAGTAATGACCATGGCTAGAGGTCATTTTTAGCAAGGTTATTCAGAAAAGACCTCTGAAAAGTTGGCATTTAACCTGAAAAGTGTAAAGAAGTGATGAAAAGTTCTAAGAATACAGTGAGCAGCAGTTCAAGGTCTTAACGTAAGAACAAGCTTGACTAAGCAGAATACAGTTTTTTTCAGTTGGTCAACAAACGCTACATGAAGTGCTATTCAATTAAAAATTAAGATTGAGCTAGAGATTTCAAAGAATATGAATTACAGAGAACTAGGGTAATTTGTGAATTTAATGATGTAAACTTTTTCACAGAATAGGAAGAATAAGACAATAGTTACTAAATGAGCATACTGAAGTGAAAGTTACAAGCATAATGAAGAAGGTTCTACAAAGATGGACTGACTGGTTAGGCAGGACCATGTCAGAGTTTCTGTGAGGTTGCTGAACCAACCAGAAAGTCAGTCTATTCTTTCATAATTGTGGACATTCTTTCCCTGGAACTAGAATATTTATGTTTGCTTTCCATGAAATTCTCATTGTTACAGTGTATGAGAAGTTGAATTTCAGAATTAAATACTCCTGACAAAAATGGAATCAGAGTAAAATTAAAAGAAACAATAACATTGCAATCCAACTGACTCCAGTGAGGCCAGATGAATCAGTTAGACCAATATCTTTCTAGTAACTAGAGATTTTGAGGTTTTCTCCACCCTCACCTTAGCCATGACACTGCTGGAAAATGTAATATTTAATTATTCCCATTTTGACTGCTTTTCTCTAGCGTCTGTAAAAACCATCGTCAGCACATTTTTTTGTTTTGTTTTGTTTTGTTTTTCAATCAGATGGAGTATAACACAATTTACTGCATTGTAGATTTACGTTTGCCAGTATAATGACACTGTCCTAGGACGCTACCTGGGTCATTATGCGATGTTTTTGAGGAATCTTCAAATTCTTTAGCTTCCCAGATATTTAGAACTTGGAACGTGGCTGTTTGTAGCAAATGGCTAAGCTCTCCCATTATAACTTTTTTTTTAAATACATTTTTAGAAGGTTGTCTAAATTTATTTGGGGAAATAGCTTGCAATCCCATATTATGAGCTGAATTGTGTCCCCTCCAAAACTTACATGTTGAAGCCCCACCCCGCAGTATCTCAAAATGTGACAGTATTTGGAGATAGGCTCTTTAAAGAGCTGCATAAGTTAAAATGAGGTGGTTAGGGTGGGTCTAATTCAGTATGACTAGTGTTTTTGTAAATAGGGGAAATTTGAACATAAAAAGAGACACCAGGGATGTATGCTCACAGAGGAAATGCTGTGTAAGGACACAGAGAGAAGAAGCCTATCTGCAAGCCAACTAGAGGTAAAAACAAACCTGCTGAAGCCTTAATCTTGGACTTTTAGCGTCTAGAACTGTGAGAAAATGAATTTGTGTTCTTTAAGTCACCTAGTCTGTGGGATTTTGTTATGGCAGCCCTAGCAAACTAAAACACCCAATGATTTCTGACTATGAAAACATTCAAACACTACATGTCACATGTTTGATACCACCTTTGGGACATTGGTAGTAAAGCGGGAAGGAGAGGGGAGGGAAAAAGAGGGGAGAAGAAGGGGTGGGGAGAGGAAGGGAGGGGAGAGGAAGGGAATGGAGGAGGAATATCCAATAAGTGGATTTCCTTTCTGTGGTAAAAAAGGAAATTAAAATCAGATATGATAGCTAAGTCTCTCTCTCTCTCTCTCTCTGCCTCTCTGTCTCTTTCTCTCTCTCTCTCTCTCTCTCTCTCTCTCTCTCTCTCTCTCTCTCTCTCTCTCACACACACACACACACACACACACAAACAAAATATCACTTAACAAAAATGTACTCACACTAGAACGATAATCTATAGATTGAGTACTTGCTTCTGAATTCAATACTGATTGAGAAGACACTTGGAACATTAACAGTTTCCTTAGAAGCAAGAGGTGTCATTCTATTGTTTAGAGTTAGGAATGCCATTTTAAAACAGTTGCACTCAAGACTGCAGTTTCTAAAATGCCAAAACATCTCCTGTAATATTTTAAAAGATAAAAAGAAATATAACTGCATTCTCCAGTTAGTCAGTAATCCCTTGGAACCAGGCAAGAATTTGTGAAGTGTTCCTACAAAAGAACGTACACAAACATGAAACATTTCTGTCACAGTACACAGAACAGAGAGAGACAGAGAATAGCAAAGATTGGTGTCAATCTCAATGACATTCAGGTTTGTTATAGTAGATAAAATAGTGTTAGAAAACATTCAATGAAATGATTTTATTTCACTGATGTCAATGTTAACATTTAACATACATCCTTACATTGCAGTGCATTTTAACTTATCCTTCTAATAACTAGTGAAACTTTCTATTTGCAGTTCTGCTACTACATTAAATTACCTGAATTTGTTTAATCATTAAAAAAGAAGTCACAAGAATGTATGTCCAAAGTGCATGTGGGCTAATACTAAGAAAGCAGTAAATATAAGAAATTATATATTTTATAAAATACAAATAAAAGCCCACAACCTAAATATAGGAGAATTAATTACAATATGTCTTTTTATATCTTTCCCAAATTTTATTAGGTTGGTGCAAAAGTAATTGCGATTTTTGCAATTATTTTTAACCTTTTAAAGCACAATTAGTTTTGCACCAACCTAATAAAACAACTTTGACCTTGGTTCCTTATTATATATATATATATATATATACACACACACACACACACATATATACATATATATGTATGTATATACATGTATATACATATATATGTATATATATGTATATATATATAAAGTAAGTGTAGAATTGTAAATACAGAATGTCATATAAATGGTTAAGTGTCTTCAAAATTTGCCCATAGTTATATTGTTATATTGTTATATTGTTTCTAAATATGACTTAAAAAAACTAGAGAAGCTATACTATCTAGCATATATCATATTGCATACACATAATTCATTGTTTCTGATATCTGTTTTTGGCTTTATTCAAGTGGAGGTGGAATTTAAGGCATTTGCATAGGAATCCAAAAGCAGAAGATTTTGTTATTCATGATATTATTTATTCAACTCTTTTAGTAATTGATATTTATTGAGATTGTCCAAAGTATTGAACTAAGTTTTTTATAAAAATAATTTTCTTTCTATTTGTACTTTAAAAACAATTTTATACAATATTTAATCAAATGATACATTTTTATATACAAGTACTTATATTTATATAAGTAATCAAAAGTAATTCAATTGCCTATGCTTATTGCAGCACTATACACAATAACCAAGACATGGAAACAACCGAAATGCCCATTGGTAGATGACTGGATTAAGAAACTGTTGTACATTTATATAATAGAGTATTATGCAGCCAGAAAGAAGAAAGAAATCCTACCATTTGCAACACCATGGATGGACCTAGAGAACATTATGTTAAGTGAAATAAGTCAGACAGAGAAAGACAAATACCATATGGTCTCACTTATATGTGGAATCTAAAGAAAAGAATAAGTGAATGGACTACTCAGAAACAGTTTTGGAGACAAAGAGGAAAAACTGAGTTGCTAGATGGGCGGGGGGATGGGGAAAAAAATTAACCTACTGATCCTTTTATTGAAAATTTTAGTATTTTGTTCCTCGTGTTTTTTGCATTACTATTGATTTTTAAAATATTGCATTAAAATGTAATTAATAATTATTACTGAAAAAAAGTGATTAAATTGGAGTACTTATATTTAATCAAAACCAACTCTTTTTCCCCAGGTTTACTGAAATAGAGTTGACATAATTTTGTATAAATTTGAGATGTATGGGTTGATTTGATACACTTCTATATTGCAAAATGATTACCACTATAGCATTAGCTAATACCTCCATTATGTCACAGAATTACTATTCTTTTTTGGTGGTGAGAACATTTAAAATCTAGTCACTTAGCAACTTTCAAGTATGTAATACAGTATTATAAACTATAACCACTATGCTGTACATTAGATCCCCAGAACTCATTTATCTTATAAATAGAAATTTATACTTTTTGACCAATACCTCCCCATTTTCCTCACACTCTAACCCTTGGTGATCACCATTTTCTAACCCCAGATTCTATGAGTTCAGCTTTTTGAGATTCCACATATAGGTGATATCATATAGTACTTGTCTTTCTCTGACTTATTTCACTTAGCATAATGCTATCAAGGTCCATCCATGTTGTCACAGATGGCAGGATCTTTTTCTTTTTCATGGTTGAATAATACTCCATTGTGTATATATTCCACATCTTTTTTTTTTAATACTTAGACTTTTATCACTTATATCCCTCACACTGTGTGAACCCCCCTCTCCCCATCCACTACCCCTCTGACATCGCACAGAGCCATTACATTTCCACTGTCTCTATTCCTAATGCTGTACTCCACTTCTTGTAAGTATATACATACATATATATACATATGTATATATATACACACACACACACACACACACACACACACACATATATATGTAAAGTTACAATGGGCATTCATTACTGTATAGCTTCAGGTGTACAGCGCGGTGATCAGAATGCCACATCTTTATCAATTCATTTATTCATGTCGGTCAACATGCTCATATCTTGACTATTGTGAATAAAGCCACATGGGAGTGCAGGTATCTCTTCAAGATCCTGATTTCATTTTCTTTGACTATAAATCCAAAAGTGAGATTGTTGGGTGATATAGTAGTTCTATTTTTAATTTTTTTCAGGAAACTCCATACTGTTTTCCATAGTGACTGCACCAATTTATATTTTCACCAACAGTGCACAACTTTCCATTTTCTCTATATCCTTGCCAACACCTATTACTTTTTGTCTTTTTGATGATAACCAGTCTAATAGATGTGAGGTGATATCTCCTTGTGGTTTTGATGTGCATTCCCTGATAACTAGTGATGGTGAGCACCTTTTCATGTACCTGTTGACTATATGTATGTCTTCCTTGGGGAAAAAACTGTGTATTTTTCTCTGTCAATTTTTTTAATTTGGTTATCTTATTGTTGTTTTGTTTTTTGCTATTGAGTTATGTGAGTTCTTTGTATATTTTGGATATTAACCCCTTGGCAGACCTATGGCTTGCAAATATCTTCTCACATTCCACAGTTTCCCTTTTTATTTTGTTGATGTTTTCCTTTGCTGTGCAGATTCTTTGTAGTTTTACTAGTCCTACCTTCATATTTTTACCATTGTTGCCTTTGATTTTGGTGTCAAATCCCCAAAAAAATCATTGCTAAGTCTGATGTCAAGGAGCAAAACTGACTCTTGATAAGCAAATTATTTTACTGGTAGAAATATTGAAATTGTCCAATACCTGAAATATAACTGAATAACTCTGAGTTTATAGTCTGCAAAGATAATCAGTCAGTATATTTTATATAAGTAATTGAAGTTGGTTAATCTATCAAGTTGGTTAAGTGTGGATTGAGTAAAGTATTGGTTCTAGAAAAATATTGGGGCATGTAGGTTTTGTGAAACAGTTTTCAGGAAGCATTGCACTATGATGTCTAGATTTCCCTTCATGATCACAAATAATAACTAATATCTAAAAACTTATAAATCAATAAATATTATTTGGATGTTTGCAACCTAGTATCATTGTTCTAATGGTCAATAAAACTAGAAGATAATTATAATTCTTCACTCTGTGACCTTAAATTCATCATTTTATATCTGAATTGTTTATTTCTCTTCAATTTGTAAAATAAATGATGAGGACACATTAACCCTGTAAAATACAGAAAGAATGTCCATAAATTTGTCAACCTGAAACATTTGATATATAAATATTACCCAAGTCACTCCTGACTTGGGGTATGTATGTTTATTAATGATGTTAATGTAAAAATGTTATTCTGTCTCCTGTATGCCTAGCCAGCTCTTTCAGGATGAACATATGGAATAAAACTAGGCAAAATTAAATATAGATCCATATAATCCATAAAGTCCATACTGAGTCTCATGCTAATACTAAAAATAATAACAATGACTTTCTGAGTGCTAGCTATATGCCAGGCATCAGGCTAGGCTCTTCAAATACTGTTTTAGTCTATCTTAGAATGACACTAAGAAGTATGTGTCATGGATTCTATTTTATAAACATGAAAACCTAAAATCAAAAGGTCAATTAAATTGTCCAAGGTCAAAGAGCTACTAATTTGTAAGTCTGGGATTTTAATCTAGCTCTGTTTGACTCCAAAAAACTCTGTTATTTTCACTTTACTATGTTACTTCTAAAACAACACCATGACTAAGACATCCCAATCCAAATGAAGAAAAACCCCACAACCTCTAGTTAATGAGACCAGTACTTGATACTTGCTTTTTCACAATTTCTACTTAAGAGGACTTAAAATACTGTATGATAAATAGTGTGAACTGTACAAGGCACTAAGCTTCATGGGAATTTTAAACCACCAGTTTCGTTTCTCTTTCTCTCTTTCTCTCTCTCTCTCTCTCTCTCTCTCTCTCTCTCTCTCTCTCTCTTTCTTTCTTTTATTGTTTTCTGCACCCTATTCAGAAGCTTTCATAATAAAATATTACTTTCCCAAGGCATAGGGCCTTTTAAATTATCTTTTTGTACTATTTAAAAATGTTTATTATGAAAAATAACTTTCCTCTCGTTCCATATGTTTGTTCATTTCAAGGAAGTTCTAAAGATTTCGTCTGAAGGTTGTTGAAGCAAAGAATTGTTTCCCCTAATACCATATGATATAGTCATTCACAGAACATAAGCATATAAAGTATGAAACACAGAGGAGTGTGAAGTTGGTAGTACCTAAGCACAACTTAACTGGGGATAGCACAGATCACAGACTGTCACCGAAGGAAATACAATTTCAGAAAAGGCGTTCCTCAGTAATTTACTTATCTACCCCTTTTACTGATAGCTCAAGCTAACCATATCTGATATGAATTGTTATGATGATGGATAAAGCAGTCAGAATAGTTCCCAGAGGAAATAATGTACAGAGAAAGTATCCACTTATGATTTATTTTTTGTTTCCTGCTCTTGTCATGGGGTATGACCTGTCTCTGTGATACTGCTAAGAAAACAAGTGGTCAATAAAATCTGTTAAGATTCTGTCAGCCAGACCTGTCTCTATGTTATACCAGGGACTCCAAAAAGCTGCAGGAGGGCCGGTAAGGCAGATTGTGTCCTTGAGAGTCTGGGTACTGGTAACAAATATAATGATACCAAGATGTCAGTAGTTATGATAGCAAAATATTTTCATTCAAACACAAAGTCTCTCCTTGTCTAATTAACATTTTTTTTTAACAAAATAGATTTCAGATTGTATTTTACATCTCCAAATAGGGGTTGGAAATTTTATACGGCACAAAAAGGCTTGTATGTTTCTAATAAGTTCAAAAAAGTAAATAAATTGGGGTTTATTTCCTTTGACTGATCTGGTACAAAACAATCCTAACCCAAATAAACTACAGGCTCAAGTGAGAACATTTTAGATTCTTCAGTTCTCTTTGTTCATTTAAATATCAATCCAGCCAAGACATTTTAGTGACACTTATAACTGTTTTACAACTGCCTTGGAAGCTTGTGATATTGTAGCACTTACAGAGATGCTATCATAATAGCTTGTCTCAAGAAAGTCTCAGCAAAGCCCTAAAATGACAGCTCACCAGTTGGCAAAGTCACAAATTGATTAAATACAAGTAAATTGAAACTCACTAGGTAAACAAAATCCCCAAGTCATTTAAAAACAACGAAAAATAGGTCACTGCTTTTATGTGCCAATTGAACCGGAATTCTAAATGAACTCTAGTAATTTCTTAGTAAGGATTTAGTTAAATAAAATCTTTACATGTTTTTAAAGCAACATGACACAAATATATCATTGTGCAGACACAAAAATATAATAATATGTGAACATAGAAAGGCTTCTGAATGCTGGGGGTATCTTTGAAAGCCTCCTAAATCAGTTCAAAGGGAAAAGAACATTGCCACCTAGTGCTGCCAGTTCTAGTGAGAGAGTTGTTTACTACATGCAGCAAAACAAGCAGACTGTGGTCCAGGAGAGTGCATCATCGCAGCTTTTATAATGGCCTATCCATATTACCTCAGGACAACTCCGAGCCCAGCACCTCCAGATCTACGTGGGGTGGCTGGGTCACTGTGAACCTGAATGATCTCATCTCCTGGGTACAAGTCTGGCTGTTTTAGCAGTCTGTGCACAGAGTCCAGCAACTCATTTGGGAGGTTAGACTGGTACGAAAGATATCAGATAGGTTTTTCCACAACATAATTTTTTCTTCTACTGGTATTATTGTCCTTCAAATTCAGTCATGAGACTACTTGAAAGTTTTCTTGTGATACTTTACGTCTTACATTCATCTCTAAAACCTAATCCACTTGTCACATTGTCTTGTGTTTACAAGGAGATGTAAGGGGAATTATTCCAAATTGACAGTAGGACCAAAAGGGCTTTGCTTTTCCTCATTTGAAAGACTTGGACCCAGTTAGAGGCATGATTTAACTCTTAAGCACACACTGTTGAATTAAAATATTAAGTCTTCACCCAAGGAACTGCAGAAGTCATGTGAGTAATATTTATAAAAGTAGATTTTTTGTAGGTACAGATTGAACAGTTGCATTTTCAATCAAAAAATCCATTAGTTAATTTGTAATGTCCCTGAGACAAAAATTTGAATTATACACATTAGAATGTGTAAAAGGGAGTTTCTTAGCTAGTGAATGAGTAAAACAGGACTGATATTCATATCTCAGTACGACTTACTCTTTATTTATCTTGCATATATATTTTTTGTGGGTTGATGTTGAATTATATGTTCTTAATTGAAGATGGAGATTCACACAGGAAATTCATGAGTATCTCTTTCAAAAGTCAAGGATCTACTGGTAAATGGCAAATATCAAAAACCCAAAGCAGAGTGATGTCAAAAACATGGTGGTGATGGGTGTTCTTTGTATCTCCCTTTGAAGTTACAACAAATTGAACAGCTATCATTCCACAAAGAATTCCCTACACAGCACACAAACATGTCTGAGAGACCCGTGAATTGAAACGTATAAAGGTGGGCAAATCGGGTCAAACAGGAGAGGAGAGAAGGGAGAAGTGCAGAGATGCAGCCCGGAGCTTACTGTGGTCCCAGGAGAGAGGAGGATTGAGACTGCAGGTGTAATCTCTGTGGCCCCAGCAATTCTGCCTGAGGCATCAGTGTATAATACAGCTGAACCCAGTGAATGGGGCAGAGACCTCAGGGCAAAGAGGCAATACAGAAGTGCAACAACTGCATTCTAACAGGCCTCACTTCCAGGCAGAAAACAAAGCCACAGAGCATGGCCACTTTTCCCAACCCTCCCAGACCTTACTTCGCCCACACCATCCCAGTATTAGCAGTGGGCTCCAGAAATGGTAGCAGAGTCAGATTAAAGAGCAGAATAACTATAGCCCTGAGACCGGAGAGACAGTTTCTGACTCGCAGATACACAGTGCAGCTAATTCCACTGACAAGGGAGGAGCTATAGGGGCAAGACAGCTGTGGTCTGGCAGTCGCCATTACTCCAAGGAGAACAAAGCCACAAACACACAGCTGCCTCTCGCTGCTCACCCCATCCCCACCTTTCATGGTTGACCTTAGTGGGGTTACCCAGAGCTGCTGAAGATCACAGTTCTGCATCTGGTGGCAGGACCAGTACTGAAATTTCAGAGGTTCAGAGCCCCATCAACCACCACTTCTTCTCACAGGTGTGGCACCCTGACATTGGTGCAACCTGGTCACAAAGGAGATGCTCACTTCACCAGGAAATCTCCCAATGTGTGAGAAATTGGAACAGCTCAAGAGAAGATAAAAGACTCCAGTGCAAGAGAAAATAAAGCACTCCAGTGCTGCCTACTGGAAAGTAAAAGAAAGACTTCTTCATGTCAATCTGCTGTAGAACTCACTCCTATAAATGCCCAGGAAGAGAAATACTCCATTAATTTTCATGAATACCTAGGTAATAGCAGCTCATAAAGAAAATTAAGTATCTCCAGAAAATAAACTTTAAGACATGGAAATATGTGACTTCAGTGACAGAGATATCAAGATTGCAGTTCTGAAAAAAACTCAATTAGATGGAGGAAAATTCAGATAGGCATTTTCATGAACTCAGAAATAAAATCAACAAATAAAATAAATATTTTACCAAAGAGATTGAAATTTTTAAAAAGAATCAAACAGAAATTCTGAAGAGAGACTCAATGACAGAAATAAAGAATGAAATAGCCAGCTTAAGGAATAAAGCTGACCCAATGAGAAAAGAATTAGTAATATCAAAGATAGAAATCTGGAAATGATAAAGGTGGAAGAGAGAGACTTAAGAGTTAAAAGAAATGAAAGAATTTTATAAGAACTATCTGACTCCAGAAGAAAAAGCAACATAAGAATAATAGGTATACCAGAAGAAGTGGAGAAAAAGAAGGGAACAGAGAGTCTATTCAAACAAATAGTCAATGCGAACTTCCCAAACCTATGGAAAGAACTTGATCCTCAAATCCAAGAAACAAACAGAACACTTAATTGCCTCAATCCAAACAGGCCTTTTCCAAGGCACATTATATTGAAGCTGTCAAAATTTAATGACAAAGAAAGAATTCTCAGGGCAGCCAGGGAAAAAAAAGATGGTAACCTACAAAGAAAAGCCCATTCAATTATCATCAGACTTTTCAGCAGAAGCTCTACAAGCCAGGAGGGACTAGAATCAAATATTCAAACTACTGATACAGAGAAATTATCAGCCAAGAATAATATATTATGCAAAATTTTCCTTTAGATATGAAGGAGGAATAAAGACCTTTCCAGTTAAAGAGAAGCTGAGGAAATATTCCACCATGAGACCTGAATTACAGGAAATACTGAAGGAGGCTATTTGACCTGAAACAAAAAGACAAAAGGATACAAAACTATGAGCAAGATTACTAACAGAAAGACAGAAGCAGGAAATGGTAATCCCATCACAGAATACAGCACTATACATTAAGCATAACATAAAGGATAAAGAAGTTAAAAACATAAAAAGAAAAAGAGACAAAAAATACAATTTGCTACTGCAATTCAGAAACGCACTCAGATCACAAATAGGGATAATTATGACAGCAAAAGCATAAAAGAGGAGGGAATAAAGTTCTGAATTTGAAAAGGGAAATGGAGATAAGATACATGCTAAAGAAAAAGGACTACTGTATATATAAAACTTTCTTTTACATAAACTTAATGGTAACCACTCCAGAGAAAACAAAATAAAACAAAAATCCAGAACTGAGACATATGACATAAAAAACAGGAAACAGAAGAAAAAATATCATAGAATACCATCAAACAAAAATTGCAGACAGAAACACAAAGGCAAAGAAACAGTGGAGACACTGAGATACCAGTAAACAAAAGATAAAATGTCTATAGGAAATACTCATATGCAAATAATCACACTAAATGTAAATGGAATGAACTCACCAACAAAAAGTAACAGAGTAGCAGATTGTATCAAAAAACAAACAAACAAAAATAAACAAAGAAAAAACAACTGTATGCTGCCTCCAAGAGAGGCAGCTACAAACAAATATAGCTCAAAGTGAAAGGATAGAAAACATTACTCCAAGCAAATGTCATCCAGAGAAAAGCAGGTATGCCATACTTATCTGATGAAACAGATTTCAGGATTAAAAAGGTAACAAGAAACAAAAATGGACATTTCATATTGATAAAGGGGACAATACAACAAGACATAATACTTATCAATACATATGCTTCCAATCAGGGAGTGCCAAAATATGTAAAGCAACTACTAATAGAAGTAAAGGGAGAAACTGACTAAAACACAATTATAGTAGGGGACCTAAATACATCATTGACAGCTATGGATAGATCATCGAAACAGAAAATCAATAAGGAAATATCAGCCTTAAGTGACACATAGACCAAAGGGATATAATTGACATCTAAAGAGCATTTCATTTTAGAACACCAGACTACGTTCTTTTGGAATTGGAACATTCTCAAGTATAGACCATATATTGGGACACAAAACTAGCTTTAGCAAATTTAAGAAGATTGAAGTCATACCAAGTTTATTCTCTAAACACAATGCTTTGAAATTGGGGATCACTTGCAAAAAGATAGTGAAATTATATATATATATATATATATATATATATATATATATATATATATATATATATTTAAAAACATGCTATTAAAGAACAACTGGGTCAAAGAAGAAATAAAAGGAGAGATCAAAAGATACATAGAAACAAATGAGAACCAAAATGCAACATATCAAAATTATTGGGATGTAGTGAAAGTAGTATTAAGAGGGAAATTGATCTCATTACAGGCCGATCTCAAGAAACAAAAAAAGAAATCCCTAATTAACAACCTAACATTACATCTTAGAGAACTAGACAAAGAAGAACAAATGAAACCCAAAGTAAGCAGAAGAAAGAAAACAATAAAGAATAGAGAATTAAATGAAGTAAAGAACAAAAAGAAAATAGCAAAACTTAATGCAACAAAGAGCTGTTTCTTTGAAAAGATGAATAAATTGACAAACCATTCACTAGACTCATTAAGGAAAAAAAAGAAAAGACAAATAAACAAAATCAGAAGTGAAAGAGAAGTTACAATGGATAGCACAGAAATACAAAGGATCGTACATGAATACTATGAAGGACTATATGCCACCAAATTCAATGATTTAGAAGACACAGACAAGTCCTTAGAAATATAAAATCTTCCTAGACTGAATCATGAAGAACTAGAAAATCTAACTAGACCTATTAACAGCAAAAAAAATTGAAACAATAATCCAAAACCTCTCCCAAAGCTAATGTCCATGACCAGATGGCTTCACTAGTGAAATCTACCAAATATGGAAACATGATTTAATACCAGTCCTCCTCAACCTCTTCCAAAACATTAAAGAAGAAGCAATACTTCCTAACTCATTTTATGAGTCCAACCTTACCTTGACATCAAAACCTGTTAGGGATAACACAGAAAACTATAGACCAATATCTCTGATGAATACAGATGGGGAAATCCTAAATGAAATATGAGCAAATTGAATACAGCAATACATTAAAAACTTCACAAGGATAACTCAACTTATGCAAATTAATAAATGTGATAACCATATGAACAAAAGAAAGGATAACAATCATATGATCACATCAATAGTTGCAGAAAAAGTATTTGACAAGATACAACATCCATTGATGATTAAAACACTTAATAAAATGGGTATAGAAGGAAAGTACTCCAACATAATAAAGGCCAATGCAAAAAACCCGCAGCTAATATCATACTTAATAATGAACAACTGAAAGTGTTTCCTCTAAAATCAGGAATAAGACAGGGATGCCCCCTATCACCACTGTTATTCAACATGGTATTTGAAGTACTAACCAGAGCAATCAGGCAAGAAGAGAAAGAAATAAAAAAAAAACATCCAAATTGGAAAGCAAGAGGTTAAATTGTCACTTTTTGCATATTACATGATTCTCTATATAGAATACCCTAAAGACTCCATAAAAAAAAAAAATACCTATTTGAAACAATAAAAAAAATGTGAAGTTTCAGGACACAAAATCAATGTACAGAATACATCGCTTTCTCATATACTAACAATAAAATTTAAGAAAAAAAACCAACGATACAAAACAATACAATTCCTTTTGCAATTGCAACATAAAATACCTAGGAATGAATTTAACAAATGAGGTGAAGGACCTAAGCACTGAAAACTATAAAACATTAAGATAAATTGAAGAAGACACAAAGAAGTGGAAAGCTATCCTGTGTACATGCATTGGAAGAATCAACATACTTAACATAGCCATATTACCCAAAGCAATATACAGATATAATGCATTCCCTATCCAAATCCCAATGACATTTTTTTTTTTAAGAAATAGAACAAAAAAATCATCATATGGATATGGAATCTCAGAAGACTCCAAATAATCAAAGTAACCCTAAGAAAAGAAGGAAAACAAGGCCTGAGGTAACACATTCCTTGATTTCAGTTTATACTACACAGCGACAATAGTCAAAATAGCATGATATTGGCAGAAAACAGACACACAGACCAATGGAGTAGAATTCAGATCGCACAAATAAACCTCCATATATATGGGCAGATAATTTTTGAGAAAGGAGCCAAAAACATACAATGCAGAAAAGAAACACTTTTCAACAAATGATGCTGGGGAAATTGGAAAGCCACATGCAAAAGAATGAGACTAGACTGCTATCTGTAGCCATAAACCAAAATTAACTCAAAATGGATCAAAGACCTAAACATAAGAACTGAAAGAATAAATTGCATAGAGGAAAACATAGGTACTAAACTTATGGACCAGAGAAGAATTTATGAATTTGAGCCCAAAGGTAAGGAGAGTAAAAGCAAAAATAAATGAATGATACTGTATCACACTAAATCATTTTTGCACAGCAAAAGAAACTATCGACAAAACAAAGAGGCAACCAACCAAATGGGAGAATATATTTATTTGCAAACAACACCTTCGATAAGGGGCTAAAATCCAAAATATATAAAGAACTCATACAACTCAACAACAACAAAAAAAAAACGAAACAATCCAATTAAAAAATGGGCACAGGACCCAAAAAGACACTTCTCCCAAGAAGACATACAACCAGCCAACAGATATACGAAAAAAATGCACAACTTTGCTTGAAATTAGGGAAAGCAAATCAAAACCACAATGAGATACCACCTCACACCTATTAGAATGGCTATCATCAACAAGACAAATAATAAGTGCTAGAGAGATTGTGAAGTAAATGGAACCCTCATACACTGCTGGTGGGAATGTAAATTGGTACAGTCACTATGGAAACAGTACAGAAGTTCTTCAAAAAATTAAAAATAGAATTACTATACGATTCAGCAATCCCTCTTCTGGGTATCTACCCAAAAATATCTGAAAACATTATCTGTGAAGATATGCGTACCCCATGTTAATTGCAGCAGCATATATGGTGGCCAAGATGTGGAAACAATCAAAGTGTTCTTCAATAGAAGATTGGATAAAGAAGTTTTGAGATATATATATATCTCCATGTTGTTAAAAATGACGGTATTTAATCTTTTCTTTTCTTATATTTCAATCTTTTCTACACACATATATATGTATATATATACATATATGTGTGTGTATATATGTGTATATATGTATGTATATATGTATGTATATATGTATACATACATATATACATACATATATAATGAAATATTACTCAGCCATAAGAAAAAGATTAAACACTGTCATTTGTAACAACATGAATGGATCTTGAGATTATCATGATAAGCAAAATAAGTCAGACAGAAAAAGTTTAGAACCATATGATTTCACTCATATGTGAGATATGAAACTGAAAGCAACAAATGAACAAGACAAACAAAAAAAACCCAAAAACTCATAGATACACACAACAGTTTAGGGTACCAGAGAGAAAGGGGGAATGGTAGAAGGTAGAAGAAAAGGAGGTCAAATATATGATGATGGAAGGAGAACTGACTCTGGGTGTTAAACACAAGGCAATATGTAGATGATGTATTATAGAATTGTACACTTGAAACCTAAATAATTTTTCAAACCAATATCACCCCAAT
The DNA here is from genome assembly GCF_964194185.1 of Rhinolophus hipposideros. Taxonomy (NCBI): domain Eukaryota; kingdom Metazoa; phylum Chordata; class Mammalia; order Chiroptera; family Rhinolophidae; genus Rhinolophus; species Rhinolophus hipposideros. Next base: position 67,578,260 of record NC_138047.1, on the reverse strand, counting down.
AAATTTAATAAAAAGCCCATAGCAGATATATCTTAATAATCATTCTTTTTTCTGAGATTACATTCAAGCTAAACTTTCTTCTTACAGAGCCCTCCAAGTAATTATTATCAGTCTATCAGAATATGCATGAGAGAGAAAATCTGTTTGCCATCCTGGTCTATGATGTATGAAGAGGCACTGGCAAGGTGTCCTTTATTCTGATATTTATTTTCTTTAACGTTTTAGTCTCCTACTATCTAAAAGTTGTTAATAAAATGAAAGAGGTTAATTGCATTAGGGGAAAGCTGGAATATTAAGGATAAAAGGCAATGGACTTGTTCCCAAGTATAAATGATTTAGATTCTTTCTATATTTGTATATTACTTTTAAAACCTTTTTAGAAATCTTTAACGTGAAATAAGGTACTGAATGGCTATAATCTATATAATACCTTATGGATATAAGTATCCATTACTTCACTTCCAATTTAACACATTATTTTACTGGTTAAACTTCTTTCAGGATAAAGCTCCAGGGAGTCAAAATAAACCTCTGCCACAGCATGAATAATTAACCTATCCTGTTTTGATGTGATTTGTAGATATTTACATTTGATAAATATCATAGATTGATTCTAATTGAACCCAATCCATGAAAGTAGAATCGCAGCTACTTAATGATTTATACACATGGAGTATTCAGAATTTGACTTAAGTCAGCTTTGGAAAGTTCTCTAGGCTTTGGCCTAAGGTGATGTGGCTCTTCTTGATCTTAACGTTTGAAGCACACCTTTTAAGTTGATGTAAAGGACAAAGAGAAAAATAACAGCAAATTTCAAGACAAAAACAGAATGAACACACAGTGGTTGAAAATTAAGAAAAAAGACTAAACCGAAACAAACGTCTCCAGTAAAGATGTTTTTTAGGGTAAATATTATATGCAGTCCAACTTTTCCTAGAGTCATAATATTTTTTAAAAGCCAGCTCTATTGACGAGATTGTTTCAAGTACTACAGTCTTATTGTTACCTTATTTCATAGTGAGCCAGTGGGATTTCTCAGCTGAAACATTAGGTTTATAATTAGGATTTCTATGATATAAAGTGTATCCTGCCTAAAGACATGAGTAGCTTTTCAAAGATTTGAAATCTGTGTTACACCAATTAGATAAATCTTCATGGAAACCTTCACACTTTAAATTAATTTTATAATACTTTTCTTTTCCTTTTGCCCTTTCTAATAAAATAATAAACTATTTTGAAAAGTGATCTTAAAATTTCTAAAGCAAATTTATAAGACTGGACAGTTTATGTAAGAGATTGAATTCTGTCTACTTCTGTTTAAGATTCAGGGAAATACTTATTATAATAGCCTGAGTTATCACTGAAATAGGAGTCAATTATTTATATTTTGAGATATATTATTAATCCTTCAATACAACTTTTTAGTTTTGTAATGTTTCTAGTATTTAGAGCATTGTTGCACCTCCCTCAAGTAAACTGATTCGTTCTCTTTTCAGTTATAGAATTAAGTTCATCATTTAAAGTAGTGATTTTTAATGTTTATCATTAAAGTTAATTATAAATAGAAACCTTTAACTATTATAAGAATATATACAACCTAAATGAAATCAAAATCACCCTCATTTCTTTAATTACTAATTAAATTTACTACTGTGATTGTTTCATCAAATAAACTATTCCTGTTGTCCTAAACATTATTCTGTCTTCTTATTTTCTTTTATTTTACAGAAATGTTTAGCAAAAATATAATGTTTCCAATTATTTTAATATGTGATATATACAAAATATAATGACTTGAATTTGAATAAAATAGGACTTATTTTAAGTCCTATAAAGAGGAAACTAGGTCAGTTAAAATTTTTCTCTTTTAGTTACAGGGTGAAAAGTCTCATTTTTTCAGGATTTTTATTATTTTAGTATTCAAGACAATTAGGACAATGACTAGATTGAAGTTTATAGTTATATCATTTCCAAAGAAAAATTTTACTTTCTGGCACAGTCATGTTTCACCTATATTGTTTTATTCCTTATTATAAGGAATAAGTATATACTTATCATTATAAGTATACTTTCGGTATGTATCAATAGGACACTGAAATTATAGTTAATGATTAATCATATTAAATAGGTGATGAAAACCCTCTTAATTTGTCCATAATTAATGTAGTTTTACCAGTTATCTGTTTCTCCGTTGGTTTACTCCACAAATAAACTGTGGTCCCCAAGAGGAAAGAGGGATAGAGTCCTACTGTTTATGGGGGATCTGCTACATGTGTGCTTAGAATCTGTTTTTAATCATTTGTTCAAAAATAGTTATCAAGAGCTATTTCTTTGAATAATACTGTGCTGGGTTCTAGCTCTGTTAATAAGCAATATAAAATCTCCTGCTCAAAGCTACTTCTATGCTAATTGTGAATCCGTCTCATATATATGATTACATTATCTGGTTATAACAAGCTCCACGAAAATCCATGGAAGTGTAGCTAACCCAAATGGGAGGTGGTGGTCAGGAATTCCAACAAAGGTGTGATGAAAGGACCTCCGAGGGAGTTTAACAATGCAAAGATTGTTTGTGGTTCCACTGCTGTACTTTTTTCTTTTTTTTTCTTAATAAAGTATATGTTTAGTTTATATTCTAGGATGAGTTTGTATTCAAATCCCACCTGTACCACTTTCTACCTATACAATCTTACGTGTTTTACTAAATGTTTTGTGTCTTAGTTTTCTCATCTGTAAAATGGGATTTAAGAAGTGGTAACAACCCTGGGCTGTAGAAATTAATGAGATACTACAAATTCTAAGTAAAACACTGAAATAGTTTTTGACTATTTCAAAACATGGCAAGTGCTCAATAAATGTTATTAGCTATTACCATCATCATTGTCATTGTGGGCTGTTAAGAAAATATTTTATTATCCCTGCAGTGGACTAGCTCTGTTAATAAATTATGCTAAAATATTGAGGTCCTTATGCTAAAACATTGAGGTCCTGGGCTAAGAACAAGCCTTGGGAAGTGAATTTACAATGCACAGAGTTATTGCCCAACTCAGGAAGTATGTGTTTACATTTCAAGAAACTGAAATATAGGACCTTGAAAACATGGCGAGGTCATATATGCCAGAGGCAATGGGGTTTACCTGTTCATTGGAGAGATTTAAATTAAAAAAGGTTAGAGTGAGAACCCCATGTCTTTCCATCTCCAAGGAACAGACATTTTTCTCCCTCATTTTTGCGATATGTGGGGAAGGTAGCTGCCCGTTTCCACACTATATAGATAAAATCCATTTGCTTTCATACTCTCACTTATAGAGTATGAGGCCACTCACATAGGAGAATGTAGCATATGTGTTTCATTGTGTGCTCCAGGAGCAAACACTGGGGGAAAGGGGATCAACACATCTATTAATAACTAATTTGTCTCTGATCCAGAACATCTTGGGTGCACATTCAGGATAAAATCAATAATGATGATTTTTCAAAATCTGGCAATCATCATCATCATCATCATCATCAAGACAGAAAATAGCTACAATCTAGATATGTCAATAGCTGCTAGTTATGTCAAAAACCCATTTCTTTTCTTTCTGGGCATGGGGCTAGACTATATTTTCCATCCTTTGTTACGCATCAGTACAGCCATATGACTAAGTCTCACACAACAGAGTGTGGGCAGCAGTGAATGCCACCACAGGCACATAAAATCCACCCCAATTCTTTACATATTTTTTCTTCCTTTATCTGCTGGATGGATGCAGCAAATCCAAAGAAAAACTGAATCTTAGATAATTGTGCCACGAGATGGAAGAAACTTCAGATTCAGCAAGGTGAAGGAGCCTTCCTAACCCATCTGTGCCAATGTTCATTATTCTTAGATGTGAGTGTAAAATAAATCCCTTTGTTGTGATAAGCGTCTAAAATTTGCATGTGCATGAGGGCTGTTATAAAAGTTAACCACACTAATAATAGAAATTAAGTCTGCTTAATCACTATGAAATACTCCCAGTTACAGGTATTGAGAAAACAACAAATGGGGCTCTATGTTTAATCAGGTATGACACTAGACCAAAAGCAAAAGATAGACAGGGTTTATAGGTTTTTGTAGGTGATCCACATGGGAAAGAGAATGGGATAAGAAGTGAGAAGGAAAATTATGCAATTTACAAAATAAAGCTGTGAGAATTCTTTCTAGCACCTCTGTTTCTCATCTGTCCAATGACTATTCACTATAATCTCTAAACATTCTAATCATTCTTCTTTGGCGTTCGATCCAATTAAACATTAGTTCAAGTACCAGGCTGAATTTTTCAACTATTGAATTTTCCAGTTTACTTTTCTTCAAGAGAGAAATAAAAGGACATTGATGAAATGTACTCTACAAAGCAGGCACTTTATATGTGTGATTATCTTAATCAATAACAACACTAAGTAACTGCAAAGTGACGAGCTGTTTAGCACCATAGAATGGTTATCAAGTTAGGTGTAATATAATCCAGTAAGTAAATAAACAACAAAATGGTATAAACTGGAATAACTGCAATGAAAAAAAAGAAAGAAAAGAAACTTAAGACTATTGATGTTAGAGAACAGGTCAGAACTTGAAATAAAATCTGATTTTAAGTCTATAGATATTGGAACAAGATTTCCTCTCTGGTATAGAGATATTAGAAATTGTACATGGATCTTAAAGATCTCTAAGGTATTAGCAGAAAAAAGACATTCCCTTCCCAGGAACTTTTGATCATAGATTGTTTCAGGGACCCAGCTACCAAGCCACTGTGTTACCACAGTCCCTAAATAGTCATACCTGTATTTCTTATCCCATCTTCCTCCTTCAGACTAATGATTCTATGGAATACGTTACATCCAAGTATATTACAGCTCCATGGCCCTATAATCCCTTGCTATTTGATAGTCCTCACATATCTGAAATTATTTTTCTCTTTCCCCTTGATAGGTGCCCTTATTTAGGTTTAAGAGTCTGACAAATGTAATTGTATCCATCCTACTCCCAAACACACCCATTCACACAGAAATACACCCACAAACACACATTTGTATTCAACATATTCCTAATTCTAAAATAATTATCGTGTTTCTGCAACCCCTTGAGATTCCATTTCACACAACGCTCATCAACTAAATAACTGAATCATAACCATAACTTTAACTCTTACACTTTGTTCTCCCTAATCCTTTTCTTTTACTAAAGTACTTCTATTAAAAATAGAATTAGTAATCACAATATAGCCACAGGAATATGAAATACAGTTCAGGGAATATAATCAATAATGTAAAGACTTTTGTAGGGGGTCAGATGGGCACTTGTCTTATTAGGGAAACCACTTCATGGATGATGCAGATGCCTGACCACTGCACTGTACACTTGAAGCAGGAGCTGAATAATATTGTATGTCAACTATAATTAAATATAGATAGGTAGATAGATATATAGATAGATATATAGATATAGATATAGATATATTCACAGGATGTGTACAGCATAGGGATAGAATCAGTGGAATTGTAACAGTTGTTACGATGTCAGAGGCGTAGTAGATTGGGGGAGGAGGGTTATCACTTTGTGAGGGGTGTAAATGTCTAACAATTATGTCGCTTTGTATACTTGAAACTAATTAAAAAAGAAAAAACAAAAACAAAATAAACACAAATTCTAGTAAGTAAATAGGATTTGTAAACAAAGTACTATAAATCAATTTGTTATGCAGAATTTTTAAATTAATAAAATATATTGTTTTAACCTTCAAGAAACATTATATATTGTATCCCATAAAGAATTCTTGTTAAAAACAGGTTTTATTACTTTAATATTTTGCTCTTCTATTTATTCAACAAATATTTAAGATAACTTAATAAAATTAGTTGACAACAGGAAGAAAAAGTCTTATTTCAAAAATGCCACTATGACTTCCAAAAGGATCTCAAAAAAATAGAGCATCATGAAAAATAGATCAGTATATAAAACCATTGCATTATGTACTTAAATCTTCATTGAAAGCAACAGATTAATTCATAGTACCATCTTCCTTGTACCATCTACTTATGTCTAATATTGATTATTTTATATCCTATCTTAGTTTTAACTAATATATACCAAAAATTAGGAATTAAAGAGTCAAAATTTTTTATATCATTATCTTTTGGATGATGAAATTTGCTTAAAGAAGAAACTACATTATTAGTTGAAAGAATGTGGTAAAACATTATCAATGATTAATTTAAAATTGACATATTATAAAATTATAACAGAAAAAATCTATAAAACAATTTTAAAAAATAAATGTCTTTTGGGGTGAAATAAAAGAAAAATAGAAGTTGAAGATATTCCTGAGCTGGGATAATAAAGGTAGAAATAAACTGTACAATGACATAACACATATTTTCAGTCAAAATAAGCTAGGAAATTGATTAAGTATATTTGTACAATTTAACCATGTAAATTCTTAATGGTAGACTGGAGAAATAATCAATAGGAATATTAACATGTGTCAGGATAGAGGTGGGAGACATTGGACAAAGGTAGATTTGGGATACTTTAAAAATCATGTGAAAGTAAAAATATTAAAACACTTAGATTATCAGTGCTACACAGATAGTAGGTACTCAGAAAATATTCATGAATTAAATAATTGAATGATTCATCCTCTATTTTAAATGTAGCACAGGAATTATGATATAGATATATAACAAGAAAGAATGACATGGACCTAAAAGGAGTAAATTAATAAATGACATTTTTACAAAATAAGCATAGTAGTAATGGAAACTTATTTATCCAGATCAGCAACCAAGGTAACGTATATTGGACATGATAAAAATGTCTGTATTAGTATTTGAGTGAATCTGATTCCTAACCAAATTAAATATATTTCTGAAACAATGATGGAAACTAATATTAGAGCTACAATTTATAAATACACAAAATATGACTGAATGGTGAGTAGTACCCGGTAACTTGAAATTATCAGACTTGAATTAAGTAAAGTAATAGAAATAATGCATGAAGTGGTGAAATAGGATTTATGAAATCCAGTTTTCAGAATGATTACTTCAAAAGCTGGGGAAATCTTCAAAAACAAAGAGAACAAAATTATGAATGTTGCTTTCCAGCTGAATAATAAAAATAGTTTAAAAATGCACAACAGGTTTGCATGAAAGTACATTAAAGGATCCAGTTGGCAATATCATCCTCACCATTCTCCTTGAAATTTTCCTACCTGCTTCCACCTACCTGTCTCTTTCTCTGTTTTCTTTATACATTCGTTGATTTAAACTTGAATAAGACTCTCATTATCTTAGGACAGAATCACAGACTCTGACTCTGAACTCCCTTTACTCTTCAATCTTATTATGGTTTGCAGATCAAATTTTTCCTCTTGGTTTTATGGTATCTCCGTAATGTGATTCATTCCTATTCTTATATGCCTTTCCTCCCATTTTTCCACTTACATGCATTTTTCTCTGATCTAATTCATATTTCACATCATATTATATAATCTAACACAAAAGTTTTCAAATATTTGTTCTGCAATTATATTGGACACACAGCACTGGAAGTTGAAACAGCTAAGAAAAGTTACAATCCTGCCTTCTGTTTTAGTGGGGAAAAAAGTGATCCTAGCGCAATAAGTATTAATGGAGCATGAGGGGACACAATTCAGTTTGTAAGAAAATTAGGTCCCATGGTAGGTGACACACAAACTTACTCTTACCTCCACTCAGGGTGTTATTTTCACTTTAACTGTTTTCCTACTTTCTCTCCACTAATTTAATCTTGCTCAGATTTTTCTTGAATGATCTAGACATTTTAGCTTCTTTTTATTTACAGAACACAATCTAGCCCTTATACTTTACATGTTAAAAGAAAATACTGGAAAAAATTGAAATCACTGGTAAATATTCTCCTTAAAGTTAAGATTTAAGTAAGGACTCCAACTGAAACTGTAACTGGTGACAGGACAGTGGATAAATCAAAATCCAGACGCTGAAAGAAAAGGATTAGGACAAGAAAATTTTCTGTCTACCCTGACTAAGATTTTATCAGTTTTTCAGGGAGTAGTTTTTAAATAAACACAACCTAATTTAATATACATATGTTTAGATTAACTCTGAATAACTGCTCGGTCTTTATTTCGTAGTGCAAATTTAATCATTCACAATTAATGGCTTTATTTTAAAAATAAAATAAAATCCTGATATAATGTTACACTTTGTGATAAGTTAAATAATGGACCCCCACAACTTCAGTCCATGTCCTAATCCCTGGAACCTGTCAGTGGACTTTGCAGATGTGATTAAATTATGGATTTTGAGATTACCCTGGATTATCTAGTAAAATCCTAAATATACCAAGTACATTATAAGAGAGAGGCAGAGGCAGACACAAGATAATGTGACTACTAAAGGAAGATGGGATTCTGCTGGTTTAAAAATAGAGGAGGATTACGTCATCAAAATGGCGGCGTGAGGTGAGCCTCTGTAAAGTTCCTCTGGAATTTACAACTAATCAAACAACAATAACTCCACAAAGGACTCCCTGAACAGCAGACAGGCAAGACGAAGAGGCCTTCTACTGAATTAATCTCCAGGTGCACAAATTGCGTGAGCCGGGGAGGAGGGAAGGGAAAAGTGCGGGCACGGATCCGCGGGGGCGCAGGACGCAGACCTAGCTCAGCTCTAGATAGAAACCTGGAAATTACACAGATGGAAGAAGAAAGACACTTGAGACTTAAATGAAAGAACTCTACAAGAACTTTCTGACTCCATCAGAAAGAGCAATATAAGAATAATGGGCATACCAGAAGGAGAAGAAAGAGAGAAGGGAACAGAGAATATACTCAAAGAAATTGTTAATGAGAACTTCCCAAATTTGTAGACAGAACTGGATCCTCAAATCCAAGAAGCAAATAGAACACCTAATTACCTCAATCCCAACAGGCCTTCTCCAAGGCACATTGTATTCAAGCTGTCTAAAATTAACACCAAAGAAAGAATCCTCAAGGCAGCCAGGGGAAAGAAGACGGTGACCTACAAAGGAAAGCCCATTAGATTATCATCAGATTTTTCAGCAGAAACTCTACAAGCCAGGAGGGAGTGGAACCAAATATTCAAACTATTGAAAGAGAGAAATCATGAGCCAAGAATAATATGCCCAGCAAAGATATCCTTTAGATATGAAGGAGGAATAAAGACCTTTCCAGACATACAGAAGCTGAGGGAATTTTCTAATACACGACCTGCACTACAAGAAATACTAAAGGAGGCTATTCGACTACCATCAACAGGGACAATTTGTGGCAACCGAAACATTAAAAGGGGGAGCGTAAAGGCCTGAACCGGAATATGGGAATGGAGAAAGTAAGCGTGCTGAAGAAACTGGAATACTCTAAATATCAAACTTTCTTTTACATAAACTCAAGGGTAACCACTCAAAAAACATCCAAATCTGAAATATATACTGTAATAAAAGAAGAAACAGAGGGAAACATCATAGAATACCACCACACAGAAATAACAGACAACAACAAAAAGGCAAAGAAACAATGGAGTCACAGCCTTACCAGGAAACTAAAGATAGAATGACAGGAAATCCTCACGTATCAATAATCACCCTAAATGTAAATGGACTGAACTCACCAATAAAAAGTCACAGAGTAGCAGATTGGATCAAAAAACTAAACCCAACCATATGCTGTCTCCAAGAGACACATCTCAGCTACAAGGATAAGCATAGACTCAAAGTGAAAGGGTGGAAATTGGCACTCTAAGCAAATGGTACCCAGAGAAAATCAGGTGTACCATAATGATATCAGATGAAACAGACTTCAGGGTGAAAAAGATAACAAGAGACAAAGATGGACATTTCATAATGGTAAAGGGGACTATACAACAAGAAGACATAACAGTCATCAATATTTATGCCCCCAATCAGGGAGCACCGAAATATACCAAGCAACTACTAACAGAACTAAAGGGAGAAATTGACCAAAACACAATTATACTAGGGGACTTAAATACATCATTGACAGCTATGGATAGATCATCCAAACAGAAAATAAGTAACGAAATAGCAGCCCTAATTGACACATTAGATAAAATGGACAGCATTGACATATATAGAGCACTTCATCCTAAAACATCAGACTATACATTGTTTTCGAGTATACATGGAACATTCTCAAGGATAGACCATATATTGGGGCATAAAAGCAGCCTCAACAAATTTAAGAAGATTGAAATCATACCAAGCATATTCTCTGATCACAAAGCTTTGAAATTGGATATCAACTGCGAAAAGAAAGCAGGAAAAAACACAAATACATGGAGATTAAACCACATACTTTTAAATAACGACTGGGTCAAAGAAGAAATTAGAAGAGAGATCAAAAATATATAGAAAAACATGACAATGAAAATACATCTTACCAAAATTTTTGGGATGCGGCGAAAGCAGTTTTAAGAGGGAAATTTATATCATTACAGGCCTATCTCAAGAAACAACAAAAAAAAAATCCCAAATAAATAACCTCATGTTACACCTCAAAGAACTAGAAAAAGAAGAACAAGTGAAACCCAAGGTCAGCAGAAGAAAAGAAATAACAAAAATCAGAGCAGGACTCAATGAAATAGAGAACAAAAAGACAATAGAAAAAATTAATGTGACAAAGAGCTGGTTCTTTGAAAAAAATAGTAAAATTGACAAACCCTTGGCTAGACTCACTAAGATAAAAAGAGAGAAGACACTAATTAACAAAATCAGAAATGAGAAAGGTGAAGTTATCATGGACACCACAGAAATACAAAGGATCATCCAAGAATACCATGAAGGACTATATGCCACCAAATTCGATAACCTAGAAGAAATGGACAAGTTCTTAGAAAAACATATAGCCTTCCAAGGCTGAACCATGAAGAACTGGAAAATCTAAACAGACCAATCAACAGTAAAGAAATTGAATCAGTCAACCAAAACCTTCCCAAAAGCAAAAGTCCGGGACCAGATGGCTTCACTAATGAATTCTACCAAACCTTCAAACAGGATCTAACACCAATCCTTCTCAAACTCTTCCAAAAAATTGAAGAAGAGTCAGTACTCCCTAACTCATTTTATGAGTCCAACATTACCCTGATACCAAAACCTGGTAAGGACAACACAAAAAAAGAAAACTACAGACCAATATCTCTGATGAATACTGATGCAAAAATCCTAAACAAAATTTTAGCAAATTGAATACAACAATGCATTAAAAAGATTATTCATCATAACCAAGTGGGATTCATCCCTGGGGCACAAGGATGGTTCAACATCCGCAAATCCATCAACGTGATACATCACATAAACAAAATAAAGGACAAAAATTATATGATTATATCAATTGATGCAGAAAAAGCATTTGACAAGATACAACATCCATTTATGATTAAAACACTTAATAAAATAGGTATAGAAGGAAAATACTTTAACATAATAAAGGCCATCTATGACAAGCCCTCAGCTAATCTCATAATAAATGGTGAAAAACTAAAGCCCTTTGCTCTAAGTTCAGGAACATGACAGGGCTGTCCCCTATCACCTCTGCTTTTCAACATAGTGTTGGAAGTCCTTGCCAGAGCCATCAAGCAAGAGAAAGAAATAAAAGGCATCCAAATTGGGAATGAAGATGTTAAAATATCACTCTTTGCAGTTGACATGATGCTATATATAGAAAACCCTAAAGAGTCCACCAAAAAGCTATTAGAAACAATCAATGAATACAGTAAAGTTGCTGGCTACAAAATCAACGTAAAAAGTCCATTGCATTCCTATATACTAACAATGAAATCTCAGACAAAGAAATACAAAATACAATTCCCTTTGCAATTGCAGCAAAAAGAATAAAATACCTAGGAATAAACTTAACCAAGGATGTGAAGGATTTATATGCTGAAAACTATAAGACATTTTTGAAAGAAATTGAAGATGACACAAAGACATGAAAAGACATTCCATGCTCATGGCTTGGAAGAATCAACATAGTTAAAATGGCCATATTACCCAAAGCAATGTACTAATTTAATGCAATCCCCATCAAAATCCCAATGGCATTTTTTAAAGAAATAGAAAAAAATCATTAGATTTGTTTGGAACCACAAAAGACCCCGAATAGCCAAAGCAATCTTAAGAAAAAAGAACAATGCTGGAGGTATCACACTGCCTGACTTTAGCTTGTACTACAGGGCCACAATAATCAAAACAGCATGGTATTGGCAGAAAAACAGACACATAGACCAATGGAATAGAGTTGAGAACACAGAAATAAAACCACATAAATATGGACAGATAATTTTTGAGAAAGAAGCTAAAAACATACAATGGAGGAAAGACAGCCTCTTCAATAAATGGTGCTGGCAGAATGGATAGCCACGTGGAAAAGAATGAAACTGGACTGCTATCTGTCACCATGTACCAAAATTAATTCAAAATGAATCAAAGACTTAAGCATAAGACCTGACACAATAAACTGCATAGAAGAAAACACAGGTACTAAACTTATGAACCTTGGGTTCAAAGAGCATATTATGAATTTGACTCCAAAGGCAATGGAAGTAAAAGCTAAAATAAACAAATTGGGACTATATGAAACTTAAAAGTTTCTGCACATCAAGAGAAACCATTGACAAAATAAAGAGGCAACCAACTGATTGGGAGAAGATTTTTGCAAACAGTTCCTCCGATAAGTGTCTAATATCCAAAATATACAAGGAACTCATGAAACTCAACAACAAAAAAACAAACAACCCAATTGAAAAATGGGCAGAGGACCTGAAGAGACATTTCTCCAAAGAGGACTTACAAATGGCAAATAGACATATGAAAAAATGCTCAACATCACTAATCATCAGAGAAATGCAAATGAAAACCACAATGAGATATCACCTCACCCCAGTCAGAATGGCTATCATCAACAAGACAAATAGCAACAAGTGTTAGAGAGGCTGTGGAGAAAAAGGAACCCTCATACACTGTTGGTGGGAATGCAGATTGGTGCAGCCGCTATGGAAGGCAGTGTGGAGGTTCCTCAAGAAATTACGAATAGAATTACCATATGACCCAGCAATCCCTCTCCTGGGTATCTACCCAAAGAATTTGAAATCATTTATACATAAAGACATGTGTGCTCCAATGTTCATTGCAGCTTTGTTTACGGTGGCCAAGACATGGAAACAACCAAAATGTCCTTCAATAGATGAATGGAAAAGGAAGTTGTGGTATATATACACAATGGAATACTATTCGGCGTTAAGGAAAGATGATATAGGAACATTTGTGACAACATGGATGGATCTTGAGAGTATAATGCTAAGCGAAATAAGTCAGACAGAAAAAGCAGAGAACCCTATGATTTCACTGATATGTGGTATATAAACCAAAAACAAGACAAACAAATGAGAAACAAAAACTCATAGACACAGACAATAGTTTAGTGGTTACCAGAGGGTAAGGGGGGTGGGGCGAGGGAGATGAGGGTCAGGGGGATCAAATATATGGTGATGGAAGGAGAACTGACTCTGGGTGGTGAACACACAATGGGATTTATAGATGATGTAATACAGAATTGTACACCTGAAATTATGTAATTTCATTAACAATTGTCATCCCAATAAATAAATTAAAAATAAATAAACAAATAAAAAATAAAAATGGAGGAAGGGGCCACCAACCAAGGGATACAAAGGATGTTGCTCTAGAAAAGTTCAAGAAACAAGTAAGAAGATTCTCCCTTTAGAGCCTCGGAGGGAGCGCAGCCCTGCCAACACCTTGATTTTAGCGCAGTGAAACTGATGTTGGTCTTCTAACCTCCAGAACTGTAAAAGAATGAAAGTATAGATGTTGTAAGCCACCACACTTGTGATATTTTGGTTACAGCAGCCATAGGAAACCATTATAAATATTATTAAAAATAGTTCCTCATTCACAATGACTTTGCATTTCTGAAGCCCATGTATGTTACATTAAGAAACATTAGAACAGACTTTTATTTTAGTGATAGTTATTCCTATTTACATCTGTGAGAAACGACAAACATATCTAGTTACAATACTACACACAAAGTAGGTGTTTATAAATTGTTAAATTTTTTCATTTACTCATTCATTTGTGTATGCAGAGGTTACCAGTTTTATAAGTTATCCACTTAAAACTAAAATATATGGTATAGTTAGAAAGCCACATACTTTTCTCCCATGTGTTTCTTTAGTTTTTTTCCAACCCTAGTATAAACTCCGTCACTGTTCTGGAAAATCAGCATATATTCAGCAAAGATATATAACACCTGACAAACATGCTTGAGTTCTTTGGAAGATAGTACTGAGTAGTTAGGTAAAGGGGAAGTGGTAGATGCAATTCATCTAAAATAGATGGAAAATTTAGCACACATCATTGAATTTGTACACTCTAAATGCTTAGGTTTAAAAGTAAGTGTGCCTGACAAGGGAAAGGTGATAAGACATTTCAATGGATGTAAAATTTTCTTTTAGAAGAAAGTATGTGCTCTGGAAAAAGCAAACACCAACAAAGAAATAAAAAGGGGCAACTCAGTTTCCCAGGATGTAGTGGTGAGAGGTGTTCTATGGATCACTTTCTCAATTAGAATGTGTTATCAGGCTGTTGGCATACTTGTTTCTGGCTCTATTAGTTTGCAGAACACTAATTTTACCAGGAAAGACATAAAACCCCTAATGCTAAAAAGTATAGAGATACTTATTTTTTGAATTTTCAGAATTGCCATGAAATATTATGAAACACAATTCTAAATGCTCAAATAATCCACAGTGGGCTTAAATCCTTGATTCTTAAATTTTCTTTAGTTAAATAAATTGTAAAACCCAATTAAGTGACAGGTAATGAAATGAGAATAATCCAAAACTGGTTCAAATTCAAAGTATAAATGGTATTTGATGTGTAAAGGCTGGAGGTTTATTTGAACAATGAAATCTTTACTGCATTCAGCAACAGTTACCTGAGGTTACTGATCCTTTTTTACATAACTAAGGACAACAGTAAAGCAGAGACTTCATTTGCAAGAAAATGAGCTAGAAAAAAAAAAAAATATCTTATTAGGAAAGCTCTTCTGCTTGAACTGCAACCAAAGAGCTCAAGAGTGCTTGTCAAGAAGAAAAGTGAGGTCTCCAGTCTTTATTAGCTTTACAGGTCAAACATTGAACCTGCTGGGACTGAAAAATGAAGGAATTCATCCAGTTGTTTTAACAAGTTTGAATTTTATTCTCTAGGTTTAGCACCGATGGTCCCTCAGCACATTTTGGAAGACAGTGTGCAGTCATTTACCATTTTTGTTATCATTAGGGTCACATCATTTCTAGAATTATTTTCAAAGGAGAAACAAAGATATATACTTGGATATGCTTGACATATGCACTTTGCCTGGGAACAGCTATCTGAATATTTTTTAGTATTTCTGGTGAGCTACAGGTAATGTGTAATGTGCCCAATACAAATTAGTGCTATTAAGGCAAATAAACATGGAAGGCAATGTTTTAACTTTATTTTTCAATTCTAGATGTTCAAATTGACTATATTTTCTATGCTGCATATTTCTCAACTGACTCATGCTTTTTTCCACCTTCTTGATTATTTGAAGAACATTATGGTTCTTTTTTTAATATTTTTTATATTTATTTATTTTTATTAGTTTCAGGTGTACAAAACAATGTAATAGTTAGACATTTATCACTTATATCCCTCACAAAGTGGTAACACCCTCCCCCAATCTACTACCCCTCTGACATCGCATACAGCTGTTACATTTCCACTGTCTCTATTCCTAATGCTGTACTCTACTTCTGTGAATATATATATATATATATATATATATATATATATATTAATAGTTGACATTCATTATTATTCAGCTTCAGCTTAAGGTGTACAGTGCAGTGATCAGGCATCTACACCACTCCTGAAGTGGTCTCCCTAATAAGACAAGTGTCCATCATATACTCTACAAAATCTTTACAACATTATTGGTTACATTCCCCAAACTGATTTTCATATCCCCATGGCATCTTGTGGTTACAAATTGTGCTTTCTAATCCTCTCATTTTCTACCTCATCCCCACCCTTCTCCCACCTAGCAACCCTCAGTTTTTCCTCTATCTCTCTGAGACTGTTTTTGATTATCTTGTTCATTTATTTTTTTCTTTAGATTCCACATATAAGTGAGATAATATGGTATTTGTCTTTCTCTGACTGACTTATTTCACTTAGCATAATGTTCTCTAGGTCCATCCATATTGTTGTAAATGGTAAGATTTAATTCTTCTTTAAGGCTGCGTAATACTCCATTGTATTAATGTACCACAGGTTCTTAATCCAGTCGTCCACCGATGGGCATTTCATTTCTTTCCATGTCTTGGCTATTGTGTATAGTGCTGCAATAAACATAGGGGTGCATAAATATTTTCGAATTAGAGTTTTGGATTCTCTGGATAGACACCTAGAAGTGGAATTGCTGGATCATAAGGTAGTTCCATTTTATTTTTTCTAGATACCTCAATACTGATTTCCATCATGGCTGAACCAATCTGCAATCCCACCAACAGTGTACAAGGGTTCCCTATTCTCTGCATCCTTGCCAGCACTTGTTTGTTGATTTATTAATGATAGCTATTTCGACTGGGGTGAGGTGATATCTCATTGTGGATTTTATTTGCATTTCTCTGATGGTTAGTGAGGTTGAGCATTTTTTCTTATGTCTATTTGCCATCTGTATGTCCTCTTCAGAAAAATGTCTCTTCATGTCCTCTCCCATTTTTCAATTGGGTTGTTTGGTTTATTGGAGTTGAGTGAGTTTTTTATAAATTTTAGAAATTAACCCCTTATCAGACATATCATTGACAAATATCTTCTCCCATTCAGTAGGATCCCTTTTGTTTTATTGATGGTTTACTTTGCTGTGAAAAAAAACTTTTTAGTTTGATGTAATCCTACATGTTTATTTTTTCTCTTACTTCCCTTGTCCAAGGGAATATATGAGTAAAAATATTACTGTAGGTAATGTCTGTAACTTTCTTCCTATATTTTCTTCTAGGAGTCTTATGGTTTCAGACCTTACATTTAAGTCTTTAATCCACTTTGAATTTATTCTTGTATATGGTGTAAGGAGGTGGTCCAGCTTCATTTTTTTGCATGTGTCTGTCCGGGTTTCCCAGCACCATTTATTGAATAGACTGTCTTTACCCCACCATAAATTTTAGCTTCCATTGTCATATATTAAATGGCCATATAGGCATGAATTTATTTCTGGACTTTCTATTCTATTCCATTGATCTATGTGTCCGTTTTTATTCCAGTACCATGTTGTTTTGATTACTGTAGCCTTGTAGTATAATCTGATGTCAGGTACCGAGGAATCCTCCCACTTTTTCCTTATTTCTCAAGATTGTTCAGGCTATCCAGGGGCTTTTATGGTTTCATATAGATTTTAGGATTATATGTTCTATTTCTGTGAAAAATGTCCTTGGCAGTTTGATAGGAATTGCGTTGAATCTGTATATTGCCTTAGGCAGTATGGACATTTTCACGATATTAATTCTTCCTATACGTGAACATGGTGTGTTTCCATCTATTTGTATCTTCTTTAATTTCTCTCTTGAGGGTCTTACAAGTTTCTGAGTACAGGTCTTTTACTTCTTTGGTTAAATTTATTCCTAGGTATTTTATAGTCTTTGAAGAAATTGTAAATGGGACTGTTTTCTTAATTTTTCCTTCTGATATTTTATTTCAGTATATACAAATGCAACCGATTTCTGAATATTAATTTTATATCCTGCTACTTTACTAAATTCATTATCAGTTCTAATAGTTTCTTGGTGGAGTCTTTAGGGTTCTCTATATATAGTATCATGTCATCTGCATATAATGTCAATTTTACTTCCTCCTTACCAATTTGCGTGCCTTTTACTTCTTTTTCTTGTCTGATTGCTGTGGCTAGAACTTCCAGAACTATGTTAAATAGAAGTGGAGAAAGTGGGCACCCTTGCCTTTTTCCTTACCTTAAGGGAAATGGTTTTAGCTTTTCCCCATTGAGTATGATGTTAGTTGTGGGTTTATTATATATGGCCTTTATTCCGACTTTCTTGAGAGTTTTTATCATGAATGACGGCTGGATTTTGTCAAATGCTTTTTCTGCATTTGATCAAATGATCATATGATTTTTATTTTTCATTTTGTTAATGTGGTGTATCAGATTAATTGATTTGTGGATGTTGAACCACTGTTGCATACCAGGAATGAATCCCACTTGATCATGGTGTATGATCTTTTTAATATATTGCTGAATTCGGTTCGCTAATATTTTGTTGATTTTTGGATCTATGTTCATTAGAGATATCGGCCTGTAGTTTTTTTTGGTTTGTTTGTTTGTTTATTTGTTTGTTTGTTTTTTTGTATGTATTTGTCTGATTTGGGGATCAGGGTGATAATGGCCTGGTAAAAAGCGTTTGGGAGACTTTCCTCTTTCTGTATTTTTTGGAATAGTTTGAAAAGAATAGGTGATAATTCTTTTTTGAATGTTTTGTGTGTAAAATTCACCTGTTAAGCTATCTGGTCCAGGGCTTTTGTTTGTTGGGAGCGTGTTGATTACTGATTCAATTTCCCTAGTGGTAATCAGTCTATTCATGTTCTCCGTTACTCTTGGGTTAGCCTTAAAAGCTTGTGTGCTTCTAGAAAATTGTCCATTCCTTCCAGATTGTCTAATTTGTTGACACATACTGCTCACAGTAATTTCTTAATTTCTTTTGTATTTCTGTGGTGTCTGCTGTCACTTCTCTTTCTTTTCTGCTTTTATTAATTTGGGTCCTCTTTTTTTTTTTTTTTTTTTTTTTTTTTTTTGATGAGTCTGGCTAAAGGTTTGTCGATTTGTTTATCTTCTCAGAAAAACAGTTCTAGGATTCATTGATCTTTTGTATTTTTTTTTTTTTTTTGGTCTCAATTTCATTTATCTCCCCTCTGATCTTTATTATCTCCTTCCTTGTACTGCCTTTGGGTTTATTTTGCTGTTCTTTTTCCAGGTAACTTAAGTGTAAGGATAAAATGTTGATTTGTGATTTTTCTTATTTCTTTAGGTAGGCCTGCAATTGCTATGAATTTCCCTCTTAGGATTGCTTTGGCTGCAGCCCCTAGATTTTGGGTCATTGTGTTCTCATTTTCGTTTGTCTCAAGTTATTTTTTGATTCCTTCCTTGATCTCATGGATGACCCATTCATTATTTAGTAACATGTTATTCAGCCTCCATGTATTTGTGTGTCTTCCAATGTTTTTCCTGTAGTTTATTTCTAATTTCATAGCACTGTGGTCAGAGATTGAATCAATTGGTATGATTTCAATTTTCTTAAATTTATCAAGACTTGTTTTGTGGCCTAACACGTGGCTATCTTGGAAAATATTCCATGTGAGCTTGAAAAGAACACGTATTCTGCAGTGTTGGGGTGAAATGCTCTGAAAATATCAGTTAGATCCAATTGGTTCAATGTGTCATTTAAGGCCACTGTCTCCATATTTATTTTCCATCTGGGAGATCTGTCCCTTGTTGTCAGAGGTGTGTTGAAGTCCCTACTATGATAGTGTTATTGTTGATCTCTGTCTTTATGTTAATCAATATCTGTTTCATATATTTAAGTGTTCCTATGTTGGGTGCACAGATGTTTACTAGGGTTATGTCCTCATGTTGGATCGATCCCTTTATTATTAGGGAGTGCCCATATTTGTCTTTTAATATATTCTTCATTTTAAAGTCCAATTTTCTCAGATATAAGTATTAGTACTCCAGATTTGTCCTCATTTCCATTTACATGAAATATCTTACTCCAACTTTCATTTACTGCCTGTTAGTGTCTTTTAATCTGAGGTGAGTCTCTTGTATACAGCACATGCAAGGGTCTTGTTTTCTTACCCACTCATAATGATTCTTTTAATGTTCTGTGTAATTATTCTATTATCTGTGTCATTTCTGGATATGTTTATATTGATTGAGTTTTCTCATTATGGGACCTGATGTCCTTCTTCTTTGCATACCTAGTAATATTTTCTTCTTCTTTCCTTCTTTCCTTCTTTCCTTCTTTCCTTCTTTCCTTCTTTCCTTCTTTCCTTCTTTCCTTCTTTCCTTCTTTCCTTCTTTCCTTCCTTCCTTCCTTCCTTCCTTCCTTCCTTCCTTCCTTCCTTCCCTTCCCTTCCCTTCCCTTCCCTTCCCTTCCCTTCCCTTCCCTTCCCTTCCCTTCCCTTCCCTTCCCTTCCCTCTTCTCCTTCTCCTTCTCCTTCTTCATACTTCTACATGTTAAATTTTTTTTTGGGGGGGTAGTAAGATAGGAAGTAATTCTTTACATATTTTTTTGAAATTGATTGTGATTTGCAAATAAGTTACTTGAAAACCATGTGATGATCTTTTGACTTGCTTTTCAGTTTTGTTATGCAGGACCATAACAGACTTTAATCCAGGTCTAATTTGCCTCACGACTGAGGCAGTATTCTTCTGCCTGTTGTCCCAGGTATTACAAACTGGCTTTTGGGAATTATTGTTAGCGCAGTGTAAGCTCTGAGAATTGTTCTACCAATTTCTTTCCATTGGTTCTTTCCCTAGCTTTGAGCAGTTTTCTCATAGAAATTATATGATTAATACTGAGCTGAAGACTTAAGGCAAATCTTCTGCAGAACCCTGAGCTCTCTCTTACAGGTCTGTTCCCTCAGATGCCTTAGCCTCCCCAGATACTCTGTATGTCTCCTTAATGTAGAGCAGCACTGAACTCTGTTTGTGTCCTCCTCTCTATACTTCAGACTGAAACTGAAGACAGAAAACGGGGGTAATTGTAGGCTCCACCTCATTTGTTTCTCCTCACTAAAGAGATCTCTGGCCTGTACAGCCTACTGTATAATGTTTAAAAGCTGTTGTTTTACATAATGTTCCCCAGATTTTTAGTTAGTTAAAGCAACAGAGTAAATTGATACCTGTTCCTCCATCATGTCTGATAAACAGAAGTCCTTCCTGAGGTTTTATCAACAGATGTATGATAAAATAATTTTCTATGTGATCTGATTTTTTTTTTTTTTGCAACGAATGAGTGATGCTTCAGTTCTGTGCTTTTAAACAAAGCTTTCTGAGAAATACATCTTCTTCTATGTATGCTGCAAACATAAAGAACCTCTCTGGTAGGAAGAGTTTTTCCCTTGTAACACCAAGAAGTAAGACAATTCCCCATATACATCACAGTAACTTATCCTGTATAAAATTATGAAATATTCTCCTGCTACCGAGACCCTGTGGTTTAGCATGTGTCTTGCCCTTTACAGTGCCCAATTCCAACACATTTATATAGAAACTGAATAAATCACAACTGCAGATTAGGACTTGGCTGCTCAGTGTAAAAATCAAATAAGACAGAAACACTTAGCCCTTGCTTTCTAAATATAACCCCACATTGTTGGAACTTTATTACAATTCTTCAAAATGAGGAAGATTTAAGAACATTAGAGTTATAGTTCTTTTTCCCCAGTTTCATAATGACCAAATCTCTTTCCAAGAAAGTGGCCTAATCTTTGTAACACTTCATAAAATTCCACCAATGTTAAAATGTTAATGACTTTTCAGTATCTAATGTGCATACACATAGATAATATATATTTTTCCTTTTACTGAGGATAGAGAAAGCTTTCCCTAAAAATGTGATACACATTAGATTAAAAGCCTGGTGATACCTAATGACTTTGACCCATATGGATTTCATATTTGAAATTTTAAATTTCAAAATTCAGTGTCAACCTGGGATTCTCATTTGCTACCCCCTTTCTATTTTTTTCTCAATTTAAACTTCATCATATAGCAACACTTATTTGTTGATCTGTATTTTGAAAAAGATTACTATCCCTGCTCTTGGGGCATATAGAAGGGAGAGACTCATTTTGTTCTGGGAGCAGCTTCACAGGAGGGTGACAAATGAACCATAAATAAAGAAACTAAAGATGTAGATTCAATATTAGAAAATGCAGAAACATATAAGGTATTTCAGCCATGGAACTAATAAGACCTGGAAACGGAATCCTTGCTGAATGTATCATTCTATCTCTCAGCATCAGGAATAAGATATATATAAATCAAAGCATGCTATCTTCTCAAGGATTTTGTATTTTTATCAGGCAATGAGAGTAAAAAAAAAAAATAATAATCTTTTCATCTTTACTTAGAACACTCTTTCCCCAGACAGCCACATGGTCTACTTGCTCTCATCCTACGAGTCTCTCCAGATATGTCCCTTTAGTAGTAAACCCTTCACTAATGTAAAATAGTAAATCATCTATAATATCCCGCCCACCTATCACTACTCTATTCCCCTTATGAGCTTTCATTTATTTTCTTTTTCATAGTTCTTATTACTGCCTGCAGTTTTGTATATTCACTTTTAATTAGTTTGTTGTCTGCCTTTCCCTACTAGAATGCAAGCTTCACAAAGGCCATTCTTCATCTAGTTTCCCCACTATTGTATTCTCAGTTCCTATAATGGCACTTGGCAAATAGCAGATACCCTATAAGTATTTGGTGAATAAATGTATGAACACTTAATATTGTGCCTGGTACCTATCAAGTGTTCAAATTACTGTCAAATTTTATCATCATCATAATCATTATAAACTTTATCAATCTAAGACACAGAATACTTTAATGTACCTCAATTTTCTGTATTGGTGTATGTGAAAATCATATGAAAATAGAGAAAATTCTCCCAGCACTCAAAATAAGAAGCTCTATATATGAACACACATTGAGTGACTGAGGATTAATTTAGAGTGTCTGTAGATAAAATAAATCATCCCAAATAAGTAGTTTGGTGTTCTTAATAAATGTGTTTTAAGCCATTTGAGCTATTACATTAATATATATATATATATACATATATATATGTGTATATATATATTTAATTTGAGTAATGTGATGGTATATTGAACTCAGTAATTTGATATTTTATTGAGTGAAATTCTATGGAGTTCCAGAATCAAATGATATATTTAGAAATTAATAGAAAAATCTAGAATATTTGAAAATTATGAAAGATAAAAATAATATAAATTGCTAATACTAAAAAGTAAGTTACAGCATTGATAAGGAATGAGAGATTAATTTGATCCAAAATATGAAAATGCTTCAATTTCAATTAATGCTTTTATATTCATGTAAATCATTGACATACAAAGCAACATCTCATTTCTCCAAAACGTTGCTCATATCTTACACAAAGAGTAATTCAATAAACTCATACGGACATCTAACATAAAGTTAATAAAATTAAAAAAAAAACAACACTTAATGGACACCTTCAATGGACCTATCTTTATCAGGCAATGAGAACAAAAAAATAATCAAGGCTCAGTCATGTTCTTCAAAAGCTCAAAATCTCATTATGCTAAGTGAAATAAGTCAGTTGGAGAAAAACAAATATATGATCTCTATCACTAATATGTGAAATCTAAAGAACTGAATAAATGAGCAAAGTAAAACAAACAAAAAGTCAAAAAACAAACAAACAAAGAGCTCAAAATCTGGCGATGCACACATGCAAATAAATAAGTAATTCACTATAAGTGCTATCTTACTATAACATTAGACTTTAAATATCATAGACCAGTACAATTTTAATTAGACATAATTTAATACAAAGCAGTGTTATCAATTTACCATCTAACATCATTATCACTGCATAAAAAGGTATTATAACATCAATAATATCAGGGAAGCCTAAAATTTAAGTAAACTATTTTAACATTTAACAGATTGAGCTTCATGAGAATCTAATTTCTCTTTCCTTATTTTTATACATTTAAATTTCAGCACATAACTACACATATTGTTTTCAGCAACACTGCTATAAGAGATGTTGTACAGGCACATGGGATAGGAAGTGATCCACTGTGTGCTGGAGCAGCTGCCCAGGAGGGAGACAGCTGAACCACCAATAAGATAAGGAATAAAGGAGACTTGCAGGTTTAGGGGTAAGGTAATAAATGACAGAGCCAACACTATGAAAGGTGATTGGTCAAGGAGCAAAAGACAAGGAGCTCTGGTCACTGATAGAAGGAAAGTGTAGAGTCATTATAAAGAGTAAAAGGAGAAAACACTACGTCAATGATATGAAATGGCCTTGGCATAGCAATATTGTATGTAGCCTTAAAAATCATTGGACTTAACACTGTGTAATTCTCTGTATGCAACCTCAAGAGATCTTCCTAACAGGCTAAAAACAGCTGAACTCAGGAAAATAAATAGCCGATGAGAGAAAGTGAGAAAGTCCCTGATGCTACAGAAACATTGGTTGAAAGCGAGTATCCTATGCTAAAGGCATACTGACAAATTTGGTCCTGCTCTCTTCAACTCAGGGGAAGGAGACATTTACTGCATGTAACAGTCCATCCTCATTCATGGCTTTAACTGAACTAAAGAAAAAAAGTGAACCTGAATTCAGGAAGACATTTATATAATTCCAAAAATATTTCATAATAAATACTTGCTTCAGATATAATAATACCAAATTTGAAATAACCTTAAATACCTAACAATAAGAAACTATTTTATACAACTATATATCATAAATGTATAACTATGTTGCCAAGTACTTTTCAAAATAAAAAAAAAAAATACAATATCAAGTGGAAAGAATACAGAACTATTATATATGCATATAATATATACATTTTATATATATATATATATATATATATATTCATTGTTACATATAAGAATATATAAATCACATACATACACATGCTACACAAAGGGTGAAAGAAAAATAACAGAATCCTATTAGCTACCATGTATTTTTGATTGGGGGCTATGGGTTCTTAATGATGAATTAAAAAATTTCTGTATTTTCTAAAATTCCTAAAATGAACGTGCACAACTTTTAAAATAAAAACAGTGTAGTATTTCTAAAACAACATTCTGATAATATGTAAATCTTCTGACATGTAAATGGTTAATTCTCATGATTAGAAAATTTAGTAGTTCAAAATGTCTAGAGAGATGAGCTTTATGTAATTGCAATCAACATGTCCTCATCGATGGTCTTGCTTTGAAGGGTCACTGCTTACTGTGACTTAGTCCACTAAACTCTTATCCTCATTATCTGACCAAAAAATTAAAAATAAAATTATGTATACATATATAGATACATACATATATATATATATATATATATATATATATATATATTTCCATATATATATGGAAAGAAGAGCCGTTACAATTATCTTTCCCCTCAAGAAAAAAAAAACAAACAAGTGAAAAGAGCAAGCACTATTCCTATTGCTGTCACTGAGGACTGAAATAATACAAAAGCAATGCAAAAAAGTAACCAAGTCAAAATGAAATTTTTGTACTTATTAAAACTGCACATCAATTATGTACTTTTTTTCCTATTTATGATATATATTCTGCCTACTTCAAAAAGAATAACAATAATTTCTTATTTGTAGTTATCAGTATTAAGAATCAATTTTATTCTAAATCTTTTATTGGAATCCAGGATGACAGATGTAGAAGTCACACATATCATGTAAAGACAAGCAAAAATCCCCACTATTTTTGAAGAGGCATGCCATCAAAGATAGTAAAGTGTTCATATGATACCACTATGCTTTGTTCTTCTCCAGTTTAGCTACTCTTTGGTTAACAGAAGGTGCCTTAGCAAATTTTGGGGTAGTATGTGTTAAATAGGAGGTCAATTGAAAGATAGATAGCTAGGTTGACAGATGATAGATAGTTGATTGATTGATAGATAGATACATAGAAAGATAGATAGATAATGAATACATGCATACATACATAAATTCATACATACATACATGCAAATAGATCTAAACAGCTAAGATAGGGATTAAGAGAGTGAGAATGCATGTGAACATGAGAGACAGAGACATATAGTACAAGTACATCAATATTTGACCTTTATATTTTCATAAAATTCAAAATCTATCATCTCTACCCTCAATATTTCTCTCATTTTTCATGACTCCCACACCAGTCCAGTCTGTTTTTAAGAACGGTCTATTGCTATTAAATGAGAGAAAAAAAAGAAAGGGTAACCACAATTGAGGAAAAGGAGAATTACTTAATTCATCACTTTGGACAATACTTTCACTTTCCTTTTTTCCCCCAGTGCAAATGAAAACTCACAGCAGTACTGTATATATTAAAAGTATAAACAGATGAACTTCCTTAAAATCTCAACTCTAAGTTAAATCTTGAAAAGTAGGGCATTACAGAGTCAAAGGAAAGGAAAGGAATTAGTTTGTGTTGAAACAGGAGGGAGATTGCTATCTTCTAGAAGTGATTTTTGAGGGCAGAAGAGTAAACTAGAATATGAAGCATATCAGGTAAAAATATTTTTAAAGAATTCATACTCATTTTCACAATATAAAGTGAGACATGTGTCATTTCTCCTGTTTTTAAAAATATGCCTTATTTTCTATAATACCGAGGAGGATGCCAAAGCTCCTCCTGGAGCAAGACACACTGAATTGAAATGAATGCTTTGCCTCAGAGTGACAAGGCTGCCGAGTTTCAGTAACTGACCTCACAACTGGATTAATTGAGAACCACTGATGAGAACAAGGAAGGATAACAAACTGTGAACAAATAACATTTTCTCCATCATTTGGCATTTTACTCCCAGTAGTCAACTAGCTTAAAAACACAAAAGGATCAGCACTTAAAAGATCTGTGCTCAGTTTGCTCATAAGTGTTGCATTGCTCTGCTTTGCTGCTATTTATGATTTACATATTCTAGAACATTTGTATAAAAATAGGCTGTGATAGGTTAATATTGAAGAATATGTTCTATTGAACAATTAAATAATTTAGCTTATGCTACTAGTTTTAGGTGGCTACCAAGCTTTACACATTGCTGCATACTCAGATTCTCATATGTTCTTCAGTTTTCTTTTTTAACTCTAGTAACAGAACAGATGCCACTCGAAGACTGAGGGAAATATTTAAGTACAAGTAATCACACTCCATCAATAAAGCTAACCCATACGTAATGTGTCTGCATTTTAAGCCTATGCATTAACTGCCAAAATAAAAAAAGTGATGTAAAATTGAATGAGGGAAAATATAAGCAACTCTCATCTTTCATTTTTCTTTCCTGAGAAACCATTCCAACACCAGGACATATAATTTGAGTAAGGAGATCTCCTAAGGCTTGGTTAGGCCAATATTATATTTATTATTATTATTATTAATTCTTGAAAGAATTTCACTCTATATATCCGTATATATTTAAAGAAACAAATTATTCTAGATTATTAATGTCTATACAATTGGATGGTTAACTAATCAAGTGTGACTAAAAATCCCACAATTCTTTGCTTAGAATTTTAATGAAAAATAAATTATATACCATGCTTCTTAAATTTTTGATTGCTAATATTAATTATTTAAGCATCAATTCTGAAATGGGGATGCTCTAGGAATCTTCATTGGAGATATTCTGACCTATAATTAAATAGTGGGAAATTACAGGATACCTCCCACAATATTTTTCTTGGTTTCACACATCATTTTCCTCTCCATCATTTTTATTTTTACATGGCTTCAATCCACAACAATTTAAATACCTTCTTGCTCAAATTAATTAATTATATTCAATATTGACATACTTCTCCCAGGGTATGAGATGCATTTAGTGCCTATTCATTGGTCCATTATCCTGTTCTCCATAGAAATGGACCAAGAATATAAGTTTTATTCCACCACTTAATATAATCAGACATTTATTTCTCATTCCTTTCTTTCTCTGAAGTCTGAATCTTAATGTGAAGCAAAGGAGAGAACACTAAGCGCGGGCTCTGCAGCATTTTCAGTTCCTGCCACGCAGAATAAGAGTAAATGAAGATGGCACCCATGGCTTTGATAATACATGTGCAGCCAGCCCAATTCAACAGGCAAAGAATGATCAGCTCAGCAGGCCTTCATCACATCCCATGTGCAAATGCAGGGAAGACAGCTCACATGTGAAAGGGCTTTAATAGCCCCTCAGCAGGAAGTCACTAGGCACCAAAGATGCTCTCCATATGGATTTATCACAGTGGCTTTTTGTTATTTCCACATGCACATCGTTAGAATGTCTTTTCTGGATGTTTGAGGCATTGTGCTTTTCCCAGCAGTCCTGCTCTGTCTCTGGCCAGGCCTTTTCTGAGGCTTTCTCTTTTTTTCCTAATTTGTGTTCACTTGTGGCTATCTGCCTATTTGCCTGTTTCTCTAGCTGAACTCCACTCATGGTTTAACTACTGGGAGACACCTGGTTTGCCAGAAGTAGCCCTGAGCAGGATGTCAAAGCAGGATCGCAGTCTTCTTTGTCACTAATTGCATGATCTTAAATAAATAATTTAACCTCTTAAAGTATTGTTTTCTCATTTACTACGTCACAGAATTATTAACAGTGGCATCACTATATATTTGGCAAATTTATGTAGCTGCTTAAGTAGCATCTCCATTATGTCTTAAAGCAGCAGAATCTAAAAAAAAAAAAAAACAAAAAACAAAAACCCAGATCTGAATATGAAGTCATCATCAACTTCCCCATACATTCTACTACCTAATTCCAAAATAAGTTAACTCCCATTGACACTAAAAGTGATGAGAAGATTTCTGGAGAAGATGGGACTTGACCCTCGCCTTTAAGTCATTCTCCTCTCTTCTTTCATAAATTCTTAGACACAACATCTAAATGATAGCACATTTACTGAAAGCTTGCTATGTGCCCTGCACTGTTGCGGGTACTTTACGTGTATGATCTCAATTAATTTAAATCCTACCAAATGAGAATGACATTTTGAGTTAATGAAATACAACCAATGTGCCTAGAGCACAGAAAGTAAGAACGGGATGACATGAAAGAACATAAATGCGCTAAGTAAGGGTTCAGAAGGTGCTGGATCTTGTGGATAGTGTTACAGGTATTCATCTTTATCTTAAGAGAAATAGGAAGCCTTATCATTTAAGTGAAGTAGTATCATAATTATTCTACCTTTGATGACAACTGGAGGGATGAAGATTGGATGTGGAGAAACGAGAAAAAAGATTATTGTGCAAATATAGCTAATTTATGCAACTTTCTCCTACTTCTCTGTCATACGTTTCTCTCTTTCACTTATGAAGTTGTATTTCAACTACAATAATATGAGCACAGATTTATTTATTTATTTATTTATTTATTTATTCATTTATTTTAAACAATGCTATGGTTTGAGTCAAGAGAAAGTAAGACAAAATCAAATTATAGGCTGGAGTTGAAACTAAAAGTTGAGTCTTGTTACATGGATAAATATTAGTTGAGATATTTCAAACAGGCTTTAGACAGTGTATAATCAGTTTTTTTCTTCCTTGCATTTAACTAAAATTATTGCATGACTACTTCTTAGTTGTTTATCACAATTTTTTAAATATGTGCAAAGAACCATCTATAAATCCATATAGTCTAATGCCATTAATGCATTAAGAAGCATGCAATGGTACTGCAATCTTTTCCAACAATCTTCTAGCTGTCAGAAGATGAAAAATAAAAGAAGCAATTTACTTTTGAGTATTTAAAGAAAATTTAACTTTGGATTTCTTAAAAGTTTAGGTACGTTTTTGTCATGCAACTGAAAGAGCGTGAGGAGTGTTAGATGAGTGCTGTCACACTAATAACAAAATGCTCAGCTTCTGTTACCAAACACCAACTATTCTTCCTGGGTAGACCAGCAGATAAACTCATTTCATATCGTGGAACACACCATACACACACACACACACACACACACTTCATTGTCACATTAGGAAGAAACTTTGTGTTCTGAAAAATGTCCTGAATAAATTTCAAGCTTTAAAATATATAAACTCTCAGAAATACCTGATAGTATCATCACTGGACTGTGCCTCACACCAGGACACTCCCTGCCCATGGAGAATCTAAGAAGATAGGTTGTGAAGAAATCCCTTGGGCCATTGTTTTCACAGAAAATTCTGTGGCAAATAGAGGTCAATGCACTATGTTTCCACTAAACCCTACAAAATAACTGCTATTGGGAACTCATTTAAAACATGAATAAAACGGATAAAACATAAATCTGCCATCAATCTCTCTGACAATTATGGAAAGTTATCGATCTTCTTGCTCAAGATTATATTCAAGAGTGAAAAAGAAACTTCTTTTAAAAAAAATTTCTTCTCTGGTAAGAGATTGAATGCATAAACTTAGATCCTTGATTTTTAAGGGTAAGATCACACTCTTTCTCCCCCCTTTTTTGTTATGCTCCAGCCACTCTGAACAGTATCCAGTTTCTAAAAATCATTAGGTAATTTTATGGCCTATCTTTGGACAAATTGTTCTTTTAGCCTTGATCTCTTTTGTTGACTTCCTGCCTATTGTGATGCTATGCAATTTTTCAATATATCTTGATCGGAAAAATAACCTATTCCATTTCTTCTTCAAAATTCTTCATCAGAGTTAAGTATCCCTGTCTCTACATTCTCCTGCCACCTAAAATACCACCCATTCAAAAAACAAAAGCAAAAACCTGTAGCTGCCCAAACACACCATTACTGTTCTTTGCTTCCCTTTTTCTGTTATGACTTTTAGTCCTCCTAAATATTTTATGTATCTGGAGAATAATTCAAGATTTTGTACCCAGTTAATAACATTTCCTCCAGAAATCATCCTCTGACCAGCATTAACAACTTCTTTCTCAATAAACATCAATGCCTTTTTCCTTTTGGGTTACTACTTAGAAGCCATTGCATTGATGGCTTGTTTATACATGTTTATCCAGGTCGACTTTGAATTTACAGTTTTAGGCATTGTGATGAACATCCACTCATTGGTCAATAAGCAAATGTTTAAGTGTCTACAGTTTTCTGGGTCCTGGGTTAGACTCTCGGCATAACATGGCAAATGAGACAAACATAATTTTGACATTTCATGAAGCCTAGCAGAGGTCTGATAGAGATGCACTAACCAAGCATTCATTCACATAACTTAAAAATTATGATAATTGATAGTTAATATAATAATTTAAATTAATAAAGTAGTAAATATATTAATGTAGCTCATACATTTATCATGCCGCTCTTTTTCAGTCTAGTATTCCTTAGTAATTTTCACATCGCTTACATTTTCTTGAATAATCTGTGGGCAGGTACTTAGTTGTATTGATAATAGCAACTAGTACAGAACACTGCACATAGAAGAGCCTTAATTCATATTTATTTACTTTCACACCCATAGCATGGGAAAACCTTTCTGAAATCAAGAATGAATAAAAGAAAAGACCATAATCAACATTTTTAAACAAGGGGAAAATATAATGTGTATTATTGAAAAAGAGATAATTTCTCTAATATGTAAATCTCCTAATATCAACAATAAACTACCAGAACCCAGTAGAAAAAAAGAAATGGACAGTTCACAAAAAAAGGAAAGTATAAGTTGCTTTTAAGATTATGAAATGAGCTCAACTTCTCTTATTATTTGGGAAATCTAAATAAATCTTCATAGAGATAGCTTTTTCACTTAGAAGATTATAAAAGTCTAAAAGTTCGATAACATACTCTGTTCATGAGGGCATGGAAAATAGACACTCTCAGACATTGTCAGCAAAGAGTAAATTGTTACAGACCTCATAGAGGAAGATTTATCCAGATCAATTGAAATTGAAAGTCTATATATATATATATATATATATGTTGAACATGTGATTCCCTTTTATGGAGTTTTTTCCCACAGAACGATGTATGGATATGTATAAAATCATTCATTACAGTACTACTTGTTTTATAATACTATTCATAAATGTCCATTGATAGCAGTTTGCTAAATTAATTATGTTGCATACACACAATGGAATAGTATGTACAGTGTAACAAGAATAAAGAATTTCTTATTGTATTCACTTAGAAAATCTCAAAAACGATGTATTTTTAATAAGTATGACAAGCTGCTACATGATACATATAGAATGCTTCAATTTAGATTAAATGAGGGGGAAAAATGTTTCTGTGTATGTGTGTGCAATGTCTCTGGAAGGATGCATAGAAAATTGAAAACACTGGTTTTTAAAAAGTAATTCTAGGTGGCTGGAAAAAATGATGAAAAAAACATTTCAGTTTATACTTTTCTATTTTTAAATTTTAGCTCTGTGGATATATTAGCAGGCCAAAACTTTAATTAAAGGTTTAGATACACTGAAAACAAATTGCTGAAGTAAATAAGTCAATAAAAACTAGACGATCTCTATCATTAATAGATTTGAACTTACAACTCTAAAGTTTTGGTATGTACATGCACATAAATATACCCATGAAGGTGTATACAAAGAATCACAGTTTGTATTATTTGAGAAGCTAAAGAAGAGGAAAATGTATATGTACAGCCGATGCGTAATATTAGGTTGGTGCAAAAGTAATTGCGGTTTTTGCAATTCTTTTTAAACTATTAAACTGCAATTACTTTAACACCAACCTAATGGAAGTTTTCTAAAGTGATTTTTACTTTAGTTAAATATTTTTTTTCTGTCTTGTGAAATGCCCATTGTCTTATTTTCTTAAAAATGATATTTCAAAGGTGAATTAATTGAGAGAGAAATAGCATATTTACTTTAATATTCTTTAGTAATTAACTGGCCTTAAAATTATTACTCTTAAATTAGGTAACAGCAAAGAAAATTTTAACAACGTAAGAATATTTATGCATGTGGTGTGTGCGTGTGTCTGTGTGTGTGTGTATGCTTTCCAAGGCAAAATACTCAGTAGTGTAATTGGGCAGGCAGAAAAACACAGAATAAAGTCAATATGTAGATTTTTATAGCCTAAAAGTAAATTTAAAATATATAGTTGTCAAATAATGCTCATACTCTATACAATATTAAGTGTTTTTACAATCTTTTGTAGGAGAAAAAATCTATATTTCACACATGAACACATTTAAATGCAATGCTTGAAATATCATGGTGCTTTATTGTAAAAGTTTTTTTTTTTTGTCTCATGCATTTAAATGCTTATTGGATGATGCAAAAATACATTCTGTACATATTATACCAACAACCAAAACATTTTAAGAGGTCAAGAATGAAAAATTATGTTAGCAATGGGGAAAAGACAGTCTTTTCAATAAAAGGTGTTGGGAAAGCTGGACAGATACATGCAAGAAGGGAAACTGGACTACTTTCTTATACTACGACTATATACAAAAATAAACTCAAAATGAATTAGACTTAAATGTAAGACCTGAAACCATAAAAAAATCCTGGAAGAAAGCATAAACAGTAACTATTTGCCATCAATCTTAGCAATATGTTTTTGAATATGTCTCCTCAGGAAAGAACAATAGAAGCAAAAATACACAACGAGGACTATATCAAACTAAAAAGCTTTTGCATAGTGAAGGAAACATCAACAGAATGAAAGACAGCCTACTGAATGGGAGAAGATATTTGCAAATGATATATCCGTTAAAGGGTTAATAAACAGTTCCCATTCTTGATGAGTATATAGTACAAATTGGATCAAATATTTACCACCTGTTACTATAATGTCATGTACTCTTCGCCATCATTTTATTACACAGGTTTCTTGTGTCTCTATATGCATTGCAGGTTTTCCGGTGACCAGAGTACATCAATGCTTTGTATATGACCTTGCTGCCTGCTCTCTCTCCTCTGTGCACAAAACAGGGACTCAGTGACTACTACTTGTTGGTTTCGATACACTTTCTTTCGTTTTCTTAGAATACCTTTTGAAACAGATGGCAAACAACTTTTTATAGGCTAGAATTTAATATCTTTAAAATGCTGGTAAGATAAGTAAATAAGGAGAAACTGGAAGTATAAGTAACTGCTTTCAATTTTAGATGCTGTCTGCATTATTTCTGGCATTACCTATAAAATAAGTTCCTTGGATCCATAAGCTATGTTAGAAATTACCTTCAAACCTATTCTTTAGATAAGAAAATATATTCTGAGTCCCTTCCATCTGTTTCTGTTAAACGAACCTCTGATTATTAGATTCCTAATGATGCCTACATTCTTTATCATCAACCATAATTACTTTGATATATTTTTAGGAAAAACAATAAGATACTTCAGCATGTCATTTCCAAGGGAATGAAAAAGAACGTATTTATTATTACTCCATTTAAACGTGTTCATTTCCTCATATAAAAGTACAAGTAGAATGTTATCCTATGTTTCAGTGATTTTTTTTTTAGTAGCCACAATCACAAACACAATTTTATCTATTTGAAAGTCTTATATCTTTAAAAGTTGAAATTGATATCACTTCCAAAAATCTTTAGTCTTTCCAACTACCTCTCAGGCCTCTGTAAATTATTTACCCATTGCTAACACCAGCTGCTTTACTGTCACAGCTCTTGAACTAGATCTGCTGCTATAAAAAGGTTGTATATGTTTTGAATTTATACACTTGGATTCTTTTTGGTGGTTTACTGGATGACCTAAAAGTAATGTGCAGAATCCTTGTCTCTTCATGCATCTCTTTTACCTATAAAATCAGGGCCAGAATGTATTTCAAAATACTGATTTTTTTAAAGCATTGAATAATCATCATTTGGTTAATTAAAAATATACATATTTTTAAAAGTCAGTTAATGGGTATTTTATAAGCTCCACTATTTTCGTAAAGCTAGGCTTGCAATTCACGTGGTAAACAAAATATATGCACACAAAATTATTATTCAACCGAATGTGACAGTGTGATTATCTTACAATTAGGCAGTAAGGCAACACCAAATACAATAGTAGTATGGTACAGCACTAGAAAAGTCAAAAAAAGAAATAACCAGTTCAAGCTGGAATCACCAGGGAAGATTCCTGGAGTGTAATGTGAGCCTGCAAGGACAGATATGGACGTGTGAAGGAAAAGAAATACTGCTCAATGTAAAGGCAAAGGTAGGAACAAAGATACACAACCATATAAGCATCAATTCATTGAATCAATTTTCTAACTTCTGTGTTAACAAATTACCACACACTCACTTTAAAATAACACAGGCTTCTTATGTCACAATTCTGAATGTCAAAAGTCAAACCTGAGTCCCCTCAAGGTAAAATTAATGTGTGGGCAGGGCAGCTTTCTTTACTAGAGACTCTGGGGAGGAATCTACTTCCAGGCACATGTAGGTTAACAAAATTCAGTTACGCACAGTTATAGGACTAATATCCTATTTCCTTACTGAACTCTGCCAGAAGTAGTTCTCAGATTCTGGCCTGCTTGCATTCTTTGAATCCTGACCCCCTTTTACTTCAAAACCAGTAAAGAGGGGGCAAGTACTTTTCATGCCTCATTTCACCTGCCCTCCCATCTGACTTCCTGCTCTCTGACAGACTGTTCTGACTCCCTCATTTGCTTACAAGGGCCCAAGAGATTACATTTGACCCATCTGGGTAATCCTTAATAATCTCCTTATTTTAAAGCAAATTGGTGAGCAACCGAATTCTGTCTGCAAAACCTTTATTACTGTGTAACAACACATTTACAGGTATAACAGCCAAGGTCATGAAGGTCAAAACGCTGGTTATCTCACTCATTTAAAACATTTTTCTTGTGCTAGTAGCTCTAATTTTAGTCATGAAAGGATTCAAAAATACATGAAAACTCACATCTTCAAACTTTCCAAACACTCACAACACACAAGAAACTATGTATTTGGTACTAAAATAAATGCACATATAAGGTATATAAATTACACCACTGTACACATAAAATAAGTCACAGTCACAGAAAATGGGAAAGGGAATAAAAAATACTCGGTCATCAAGAGCAAAACATACATATAGGAATTTAGTGATTAAAGAGCTCTGAATAGGCTTCTCTAGAGGGAGGTATCCTGAAGGGCTTTCAAAGTCCTGGAAGAGTAGGTTATACATATTAAGGCAGATAGAAATAACAGGAAGCCACTGCAAGTTCTTGACAAGGAAAGTAATGTTTTATCAAAAAACGTTAGATGTGGAAGTAGCTGAAGAAATCACCTAGTGCCGCAACTTCACCTGGATTCTCTTGTCTAGATGAAGCTATTATTCTTTCACATCAAAATATTATGAAAAGAACATTTTGAGGAATTTAAAAGAACTAAGAAAGAGAATATTCAGTGAGATGATAATTTCAGAGACTATGGTACAGCAAAATTCACAGAATTATATAAAATTATGCAACTATTATCAAACTGACAACAGATAATGAACTCTACGTAACTGTAGGAAGCTAAGTTTAGGATCAAAGAATCTCATACACCAAACAATATACTAGTTAGCATATTATTACCAAGATCACTAAAACCTTAACTTCTGAATGTACATCATATTTTGAATAAATTAAGTGCTATAGATTTTATTTAGTGATTAAACATTACCCGAATTCATGTTTGTGAGATATATGCCTATAAAACATTTAGCAAAAAGCTATATTAAAATATATCAGAATTAATAAATTGGTATTTTGTTAATCATAATCTAGGGGAAGAAACAAGATAAATTACATGAAAGCAGCAGTAAAACTATACATTCCTTCTGACTTTGTTTTCTCTAATTCTTTCCTTTATTTCATGTGCCATTACAAAATAAGTCAGAGAATACATGTTTTCTAAAGAAACTCTAGTTATTATCATTAGAATGGTTGTATACTTGCTGCCTGAGAAACTTCTTTTGCAGAAATAGGTTTTTCAGCTTGCAGGACTCAATCAAAACATAAAACACACATGTGCCCAGTACATTTTTCATGAAGTTCATTCAAAGTGTTTCAAGAAAAGCAACATAAAAAAGGCCTTTAAATTTATTTTTTCATGGTAGATTAAACAATGATGTGAGTAAATTCCATTCTCTATTCTTTGTCAGCTTATATTACTCTTCAAGTTATTTCCAATATTTCACGGATGGTGAAAATAGTAAAAATTAATGAATGTTTTAAATGTGGAAAATTTTTATGTTTGAATAAAATATAAGAAATAAAGCAAAATGTCTTTTCCCTTCAAAATTTAATCCAGTTATCCAGAAAGAATAATATTTCTTACAGAGTTTGACTAGATAAATATTTACAAATATAAGATGCTGATAAATTTCAAGTTAAAAAATGCAAAAATAAAAGATTAAAATGGTGACGCATTTGTTATATTTTCTCCTTTTCCCAGTCATATTAGTCTATTAATTCTGGCAAAGTTAAGGAAATCATTCAAAGAGCTCATCATTTTGCAGACACCTAAAGAATATGTAAGACTTGCAGTTATATTTATATGAATGTTAAGAACAATAAGTTACTGACTCTTTTACTTTGAGAGTAATGTTCATTGATCACACCATGCTTGAGGTTGTTATAAAATTGTGAATGTATAATAGTATCACATGAGAAGAATAACATGCTGCATTTGTAATTGGAATAAAAGTTTTTGAAATGACTTTTAAAAGTCTTTCTAAATAGAACATATGGTGATAGGAAAGGAACTTTATTTGATTAAAAAGAAAATTTGGAAAGCTACAGAAACATCTTTGGAAAAAGATGTTTGGAAATTTGGAAAAAAGAATCTAAAAATACATCTCATTGTCAGTGTAAATTGGATCTCATTAATAACCTACAATGAATGGAGGTAGATAGAACAGCAACAATTATGTAAATCAAGGTTAAAAGGTACTAAGAAGAATAAATTGGACAACATAAGGGCATGTTAAATGGTAATTAAAATCATTCAAATAAATGTCTGCATCAAAGATGAACCATTTAATTGTTCAAAATGAAGAGTTCATTAGGATGAATGTTTAATCTTTTTTGAGGTTGGAAAAAGGTTTACTGAGATTCACCGTTGTAGATGTTATATATATCTTGGGTAAAACGAAAAATATATATACACGTATTTTTCGTCTTACCCAATGTATTTGAGTGTTTTCACACAAATTAAGAGAAGGGTCAAATGAAGAGCATTTGTTAAGTTTCCGGTGACTGCTTTGTCACAATGGAGAATGATGTACCTGGGTGGAAATTGTTCTCCCCACAGTAAATAAAGTGCCAGAATAAGACACACAATATGTGAACTGTGAACATCCAGCTCTAATCTGGGCACCCATTATTACCACTTTTGTAGCTAAAATATAGAAGACCACGGTTGGTTTAATCCTCTGAAAGTCATTGTATCTGATCAGAATTCTTAAAGCAATGATATCAGGCAGATTATATAAGTGCTACCCAAACTGCTGCATCATCCTACTATGGTGATATATTACATTTTCCTTTGTTTCTATCTGTGTGTTACATAAGCTAGTCTTCATAAACACAAGGCATAAAGAAATGATAAAGGATCTAGAGACAAAGCATGGAAATTATTGAATGCCTCAGGAGCAAAACTGACAAGGAGAGAGACTATTTAGATAACTATGAATACCTATTTTAGATTGCAGGCAAATCAAATTGAAAAATAAATTTAAAACCTTAAAACAAGTTTTTGAGGTGATAAGTCCAAGGATTCAGTACCAACAAAAAAGAAAATGGTAAAGATATTATAAAGTTGAATGCGTTTCAACACTGAATGCAATACATTTGCCTGTAGTCAAAGAAGTCACAAATTGTCAAAAAGAAAACAAAACTGGCTGACATTGACAAATGGTTTGTTACTATACACACATTTTATTAGATAGACATTTTCTCTCATGAGATTCCCTATTCAATAAATGCTTATTGTGTAATTTGTAGCAATCGAAGTATGTGGAATTGCACTATTACACGAAAAGTGTTTTAAAATTGTTTTCCTATTTCCATAGAAGAAAGATATTTGAAAATCTGTCTCCATAAAAGGTTAAAAAGTTTTCAAAATTTGTCAGAAGAATGAGGAGAAAATAAATTATTTTTTGTTTGCCCACTTGGTTTGATGTTCTGTTGTCAATGTTGTCATCTGGTTTTAAACAGACATCATTATTTAACAACTCAACGCTATTTAATAACAACATTATTTAACATTATTTACTTTAATGCAGGTAAAGCTGAGGGTCCCCTCCCCATTCACCTCTGTGTTAAAGAACTCTTACTGAACCTTTGGCCTGAGGACTTTTTTCTGGCTTGGAGCACAGTCTGCCTCTGTGCTGGGTAAACCGGAAGTGCTGGATCACTAGCCCTCACTCACTCACTCAAACAACAGTTGACCAGTGAGAAACAAGGAGATCGTGGATAAATCTCCCAGATCTCTGTCCCCTGAGGGTGGGATAACTCTCAAATCTGCTCTATAAATTATCACACAAAGTTTCTTAGCAGGATTGAGCTCCAGTTACCTCAGTAGTAAGTGGCTTCACAGCTCACTCTTTACAATTTTCTTTCCTTACCTATTTCATTCCCCCATGCACCACGTGGTATTTCCTAAGATCACCTTCCAAATAAACTATTTAATCTGGAATCTATCTCAGGGTCAGCTTTTGGGAGAACACAAACCAGGCGATGTAGTTTCTTCATGTGTAAAATCAATCTCAAGAAGGTACTGTGAGCAATCAATTAATTAAGATAATTTGAAAGATCTACTACATGGAACTTAATAAGAAACCTCTCTTGTTTATTATTCTTAGATTTTGAACTCTTTGCAGGCAGTAATTGGTGAATGACTAAATTAGATGGTATTTGGGTTAGGTTACCCTGAAGATTAAAAATTTCCTATCTCCACATGCAGAAACATTCTTATTGTAACAGACAGGAGAATTCAGTCCAGATTTTGAAAAACAAAACAAAACAAAAAATCTAGTGAAAAAATGATGTGTGCTAACACACCGAAACAAACAAAAATCATTGATTCTACTATTGAAAATACAGTTGCCAGTGCCTGTTTGAAAGAATTTTAACAATGAAACTATATGAAGATACTATTACCATAATGCCTAAACAATTCAGTAGTACTTGTTTTATTTTCTGTGCTTACTTAATAAACTGTAAGCATGTTAGAAATAGGATGTTTTAATTTAATTTTAGTTTTTCCTTTCTATTTCATCTGGGATATCAAAAGCTATGCATTTGATGAAAATTTTATGGGTTGATAGATGGAAACACATTCTT
Organism: Rhinolophus hipposideros; assembly: GCF_964194185.1. NCBI lineage: Eukaryota > Metazoa > Chordata > Mammalia > Chiroptera > Rhinolophidae > Rhinolophus > Rhinolophus hipposideros. Next base: position 67,538,139 of record NC_138047.1, on the reverse strand, counting down.
GGAAAAATCTTTAAATGTTCATACTTGGTTCAGGTTTTCGAGAAGGAGGGAGATACTGTAATCAATAAATCTAATACATTGGGAGAGAATATATTTTTTTCATTGAAATCCAAATAGAGTCTTAGCTAAAATTAAAGCAACTCTGTAGTCATGGATTTTGACATACATGTTTATTGAAGGCATCAATGACTCCCCTCATATTAAAAGCACTTTGTTTTTTTATGATGAAAAATATACAATATAATTTCCTTACTAATAAAAAGTAGATATAAAGATGAGTGTTACTTTTTTTATAGGAACCAGAAATACTGAGGTTTGACTTCTTACCTCACACTGCCATTTTATTAGAATTGTCTGTCCATTATGATCAGATTTGCCATTCATTGTGTTGTTGTCTACTTCTCTATGTGTATGTGACAATATAAGATAGAAACAAAGTGGCAGTGAGTCCTTGAACTCTTGGAGACTTATTTGACAAGAGTGTTTTTTTAAGTCTGGATACAACATGCCTATAAACACATGCCACTCTCCACAGATTGCATGTTAACAAGACAGCTTTTTTTTTGCCAATTACATTTGCATGTAACCTGTTTCTGAAGTCTTACTTTCATGTCTTAGTTTTTAAAACCCTTGGGAGCTTTAATGATTTGACTATCAAGTTATTAAAGCAATTTGTATACATATTTTATTCCTTCTGGTTATTTATTTTTCTTGTATGTCACTTAGAAAAGGCCAAGCATGAAATTGGAGTTGCAAAGCAAGAACAAATTTTTGATAGGAAACTGCTCTGAAAACTCAATAGGTGTGCAGCAAAGCAAGAAGGGTAAAAGGGCTGAATAATTCATTGAACTTTTAAGCATCAATAAATAACACAGTGAGGAATGTCTGCTTTACAACATTAGGTATGAAATGTGAGTATAAAATAAAAGACATCTTCAAAGAGCCAGGTTGTGAGAATATTCAAATAAACAAAGGTTGTTTTTCCATTAATAATTCTGTGGATAACAACACCAAATAACAATTTTCAGGACAGGAAATTCATGTTATTCTGTGTAGTGCTTCAAATTTTATCTACATAGGTCAAATGAGTTAAAACATAGATGTAACATAATAAAAGTAGAATGCTTTATTTATAAAGAATGATATACAATGATGAAGATATTATCATTGGAACTATAAGTTCAGTCATTTATTTATGTACCAGGAAAAATTTATGTATATATCGTAAGCTATTTAAAGCCATACAAGTAACACATCCTTCCATAATACACTATAACTACTGCTACTGTTACTACCAAGTGTATTATCACTAGAGTGTATTTATGGAACTGGTTACTTATAAAAATATCAATCTCAATGATGATAAACATGTAGCAACTTTAAATAGCAGACAAAATATTGACAGAATTTGTAAGATTACAATTAATACTAAAAATACTAAATTGCATGTAAGGAGTCAAATTAAAAGATAAATTAATGAGAATGTGAGAAAACAATATGGTAGAGTGGAAATAGTGTGAGCTCTGGAGTAAAAGAGACCCAGCTATTTGACTTCAGTAAATTTATTAATTTGGACAAGTTACCAAACTTCTCTGATTTGGCTTTGCTTCATTTTTTTTTTCTTTTAAACTTTTGTTTATTTTAAGTGTGTTTTTCCAGGAGCCATCAGCTCCAAGTCAAGTAGTTGTTTCAATCTAGTTGTGTAGGGCTCAGCTCACAGTGGCCCATGTAGGGATCAAACTGGCAACCTTGTTGTTAAGAACACCGTGCTTTCACCAACTGAGCTAACTGGCTGCCCCCTGGAGTTGCCTCATTTTTATCAGGCTAAAAGTTCCATCTACCTCCCATAAATTTGTTGTATGGGTAAAAATATATATACATATATCTTAGAACACACGTATATAATTCAGGTTATTAAACTGCATTAGGGGTTCAATAAATATTAGTTATTTTTTTGATATCAATAGTAACAATCCAGTGTTTTTTTGAAAATAAAATTGAAACAAAAACAAGAATATCCATATGGATGGACATGTGTATCAAATGAGATAACATAAAATACTTGGCACAGTGTCTGGATCATAGTAATAGTCTCCAACCACTACTTCTTCCTTCTTCACTTCCTTTTGTTTATCTCAATTTAGAACAAATGATTGTAATTATAACGTCAAGTAACTATAAATAGTCCTTGATTTTTGACAAAGTTTATTACACAATTGTGTCCAGTTGAATGATATGATATTTTTTAGTGGATGGATATCAACAATATATATCACTTAGTTGTGTAGCACTTCTCACTTTTTTTTCATGTGCAATAAAGAAGACAAATGATCAAAATAGGGGGATGGAAAAGTATAGCCCTAGACTTGGAAATTAAACACTATATAATTGAATTTTGGAATAAATTCAAACTATGCATTTTACAAACAGCTGATACTTTATTTTTCTAGACATTTCAGTATATTATAGAGATGATTATAGAAATTCTAAGAAGCACATTTCTTGAAGTTATGCTTTCAGAATGGAAATACAAAGATACTACAAATGATGGTCCAGAGAATAGCATAATTATAAATATTTTAAGGTACTGTCAATGAGTATGAGCATTTGCTCATATTTGACATGAAATATAAATAAATGGCTTGTTATTTTAAGGACAAATAATTACTCAAAATGACGTGGCCTAGATGATAAGTGGTCTTCAATGTACGGACATATTAGGTAGTCTACAGGGCATAGCAGAGAGGAATGGCTGGGAAGGCAATACAAAGTATATATTTCCTAAACGTCTATTACATAATCTCAGTTTACTTTTTAAAAGATATGTAGAGAAAGAAATGTGATGTTTGAATCTGCACCTTTCTTAACATTACTTAACTTCAGTACTTAATATACTACTTACTTTTTTAAAACAGAGATATATATAGAAATTAGTGAGCTCAACAAAATGATTCATGAGATGAGAAAAAAACCCTCCGGAGATGCTCAGTGGTTAGAGGCATGGGGCACCTCTCTGGAGATAGGCATGAAAATTAAAGTGTTTTACAGGCAACTCTCACAGTTATGAACTTCATAAAATTTCCTCTCACTTCCTGATATTTGTTTTCCTTCTATCAGGGTAACTTGGCACATAAAGCAGATAAAGTTACCTTTACTTAAATCTAGAGTGATGTACCCATTTCTGAACCAGAGTGGTTGCATTTTAGCTATCTAGTGGGGAACAAGGTGAGACTATACCAGACTTATACATATCCAACATTTATATATCCAATAATAATGCACATATTCAATAATACATCCAATAATAATATGCATAATTATTATGTCATGCATTACCACTCATTTTGTGAGCCAATATTTCCTTCCTTTAAAAATTCTCTTCGCTTTTTTCTTTAATGCATCATGCTCTTCTAATTCATGATTTAATTCTAAAACTACTTGATTTCATGTTCCTCTATGCCTGCTTCTTAAAATTAAGTGTTTTTTTTCCCCCCACATACATTGTTTTCTCTTAGCATTTGCTAATACTCCCAGCATTTTATCTATTACTAATATAATTTGCACTTCTAAATCAGTATCTTGAATTCAAAATTCTCTCTTAAGCTTTGGGCTAGTGCTTCTCCAAGAATGGTCCTTGAATCATTCCAATCAGCTATTAGCTAAGAAACTTGTGTCAAAATGAAAATTAACTGTCATTAAGCACAAAAGCGTAGTTCAGATCACCTGACTTTTTTTTCGGGAGGGAGTAATAAAATTTGCCTGATGAAGGATGCTGTGTACTTATTTATTTTCTGCTATGAACGTCTTTCTTTAGGGACCAGAACTTTGGTTAGCATTGCTTTAGTGCCACATAATTGTCTACGAGATATTTCCAAATAGTTGCCTACAGCTACCTCCGCTTCACTTTTTTTTAAATTAAATAGATTATTTTCGTTTCCTCTACAACTTGCTGTCTTATTAATGGATAGCAACACTTCAATAATAAATGTTACCTTCTAATTTTCTCAGCACCATTTATTGAATAGGCTTTCTTTCCTCAAAAAAAAAAAAAAAAAAGAAAAGAAAACCCACAAAACTTCTGCATGGCAAAAAAAACCATCAACAAAACAAACAGGCAACCAAACAAATGGGAGAGGATATGTGCAAATAACACCTCCAATAAGGGGCTAATATCCAAAATATATAAAGAACTCATACAACTCAACAACAACAACAACAACAACAAAACAATCCAATTAAAAAATGGTCAAAGGACCTGAACAGACACTGTTCCCAAGAAAATATACAAATGACCAACAGATATATGAAAAGATGCTCAACTTCACTACTATTAGGGAAATGCAAATCAAACCCACAATGAGATGCCACCTCACACCTGTTAAAATGGCTGTTATCAACAAGACAAGTGATAACAAGTGTTGGAGAGGTTGTGGAGAAAAAGGAACCTTCATATACTGCTGGTGGGCATATAAATTGGTACAGCCACTATGGAAAACAGTATAGACATTACTCAAGAAAATAAGAATAGAATTACCACACAACCCAGCAATCCCTCTTCTGGGTATCTACCTAAAAAGTCTGAAAATATTTATCCATAAAGATATGTGTACCCACTGTTCATTGCAGCATTATTCATCATGGCCAAGACATGGAAACAACCAAAGCGCCCTTCGATAGATGATTGGATAAAGAAGATGCAGTACATATATACAATGGAACATTACTCAACCACAAGAAATGGTGAAATACTGCCATTTGCAACAACATGGATGGATCTTGAGATTACCACTCTAAGTGAAAACAGACAGACAGAAAAAGTCAAGAACCATATGACTTCACTCATTTGTGGGATATAAAACTAAAAGCCATGAACAAGACAAACGAACAAAACCTCACAAACAATAGTTTAGTGATTGCGAGAAGTTAAGCGAGGGACATAGAAGAGGATAATGAGGGTCAAATATATGGTTACAGGAGATTTGACTTTGGATGGTGAACTCACAATGTGATGTACGCATTATGTATATAGAACTGTACCCTTGAAACCTATATAATTTTATTAATCAATGTCACTCCAATAAATGAAAAAAATGTTATTTTGTACCTAAATAAATTTTTTAATGAATGATAAACACGAACCCCAAAACTTAATGTTAATATTTCTTCCTCTCTTTCCATATGACCACACCCTATCCCATACTTTTATCTTATTAATTCTATAATTATCTCTTAAATAAGTCGCCATCTACATGTCCCATGGATATTTTTCTGGACTTAAAACTAAAGTGTTTATCTTTTAAATTTAAAGTATTTTAAATGTAATGTATAAATGACATAACATTTAAGTAAACTGAATCTATTTATACAAACCTCTTAAAATGCCTTTTTCATGTGGTCTTCTTCCTTTCCGGTTCTTTCTCCCCCTACATACCATAGTTAACTTTCTAAAATGCAATTATTATGTTACTTAATTGCTTTAAGATTTTCCTACGATTCTCAAATACTTAATAATAATGAAAATTAAAAAGCATGACAATAAAACTAGCTAGCTAATGTTGAATTCTTACCATGGGTTCACATTGTGCTGAGCATTTACAGACATACATTTAATCATCGAAATAATCCAAACAATCTTACAGATGAGGAAGCATTGTCCTAAAAAGTGAATAAAATACCCAACATTACACAGATAGTGAGTGAAAAACAAACTCAGGCAGTCCAATTCTGGAACTTTTCAGCACAATGGGCAGTTTGTATTTCTCTGCAAAACATACAAGGCACTTCATTTTTTAGGTGTTATGTGTATGCCCATAATGATCTCCCATATCTCCTCCTCCAAACACTATGCCCAAGCCACACCAAAGCGCTGAGCTCATGTATCATCCTATCATATCATTCCATTGTTCCATGTCATCATATTTTATTTTACTTGACCACTGTCACACTCCAGTCTGCATGGAAATTTTCTACTTCTTATTTAAAAGTCAATTCAAGTTTCCTTCCTCAGTGAAGCCTCTGCCCAATACCCAGGGGAGTTGTACTACCTCATTCAATATTTTCTCAGCACCTAGGAATTCAAAAAATAACCCAGGCACAGTACACTATCTTCAAAGAACTTGCATTTAGGCAGGGGATAACTAATCTAGTGCTTCTCTATTGACTTGTAGTGAAAGGAAAAGCAGACAAGCTATGAAAACATATTAGAATGGGTGTGTTGCCCAGGCATAGGGAATAATAGGAGGGTCTCAGAGTGATTGGCATCTAAAACATAAGACACGTGGGAAAACAAGAGGATGAAAGGTTCAGGATAAAGGATCTATCAGGTATATTTTGTTATGTAGTCCATCTATTATGTAATTATGTGTTTGTATGTACCTCCCACAGACATGTCCCAAAATAAGCTACCTAAGGCCACATTCTCTCTCTTTTTATCATGTAACTAGCTATGAATTGATAATAGTTGTGCCTAGTCTAGAGTCTTTAAACATAGAAATGAATAATTTAATAAGGGCCTGAAAATAAATCACTGACAATGCAAAGCAGTGAAGAGGGCAATTTCAAGAAATACTTAGCAATTTGAAATAATAGGGCTGAAAGACTTTAACCTACAGGGCGAAAAGGCAGAGGCAGATAAGAACACTCCTTTTTAACATGGTGCCTGGCTACGTAGCAATGGAATTATGAAGGGGAACCACATTTGGGGTTTAGAGTTTGAAGTGCCTATGAGGTTTTCAGGTTTCATTTGGGAATGTCGATATGTAGAATTCTGCTGTGTGTTGTGAAAGATGACTTCTATCTCATCAGACTTTAACTCGTCTCCATAGCCACTCAGTTCTGGATTCAAAATTGACTTATATTTGATTTATGAAATATTGAATCTAATGACTAGGTGTCAAAGGAAAAACCTCTTTAATATTTTTACTTTTCTTTCAGTACTTGAAGAAGCCTATTTTCTCAAATAAAATGTCAGGATTAGTAAATGGTAATTTAAAATTTGTATGTGAGTGTGTGTCCTCAGGGAATATTCCATACATTAATTTATGATGATACAACACAACTGAATCATTATTGTTGAGAGATGAATTATACATTGCCAAATCAAATGCTTTCCTAACTTGACCAGCTTGCTGAGATTCTAGGTGCATTCTGATAGGAATTGCCAAAAAGAGAAAGTTTAGCTAAACACAGATTTGCATTTAAGATGCTATTATCACAGCATGTCTCATGAATGTACAACTAATAGTTTACCAAGTTCCAGAATCTAAAGTTTAAAATTTGAGAAAATGCCATTAGGCTTAACATTTCCCAAGACAATTTCAGAATTGAACCCCCGGGTACAATATTTATTACCTTTTGCCTGCACAATATTCTCTTCATTTCCTAAATATATTTAAGAACCACATTTGCTCACATAACAGTCGCTTTCTTATAATACTAATCACAAACTTACTTTGGAGTAAGAGAAAACAGGTCAGTAATGCCTACATAAGGTTCACACAACCCAGTGAGTTGCCTTAGGCAATGTGTTAAAAAGCAGCAGGTTCCGTCTGTAACTCATTTCAAGTGACAGCTCTCAGTCTCAGTGGCTGAATTACACTAGAAACTAACACACGGGATGGGGAACATAAAGAAGCAAGGCCAGGCTTAATGGCAGGATCAGGACGCAAGTGAACACGGATTCTTTGTATTTTATCCTGTGCCAACTGACAAGCTCTGTTCTGTTGGTGTTTATGACATTTAAAAAAGTTTAGGATCTGTAAAGCTGGGGTTAGTTCTGAGTTCTACAAAAGTAACAACTTGAAACCAAGTCTTGAATCCCATGAAATCAAGTTACTTTGGAGGAAAGTAACCAATCAAGCCGAAAATTTCTCTCTCCCCTCGTTTATCCATAACTTACGTAACACCCCTTACAAGCTTTCAGCTTCGTTTCAGGACTATGAGTAAGAGTCCTGTGACAGAAAACCTTCTATTTTTACTTTTTCCCCTAGAAACCTGGATAAACTTTGCTAACATCAGAGATCCAGGACAAATTCATTGGGCCACCTTGTATATAACCATCTTCTGGACTCCCCAAATCCTTCTGCTGTCCCTACACTCATCAGGACTCCTCGGACCCATCTCAGTCCACAAGGCGATCTTATTTCCATGATAAGGTCCTGCTGGGACAGCATCTCTGCATGTTACATTGGACACGATTTGGAAAGTAGATAAACCTAAGCTCGGTCTTTACCAGCAAGTAACACTTCTGAGTTTGTCTTCTCATAATGGCTGCACTCTACTAAAAGGTATACGTAGTCAGCCTCCTAACTGGAGATGAGTAAAGGTGTAATGCAAGGTAGACCACAACGCAATGTTTTGCCCCGTATCTATATAAGTCCTGGAAAACATTTCATGGGTGTAACTGACCAGCACAGTTAGAGAAGCTCAGTATAAGGAGAGTGCCTGAGCGCATGCGGTCTTCCTAAACCTTCGCTGATTAAACAGGTGCATAGAGAAAGCCAGGTTGAATAATTTGACTGAAATGCACTGTCCATGTCATTTCGAAAACTTTCTCTTATAAAAAGGGGAAATATTGATTTAATCACAGATTAAGAATATCAGGGAAGAAATATCAGGTCATACTTGCATTTATTCCTTTAAATCCCCTATTTTTAAATTGCTCTATTGAATTTTAAAAAAATTATTTATCCCTTTCATTATCATTATTATTAGTTTCAGGTGTACAAAATAATGTAATAGTCAGACATTGATACTCTTACAAAGTGATAACCCCCTCCCCAATCTACTACCCCTCCGACATCATATATAGCTGTTACAGTTCCACTGACTCTATCCCTTATGATGTACTCCACATCCTGTGAATATATATATATATATATATATATATATATATATATACATATATATATTAAATTATAGTTGGCATTCATTATTATTCAGCTTTAGGTGTACAGTGTAGTGGTCAGGAACCTACACCATCCCTGAAGTGGTCTCCTTAATAAGACAAGTGTTCATCACATACCCTACCAAATCTTTTCAACATTACTGATTATATTCCCCAAACTGTCTTTTTCTTATCCCTGTGGCAAACTTGTGTTTACCCATTGTGCCTTCTAATCCCCTCACCTTCTCCCTCATCCTCACTCCCCTCCCATTTAGCAACCCTCAGTTTTCCCTCTGTATCTCTGAAACTGTTTCTGATTAGTCTGTTCATTTATTCTCTTCTTTAGATTCCACATATAAGTGAGATCATATGGTATTTGTCTTTCTCCTTCTGACTTATTTCACTTAGCATAATGTATTTATCTCTGAATAGATACAACATGGTTAATTTATCACAGAGGATGTGAAGAAAATATAGGTCAATCATCAGAGCTTAATTTGCAAGGGAAAAATGAGTGGAATAAACTCTACTTCTCATTATTTTGGTATAGATTTAAAGTAACATAGCTTTAAGTGTAGATGCTTTTTAGTTGTACTAGAAATTACTGATTGAATACTTTAGCAAGTCTTTTACACTTCATTACTTTTAGTTGGTGTTTCTTATTTTCCTTTTTGTCATGCAAAATAAATTTAAAACAGAAATTCAGTCTTATAAAATTTGCAAACTTGTTTAAAATAAAAAGAAATGAAGTTTTATATTAATGATTCTAATGTTTGTTTGATGTTATGAAGTATCACTGTATAATCACCTACCCCTCGTCCCAAAATGACTTTTACACATTCATCATTTAATTGCTGAACTAATAATTTATAACTAACTGTCTAGGATGTCGGACCAATAGAAAATATAGAGCTGTATTATTTCTTTAAGATTTTAAAATTAAATCTTTACAATTTAAATCTAAAGAAATTGCCAAACTTATCGATTTACCTTTAACAATTATTTAAAATAGATTATTTATTGGCCATACTTGACACTTAGTCTAATGATGGTATAGCGATATTTTAAAATAATTACCTCTCAATATATTCTGTCCTTATTTACTTTGCTGGCAGTATTTATAAAATGTAATTATTTACTAAACTTTCAATTTCAATTTTTTTTTCCCTGAAAACCCTCATCTCACTGTAAAGTTAGCCTCTCAAAATCTAACTATGATATTAACTGTTCCTGAATTACTGAAAACAAGTGGGCCAGATGGTTTCCGAGGTTAGGTTCACCTTAGTCTGAGGAACTGTACAAACTTAGAAAAAAGGTACATTTTTTTTGAGGGCATCACCATGAAGTATCAGCTACTATAGTATCACAGAACAACCCCATTCAATTAGCCTTTGAAATCTTTCAGATGCAAGAATCTTGCAAATGCATTGAAAGAAAAAGCAACGTGAAAAAAAAGAAAAGAAAAACAATGACATGCAATGTCAAGTTTCTAGTCAGTGTGCAAACTGTCATTTATTTGACTCTCTCTCAGCACCAGCTGTAACCCAATTAAATTCAACAGTGCACAGGTGTTCACAGGAATGAGTAACACAAAAGCATACTTCCCTTCAGGGCTCTTAAAAAATTAGAGTTCTTTAATTTCCATACACCATCAAAACTAAAACCAAACAATAAAATATTGAGAAAAAAAGAAATTAGATACAGCAGGGGAACACCACAATCAGCATGAGCTATAACCCAATTAAGCTGAATAGCACTCAGGTGTTTGCAAGAGCACACTCACTTAAAATTTTACCAACACAAATCAACTTTCTCTAATACCTCTTAAGGTTGACAATGACTATCCATTATTTTTTTGAATACCCATTTGTCTTAATGTTACTTTAAGATGAAAGTTTTCTGAATATGGGTTCTGAAAATTACAATACAATTTACATTACATTGTAAATATAATGTAATGGAAAATACATATAGATTTTTATTTAAATATTTCATCATGGGCACTAAACAAATAAAAAAAAATACCTGGTTTAGGTCAGCAAGAGACACTAAATATAGGTTTTAATTTTTACTAACGTTCTTTGAATTTCATGCATGATGCAGAAAATACTTTTATGTATGAACAGAATCCAACTGTATGGAATATCTCCCCAATTTTGATTTATTATTTAAACTCAAGATTTAAGATATTAGAAAGACTTAGCTAAATAGACAATTTCTTCTCACATATTATTTAATATATATTGAGAATATGGACAATATCAATAAACATATACAATATTAATTTATTTTAATGTGAAAATGCAAGGCTGTCAGCCCTATCCATGATTCAAATTTGGTGGGCAGAAACAATTTTGTGCTCATTTTAGTAGAAAATTATAAATTCTTTACTCTGTTAGTTTGCAGTGTGATGTCAATCAGCAGCACCAATTACACCTGAAACATTTTTAGACCTGCTCAACTCACACCCCATATCAGACGCTCTGAATCAAATTCTGGGCTTGAGGCCTAACAACCTCTTTGTTGCTATAAATGAGCCCTCCAAGTGATTCTGAATGTAAAAACCACTGCTCTATTTTATTTATGCCTCTTAATATACCACAAAAATGTGGCAAACACCCATTTATACCATTGTGGTCTACAAGAATAAATGAGGATATATCAGTTTATTACCATTTTCCACACCCACATACGAATAACTAAATAAATCACAGCATTTCTAATATTCCAAATTATTAAGTGCATACAAAAAAACATGCATAATTCACATATAATAACCAAGTAATGATGCAATTTTGCCAATATGACTTTAAATAAAAACAGAGAGACTATACAATTATTATTTGAAACGTCATGGTTTCACACAGAAATATGAACTGGATTGTACAACTAAGAGAAATCATGAAATTAATTATGTGATTTAATTTAATCTGAAGTTGCACCTCCTGTTCAAGTTCACATAGGAAAAAAATATGTCACAAAGAAACACAAGAGAAAATACATTTAATTTACATAGTGTGTTTGCATGTATGTTTAATATTTAATTAGTTTATATTTTCTCTATGTTACTAATCTTTAAACTGATCATCATTAATATCTACCAGTGATTACATGTTTGTATCACTTTACAAAGCTCTACCATAAAAAGGTAATTAGCAAGGAAATGATTTTGTGAGTGGTAGAACGTAGCTATTGATACTGAAATAACAAATACACATTTCTGAGACTAAGTAAGGAACGAAAAGTGACTATGTATGCAAAAATCTAAACAGAATTATACACATGAGAAAAGATATACATCTATAAAGAAAAAAATATTTATTCTTTTCCAAACACTCAGTTATATTCCATTTCAGACTTCCTCTTTTTGTTCACTCATGAGAAAAATATATATAGTTTCTTCTGCATGCTCTTTTGTCAAATTATACAAGTAACTTGTAATTTTTATAAATGTTATTAAATTCATTGGGGTGACATTGGTTAATAAAATTACATAGACTATAAGTGTACAATTCTATAATACATAATCTGTATATCGTATTATGTGTTCATCACCCAAATTCAAATCTTCTTCCACCACCATGTATGTATTTGACACATTTATAAGTCTCAGTATATTAGCAAATTAGGATAGGAAGCTTATGTTAGCAGAAATTTGTAGGTGGATTTTAGAAAATATACAGAATGATACCAAAATACATATACAGAGGGTGCCAAAAAAATATATACATGTGGACACTTTGGTCAACATTGTTCAAGCAGTAGTTCGCCAGAATCAGAAGTGTCTGGACACTGATGGGAACCACTTTGAGCAACTCTTGTAATTGCAGAAGTCAAATGTGACTTGCTTTCATCTTTTGTTATCGGTGTATATTGAGTATCACAATTTTAATAGTATTTTTCCCTTCTTAAAACGTGTGTACATTTTTTTGGCACCCGCTGTATATATCAGAAACCATGAGTTCATACTGATAGCTTTAATTCCAATCTCTTTCCTTGCTTTTCCCCATTCTCTATGTGTATCTCCCTCATTCCAAAAATGTACATAAAATAATCCCAGAGTTTCAGAATTTTTTTGTCAATAACACTAAAATAAGCAAATCCCCTAAAAATATTTTTTATCCACTATTTTCTCACTCTATGGGGGGGATAAGAGGATAAGAGGACATGTACTGAAATCAAAGTCAGAAGTTACTTGTTTTAAGCTTTTCTTTCTTTTAAATGTTTTCTTGTTTGCTTACAATTTTCATATGAATATAATTGTGTTGATTTCTTTACATTTGCTTTCAATTTTAGGTTTTTATTTACTTCCCTTTTTAAATTTTATTTTTTTAAATATATAGAACATGAACCTCCACCTAAAAGTCAAAACCATACAGTAAAGTACTCGAGAAGTGTCACTCCCTCCCTATTCCTCTTACTCCATATTTCATCCACTTGTACAGGCTTAGCTTTCATGTGTTTCTTTTTATTCAAATAAGCAGATATATGAGGTCAGACAATTAAATTTGAGAACTCATCCTAGAAAAGGTGCTACATACCTCATTGCTGAAAATCACTACAGTCACCTTCAAATGACTCCCCTTGGGAATCTATGCACTGATGCCATTGCCTAGTCCACCCTTTCAAAGCAATTTTGGAATGGCTATCAGAGCTATCCTCCTATTACCCTTAATGTCCTGAATGTCATCAAAATGTCTTCCTTTCAATATTTCCTTTATCTTTGGGTGAAGAGAGTAGTCATTGGCGGCCAGATCAGGTGACGAGGGAGGGTGTTCCAATACAGTTATTTGTTTACTGGCTAAAAACTCCCTCACAGTGTTGTGTGAGACCCTGGTGCATTGTTGTGATGCACCATGAATTGTTGGTGAACAATTCAGGCCGTCTAACTTTTTCATGCAACCTTTCCAGCACTTGCAAATAGTAAACTTGGTTAAACATGTGTCCAGTTGGTACAAATTCATAATGAAACCCTCTGATATATATTTTTTAAAAAGTTAGCAACATCGTTGCAACAAATTCACTAACTTAATTGTCAGGTCTCAAATATATACATTTTTTTACTTCCTCTTTTTCTCTTATTAATAAGAGAAGACAATATATATTCACTTTTGCACTGCACTTTTCCACTTAACATTATCTCTCTCTTTTTTTTTTTTTAATTAGTTATTAGTTTCAGGTGTACAAGACAAGGTAATACTTAGACGTTCACCAAAGATGTAAAAGATCTGTACTCAGAAAATTATACGACACTGAAGAAAAAAATGAAACAAGACAGAAATAGATTAACATTATCTCTTGGAAAGTCAGTATGTATCTGTTCATACATGTATTCCACTTCTTTTTACTGTATGTATTTACCATAGTTTATTCAAGTAATCTCCTACATTTGGATATTTTAGTAAAGTCCAATGTTTTATAATTACAAATAATTCTTCAATAAATAATCTTGTGTGTAAGATTTTTGTACTACTGTACATATATCTTCAAGATAAATACCTAGAGTTGGGATTGCTGGGTTGAAAGATAAATGCCCATGTAGTTTTTTTTCAGATATGACCAATTCCCTTCCATAGAATTTTACCACTTTTCATTCCCATTTGCAATGTATGAGAATGCCTATTTCCCCACAATATTTTCAACAGTGTACTTAATTTTTTTTTTTGAAACTTTGCCATTATAGAAAATCTCAGTGTAGTTTTACTTTTCATTTCTCTTATTGTGAGCAAAGTTGAATCTCTTTTCAAAAATTTAAGAACAATTTTGAAATAATTTCTGGAAAAATATCTATATTTTTTGTAAATATTTTCTCTGGATTTTTATATGCCTTTTCACTTAGGGTTCATTTTGTCATGAAAATGTTTTTATTTTTATCTAGTAAAATTTAGCCACCTTTTAATTTTATTGCATCTGAATACTGGATCAATTTAGAAATCACTTCCCTACACCCAAGTTATAAAGAAATATGCCCCTGTTCTTTTAGAAGTTATAGTTCTATTGTTTACATTCAGTTATCTGATACATTTTCTGTTTATTCTTGCATATGGTATGTGGAATGTATCTAATTCTGTTTTATTCCAAATGATAACCTTTTATCCCAACAGCATTTATTCAAAACAAAATGTTTTATTATTCCAAATCTTTTCAGAAACATATCTGAAAAACATAACAATATCATTTTGCAGTTTAATCTCATAATATAAATTATGGAAACACTCATTTATTTATGTGTTTCTTTAAAGATTCTAATTGTTTTCCTGTTACAGTTTTCTAATGTGTACGATTACTTACTTGCAATACATTTCTACCAACCATGGTCTCACTCAGCCGAACTCCAAATATTTTATAGGTCTAGGTGTTATATTTTCTATCCCCCAGTAAATATCCAATTTAGTGTCATTTATTTACAGAGGCTCATTGGCATCCTCTCCCACTAAAGAAGACTAAATTAACCAATGATATTTAGGGTAAACATCCATTATGTAGCAGTTGGAAACTTGAATAAAAATTTTGCTTTGCATACAGCAACTAGATCAGGAATAGGCTACCCACTGTGAGCCAAAGCTGGTTCTTTAACAGAAACTGCATGTTTCTTCACCCACCATCCAAAAATCTTTCTATAGCAGCCTTAAGATTTTAAAATTGAGTCTGCTACGGAGATTGATTACGAGGAGAAAATCACTGCTTGGTGCCCAATGGCTGTTCCTCAAGATGGCAACAATTTCCTATTATGCAAAAAAAGGGAATATTCAATCTTTACTGTTTTATTTTTTGTTATACGTTTTAATCTTGTCCTCCATCTCTAAACAGAAACGTGTAATGGGTATTAGCCAGCTTTTTCTGTACAGAACACGTTGGTAAATATATTAGACTTTGTAAGCCATATGTTTTTTGTTGTAACTCCTCAACTCTGCAGTTGTAGTTCAAAAGCAGCTATAGTTGGTCCTAAAGAATAAGGTTTAACTCTTTCTCATGAGATCTTTTAAAGTTTTACTATTATGTACATCATAGCATAGCTCCAATGAAATTTAACTTACTAAAATATAATAATAAATTTAAAGAATCAGCTCTGATGTTCAGGTGTTTGAAAGGAGTAATGTCTAGGTAGATGTAAAAAAAAAATCTAATATTTGGTATTACATTATTTTAACTTACTAACTTTAACCTTAAGAACTCCCTACCAAAAAATAAAAAAGGAGGAGGAGAAGCAGAAGGAGAAGGAGAAGGAGAAGGAAAAGGAGAAGGAGAAGAAGAAGAAGCAGAAGAAAGGAAAAAAGAAAAGGGAGAAATAGTTAAAGAAACTGGAACATTAACTAATGGGGTACCTCAGATTAAGAATATCTTTAGAAACCTCAACATACATTTACCATCTTATTGGCCTTTGTGCTTATATATCATAAGTGAATATCCCATATCATTTGCAACTGAACTAAATGTTTGAGTACTGGGAGGGAAGTGTCTTATAACATTTGTCAAAAAAAAAAAAATCAACCTTATTTTCTTCCAATATGAATTTATATAAAGTTCTAAGCAAGCAAACAATCAAGGTCTTAAAGCAAAAGTCCAAAAGGCTTCAATTTTATGCCAAAAGGCCAGGGAGGCAAACGAATACTTTCCCCAGTTGTGAAGCTCTAATATAATTATTTTCACTTTTCTGAGGGTCCAAAATCTGATGTAGGCTGTTTCATTAATAGCCTAGAACTTCATGTAATAGGAAGATGTTTTATGGAAACAGACTCAGCATTCCTCAGCATTTATTATGCAGAGGACTTAATAAATTACCTCCTTTATTTTTTAAAATTATGTTTCATGGACCTATTATGAGAAGCTAATGAAGTGAATTTAAATATAGTTTTGGGGTGTTGTTACCCAGATCGGAGGTGACTCCTACAAGTTTTTATTTTACTCTGTTTATACTATAGTATATCTGTTTTGAGAATTAAAATGTTCATAAACAAGTTTTGTTTTTTTGTTTTTTGTTGTTTGTTTTTTAAAGAGCAGTGGAATTGAGAAAGAGTAAAGGAGATATGGTGTTAAAAGAAATAGTTAAAAGATATAGTTAAAGAAAAACTATATATTTGCAATGTATTATTAGAAATTGTAAAATAACCTAAATCAAAATATACCCAGATCTTGGAACTAACTTAATGTTTCTCTCTAATGAGAGAAGGTTATATGATGAATATTTGGAGAGAGAACTAAATCAGGGTGTTGTGCTTAGTACTGCTGCATAAGGTTATCCTAGCTATGGTTAATATTGTATATTATTAACTGTGCATTTTAGAAGATTGGAGGAATAAAACTACAGTAGATGGAAATTATCTTCTTTCCTAGTTTGAGTAGTGGGATAAGAAAGGATGCTCAAGCTTGTTCTGTAGAAACACCGAGATCTTGACATGTAAAGAGACATAGTTATACTTTTAATTAATGTCTCAATTTCTCAAAAACCATACAAGTATTACCTATAGAAATGTGTCAAAGATAATTTTAAGTTAACTTGTCTCGTTTTACAAACTTTTTGGTTTATTGTAGAAAGCTTAGTGGATACAAATACGCCTGTACCTTCTTGAGGGAAAAGTACAACTAGTTCTTATATTCTGAAATTCTGAATGTTTTTAAAGCTCACCCTGACCTTAGGCCCCCTCTTTCCTTTTTAAAAAATCTTGGGATCAGAAGAAAAAGCCTTAGGCCTTATGATACAAAGTTGTATGGTTCTGGTCATAGGTAGGTTTCTTCTTTCATCTACAAAATAGATCAGATAATCTGCGATTGCCAGTATGTTTTGACTTATGAGGCTGTAAATCACTTAGAACTAGGAATTGTCAAAAACTAAAATATTACCTCTGTTACATGATTATAAGAAATGATACCTTTCCATTTTGGTATTATTTGAGCTTTTATTCCTGTATTTCTCAATTGCATTTTCTCGTCTGTTTTAGAACATGAATAAAGTAAAACATACACTTTATTTCATGCTCTTTTTTTGAATGTTGGCAATTTGTATATTTAAATCTACTAATGTTACTTCATGAAATAGTCAATAACTAGAAAATATATTTTCTCAACCATACTTTATAAATGTGAACATACACTGTAGTGTGTATAGAACTAACTTGGATATTTAACGTTTTCTATCCCAAATCAATTAGTCATTTTAACAGGCACTTATAAAACACATGGTCTATATGGTTATCAAATTAAACAAACTAGTGTCAATTTTAAGAAACCACAATGATTATGGTATTTTTTAGAAGTAATTCTTAAGTAGTCTAAAATTCAAAAACTACTGATTAAGTGAGACAATATAAGGTAACTTGACTTGGATATGATGTTTAATTTAAAGAGTTTGTCTAATTGGTGGCCAGTCTCCCATCTATTTATTAAATCATTAACTCAAAAATGTATTAACAAACTACTTTGTGGAAGATATATAGGAAAGAAATATTTAAAGAACTTCAAGGAACTATTATTTTGGAGACAAAGATAACAAAGGAATTGTTCAAAAATCTTTACATATTCCAAAAATGAGGATTATATTATTTAGCTTTGCTGCAATAACAAATAACTCCCGAATCTCAGTGGCTTACAATAGAAAATATCTCACTAGCATATTGCTTGTCTGTCACATCTCTGCTTTACATTTTGTCTCGTTCCATTGCTCAAGCTGGAAGAGCAGTGCTCTTTAGAGTAGACCATTTTCATGGCAGAGGGAAAAGAGCACAAGAACTGGCAGAACCTAATGATGCCCATTACTCCTTCTGCTGAGATGTGACATAAATAATATCCACCCAGATTCCATTGACCAAAATGGGTAACAGAGCCAAAGCCAAAATCAAAGGGAGAGGGATAAAAATTCAGCCTACGGGACACAGAAGGTCACATGGCAATGACTAGAAATTTAGAACCCTTTTAAAAGAAAGGGAGAGAATTAGTGGAAACAAAAACGCAATCTATCACAGAAGGATTCTGTATTTCCTCACCTGGGCAGGATATATGAGTCATTGCCTTAACAGTAGTACCTCTTAATGCTGCCTTTTCAATTCTAGAATTAGTTGATTCCATATTTGCATTATATTATATTGACAAGTTGGCTGGATTCCCAACAGAGTAAACTCTTTACTTCTGGAAGAATAGGGACCAATTTTACACTTTATGCAGGGATGATTTTTGTTTACTTTACCGTCATTCTCCCTTTTTTTTTTCCTCTCCAGTACAAGACTGGCTAAGTAAATGAAATCACTACCTAGTGAAACTATTTACTTATAAATGCTTGATCAGTAAAAGTATGGCGATTAGGAAGCCTGCAGACAATAGGGGAGGTGAATCAATCACTCCTACATACCTCAAAAATAAGCCTGATGGAAGCTTGATCATATACATATATCTTACGTGTTTTAAAAAGAACAACTAAAAGGTATGCTTTTAAGCAGTAGAAAAATGTGTAAATCAGCCAAGAATTCCAGAAGCAACATTAACTGGTAAAGTCAAACAGGAAAGAAAAAAATCCATTATACATTTAACAAGTCTGTTGTTTTGAACATTATGGTCTTCCTGCTGTTATATTTGCTAAAGGGCATAGAACTATTATTAAGTAGGAGCCAAAAATCACAGTGCAGACCAAATGGAGCATATTACTCTGAGTAAATATTTGAGAACATTGAATTTAATATTAGCTGCTGCTGAACAAGAACAAACCTCAATGTAAGTTATGGATCTGACCACATGCTTGTCATAAGAGTTCTTGTTATATCATCTGATATCTTAGGGAGAAAATGGAAGGGAATGGCAACAATAAAACAAAATTACTTCATGCAAGCTAAGAAATTATTTCTTTAAACACCCACCCATGGAAAAATATTATCATTATTTTTTACCAAATATCCGTACACGAAAATTGCACATACTGCATTTATTCTCCTTTAATTTATATAATAATAGAGGCTGAAAATAAATGGCATCCAAACCAACTAAAAAAGTAAGACACGTTTGCTATTCAAAACATTTCCTGAAATCATGCTAGACTTGCCAGGTCTTGCTTTAAGAATATCTGCCATACACGGAGATCTTTGTAAAATATTCACAACAAATACAACTTTGGACCAGTTTCAGGTGATGCCCCACAGGATAATAGATGGGCAATGTGGTGATCGTGTGATACAAGGGGATCCAACACATGAGTAAGGTAATAACCAAAAGATGA
The DNA here is from genome assembly GCF_964194185.1 of Rhinolophus hipposideros. Lineage (NCBI taxonomy): Eukaryota > Metazoa > Chordata > Mammalia > Chiroptera > Rhinolophidae > Rhinolophus > Rhinolophus hipposideros. The sequence goes on along the minus strand of NC_138047.1, from coordinate 67,518,055 downwards.
TGGCTGGGAAGTATTGAAAAAGGGAAGCCATTGGTTGTGGAAGGTAAATATGAAAATTCATGACATAGTAACTTCTGAGAGTGGCCACGATTTTTCTGTATAAGACAAAATTAGAAGGGAGCAGAAACTATGACTGGGCAAAAAAGCCTACTGGTAGAGAAGAGGGCAAACATCAAAACAGAAACAGATTTTAGGAAAAGGACTGGAGAGCGAAAGAACAATCTCAAGAATTGCTGAGGTTCCAGTTCTATTGCCAAGCCACTTATATCTTACAGAAAAAAAAAAAAAAAAAAAAATCTCCCTTTTACCAGAAAACTGTTATGAGTCTCATCCTTACAACTTAAAGATTCTAATTAATGAGCATGGTTTAGGTTTTTACTTTTTTCTAAATTATGATCACTGTAAACTAACATGTTAAGTTAAAACATGATATTCAATTACAAAGTAAATGCAAAAGCAAATAAAAAAAATATAAATTGTACCTGGCAATCATATTGTTTATTGTGGTGTTGATCATGAATACTGAAACTGTATTTTGCATAACATGTGATAAAGCAAATGGTATCAAAAAGAACTAGGATATTCAACATGAAAGGAGATGCAGATGTAAGGTCAATAAGATTAATGCAAAAGCCCTATAATTCAAATTTGAATTGAATGAATTAGTATGAATATATATATATATATATATATATATATAAATAAAATATATAATGTATATATTATATATAATTATAATATACAATATAGCATCTATAATATTATATATAATATAGTATATATACATAATACATATTATATATTATATATATATATAACATATGTATGTATATATACATATATTTATATGTATATATATTATATTAAAAAGGCCAAAAATCTGGAGATAGAGGAGAATCTATTAAAGGAGATTTAAGAGACATATCAACCAATTTCAAAGGGCTGTATTTGGATCCTGGTTCAAACCCACTCTTAAAAGAATGAGACTATTTGAGAAATGTGGATCCTGACTGAATATTTGATGATATTGAAGAATATATATATCGCTAACTATTCTCTAAATGATGATAGTATTATGATATTTAAAGAATCACACTCTTTGAGAGATATACACTAAAATATTTATAGATAAATGATACAATGCAGGATTTATTTCAAAAGGCTTAGTAGGTACAATAGGTGGGGGTTTAGAAGAAGTATTATTGGCAGTGAATTGATAACTTGAAGCCAGGTGATGCATACATGGGAATTTATTATATACTAGTCTTTCTACTTTTTGCATATATTTAAAATTTTTATATAAAATATTGCTAAAATAATCAATTGCCAGGAAATGACAGGAATGGAAAATATTTAAAGCTTTTTCAAAAATACTCAGTATTTGTGGATGGGACAGCATCAAATGAACTGAAAACATCCACATCAATACATATTAATAGAGAAATAATTCATACAAAAAAAGAAACAGGGCTGGCAAATTATGGCTGTATATATCTCCAACTTTGCGTAAACCAGTTATACCTGTTGCACAGCCACCTGGGAACTTGCCATGGGCCAGGTTGTGTGATATACACTGGGTGATGTACTCAAGTCTAAAACATGGACCTGCCTTCAGAATATTAATCTCCTATGTTAGTTGGATTCTTAGGCTTTTGGAGCTCTCCCTTCATGTTCCATCACAAAGTGGCCCTATGCAAAATGACACATAGTAAGCACTCTCTACTAGCTCTTTGGATGAATTAAGAAAAAAGTCGCTTAAAATAAATATTTTACCAAATTAATATTCCTTTATAAATTACTAAATTTGAGATTTGTTTAATATGTGTATGCATTATGAATTCAGCTACTAAGAGACTGATTCTATTCAACTGAACCAAAATACAATGATTACCTCATTTGTTTGTCCAGACATTCTCTAATTTTTTTTAAATAAAAAAATCCCCCAATAATACTCAAAGATAGATAAATAAATAAATAAATAAATAAATAAATAAATAAAATCACCTAGTGTGTATAGCATGCTCTGTAAGGTATAAGATTTGATATATGTTAAAAATAATACTTCAAATTTGCATTCTAGATAGGGAGTCAAAAATGTACAAGGCGGGCCGGCCCGGTGGCTCAGGCGATTAGAGCTCCATGCTCTTAACTCCGAAGGCTGCTTATTCGATTCCCACATGGGCCAGGGGGCTCTCAACCACAAGATTGCCAGTTCAACTCCTTGAGTCCTGCAAGGGATGGTGGGCAGTGCCCCCTGCAAGTAGCAACAGCAACTGGACCTGGAGCTGAGCTCTGCCCTCCACAACTAAGACTGAAAGGACAACAACTTGACTTGGGGGAAAAAAATAAAATAAAATTAATGCAATAAGACAACAATGTCAAAGACCAGACCTTAACTATCCAAAATCTAATCTGATAGCCAGATTAGAGCATATCTTCCTCAAACTACCCTATTCAGTAACTATTCAACAAGTGCTCATTAGGCATCCAATATGTATTCTTCATTGGATTAATGAGGCAATAAGCAAAATATAATCATTTCTCTCTTGGAACTTACCTGCTAGTCTGCTGAGTCAAAAAATGCACAAATTTATATGTATGAATATTTACTTCAGGTTAGTTTATTTATAAGTTACAGTGAAGTACCCTCAATGCTCCAATAATATATATGTGGAAAAATATTGAGAGCCTCTCTCAAAAAACTAATATGCTAATGTACTTTAAGTCTATCTATTTGAAATAGAAATGCAATGTTACTTATGCTTGCCTCAAACATGAAACTGCAAATATAATAAACATACAACTATAAATATAATTTGATGGAAGTAGACTGCACTATTTAATATCTGCTCTAAAGATATCATCTACCATTTGTCTCCTATCTTGTAGATACCATGTTAAATTTATAGTAGCTGAAAGGTTATTTTTGTGATACTGAGAGTTATAACTTTTTCTGTCTATATCTTTTATACAATCTTGATTCTTAAGGATGACCAAGGGAGATATAGCAGAGGAAAAACTGAGAATTAATAGTTATAGTTAGCACCAGATTCACAACTTTATGATGAATATCTTCAAAGTTTGGGGGAAGTGCAATGAATAATAGAAAATAATTAATCCTTTGACAATGGACAGGTAACCTGAATTATGAAACTTCCGTACTAGAAGAAAAAAGACCTAATACAATATTTAAATTTATTAACTCAGCAATTTCAGTTTAAAATATTTCTAGACTAAATATGACAATTAATTCTTCATATAACATCACATAGTTGGAAAATGTTACATGGAATAATTAATTCACTTTTCTTTTTGGGTAACCGATAACATATATTAGGGGGAATTCCTATAGGCTGACAATCCCAGAAACTGTCTTTCCAATAATATGAACAATAGCCATGCATTGGGAAGAATGTATTTAGTTACCAAATTATGATGTAATAATATAATAAAATTTAAAAATATCATGGGTATTTCTAATGAGAAAAGTTTTATATGCTTAATTTAAAATATTTATAGGATTATTGTATCTCAAACATGAGGCTAACTTTGCACTTCAAATTGAAGAAAAATTGCTACTGAACTATGCTTTTTAAAACAAGGTTAAATACACAAACCAAAGTACAATTATTTGAAGATTTAATAGCTATTTTGCAATTGAGTGTAATATTCAACATCTCTGCACAAGGATTATTCAGTTCATATAAATTCTTACAATAATATACACTTTCTGAAAATGTCATGTGTATCCTAGAATGCATAAAGTTAAATTTAAAATGTTATACTCCCGAATGTGCTGAGACATCAAGAAGACTATATGGTATGATCAATGCAATAAACTAAAACCCCGAATCAATGAACTACAGTAAGAATCTCATTTGGTTCATCTCTGTCTTCATCCAAAGACATATAGTACCCAAAACTGAAAAAAAAAAAAAAACCAAAAAAAAAATCATTTGTTCCTAAATTAAAGAGGGGGGAAAGGATTGTTTCTGACCTAAAAAATACTCCTGTAATTTAAACTGAATATAGAAATAAGATTTTGATCAGAGTAAACATGTTCATATTTCTAAATTAGTCTATTTAATGGATTCCCTGCTTGACTCCTTTAATCAAGGAAACAACGTAAATATCTGTCAAAGATTCTTTTCCAAAAGCTATCTCTAAATGTAGATATTTTATTGAGCCCTAAGGATCTGTCAGGTACTGCTATATGTTATATTTATACACCTTTACTTAATTAAAGGTAGACAGAAGGAAAAGGGGAGAAAATAGAGGACACTATAACTGAAGCAGCAGCCTTCTCTTATTTGAGTTATTCCTTGACAAGTCAGTGTAGTTACTGAATCAGCTGTTTCACCAGTTTTTTCCTTAGTTATTTTTGGCACCTTTATATTTTATGTCTCCTCTTCCTCGTATTTTTTGTCATTTTCTCAACTATATATATCCTAAGTTTCAGTCAATCGAGATTACTTCCATTTCTAATTCAAATCAACACAATTTTATTGAGAGTAAGTCATTCTGCTAGGGGTAAACCATAGGTCCTGTCTTCAAGGATTTTGTAAAACTCTTAACCCTATGGCGTTATGCTAGAAATATGTTTGGGGGCATACAAGAGAGTATTTTTTATACCCTGTCTTCTTGGAGAAAATGACCCCTGGATAAAATTTCTTGGAAAAATAGAAGGGTATCTTGTGGACAATAAAGTGAGGAAATATCAGGCAAAGAAAAATTTCTTGGGAGCCCAAGGCAGTAACCCTGTATTGATATGATCAAGGCCTGAAACCACCTTGGATTTTTTTTTTTTTAATGATAATTACAACTGGCTGTTTCAAGAGTTTACACCATAGTCAAATACATAACTAAATATAACATAAAGGCGTGAAATTCTCTTACCTAAATATCCTTATGGCCTATACCCTTTACATTTTTCAGATCTTTGCTCAGAGGCCTTCCCTAGCCAGGCTTATAACATAGCAATCACGCTTTATTTTTCCGTCTGTAATTTTTCGCCACCTGATATAGTATATAGTTATTCATTTCATTGTTTCCTCTCTGAATCCCACCATTAGAATATAAAATCCATGAAAGCAGGCAATTTGTCTAGAAGAAGCTCTTGGTTCATAGTTAGGTGTTTAATAAATATTTTTTAAAATGATGCATGAATAAATGCTGCTGCTCACAGCAAAAACATTTTGAGTCCCTTAAACCCATGTTCTAAAATTGAATTAGTATCCTCATAGATCTCCCTCTTATCTACTAATATAATCCTCATTCTGCATTTCTTGCCTATGTTAATGAATCTTCCACTCTCGTAAGTACCCATAGAAACACACTCCATCTCAATCACACCTACATCTTTTTAGTTCTCCAGTCCTGTTGATTCTTTCTCCATAACGTCTCTCAGATCCCTCACTTTCATCCATTCCTATTGCTGCCATGCTAGTGCAGACTAGTCCTCTCCCACCTCAGCAACAGACTTTCTCTGTCAAAAAAATAATTAACTAAGTTTAAAAGTTTCTGCTGATTTAACTTGCTCTAATCTCTCATGCCTCCAGTCCATTTTTCTTTCCGCACAGGGAAGTTTCTTCCTGGAGTACAGTTCACATCATGTCACCTTTCCTAATTATTTGTACTAAACCACAAAATATATTAAAACTCAACCTTTTAAAGTTTAATGAATGTCTTAATACATATTTTGGTAAAGTTAATAAGAATGACATGAGTAATTTCCTCCTTAAGCTAGCAAAATGTATGTGTGAAATATTATTGTCCTTCCTACTCTCTGCTAGACTCTTAGTAAGGGCCACTTCCCTTCCTTCTCCATGGTGAGATTTGCTGTCATCAGTCTGGATTTTGCTCTTCAGGACCTTGCCTTGATACCAATTATCTTGAGAAAAATGAAAGCATCTCAACTCCAAGCTTAGCTTTTTATCTTAAATTAACCTACATAGTCACACTAAGTCAGTCTTCTTGGTATAGTCAAAAAATCCCCAGCACATATAACCCCTTCCATCTTACTAGACAGGTAATAAAAAATCAGCTCAACCTAGCTTTCAACAGATAGAAATTTGTTGGCTCCTATAAACGAGATGTCCAATAGATAGATAAAGCTGGAAACAGTGTGTTAAATATTAACATTCTTTCTCTCTCTCTCCCTTTTTCCCTCTCCCTCCCTCTCTCCATATCCTACTGTCCTCCTTTCTCCCCTGTCTTTCTCTCTTCATCCAGGCTTTTGTCATGATCCTTCTTGTAAGTCATTGTAAGTTTTGACACTGATGAATAAAGCTGATACAGAACTATGTGTGCAGAATTTTTTGTGGACATAAGTTTCAACTCATTTGGGTAAATACCAAGGAGTGCTATCGTTGAATCATATGGGAAGGGAATATCTAATTTTAAATTAAAAAAAAAAAGCCAGTATTGAATTTGTCATTATAATAAAACATATCTGAACACTTAACACAATTTATATGACCTGGTAATAGATAATGACAATTTATATACCTGATTACTTCAGCTTTCCCCTGTAAAGATTACCAATACTTTTAATATAACAATGTTGCTAATTTTATAATGGGCTTAGAAAGGTTTATATTTAGAAAGAAACACAGCACAATCATCAGCACAATGGTCATGCAATTTCCTAAACCAGGATCAATATTGGTTTCTTAGACCAAATAACTGAGGCTACACATTAATAGTAATAGATGTAATTGTTAAATTATGAGAAATGTAATGTAGAATGAGGAGTTAACCACTTGAGAGGCAATTCGTCTAAACTAATAAAATGTATTAAGAATCTACAATGTGCCAAGCACTGTGGCCACTAGAGACACAGACGTGAACAAGGCATAAGGTGTCCTTGTACTCTTGGAACTGACATCTAATGGGAGGATGGGAGAGTGGACTATAAACAAACATGATAATATACAGTCAGGTACTCAAGCTTTATGTTGAAAAATTAAGCAGTGTATTAGAAGATGGTAAGAGAAAGCCTTATCAGTTAGAATAGTCAGGAAACTTCCATCAGAGAAGAATGAAGGGAGAGAGGAAGCTAATGTGAAGGTCTGGGGGAACAGCATTCCAGACAGAAGCAGAGGTAATGCAAAGGCAGTGCTCAGCATCTCATAGGAAACAGTGACTGATGTATGTATGAAGGCAAAGCCTGCTACCTATTGAAATGGCATGGGCATCATGCTGTTTCAGAATAGTTTTTTGTTGGTTCATTTTAAAAGGTAAATTTAAAGTGGCTTGTAAGGCATTGCTTGTTATTAGTAACATACAATAAAATCTAAAAATAATCAGGATCTCACCTCATAACTGGATTAAGGAAGGAGTGACAAAAATCCTATTCAACAGACTACTCTATGTTCATCAGTAATTATTCATTGAAAATAATTTGTATTTTAAGATAATCATATTACCAATAAAGATTTTCAACAATCCCAGGGAATGATCAGTAAAATAATAGCTCCCAGGAATATAGCATTAATAAAATGTTAACAGCTTCAGGTGATTTCAGTGCTCAGAAAATCTATATTAATATTTTCTATTTAAGTTTGACACATACTTATTGCCCATAACATTTAAGTAGTCTGTCTAATTACATGAGACCTCTTCCTATTGAATAATCATATCAAATGTTTATTTATCTTTATAATTCATTTATTTAAAGGACATTAATTTCAACCTTCAATAATAATTTGTTTTAATAATTTAAAATGTAATTGAATATTTCCCTTTCCAGGTAGCAAATTTACTGTCATTTAAGAAAATCTAAATCCCATTTTGTAGCTCATTAAATGGAATCTCTTTTTTTCCTTTTCTGTTTTCTTTAGCAGGCTCTAAATTTGTGGTTGAAAGTAATAAAATTCTAAAAAAAATAAAAATTCTACAAAAACCTGAAATATTTCATTTTTTCCAATAAATGTTTTTCATATTCAATGGCATGGTGAATTTTTAAATATTCTACACCACTTATAAGTCACTTTCATTACCATATATATGCTATTACATTACCATTACTTTTCCTTTCCTCATTAGTATTTGGAGAAAACCATTGTTATTATATTCTAAAATGTGGAATTTAGATATTTATGTCATCTTTAGTATACTGATTATTTTAATAATATATGACAAGTTTCCTAAACTTCAGTCTTTCACAATTCACCTTTAAATACCATAACATTGTATTATCTATTATTTACTTCTACATTTCTTAAAGTAAACTTCATTTTAACTTATATGTTATTTTAAGAGGGAATCTTAAGTGGAAAACTAGAGGAGCTTGCCATAAATAGACTGAATCATAAAATATAAACACCAGGAACACAAAGTAGTATTAGTAAATTTTAGATAGAAGCTATTGCCTGGTAAATGTGTTAGTCTAGTGCCTCTCTTCTCATTTTGTTAAAATAGAAGATGGAATGTTCAGGTGTTATAGAATCTTCATCTCCAAACTAAGACTTTATCATCAGAAATGATAGATCAGAAGAAATGTTAGGTATTGTAATAAGAACTATAGTTTCCCTCTGTAAATCAATGCTCCATAAATTCAGAGTAGTCACAATCATCTCTGCTATAATCCAAATTACTGATTCCACACTTGGGACATAATGGCATAGAGATTAGTGCAAAAGAGGTTTACTTTATCTTTAGAAAATGTGTTTCATAAAATGGTCAATCATTGTCTATTTGGTTTATTTTCCCTGTTTTTGCTCAAAGGCTTTTCTGACACAAAAATCAATTTTTATTAATTTTATGAGAAAAAGGAAGAAATTTAGCTAAAGGAGAAAAAGCTGTGAAGCAGATAAAGTGGAATTTTATTTCAGTTAATGAGGAAGTTTTTAAGTCATAGCGTTAAATACAATTTAAGTTCTTAAAAATGATTGTAGGGCACATACTATGTTTCAAAAGTGTTACAGGTGCTGAAATAGAGAACAAGGAAATTTTCACAAGAAATATAGCAAGATACAAAAGGCTTAATCTTCATTATTTGTGTTCATTTTTACTACCAAGTAGGCAATAATAAATATTTTGCTATATATTCATAACATATATTTAAAAAGGCGATTTCACATAGATGTTAACTAATTCAGAAATTCGTAACCTCACTGACTTTCATTAGCTTCCCAAGCTCTGGATTGTCATTTACTTGCTTACATTTAAAAGCATAATTAATTTTTTGCTTCTTTGATCTGATAAAGAAGTAGCGAATTAACCAAGATGTTTGAATGAGTTAACATACATATGTGCCCAAGGAAAAGCATGAATCACATATTTCTTGCTATTGGAAACTAGATGAAAAGAAAGATGCATTTATCAGTGTGGAAAGTGTCTAAAGAAAGTATATATAACTATGCTGGGAAATAAGGCATTATAACCAAATGCAAGTGATATATCTTAGAAAAAAATATGAAATTATTGTTTAAGTTACATGTGTATAATTCTTCCGAGTCAGGAATTTCTTGTTCCATTTTGTTTTTATGGAGACAAAATAGAGGGAACATGACATGCTAGAGAAAAAAAAAAAAAAAAAAAAAAAGAATTGAATTTATTATACACATGGAATAATCCAAGAAACTTGAAAATATTTAAAACTGTGGTAAAAATAGTACTTCAACCCTTACATTTTGGTGACGTTTCAACGTATTAGCACTTACTGCAGAGATAGCAGCTTAAGGTAATAGTAAATGTATCTAGCTATACATCGTGTTGCCTGCGTTAGAATTCTAGCTCTGCTACTCACTTACTGTGGGAACTTGTTAGCTTAATAAACCTGTTTAAACTTTAGTTTCTTCATCTAGAAGTGAGTATGATAATATTGACTATCTTATAGTATTGTGATGAATATTAAAAATGTCAATAAATGTACAATGTTTAGGGGATACCTGATACGGAATTAATTCTAATTTCTCATAAGTTTTAGTTATTTCTATTATGTTTTTCTTTGCTTCCTTATTTTTCTCTTCCTTAAAAAATAATTGACTTTTAAGTATAAAAAATTAAAATTTCTTGATATTGAATAGATATTTTACACTGAATTTTTCAGAAAAGTGGCTTTACATTATATTTAAAATATTAGAATAATATTTCTCCGTTTTCACCTTTTTTACAGCTTAGGCTGTGTTTAGTCTTTCTCCCTAATAAGATTATTTCTAAAATCATCTATTTTAAATAACAATTTCTTTTTATGTCTACAATCCCTAAAACTATTAAGTTTATATATTTTACTTAATGAGTCTCTTTCAAGAAATCCTTACAGAAGGATTTCGATTTTGAAGACATTTGGGGATAATATAGATCAATATAGACTTAAAAGCAAGCTTTAGATTTTGTATCATAAATTTGAATTTTGATTCTAATTCTTAGGCATCCTTACTCTATACTACTTACTCTAAGACTCAGTTCTTCATGTATAAAATGAACCACTGTTATCCACCCTGCAAGGACATAATGAATATCTAATAAAACATTGTATAGAGATCACTTAGGATGGTACCTGTTTGATCTCAGGTGTACAATAAACACTGGATGTATTTATTAATGAATAAAACAAAAGTCAATATTTTAATAATTAGTAAAATTATAGCATTTTCTTGCTCCAGAAATTCATCTAATATATCTTCAGATAAATTTACCTAGGAAGTTTTTAATCATTGAATTTTAAGCTTACTAACTTTTATGCAGTAAAACAGGTGAATGTTGATAGGGAAATGCAGAATTAAAACTTTTACTTTCTGATTAGATTTAATTGTATTCTTGCCTCTTATCTTGTGCCCCATCTTACTTTTACATATGATAGTGATTAATGTAGTGGCATACAAATATTAAAAATAATTTGAAAAAGACATACGAGGTATGATAAAAAATACAGTGCATGTTTAAATACAAAAATTATTACAGTAAAAGACGCATTGTTATTAATGCTCCTCAAAATACACCTCCTTGCTTTGAACACACTTATGCCATCATTCTTGCCACTTTCTGAAGCAGTTCTGGAAGTCCTCTTTCAGGAGTATCTTTAGTTACATGGTTGTGGCTGCCTCGATGTCCTGAACTGATTCAAAAGATTTTCTTTTCATGGTCATTTTGACTTAGGGGAAGAGCCAGAAGTTGCATGGTGCCAGATCTGGTGAATAAGGTGGATGTGGACACACCATAATGTTTTTTTTTTTGACAGAAATTGTGATACCAAAAGCAATGTGTGACATGGAGTATTGTTATAATGGAGGATGAAGTAAATACACTCACAAAAGAGGACTTCCATAACCACTTCAGAAAGTGGCAAGAACCATGGGATAAGTCTGTTCAAAGTGAGGGGTATTAATGGCAATGTATCTTTTACTTTAATATTTTTTAATTTAAATATTCACCATGTCTGTTGATCACACCTCATAAAATACCAAAAGCCCACATATAAAGCTCTATAATTTCCAAGTAAAAGAAATGTACTTAGTAACTATTGTTTTATTTTAAATGTACACCCTAAATATTAAAGTGTAGTTTCAATTGAATTTGATGTTTTTCTCTACCAAAAATCATTAATACTGCTTTTAAAATTAATTGTAGTTAGTTATATTCTGAAACTAATAATTAGAACTATGTAAAAATCAAAGCTCTTTGTAGTTCCAAGCATATCACCTTATATTGCTTTATTCAATCCATAGTTCAGGAAAGCAAAACCATAGAATTAATCAGTACAGTTTTGTTTTCCATTCTCTGTGGTGCCCTTTTATAGCTTTCAATTATACAAAGAAAATTATGAAAATAAAATAAAACCCAAGTCACCCTAGAAAGCAATGATCTGAAAACAGTCAAAGAACTGAAATCATTTTAATAAACTTTGTAAATGTTGAGAATAAAATAGTAGAAGACAGCAGAATGAAATCAAAGCCTAGCCCTTTGAGATCTGGGCAGCAAATTTACCATGCTACTCTACAAGTCATTTAATATTTTCATTAAAGTGGAAAAACTTAACAGGAGTTTCAATTATGTCCATTATGCCTAGGAGACCAACTTTTGAAACTAGGCCAACAGATCCTGACTTAACTGATAAAAGCTAAATGGTTTTTTATCTTAACTGTACATTATTAAAGTCAGACAAAATTCTTTAAAAAAATTTAAACTGATTGAATTCTATTTCAGTGAGTTTCCAAAAGTTTATATTCTGTTACCCACTCTGAATTGGTATAGAAATTCCTGTGTACAAAATAAAAAGATAGCTTAAAATCAGAAACACAAGATGTGTAGAACTGGCAATGAAAAATGCATACATACACTGTATACTCTTCATTAAATCAGGACATGAAAATAAGTTATGATTCTTTATGATATCTTATCAAAGTATGATAGAAAATAGTATGGACAATTTGATGATTTACCAAATTAATGGCATTTTATGATGTAATTTTCCTCTTTCATATGAACACAACTTTCTGACACTATTAAGAATTAAGCATTTAAAAATTAAAATTCACAAGCCCCAAACTAATATAGTCATATATATTCTTCTTGAAGGCTATAGTAGATAACAAGTATTTTTGTCAACTCGCATCTAATATCCTTTATGAGATCATCTCCCAATTTACCTCTCGGGAAAAACATTTAATTCAATACATTTGGTAGAATTCTCTTATACTTAGTTCAGGACTTAGCCACAATGATTGGTTTCTTGGTGCATATTTGCCCTACCAGAACCAGAAGTACACCCTGAGCCTTTTACTGTAGATTCTGGGAAAGAATTAAGTGGCATTTGCCTTTGGACTGAAATCTAAGAGCATGTAGGATATTTCAAATACTGATGCTATGTTGTTACCATGCAAAGCCACAGACAGGAGTCAAACACAGCAAAAACAAAAACCAAGATGTGAAGAGATGCCAAAAATTGAGAGTTCTCTCTATCTCTAAATTCAGCTGCCAGAAGTGAGACCTATTCTCTAATAAGCAAACATAAGTTGGCTTTTCTTTGACTTACTAAAAAAAATAAGATTCAAAAACAAAGATTCATAAGTGATCAAAAATGTAAAAAGGCTCTACACAGGAATATTTTAATTAAATTAATTAATTAATGTATCATTAATTTAATATTTATTACATATCCATTAAATGTCTGGCAATATGACAATTATTAAAAACTGATTTAGAATCTATTTTTAACAATTTTATCTTTCATAATTTTTTGCTTCTCAGAACATCAAGCCTAAAAAAGAGACGTACTTGCCTAATATAATTTGAAGTCTCCTCTAAAAAATAATTTTAGCATTGAGATAAAATGTATGTTAGACTATTTATAGGAATCAAGATAAATATTATTTCTTCTAATCATGTTTGATACACCAACATCATATAAATGGTCGCCTACCTAAAATATGTCATCATAGGGAAACTTACCCAAAAGCAAAACAAAACAAAAAACAAGCACTTAAATCATAATTGTAATAATGAATTAATACAATACTTGTGGAAATGAATGATAAACTAGATAAAATCCTTCAAAGTGAAAAAAATAATAACAGTTTCTTATGGTATAATAAACTAATTGGTAAATAAACCAATGAACTCTGGGATAGCAGCTGAGTTTAATTTCTATCTCTAATAGTTATAAGTTGTATAACTTTGTCCAGTTTATCTAGTTTATCATTCATTTCCACAAGTATTGTATTAATTCATTTGTCCACCAAAATTAAAACAAAATTATAGAACAATCGACCTGGAAAATCCTCTGAAGTCTAGCTGAACAGAAGTTTTATAACTAAGGATATAAAGAAGAAACCATGTCGAGGCTGGTAGGAGGGGTAGAGAAATGAAAAGCTCTGGCCCTAAACCTTCACGTGGAAGATGAAATTTGGGAGGCATATCTCAGTCACAGAAGTTCCCCATGAAGGAGCAAGGGACCCTAGCCTCATACCAGTCTCTTCAGCCAGGAATACTGGTACCTGGAAGAGTAACCCCCACACTATCTGACTATAAAAAAACAGTTGGGATTTCAACCTACTGGGTGAGATAGAAGGCTGCAGGAAACCCAGACATCCTCTTAAAAGGCCTGCACAGTCTTGCTCACAGGCAAACACTCTGGGCTCCAGCAAAGGGATTCAGGGAACATCAGAGACTAATTTGCGTAGCTTCAATGTGAGGACTGGGGGGACCATTGCCATTTTCCCTGTTTGGGGTCCTGCTCCAACGCAGCCAGCAGGTGGGGAATGTCTTTCTTGTGTTGAGCCCTCCCCTATGACCATGGGCAAATCTGAATCTGAATTGGTCTGGTGAGTTCAGCTTGCTTTACCCTGGTGACTCACTGAGACCCTGTCTCATTTAACTCCATACCATAGGACGCTTTATCAGTGGCTAAACCTTACCAGCTAAACCTTGCCAGCAGGTGGCAGCAGGCCGTGGAGTGTCCTGGCTTTTTGCAGAGCTACCTTAGACCCGGTAATGGTGGCAGCCATCCTCGATTCACAGCATAGCTACTCCCATGCTATTCCATGTCCAGCTTAGGCAACAAATAATCATGGATCACTTTATAGCTCCAACCAGGTAGTCCCTATCTGGTCACAGACAGTGACTGACCTGGGCCTGCATGGGAGCCTCTCCCAAGAGGCCCGAGAACCAACATAATAATTTTGCATATGGATACTGTTATTGATTTCTAGAGTTACACTTTTAACTCATAAGCTCAAATAAAAGAAATAAAAACATTTAAATAGATATGGAATTAGTACTGCCCATGTATTTGTGTATTCCTATTTTTTCTTCACAAATTTGGGCAAAAAAGTATGCGTTATTCTTGGCAAAATATTGTAGTTGCAAGGCTGTTGGAGAAATCTAGGCTGAAGAGAAAGAAGTTGCTGATACAATCTGAAGGAATTTATAAAGCTCATCTGGATAACAAGATTATCCACCTACAGAAAGGAGCCAGAATTCAACTTCAAGGTAGCTAATAATGTTTAATCTCATCAGTGCTATTTGCAAGGGGTTTTACTGGAACAGAGGGACAATGACATTAGATATGGTTAGGTGCTTATAAGACTGGACCTAAAATACTGAAAATATGGTTTCTCCCCACCTCCACTGCCACACACACTTCCCTCCTATGTAATTTAAAATTTGAATGATAACAGAACTTAAACATGATACAATCTTTAAAATGTCCTAATTCTCCCACCATGGCTAATTCAATTTTAAAAAATAAATATCAAACCCTCAGACATTGGTAACTTTATAAAAAGGCCTAATCTTCTCCCAGAGAATACCTAGAAAATATTCCTCGTTATTGAGAGTGTCTGTGTTACAGCTATCACAATTGAGGAGGAAAAGCCTTTAGGAATAGGACAAGAGGGTTTCATCCCAGCCTACCTGGCTGTAGCTTAGAGACCAAATTCAAGCCAAGAAATAAGTCAGAGTAGGAATTGGGAACAGGGTGAGTTCAAAAGGCCCAGAAGATAAACCAGTCATAGCCACTAGGGCTTGGGTGAAGGAAGTTGCAACCCAAAGTCCACACATGGGAAAAGGCTGGACATCAAAATGGAAAGAACAAAAGTACTTTCAGACACACTTCTTATCGGGTCAGGTTATCTAACATATTTCCAATTTAGATTAAAGGACTGGACAGTGCTGATTCTACCAGATACAGTCTTTAGTATCAGAAGGTAATAAGGCAAAACTTGACAGTGAAGAAAAATAAGCCTCTCAGTATATTATTTGGATCCTGTGTGTGTGTGTGTTAAATTAGAAAAATCTACAGTGGAAAATCTACTGTGGATATTAAGGCATTAAAAAATAAGCATTATCATTCAAACATTTATTCAGTTAAGTTAAAATCCTTCAAAACACTTCTCTAAATTTTTCAAGAAAAATAGACAAATTCCCCTCTTAAAATCATTACAATAGTACCAGTAATCTAAACTTGACTTGTACTAAAAATAGAGCAGACTTTAGTATAATTAGCACCTGTTGTAAAAACTAAGTTCAATATTTTTTGAGGAGCTATCATCTCGGTGGATCACCATGGTCATCAATGCAATCTTGTAACAATTTCTATAAAAAATGTACTAAAACTGATTTGTTTCTTTTATATGTATTCCATGTTTTTCTATTTATTTACATTTTTTAAAAAAGGATGTACTCTACAGTTAATAAATACATATATTTATATGTACTATTGAATAATTAAATTAACACAAAGTACTACATTACCCAGCTATGAATAGTAGTTTTCTCTGAGGATAGAGATTTAGAGCTCGGTCAAGTTTAACATTAGGTTGCTGTAACTTTATAGAAAGATATTAACTTTAATAAGAATTATACAGCAATATTGTTATTAAATTTAAGTTTAAAAGGCTATTTCACCTTAAATCAGAATGACCTTTAATTAGGAAAAAATGTAAACAGTTATTATTCAAATTTTATTGAAAATCTATTTAAAATATATATGATAATATCAATAAATTTAGTCATTAAGCTTTTTATTTCATGTAATTTTGTCTGAAAAATTAGTCTTTTCCACATTTCCCACAGTGACATTTCTGAATCTTCACTGTGTATAAAGGCTATTTTATCAAAGATGTTCCTTGCACTCAGTAGGCTTCCAGTTACAGAAATGTATTAAAGGAAAAAACATAGCATAGCAAATGCTAGCTTATACCTTCTTGTGCTGTAATAACTAAGCATTATAAGACAGAGTTTGTTGACCAGTACCATAGGATTACTAGCTTTATAGAATATTAAAAACTTAACATTTCATAATACTCTGTCAATAGTTAAAGATGGATTCTAATTTTCAAACATACTCTTGATCAAAGCAGGGCAAATGCCATATATGTAAGGTGTGTAGAAACAAGATGCTTATAGAAGTACCCTGGGCTGTATGTATTGGAATGTAGCTTGATGAAACAGAGATTGCCTTTACAACACTTAAAAAATGTGTATAGACACAAATAGTATTACAAGTGAATTTCAAGTAGGCTTTCCCCTTGCAATATACACACACCCTCTTTCTTTATTCTCAGCTACGTTGTACAAAAGTATGGCTCTGATGAATTTGCTCTTTTCAGTTTGCAATCAAAGCTATCAAAAAAAGAGAAGTAGAAAAAAAAGTATTGCAAATGGGAAGCAAAATATGGCCATAGAATAATTTTACGATTTTTTTTCACATATGGTATGTTGTGAAATCATAAATGTATACACAGTTCAAATGACTCTTCATTATTGGCCATAGTTGTTACACTTAGGGAATCTTTCTTGCCTCTTTTAGCTCTGCTTCTTTTAACCAGTCAACATGATTTCTAGCCTCTTTTAACCAGTCAACATGATTTAGGCATGTTTATGTCCTTATTTCTTTGTGATCCTGCTAAATAAATTATCAACATTGTCCACAGTCACACTCAGCCTGCTGGCCGCAATGCTATACTTTCTTCACCTGAAATTTTCCCCTGGCTTTCTCTATAGGCATAAAATCACCCCACTGAAAGAAGTCCTCATTTTCACACTCTTCACACCTGTTGTGGATAATGATTATAATGCCCCTACTAGAGAAGAGAATGAATTTCCACTCCATTGTTCCTGAGGGGCCCTTTCTCCAAGCCTGCATCATTTATATGCCCAACCCATACAATGAGTGCAATGCGTGATTGTCTCAATGGCATTGGGAAAATGCTCAGCGAGAATGTTCTGCTTAATTTCTTTGGCCCTCTCTCCTCTCCTGTAAACTCACAGGAAATGGAGGATGGACCTGAGAGTGGGGATGGCTGATGCATGACAAGGTGAGGAGTTCACATACAAGTGGGGTAAGGAAACAGAAAGCACATTTTGGCCTCAGTTTCTCCCTATGACTCCTGTCGTGCAGGGTGTCAGGCAGGGTGGCCTGCGGGGTCTCTGCTCCCGCTCCCCACATAAGAACGCAGGACATGGTGAGGCCAAAAAGGAACACCCACGGAGCCATAGGTAGGGAAGTCATACCACTATGGTCTCACTGGAGGCTGGGTTTACACGACATGCGACCTGCTGTCCATTTTGCTGCCAACCGACCAACTCTCCTTGACTCTCCTTACTCTCCTTCAGTCTCCTCCTTCACTCTCCTCGGCTCCCCTCCCTAGCTGCTGCAGTTATATCAGTGGCCAGTGGCTTAATGGCCAGAGCTGATGGCCAACCAGCCACAGCTGACGGCCATCCACTATCCGAGCCTGCACCTCTCCACATGAGGCCGAGAGCCTGGAAACTGCTTTCTGGGGCTCTGTCCCCACACTCCACCCCTACAGGTTCTTGCCTCATAATCTACACAACAAGCGTCTTCCGCGAGGGTCCCTGTGTCATATTAGACTATTGACACCTATGGACAAAAAGAAACGGTAGTCTTAGGAACCAATAATGGCAAATCCCTTCCATCTGGGAGGATACACGCTAGCTTTTGTCCTGGGAAAGGAGGGTTGCTGCCACTGGCACCTTTCCTGGTTTGTGGGACCAGACCTTTATGGCAGTGCTTGGTGTCCCTTGCATAGTTTCAACATGTAACAGTACAGGAGACCCCATAATAGGCCATAGTGAGAGCACATAGGTTCCCTGCAAAATCATCCCGGTATTGGGACCTCCGTATACTACAGTCACTTGCGGTGGCCATGGCAGTTGTAACCTCATGGATCCATCGCCCTATAAAAGGTGTAAGAATAGCAACCAAGGATCCAAAAGCACTCTCAGGTGCAGTATCCAAAACCAGATCTCTCATGCTGGCTGTAAAAAGCTCGTCATCCGGCCCCTGCATGTTAAGGTTAAAAATAGCATTTCTCATACCCATTTCACGGATAATTTGCATGATTTCTGTATATGAATGCCATTGACTCACAGTGACTGGCAGTTCGCTAGCCTGTCCTCATACTGTGCGTACCGCAGCAGTGAGCCACTCCATTAGAGAGTGGTTGCCCTGGTCCTGGGTCAACCTATGGCAGTTCTGTAACCTTTGTCGCAGGGATGGATGCACTGTCACAAAGGCTAGCTTTTCCATCTCACCTGGGGAGCAGAGAATGTTGTCTGCTCCCTCATCCCATAAACGTAGTAGCCAAGCTGAGACTGACTCTCCAGGGTGCTGTCGGCACCGCCCCCTCCAAGCTCCTGCAACTCAGTGGGAGTGTAAGGGGTGTAGGTTGTGAACTCAGTCACAGCTGGGTTGCCGGCAGCAACGCCCCCGGGGCCCAAAGGTTGCTCACGTTTTACCCTTTGCTTCAAAATTGGCCCTGCTTGGGGGTTGGGAGCTACATTGTCTCCACTGTGGGGCCCCTCTTTTAACAGGCGGACCCGGGCTTCCAGCGCCTCCAACTGGGACACCTGGTCCGGCACCTGGGCCATTTCATTAAGCGCATTTTCCGTGTTAAGACTCAAGGCCCTGAGGAACATCCAGCCCACTCGGCCGGCTGTAGCCTTCTCCTCCTCCGGCAACTGCTCAGCAGAGCCTGCAGGGCCCTCTCCATGCTGGCCGGAGAGAGGCCCATGTCCTCCCACCCCTCCTTGGGGGTCCAACTCCTGAGAACAGTGGCCACCGTGCACCACACACTGTGCGGGGGCCACATGTCCTCCTGCCCAGAGTCAGACTCCATTCCTACCTGGTCGGAGTCTTGCTCATCGTGCCAGGTGTCTGAGTGGGTGGAGGCGTCCGCAGAAGATGTCCACCAGCCTCGGAGCTTAAGGCCGCAGATCACCAAAATGAAGGCAACGCCGTCCATGGCCAAGAAGGTGGTGTGCCAGCTGGAGGCTTGAGTCTCCCAGGGAGACCGCGCCTCCCGTTCCCGGTGTCGCTCCTCATGGGCCTCCCGAAGCTGGGCTCTCACACGCGCAAACCGCTCCACCATGCTTTGGTAGGTTTTGGCCAGCACCGTACGCTGCTTATGAAACTGAGCTTTTATATGTGTAAACTGCTCCAGTACATCCCTTAGAGTTTCAGCCGACAACATATCTGCCGACTACGCCATGTGTCGTGCAGGGTGTCAGGCAGGGCGGCCTGCGGGGTCTCTGCTCCCGCTCCCCACATAAGAACGCAGGACATGGTGAGGCCAAAAAGGAACACCCACGGAGCCATAGGTAGGGAAGTCATACCACTATTGTCTCACTGGAGGCTGGGTTTACACGACATGCGACCTGCTGTCCACTTTGCTGCCAACCGACCATCTCTCCTCGACTCTCCTTACTCTCCTTCAGTCTCCTCCTTCACTCTCCTTGGCTCCCCTCCGTAGCTGCGGCAGTTATATCAGTGGCCAGTGGCTTAATGGCTACAGCTGATGGCCAACCAGCCACAGCTGACGGCCATCCATTATCTGAGCCAGCACCTCTCCACATGAGGCCGGGAGCCTGGAAACTGCTTTCTGGGGCTCTGTCCCCACACTCCACTCCAGCTTTTCTTGATCTTTTCCTCCCTTACTGCAGGGACTAGCTTCCCACTGGCTTAGAACACATAGCCTATATAGTCCATGGAGGCCCCAGGCTTTAAAAAAATCCCAACTCAGAAATGCCTATTCTCATTTTTATAATATTACAAAGAACAGATAGATATTAATTTTACTCAGAATAACAGCAGTCTTTTAATTAAAAAAAAAAAAAAAGATGTATTTAGGAGCCTTATTTCATCTCAGTATGAACGTCCTCAGGGAAGATTCATTATATACAAACAGTGAAGATTATTTGATTTTACACTCTTTTACATTCCAGGTTATTCTAGTTTTTACCTACCTATGTAAATATATCTTCCCAACCAAGTGAGCTTTGAACGTGTAGGAAGCATATGAGTATAGCATGTGTGATTCCAATATACAAAGACCAACACCCATAGACATACAACTAAAGACTCACCAAAGAGGACTCCCACAACTTTTTCAGAAAGTGGCAAGAATGATGGGATAAATGTGTTCAAAGTGAGGGAGAGTATTTTGGGGAGGATTAATGGCAATGTGTCTTTTACCATAATTTTTTTTTTTTTAATTTAAACATTCACCGCATTGTTTGATCACACCCCATACATTTGGACATAGAAAATACCCCACTCAACTAAACATAAGAAGTACAGAAAATACACTCATACATGGACATTCACCTACTTAATGGGAGAGACTAATGCACAAACACAGCACATTGCAAAAATGTGCATGTATATATAAACTACACAGTACATACATATTTAGGATTCTCTGGTCAGTAAAAAGTATTTTATACCACCATGTTTTATGTGGGGTTTTTCAGTGTGTGTGTGTGTGTGTGTGTGTGTGTGTGTTCTCTTATCTGGCTCTAGACTGAGTTTGGATGGCAGCAAGT
The DNA here is from genome assembly GCF_964194185.1 of Rhinolophus hipposideros. Classification (NCBI taxonomy): domain Eukaryota; kingdom Metazoa; phylum Chordata; class Mammalia; order Chiroptera; family Rhinolophidae; genus Rhinolophus; species Rhinolophus hipposideros. The sequence continues at coordinate 67,496,764 of NC_138047.1, read as the reverse complement.
CTCCTCCCACCCACTACTGCAAATTGTATGGTACATTACAAATACTAATTGAATATTTGAATGCATTTTTAATGAATTAGGAAACACATCTTGGAAACCTTGTGTGTATATATAAAACATCCAGACACCTAACACCCCAAAAAGAATGTAAAGTTGAGAGAACTGTGTGATACTGAATAAAGACTGGGTTTGAGAAGATATGAGGTAGTGAGGTTTGGTTAGAAAAGGAACATACAGGGAGGTAAAACAGACTAGCTGTCTAACAAAGCAGGCTCAGGATTTTTGCATTAATTATACAGAATTAATGCTCTCAATAATTTCATGAAATGATTAAGTACTCAATTTATTTGTTTAAATTATTTATTACTCAATTTATATAAACATGTGTATGTTTAAAAATCACACTGAATAGTCTTTTAGTCTAACTCTTATATTTCCAAGTTGTTTAACTCAGCAAAAATTTAAAGTTTAGTGCAATGCTTAAATCATGCTCATTTCCAAAACATCTTAATAATTTTTCAGTAATTGTTTTACTTCTATTGTAAGGAAAAACTATTTGAAAAAACAAACAAACAGAAAGATTGCCATTTAATCAATCTGTTTTAAAAACTAGTATTAAACTTGTTTTAAATGAATCACTCAAACCTAAGCCAATCAGGAAATAGTTAATTCTGCCTTGTTCTTTTTTTATTCACAAGTCCTTTTTACTTGTAATGTCAGATTTTGGCTCCTAACTAATAGCTATATTTAGTTGTTTTAAACTATAAATTTCTCTAACAGAATTATACAATTAAAATTGTATCATTTTTAATTATGGAAATTATTATATTAGTTATTGATTTACAATGGTTGTACATAATTAAATAGGGGATATGTGGTTGTATATCTGAACTCAAAAGAGGTGTTCTACTTTATTCCATTTTCAAAACTGAAACTCATGATCAAAGAAATAGGAGGCACAACAAAATGGAGAGATGAGTTTACAAAATAAAAAATAAAAATCTGTGTTATCTTTAGCCTATATAATGGAGGAAGGAAGGGATAGCAAGTGAACATAATGGGTAACATTTTCCTTGCCTTAAAAGTAAAACAAAAAGAATGAGTTACAGAAGCTGGAATCGTTGCTAGAGTTTATAATGCTCTCCTCAGCAAATAAGTTGACTGCAAATGAATAATTTTTCAGGTGACATAACACTTGCAACTCTAGAAGGCAACGCACATTTCCATTCTGAAGAATTCCGTGATAAACAAGTCATTTTATCTGATATACAGTGACAGATGATTAAGACAGTGCATTATACTGTATTCAGAATTCTTTTTTTTTGGGACTATCATTCCAACCATAATGGCATGTTATAAAAGCATGCACACTTGGACAATTCCTCTCATAACAATAGCATTCCAAATGTTTCTACAGATGTTTGGTGAAGATTGCCTTTGTGACAAGAATGGATGTTTAGATGCTCATAAGCATAAAAATCTACACAGGACAAGGAGAAACATTTTCCCATGAGAGTTAAGTTTGTTCCTCTCAAGTAGTTTTGGAACTGAAGTTTCAATGCGGGACAGTGAGTTAAATAAGCTTTTGTACTTAATACAAAATAATGTGAAGAAAATTGCCATTTTTAATAGGGTACAGTATTTCCCCAACAAATAAAGCATTATTTAGACGTTATAGTGAAAGCATCAGTGCTTTATTATATAAAGTGTGGGTTCAGATTCCACTTGGCTCTTTAGCAGCAGGAGATTAGATGATATGACTATGAACTGAATTAGTAGTGTCAAGAGCTCCTGATGTCACACAGACAGGAAGTTGTCCTGTTGGGAGCTTCTGTTGATCCTGATGGATGTTGCAACTACTAATACTGTTACCTTTTATTTCCTACTTCCTTTTGTAGCATTGCAATAAATTGTCACAATTGAGGTTCAGTGTTCTGCTTTGTTTTTATTAGGACAAATGAAATCTATTCTATGCATCTATTGAATAGTTTTTATATAAAAAGCAAAATAAACAAGTGATTCTGGCACCTAGAGAATTACAGAGTTGTTAGATAGCAAGATGATTTTCTATTATTCCAGTTTGTATTTATTCTTACTTCCATCCCGTCCTTAAATAACTTAAAGTTAATTTATTTATGTTTAATTTTTTTCTACTTTGATATATATTTCCTTTTAATTATATGTCCATTGAGATGAGAATCATTTTTATATGACTTAAAAGTGCTTACAATCTAGTATTATGGTTTATAAATGTAGTACAGGGTTTATAATCACTCAATAATGTAGATAATGATGGTGATAATATTATCAATTAAGCAATGTTTACCAAATTAAAAAGGAAGAAAATTATATTTTGATTAGCAAGGAAAACATGAATTTGTTTTAATTTTTTTCAATTATGCCATATATAATTATATTATTGTATAAATAATAACATGAATCATAAAATAAGATTAATCATACATTTAAATTAGTTTTTAATGATCTCTCTAACTGGTTTTAACACGAAAAACATGTCAAATAAACCAATATAGCACATTTTTAGAAATAAGAAGGACTTAAATAACTTAATGAGTATCTAATTTCTTATTATTCATTTTCACTGACTTTAGTTTGTTGAAAATTTATTAAGGTGTTTATATGCATGAACCTAATTTTGATGGAGTTGAAAACAACTTTATGTTAGAAATATATTGCAAGGAGTTTCTATTGATGATAGAGACTGATAAACATTTGAAAGAGACAGGATTTGTAGTTGGGTTTCAAGTTTAGCCTGACAACATTTAGTAGTGAACAAATATCTTGTGCAAAATGCTGTCTAAATTGCATTGTGTTATAAAGACATGGGGTCCCTGTGCTGACAGAGCTTATAGCCTAGTTGGTGAGAAACTCTTTACTAAATAATCACAGTTTTTAAAATGTGGAAAAAAAGTCCAAATTAAAGAGATAAAACCTGTGGAAATTATGTTTCCATTATTTTATGCAAATTTATAAAGGTTGATTGATATGGAGGTGAAGAAAGATTTCCTTAAAGAACTGACAAATGACTAGAATCTGAAAAACAAACAGGAATTAACTAGGCAAGAGGAAGGAAAATAAGTAAGTACCAATGTCCTGCAGCAGAAGGAGGAAGAGAAGAATCAGGAAGAAAGGGTCCTTGTGGCAGATTAGGGAGTCAGGTAAAACCTGAAACAAGAAGAGACTAGAAGAAGAAGGAAGGCCAAATCTTGCAGGCCCTTGTAAACACATTAAGTTTTTCTTATGTGTGCAGGGTGTGTTTAGAATTACAATCAGATAATCAGATTTGCATTTCAAAGAACAACAACCAAAACAAAAACAAAACTGAAGTATCCAGAGAAGGATGTAAATGGAGGAAAAAGGATCAGACAAGCCTACTGAAGAAACAGAATGGAAAGATTTAATTAAGTGACTCAGCTACACTGAATATCATTTTCCTCAAACGTAAAATAAGGGAACTGGACTGGAGGACCTCAAAGATTCCCTCCATTTCTAGCATTCTATGAATCAAGCAATTCGAGAATGAAACCTATACTTAATGTACAAGATATTGGTTATAGAAAACACAATCGCTGAAAGCTAAGGCACACACTTCTCCAGGGCAAATATCTCCTTAATCCTATTGCAACAGAGATGTTTTAAACTGGAAAACAGAAAAGATATTGAAGACTTTTTATTTCTTTTGCCAAACAATAAATTAGCCTTTTTTAGCAAATTGCACGTGGTCTCCCTGAGACAGGTTAGTTAGCATGTCACTAGGTAGACAGGAAGGTCCCTGGTGAAATAAACAAAGGCAGCCATATCCTGAAACTTCAGGTTCTGGAATGTGTCCTTCCCTCCAGGACAAAGATATGAGAATGCACCTTGAGGTTAATCAATTACCTCATAAATCCCTTTTGGCTAGACAAATAAGCAGATCTGATAGATAAGGATGAGTTCCTTAATCCCTTTAGGATCTGATAGATAAGGGTGGGTTCCTTAATCCCTTCAGGTGAGCAAACAGAACAAACCAGATAGACGAATTCCATTAGAAGGTGCCAGCCCCCTTCCCCAAGCAGGCAAGGGAAGGTATAAAAGTAAGAACTTTTGCCTCAGTCATTGGGCAACCCGGTAGGGATTTCCTTGTTCTGAGAGCTGCAACTCTTCACCCTTTACTTTTAATAAACAATCCTCTTTTATAACTGCTCACCTCTCCTTGGTCCATGATTCCATTCTTGGGTTTCACAAGACATGATCCCAGTCCAAAGAAAATATCTTACATCATCCCCAAGGGAAGATAATTTCTCTTAGTTTAATACATTGTGGAAGTAAGAGAATTTTCTGCAAATTGAAAAGAAAAAAAAAAGACAGAGACAAATTTCCCAAGAGTCTTTTAAAGTCATTTCTTGGCTCCACATTTTCCATTTCAGTATATATATCCCACAAGTTCAAGCATCAGCTCTACGATTATTACTCTCAAATTTTTGCCCACAATCTTAATCTACCTGTAATTTCAATACTGTATTTTCTACTACTTTCCAATTATCAATAACCTAAAAAGATAAATAACAGAAGAAAATTAAATGTTCTTCTAAATAAATAGTAGCCCTGTAAATTATAAGATTCCTAGCTCTGGATGATAATAAAAATACTGCTTATCAAACCTGTGGATGTAGTAAAAACAGAACTTAGAGGAAAATAAACAGACTTAAAGAATTACATTAGAAATAAGTAAAGGCTAAATAAATGTGTTAAAAATCTAAAATTAGAAGAGAAAATCAGAAGAATTATCCAAATTACACAGCAGAGAGAATATAATACTCTTAGGAGCTGAAATTAATGAAAGGAACAACAAAGGAGGGGAAATAAAGCAAAATGACTAATAAAATTAGCAAGCCTCTAGAAAAAAAATTAAGAACAAAGAGAGAAAACAAATATAAAGGACTTCAAGAATTAAAAGGAGGACATAACTATAAATGTAGCAGGGAGTAAAAAGATAAAGAATATTACCAACAGCTTATGTCATATATTTAAAGTTTAGGTAAAATGGAAAATTTCTAATAAATAAAAATTACTAAAACCAATTCATGAAGAAAATAAAATAATGTTTGGTTTTAAAATATGATTCTTTTAAAATAGAGCTCATTTTAAAAATGAATATAAAAGACTCTCAGAAAAACACTAGGATCGCATATTATTCAATAGTGAATATTGAATAATACCAATGAGTAAAACTCTTTTAGGAATGAAAAAGAAGAGACATCACCTCTTCCCCCTCTGAATATCATCTGTGGAGTCTAATAGAACTGTGTTTTCAACCCATCAGAGAAAGAAAAAAACAAGAAAATAAATTTACAGGCCAATCTCACTCAGAGAACATAGATATGAAAATCCTAAAGAAAATATTACCAAACCAAATCCAGTATCATATAAACAAATATCTAATATCTTGTGTTCATTCCAAGAATGGTAGGTTACTTCAAAATTAGAAAATCTATTAATATACATTTAATACAGTAAAATATCAAAGACAAAAAAAACTCACAAAACTAAGCAATTCAACAAATGTTATACCCAATGGTGACATTTTAAAAATATTCTAGGAATGAGAAAAATATGCCTGTGCTATCTCTATTCACTGTATTGTGAAATCTAGCTACTAAATTATATAAGAACAATTATTTAAAAGCATCACAAAATTAAAATAAAATTATAATTTGCAGATAATACGATATACTTTTGAAATTAATAACACTGCTTTTTAAGATTGTTGGGTAGGTCAGTATATCCCAAATATTTTCCCTTTATTACTTTTCATAACTATTTTAATTATCATTCTTTCTGGGGAAATAAATTAGATATAGATATAGATATAGATATAGATATAGATATAGATATAGATGATATAGATACAGATATACAGAGATATATAGAGATATATGTAAATGTAATATAAAGCCCCAGTTATACCTCGCAAATTAGAAAAGCAGTATACTTTCCACTAATAATAAAACAAAATAATTTTGTTTATGCTTACATACCCAGTGGTGACAAGTCTTTTATTTATTTTTTTTATAGGAGCCCTTTATCACATGTACATTTAACTAGTCTTTCATTTTTAACTAATCTGTAAAGACAAATAATTCAGATCAGTTTTACTAAAATCTAACTGTTTCAGAATTTTTTTCTGTGGTTATGACAACAGAGTTTCCTAGTGTTTTTCTTGACATGTGTTAATCTAATCACGATAGACCTTTACTGAGCATGATTATATAAAAATATTTTAAATACGCCCATTTAGTATGTGTTCTACATCCAGAAATTCCGGAATTCAAAACTCAGAAAAGGAAATTTAACATTGTTAAAATAAACTAAAGCTAATCATTCAAAAGAAAATCTAGAGGTTTTGAAAACAGACGTTCATTTCCACATTGATTCATTAATTTTAATCAATGAATAAACTTTTATTTTTCAAACTAAAACTAATCTTTTATTCTGTGAAAATACTGTTGTAGGCTATAAATATTTAATTACATTTTCCAACTCTGTTTTTTTTCTATGCTGTGAAGACTGACAGAATAGACAGTTCCACGTATATTGTTCCTGGAACTGGAGTAGTATAAAAGTAAAGATGAGTAAACTGGTTTACATATTAGTCATACGGCAGGCAGCCAAATCTGGGAAGCTTTGTGCGGTGCTGGGAGTAGAAATGAATGAAAGGAGAGACTCATGTCAGCAGAATTTTGCTGCTGAGATTTGATCTTCATGCTGAAAATATGCAGCACTATTAACCTTGACCCAAGGCTCATGTTTATTTGGTCTTTTACTTTTTTCATCTAATTATTCCCTGTGACAGCCACTTTTGGCTGCCTATTTGATACCCGTTCTCCCTTCCTGCTTACAAAGAGAATCTTAATTTTGTGCTTCACCAGGGACACAATGTACCAGCTAAATGTACTTGCTTATGCCCCAGCTGTCTTATATATCTATAGATGGCACGTGACTCAATTTAGACAATAAGCTAATGGCAATAGTCCCTATCAAATGATTTCACTTCTCTTTCCAAGTAAAGATTTCTCTGGACAATAATCCTTAGAACCCTTCTTTTTTCCCTCCTGTCTACAACTCAGATGCAAAGGCTTGGTTGTACAATAGTCATATCTTATGACCACAATGACAGAAGTCTCCTGCTATGTTGGTGAAACAAGAGGAGAGAAACAGAGAAATATTGCTAACCCATTTGGCACATTGGGGGTTAGAAATAAGGTGATCCCTCTGGACCAAGGGCAGCTCAAGCCATTCAGTCCCCTTTTCCCACTGTCAGATGACCTTCAGCAAAACCTAAACTACTCAGTACTGCATGGTAGCCCTAAAAAAAAAAAGCGAGGACTTTGCTAATTTCACTGAGGCACTGTATCAGCACCTAGATTGCTATTCCCAGATTTCCTGTACTTGAAACAAATATTTAAATGACGGTAAGTACAGTTTTTGTTGGTGTGATCATTACTCACAGCCAAATGTATCACTAACAGATATCATTGCCCATAAATTTTGTAGTTGTTATTTATCTGTTACTGAATAAGTATTCAAAACATAAACTATCATAAATTTATAAATAAAAAACATTGCTCTGTGCAGTGTTTTTCTTTAAATGTAAAGTTTTTAATTGGATTATAAATTTACATTTAAAAGTTCAAACGTGTTTTCAAAACTTGTTCCCAGCATTTTGCTCATGTGAACAAATATGTGCATGCAGACAGTATTTGTGAATTCCCTTCTAAACCTTCTTAGTACAATAAGCAATTAAGTCATTTTAACACTGACAAGTAGCATACTACACTAGCATGAAATAGACCCTACACTGATACTGTTCAAATTGCGGAATTGTAAAAGTATTTAATAACATAAGAACGAAATAATAGAATTTGGGAGATAGAACTGATAAAACCAAAACAACAACAACAAAAAACCAACCAGCATATGGGCTAAGTAACCATAATATCGCTACTCAATATAGTGGAAGGTTGAAAGCTTCAAGTTGGACTTTTTCAATTGCTGGAACTTTAAATGAAGGACAATCTGTTTTTCATTTGTAAAATAAAAATGGTTAAAAGTTTAATCTCAGTTAAATATCCAAAATGTATATGTTTTTAATATTCTTAATGCAGATAAATTGTATTTACATTGTTATGTGTATATGTATGTACATGTTCTTTAGTAATCATTCTTCAGTAAAAGTTCAAACTACTTGATAAAGGATTGTTTCTTAGATTTTAAGTGTTCTTGAAAAAGTGCTTGGGCTTTCAGAATTTCCTTGTGTACTTGCTGAAAATACAGTCCTCAGCATAATCTAAACCTGCAGAATCAGAATCTCTTTGGATGATACCCATGAATCTGCATTTTTAATAAGCTTTCTGAGTGCTGCACACTGAAGCTAAAGAACTTCTTACTCTTCACTTACTCATAACAGAGACCATCTGCTTATCTGTATTGAAAAGACAACCTGGACTGCTGTCAAACACCTGTTCTCATGATCGCCAGGTACCTTGCCCTTCCAGCCTGGTTGGATTTCTTCCTATTGGCTGCAGTGGGGTCCAGCCTTCTTGTGCCAGTTCAAGTTTAATGTATAGTCATCTTTTATAGGTTTGACTATTAACTATTGGTACTTAAACCCAGTTATCCCTCTGAATTCTAATATTTGTTCTGTCTATGGACGTCTCTATGTCTTAAAAGAGAAAACAGAAACTTATTGTGTTGTCATTTTTTTTTCTATGATGCTAAAATTCTGTTTTAGATTCTACCTGTTAACTACCCCTATTTCTATTTCTACTTCTATTTCTATATTTATATTTCTACAGTTTAGTTGATCAAGGAGCTCTTTTATCCTCATAAAATAAAATAAGCATTGTGATTTGAGCATACTACCTTGATTTTTTAAAATTCATTTAGTATATGTACTAGGTTCCATATCTACTAAAGCTATAAAAAATATTTTCAAATCTATTTATTAAGTCACAGCAGAAACATACCAAAAACTCACTCTGAATAATGGTTAAATATATAATTTCAGTAGAAACAGAAATATTCATGCTTCCCTTTCATTTGATTAATACTATGTGTTTTTGTCCATTAAGTTGGAAGAATTTTACTGAGTAACGACTATGTGGTAGCCACTATGTTAGATCATAAGGAAGCAAAAATAAAAATAATAAGAAATGCTGCCTGACCATTAGGAGTTTAGAGTGAATCTATGTAGGAATTGTTTTTGGACATAATAATTTTATTAATAAATTCTTTGCAAAATGCTATATGTTCTTTTTCAAGTCATATTAACTTGTAACAAATACTTGGATACTAACTTAAGAAGGAGTTAGGGAAGAGCTGAAATCCACAAGGTCTCAGATACCTAAAGTCAACTAAATTATTGAATTGGAATAAAATTACTGCAAGAAATAATTACAGTGAGCCATTCATATCAAAGCATGGGCAAATCAGTAAAGTGATTAATTCTTATAGAATATAAGATTATTGATAAGAAAAATAAAAAAGAAAAGGTATAGTTTTCTTTGTTCATATCAATATAGTTCAATAGATTTGTAAATCCTGCTAAAGGCAAAACAATTTGGGGGAAACATTGTTTTTGGTATAAATGATTCTATATTCAGCAGCATTTTGAATAATTCGTTCATCCATCCAATATTCATTCAGAGCTTATTTTGAATCCTCCTCAATTTATCCCATAATGCTAAGGATAAAATAATGAGTAAAGTCCACATTTCCTGCCCTTAAGGAAATTCCATTCTTGAGAAGTAGACTGACATTAATCAAATAATAACAAAAAGTTGTAAAATGAAGCATTTACTATGGAAATATATGTGATAAGATAGCAAAACAGGAATTGGCCTGGTCAGGGAGATCTCGGAAAGCTTCCTTGAGGAAGTGGTGAACATATTGACACCTGAAGACTATTAAATGAGAAAAGTGGGAGAGCATTCATGCTCAAATGTTCTGTCTACTCTGGGAGGGAAGATAGCTCATTTGAAAAATTAAGTATGACTATGATTGCATTTTAAAACAATAATGAAATGAAAAGCCAATGTAGAGGTTAATATCGAGTCACCCCAAGATGTGCCTCCATAGTAAGCAGATTGTTTTAAGTAAAAGGCATCCAAGTTCCCTTCAGGCTTAAGTTAAATTTCTGCCTCCCTCTCCACCCGCCCCACTAACTACTTACAAGAGTTTGAATTAGGGGCTTTGTCCATAATAAGAGGTTATCAGAGATAACCTCTTTTTATTTTGAACTATCACAGGGCAGGACACAATTCTAATTACTGAATATCTACTCATCATCCTGCAAGAACCTCCCTACCCTCTGCAGTCCCAAGGCAACCTTTAGATCAGGATGTTATATATACTTCATTTTCCCTTTCTGTCTCTGACTCTCTCATGTATGCAGGATATACATACATATGTATGCATTAAATTTGGTCTTTTCTTTTCTTGCTAATGTCTCAAATCTATTTGATGAGTAGATGAGTTAAAAAAAACTTGAGAGTAGAGGAAAGTTTCTTTCTCCCCCACACCAAGCTACAGCTGAAAGTTAAAGGGATATATTTCCCAGTAAAAACAAAGATTTAAGAAGGAAAATATTTTGTGAACAATAAAGAAAAGAAGTTAAACAGATTGACTTCAAATAACACAACTACGAATAATAAAGCAAAACTGTTGCTATTGAGTAAAATTGCTTCTTAAGAAATCCCTGATAGCTTAGGTCAAGTTGTAATCAGTACCTTCCTTGTAATCTCTACCTCCTACATGGTACTCCTTTAAAAGGAGTTTCTTTTATCAAATGCAAGCCATGGAATAAAAATTGACTACTCAAGCTATAAATTCTTAAATCATTTCAAATTATAGACTCTCTCTCATTTGTAATCAACATTAATAATGACATAACTCACCAAAACAGAAATCAAAATAAAATGACTAAGAAAAAGTGTTCAGGCCTACAGTAAAAAAGACTGTTTAGAGTGGAAACATTTATGAAACAGGAATCAAGTACACCACTACTAACTAGTTCAGTGTCCCAGATCAAATTAATTAACTATTCAGGGACTGACCTACAAAAAACAAAGGAAGAGATTAGGACTGAAATTAATTCTGAAATATAAGACACAGTTTAAAAAAAAAAATCATGATTCCAAAGCTTGCTTTAAATTTCGGACTGAATTTATTTCTGTTTTGCTTTCTCCATCAAGTTTCTAAAAACCATGACTACATCACAATTCAACCGTTCACATTCCTGAGTATTAGTAGTAGTAAATTGGCCTTGATATTAGTATAGATTGAGCTAGACTATTACTTTTCAAGTAGGCCAATTTAGGCAATAGAAATCGATTGTACTGGTGGGCTGGAAGTAGAATGGAAAAACCGTGCTTTCTTGGTTTTATTAAAACAGGTGATTCATTTGTAGATGTGGAAAATTCTCCACTTTTACAAATCGTTGCCTGTCAGCTGGTATACAGTGTTCACTCACAATTCATTTAAATAAATACTGCACTCTAGTGAACCAAAGATGAAGAGCAGGCATTTGAAAAGACAGTACTCGAGGAAATCTTTTCACCTCTTTGCCTTAGTAATAAAACATTTGTTCATTTTAGATAATTTACACATGTCTAGAAGATCTATAAGAATTGTGTGTAGAAATATATTTTCTGAATTGTTTTCCAGAAGACTGAATCCATAACTCTAAAAAATCCCAGGAAGACCACAACTGATTGCATTTTAAATTCAAAAGATGTATGGTAGAAAATGGAATGGGAAGGAAATTGTTGATGCCACGGAATCTCCCCTCATCTGAACCGCAGTAAAATGAGGACAGGGAGTACCCCGATGAAAATGCGTCTGGATCAGAATCCCAGGGAATACAGGTGGAAGGACAATCATAGAAGACTTTCTGGGAAGAATTTCAGTCCTAGCAATTTAAGGGGTATTGTATAGCCTGGCTATAGTTGGAAGCAACAACACTATTTATTGACAGCAACTATGTGTCATATACTTTTCCAGAAGCTGAGGTTTGACAGGAGGAAATTCTGAGGTCCTAAATTAATTGCCAGAATGTGGAAGGAAGGGAGCAAAGAGGTTAATCTGTTACAGTAACAGCTACAGGGCGTCATCAACAGAAGACTGCTTGTATTCATCCCTGAGTATATGTTAAAACTCAGGATTAACTTCTTTTGCGATTGTCTAAAAGAGAATAACCAAGCAGCTGACCACCAGGCTCCTAGGCTTCGTGCTCACACTTGAACTTTCCAGACCACTGCCCACCACTGCTTCAAAGAAGCAAACGAAGCAAACGCTTCTTTCTAATGGACTCTGCATCTATCCCAGGACTAGCCCTGTTTCACTTTCTCTCACCACCTTTATCTACAGCCAGTGCACATTCTTTGAAAACCACTTAAATCTTTCTTTCCCCTACTTGATGAATAAAATGAATAAAAAAGTCCATCAAGTGTAGGATGCAGACCCAGGGCTGCTGCCGCTGGTTTCGACTTCAAGTCCCAGGACCTGGACTCTTTCTGCCTAGCAGTTGGCTCAATAAACCCTTCCTTTCAGAAAAGCGTTCAGCTCTCACCATTTTTTGTTTAACATATCACAGCAGAGAACAAAACAGACAAAAAAAAAGGACCACCTAGATATTCTTCTGTCAGAAGGAGATAAAAAGGCAGATAAAAAAGTACAAAGTAAAACATGTAGAATCTTAGCTATCCTTTCTCAAGAGAGTATGTTGTATTGTAATGGTGATAGGTAGTTTGGGGAAAATAATTAAGCAGAGAGAACTGGCTTTAAATTTTATGATTATAGTAATATTAAGTTGGTACAAAAGTAATTGTGGTTTAAAAGGTTAAAAATAATTGCAAAAAAACACAATTACTTTTGCACCAATCTAATTGCTCCCAAACATCTATTTCTAGGCCAGATCTCTATTTTGAATCCCAGACTATATACCATATATATACTGCTATAATGGAACTGGAAGGAAATTGTTGATATGTGTATGTTTTTTCAAGTGCCTATTTGACATGAATGACTAAAAACTTGCATTTCTATCTAATTGATACCTCAAAATGAACATATCCTAAATTAAGCCCATCTACCTTCTAAAACTAGCTCCACCCCTAACCAGTTAATGTGAGCTCTATCGTTCTCGTTGCTCACGCCAACACCTTGAAATTATTCTTGACTCTTCCATTTCTCTAACATGCTATCTGTCAGGAAATCCCTTCATTCCATCATTATTGCTACTCCCTGAGGAAGAGCTACCATTAATTAGTAAAATATTCTATTTGCCCTTGTCTTCCTATAGTCCATCCTCAGCATAATAGCCACAGTGCTCCTTTGAAAACATAAGTCACATCATGTCACTGCTCTGCACAAAGCTTTTCAAACGCTTTCCGTTTCCCTCATTGTAGAAATCGAGACTGTGTCCCAACTGCAGTCATCTCTCTGAAACCCTTCTCTACCACACCCACTCAACGAGGGTTTAGAGACTGGCACATTTGCTACTCCTCCTACACACCCTGCCTTTGGGCCTTTGTATTTTCCCTCCCGATAGCCTCAGGACTAATGTTCTCACCTCTTTTAAATTTTTGTCCAAAAGTCACTTTCTCAATGAGTTAACTACCCTCTTTAAAATTGTAAGCCCTCCCCTCCCCATTCTCCTTTACCTTGCCCTACTCTTTACATGTCAAACCTATTGTTTCTTTTTTCTTTTTTTTTTTTTTTAAAGTTTATTGGGGTGACCACTGTTAGCAAAGTTACATAGATTTCAGGTGTACAATTCTGTAATACATCATTTATATATCATATTGTTTGTTCACCACCCAGAGTCAGTTCTCTTCCCATTGCCATATATTGGATCCCTTTTACCCTCATCTATCACCCTACTCCCCCTTTAGAGGCAGCATATCCTGTAGACAGAAAGTGAAACCTCAGCTCTCCTGCTGGTACCTTCTCAGTCCACCACAGCTGCGTGATCACAGGGGGCCCACCTCTGGGGGATTCACAGGGATTCTGTGGGAAGAAGCTTGGGGACTGATGTGAGGGGCATAGCCATAGCTGTCATACATTTAGGAAATGAGGAAAGAACTCCTGATACTTCATTAAAAATTGTTTTGCCTCAGACTAGGTGAGGATTTTAGAGTCACTGATATTTATATTTTATATGCTAACCTCAGGATAAAAGCAAATAATTTGTATAAGTCTGTAAAGTTTAATTTTTTTCTAATGCATTCTTTTTCCCCAGTAGAATTGTTCAGAACACTATTGTGACTTGATTTTTCTTAATTACTTACTGGGTCTGAGTAGACAACAAGAAGTGGGAAAAGTTTCAGTTTGGGGGCAATTCTGGGTTTACATCATGATAGTGCTTGTCACCAATAGTATGACCAGGGAAGAGAGAAAGATTCTTTCATACACTCAATAATCTCTCACAAGTAAAATGTGGGTAACACTAACCAAACGAGATTGGTGTAAGGATCAAATGAAAACTTACGTGAAGGCTCCAGTAATTCACAGTAGCTCAAACTAGTTTCCTTTCTTAGAATTGTATGTGTCACTTCTGTAGAGGAGAAACTGAATAAGTGAGACAGAGGATCTTTGCTGTTCTCTATGGCATGATTTTTTTAGTACTGTTTCAGTCCAAATATCCAAACACATTCATGATATTCTTACATCATTTACTAAGTTCTTGAGTCCTTACCATGTTTCATGCTCTACTGTAGATTTGTAATACATCTCTGCTTTTTCAACCTTCAGACTGTGCATATTGCCCCTAAAGTAGTTTATTTTCATTTCCTAAAAAGTTCATAAAGAGAGAATGATGAGGTACTATCAGGCATGGTCATGGCCAAAGGGAATATGCCATGTGGGTAGCAGATGCTTTTCAGAAATTTCGTGACTATAAGCAAGACTAGGATTCATCACATTTTCAATCATCTCCTGGACTTATTTTTGCTATCAAGTATTAAAACAAGAGATGTTGGCTTCTGAATACATTTTTCTAAAGTGGAAAAATAAAATCAGATGATCCATAAAGTTTACATGAAGAATTCTATAGGGAATAGACTACTACCTTGGAGGCAGAATAAGTTAAAAACAAAATGAAACCTGCTTTTATCATTATTCTCAAATTAGATTGATGTGACCACACTTTGAAGAGAATGATGAGCCTATCTTCTAGTAGCAGAATGAACTGCTGAATTCCAGGATTTGAAAACAACTTTTGGAATGAAACCTCTGTGTTAATTAAGAGTCTATTACAATCCACATTTGTTTTTTTTTTCAAACAAACAAACAAACAAACAAAGAAACAAATTCCATAATATGAGAAGGTCTAGCCAGGCCTATAGAGTTAAGGAACTTTGAAACTCCTTCATGGGACATTTTTATAGAGAAGAAACTGGCTGAGAAATGTAAAATGTACCAGTTCTCATGGGAAAGAAAATAAAGAAGAGATGTCATAAAGTGGCAATAGGAAACATTGATCTATAAAACCCAATCCTCCTACTTAGTTTTCTGGTTTTCCTGTGTGTTCCTCAGGTTTCTCTAGCAATGGTTGGCAGAAACACACTTTTTTAGCCACCTGCCACCTACTTCACTTTTTCTCAAACTTCCACTAGGCACTGTAGGTTTGAAATCTGAGAAGTACATGCCTCAGAGCCACTGCTGTAATTAGGTATGGTTATGCATAAGTATTGCAGACAAATATAACACAAACTAAGGTCCTTTTTGCTATGCTAATATGAACAATCCCTTTTGTTGTTCAGCTATTTATAGAAAACCCTATAGCAATTACCTTGTTTTTCTCATTACTTATGATATCTTGTACTATTTGTTCTAAAACTTGAGTATACATACCTAAGAAGCTGTATCCATTTTATCTCATGGAATAAACAGTATATGCTACTTTAAAATCGATTGTGGTCTGTCACAAATAACATGAAATTGTCATAAGGATTGTACAGAGAAAAGATAAATTTCAAAAATAGCTTGTGCTTATATTGAATACACAAATCTATAGCCCTGGAGTCATTGAAAATTAGTTCATTCTCCCCTAAGAAACACTTATTGAGTGACTACAATGTGCCAGGCATTTTTCTATGTTCTTTGAATTTGTTAATTTATATGACCTTCAAAATTGAAAATTTATTATTATGTTTCTTTCACAGATCAAAGATATAAGATAACTTGTCCAAGGTCACATGGTTGATAAGTGGTGAAATTAGCAACTGAATATAGACAGACCAGCACTGAGCTTACTTTCTTAACTGGTATGTTGCACTATTAGTTGCAAATAATTGAAAACGCCTAGGTTTACAGTAGTGCTCAATGCAAGGTTTAACGATCCCTATACTTTGAAAATTAATTATTACTGATTAAGTTGATTGGTTCACTGATGTGCATTTTTCCCCCTCAGATTTCCAATAGCAAAACAAATTTAATTTTTTTATTCATGCTTCACTTCAGTTTAATGCCTATGAAGAACACAGAACAGAAAATACTCTGCTAACTGTAAGCTACTATGGTAGCAATGATTATTCACTTTATAACTTATTCATTCAGAGTTGTGTATGTGGTCCCAATATACTGCCAGTACGGACTGGGTTAGGAACTGGGCATAAAACGACAAATATGGCATTATTTCTGCCTGAAGGGAGTTTATAACAGGATCTAGCATTTCCTGTTATCTCTGAGGGCACACTGTTTCAAGTATGGGCCTGGCTTTCATCACAATGCCTTTTCTTGAGGGCCATTTCAGCAGTCACAGATTACTCTGTCCCTGCTTCAGGACAGACCAGAGGAATAATCTCTCTCTCTCTCTCTCTCTCTCTCTCTCTCTCTCTCTCTCTCTCTCTCTCTCTCTCTCTCACACACACACACACACACTCACACAGTCTTACTCACACACACACAGAAACACACACAAATACACACATACAGAGTCCCATCTAATAGTAACCCATATCTAATAACTGAAATTGGTATATAAATACCATAGTTCCCTTACCCCTTAGGAGAGATAATTCTGAGGCTTGTGCTCTATTATTTTTCAGCATTTTCCTACAGGATTAAGCTCCAGTTGCCCACAGTGGTATCTGGCTTGATATTCACACTTTTTCAGCCAGATACCACTGGCTAACTTTTATTGTCTCACTTTCATCGTCTCACTCCCTCACTCCTCTAAAATAGTATCCTAGGTTTGTCTATAAATCACTTACTTAAATTTGAATCATTGTCTTCAAAGAGCCCGGCTTCTGAAGGAATCTTAACTGTGATACAGGGAAGTAGCTATGCACATAAATATGGGAAACAGACATAGCTATTAATCCTATCATAGACATAGATATTGGATACAGTAAAGATAGAAGAGAAAAGACATGTCAATTTATGCGGAGAGGAGGCAGTGCTTTGGGAAAAGTGGATAACTTGAACAGATAGAGAGTGAGAAAGACTGTGTCACCATAGAAGAAAGTTCAGCATGACTACAACATAGTATGTAGTGGAGGAAGGAAGCTAAGGAGGTCGTCTGAGATAGATCTGAGAGAATCTTCTTTGTCTTGATAAAAAGGTTAGACTTAATTTGATAGGCAATGGTGAGTAATCAAATCAAAATTAATTAATATTTAATTAATTAAATAAAATTATAATATGTAGTTTGCATTTTAGAAAAGTTAATCTTGCATCAGTCCCAAAGAGGAATCACACAATTCCATTGATAACAAGAGAGGCCATCAGGACAATCTAAAGTCTAAGGAGGACAGGAGGAAAGCAGGAGCTACTCTTAAGTCAAAGCACTGAAAACAGCGAAGAGAATATGTTGGGAACTGATTGACCTTGGTCAGCCGCTAAACAGAATATGAGAGGAGAAAGCAACTGAGATGACGTCTCTATTGCTTGCTCCAATCACGGGTTGTGTAGATGTATCATTCACTAACATGGGAGAAACCACAGGGCAAACAGGCATTGATTTACGGAATAGAGGGAGAAGCTGCAAGGCCATTAATTCAGTTTCAAAGAGGTTCACTTTAAAATATCTCTAGGACATCAGGGGGTTGTCCATTAGGCAACTGCATGTAGGAAAAAAGAGAACAATTTGGGGAGTTCATACCATGATGGTGTATTAATCACCTACTGATGTATAACCAATTCAGTGACTTACCACAATGATTTATTATTTCCCACATTTCTGTTTTCCCACTTATCTCACCTGGACTCATTCATGTAGTTTCATTCAGTTAGCAGTCTGGCTGAACCGGTGGATACAAAATGGCCTCAATCAGAGATCTGGGACCTTGGACTGGATTATTCCCTCTCTGCAGATGTGTGTCCTTCACATGAGCTTCCTTACATGGTAGACTCAAGGTAGGATCCCAAGAGGCAAGAGTGGAAACTGCAATGTCTCTAAAAGCAAAGATACTGTACCACCTGCGATGTCACATCTGCCACTTTTTACTGGTCTAAGCAAGTCACAGAGCCAGGAAAGACTCCAGGGGGTGATGGACAAAGAACATTATACTGCAAAGTTTCACCAGAGAGACAGAGAAAGGCATGATTTATTAGGTGCGTTGTTATAACAGTCAACTCCAAAATGGTTTTGACATCTTAGCTGTTTCAGCGTTATAGGTAGGAACTGAAGCCAAGTGACAGAGAATCAGGAGCCAAATAAGAGATCCAGAGATAAGGCATAGAGAGGATGAAAACCAAGAAAGAGAAGGGTCGAGAAAGCCAAGGGTATAAAGTCTCTCAAGAAGTAAAGAAGAAAAGCATGTTGAACAGTAGCAAAAAGCTCAGAGATAGCTAGCAATAATAAGACAACAAATAAATTCATTAGATTTGGCAATTGAAAAGTCATCAGTGGCCTTTTCTAAAGCAGTTTCAGTGACGCAGTGGTGAAAAGACAGAAATCTGATTGTGGTGGCATGAATAATAATTGATGGGAATATCTACTTATTCTTCTATCAAATTAGTTTATAAAAGAAAGAAGCACATAGGACACTACATAGTTGGCTGTAATAGCTTTTTAAAAAGAATTATAGTCCATGATTGATACATTTTAAGACCTCATGGTTAATATTTTGATAAACAGTTCCACAGCCTACTAATCATGCTCATTTACTTCCTTGATATTCCTCTGTCAAATTTTCAAAAAAAAACTAAGAACAAACAAACAAAAAAAAAAAAACACAAAAGACTCTAATTCAAATGTAAAATGTCAAAAATGTCAAAGATTTCATCTGCACGTTAATTAATGAGGCAACTAGTAAGACATTGCTATAAACAGAATGTGTCCTACTCAAATTTGTATGTTGAAAACTTAATCCCCAATGTAATAATATTTGGAGGTGGGACCTTTGGAAGTTAATTAGGTTTAGATGAGGTCTTAAGGGTAGAGCCCTACGATGAGATTAATGTCCCCATAAAATGGAGAAGAGATGTGATCTTCTCTCTCTCTCCCTCTCCCTCTCTCTCTCTTTCTCCCCACTACTCCCACCCCCCACTACCACCAAGGACAGACCATGAGAAGACCTAACCAATAGGAGGGCCCTCACTAAGAACCCAACCCTAATGGTGCCCTCATCTTGGACTTCTAGTCTCTAGAACCACGAGAACTAAATGTTTGCTGTTTAAGTCACCCAGTTTATGGTATTTGTTATAGCAGCCTAAGCAGACTAACACAGATGTTAGGGTCAGTTCAAGAAAGGATTTGTATGTTGCGCAAACAGGAATGCTGAAATGACATTGGTAATAGATGCAAAGCAGTTTGTATTCCATAGGGCGATACATCACTGTGTTTTGGGTGATCTTTTCTTTAAGACAGAAATGAATGTATCTCTACTGGAGAAGATTCATTTGCATTACTATAGACAAGAATCACTGCCATGACTATCAATTTTCTACAAATTAACTTCTACCCCTAGAGAGCTATAAAATAGCCTACTCAATAGAAAGACAATCAAAGATAAATGTCCATCCTCATCTGCCACTTCCACCATATAATCCCCAGAGAGTCCAGTAGAAATGCTAAGCACTGAAAGAACACACAGTAATCATGTACACGTAGGCAGCCACAAACCAAGGAACCATCAGAAGTTAGGAGTTAAGAGAGATACTTGGAATAAATACTTCCATAGACCCTATAGGAAGAACATGGTTCTTCCTATACCTTCATCTTGAACTGCTAGTCCCCAGAATGGTGAGATACTAAATTTTGGTTGGTAAAGATACCGAGTTTGCAGTAGTTATTACATAGCCCTAGGAAGTTAATGCACTAACCTATTCCAATTCCAAATCCAAACTTACCCTGACAAGACACTTAAGAACTCGAACTCACATATTGAAAATAAAATAAATAAAATTCCAATCTAAATATTTTTAAAAAGAAAGAAAAAATAAGGGGTTGGCTTTGGTTTTATAATCCATTGCTAGCAATGAGCCGCTTTGTTCCTTGTAGAGTACAAAGGGCTGCAAGCCTTTTGTGTAGTAGCGCTCCATAACATGTAACACTGTATTTTAAGCAAACATTCATTTGTGGCAAAGTCAATATCACAAATGAAATACAGTCTGAGGAGAAAGGAAAATCAATATCTACCTTTAGGGTCATTACATTTTGATAAGGATTTTCTGCAAAAGTCAATATACTACCAAACAGATATGTATTGCATGTTTTTTTTTAATTTTTATTTAATGAAATCTGTCTGGAATCCACTTGAAAGAACTCACACACACACACACACACACACACACACACACACACACACACAGATTTCTAAAGAATCACTAGTAGCCACCTTAAAGATTTTTACTGTTGCTTTTTGTTTTGTTTTAAAAAGATGTGTTAATATATATCAACCTTGCCATTAGTATAAAAAGAAGTAACAAGCCAACCAGATATTGACATGCCCTCCAACTACATGTCCAACAAGTAGTTCAGATATTGAATAGTCAGCTAAAAAAGGATGGAGGAGATTACAATTTTTCACTTGCCATATTTGAGAAAGATGTTGAAATTTTAAAATTGGAGGCAATATACTATAGAATAATATCTTCAAAGAACTCAGGATGAAAATGAGAACAATTAAAATGTCCTAAAATAGCTGGACTGCTCACCTTCCCACAGGGTTTGAGCCAGTAGCCAGGTAAATTATCATTTTTGACTGGGCTCAAATGATCTAAATTGCTTTTCATTAATGCTTTTCCATTTTATCAAAAAAGTAAACTTTACATAACCTATTCGTAGACAGAAGAAAAAATAGTTTGCTAAATTATGATTTATACATTTTTTGCTTGATTATATGTTAAAGAAAACCTCAGGCTTTCAAAATATTTTTCTTATACTTTTAATGCCACAAACCTAGCACATATTAGTAGTGGCTAATTATCTTTATCCTATTTCACTCAATGTTTGATTAACATTCCTTGTAAAATAGGCTAATGACAACTTGAACGCCTTAGGCCAGTAATTCTTGAACTCTTTTTCCATGCATGCTTTCAAATATGTGCATGCTTGTGCAACAGCAGGGATTTTTTTTGTTTGCTTGTTTGTTTGTCTGACCTATGAACGACTGAACAAATACATTTTTTAAGACATAACTACTATGGAATTGTGTAGCACACCAGGCTTAGTATGTTTAGCAAATACTCTTCTAATTTATGCTATCCCCTGAGGTCATAGTAGGACCAGACAACATTGCTGGTAGATAAATTTCCATAAAACTGTTCGTGAACTCTCCAGTCTAGTATTGTGTTTATGATTTCCTTTATGCTGTAACAGCAAAGGACTTTCACTGACTCCTAACTGCTTACAGATCTTTATCTACTATTTTCTGGAACATTTCCTTTAAAGTACTTCCAGGTACCCTAAAACTTTTAATATCTAGCATGATATCCTCTCTCTCTTATGCCATTAAACAGGGTCAGCGCTGTTACCTCAGCATATTTTGTGAATAATTATGAGATGAAACAGGGCACCAAAATACAATAGGAAGGCCGCAGCTCGGTAAGCAGCCAACTATGAAAGACTCATTTAGTGCAGTGGTGTAAAACTTCTTTGTATTCACACTTTTTAATGAGTGCATGTCCACTCAAACGGAATGCATTTTTGAAAATCGGGGCGCACTGAACTCACATTAGGGCAGAAATGATCATTACCCAAGACCAAGACCGTAGCCGTGAAAGGAAACTAATGTCTACAAATGGAGAGCGCTCAACAATTACAAGCATGTTATTCACCAAAAACATTTCACAGCTCTCAGATCCCAAGGAAAATGTAAAATGATAGTATATTCTACAGGGCTATTTAAAAGTCAGAAAACATTAGACTATATTTATTAGTGATGCGTGGGCCTCATTAAAAGAGATATAAGTGACCAATATTTTTGATAGTACTCTTCACGGATTTAACGTTTCAAATCAATACTAAAAAAAGAAAGTCGCAATGATTTCAATGCAAATGCTATTACACGAATTAACTTTCCATGGTTTTTATTCACATGCACACTTTCTCATCGTTGACCTTCAGCAAGGAACTGCTCTTTTCTGTTCTCTAAAGGGTAGAGCCTCTCAGTTACAGTAGATACAATATTGCTCTTTTACTTTCCTCCTATTCATTGTAAGTTTTGCCATGCTTTCACCACATCATAGAACCAATCTGGCAAAATATTTATCCTAGGAAAGGTCAGAGTAATAGTATATAAATGCCCAGCTGCAGCAAAAATAAATTTAAACATTTTCTTACAATTTAATAGCATAACAGTAATAGGTTAAACATACCCATCTAAAATCTGGCATATGTATTAGAATACACTCCTTTAGTGATAGAACAAAAAAAGGACACTGTAGGAAAAGTATTTGAAGGGGAAGGAAGTAGCAAGAGAAAGTTAGACTAAATAGGTTTACAAAGACTTAGCAATCTTTCTAAATAGGTTTACAAAGACTGAGCAATCTACTCAGTCTGTTCATATTCCCTTCTTATATTATCTCCTAATTTTTCTTCATGAAAAGTCACAACACAGAGAGGTTATATGGTGATATACACTAGGAAAACACAGAAATATTGTCATTGAGTTGATATACATTTCAAATTTGTTGAGACAGTGGGTCTTATGTGTTCTCACTAAAAAAAAGAAATGGTAACGAAGGTAACTATGAAGTAATGAGTAAAAGATGTGTTAACTTGACTGCATTTCACAATGGCATCCATATATAAAATTATCACATTGTACAGCTTTTCAAAAATCAGATAGCACAATATAAAGTGTGTGCTTTTATTTTTCAATAATACCTTAAAAAATCTGGAATAAAATAAAATAAAGAGTGGATAGATGTTAAATAGAACAGTACACTCTTACATAAGTCATTGAGTTTCTAATATATTCATTTGAAAAATCATAGATTGTTACCATACTCACTTAGGGATGAAATTTGAATAGAACATCATACTGAAAGAAAAATCTTTAGTCATAAATTATTTCAACCAAGAATAATTGTAATCTCTTCTAATTACAATTAGAAATTGATTTGAATGTTCTCTAGATAATACTGATATCTCAGTTAATATTTACCTTTAATAAAGGGTGATATCTTCCTCAGATTACACAGAAAGAAAAAAATTAAAACTAAAAAAAAAATCTAACTGAAAGTTCTGCAATAGATAACTCAATAGTCAAACTAATTGATATTGCAATAGCATTATATCTCTACTAATTGCAAAATGGGAAATGTACATCTCACTGCAAGAATTGTGGAACACTCAAATTTTTCTAAAACAAATATAATGAAACATTGACAAATACTTTAGACTTGGACAAGCATTTTAGTTTAGCTGTTTTATTGTTGTTGTTTTTTTTATAGGTTTGAATTTACCAAGTTGTAGGCTTCCTTAAAATTATATACACAGATGACCCTGGAACAATAAACTATACAGGTCCACTTGTACACAAATTTCTTTTTTCAGTACTGTAAATGTATTTTCTCTTCTTTATGATTTTCTGAATCACATTTTTCTTTAGTTTATTTTATTGAAATAATACAACATATAATACATATAACATACAAATAAGTGTTAATTGACTATTTATGTTATCAATAAGGTTTCCAGGCAACAGTAGGCTATTATGACTTAAATTTGGGGGAAATCAAAAGTTCTTTGTGTATTTTCGACTGTGCCCAGGTCGGTGTATCTAACCCCCAAATTGTTCAAGGGTCAACCATACTTATGAATAAACACCGTATGTGTTTAGATGTTTAAATGGGGGGCTTATATTTTCAAATGAAAGTTTTTTTAAATGGCATCTGCTAGTAAAAGAGAGGCTGACAAATTAAAGGCTGAGAAGAATCACTGAAAAATACATTTTCTATTTAGTTTCCTTGTGCTTTTAAAATGGGTTATATTAAATGAAAGCAAACATTTGAAAACAAGCAACATGCAATAACTCTCTTATTCATTAAAATTTTTCGATTTTAAAGGAAACAAAGCCAAAAAAAAGCAAAAATGTAAAGTCCTTTAACTCTTCACCTATGATTTCAGCAGCTGAAATAAACAAAAACTATAAGGGTTTTTAATTTTAATGCCTTCATCCCTTTCTACCGACTTTGGAAATAATTTGAATTGATAGCTCTCAAATACTTCTCTATCAAAAAAAAAAAAAAGGAAAGTTTATAATATACAAAAGGTTGGCAAGTCATGTCACGTTCCCATAAAAACTTTGTTATAAACTTTTTACTGTTTTGTTTCTATATATAACCATTTTTCTACCCCCTCCCAGGAAAATAAAATGAGCTAGAAAATAATTTAATTGGTGCACATTCAAATTACTAATAAGCAGTAGGTTAAAAACAAATAAAATAGAAAAATAAACCATTACAGTTTTGGAAGCATTTACACAATGCTCCAAATACTGATTTTTATTATAGTCTTTCCTATATAATATTGTTCTTAAATCAATTGTATTTTAATATGATGCAATTAATTCCAAGTTGATTCATATACATATATATGTATATATATACATATATATATAAAATAATTGAAAAAAATTCTGCATTCTACAATGCAGATGGTACCTTTTGATGTTTTCCACAAATATGTTGCATCTCAAATGGATATCATTTACTGTTATATTCATTTTATTTCAGTTACAGAAATTTTTAAGGGCTTCAATTAAAAAAGCCTTTTATAAAATGAAAGGAATGTTAAAATGTGGTAGTTTTAATCTATATGTATAAACAAACTTGAATAATTCTACAAACAATCTAATAAATTGAAAAGATCGTGGGGAAAGAAGACATTCATCAAGATGATGTTTACGGACATTTTTAACTGAATCAAAACTATCTTTCTGTTTATTTTTGAAAGAATGAAATGATACAAAATATTCCTGTGTGTGGGGTTTCAGATATTAGATACGGTATTATGTATAAATCGTGCATTATACCTCATTGAAACAGAGAAAAATAATATAGCCTAGAAAGAAGAGAATGACAGAATTTTGCTTTCTGAAATTGAGAAATAAGTCCTAAGAAACACATACATTTCAGCATGTAATTGTATTTTCTTTCTACTTTAGTATTAGTGTTAGGAGACATTAAAATAAATGACTTTTTTTTTTTTATATCCTCCTAATAACTTAGAAGGCAGATAAACTTTTATAAATAAAAATAATAAATATCAAATAAATATGCTTCCAGTAACACTTTGGGATTCTGTGTGATTTCTTCTTAGTGTTAATGGTGTGTCTAGGTAAACATCTGAAACAATGTATGCTACTAATTAAAAGACTGTATATCCTGTGGTGTGAACTCTATGATCTAATTAAATTCTGGCTGCCCTCCATTATGAAAAAGGAAAATATGTGATGTGTGAAAATGTGCAAATTAAACTAAATTACTAAGTCCTTGAACTTATTGGGTTCCTAAGGTTAGACTTTTTTATGATCTGGGGGTGTATGAAACAATGAATTAAGGGATATAGCTCACAGAATGTAGGTATGCATGTTATGCCAGATAGTCTGTGGTAGTCTGGTAAAATTGAATTTATTCAATGTATCAAATACATATATGTGTGTGTGTGTGTGTGTGTGTGTGTGTGTGTGTGTGTGTGTATGTATATATATATATATATATATGTATGTGTGTGTGTGTGTGTGTGTGTGTATATATATACATATATGAAAAAAATTAAAGGCAATGCCTTGCATTCCTATTTAACAAAATGTTAACTCACTCCTTTAAATGATACTAAAATTATAGATTAGTTTTGCACTTATTTCATCTACTAAAGTAGTTGTATTCTATCAACTAGTATAAAATCACAAGACAAAAAAGAAAAATAAATCTCATATTTCCTTTCAGGAAATATCTGCTTTTTGAGAAAATTTGTCCACATAAATTGAGATTATAAGAGAATATATTCTTGTTCTATTCTCACACAATTTATGTCTATATACTTTTAACTTTATTTCACTTTTCCTAACTGATATATTGGATAAACGTTGGAAAAACTATTGAAGGTAATCATAATATAATACACTAGTGCTGAGGTGGTTTGTGTAGAAAGAAATTTTTATTCACTAGCTTTGCTATAAAGGTTTAGCTTTTGGTGAAGTTTTGAATTTCATTTTAATTCACAATTTTCAGATAGTGTTACATTTATATGTCAACTTGATGGAGCCCTGGGATGTCCAAGTATTTGGTTAAACATTATTCTGGGTGTATCTGTGAGGGTGTTTCCAGATGAGATCAAAATTTGAATCTGTAAACTGAGTAACGCCAATTGTTCTTTCCAGTGTGGGTGGGCCTCATCCAATTTGTTGAAGACCTGAATAGAACAAAAGGTTGAATAAGCAAGAATTCACTCTCTCTGCCTGATTGTCTTCAGACCTGGACTTCTACTGGAACTGCAGGAGTCCCCTATTATCCATGGATTTGTTCTCCATGGTTTTCAGTTTCCTGCAGTCAACCTCAGTCCAAAAATATTAAATGAAAAATTCCAGATAGAAACAATTCATACAATTTAAATTGTAGACTTCTCTGAGTAGTGTGATGAAAACTCACACCATCCTGCTTGGGGTGTGAATCATCCTTTTGTCCCACCAGGTAATCACTTGGTGGTCATCTCTGTTATCAGAACAATTGTTTGGGAATCACAGTGCTTGTGTTCAAGTAACCCTTATTTTACTTAATAATGACCCCGAAGCACAAGATTACTTAAGCTGCCAATTGGATATGCCAAAAATGAAGCCCATTGTAATGTGTTTCCTTTAAGTGAAAAGGTGAGTACAATATAAAAAAATTATTTTGAGATGGAAAGAAGAGAGAGAGAGACTACATTCACATAACTTTTATTATAGTATATTGTTATAATTGTTCAATTGTATCAGTAATTATTGTTCATCCCTTATTATACCTAATTTATAAATTAGATATGTATATATATAGGAAAAATACTTAGTAAACATAGGGTTCAGCACTATCCCCAATTTTAGGCATCCACTGGGAGTCTTAGAACATATCCCCTGCAGATAAAGGGGGAACTACTGTATACCATCAGCTCTCCTGGGCCTCTAGCTTCAGATCACAGGACTTCTCAGCCTCCATAACCACATGAGCCAAATAATGGGATAAATTTTGACAATAGATAGATAACAGATGATAGATAGATAGATTAGATAAACAGATAAAGAAATATATATATATATAAACATATATACATACATATAATATTAATATGCAAGATATAAATAAACATTAATTATTTGTATATTTATTTCTTACTCGTTTTGTTTCTCTGGAGAGCCCAGACTAATGTAGTCACTATCATTAAAACAATTTATTCTTTAGAGCATTAAGAAATTTGAAACACAATGCAATTGACAAAATAATTAGTAAATTTTGCTTCTGTAAAATAGCAAAAAATAGCTTAATATAGAATGGAATTGACTAAGGAATATTTAGTCAATTTTTTTAGTAAATTGTGCTACCACAATATTTACAAGAGGAATTTTTTCTTTACTTATGGCTGCTATCAACGAGTGTGTGTGAAATTGATTCTTTTTTATTAATAGACTTTATTTTTCAGAAAAGTTTAAGAAAAATCTGGCAGATAGTATTGAGGGTTGCCTCTCACCCCTACCCTTCCCCCAGTTTTTCCTGTTATAAATATTTTATACTATGGTACACTTGTTATAAGTAATAAACAAATAGTGATGCATTGTTATTAACTAAATATTTATAGTCCATAATTTATTTTATAATTAGTCCATAATTTATTTAGATTTCCATAGTTTTTACATAATTAAATGTAATGTGGTATCCTAGATGAGATACCAGAAACTTTCTGTTCTAGTATCTCATCTAGGATACCACATTACATTTAATTATCATGTTTCCTTTGGCTCCCCTTCCCTGTGACATGGATTATGTACAATATTCTTTAACATAAGATTGGTGCAACATCCACCGTCATGGATCCTGGGGCAGTAGCAATGACTAAACTTATCCATGTAACTTTATAAGAGAGCTTTGGGTATCTGTTTTGAAAGTCCCTAGTAAATGAATTACAAATGCATCATGCATTCAGGTGATTAAGCACACTTCTTAAAGTTAATTAGATTCTTGGAATTATCACATGTCCTCTCACAATGCTGGTGTGACGGTTAGTGCTTGCTTTAAACGTTTTATATTTATAAACTGTGAGACTGAAACACAATTTATGGTTATTTATCAAGTGACAATTATAGAGTATCACTGTGTCTAGTACTATATACTAGAAACTCTTATAGCACTGACTATATGATGATAAATAAGCCAGAAAAGTCCTTTCTTTCATTGAGTTTATACCCTAGTTAGGACAATGAATCAGGAATTAAATAATTTGATAACATAATTTCAGATATTGGTAAATATTGTGAAAAAATGAAATATATAATTTGAGCGGATACGCAAATTACAAAAATGATCTGGAGAATATCCTAGGCATACAGGAGAGCAAATGCAAAGTTGTAAGGCATGAGCAAGTTTAGAAAGCAGGACAGTGTGTCAGGACAGTGGTGGCTGAAAGAAGAGAAAGTATTTGGAAGTTAGAAAAGCAATAAAGTACAGGCAGAACAATGCAACAGCAAGAACTTTGGATGTATTTCACAATAAATAAGCCATTGGAGAACTTCAAACAGAGAGCTTATGTAGGAGGCTTATCTGCTCTGATTTATGTTTTTAAAATATTATTCCCCTGTACTATGGAGATTAGATTTGGAGGCAAACAATAGTGGAAAATACATGATCAGTCAGGAAGTGATTGTAGAAATAAGAAATGATGTTGACTTGGATTAAGGTGGTCTTAGCAGAAATAAACATACACAAGAGGACTTAGAATGTCCTTTGAAGGTATAGCTAACAGGATTTGCTGCTTAAGTGAATGCTGGGTGAGGGAAACAGACTCAAAGAGCTTTCCTAGATTTTTTGGCTTAAAAATGGATTGAGGTGAAACATGGGGAAGGACATGTGCAGAGGTGAATACTGAGTTTTATTTTGACTCCCACACATTTTAAATGATTATATCTGTATCCAAATGAAGATATCAGTTTGCCATTTCAATATATGCTTAGTATTTGGGAAGACATCAGACTCGGTGATTTAAATTTGGGTGTTACAGGGACATTGCTGTCCTTTGTGGGAACACTATTATTAAGTTATGTTCTATGACACCATGAAGGGAAGAGAGAGGAAGAGGAAGTGGAAAGGAATCATAGAAAAATTGATAGAGTCAAGCTCCGAGAAATAAGAAAAAAAAATCAATGGGAGGAAAGTGGTCCATTTTTGCCTCATTGATTTTCACTGCTCCAAAGACCTGCTTGCTTCATTATCATTGGTCACACTTCATTTTCTTTTGACTCCTTTTTTCTTGTTGTGGGTGTACTACAATTTAAGCTTTGATGCTTTGCTTTGAGTTGATTTTTGGCTATCAGCAAATGTGACACTTTACCTGAATGTACTGTATCAATCTGAAAGAGCTAAGGCAAGTGCCAATAAAGGTCATTGAGTATAGAGAAAAACGTATTTCAGTTCTTACCTGTACGTGATCACAAAGTCCTTACTTAATATGGCCTTCAGTTCTATTTTGTAAAAATGCTTTTCAATATACATAGATAAACAATAATGCCATCTAGAGTCACTGATTTCATAAGGAAAAATAGAAATTACTTATTCTTATAAACTCAGTGTCAAAATACTGGTGAACACATTTTTTTATCAACTTGGCCTGTGTGACAGTCATACTATAGTAGATACATGCTGTATTAATTTTTTCTTTACATTTCAGGTTTAAAAAAGAAACTGTCATAATTATAAATTCAAAAGCAAAGATTTTTCATTTCAGTAGACAAAGTAGTAATAAAAATGTGGATGCTATCTATATGAAAGGAAAGTATCTACGAAGAACCCATGCATTTGTTAGGACTGTGGGAAAGGTAATGACATTTCCCAGTCTCCATAATCTTTATATATCATTCCATTATATTTAGAATATTTATCAGTATTCATCTGTAAATTGTGTACATTATTTACAGATTACAAATGCAAAGATCATGTAAAACCATCTTGCCTTACTATTGCTGACAATATCCTATGAAAATATTTGCTCTCAGTTAAGTCTAATCTTCCTTTTCTTTTAGGGTGGAGAGAGTAGCCACTATACTTTTAAAAACCCTCCTTAAAAACTAACCCTTCAAAAAGTTACCTATATGAGCAAAGATAAAAGTAAAATTCTGGCATGTATCCTAAATACTGGCTGGGGTATGGTGTGAATCAAAGAACCTAATGCTAACCTAGCTTACCAAATCTATTAGATATCATTCATGATCTATAACTGAAAGCTCTCTTAGTGATAAACATTTCTTAGAGCAATCACTTTTACTGCTTAACGCTTATAACTTTTCTTTCTCTTCTTTTCAGTTATCACTAGTACTTAGTTAAAATCTTTCAGAAATACCCTGAAGATATCAGTATTTTCAGTGAGAAATAAAATTAAATGGTCTTTAAAAAGTATTGCTCCTTGAAACATGGGCTGAGGAAAATCATTGTTATAAAAATATTTGAGAAATTTATTCTGTGTTTGAATAATTAACTATATTTTAAGCATTAAATTAGTATCTACTGAGGCACAGATGTCTTTTCTGTAGAAGCAATCAATCCTTTTATATGTTATTTCACCAGCAGAACTGATGGTAGCTTCATTTTCACTGCCATGAATATACATTACTTTATTTCCTAGGCGCTAAAAAAAAATGGTGCCTTCAAATCTTATTCAGAGTTGTAATTTATTTAAAATAGTAAGTAGATACCCAAACTAGACATTTTAATAAGCCATTTTTATAAAATTCCCATTACGAGAAAGCTGTTCACACAACAGATAACAGAAAAATAAAATGGAAGTAGTTACAGTTCAGATATGTGATCACATATTGTTTGTAATAATTTTATAATAGGCCTAACTGATAGCACTGAAATCGGTTACACTGAAAGACTCATTAATTCTCTCTTTCAAAAGTATTATTGACTTCCTCAGTCTTAAAACTTTATTGCAAAGTCAAGACAACTAAATGACTCATTATTTCAAGAAGAGAAATCTAGACCAAGGAAAAGTGCTAGTTTGTATTGAGCTCCTAACTCGCTAATGACTTGCCCTTTGTGTTTTTCTTTTACTTCCATCTATCACTGTGTCTCCAATTGAAAATTAGATTTCACAATAGCAAGCAGTTCATTGAAAGCAAGTATCATTTAATGCAATATGCTTTTAAGCTCATTTTAATTTAGTAGCACCACTGAGCTATATTATGAGGACTATATATTTTTTTTAACTTTTAGGGAGAAAAAGTCCACACTAAATTTTATTGTTATTTTTATAGAAAGTTACTATTTTCTAATTTAGTACATGCATATAAAAGAAGATAATCAGTTTTTATTTAAAAAAAATAGACATATCATATGCAAATATCCTTGTAGTACTGTTTTCTTACTAATACCATATGGCTAGTACTGAATACAATAGCAGACTTTGGAGTCTAACTAATTAGCTATGAAATCTCAGCTCTGCACATTCCTCCATTTTCTCATCTGTAAAAGGATGCTAATAATGACAGCTACCCCATAGGTAAATATTAAGTTAGTGTAAGTATGGTGCTCAGAGCAATGCTTCACATGTATTAAGTGCTATTCAGTGTCTGTCAGTCATTGTCATTTTGAATACCAAAAGGTATAATGGTGCCTTTGTTAAGTGAAGTCAATAAATAATTTCTCAAATGATATTCTCTGTGCTTCTTAAAACACAGTTTAATAAGAAAAATCATAGACATACTTATATGAAAAAAAAATAATGCTTCAGTTCAGTGTAATCTCACCAAATAAGGTACATGCCTCTTTTAAGATCATAATGAAGTTTTGACATTTAAATATGAGACTATAATCAAAGTTCTTTTATCTAACATGGTGATTCTCAAACTTTATCGCATATCAGATTTACCTAGAAGGTTAGTGAAAACAGAATGCTGGGCCTCACCTCCAAAATCTTTCATTTTGTAGGTCTGGGTTAGGACCTGAGAAATTTCCTTTCTAACCAGTTCCCAGGTATGGCTGTTACTGGTCTAGGTATAAGACTTGGAAAACCACTGCTCTCAAAAAACACATGACCGATTTTCTCATCCGGTTTTGGGAATGATATAATCAGTACTGTAAATACTGAATTACACTCTTCCCCAGCACTTGCCAATACTTTGGTTGAAGCAGGTGATATTTGAGAGAAGTAATCAGGTCTGAGTGTTGCCATTTATGTCCTTCTGTGTTTTGAGACCATCATAGTCATCTGGATGGATACTTGTGTGGTTAACAAAGAATTACCAAAGGTTATAGACTGTAATTCTGGTTTGTTTTATTTTTACCTCTCATTTTTATAAATTTCTTGTGTTGTCTAGCAAACTCCACTCCCACCCCTTCTATGTTCTTCCCTTTATCTAAAGAGCTAGAATCCAGGAAAGTCATTTCCCACCTTTCCTTGAAACCAGAGTTTTGGATTTGTTTTAGGCTCTGCCAATGAGGTGCATGCAGGTAAAATTAGGAAGGCACAAGAGAGGCCAAGGGCACACTTCC
This sequence comes from Rhinolophus hipposideros, assembly GCF_964194185.1. Taxonomy (NCBI): domain Eukaryota; kingdom Metazoa; phylum Chordata; class Mammalia; order Chiroptera; family Rhinolophidae; genus Rhinolophus; species Rhinolophus hipposideros. Next base: position 67,463,575 of record NC_138047.1, on the reverse strand, counting down.
TCTGCCAGGGATGGTGGCTGACATAGTCTCCAATTCATGATCTCATGTTCTCCTGTGTAGTCATTGGGAGCTCTAGGCAGCGGAAATTGTTGACAGTGGTTTTCTGCAGCTTTCTGATTTCTGCATCTCAGCTATAATGGCATGACTGAGCAATGACAGGTTGTCTTTCTGACAATTTTGTAATTCACTTGTCCTTCTGACAATTTTGTAATTTCTTGTTTTAAGTAGTTTTTGATATCTTTACTGAGATCTGACTGATATGTCCCTCTAAAACTTTGTACTCCTTATCCTTTTTCTTCAGGTCTCATAATCTCAGTTAATAGTATAACTTCTTATTAACTGTCATTTGTGCAATTTTCATACAAATTTATCAGTTCTCTAGTTATGCTTCTCTATGTCAAATTTCTCCTTTCTTAGCAATATTAACTTTGCCTTATGAAATCTTTTAATTTCCTAAATATGTTCACGTTATCCATGTTTATCACATTTATCGCATTTATCTACATCTATCTATTTCTTATTCACTTTATCCACATCTATCACAACTCACAAGCACATTCCTCAGAGTTGGCTTTCAGAATAAAAATCATTGTGCCTACAAATTTCTTATTCTAAAATATTGTTTTTATCACCTTCTCTCAAATACCTCATTGTCCTTTAACGTCTATGACACAGTTTTTTGTTTTTGTTTTTTTCCCTATATATTTGTTGGTCTGCTGCCCACTGACGTATGTTTCTATTGAGAACTTTATCACATAATCAAAAGATTTCAGTGTCTTGGCAACTCCTGCTTTCATCCCAGGGGATTTTACCCTTTATTCACCATTCTGTTCTCCATTCTAACCTTGAACTTTTACTCAGTGCCTTCTGATCCTACTTCAGTCAGGTTTTCAGGTTCATATATGCAACCTAGACATTGCCATTGTCTGGAATTTCTTATTCTTCAAAATATTAAACTCAGAAATTCAAATCCCTTACTTCGTATATAATTATCTCATCCACTTCCATAAACACACTAAAAGATTTGCTCTTCCTCTTCACTTACACCTGAAAACTCTCATTCTCCAAACATCATTCTCACACCTCTGTCTCTCTCTCTCTCTCATCTCTCTCTCTCTCTCTCTCTCACACACACACACACACACACACACACACACACACACACATACACAGACAGACTACCACCCTTTCTCCCAATGTGAGCAGAACACATTTGCACTTTTTACTTTTGTCTTTGAGAAAGAAAAACAAAATACACACAACTTCAATTCCCGCTATCCTGCTCCTGCTCTTCCCTTATCCTCAGTTTTTAACATGTACTCAATCTTTTTTTATAAACATAACACATGCTTATTGAACGAGAACAAAAATGTAAAATAAAAAAAAATAGAAAATCTCTCAGAGGATAGATACACATTCTTTAGCCAAGACTTTGCACAGTCTAAACCAGACTTACCTTCTAAGCCTGAACATTCCATTTATATTCTTTGCTTAATTTCATCTTCTGCTTGGATATCCCTAGACCTGCCCTGTTTAAGGTCTTCTGAAAATATCTTGTCCTGCGATCTTTTTGACCCTCAATCTTAACAACATTTTGATAAATTTTGTAAAAACAGACATATTCACTATCACTAGAGTAAGAAACGAGATAAACATTCCTCTTTAAAAACTGTGCTAAATACATCAAACTAAATACATCAAACTAAAAACTAAAATCAAACTAAAAAGGAAATCATCAAACAAAATGAGAAAGCAACTAATGAAATGTAATGGCAGAAAGTATTTGCAAGTCATATATTTGATAAGGGATTAATATCCAAAATATATAAAGAACTCATACAACTCAATAGCAAAGGGTACAAACTCCCAGTTAAAAAAAATAAATAAGTCTTGGGGATGTAATGTGCAGCATGGTAACTATAGTTAATAATACTGTACTGCAGATTTTAAAAGTGCTCATCTCAAGAGAACAAATTCTGTGACTATGTATCGTGACAGATGTTACCTAGATTTATCATGGTGATCATTTACAATATATACAAATATACACTTGATCTTAGTCAAAAGGCCGAGAAGCGATAAGACATACAAATATAGATTCATTATTGTACAACTGAAACTAATTTATGTTGTATGCCAATTATGCGTCAATAAATTTTATTTAATCCCACCAAATCTATACCATTACTTTTCATACTTTTGACTGATAATTACCTCATTTTAGAATGGCATTAGACACTTGACTTGAGACAAACTGCATAGGATCAAATGCTAGTTCCATGGATAATTGGCTATGTGACCTTGGGTAAGTTACTTTTCCTCTCTGTGCCTCCATTTCCTCAATGTAAAAATGCATATTGGATTATGGGGAATTATACAAGCCCAATTCTATCCTTTTCAGAAATAAAAAAAAAAGCTATGTATTCTAATAAATATTTTAATATGTAATTATAATATATAAAAATTGAGTATTTTATATGTATATTACATATTTTACTATATAATTATATATTATATATAGTTTACAATATATAATTTTACATTTCTATAATGAATATAATTATATATAACATAAAACAAATATATATTAGGTATATAATTATTTTCAAATATATAACTGGAAAAGGTTGGATTAGTTTTTCCATAGTCTTTTACTTTTTTTACTACAGCAAAGGAAAAACAGAATTAAATTGAATCACAGCAACCAAAAATAGAGATTCATAAGCAAACATTATTCAATTTTACTGTCTCTAGTAATAACTAACAAAACTAAATTTTATCTTGGGCTATTTAAAGATGGCTTAGTGGTCCAAATATTACACCTCCATTCCAAGTTTGGAATAATGATTTCTGCAGTTTCTTTCCTTATTTAGTAATTAAGAATATAATTACGTATAATAAGTTAATTGAGCATTAACCATGTGGCCAGAAACACTACAAACAGAATAAAGTATATATAATTCACCTATAGTATACTTTCAATATTATGCTAAAGTCCAGGCATTTTAATTACAGAGTAAATTAACTTTGCAGTGATATAGTATGCTAAAGATTGGCCTCGTAAGATGTTAAAAATAGACTTTAATATGTAGATCCACTGTTTATTATTTTAAGTAAATATTATTTTATCTTATTCAAAATTGCCCTGTTAAATTCTTCAAGCTATCAAGTTAAAAAAATCAAATTAAATCTTAGTGGCTTATCTTAAAGTGCCAATTATATTCTGAATTATACATTAAAAATTGCTGAATAAATGAATCAAGGTATGGTTGTAAACAAAAATCTGTGTTCTCTTTTATAAAATATATTGTGAAAAAAAACTTACAATCTGTGAAACACAAAAGTGTCATTTCCATCATTCTTCAATCACTTTAATCATCACTTCCTTTTAAAGCATACTCAAGCGCCCCAGACATTTGACCCTCCATTGGTCTGTGATCTCAGTCCATTTTTGTTTCTATTTTCTAATTGAATACACAGGACAATAATTACTAATTTACTTATCTCCCTTCCCCACAGGACCAGATGATTTCCCATGTGCAATGACAAATACGTCATAACTGAGCAGATGATATAATAACAGTATATTTGGTCAATACAGTTTCTAATTACTGAAACAAAAGAATACAATTATAATAGGAAGAAAATACCTATGTCTGTATACACATCAGATAAGGATTTTTTTTTTCAAAATCAGTTATTGCTAATTGTTCAATCTTTTCTCTACTTTATTCTATGTATTATCTATTAGCCACTTGGCTAGACTGACTTGTTTTTAATCAACCAAACAAAGGAAACCTAGAGAAAACCTAAAAAATCCTATTAATTACAAAAAACTTTGATTTAATGCATCTTGTCTTCCATTTCTAAACCTAAGAATCACTATACTATGCAGAGAGAGAACGTGTAGTGGGCCAGAAGGAGGAAAGTAACAGAACAGAAAATGTGAAGAAAGGAATTCAAACAAAAAATATGGAAAGGAAATGGAAAATAGAATCATTTTTCTTTAGAGTGGTAAATATAAGACAGAAGTTAAAGATTTTGGCTCGCAGATTTCTATACCTGTTTTCTTCCTCATCCTGCAAGCCTCATTCCCCATTCTCCATCTTTTCCTCCTCTTCCAAAATCTATACGGAATCATTCTGAAGAATCAGTCATCTTTCCATCTGTGAAGTTTCTTTCCCCAGATAACAATTTTCATCTTCTTCCTTGAACATTTGCCTTCTTGAGCCTTCCATTACAGCTATCCACACTGACTTCAACATGAAGTGAAGAATGGAGGAATGAAAAGGCAAGGGAAAGAAATCTAAACTCTTAACTCCTTAAGGGCTAGAGAGAACATTTAATAGCCCATAATTTGAAGAATAATTATATTCTTAAATTTTTAGAGATTGAAAAAAAATGTAATTTTTAAAAGTTTTTAATTTTGACAGCTCGACCCCACATTTTTTGTTATTATTTTAAATGTTTTGATTATTTTGGCTATTTCTCTACATGAGAGCAAAGAAACACACTCTTGTTAACAGTAAATAAAAGTTGGGCCAAAAAAGGTTGACTGCATTTCACATTTTCTAAGTTATAATACCTTGCGGAAAACAACATTTTAAAGACAGAGGCTACAAAACTCAGAACTATTCCAAAACATGTATTGAGTAAATTTTGATCAGCAGGTTATTATAAAAGAATCTCAATGTCCAATGCACAGTTGTTTATAAGGAATTATTTTTTTTCATTTCCCATATAAATTGAAACAAAAATAGTGTTTAACAAATAAATAATAGTATATTAATTTCAGATACTAATTGACATTTCATAGGTAAAAATGGTACTCTAGACAGATTATTGACTTAATTTAAGGATTTACCTCAATCTGTCGACTAGAGATTGATAATAATCAAAGTTTCTCAGCCAAGTGTGTTGTATAAATCTATTACATCTACCAATTTTCCATAAAAAAGCCCATAAACCAGACATTAAGAAAATTAAAGTTTAATTTATAGATGTTCACAACACTGTTATAAATGAGACTTAGCCACGACAGCAATGGTGGAGAGGAGGCAGAGGGAGGTGAGAAGGGACACTAGAGAATGCAGTGGAATTTTGCAAAATTCCAAATGCAAATGGAATTTTGTGGGGGTCTCCTAGGAAACATTGCCTCAGTGAATTTTTACTCTCCGAAAATCATGCCTTTAGTCTCTCAATATGAAAACCAGCCAAGAATGAATTGATTTTCTTTTTTTTATGGACAGACTCATCTGAACAAGGTCCACATGAAAGTTGTGTAAAACACAATGTATTCATTGATTTACAATTTGAATTATTACCGCTAAGGAAACTAGATGCCTAAGGCCCACTGACCCTAACCATATGTACTCTCTGTAGATGTCACATGGAAAAGCAGATCAAAATAAGAAAGTGCATGTGGAGTATGGGATAATACAGATAAGAAAATATTCGAGCACTGAGCTAAGTTAACTAAAGTGTCCATCTTCACAACAAATTGTGCCCATCACAGAGATCAACATCTGTATTGTGCATGAAGGGAGACTTGATGCTTGATCTCTTGACTGTTTGTTTGTTTTAATGACTACCAAACTCTCCACTTAATATTGAAGATGTTTCTTTTCCTTAGATATCATACATTGAGGCCTAATATAGTCACATTTTAAGGGTCATGTCAGGTTTTTCCCATTTAGGGAATTTGCACATACAGACTCAGATCTGTTGTGTATTGATTTTAATTCTCAGAGACCAACCATAATTTCACGTATTTATTTCTCTTGGAGGATGTTTCATTACATATTTATATAGGATGTATAATTTCATTTTTAAGGGCTGGGCAATGTACCAGATCAACATGCTATGAACAATAAATGAGCCACTTGTTTCCAAGTGAGCAGGTTAAGGGAAACACTTTACACATTAACTGTTTTCAGCCAACATGGAGCCATGTGACTACAAATACAATGTTTGTACAGTAGAAATCTTAGTGGGCTGAGGAATACCAAATACTCACCGAGAGATTATATGTGTGAAAACAAAAAATGAATTCATTTTATTTATCTGATAGTTTACATTTTAAAAAATTATTACACTTACTAATATTTATATGTAACATTTTATTATGTATTTTTCCCCTGAGGTCCCAACTAATATATTTAGTATTCAAAGGAAGATTTATTTTTTCTTTTTTATTAAATTTATTGGGGTGACATTGGTTAGTTAAATTATATAGGCTTCAAGTGTACAATTCTGTAATATGTCATCTATCTTTTGCATTTTGTGTTCACCCCCCAAAGTCAATTCTCCTTCCATCACCATATATTAGATCCCCTTTACTCTCTTCTACCAACCCTCCTGCCCTCTGAACATCTGGTAACCACTAAACTGTTGTGTGTGTTAATAATTGTCTTGTTTGTTTGTTTGTCTTACTCATTTGTTGCTTTCAGTTTTATATCCTATGTATTAATGAAATCATATGGTTCTCGAGTTTTTCTGTCTGACTTATTTCTCTAAGCATGATAATCTCAGTATCCACCCATATTGTGTATTTCGTCTTTTCTCATGGCAGAGTAATATTCCATTGTATATATGTACCACATCTTTTTTATCCAATCATCTATATAAGGACACTTTTGTTGTTTCCACATCTTGGCCACCAGAATAATGCTGCAATGACCATAGTAGTATATATACACCTATATGTACATACATACATATATATATATATATATATATATATATCTTTACAGATGTTTTCAGAATTTTTGGGTAGATATCCAGAAGAGGAATTGCTGGGTCATATGGTAATTCTAATCTAATGCTTTGAGGAATTTCCATTCATTTTTTCCATAGTGGCTGTACTGATTTACATTACCACCAGCAGTACCAGGTTTCTTTTTCTCCACAACTTCTCCAACATTTGTTATTCCTTGTCTTGTTGATAATAGACATTCTAACAGGTATAAGGTGGTATCTCATTGTGGTTTTCATTTGCATTTGCTAATGAAGTGGAGCATCTTTTCATATATCTGTGTGCCATTTGTATGTCTTCTTCAGGGAAATGTCTGTTCAGGTCCTCTGCCCAGTTTTTAATAGGATTATTATTTGTATGAGTTCTTTACATGTTTTGTAAATTAGTCCCTTATTGGAGGTGTTGTTTGCAAATATCTTTTCCCCATTTGTTGGTTGCCTCTTTGTTTTGTTGACGGTTTCTTTTGTGCAGAGGCTTTTTAGTTTGATATAGTCCCATTCACTTATTTTAGCTTTTACTTCTCTTGTCTTTGCGGTCAAATTCAGAAGATTCTCTCTAAACCCAAGGTCCCTAAGTTCAGTACCTATGCTTTCTTCTATGTAATTTATTGTTTCAGGTCTTATGTTTAGGTCTCTGATCCATTTTAAGTTAATTTTGGTATATGTGAGAGCTGTCTAGTTGTATTCTTTTGCATGTGTCTTTCCAATTTTCTCAACACCACTTATTGAAGAGGCTTTCTTTTCTCCATTGTATGTGTTTGGCTCCTTTGTTGAAAACTATCTCCCCATACATACATACATACATATATATATATATATATATACACACACACACATATACATATATATACATATACATATACATATACATACATACATACATACATACATACATATATATATATATATATATATATATATATTTATATATATGTAGGTTTATATCTGGGTTCTCAGTTCTATTCCATTGGTCTTTGTTTTTCTGCCAATACCATGCTGTTTTGATAATTGTTGCTTTGTAGTACAAATTGAAGTCAGGGAGAATGATACCTCTGGCCTTGTTCTTTTTTCTCAGTTTTGCTTCGGCTCTTCAGGGTCTGTTGTGATTCCATGCAAATTTGATGATTTTTTTTTTGTTCTATTTCTTGAAAAAACAAAAAAAACCATCGATCTTTTGATGGGGAATCCATCAAGTCTGTATATTGCTTTGGGTAATATAGCCATTTTAATTATGTTGATTCTTCTAATCCATGAACACAAACTATCTTTCCATTTCTTTCTGTCTTCTTAAATTTCTTTTAATAATGTCTTAGAGTTTTTTAGTGTATAGGTCCTTCACATCCCTTGTTAAGTGTATCCCTAGGTATTTTATTATTTTTGTTACAAATGCAAATGAAATTTTTTTTCTTTATTTGAAATTTCATTTTTAGTATATAGAAACACAATGAGTGTACAAAATCAATGGAAGATGTAAAATGACATTTCTTGACATGTGATAAAGGAATTGATGTTGCTGGTCTATTTGTTCTTTAAGAAGCAAAAACAAATAAACAAAAAAAAACATTTTGATCCATATTCATATCCAATCATCTCTAATTCTTTGACGTAAAGATTAAATCTTAAGTAATACATGCCTCATTTCACAAATTGAGAAATGAACTCAAAATAGTTCACAGATTATCTGAGTAATCCAACACTGCTTATTTGAACAGTTGTGTACAAATAAATAAACAACATTTTAATTAAAAAATCAGTGTCTTTGGCCAAAAGTAAAACAAAACCTTTTAAAAATAATAACAATACTTGTTGGTGTTAATTTCATTTGACCTGTAACAGATGCTCTCCAACACTGCAAGGAAATACTTCAGTTGCACAAGTAGCCAATCCTTCAGCCCAATGAGCTATGTACAGTTGCTCAAAGAAGCTGTGTTCTGGCCCCCCGCCATACCTCTCCACATGATGCTCTATCCTCCTGGACTTGTTCTGTTTACATTCTTCAACTGATTAACTTCTATTCAACATTCAAGAATTACTTGAGCATCAACTCCTAGTTTGACAGAAAGAGGACAACTTTCCACAGCATTTAGGGAAAAAAGACATGATTCCTTGATAGAATATTAGGGACAGGAACCTTAGAAGAAACAGAAAAAAAATAAAATAAAAAGTAAGTAGAAGCTCTAGCTTTGTCATTAAGCCTTAGACTTTGGATAAATCACTTAATCTCTCAAAGATTTATTTGTGATATGTATGGATTGGAATAGATAATCTCTAGGATCATTTATAATTCCATGCTGTTAGTCTATGGAGACTTTTTATATTCTCTCTGTACTCGGAAACTTTTAACCTATTTGTACCTTGAAGTAAAGCGATAAAATATTAAATTAAATTGACCCTCAAGATCCATAATATCAACAGGCCCCAACTACTAAATCTAAATTATAATTACCAACATACTTCTTTAATATGTTGCCTTAATCTTGAGTTCCATTTGTATGTTATTAGTGGTCTTATCATCTATATGTAAACTTTAATAAAATCAGAATCCAGCACCTTGTGTTTGCATATATTTATTAATATGTAGAAGGTAAAAGAGTTATAAAACAACATATATGACCAATTATAGGGAAAAATTAACTACTTTGATAATGAGATGCTACTTTAAAGATCAAAAACGTCTAAAATTATCAGAGCATATTCTGATTATTCCTAATTCTTAAAGACAGTAACTTAATTCACTTAGTTAGCTCACTAATGCCGTTTCCCTGTGAGTAATGATGACAAATTTTCTCTGTGCTCAACTATCTCATGTCTGCCTGAGATGCTAAAAGGACACACGGCCCAGAGTGTTTGAACTTATTTAGTGAGAAATAGGAGGTTGAGAACGGAAAAGGATAAAAGAAAGAAGGAAAAAGGATGCTCCCTAATTTGAAATGAATACGTTTAGTGAAATAAATATCTGAAAGAAGCAGAGCAGTTTTCTCCTTTTTAAAAGAGAACTCTAAACCTTAGTCACAGGCCTAGTCAGACAATCAGCTCTAATGCGTCTTTTGGGGTAAAAATTAATATAAGACTCGGCATCATATCATATCATATCATTATAAGACCCGGTCTTATCATGTAGTAAATTAAGACGGGGGTCTCATATTAATTTTTGCTCCGAAAAATGCATTAGAGCTGATTGTCTGGCTAGGTATCATTTTCGGGGAAACATGGTGGTTTAATTGGAATATATGAAAACCAGATCATATTCCTTTTATTCTATATTACAATTTCAGCCAACAATTTTTCCTGTCTATTAAATTTAGTACTTTAGTTTTCAATCTTTAAATGTTGTCATTTTGTTTTAGAATAATCTCAGAATAGGCAAAATTCCCTCAATTAATGGAAAATTTAGTTAATGGATATCATAATATAAAATTAGTATTTAGGTTAAAACAAGTCAAAAATTTTAATATTTTTAAATTACAATAAGAATATGCTAATTTTAGTAAGAGGGGACTGAAATAATGTGACAATACATATTATAGTCATTGAGGTATAGAAATATGAAATAGCAAATGAACTACTGGATCATTCAGATTTTAAAAACATCCCTGCCTCTCCTCTGTACCACATTGGGTGTACAGTTTCTGATTCATCATTAATTTTTAATATCCATTATAAAACTATTGACATACAAATGCATACACATACACCCACAAAAAGAAACACAGAGAAAATAACTATTACAGAGGTAAAAGGCATAAACTACAAATATATTGTGATATGGTTGCTATAGACTGAATATATTCTCTCAAAATTCTTATGTTGAAATCTAATCTTCATGAGATGGTATTTGGAGGGAGGGCCTTTGGGAGGTGGTTAGGTCAAAGGGCAGGGTTTTCATGATTAGTGTCCTTACACAAGAGACTCTAGAGAGATTCCTCACCCATTCTGTCATGTGAGCAGCCAGCCATCTATGAAAAAGGAAGCAGACTCGCCAGACACCATGCCTACTGGCTCCTACTCTTGGACTACCCAGTCTCTAGAACTGTGAGAAATAAATTTAAGCCACCTAGTCTGTGGAATTCTTGTTATAGCAGCTGGAATAGACTAGGATAATGATCATTTTGATAATATCTTAGTAGTACATAGAATTTAAGGTTCACAAATTAAATCATAACAAGTCATAAATCATATACAAACACAGAATAGATCTTCCTCCACAGAATTTTTTAAGGCATCGTTTATTTTTTGTTTCATTTATTCCATTTCTAGTGCTCTTTATGTCTTTCTTTAACATTTCTCATAATGGAAGTCTGCTGGCCATGAATTTTTCAGTATTTGTTTTCTGAAAAAGCCTTTCACTTTTCATTTTTGGAAGATATATTCACTGACCATGTAATTCTGTGATTGTTTTTTGCTTTTGCAACTTTAAAGGGGGTCCCTTCATTGTTTTGTAACTTGCAGGGTTCTTAATGTGAAGTTTAGTGTAATTCTCACCTTTTGTCCTCTGCATGAAACATGTATTCCCCCTCCCCGCCGGCTATTTTCAGACTTTGTCTTTGTGTTTGATTTTTAGCAGTTTTAATATGATATGCCTGGATTTTTGTTGTTGTTATTGTTTTTACTCTTCATTATCTGTTTACCGTTCTTATAGCTTAATTGATCTGTATTTGGTATACACCATTAATTTAAAAAAATGTGGCCATTAATTCTCAAATTTTTATTTTGCAATGTTCTCTCTTTTTTCCCCACTGAGATTCCAATTACACATAAGTTAGAACACTTGATATTGGTCCACAGCTTTTGGATACTCCCCCCACCCCCCGCAACTCTTTATTTTCTTTCTTTCTTTCTTTCTTTCTTTCTTTCTTTCTTTCTTTCTTTCTTTCTTTCTTTCTTTCTTTCTTTCTTTCTTTCTTTCTTTCTTTCTTTCTTTCTTTCTTTCTTTCTTTCTTTCTTTCTTTCTTTCTTTCTTTCTTTCTTTCTTTCTCTCTTTCTCTCTTTCTCTCTTTCTCTCTTTCTCTCTTTCTCCCTTTCTCCCTTTCTCCCTTTCTCCCTTTCTCCCTTTCTCCCTTTCTCCCTTTCTCCCTTTCTCCCTTTCTCCCTTTCTCCCTTTCTCCCTTTCTCCCTTTCTCCCTTTCTCCCTTTCTCCCTTTCTCCCTTTCTCCCTTTCTCCCTTTCTCCCTTTCTCCCTTTCTCCCTTTCTCCCTTTCTCCCTTTCTCCCTTTCTCCCTTTCTCCCTTTCTCCCTTTCTCCCTTTCTCCCTTTCTCCCTTTCTCCCTTTCTCCCTTTCTCCCTTTCTCCCTTTCTCTCTTTCTCTCCTTCCTTCCTTCCTTCCTTCCTTCCTTCCTTCCTTCCTTCCTTCCTTCCTTCCCTTCCCTTCCCTTCCCTTCCCTTCCTTCCTTCCTTCCTTCCTTCCTTCCTTCCTTCCTTCCTTCCTTCCTTCCTTCCTCCTTTCCTTTTGTGTTTCAGTTTGGCTAACTTATATTAACCTATCTTCAAGTTCATTTATTCATTCCTTAGCTGTGTTAAGGCTTACAGATAAGAACATCATACGCATTCTTCATCTGTCATTGACCTTTTAATAGCTTACATTTTTATTTGATTCATTCTTATAACTCCATCTCTCAGCTGAAATTGCACATCTGTTATCACATGTGTCAAACTTCTCAATGGGAGCATTTGAAACATTGATTATGGTTATTTTAATTCCTCCTTCTGATATTAATAACATCTGTATAATATCTGAATCGGATTCTGTAGATTCCTTTGTCTCTTGGCAGGGTGTTGTTTCTTTTTCTTTTTCTCGTACCTCAGAATTTTTGTGGAAAGTCAGTCATCTTGTGTAGGACATTAGAGACTTAGATAAATCAATTGTGTGCCTCAAAATGAGTAACACCATGAGTATAGCTTTAAGGAAGACTGGGTAAATCTAGGCAGAGCAGAACTGGGTTTGCTATTGTTGCTATGGTTACCCATAGTTTCAATTTTTCCTAACCATACTTTGTGTATAGGGAAGGGACTCGTTTGCCAGAGAATTTTTCTAAATGTATTTTCTACCTTTAGCTTTGCATGTGCTTCAGAGAGTGTTTCTCTCCCACTTTTGTAACATTCCTATCCATATTCCACTATTATTTATAATTCAGTGCTTGTTAGTCTGTGGTGCAGAGAGGCAGGCATTCTCTGCTCCTCCAATTTCGCCTAAATCTTGGTCAGGCAATGTGTCCCTGAGTATCACAGCTGTGGCCTGCTCAGTGCTCTGGCTTTCTCTTCTCCCTAGTAGTTCTGGGCCTATCATGTATTCCTGTTCCTATCCCAGAAATAAGGGATCTTTTTCTGTTTCTTTCCCTCAGCTGCAATGGGTTTTCACCAGTGTTGCTTCCCCCCCTGTATTTTAGGGGGAGAATATTTTAGGGGGGAAATATTCTGTTCTATATGGATAATAGGAAGAAGAATTCAGGTGGAGTCTGTGCCTTTCCTATAGCCACTGCTATCCCTTCTGGGCATTTGCCAATATTTTTATGTGAGGATCCAGTACGGTCTATAGAGAAGAGCCAATAAGTGGGTGAAAATTCTCACTGTAGTGATATTCTCTTGCGAGCCCTCATTTGACCCTTAGAAATTTGTTAACCAGAGTTTAACAGAATCTTACTGTGATCTGACTGCCTGCTATATCTGGTCTCTCCTATCTTTTAACTTCCATCTCAGGTTAGTTGGTTATCCTGTGACTTCACTCTTCTGAGGGTTCAATAAAAGCTGTGAATTTACATTTTTCTCCACGTTTTCTGTTGTTATTGTAATGTACTTTCCAGTTTTCTAAATCCTTGTAGAAACCAGAACATCTACATACGGTTATAACATATTTTCATTATCTAAATATATTCAGTAGCCTAGAATGATAATCATTTATTTTCTGTACATCAAAGGAAATATCATTTATGTTTTCTTTTTATTGGAACTATGCATAGCTTTTGCTTTTTAGTTGCTTGAAATTGTAAACACAAATAGATGTAAAACCATTACATTGGTCTCAAAAGAAAGACAATATTGAGAATTTTCCTTCCGTAGGACTGTAACATGGATTACGTTTTTCTTTTGTACCTTTTTTCACTTTCTAGCCATCTCTTGTAGAAGCTTGTCTTTTGCTAGTTGTATATTAATGTTTTCATTGTGCCATTTAAAGCTTTTCCTTGTTATTCTCTTTCAAGGCATTGCCTCTCTTTCAAGGCATTGAACTTCCTCAATACCAGATATATACGTACATTTAACTGTGAACTAACAGGCACAATGCATCTGTCCTGTTCCCTAAGAATGCAGAGCCACATAAGAATTGCTTTACTCATAGAAGGTTTAAAGCAACCCCACCAGACATGGCTTCTGAAAGTGTCTTTCAAAGACATGATCAAAAAGTTCTGTTAGTCTTCACTAATGTTGAAGCCTGTTCCTTTATTGTTTCTAAATGCAGAAAAGAATGATGAAAAGTAAAATCAAAGTTAGATCTAAAATAGGATGACAAATAATGAAAGGATATCGTGTGGAATAATAGAGACAGAAAAGAAAGGGAAATGACAACAAATAAACAAATAAACCAAGACCGAAAGAGAATAAATCACAAGGCAGAGTGGGAAAAAAAAACAAAAAAACAAAAACAAACAAACAAACAAACAAAAAAAACTAGTTTGAAAAACCTGTTCTTCCAAAGACAGCTTAGCATCTTAAAATTATTCTTTCTGACTTTGAAATGGAGATTATTATAAATAAATACTTTGATCTCCTTTCTTTCTTCTTGAATTTGTTGTTTTTTATCACTTGCTAATTAAATCTGCTATTTAGCTCTAAAAAGAAGGAACAAAACTTGACTGAAAATGAGGGGAGGGGAGTTAAAGCCAATGAGAAGAAAACATACTTTGGAAAATAGCATTAAAATTTATAAATTTATAATTTATAAATTTATAAAATTTATAAATTGAATAACAAAAGATTGCTATTTCATAGAATATTTTTATATTTTGAAGGGTGGATTGAAGTACAATTTGAAAAATCCTATGGATACATTTAATCTTTTAATCACATGTAACAAAAACAATTTCCCTTTATTTTTAGGATAATTCTTTCAACTATTTATGTATGAAACAATAAAAATTGGATGTTTCTATGTTATGTCCTTCATTTTAAATATATAATTTCAGTTCTGTTTATGTTATAAAGGTAACTGCTATCTCACTCTGAACAGGCAGTATTATTACCATGTGTAGTCATTTCACATAGGTTGATGTTCAACCATGTGGAGAACAACTCAGCTAAATTAGGTATAGGCATACCTTGTTTTATTGTAATTCAGTTTATTACACTTCTAGATATTGCATTTTTTACAAAAATTGAAGTTTTTTGGCAACCCTGTGTCAAGACTATCAGCACCATTTTTTTTCCAATGCATTTGCTCCCTTTTTGTCTATGTCATATTTTGGTTCTTCTTGCAATGTTTAAACCTTTTAATTATTATTTTATTTGTTATTTGTTTATTTGTTAAAATAACTATTATTATTTTATTTGTTATCTGTGATCTTTGACATTATTATTGTAATTGTTTTGGGGTGCTACAAACCGTACCCAATAAGACAGTATATATATATATATATATATATATATATATATATATATATATATACACACACATATATATATATATATATATACTGTCTACTAAATATATATATATATGTATATATATATACATATATATACATATATATATATTTAGTAGAATCCACGAATTTGCTGTCAGCAATGAGAAGGCTCTTTCTTTCTTTTCATCCATCTTCCATTCTCCCGTCCTTTTTGGGAACCATCAGCTCATTCTCTTTATCAATGAGCTTGTTTCTGTTTTTACTTTTTCTTTTCTTTTCTTTTTTTTTTAGATTCTACATATAAGTGAAAGCATGCAGTATTTGTCTTTCTCCATTTGATTTATTTCACTTATCATAATACCCTGAGGTCCATCCATGTTTCAGAAATGGCAAGATTTCATTCTTTTTCTATTGTTGAGTAATGTGTGATTGTGTGGAATATTCCACCTCTTCTTTATCCATTAATCTACCAATAGACATCTAGGTTGCTTCCTTATCACATGTATTCTAATGTTGCACTGAACACAGGGATTCTTATATCTTTTAAATTAGTTTAGTTTTTTTTTTTTTTCTGCTATATACCCAGAAGTGGTATTGATGGGTTATATGGCAGCTCTACTTTTAATTTTTTGAGGAACCTCCATGCTGTTTTCCACCATGGCCGCACCAATTTACCTTACTAGCCACAGCATAAGAGGGTTCCCTTTTCTCTACATCCTCACCATCACTTGTTGTTTGTTGATTTTTTTGATGATAGCCATTCTGACTGGTATTAGGTGGCATTCTGGTTTTTATTTGGATTTCCCTGATGACTAATGACGTGGAGGATCTTTTCATATGTCTGTTGGCCCTCTGTACATCTCTTTGGAGAAAGATCTATTCAGGTCCTCTGGATATTTTTAAATTGAACTGTTTAGTTTTTTTCGTTGTTAAGTTGTTCCTATAAGTTCCTTATATATTTTGGATGTTAGCCCCTTATCATATATATTATTTGCAAATATCTTCTCCCCTTCAATAGGTTGTCTAAGACTGCAGTCTTAATCTATAAATGTTGTGTGTGTTCTAACTGCTCTACAAATCGGTCATTCTTCCATCTCTTTTCCTCTCCTCTGGCCTCTCTGTTTCATGAGACACAACAATATTGAAATTAGGGCAATTAATAATCTTACAATGGCTTCTAAGTTTTCAGGTGAAAGGCAAAGTCACATTTCTCTCACTTTAAGTCAAAAGAAAGTTATTAAACAAACATAGTGGGGAAAACATGTCGTACAGCTTCCCACCTTTCACTAAACCATTAGTGGAGTTGTAAATACAAAGGAAAAGTTCTTGAAGGAAATTAAAAGTGATACTTCAGTGAACACACAAATGATAAGAAGGCCAAAAGCTTAATTGCTGACAAGGAGAAAGTTTTAGTGGCTTGGACAGAACATCAAACCAGTATTGTCTTAAGCAAACAGCATTCCCTCAAGCAAAACCCTAATCTAGAGCAAGGCTTTAACTCTCTTCAATTCTGTGAAGTCTGAGAGAGGTGAAGAAGCTGCAGAAGAAAATTTGCAACCAGCAGAGGTTTGTTCATCTCTAAAACGTAAAAGTGGAAGGTGAAGCAACTAGTGTGCATGTAGGGCTGTGGGAAGTTAGCCAGAAGATCTAGAAAGATCATTAATGAAGGTGGCTACACTAAACAGATTTTCAATAGAGATGAAATAGCCTTTTATTGGAGGAAGATGCCAACTAGGACTTTCATAGCTACTAGTTATAAAAGGAGAAGTAAATGCCTGGCTTCAAAGCCTCAGAGACACTGACTCTCTTGCATTTGGATGAAGTAAACTGAAAATCTTCTGGAAAAGACTCACCATTTTATATACCATTAAGAACATTTATGATTCAGGCAAGAGGTCAAGATACCACTTTGGAATTTGGAAGAAATTGCTTCTTATGGATGAGCAAAGAAAGTGGCTTCTTGAGATGGAATCTACTCCTGGTGAAAATGCTGTGAAGATTGTTGAAACGACAACAAAGGATTTAGATTACATAAACTTAGTTGATAAAGCAGCAGCAGGATTTGAGAGGATTGACCTTAATTTTGAAATTCTACTATAATTCTACTACTAAATTTAACGTTCTACTATAGTTAAAATGCTATCAAACAGCATCACATGCTACAGAAAAATCATTGGTAAAAGGAAGAGTTCATACGTTTGAAAAACTTCATTGTTGTGTTATTGTAAGAAATTGCCACTGTCACCCCAGCTTTCAGCAATCAGTGCCCTGTTCAGTCAGTAACCATTCGCACTGAGGCAAGATCCAACACCAGCAAAAAGATTGTGACTGGTTGAAGGCTCAGAGGATAGTTAGCATTTTTTAGCAATAAATAGTTTTTAATTAAGGTATATACATTATGTTTTAGACATAAGCTATTACACACTTAATAGGCTACACTATAGTATAAATATAACTTTTATATGTACTGCGAAACCAAAAAATTCATTACTTGCTTTATTGCTATAATCACTTTATTACAGTGGTCTGGAACTAAATCAGCAATATCTTCGAGGTATGCCTATAATTACCTTTGAATAGACTACTTATAAATATCTAATGCTTCTTTTTGTCATAAATTGGGAAATAATGAAGCCATATTATGAAATATGAGAAGAAAGAATCTAATTTTAAATTCTTTGGAAATAATTTAATTATTTTAACCAAATCATTTTTTAACCATAACATGCATTTTGAAATATGATGTTCATAATTTTTCCAGGGAAAGTATATTTATGGTTATCAAATTTTTGAATTAGTTTAATAAATTTTAGAATATTGTTTTGAAAAATCTAACAAGGCACATATCTGTTAGAAACACATTGTTCTGTAATTTGGAACTCTTAAAGTGGCTAGCATAGTCACAAAATGTAAGGCAATAACCAATGCAAAGCTACTTCTTATATTTTGAAGTGGGGGATAATATTTCATGGGTTAAATGTTTGCAAAATTTTATTCAAATATTATACATCCCAAATCATACAAATTTAGAGTTGGTCTTACCAGCATGTGAGAGCTTCATTTACTGAAATTAATTTTAATTATTAAGACATAAATCAGTAGAAAATTAAGAAGTCAACATCATTTGAATAGATGATACATCCTTTTAGCATTTACATAAAATATGTACTTTTAGCATTTGAATACTTTTCAAGACTCTTCTATCCCCACGTTAATTAATCATTCTGCAAACATTTCTCTGAAAGTGTTAAAATATCACCCAAGACTAAAGTATGTTCAATTTAACTTTGATCAATTATCAATAACAAAGAGTCATATTTGAGTCAACCTGTAGATTAAAATCCACATAGGTAGATAGGTGAATCCTCTCATTGCAGATTCATAACCTTTCTAATTACCTCACCTTCTAAGCAATTTCTATTTGTTGCTAGATTCTCTTTTGGGTTATATCATAAAAAATTGTTAAACTGGACATATTTTAAAAATAAAGTAATTTTTATAAAATTATGAAGTTGTTAATATTGAATACAAAGAAGAAGAAGAAGGAGGAGGAGGAGGAGGCAGAGGAGGTGGAGGAGGAGAAACAGAAGGAGGAGAAGGAGAAGGAGAAGGAGAAGGAGAAGGAGAAGGAGAAGGAGAAGGAGAAGGAGAAGGAGAAGGAGAAGGAGAAGGAGAAGGAGAAGGAGAAGAAGAAAACCTTAGTTGTAATCTTACGAAAGTATTAATCATTGCTTCTGACAGTCATAAATATAAAATACTAGAATCAGGAATCAACTTAAGATATCTGGATGTGCATTGATTTTAGGGAATAGGGTAGAAATGGAGATAGTTTATATTAATATTATGGTATTTGTATATAGAATAAAACATTCATTCACTCTTTCAATATCATTATCTTGATAAGCACTACAATTATGAATACTTAAGGATTCTCAACTAATGCGTAATTCAGAGATCCTAAGACTTGCACTTGACCCGAAGAAAATATGATAAATAGCATGCCAATGGCAGATATTGTAAGCTTACTATTTCCAAGTCCACATGTTTTGGAGGGTAATATCCATTTTATGGTCTCATATGTTGAGGTACAGGATACATTTCCATTTTCAATCCTTATATTCAGAGAAACCATCCATCATTTTTTTATTTTTGTTTTTAGTGAATTAACTCTCATTTTACCTGAACACTAATCTGAAATCTCAAATATTCACTATAATTTTCATATTATGCACTTTGATTTTGTGAAAGTGAAATAAGTTTAATCCATATTGAAGATCATACTTTCATATCCTTTATGTTTCCACTCTTGATTTCAGGGCACATATAATGAATTCACATTTCAAAAATGTTCTAGTTACAATATCTTCTCTATTTCCATAACAATAGATATTCTTCTGTCTTTAATGTAACATAACTAAAATACACAACAGTAACTTTTTACTTTAAAAAGAAGCAAATAAAATTATTTGTTATCTCATTGAAGTTCTTGCTATCATTTTCAATTTTTATCAATCAATACTGCATTAATCCACACATAAATGGAACCACACCTATACTGGAAAGTAAGATGATTGAAAAACAGATAAAAGTAAGTGACAGTAAGGGACAATTTGAGCCCTCTTGGTGATTATATGACTTTAGGGAGATAGTTAATATATCTAAACTCCTCTTCTATTCATATTAGCAGTTCTTTCTGCCACAACTTAATTCATAAGAATCTAAACCTTCAACGATTTTTTCATGAAAAGAAGACAGTGCAGCATATATTTTTGTTTTTTGTTTGGGCAGCTTTATAATGGTGTAAAGTGTAGCTTTTTTTTTTTGTTTGTTTGTTTAAATCGATTCACAGATCCTTCTTAGTGAATGTCACCAAATCTTATGTTTCTTCTGCCAATAGTGAAGAAAAACATTATGCAAATGGGACTGTACCTTTGAATCACCTTTAAAATCATATTAAGATGAATCTATTTGGCATTTATTGCTAGGCACAACATTTAGAATCATGTGGTGTACTGCTGTAGCAATCTATAATGGAAGTAAACAACCATGATTTTCTGATGGATGCTGGAGTGGGAAAAGAGAAAAGACATGGATGGAATGGGAAATGAAAATAGCTTGTTCTCAAAGTCTGATGGCACTTTGGCGATTCTACATATTAAATTTACATATACATCTCTCATGGACAAAAAGTTCATGTTAAAGCAGACAAGCTGTCACAGAAATTTCCTGAGCTAAAAGGCAAGTGTCTGACTCTCTGTAGAGGTGCATATATTTATAATACAGCTGAGTAAGGTAGTAAAATCTGGGATTTCTATCTAAAAATGTGTAGATTATTTTCAGATTTTTGCATATTATGACGGAGAAATAAACTAAGGTTGTTGGAAAGTCAAGTTTGGCTTAAATTCACTAGAAGGAAGTTTCTTTTAATGGAGTTTTCCTTTTCCAGGAAATAGGTTTCATTAACTGTGGCTAAAACACAGCTGCATATCATATAATAACCCTTCTGAATAAGTATGTCACAGAAGTTAGGATTTAGGAAAGCTTACTGATACGGTTGACAGAGCTAGTACCATCATTGTTGCTAAGTGAAAATAAACTTAGATAAGAGCCACTTCTATCTTTGCCCCAGACTTTGAGCCATTATTGAAGCCTAAATACACTCAGCCACATTGCAATGCAGTTTTCTTAAATGGGCCGGATAATGACAAACAGGTAAGGAAGAGGCAAAGGGAACCATTTGCTACAAACAGTTTATAGGTAATATACAACGTTGGGGATTGCATATTGACCTTAGGGCATTGGGTCTCAGTCAGCATGCCATGCTACAGTACAGGAACACAAAGTCATGTTTACAACACAGAGCTGAATTTGAGAGACTCACATAATTGCCTGCGAGATGGTACAGGAGCACTTCCATAAGCTGTGCCCTGTAAATAAAACACATTTTTTTTTTTTTTGGAGCAACTGATCTTTCGTAACAGTAGAAGATTGTAAAGAAATGAACAACGAAACTGAAAAGAAATACAAAACAAATAAAAATGGTTTAAGAAGCTGTTTTTGTTAATGAGGCTTTTGAGTTACTGTATTTGGCAGACATATATTAAAATAATATTTGTGGGCAATTAAGAAAAATATGTAATACATCAAAATGAGATAGTAAAATAAAAATTACAGCAAACGATGGAAACACTTAAATTTGACAGAAAGTTTTGTGAAAAGTAGAACACACATGATATTTGTGAAGTGGCCTCCTTAAAAAGTAGGTTCCCTTGCACCAATCCCTTAGCTGATGCAAACATTTTTTCTAAGTTCTAAACTAAGCAGTGTATTAGTAGTTGCTCTTTCTTTTTCTACCTGAAACACTATACAAAACAAAAATAATGAG
The DNA here is from genome assembly GCF_964194185.1 of Rhinolophus hipposideros. Lineage (NCBI taxonomy): Eukaryota > Metazoa > Chordata > Mammalia > Chiroptera > Rhinolophidae > Rhinolophus > Rhinolophus hipposideros. The sequence continues at coordinate 67,441,825 of NC_138047.1, read as the reverse complement.
CTCAATAAAACGGTCCTAATCTGCACATCAATAAAAATTAATCACTGAAAAATAGCATAATTAAATGGAAAGAAAAAGTTATTAAATAGAGATATTAATTGTGTATGACAGGCACCAAAGTTAGAATAACCACATTCTGAACACTTACTATGTCCCTCCAGTTGATAAAACTTTTTACAAACATAATTAAAATTGTATGTTTTTATTACTGGCATTGATCTCTGTCACAAAATTATACTATTATACACTCAAGAAGTTTTAAAATATTAGATAAATATAGATTTCTGTGAAAATCAAGTTTATCGTAAACATAATCATTTACAAGTAACACGAATATTTGAAAAATTTTAACTAATATTTATTGAACATTTAATCTCTTAAGTTGCTATGCTTAGCACATGAAAAGCATCATCTCCTTGAGTTCCCACAACAGTCCCTGAGGTAGTTACAATTTTTGACTTTTATCTTTTTTTGGTTCCCATTTTTGCTGATGAGAAAGCTCTTTAGACTTGATTCAGTTTGGTTTAGAGTCAGTTAAGGAACTATGCACTTTAAGGTTAGTTAAATAATTAAAATGAGAGATCCACAAAATAATCCCTGTTGCTGTCATTTAACAAATGTTCTTTCTGATGAGAATAGCAAATGCTAGTACTACAGCCTTGGTTCCTAGAAAGGTACACCAAAGAGAAAACTTTTATGGTAAAGTATCTTCATGCTTGCTCTAAGGGATGATAAATAAGGCATGCAAATCCCCTGCTTAAATTTTCTTTGTCTAAGAATATGTTTGTATCTCTAAATCTACCTATGAAGAAGCATATTCTTTTGTCTATGGTCCACTGGGATTTGCCTGGGGTAGATTTAAATACATTTTCCCTAGATAGAGGTGTGCGAGGAAATTTATTCCAAAGATTGCAACCTCCACTTAGAGAAAAGCACAGCACTCCAGAAACTTGCTATATAGACTGTTAGCACCAACCCATCAGTCATTCATCCCCAAGTATTGAGCAATGCTAGCCAGAATCTTGAAAACTCTGTTTTCCACCTTGAGGCCAAGGGCAGAAATCAGGGCAGGTCACATCAAAGTACTGCTCCAGTTTTGCGTTTGAGACAAAATAAAGACATATCTGTGTTATTCAGATAGAAAGGAATCCAAGAAAGATCTAGATCAGAGAGATCTGCCTAAATCTCATAGATCCTAAACTAGGATATGCACATACAGGTTTCACGCTAAGCAGAAAACCATTATTAACTATGTAAGTTGGTTTAAAAAAAATCATCATTATTTGTAACAAGATCATCATTACTTATAGCAAAGATTTATCATTTTTTGAGAAATGTATTGAATTTCTCTTTACTTTTTAAAATTTTTAAGGAGTTACCTCAAGTCCAAGTAACAACTACAAAACAACAACAAAATTAAACTTTGTCTTTAATGTTGTATTACTGAAACTCAGAATAGACACTGAAAATCACATTAATTTTTCTGTTTATTAGAAAAATATTTCCAAGGATTGCAGTATGTTAGGACCCATCTTTGCTAGATATATAATTCAAGAAAGATGTATATTCAAATTCATTCCTATAATAAATCAGAAACAAACTCAGCACTGGAACAAAATGTAAAATATGGGAAAGTAATATATCATATTAATATGAGGTCTGACAATTAAGTTTGTGAACTCATCCTACAAAAAGTGCTACATACCTCATTGCTGAATTATCACTATGGTCACCTTTGAAGTACTCTCCTTGGGAAGCTATGGACCAACAACTGAGCCTATTCCACCCTTCAAAGCAATTTCGGAACTCTTTTTCTAGAATAGCCATCAGAGCTGTCCTCGTATTAATCTTGATGTACTGAATGTCATCAAAATGTCTTCCTTTCCGTATTTCCTTTATCTTCAGGTAAAGAAATAAATCATTGGGGGCCAGATCAGATGAGTAGGGAGGGTGTTCCAATAGTTATTTGCTTACTGGCTAAAAACTCTCCCCTTTACCCCCCACAGACAGAGCCCTGTGAGCTGGTGCATTGTTGTGATGCAAGAACCATGAATTGTTGGCAAAAAGTTCAGGTCGTCTAACTCTTTCATATAGCCATTTCAGCACTTTCGAATAGTAAACTTGTCTAACTGTTTGTCCAGTTGGTACAAATTCATAATGAATAATCCCTCTGATATCAAAAAAGATTAAAAATATGGTTGCAACAAGTTCGCAAATGTAATTCTCAGACCTTCGTATACCTTAACTGGAGAAGTTACTCTCTTAATTTCTCAAACTTCTAATTATGATAATTGAGGGGGAGTGTTTACAATTAGGTAAATCCAGAGTAGTTCAATAGAATTTTGAGGGAGAATATGTTTTTATTTTAAGGGCTCCAAGCAACTTATTGCATGACACCACCTTCATTCCAATAAGAAACCTGGTGTGTGATGTATACACACCATTTGGGTTGTCTCCTAGATTACCTTCTCCCCTCAACATACATATTTCTGCATCAATGAAGTTTCTTTTGATTGCAGTTTGTACAGGTGATTCCTGTATATTTGTATTTTTCATTATATCTCTCAGAGTCGTTTAACTTAGTTACATGTTTATGCTCAATGGAATTGTTTTTCTTTGTTTTTGTTGTTGTTTAATAGGCTTCAGTTTTTTAAAGCAATTTTAGATTCACAACAAAATTGAATGGAAGGTAGAAATTTCCAGTACTCTCTGCTACTCTCACATGCCTAGTCTCTCCCGTTATTAGTGACCCCCCGACACAGTGGTACATTTGTTATCACTGATGAACGTACATTGACACATTATTATCACCCAGAGTCTATAGTGGTATTGTGCATTCTATAGGTTTGGACTGACATTTATCCCTAATATTATAGTGTCATACAGTGTAGTTTCACCGCCCTAGACATTCTCTGTGTTCTCCCTCACCTCTAACCCTTGTCAACCACTAATCTTTTTACTGTCTCATAATTTTGCCTTTTCCAGGATGTCTTATACTTGGAATCATACAGTATATAGCATTTTCAGCCTGGCTTCTTTTTTTTTTTTTTTTTACATAAAATGTTTGTTTTATTCCTTTTCTTGGTGAAAGGTCTTGGCTCGTGGGATAAGTTAGCTTTGTTTGGTAACTTGAGATCATCAGAAATTGATTACTTAAATCATTTAAACCTCTTCATCATTTTAATCTTTATGCAGAGTTAAAGATTCAGCCTGGCTTCTTTCACTTAGTAATACATATATAGGGTCCATATTTGTATGACTTGATTGCTCATTTCTTTTTAACAATGAATAATATTTCATTTTATGGATGTACCACAGTTAATCTATTTACCTGCTGGAGATCATCTTTGTTCTTTCTGTATTTTGAATAAAGCTGCTTTATGCAATTATGTATAAAGCAGTTTTAAACATCTGTGTACTAGTTTTTCTGTGGACATAAGTTTTTAACTGATTTGGGCAAATACCAAAGAGGGCAATTGCTGGATTTTATAGTAAGCATATATTTAATTTTGTAAGAAACTGTTAAACTGCCTTTCAAAGTGGCTGTATCCCAATAGAATCTTTTACAAATTAAAATACCATCAAATATCAGTATAAAGAACAAATATGGATAAAGTCATTATTTTTAATAAAATCCCAAATCCAAGACAGAGCATTTCCAAAGATTTTATAGACTTTATATGACCATATAAACCCTGACTTTATACACTAATACCCTTTGGTATATGTGTATTATTTAAGGACAAAGGAGAACAAACATTACTAATATTCAAGTAATACTTGGGTTTGGGTAATAAGATATCAGATATTACCATAAGAAGACTAAGCATTGTTAGAAAAATTTCTGTGCTTGGAAAAACTGCATGTCATAAAAAAATTAGAACCGTTTTTAAAAATATTTAGGGAGATATGGTGACTAAGCCTAGATTCTCCAGTTTACCCACATAATTTTCTGTCTAACCCATTTTCTCTCTAAAAAGTTGATTAAAAATTCTATCTATAATTTGGATTATAAATTGAAGCAATATGTCCAAATCAAAATATTGAACTCATTCATCCAAGGCTCGGTTCACGCACAAACCAGTGTTCAATTTAATTGCAGGAGCTTTGTAAATCCCACAGAGAACTACTTAACCTTTGGACTTTTTTTTTTTACACAGTATAGTCCATGGATATCATTACACTCACTAAACTAATATTTTTACAGTGCTTCATAGCACATCATGCACTTATTTCATATGTATTGCTTAATATAGCCAGAATTCTTTGAAATGCCAAAATTCTCTGGAGCACATGGTATCTCCATATGACAGGATATATTTCCCATTACCACAAATGGGAAAGACAGAGGGAGAAGGAGAAAAATGAATTTCCATAGTTACAAAACCAGGATGTGGCAGTGGTGGGCTTAGAACTGAGTTGCTTTGGCTCCCACAATCCAGGCGCTGACTTACTCCATGCTGAGACTCTGATCAAGGTGAATATACAGACAGAACCACACTAAAAGGCTATTCTGTGATTATGTGGATATAGTGATTCTCATTATAAACCATCTCCATCGTAAATAAGATGTGAAATAAACACGATTCTGGAACAGGGAAAAACTATGAAAACCAGAAATCCATAAAAGAAAGGTGATAACTGCCTTTAAAGAGCACAAGACAAAGTTATGAATTTTAAGACCTTCCTACTCCTTTGGAAGCATTTAGTTAAAAACAGATTGTAGGCATAGTCCAGAATGCAGAGATAGAAAAAGGAATATACAACCTGATTGGGGTAAGAGACAACACTATTTTCACCTGAGAAAAATGCTAAAATAATTTCTCAACTATGATTGAATAAGAATTCAGAACTTATGCACTGGCCTGAGGCACACACACCAAAAAGCAAAACAGTGTCAGGCACGGAATGGAAATATGAATATAAGAACATTCTTAAGTAACCTTTATTCAAAAGCCTAGGGCCAAGTATTTTTCAGAATTCAGAATTATTTGAAATTTACAAAATAACACTCCTAGCTAGGGCTTGAGTAATCAAAGACATTAATATTTCTGCAGCAAAAATATGATAACTCCACTGCGATTTAACAAAAAACATATATAAATAGCTTCTTGTCAATGCAGATCTGGTCAGATTTGGTTACCAAATAAATCAAAGAAAAACTCGGTTTTCAGGGGACTTTGTTTGCTTGTTTGTTTTTCAGATCTCGAAATTGCACAGAAGTTACATAACTATAAAATGATTAAAAATAACATAATTAGAAAGCAAGGAGATATGACATTTTTAGAAAATTAGAATTTCAATTGCCTTATCTCAGGTTCTCAAATGTTAAAGTTCTCTTGAAGAAGAAATACTTTAAGAAATAATTGTTCAAGGACATAGATTTAAGACTTTAGCATTTACAGAAGAATGCTCAACTTCTAGAATAATGAAGAATAAAAGGAAAATTTGATCTTGCCCCATCATGATATACACATGGAAATAATGGGATTAAGTTAATATAACCATCTTAAATTTTGTAGAATATGATTTTAAATGATGATATTTCTGATAAACATATCAGTATTCTTATACTCCTTCATGATTTCGGGGGGAATTTCTATTTAAAAATATCAGAGTAATGTTTCAAGTTTATATATACCACTCAGAACTATCTTCAAGGGCTAATTAACAGAGGTGGGTTAATAGTTCAAGAAATATGTAGATTGTAAAATGCTTGGTGATTCCCTAAAATAGAAAACTATTCAACTGCATGTTTTAGGTATCAAAATTACACAAGAAGCAGCTTTACTAGTTTTGTGCTTACTTAGATTCTCATTTTGGTATTTACTTTAACTCTTCATTAAAGCAGCCAAATTGAACATATGAAAATGTTATCTCTTTTTAGATCCCAGTTGGATCACAGACCTAGCTACCCAAGGTATGCCCTTGATATACCCCCGTGGTTCATATACAGTGATGGAGCTGCTTGCTCATTAATCAAACCAGACAGGGTACAGAACTTGCAAGGTAAAAGTGCCTTTAAACAGACTGCACTTTTCGTAGTCAGTTTATTATCTTTACATGACCAAAAATAGTGATATCCAGGCTGATTATCTACTGTTAGCATTTCAGAACATAGCATAGTAAATTTAAGATAATAAAGTAAGTAGAATTTGTGTTAAATCTCTTAATTACCAGAAAGAAAAAAATAAATATTTTTTAATGAATAATAATAAAAAAAAAAAAACAGGGAATTGTGAGATACTTTCTTTTCTCAACAACCTGGTGGAAGGAAATGAAAACCTATAAGATAATGATGACTCACATCCTTCCAAATAATGCTCCTGGATCTAAACATTTCTATTGCTATTAAGGAGATAACCATAGAGAAAATGCACTGAGAAAGTTAAATGTATGCCCTTCTTTTTTTTACCTACCTCTAACACTGTGTATTTACCACACACACACACAGGTAGACACACAGTAATAAATTTACCATGCATATTTTAATAAAAATTTGCAGTACAAATTTTTGCATCATTAATTTTAAAACATTACTAGATTTATCAGATATTGAATGGAGGTATATGAAAACATATGTTTTCTTACATGAACTTAGCTTTGTACTCTTTTTTCTTTTCTTGAATTGACTCTTTTGAAAGTTATTTTTCTGCAAGTTTCAATAATACATTCCCTGCTAGAACTTCAGTAGGAAACATAGGAGATGGGTATGAACTCTGAAGACATACTGACAATATGAAATGCAATATTACCCATAAGAAAACACAAATTCCTCTGCATGCTTTATATCACTTTAACTTACCATAGTAATCACAATTTACTCTGTTTCCTGGGGATTCCCAAGGCACAGCCAAAGGCAATCAGTTCCTCCCAGCTAGTCATAAATGTCCTGTGTTTCTTTCATTGCTTAAATATTGCCCTAAGATTTTCCTTTTATTACATGTGTTAGAAATTGAGTGAACCATTTCCCAAAAGACACTTATCAAGAAAAAGGTTGACATTTGCAACAATAAGAAGCAGCATGCATAGTGTGTTAATATGAGGTCCTGAAAGATTTGACATGTGTCCCTCTAATGATTTAAGAGTCTTCTCTGTCAGTGTGTTCATTTATTTTCAATAGGAATTAAAATCTTGTAAATGTCAGTACTCTAAACACTACAAAAGTAGGAAAAATAAGTTAGCACTGAGGATAGGCTTTTGTTTATTATTATTATTATTATTATTATTATTATTATTATGTAGAGATAGAGACAAACATTCTTTTTAAACTTACTTTTTCTCATTTGCCACAGATGTACCAATTATGATAAACTATATGCTTTTTACAGAAAAAGAACAGAGTAAAAAAGGACCCAAACAAGTAATGCAAAATAAAAACTTAAGAGATTAATTTAATCATTCTAAAATATACACGTGACACATACTAATATTCATAAAAAATATTAAGTGCTTCCAATGATGGCACAATTAAAATAACAATGCTTAACTCTCAGGTTTGCTACAAATTTATATTCACCTACTCCTTTAAATCTACCTATGCCAAATACCATTCATGCTGGCTGTTAAGTAAAATAGAACAATATGTAGATTACGAGATACAGGTAGGATGGAAGGAGATAATTCTGCAAAGTCCATGTCCTGATTGGCTAAGCTTGAACTTTATCTGAGTAACTTGGTATACTGAAGATACAGTGATATTTCAGTTACCTGGAAGCTGGCATGCAAAATATTCAGAAGTATGAGAGAAATGTGGACCTGAAAGTAAAATGGTCCATAAGTAGTAAAGAAGATACTGTGTCATAGCACTATTTTGCAGCTAAATACTATAGACTTCCTTAGGCTATAACACATAGTAAAATATATTAACCCAATGCCCTCTTATTTGCAAAATCAGGACCAGCTGATCAACCACTGGAAAAGGTCTATAATACCAAAAATCATAAAAAATGTATTTTGATATGTTAATCTGTTTTAAAACACACGGAAGTCCACTCTTCCATCTGTATTTTAACACAGGTACAAGGCCTTTCCTTTGAGTAAGGATCTTTTACATGTCACTCTCCTTCCTTTTTTTTTTTTGCAAATCACCCAGCAATGAATCTTGCTTAAATTCCAGATTCAGTTAAAGTGGCTTTAAAGTTTCAAGTTCCTTGCAGAGCAATCTGAATGTTGATCTTTCTATGGATTTGCCCTTTATTTTTTTAGCGCTTTCAAGACTTTCTAAAACATTCAACATGGTTTTATTCATTGCTTTCACTTGCACATTTTATGTTTACCTAATATTTTACTAGTTCACCTAATAAAAAATAATATTTAAAATAACAATTACAACCAAAATATACATATTTAGCGGCAAAGAACTCATGGAAAAGAAATGATCAGACCAATGTGAAAGATGCCCCTCGCCATCAGCATCAGGGCTTTCCACAGGAAATGAGGTCTTTGAATTTAGTGAGTAGGTTAAATGGGATCCCCACTATGGTCTGGAAGGGGCTTTAGGAAAATTGCCAGACATTCTCTTGTTCTCCCATCATTACTTTTCCACCCTGGTGCTTTGCTCAAATCAGCATATTTATGGTTTGGGTACATAATAACATAATGATTTCCCTGTTTCCCTCATCCGTGTACATTTTAAAATGTAGAAATATAATCTATATTGAAAATATGCAATGTTCTTGTGAAATGGATTGAGTTGGAAGAGACCTACAGTTGTTCTTTTATTTTGACAAACAGCAAAGATTTTTATAAAATGTATTACCGTATTTATTATTTTACACATATTAAGCTAAAGAATAAAAGTAGTTTTCTTCGTTAGAAACTCCTAATATGGAACCGCATGAATTTTTCCAGTATTTATTTATTTATTTTTTAAAAAGTTTTCCAATTTTAATGACTGTTATTTTCCTATCAAACTTTACTTTTCAGACTAAATTACCTAGCTTTGCTACTTCCTTTTTATAGAGAGTGATTTTAAAATCTTGTACTGCTTAACACTCAGCACCACTTTAACATATATCAAATGACATCTTGGCTTATTGAGTCGAAAGTAAAAGCAATTAGATAGCTAAGTGACTTATCAGAAATGTGTACTAGGATCACAGCTATGAAAATGTGGGTCATTTATTTTACAGAACTCAGTGTCCTCTGAAATATTTTGGAGTCTGTGTGCTCATTTTGTGACATATATTTAGGAAATCAGTAATTTTAGATATTACTAAAGTCAGAAAAAGCAAAATGAGTAAACTTAAATTTTAAAATTTGGCACTTGGCTATAGAAATTTAAGTGCAGAATAGCATAATTAAAATTAAGCTCCTCTGACCTGCTACAAGTAGAAAATGTTAGCACTTTATTCATACAGTAGTTATATTTTAAGCAAAATAAGCATTCTAAAATAGTGACTGATAGAATGTTCAGTAAAATTATTGAGACAAATCTCTGAATTTTAGGCATAACTACTTTGATTGCCTTTTGTCCAAGATATGCTTAAGCAAACAGCAAATCTCTCTCTCTGTCTCTCTGTCTCTCTGTCTCTCTCTCTCTTTCCCTCCCTCCATATAAATACATACACACATACACACAAACATGTGTATTTATATATGTAGCTGTCATATGTGTATGTATACTGTATGTTTCAGGATATTTTCACATATGCCACTTCATTCTTTTCTTTAAACAGTCTTCATGAGTTAGGTGATATTATTCCCATTTAACAGTTGATGGTATTAAGGGGCAGAATACTTAAATGACTTGCAGAATGCCTAAGTGTTAATAGTTCGCAGAGCAAATGAAATTGGGTAAGCTGAGATAAAATGAGAAATAGTCTCAATATTATTTATTTCATGCAATAAGAGCCTCAAGGTTAAACACAGGTATTAAAATTTAAATGTCAGTCATAATAAGAATACCATAAATGTTACTAGAAAGTCATAAAAAACAAGGGAACAACTTTCTAATTCAAAAAAATATATATTTAAATGAAATTTAGGTCATTTGGAGAGAATTAAATACAAATGTATTTTTAGTTGATACTAACTAGAACTGTCAATATATACTTACAATGAGGAAAGTTATAAAGGTATAATCACTTTCTGTTATTTGTGGTCAGATCACATTCATTCATTCATTCATCCTTCAACATATATTTAATGAGTACCCACAACATGCTGGCACTGTTCTATATTTCAGTAGTGTGTTCAACTCTGGGCACCTCACTTAAAAAGAAAAGAAAATTAGGCCAGCATAGCTTGAAGGCCTACCAAGTGCCAAACATTTTCATGTATAACAAAAATTATTATCTTAATAATAATAATAGTTAACATGAACTGAGACCTTATTTTGTGCTAAATGCATTAACAGCATTAATTATTTATAACTCACAACAATCTTACTAGGTAGATGCATTTTTATCCTCATTTTCCCAAAAGGAAACTAAAACACACACTTTACATAATTTGCCCAAGCTTTCAGAGCCAGCAAACTCTAAGCTAAGATTCAAAACCAAATAGTTAAGCAGCAGAGTGCAAGTTCTTATGTACTATACTATATCTACCATTTTTTAAAACTTTTGTTAAATTTATTGGGGTGACATTGGTTAGTAAAATCATGTAGGTTTTGAGTATACAATTCTGTAATACTCATCTATATATCGCATTGTGTGTTCACCACCCAGAGTCAGTTCTCCTTCCATCACCATATATTTGATTCCCTTTACTCTCTTCTACCACCTCTTTTCCACCCTTAACCTCTGGTAACCAATACACTGTTGTCTGTGTCTATGAGTTTTTGTTGTTTTTTTTTAGTCTTGTACATTTGTTACTTTCAGTTGTATATCCCACATATGAGTGAAATCATATGGTGCTTGACATTTTCTGTCTAACTTATTTTATTTAGCATGATAATCTCAGGATCTATCCATGTTGCCAACAAATTAGTTGGCACTAATTCATCCTTTTTATGGCTGAGTAATATTCCATTGTGTGTATGTACCACATCTTCTTTATCCAATCATTTATTAAAGGATATTTTGGTTGTTCCCATGTGCAAATCAGTCAATGTGATACACCACATTAAAAAAAAGGATACATTCATATCATATCAATAGATGCAGAAAAAACATTTGACAAGATACTACATCAACTTATGATTAAAACACTTAATAAAATGGGTATAGAAAGAAAGTACCTCAACATAGTAAAGGCCAAATATGACAAACCCTCAACTAATATCTTACTTAATGGTGAGAAACTGAAAGCTTATCCTCTGAGGTCAGAAGCAAGACAGGGATGCTTCCTGTTATTCAACACAGTATTGGAAGTCCTCGCCAGAACAATCAGGCAAGAGAAAGTAATAAGAGGCATCCAGATTGGCAATGAAAAAGTCAAATTGTGACCTTTTGTAGATGACATCACAATTCTTTATATAGAAAACCCTAAAGACTCCACCAAAAAACTATTACAAGCAATAAATAAATACAGGAAGGTTGCAGGATATAAAACCAATATACCAAAATCCATTGTGTTCCTATACACTAACAATAAAATTTAGAGAAAGTAATGAAAAGAAAAAAAAATATCCCTTTTGCAGTTGCAACAAAAGAATAAAATACCTAGAAATAAACTTTTAAAAAATGATACAAAGAACCTATACACTGAAAACTATAAAACATTATTAGAAGGAATTAAAACAGAAACAAGCAAATAAAAAGACATTCTGTGTTCTAGTATAGTTAAAGTGGTCATATTACCCAAAGCAATGTACAAATTTAATGAAATCTCCATGAATATCCCAATGGTATTTGTTAAAGAAATGGAACAAAAAATTCATCAGGTTTTTATGGAATCACAAAAGACCTCAAATAGCCAAAGCAATCCTGAGGTAAAAGAACAGGGATGGAGATATCACACTGCCTGATTTCAATTTATACTACAAAGCAACAATTATCAAAATAGCACGGTATTGGCAGAAACACACACACACAGACCAATGGAATAGAATTGAGAACGTAGAAATAAACCCACGTATATATGAGCAAACAATTTTTGCAAAGGATCCGAAAATGTACAACAGAGAAATAAAGCCTCTTCAATAAATGGTGCTGGGAAAATTGGAAAGCCACAGGTAAAAAAATGAAACTAGCCTGCTTTCTGTCACCATATATCAAAATTAACTCAAAATGGATCAAAAATCTAAACATAAGACCTGAAACAATAAATTGCAAAGAAGAAATCATAGATACTGAACTTATGGACCTTGGGCTTAGAGAGGATCTTACGAATTTGACCTCAAAGGCAAGGGAAGTAAAAGCAAAAATAAATGAATGGGACTATATCAAACTAAAATGCTTCAGCATAACAAAAGAAACCGTCAATAAAGCAAATAGTCAACCAAACAATGGGAAAAGATATTTGCAAACAACATTTGCGATAAGAGGCAAATATCCAAAATATATAAAGAACTGGTACAACTCAACAACATAAAAACAAGCTATCCAGTTAAAAAATGGGCAGAAGACCTTAATAGACAGTTCTCCAAAGAAGACATACAAATGTCAGATGTATGAAAAAAATGCTCAATTTCACTAGCTATTAGGCAAATGCAAATAAGAGCCACAATAAGATATCACTTCATACCGGTTAGAATGGCTATTATCAACAAGACAAATAATAAGTAATGAAGAAGTTGTGTAGAAAAAGGAACCCTCATGCACTGTTGGTGGGAATGCAAATTGGTACAGCCACCATGGTAAACAGTAAGGTGTTTTCTGAAAAAATTAAGAATAGAATTACCATATGACCCAGTGATTCCTCTTCTGAGTAGCTACCTAAATAAAGAAAATATTTATCCATACAGTTTTAGGTACTCCTATATTGATTACAGTATTATTCTCAGTTGCCAAGACATGGAAACAACGAAAGTGTCCTTTGATAGATGTTTGGATAAAGAAGATGTGGTACATATATACTGTATCTACTATTTTTGATCACTTATAAACACTTTTTATTCATCATTTATTTTAATCCTCAGAGATCTTCACTATTTCACAATAACTCTCCAAAGCAAATATTATTTTCATTTGAAAATTCAGGAAATCTGAGTTTTAGAAGAGGTTAAAAAACTTGCCTAAGGTCATTCACCTCAGCATACCTCTCAAATCTACCAAGCAGAGCTGCATTGTGGCACATTAGCAGCACTACGTTACTCGGGAATAGGTTCAGAGTACATCTGGAGCACCAGCAAAATAAAGGTACAAAGAAACAGGCATATGTGTTTAACAAATTGTATACTCGCAGTTTAATAACTTGAAAAATTTGCATTGTTATCAATAGAAGAAAATATTAGAATTTAATTGGATTCATTTCTTCTAATTAAATGGTTTAATGTTGTTTTCATTTTAATTATATATGTGTGGGGTGGAGTGGACCATGATCAGACACTACAATTTTCATTGATCAGGGCCTCTAAGAGTCTCTTATTCTGTGTTTTTTGTTTTACGTTCATAAAAGTTACATGAACTAGTATTCTTTGTTGCAGAAGGCAAGCTGAGAAAATTCAATTTAACATGTTCAAGTTCATAACACTAGTAAGTAGCAGATATGTAATGTAAATTAAAAGCATTGTGACACCAAAATCCAAGTACTTTCTAAGATATCATGCAGACAACTAGTCTATTCAGAAGAAAGCTACTTACATACTAATAAGACTTGAAATCATGTCAGAAGAGAAGCAGTTAAAATAAATAAATGGGTTACCCTGGAGAAGAAAAAACTCAGGGGACTATAAAACTGACTTCCAAGGTATTGCCACATGTAAAATGGATATAAAAATTGTATTATCCCTGTAAGGCAGGACTCGCAGCAAAGGATGGAAAGAAGAGTGGCAGATTTTGAATTAACCTAAGAACTGTGTTGACAGTCAAAGCTATTACCAGGGATGTCTGGGTACATACTGAATAACTACGCTGGTATGATGGAACTTACAAGCATTAATGGCAGGAAGAAAGGTATCTCAAACACTGGCTCTCAAGGATGCCTGCATTTTGGAATCATCTGGAAAATTCAAAAAAAAAAAAAACGCACGAAAACACAAAAAACAAACTTATGTCCAGGTACCACCTCCAATAATTGTGATTTAATTGGTATGGCCTGTGTCCTAGGCATGGAGATTTTATAAAACTTCCCAGGTAATCGGTTTTAATGTTTAGCAATATTTGCCAAAGTGCCTATCACTCTTGAGTCTCCAGGACAACGTCATACGATGACTCAAACTAGGAACCATGAAGTAGTACTGTGAATAACAGCAATTTTGAAGACTATTTTTAACAAGGCATGCATAATAATTTGAGCACATATTTGGAGTCAGAGTGGAGTCTTGTCTCTGCCAACTAATCACTCTAAAGCTCAGTTGCTTTATCTACATAGTGAAATACTACAGTTCTCCACTTATGGGATGGTAGAGAGAATTAATGTAAGATCTAGCACAAAATCTATACAAATAGCCGTTATTACTTATATGATTAATTTCAGTGAGGTAGAAAGTACTGTAGAGGAGTTTATTTTTCTTTCCTAAGCTCATGTGTGGGAGTATATGTGTATACTGGGGGAGTGATGAATAGTGAGAACAGCGTGTTAGGCTTTTGGATAATTACTGACCTCGTTTTGTCCTCTGCTTTCTATTGCATATTTTTCATACCCTTCAAGCTTACTCAATGTGCTATATTACTTTTAAGTGAAAGTGTAAGTTCACCAAGGTGATTAAAAGTAATGCCTTATAGGATCTGAGGTCATAGCACTCAGCTGTATATCCACAGCAATTCTAGCGGTTAATCCTGCTGTGAATTGATTTAATTTTGAAAGTTTGGGGCCATGGGAATCTGACAAATAATATACATAAAAGTATAAGCACATTTGAACACTCAGCTATCCATGCTCTTTGTTTTCAATCTTTTAGCAATTGCTTCCTTTCCCAAAGTCTTCTAAGTTGAGCAAATTCTCTTTTGTAAGATTACCAAGGTCTTGATTATATTTGTATGAGCTCATATTCTTTCATGAGTATCACAGCCTCTGTGAGGACTATTGGGAAATGAACGTCAGAAAACTGGCTCTCATAAATGCTTTGAGAACAAATATGCATCCCATCATATTTCAATATAAAATATTTAAGGAAAACAAAACCATGAAACTAATGTTTTTGTTTTTAAGGAAAAGAAATATGCCAATGAATTTGCAAAATCCCTTGAAAATGTATCTTTAAGATAACATTCATCCAGAGCCTTTCACTTCCATCATAACGCTTTTGAATCTTGCGTCCATCTAGAGTACTTCTAATAATGCTGTTCTGTTTATCAATTGTCCTGATATTTTTTAAATTTCTTCCAAAAAGTCTTTTTTAATTTTTTCAAGCCTCTTTCTTACTTAACGTACATTTTTACTTTTTTTTGGTAATGCGTTTTATTTAGATTTCATTTGCATGCCATTTTAAGAATTTAAAACCATTTTGAGAAATACTGCTAAGGTTCCTGTTTTATAGACATATAAAATGGAAAAAACAGTATTATAATTAAGAACACATGGTTCTTATTTTGGCTCCATATCTTAATACATTGGTAACCTTAGACGATTTAACCTCTATATCTCATTTTCTCCCCTAAATTGATTAAATGAATCATGTTTGTAAAGCACTTAGAATATTATCTGATATTTAGTGAGGACTACATAAATAAGCACTGTGGATTTATTTTGGGGTATTAGCATACGCCCTGACATGATAAGTAGTCAATGAATACATTTAAGGTCAGTCACGTTTATCCACAATTAATTGCTTCTGTGATATGAAATAAACACAATCTCTTAAAGCTTTAATAGCCTCATCTTAAACATAAGGACTGTAATAGTATCTATTTTTGGTCACGGGATTGTTGACAATCAAATGCAATATGAGAGACTAGTTAAAATAAAACTAAAGAACTTTGAAAATGCAAGTTATTACTAAAAATTGACATTAATGTATTTTCATGTGTCAGGCAGAAGGGAGTTTGTGGAAGCATAGCATTGGGAAAGAGCTGAGGGACTTTTAGGGAAAGAATGTTCTGTCCAAAGGATACTTGCCTGCAAATATCACTGCCAAAAAAAAATGTTTTAAGCTACCTTCTGTGCCATCTTATTGCATACAAATATTTACCTATCCAAAGATTTTTAAAGGGTTAATTTAAGTGGTTTGGGGTGAATTACAGTTTTGTGTGTTATCCCTTCATCTCTCACATTGTGAGGAATTACATTTCTAGTAGCTGACTCCAAATGATGATAGATTCTAAATTACTAACATCTACAGTAGTAAAATTAATTGAATGACCATAATATTTGTCCAGTATAAATTAGAGTTATAATTGACATTTACATACTTTAAAATAGTAGCTATCATGGCTCACTTCCCACTGATAATCTCACGTATGTCTTTCCTCTTCTTCTTTTGGAAAATGTTATCTTACTAAAGCAAAATTGTTAATCATGATCAGCCTCCAGTTAAATGCAGAAATATTCAATCTTTTGTTCCCAGAAATGTTTTTCAGAGTAAAATTATAGCTCAATATGAAAGACATATTTCTGTCTTAAAATTAGCACTAAATATTTTACTTGTGGTCTTTTGGCACATTTGCTGTTCACATAGAAGAAATATTTCCATTTTCTGCAGTGGGCATTTAATTTTAAGGTGAAGCATTCTATTCAGAGCAAGTGAGTGCTTTCTTCACAAACATACAAACCTATATTTAAGCACACTGTGAAGTTACATCACACACATAAAAAATATTTTCATTTTTGTGACTTTAATCTTTTTTTAGTTTTTAATATTTTGTGGTAAAAACACTTCATGTGGGATTTACTTCTTTCAAAAAATTAAGTGTACAGTACCCTTTTATTGACCATGTATGTAATATTTTACAGCAGATTTCTAGAGTCTTTTTTATTCTTTACAAGATACTTTTTGACAAAACTTTTGGTTTGTTTATTTTAAGAGGCCATTGAACCACTTAGAATAAATATGCTTAGCCGCCTGCCTTACATTAGAATATGGTTGTAGATTTGCAGAAATGTGTTATGTGTGTGAGTGCATGCATGTGTGTATTCAAACCTCTCTGAAGCCACATAATTCAAACAGAGGAGGCAAGCTGAATCATGAATATTAAAATGCATCTTTCATGTTGAGCTCAGCTTGATGTTAAAAGAGTTTAGGATTAATTACTGTAAGAGTTTTATTTTCAAAAAATGAAACAAATATTTGGTTATATCTCCTGTTAACTACACTGCATCAGTGGACCACTTTGGGATATGCCAAAATGTATTAGGATAAAATGAAAGCTAAGGAGAAGTTAATTGTTTTCTCTAACATAACAATCCAAAGTATATGCAATACTTCTTCTTTGTTGTATCTTTTTAGTAATAATGTTACTGATCACTTCACCATAGTAAATGGTGTTAGTATTTGGAAACTACGGTGATGTTTTTAACTGCATTGGAATTTAGAGTGCAACAAGATTTCTTTCTTAAAATGAATAGATAGACTGAAATACTGAAATGTCTCCATAAAGTGACAGAAAATATTTCTAGGCCTTTAGGAGTATATTATGATTAACATACCTAATGGAAAAAAAAAAATGTGTCATCCAAAAGGGAGTTTGTTTAGTCCAGGAAGCAAAGTATGAGGATAGAGTTGAGGTTTTCCCAGGGAGAAGATATTCAGCTCCAAGAATACTCTCTAGAAGGCTCATATTTTAGCAAATGCCACTTAGCATGCACACACACACACACACACACACACACACACACACACACTGGACTACTACTCAGCCATAAAAAAAATAAATATTGCCATTTGCAACAGCATGGATGAATCTTGAGAGTATCATACTAAGTGAAATAGTCAGACAGAAACGGATCAGAACCATATGATTTCACTCATATGTGGGATATAACACAAGAAGCAACAAACAAAACAAACTCATACACTGATAACAGCATGGTGATTATCAGAAAGAAAGGTGGTGGGATGAGGCTGAAAAGGGGACAAGGGGTCATTTATACGGTGATAGAAAGACACTTGACTCTGGGTGGTGAACACACAATGCAATATACAGATGAGGTGTTATAGACTTGTATACTTTAAACCTATGGTATATAATGTTATTAACCAGTGTTATTGTTACACCAATAAATTTAATTAAACATAAAGAGAAATTAAATATTGATCCGTCTTCAGTTAACATGCTAAGTAAGCCATTTTGATTATAATTTGGCTGCCTTCGTAGCACCTATATGGAGACAAAGTTGAATAATTTATCTACTTCCCTAGTATAGTTGGCATTCTTACTGTATAGGGATCAATTTAGAATCCTGAGTTTATGTACCATCTCATAAACTCACTTTCTCGTGATTCTGCTCTGAGTGGTGGATCTACTCTGGGAGTACTAAAAAGAGCTTATCATTCTGCAGTCTGACAATTAAACACTAGAATTTCTGAAAAAAATCACCACTATGTCATCCCTTCAATGATGATGACAGATTTAGCAGAGACTTCTACAGGGCTATCATGTGAGGCATTGTTGTAAGTTCTTTACATATACTAACTCATTCTATAGTCATAAACGGTCTTTGAGTTAAGCATTTTTCTTGTATTCCTCTTTTTGTGTGAAGAAATTGAGTCAGAAAAGTAAACAGTAGAAAAAGGCATCAAACCCAGGCATCTGGTTCCAGAAACGGTGCACTTGACTTCTGCGTGCCAGAGTACTTCCAGAGTACTTATTAACATGATTGTTAATGTTATAAAATGCTTATTAATATTCCTATTAATATGACAGCCTATTTTAGGTTTCTTCTGTGAAGTTTTAAATTTTTTTTTCTATAAAGCTAAATACAGTTTTATAACAAGTTAAATAGGAATTCAAATGTTGGTTTTATATTACTTAGTAATGTATCTGGATTCCAAAGATCATGTAATATGCTACTTCCAATCAATTTTTAAATTATTAAAATGTAGAAATACAGTTTTAAGCATTTTTGGAATAATTGACATAGCATTTTTAAAACAGTGCAGAAGAATCAAGAAAGTAAACTACAGCATTTTTAAAAGAGTTTTAAAATACTCACCTACTCTTACACAGAATTATATAAGAAAGTTGGACTTTACTAAGCTGAAATTACATCTATTTTATTAGTCACTGCCGGTACATGAGAGTTGCTGTATATTAATTGGTCTTTTTCTATGTATTTAAAATTAACGGAAAAAATGAATGTCTGAAAAAATAAATCAGTAAATCTCTAAATACTGCATAATCTTAAAATAATCCTTACAAATACTTACTATAATAAATCCATTTAGGGAATACATATGTATGAATATTCTTACTGTGGACTTGATACCTATAAGGCACTAAGAGAGGCACAGAATCAATTATGAAACTCTCCCCTTTTAATCTAATATAAAAAACACTAACAAAATTATAAAATAGCAAAAATCGCAATAATGTAGCCAGGATATGTTAAGTACTATAAAAAGGTCTAAGAGAAGAGGCTATTTCTGACCGGACATTTATTTACTGAACACACATTTATTGTGCTACTCCTGCTGCCAGGCTCAGTGTGAGATGACTGGGGGATACAGCAGTGACCAGATAAAAGTCTTTGTGTTCAAGGCTTTTATTGTGGATGCTAGTGACAGGAGAAAGACTAAACATTATCAAATTTGTAATGCTAAGTGATGTGTTTTCTTATCTGGTAAGATAGTCAAGAAAGAGAAGAAAACACAGTGACAAGAGGGAATTGGTTGGAGATGAGACCTGAATTGATAACAACTGCTGAGTGACACTACCGATAATATTAAAACTGCTCAGAAATTATAATTGAAAATACAACCATTATATTTGAATATTATAATGTATGTATCACCATATTCTATATAAGTATATAGATATTTTATAATTATAATCAAATTAAATGAACAAATGTAAATAAAAAAAAACTTTTAGGTACACATATGCTTGAATTAAATAATATAATTTAACATCTAATTTCAAATATTATTAAACATTAACATGAGAATCCACAAATGTATAGACCTAGGACATATTGAGTACATTACTTAATACTGTACCAAATATTGGACCATATTTATCTTAAATTCTACAATGATTAACATGATTTTTATCCCTTGAAGAGGTATGGCATGGTGTCCATGACCATATACTCTGGGTCCTACATCCAGGGTAGAATTTTACCTTTGTTGTTTTAGCTGTCTGACTTTTGACAAATTCTCTTTCTTTTTTGACAAATTCAGTGTTCCCTCTACTGCTATGGAGATAATGGGTGTGTCTATTTCATAGGTTTGTTTAGAAAATGTAAGCAGAGAATCTATCTAAAGCACTTAGCATTATGCCCAGAACACAGCTATTTCTCTATACATGTCACCATGGTTATTACTAATGAGATACTGAATATTTTATTTGAATTGTTCACAATTATAAATGTAATTTTGTTATATTCCGCTGATACATCACTCAGTACTTCTGTTTTTCTTTAACCACAATGGTTTAGAACTGCTAGGACTTTGGGAGGAAAAGCAACAACAATGATTTCCAATACCATTTACCCAATATAGGTTTGCATTGCTTTTTAAAAAATTTTCAAGCTCAATTTTATCACTTAGGAAGATACATTGAAAATTGAAGAACAAGAGAAAAAGACGTCATTTATACATCTAGAATGTGAGCAATGTCTAGACTGCCATATATTGGAAGTAATCTTTCACAAAGACAGACTACAAAATATCAAAAGTTGGTTATAAATTTGTATGCATGCTTAAAACACACTTCTGAATTTTGGAGAATTCAAATGAAGAAAATACTCATTTGACTAATCAATCATTTATCAACCTCACATGCATACATTTATAATAACTATAATTTAAGTAAAGGCTATTTACAAAATAATATTTTAACAACACTTTCATTTCATAATTCTGTTTAAACTTTGCTGAGTATATAGCAATAAACACACAAACACACGCAGACGTAACAGAAGTGCTCCATACAATCAGAGTGGCATCTGTTGTAAACCACCATTAGGAGACAAAAATCCAACCTGTTTATTAAAGGGAGAGAAGAATGTTAATTTTCTTCTCACGCAATATGACTTTGGGAGGACTCAAATTCCAGATCAATTCTCAGACATATTTGGGCAACCATTTTATTGTTCTATCATGGAAGGTAGATTCACCTCAAGGGCATTCAGGAGCAGAAACAGGGCATTGTGAAGGACAGGGAGTTGAAACAAAATCACAGCTTGAGAGAACTTATGTGTCATGAAGTCATGAAAATGAGTAAATCCCTAAAAAGAAGTTTCAGTTTTGAAATGTTTGCATTCTCAGAGAGCTGTTCTTCATTCAAAAATCACAAACTTTTTTTTTTTTTCCAGAACACATATCATATGCCAAGAACTCTGCCAAGTCCTGAGGGTTAAGATTAATAGGATACTCTCTCTGCCCTCAATGAGCTGACAGTTCCAGCTGAGAAGCTATAAACAGATGCCCAGCATACTGAATATATGACACCCAGGAAAAACTCAATAAATATTTGCTTACTCAAGGAATGTTGATGATATGGAAACTACCAAGACAAGAAAAATTTATACCCCAACCTCAGGACAAAGGAAAGACTTTCTGTCAAAAATGAAAACTTTGAAGAAAGGAAAGAAGAGATTTCCAGACTGAAGGGACAATTTAAGTAAAAGCCTGGAACATAAAACCTAGAGTATTCTGACTGATCTGCTCAGCATTACAACAGTGTTGTTAAGTGTGAGGTAAAATAAAGGCATTACACTTTTAGCAACAGAGAATGAGATATGATTGAAGGGCAAGTGACCTAAAAAAGCCAACCTGCTAGAAATGGTCATAGAAAGTGAATCTTAGAGCTCTGTGGGTAGGCCAGCTTTTGGAGTTTGAGACTCTGTAAGATTAAAATGGGTACATATTTTCTTTTGTAGCCACATCTCCCATTACCCTCTTAAGTAAGGAAAACTTACTGAGGAAAGGTAAAAAAAACACAAAAGACATTTTCTTTCCCTTGGCTACAATAATAATAATGCCATAGTCTTCCAAAAATACTTTAAATCATGGGAATTGCTTAAAACATCAACCAACTCATTTTGGAAAAAAATATAAAACTACAACTATGACTTTTAAAAATTAACATTTTGTAAGCATAGTTGTGGATTTACAGACATTTTTCAATGATATTTCCTACTTAATTTATGTAATTTAAACAATAATTAAATATGATTCAGTTTTCTAAATTCTACAGAATAATCAGAAGCAAGGACAGAGGAGAAAACTGCAATCATAAGTAGCTTCTAATACAAAAGCATCCTAACCTAGAGTATGGCTGGGAGTATATGCAGAGATCTTTTCATTTTCAATAAGCAGTATGGCTTTTTTTTTAAGCAATTTTTAATTTAGGATAGTTGTAGATTTACAAAAAATCATGGAGATAGTACAGCGTTATTATATATCTTATACCCAGTTTACCCTTGTATTAATATTTTACTTTAGAGTAGTATGTTTGGAACAATTAATAAATCAATATTGATACATTATTATTAACTGAAGTCCATGCTTGATTCAGATTTAGTTTTTCTTTAATGTCCTTTTTCTATTCCAGGACTCATCCAGGATACCACATTGCATCTACTCATCATGTTTCTTCAGGCTCCTCTCTGGCTGTGACAGTTTCTCAGACGCTCCTTGGTTTTTGAATGACTTTGATAGTATTAAGGACTACTGCTCAGGTATTTTGTAGATGGTACCTTAACTGGGATTTTAGACAATTAGAAAAGTGATGCTTTTCTTATGATTAGACTGAAGTTATGGGTTTTTTTGGAGAAAGAACTACACAGGTTAAGTGCCAATCTCATTACATCATATCCAAGGGTATGTAATATGAAATACGACTTATCACTGTTGATGTTGAACTTGATTACGTGGCTGAGGTAGTGTTTTCTGGTTTATCCACTGTAAAGTTAGTTTCGTTTTCCCCTTTGTTTCAGACTGCATTATTTAGAGGGGAATCTCTATCACAGCCCACACTGAAATTTAAGATATGGGGATTATTATGTTCTACCTCCTTATGGAAGGATACCTACATAAATTATTTGGAAATCCTCTGCATGGATGTTTACTTTATACTTTGAGTTATAATAGAACACCACTTTATTTACTTTGTTGTTCAAATTGTTCCCGCATTAGACACAGAGCTCTTTCAGCTGGCTCCTGTTCCCTTTTGACACAGTCCCATCAACATGAGCTTTTGTTTTTGTTTTGTTGTTGTTTTCGGAGCCTATCCTTACTTCTGGAACTATAATACAAGGTGCTCTTGACTCCTCTTGTATAGCTCCTGCGTCAGTGCTAGAATTACCTATTTATCCCAGAAGTCTTGCTTCCTTTTATCCGAGAATGGTGCTACAGACCAAGATGGGGACTCTAGGGATACTTGTTGGAGTATTGCTGCCAGGCCTTCTCAGCTGACAAAGAAAGCAAATACCGGGGGTGCCAAAAAAAAAAAATGTATATGGGTGGATACTTTGGTCACTGTTGCTCAAGCAGTAGTTCGCCATAATCACAAGTGTCTGGACGTTGATGGTAACCATGTTGAGCACGTCTTGTAATTGCAGAAGTCAAACGTGACTTGTATTTGTCTTTTGTTATCAGTATATATTATTATAATTTTAATACATTTCTTTCCTTTCTTAATATGTGTATACATTTTTTTGCTACCGTACATGTGTGTATAATAACCCATCTAGTAAACATGAATGCCTGTTGATATCTTCAACTTTAATCCATTACTACATGGATCATTCTAGAATACTCCCTTGTTTACCTGCAACCTCCTACCCCATTGCTGAGAATTCTGGCTTTCATCATTAACAATCCATTTACGTAATCGTTTAATTCCAATATAGGTATATGGTGGTTTTCACAATTGTCAATCTGCACATCCTTGTCGGCAGTTTGCATTATCAAGAGTTTTAATTTTTAAAAGCCATTGTAACAGGTATGAAGAAGTATGTTATTGTTGTTTAATTTGCATTACCCCAAGGTGAAATGACGCTGAGTGTCTTTTCATATGCTAACTAGGCATCTTTGATGAGGTATCTTGAGACCATTTGTCCATTTTTCAACTGGTTGTTCTTTTTCTTATTATTGAGTTTTAAGAGGGTTTTGTTTTGTTTTGTTTTTTTGTATATATTGGATATAAATGCTTTATATGATACATATTTTGCAAATACATTCTTGTAGTCTGTAACTTGTATTTTTTTTTCTTAGCAGTGTCTTTTGCACAGTTTTTAATCTTAATAAATTCTAACTTCACATTTTTTTTTTCTTTCATGAACTATGCTTTCAGTGTTGTATCTAACACTCATCAATCAAACTAAGGTCATGTAAATTTCCTTATATGTTTTATTCTATAAGTTCTATAGTTCTGCACGGTATACTTAGATGTATGTATCATTTCAATTTAATTTTTGTGAAAGGTGTAAGGTCTGCCTAGAAAACTGTAACTCTGAATTTTAAAAGTAAACCCAGATGAAGGTAATTTCTAGCCAGAAAAAATACCAACTTAAAGTTATTTTAGTATTTGTTTCTCTGTGATACTGAAAAGAAAATCTCCAAAACTTTAAATTCCATAACAGGTACACTTAGTTCTCTGTAAATGGGACTTGCCTACCTCTCCAAATCAATATTCTGGTATTCTCTGACTTGCTCAACACTGCCCTTCAATCACACTGGCCATCTTTCTAAATGCCAAAGGTTTCTAACCTCAGAATCTTGACACATTCCATTTCTCCTGTTTCAAAAATATTTCCCTGTTTTTTTTATATATCTGATTCCACCTTAAAATTTTATCTTCTCTGGGAGATCTGTCCTAATGATCCACCATTTAGTCTAGGAAAATGACCAAGTAGTTTTCCTATATTAATATTTTTCATCAAATTGTTCTTTTATATCACTTACCAAGATATATAATTGCAATGAGAGACAGAGAGAGAAAGAGAGAGACAGAGAGAGACTACACACAGAGAGCTTTCTTTTAGGCTAAAATCTCCACGATGCTATGGATAATATATTTTTTTTTATTACAATATCCACTGCCTAACATGAGACCTAACACAGAGCTTCAATAAATTTTTGTATAATATTTGAGTTAATTCCCATCACATTTTAAAATGTAAAAACAGCATTATTGTGTGAAATAAAATTTGAAAAGCAAAATGTGGAGATATGCAATAAAGAATATGTTAAAGCCAACAAAACGTGTATAATTAAGATAGTAATTATACTTAAAACATACTAAAATTTATTTTACTAGTAAAGGTTTAAGTATTTTATCATTCCAAATTAGGTACATTGCATTAACTATTAGCCAACAGAGAAAAAAATTGAATACTCTCCAAATATTTTCTAATTCATGGACAAGACCACACTACTTTTACTATAATCAAAATGATAAATCATGAAGATAATATTAATAAAAATCATTCTCTGTTTGTATCCTCACTTTACAAATTGATTTTTTTCTTATGTTCATTAATTTATAGTAGTAAAATGCTTTAGTATAGAAAATAGTAGGAGCAAAACAGATAATATCTCATAATGACAAATTAAAAAGTTCTAAAATAGGAACTGCAATGCATCTTTTTTGTATTAGTATTAGATTTTACTTATAAAAAAAAAATTCCCAATATTGAAATTCTTGTGAAAAGGCATTATATCTTAATTTTTCATAATTTTCTTCTTGTTGGAAGAAATAATTTCCTTCCATGTGGAATTTCAGATAATGGCCATTCAGAATTTAGGGTCTTGTTATTTTTGTTTTTAAGATTTTTATTAAAAATATAGCTAACATATAACATTATATCAGTTCCAGGTGTACACCATAGTTGTTCAATATTTATGTACCTAAAGAAGTGATCACCATGATAAGTCCAGCAACCATCACACTGTCACAATTAGTATTGACAATATTCCCTATGCCGTACATTACGGCCCCATGACTTATTAGTTTTATACCTGGAAATTTGGACCTCTTATTCTGCTTCACCTACCTCCCCCCTTTTAATTTTTCAATTACAGTTGACATGCAATATTATTTTATATTAATTTCAAGTGTACAGCATAGTGGTAAGACATTTATATAATTTAAGAAGTGATCCCCCTGTCTAGTCTTACCTACTTGGCACTATACATAGTTATTACTATATCATTGACTATATTTCCTATGCATTACTTTATATCCCCATGACTATTTTGCAACTGCCAATTATACTTAATCCCTTCATCTTTTTCACCCTGTCCCCCCAACTCCCCTCCCAGTTATCACTCGGAATCTACGAGTAGTACCATCTGACACTATGCATAGTTATTGCAGTATTATTGACCATACTCCTTATACTATACTCTATATCCCCATGATTACTTTGTAACAGCCAATTTGTGCTACTTAATCCCTTCCCCCTTTTCACCCATTCCCTAAACCCTCCTCCCATCTGGCAACCATCAAAAATCTTGATATTTTTAATAATATTCATTTATAAACATAAATTTTCAGAATCACTGATCTTCACCTACATCTCTGAAAATTTCCTGAGAGCTGTCATTTTTGGTATAGGTACAGCTTTTCAGAATTATTAATCAATGTGAGACTTATGAAATATTGCTTAAATAGGGAGAAAATTGCTCACAGGACAATCACTGCATCTTACCAAAGACATTAGGAAACTTCCAACTATACAATATGACACAGCCAAATGTGGCTAGGATTCATTCAGGTTTATTCTCTAAAGGTGTGTCAGGAGAGGAAAAATGTAAATGGTTAAACACACACTCTAATACCAGACTGCCTGGATTTTCAAATCCCATTTTTGCCATTTACTAGCTGTGTGATTTCAGGTGTATTACTTAACCTCTCTGTGCCTCAGTCACCTCAGCCATAGAGTGGAGGTTAAATATAATGGTGGTGATGGCTAGATGAGTCAATATATGAAAAATGCTTAAAGCAGCATGCAACACATAGCAAATGCTACATGTTATTATTAATCATCTGGTCTGCATAAAGAGGGTACCTGATTTTGAAAGGGTTTGGCACGAGGGGTCCAATAATGAGTATTCAGTATTAGATAATTACTGGCCAACGATTTGGATTCTCTCATTTGATTGTTTTAAAACAATAACAATAATAATAATAACAACAATACAGAGAAACAAACACTGAGAGGTGGCTACAAGTATATGTTGAATTTCTATTTCTATGTAACAAATCATCACAGTTTTAGCAGCTTAAAAAACAAAAAGTTATCTCACGGCTTCTGTGGTTCAGGAGTCTGGGTGTGTCACACTTGAATTCTCTGCTCAGAGTCTGATAAGGCTGAAATCAAGGTTTTAGCTGGGTGTATCTACATCTGTAGAATTCCAAGCTACCTCAAGTTTTGGAAAAAATCATTCCCACAATGCCATATAATTAAGGTTCCCTTTATTTACTTTCTGTTTTCTGAGGATCACTTTCAGCTTCTCCAGGCCACTCTCAGATTCTCACTATGTGGCTCTCTCCATAGACCATGTAATGCTTGGAATCTCATTTTTTAGGATGGGCTTTGTCCTTTTTAAGAGTTCTTATTGGGTGAGGCCCATCCAGAATAATCTTCATTTTGTTTACCTCAAAGTCAATCGATTAGTAACCCAAACATAGGAATGATATCCCATCATACACACAGGTCCCACTCACACTCAAAGGAAAGGTATGATACAAGGGCTTGGGTCAAATGTCATTTTGAATTCTACCTACCATACTATGTGAGAGAAGCACTTTACCCAATTTAATGGCCTTTCTATCCCCAGAGACTGCCTGGCACATATGCACGTCTAAGAGTTATTTTTGATTGTATAAAACTTAACTCAAACTACTTGGTCCTTTTTTCAATGCTTTTAATGTCCTTAAATAAATTTATTCAGGCACAAGCATTGATCAGCACAGCAGAATTTTCTAAAGATTCCATGGGAAAGAAAGAAGAGACCATTTATTCTTCATACTTCACAATCAACTACTGAAAATCCCTTTCTACCTTTTCCTTGTCTCTCATTCTCTCCCTCTTTCTTCTCTTACTCTCCCACTCCTCCTATCCCCTTTTTCATTTCTTTCCACCATTAATCATGTGGATTAATGATGATTTATTTTCCTACCATCCAAATAGGCCTTGGTATCTCCTTATAGACATCCCCCTGAACTTTCAAATATCTTTAGTAAACAAACCAATTGCTCTACCTTAGTCTCTACCTTTAAAGCCCAAATAAGAATCATAAGGAATGAATTAAGTGAAATAAGAAAGTAGCTATCAGTTAAATATACTATGTACCACATACTTTTCGAAGAATGAAATAATTTTGACAGAGAAGTTAAAGCAAAATAGGCTTTTTTTTTTTTTTGTATAATGTAGGAAATAGATGTTGAACAAATTTCTTACTGGATGATAGCCCTTTCCTTTGAATGTTAACACTTTTAAGTTGCCTCTTTTTCTGGAGTGGGGTGAGTAGGGGCATGGTTACCAAATCAAGCTTATTTGTTCAAGTTATATAAAGGTAATTTTTTTTCCTTTGGTTATGCCTTCTCAAGTTTGTTGTTTTTTTCAGAAATCATCTGGAAATAAATCAGTATTTATTTCATTAATTTTAATAATTGTCTAAATATCTTTTCTTAAACCATGAAAAAAAATAGTTCTGATTTATATCACAACACAAATAAATTTTGTTTTTGCACAAGAATTGACAGACATAAAAAATAATCAGGAAAGAAAGAACACATGCTAGTCATTAATTTTGTTATAATCAAAGCAAATTAGTTTTATGCTAAATATGATGAATTTGTAACAACAAAGAGAGTGAAAACCTTCACTTTACAATAGATTCAGTTATAACTTTACATGATTTAATAGTCTGTCTAGGTCCAAGTAAAAATATCAAGAATAAAGTTAGAAATCCTTAACCCAGAATTCAAAGTCCTACAAAATTGGCCCTAATGGGTCTGGTCTCGTTCATGTCAGTGACATTACAAACGTATAACCAATTATCTGGAGTACTCATTCCTCTATTTATATAAAACCTAGATTTCTGTCTAGCTTGTACTCACTGCTTTTACAAAATCTTCCCAATATCTGGCAAGTTGGAAGCCTTCTATTACTCTTGAATTTTGATATCAACTATTATCTATCCTTCTCAAGTAACAAGTACCAGATATTGACTTTTAAAATTTAAATATCTGTATATATTTTCTCTTATGTGTCTCCTTGTAAATTACAGAAAACACTATTAAAAAGTCCTACATTTTTGTATATGTAGTCACTAAATAAATAAATATTGAGGAGTCATCATTTGTTATGTAGGGAATAAAATTTAAAATATATTATTTAATTTCCTTGGGCTCAGAGTTCAGCTCACTTATTCTCAAAGTATGCAGTATAATATTTTGAAAACAGTCAGTTAATATTTTTAGTTAATTGATTTATTAAACATAAGAGACAAATAAACAGCATGTAGATAAATTATTTTGGATTAATTTCTCTAATGTTTTTAGATAAGATTGCAGTAAATATGCTTATTTCTATTAAACTCAAATAACTTAATCTAGTACATAATAACTTTTAGTCTTCTAAGTCATCTTACCAATTATTCATCTTTGTGAATTTCTCTTTCTTGAGTGCACTAGATTATAATTGTTTCTACGGACAGGTTCACGAAAACTTGGACTTAAAAATACATTTAATATTGCCCACGCTGAAATTTTCTTAGAAAAATGGTCAATGTAAAATTGTGATGTTGTATCAGTTTAAAACTCTATTTTGCTTTGATAATGGTTTCATATTTTCCCCTCTATCTCCGTAATGTGCCATATTAGGAAAACGACCAAATTAAACATCATGAGATTTGGATTCAAACCCAGGTCTGATAAACGTGTCACTGTAAACAAATTACCTAGTTCTCTCCTATAAGAGACATACTTTGAACTCAATGGTTTATAAGATTAGTCCCAAAATTGTAAAACTGATTTGATGATATTCACACAGTTCCAAGGAGAGGACTAAGTACTACCCTGTGTTCCCAGCAGGCGACGAGCTATTTGATTCACTAAGTTCCCTAGTGAATCCAATAAGACGTTTGAAAATCACAGCTCCAGGAGTTCAGGTTCCTTCTTAAACAATGGCAGAATGATATACGTTATTAATCTCATCAAAACCCAACCCAGATAAAATAAAAATAATTTATTCAATTACACGACCATATCTGAAAAGAAGACTTCAACAACTGTCTGACTAGAACCTAGAAAAGGGAAACCATAGGAGTATAATGTTGTCAGGAAAGAACTACTGGAGAAGTTGCCAAGGTGGTTCTAGTTTATTTTGGAATTATAGCCCTACAGTGGAGATTAAGTAACAAAATTTTCATAGCACAATATCACAGCTGTTAAGTTCACAATTGCTTCTCATGGTGACTCTGTTACCACCAAATATACTTTTAGACTTTTCTATAGATAATTATGTGCTAACAGAGCACGAGTGCTGTTTTTCTTAGGAATGATAGTTCTCTAAATCAGTAAATTATCATTGATTTAGAGTTGCTATAACTTTTGTTATCATGAATTAATCACCAAAAATGCTCTCTGACAATCCTCACAAATTGGAGGATTTAAACTGGGCTGCTGGATTCCATTAAGGCAATTTCCCTAAGTAAAACTTTCCTTTTCGTCTATAATATTCAGTTCTAACTGAATGCACCTATTTTAATTTGACATATATCTCATTCTCAGATCTATTTAATGTTTCCAAATATTACAGAAGAACTTCCGGTATTCTCTCTTACTATTCTCCTACTAAGGAAAAAGCACAGGTGTCAGTACTGCTCTTTTGCTCTGTAATTATTCCCTTTCATACATATGTGGGGTCAGTAATGTGCAAATCTGGTTACTATTCCTTGTCGGCAAGAAATATAAAAAACTTTTTAGACAAACTCTATTCGCAGGTTCACGTCTATATTATAATTGCTGTCTTTAAAATGACTACCTGACTTTTGGCGTTTTGGATTTTATTTGATTTTACTTTTAAACACTTGATTTTTGGTCCCTATTTTGCTACAATAGTCTTGTTATTCCCTTGCTTTTAACCTTAGATAAATATTGCCCTAAAACCTTCTTGACTAATGTCCTCTTATCTTAAGCTTACGAGTCATTTCCCAATTCTCATTCTCAGATGAAGGCATTTCAGACTCAATCAATATACATCAACAAAGAATCCCATGAAAGCACTATAGCCCTGTATCTTTTGGAAATAAATTGATTACATGCTGAATTACAAATATTTTAGATTCATTACTGGTTTACCATCAATGGTGAATCATGTCAGCATTCTAAAAGGCACATTCTTATATGGTCTATATTGCCCTACTCTTAATGGAAAACTACATCTTGTACATGTCTATGCCAGGAAATTCACTAAGAAACTCAACTAATGAAAACATTTGGGATTTCACTTAACTCATCAAGTGGATTATGCTCTTTAGAAGCTTCATTTTTCTATTGTGTATCAAGCCTATTATTAGGGGTAAAATTCTTATAGAATATTAAGGATGAAAACTTACATGACCTCAACCTCCTTGGGTTAAAAATAACTCAGCACTTTCTACATCTAGAGAGACAAAGAGAGCAATTTTTTAGGACTACAATCATCTCAATATTTCACCTGTCTGACTCAACTCCTCAGTATTTCTAGTCAATGAAGATCCAAGAATTTAAAGAATTGGTGAGGCATTGCCGTCATACCCAAAGGCCGTGGTCTAACTTAGTCATTCTCCATATTTCCCTAGTTGTCATTCTATGTGACAGCCATCTCATCAAGCCTGAGCTAACTCCAGGGTCAGGTTTTCTTAGATCACTTTTATTTAGAGAGGTCTATAGCCCTCTATGTAACAATAAATTAGAAACCTTATTTAAAATGAAGGTTGTCAAATCCTCCTAAATTGGTAGAACCAAAGTCACAGGGTAGGATTCATTGTGTCTGCATGGCAACCTGCTCTCAAAGAGATTTTTATGTATACCACAATGTTTAAAATGACTCTAGTACTGAATGCCAGAGCCTGGCATTTTCATTTTAGATAATTACTTCACTTTAGCTTCCTCACAGAGAACAATCCATATGTTTATACCACGGTTGTACTTCAAGATTTTCACAAAGGAAAAGTGTGTCTTTGAAGAAGATTTTTATCTACACATAAAATAAATTTTCTGAAGTAGAACTGATTAAATAGGGAATGATGAAAAAAGAGAGGAAAAAAGATACTAGTAAAAAAAATGATGATGGTAAAAAACAGAAAAAAAGAAAAATTATAGGTAGAGACATAGGTTAACATTGACCCAAAAGTTACTAGATGAAATCATTTTTTGTATATATTATGAGGCTGGGATTGATGACAGTAAGCCACTTGGGCAAAGTGAAAATTAGGTGAAATTTGCTAATTCTATTCATAAGATAATACTATATGTTACTTTGGGAGTAACTGCATCAGTTCTTATCACCTCTACTTATTATTTAGAGAAAGCACTTAGCTCACTTTAATAATTATGTTACTTGGTTTAATATGTCATTCAAAATGTGTTTAACTTAATTAAAGAAGACAATTGTTGCCATGACAACAGAAATAATCATCCTATTAATAATTATCATGATTTACCTATTATAAAATGTAATTAATTATATTTTGATCCAGCAGCTCCTGAAATAATCTCTCTTCCAATATTTCTGATCATTCAATTCTTAGGGAAAACATAGGTTTATTTATTTCCTGCAGTTAAATATCACCAAATCATAAATAATCAAACATTCATGCAGAATTCAAAAGAATGTCTTCTATTTTTTTGACCTGATTACTTGCAAAAACCTCAGTACAGATTCTATACCAGGCCTGCCTTCTGTTAAGAAAAAACGAGGCTGCCCTACTTTAGAGAAGTACAAGACATGAATCTTTGTTTTAAACTATAATATGATATGTTGATTTATGTCCCAATTTAAATCCAATCCATCACAAAGCAAGAATGGTGATAGACAAATAAGATCAAATAAAGCGAAACTTAGTCTGTTCCATATTTTTCCTAAATTTCAAGACTGTGTGGTTATCAAACATAGGCTGGAACAAAAATACCACAAAGACCCCAAGTGAATGCAGACCGTAATTTTCTATTCCTTCTGAGTTTATCAAGAATTACAAATAATGTCAGTGCATTTTTAAGAATTATTGTATACATTTGAGTAAAAGAAGTCCCAGCTTATCAGTCATTCATGTAAACATATGTTCAAAATTGTAGCTTAATTTATTATAAGTATATCATGAGTCAATACTAATTTGGGTGTATACCTCTCCTAGAATACAGGGAAAACAACTATGATTATTTTAGCCCAGATTTTAGGGATAAAATAGCTAAAACAAAAGCTAACAATAAAGGCTTATATAGTATCTGTGATGTAGTACATGCTGCTCTAAATACTTGATTTATTCGACTCACTCAATCTTCACATAACCCTTAGGAGGAAGATGCTATGTTTTGTTGCGTTTTGTGGATTAA
This sequence comes from Rhinolophus hipposideros, assembly GCF_964194185.1. Taxonomy (NCBI): domain Eukaryota; kingdom Metazoa; phylum Chordata; class Mammalia; order Chiroptera; family Rhinolophidae; genus Rhinolophus; species Rhinolophus hipposideros. Next base: position 67,408,124 of record NC_138047.1, on the reverse strand, counting down.
GTAAAAATAGCTAGAACATGATGAAACCATGATTCAAAACAAAACCTGTCTGTCTAACCAGAGTTTATACTCCTACCCTCTTAAGAGGGTTGACTAATTCCATGAAATTCTGGACTAATCATACTATAAATTATTGTTGAATACCATGTGTCATTGATTACATTCTAAAGATACATGGTGAAAAGTCTAGAAAACATGCTTATTGAGCATTGAAGGATCTGAGAACATCCAGATTTTAGAAGGGAAGATGCCAGGGAAGAAATGTTTAAAGTTTTCACATATTTGAGGGAAAGACTAGTAGAAGCAAAATTAGATTTATTCAAAATATATTATAAAAACAAATATTTTGATTTTTTTTCTATACATTCTTAAAATTCTATCTGGACTTAAAAATGGCAAAACGCACAAGTTATGCCTATAAAACTGTGTAATCTCATATTCAACAAATAATTTTATAGTGTTCAAATTTAGTTTATACTTTCTAATTAGATAAAAATCTAGCCTATATCCTGCAAAATATAACCACTTCTGGCTTTTAGGCCATTCTACAATTTCTGCTCTTGGGTTACGAGTATTGGTTTTTGTTAGTTAACCTCTAATTGAGTTATCAGCTCAGACCTGAGGATTTATTTTTAATGGAAAGATCTATTAGAGCAATGGCAGAATAAGAAAAAAAAACGAAAAAAAAAAAAAACGAAATTGATGAGTATCTTTAAAGAATTAAATTAGAATCAGAGTAAATGTTGAATGGTGAGATTGAATTTTAAAGGTTTACAATTCTTGTTTATCAAAGCTAATAGAAGAAGAAGGATGAGACTGGAGTGAGCAAAGAGTCCTGACTAGAAAACTAATGTGAAGCTGAAATTCTCAAGGTACTTCTGACAGGCGGATTTTACATAATTGAAAATTAAAGGTAATTCCCATTTTCTTTTGAATTTCTATTCTGCTATTGCCTTCTTATATAATGCCTCAATGTTTGTACTTGTTGTCTACTGTTGGGATTTTTTTTTTTAGAAATATAAAATGAGAAAACAATATATTTGCATTTCTAGAAAAGTTCACTGAATACTTGACAGAAGAAATGATACAATAAAAATGGAGGTAATTGACAAATTTTATTCTGAATGTAACCAGTAATCGTTTCATTAAATTATAAATTGTTTTTGAAGAGGTATGTTTTTTGTTCATTTATGAAAGCAAATGCTGCATCTATAGAAGGTGAAAGAATATCACCTTAAAATGCACTTTAATTGATGCATGTTGATCATTAAAATAAATCTATAACTAAGTGAGCTTTTGTTGAGACCAGAAGATATATTTATAGTTTCCGTTGGTTCAGCTTGTAGGCTGGACTTTGATTTGGTACTTGAGTAAAATATTGGGGTTCAAATTATCAACCTTACTAAGACAGTATTATTCAATGTTTCTAATTAGTAATAGGGAAAGTTAGCAAAGGGAAAAAACTTAATAGCATTTTAATGGTATATTCTGTTAATAACCTAATCAGCATTTTATGCAAACTTATGCTTTAAATTGAACATTAGGTTTTGTGCTTGAGAGACTTGAGAAATGCATTCCATTCAATAATGTAAATAAAATTTGTGCCCAGCTACTCCTCTTGAATTCCAATTAGATGTCCTTTAGTAAGAGCACTTATCTGCAAGTTATTATTTCATTATGTCTTTCATTTTACTTTCCAAAGGTGTTAACTCTAAGATACATATTTAATACAATAAAATGATGTTGTTTTCTGTAACAAAGGCTATTGAGAGACCTTGTTCAACAAGTTAGTACAAATTAGTCACTTCCAAAAGTTTGGTCTCAGAGAAATGTACTTTCTCATTGTTTTGGAATAGGATAATTCACTGTCTTCCTCTATCTTTCCTTCCTCCCTCTCTTTCTTCTGTTTATTTCATAAAAGAAAGACAAGCCTCATATTTTTAAAATTCAAACAGAATAGGATATAAAGTAACCAATAAATATCCTTCTCCAATCTCCTTAACCTCAAGTAGTTAAGAGTTCCACTGCCCAGAGATTGCCACTCTTAATATTTTCTTCTGGAATTTTTATGCATATAGATCCATGTGTATGTACACATTTTTACACATAATTAAACTACATATTTTCTTCTGTATCTTAATTTTTTTGTATCAGGTAATAGAGATCTGCCTCAATTTTCTAACAGCTGTATTGAAAGTCCACTGTAAAAATAACCCTTTCTTAGGAGCTTTAGCTTTGAGAGACACTCAACTATTGAGATATACCTAAAGATAACACTTTAGATAATTTATTAAAAATTAAATTATCTTAATTAGGTTCTAAATAAATTAATGCACATTCATGACACAAAATTCAATAGTTACAAAAATGAAAACCATGAAAAATAGGTTTCATCTTACCCCTGTTTCCTAGCCACACAGTTCCCTTACCCACAGCAACGGGTTATTACATTCATATTGGTATTTTTATATATTTGCATTCTGCCAAAATGATAGCATGTTTTACACACTGTTCTGTACCTTTGAGGCAGGATAAGTAGCCTAGGGAATTGACTCCCCCTCCGGGATACAATGTGAGGCACCTCCCTACTTTCAGTTTAATGAGAAACTGTATCCTGTGGCTAGAGGAAAACAAGAACTAGTTTTATCCAGCAAGGTGAGCAACCCTGACCCTGACTGGGGTCTGACCTTTAGTTCATTATAATATCATTTACATTGAGGTCACTGTGACTCCCATCTGACATCATGACAGTTCCAAAGAAACCAAATAAGGACAAAAGAGCAGAAAACTGAGGGTCTACCTACTGGGAGGAGACAGACTCAATGCAGAATCCCCAAGTACTGCCATAGGGAGGGATGAAAAAAAAAGCATCATAGGAACTTCCTCAGGGCAACCCAGTCTTAGAGTTCACCTGCACTTCCTTCTCAAGTGTGTACTTCTGCTTGAATAAACCCCCTGTACTTTCTGTCTGACCCTTGAACTCTTTCTTGAGTGAAGACAAGAACCTGGTCACCGCTGCTCTGGGTTGAGTCCTCTCTTGGACTTGACCATGAGCCTCCCGTGACACCTTTTCCACTTAATAGATTTCAAGGATAGTTCTATTTCAATATATATGAACCACCTGATCTGTTCCAAGGATGCAGGGCATCCTATGAGGTAAATGTTACCGTACTTATTGAAATATTTCTCTGTCAATGGTCACTGATATTGTTTCCAAACTTTTACTGTTGCAGACAAACACCACAATGAACATTCTACATGTAGACTATTTCACATGTGAAACTGTACCTGAAGTATAAATTCCCAGAAGTGAAATTGCTAAATCGACATACTGTACGTTTTTTAATTTTGAAAGATGTTATTAAATTGTCCCCTATAGAAGTGATCCGATTTAAGCTGTCACTAGTATTTCTCAGAATCTTGCCAAAACAGTAAATTTATCAAACTTTTTAGTGTTCGATTATCTGTGCTAAAATAGTATTTCTCTCTAGATGTACCATTTATCTTTAATTTTAAATGAGGTTGGGCAAATTTTCACGTATAAAGGATCCATTTTTAAAGTCACAAAAGCTGTTGCTCTAAAGTGAAGAGAGTCTGAGGGTGAAATAGGAAGTCCTGGCTGCTTCTTTATTTTAATTTGCTTGTCATGACTTTAACTAGATATTACTATGATTTTAATATCCAAATGCAAATTTATCTATACATACAAGCTTTATATGATTACATAAATTGGATTGTATCATGTAAGGTGTCCTTGTGAGGCAGTCTTCATCTTTTTTTCCTTTTGTGATTGCCCCTGTCATCTAGCCTCCCACAACAAATCTTATGTACAATACCTTCTCCACTTTTCACCAAGTCACCCAAGAGAACAACCCATATGCATTTTATATTTTCTTCCATATTTCTCAAGCATATTCATTCCTTGCCTGTCTCTCTCCCCATCTTTTTTCTCTCATATACAAAATTAAAAAAAAAAAAAAACATATAAGTGATTTTTAAAAATTCTGGCCACTCTTTTACAAATGGAATTATCCTATACTAGGTGTTCACCTTTTGTTTTCACACATCTTATGGAAAACCCTGAATCAACTGACATATTACCTATAAATTAATTTTTAAAATGTTATTCAATAATATTCTATTTTTCAGATAAGCCATCTTTATTCAACCACGTCCCTTTTTATGACCATTCACTTTGTTTTACTTTATGTTTGCCAGTATAATTAATGCTATGAAAATGTCCTTGTACATATATCCTTCCATATGTGCACTTTTAGTTCTATGGTAAAGATTTCCAGGAATAGGATTGCTAGGTCAAATTTTTTGTTTTATTAGATATTGCCAGAATTTTTACAAAAAGGCTAAAGCAACTTATATTCCTACTAGAAATATATGAGTTTATTATTTTCTTTCTATCCTAACAGCAACAGATAATTAAGATTCTATTGAATTTTGGGGTATACTGTAAAATTTCATTGTTTATTCCATTTGTTTTCTTTTAACACTAATGCCTTAGCATGATTTTTGTGTCTTGTAAACAGTTTATAATTATATTTTAATTTGTGACCCAATAAAAAGCATCTTCCTTGTATTAATGGTTTTACTTATTTACATATTTGAAAATTATTTGATCATAATTCTGCAATATTTTATATTTTGAATGCTTTTAAAATATTTTATTATATTTCATCTCATAGGTTATGCTTCCTTTGCTTTGTTTTGTGTGTGTTTTCTTTCTGTACTCTCAACAACATGATTGATAGATAGGTAGATAGGTAGGTAGATAGACAGATAGATAGATAGATAGATAGATAGATAGATAGATAGATAGATAGATAGATAGATAGATTGATTGATGTCACACATCATGTATATAATATGATTAATTTGCTGCTTCTTAAGAAGTAATTTTTTAAACCCTAAAATAAGCAATTAAGATATTCCAGTTAGGGTCAGTATATTTCCAATTATTCTACCCTGTTTTACCCCATCATGCATTTGGTTTAGATGAACATATACTATTTCTCAGTGTTTACCTAATATCTATATACATAGGTATAACTAATATTCTTTTATCCAGTTATTTTGGACTTTAAAGGAAAGTAACTACCTTCCACTTTCCTCATTCCCTCCTCTCCACAACCTTGTAAGCTATATGTCATTTTCCCACTAATCTCCGTGTATTTAGGAGGATTCTCTAATCACATATTTGTTGTAAATCTTGCACTGCAGTTAAAGAATTTAGTCATTGTGTCACTTATTTTGGTGTAGTTTCTTTCTCCATCACTTGCTTGCCTAAAGTTTATTCTCTAGAACTTTCTTATCAGCTCAGGGTATATAGCTCCTTGAGGTTTTGAATGTTCAAAAACTTTTGTCTATAGTTTTAGTACTGGAATGGATATTTGGATTGGTGTATAATAACCAGATCAAATTTTCATAAATTTATAAGAATCTTCTAAATTCTAAAATTGAATGTCATTAGGGAGAAATTTGAGACTAACATGATTTTTGTCCCCTCAGATGACTGAAGAATTTTTCCTATATGTAAAAAGAGTTCTGTATGCAATTTTTTTTTAAATTCTGGGACTTACCCTGTATATCTAGAAATAATATGTTTCATCATTTGTGTTCTCTTTTGCGGGTTTTGCTTTGTTTTCTTTTGTTTTTGAGACAGGTGCTGAGGTCAGAGTCATATTGCCCACTAGCAGTAATTGTTCCTATTTCATTTTGAAGTTTCATGTGACACAAGTTTTGTGTGTGACTGGGTTATCTTAGCCTTTACTTATTCTCAGGCATCAGAAACTGGCAGCCACATGCTGCTCACGCTGCAGATGTCTTCTTGTGTTTGCCACACCAACGGCCATTCAACATGATTTATTCTATTCTACTAAGCTTCTTGTTGCCAGATCAGTTATAGAAAGCTCCGAAAGCTAGCCTGTTCAACTTCCTGATGTTCCAAATAAAGGATTGTTGTCTTTCCTGCCTGAGATTTGTAACAAACTGTAAAGAATTGTGCTTTGCTTGTTTTGCTCAGATCAGCATCCTAGAGCCAATTTAAAGCTATCCTCATAACCCTGTTTGACCTTCAAGGCATTTCTCAGCTCTTCCTCATTTGTTTTGGTTCATTGATACAGATGAATTTGTTTTATACATATTTGTATATATTTTTTCTTGTTCTTATTTTTTGACTATGAGGTGAAAGGGACAGATTCCATCTTTATTCCATTTATAATAACAAATTTAATAACGCAAAGGTTTTTATAGGCCATGCTGCTAGGTAATGGAATGTATTAGGGTGAAAATACTTTTTGTAATAAAAATGTAAAACTGATCTTATTCTTCCTGCTGTGTAATGGATTATATATTTAATTTACACTGAGGACATAACTCCAATACCATATGTTTTAAAAAGAAGTACATTTCTTTAAAATTATTTTTGTCTGTTTATAGTCAGATTATTATGTTTAACTAATCAACTTATCCTATGTTTATGTAAAATTTAATGTTGATATACTTTATGTAAGAAGCTGAAAATATTTAAATTATATACATATACATCTATATATCTACATCTATATGTATATCTACATCTACATCTATATCTATATCTATATCTATCTATACATGTGCATGTGTGCTTTCTTTGTAAACAATCTGTTTTTATTCCTTCGGAAACAATTTATTCCTTTAGAAAACAATGTGTTTGTTAGTTTTCAAGAATACTGGGTAATTATTATTTTTTAAAATGACACCTTACTTTAGGAAATCTAGTAATAGGATTCTCCAACATAAATTTACTCAAAATATGACAATTTTCCAATCTTCTCAAAATATAGTCTGTTCCTTTCTCTTCAATCTAGGTTTCCTTTAATGGGTGGAGAAAGAATTTTAATCCTTAAAAGAGAAACTAAATAATTGATGAATGTACATATTCTCTTTTATATTTTTTCTCTTTGATGATACACATAGCCTGTCTTATTCACAGTGATCCTTCTATAAAATACATAATCCTTAACCATTGGAGTTAGAGAGTTGGAGTTAATTTGAGATTTTCTTTTTCCTCAACATTGACTAAATATATGGTAACTTTTATAGAAGCAAACAAAAAATTCGCAGACATCTTTTGAGAAGCTGTATTTAACTAAATATTTTATGAAATGCCTTTTGGTTGCAAAACAGAATCTTTTTCCTCACACACAGACAGAACAGAATTTAATTACCAAAACACAAACTTAAAAATAAAGGCTGCCAAGTTATTTTTTGAGTTAATAAGTAGACTCCAGTTAAGAGAAACCACTGTGTCATTTTCTGTTTTATTTTCTATTTGCTGATTCCTTTATTTGCTGGTTTTATTTCTTATTAAATATTGTCTGTCATTTATACTGTTGCTATTTTCAACTACTTTGAGGTACAAACATTGTTTTTGAACTACTCTATAAACCTACCCTTTATGTATTGTATGTTTTAGATAATGAAAAATAAACTGTACAAAACAGTTCACTAGTAAGTCGAGGTTCCTTACATATTAACATTCATATTTATAAAGACAAAATAATGAGTAACTATATAATTTATAAGTTATAATATATATAAAGTTTATATATATATATATATACATATATATATATATATATGTATATATATATATATATATATATATAATATAGTAACTTTGGAGCATCCAAGTATGTTAGGTACTTTGCTCAAAGCTTTATGTAGATCGTTTCACTTAATCCTCACATTCATGTGCTTGTGCTAACTATATCTATTATGATTATTATGGCCATTTCACAGATGATGCAACTGAGGCTGAGATACACTTGTTCAATGTCAAATGGCTAATAACTGTTGAAGTGATACACAAACAGATACAATTGATCTAGCTTATATAATTGATCTAGCTTATATAAGCTAGAATTGATCTAGCTTATATAAATCACTGAAACTCACAATTTGTTGTATTTAAATAGCAAGCTTCAATGTATAATTCAAATGTACTTAGATTTATCTAAAAACCTCACATCAAGAAAAAGAGGAAGAAAAAAGCATACCGAACTTTGTCCATTCTCATAACCTGTAAGTGTTGAAGTCATACTTGCACAGTCTTACTGCAAAGTACATCCATGCCGTTACTCATTACACTACAAAATTTTTATTGTTGATGATCCCTTGAAGGAGCACCCTCTCTATAGTCCAGCCCAGATAGATGTACATAGATTTACTTGTGCACATCACCCCCCCCATAAAAAAAGTAAACAGTAGAATTCTGACCTCTTTGTGTTTAGGAGGATAATCTCTAATTTAAATCACTGGCACAACATTTTCTTTTCCTTTAGGGTAAGATATTTTAAATTCTTATTTTTTTCCTCTTCTGCAAATTCCAAGGGTTTACCATAGCTGTGTCATATAAATGAACTTATGCCATAAGTTCAAACTTTACATATATGTACGTATATATGTATATATATATATATATATATATATATATATATATATATATACACAATTCCAAATTAACTGATCCACCTTTCCATTTATGAGGTCAGACAATTAAGTTCACAAACTCATCCTAGAAAAACTGCTACGTATCTCATTGCTGAATATCACTACGGTCACCTTCGAAGTACTCCCCTTGGGAAGCTATGCACTGATGCGAACACTTAGTCCACCCTTCAAAGCAATTTTGGAACTCTTTCTGGAATGGCCATCAGAGCTGCTATTGTATTACCCTTGATGTCCTGAATTTCATAGAATATCTTCATTTCAATATATCCTTTATCTTCAGGTAAAGAAAGAAGTCATTGGGGGCCAGATCAGGTGAGTAGGGAGGGTATTCCAATACAGTTATTTGTTTACTGGCTAAAATCTCCCTCACAAACAGTGCCTGGTGAGCTGGTGCTTTGCTGTGATGCAAGAGCCATGAATTTGTTGGCGAAAAGTTCAGGTCGTCTAACTTTTTCACGCAGCATTTTCAGCAACTCCGAATAGTAAACTTGGTTAACTGCTTGTTCAGTTGGTACAAATTCATAATGAATAATCCCTTTGATAACAGAAAAGGTGAGCAACATCATTGCAACAAGTTCACGAAATTGTCAGACCTCATATTTTGTGATACCTATTTCTGCCTCACAATCACTTTCTGCATTTTTCCTTGACCACTTCTTTAATGTATCTTTTATTGTCTTCTTTCATTTACCCCCTTTCTGTCTTTATTTATTTATTTTAGGAATTTTGTTCTGCTTATAATTTTTGTCTGTCAATTTACAAATTATTTCTAGTTCCCTTATCTAGATCATACATTACCTCCCTTTTGCTCTGTGCTTACAATACCAGTGTCTGAGCTCCGAAGATTAGGGACTTAGATTCCACCAAAGGAATGATCTATATTCCTGGCTTCTTCCAATCTCACTCCAAAATATTCACTGAGTGTGCCACATAAAACAATACTCAATGTCACACATTAAAAGCATCAGGATTATGATTTAAACCAAACTCTGACTATGGAACCTGCACATGAATACACAAGGTTATAGCCACAAAACAGTTACCCATGCCAATGGCAAAAAGAAATAGAGTACAGATCTCCTGTCTTCTATTGTAGGTTCTTACCAGTATTAAAAAGTTAAAAAGTTCCTATTTCAGAAAATAATTTAAAAATTTAGTATTTCATTTACCTGTTTGACATCTAGGAATATTTTACCTTTTGTTTTTATTCCTAAGGAAAATAAATTTGTGTAGGTGTATATTCATCATGATTACACCTGAATTTTAACTTATAGTCTTGAATTTATACATACTTTCATATATTTTCAAGTTAAAATACTATCATAATACCATTTATTTCAAGAATTCTATTTTATTGTGCCATGAACTTGTAAAAACATTTTTATAAATAAAATTAAGAAATTTTATGTATTAAAACATTCTGATTTGACATAAAAAAACATTTTCAATAATGAAGCCATCTAGTGGTACCTAAATAGGAACTCAAAGAATAACTGCAGATATTTGATATTGCTTCTTCTAATATTTATCTATTAGACATATTTTTCATTCTTAATCACCATGAGTCAAAATTAATTATATTGTTAAATTTGCTTTGTCTTTATAGTCTCTTCCTTATGGTCAGAAATAATTAATTTATTATTAAGAAAATTACAGATAGAGGAGGAGATAAGAGTTTGGAAAGGAAATATTCTCTATGTTTAATGCCCAAATTATTTTATCTTAGGTTGGACATACTTAAAGGGGAAGATATTATTATACATAAGGAATAAGATGCTACTGATTTCAAGGTTTACACTTGACTCTTCAGATTTCCTAATTATTAATATTGTTGGCCCATGTGATATAAATTGGCTACATACATAACCTACACTATTTATATTTAAATTAAAGCTAAATAAAATTAAAAATTAAAAATTCAGTTAGTCACAGTAGTCACCTTTCAAATGTTCAACAGTTACATATGATTTGTGGCTACTGAAGGACAGTATAGATACAAAATATCTCAGTTATCACCCAACGTTCTATTGGACAAGTCTGAGAAGAACTAGGAAAAAGTTTTGGCTTTCGCTATTTAGTCACAGACTTATTTAAGAATAAATATTAAAACATGAATTTCATCCCTTTGCCTCCTACAATGTACTTACAATTTTATTTTCTCTTTTTGTTGGACTTTTGCATGCTTTTGTACAAAACTACCATTTCATTGAATGTACCTAAGCAGCATGGTAGATAAATGTAGATTGATATGAGTGAAAGTGAAGTAATGTTAATTCACAATGCTTTAGCTAATTTGGTTTCTAAGCCAGTTGAGGTTTTTGTCTTCTTTTTCTCCCACATTTAGTGGAAAAATTATTTTCAGGAAGATCTCTGTCAAAGCACTATATCCCCCCAAAAAACACAACAAAACTTTGACCAATTTCTGAGTGGCTACATTCCAGGCTTCCATCCAAATATAAAAATTGTTGGAAAGCCATTTTTAGTTATAAGAAAAGTAACTTACCATTAATATTTTATACTCAATAAATATTTTATTTTTTAAAGAATCAACTTTATTTGTATTTATAAAACAAGGTAAGTCTGAATGAGTTGCAAAGAAAATCCTTAAGAAACCCATAGTAGAGATACTAGTCATGTCTGCTCCTATTAAATGGGAAACCCTGGATTGACCGGTCAATTCTAACATTTTCTGGTACTTACATTGCCTATGCAATAAAATATAAACTTTTCAGTGCTCCTCAGTAAATCCAGTACATGGCAATTATCATTTTTTTTCACCTTGGCAATTATCTACATCCTAACTAAATTTCACTTATGCTTTTCTAGGCCACCTGGACCAGAGTGATTTTTTCTCTTTGGAATTAACATACCACTTAGTGCTTTTTTAAAACCATTCATTTCATTCTATCATATGCTATAATTATCATTTGTTTTATTTATTCTAAGTCCTTTCTTTTAACCAACTCTTGAGATCAGGAATACTGTCTAAAAATGTTTTTGAGTTGTATTTGACAATGATGGTTTAGTAACTATAATGTACTTTTCACACACATTTTCAAAATTTATTTGATTTTCTAAACAAATACTATTTCTCTAAGAAATAGTAGGAACTCATAATCTACTGCTTACTCTTTGATATGTTTTTGGTTTTTCTTTCTTGTTTGCTTCCTTCATTTTTTCCTACCTTTTGTCTGTTTTGGATAATAGAATTAATATTATTTGAGATTGGAAGCATAATCTGGATTTCTTTAAAGTTTTCCAAAATTTTGATTATATGATAAGGTAGAGATAAATAGAAATTATTTTAAAGATTCAATTTGTGATGTATCTGCTAAAATCTCACAAACCAGGAGACATCCAATGTACATAAGAAAACAAGAGATAGTCATAATTTTTGAACCAATGTAGCATTGATTATAGCTCTACTTTTCCTAGGTACACTCTAAAGTTGTGCTGTCTGATATATAGCAAGTAGTCATATGTAGTTATTTGTTTCTAGATTTATTAAAATTAAATAAAGTTAAAATTCCCCAATCACACTATATTTTAGCATTCAATATGAACTATGTCCAGTGACTACCATACTGGATAGCACAGAATGAATATTTCCATCATCACAGGAAGTTCTATTGGACAGCAGGCTTGAGAACTGTGCTCTGCAATTCAAGGTAGTTTTGTCTACTATATATTAAAATTCAGGTGGGAGATGGGTAAAAAAGTTGAAGGAGATCAAGAAGTACAGATTGCCAGTTATAAAATTGGTCACAAAGATGTAATGTACAGCATAGTGAATATAGTCAATAATATTTTAGTAACTACGTGTGGTGCTAGATGGGTACCAGACTTATCATGGTGATCACTTCATAAGATACATAAATGTCTAATCGCTATATTGTATACCTGAAACTAACATAATATTGTATGTCAACTATAATTGAAAAAAAAAAAATTAATCAAACGTTTCTGGTGTGGTTAGGAATTTCAATTACTAAACCCTAATGCACACTAGATCAGAGACTTGAGGCTGACTATTTTGTTAATCTCTGAGGATATGTTTTATAATTCTCCTGAAGTCACTTGACCTTCAAATTGACCAAGACAACCAATCACCATCTATTTTAATGGGGTATGACAGCCACATTGACTGACGGTTAGTCATATCCCAGTTGAGTTAGAAAATATCATCCTTTCAGAGACAGATAATGATCTTTTGGGGCTTTTTAGTTTGTACTCTGGGATTGGAGATAGGAGAAATTGTGAGCTACAGACCATGCTGAGCCCAACAGTGGACTTGCACTTCAATACTTAGAAATTTTTTGGCAAAGAAACTCATGAATATTTACTTAAATAAATTTTATACTTATACTAAAATAGCAGAAAGTTATTTCTTCTAAATGATAAAAAAGAATTGACTGTATGTTATGATTACTGAGATGTTGTATGACATCTGTTGTATTACAATAGAAAAAATATGTTAAAATAAAAATAATTATTTTTTCTTGCACTCCTACACACACACATCCATCTATCTATCTATCTATCTATCTATCTATCTATCTATCTATCTATCCATCCATCCATCCATCCATCCATCCATCCATCCATCCATCCATCCATCTAGATAAACTACCTCTTCTTTATCCATTCATCTATTGATACAACACTTAGGTTATTTTCATATCTTGGCTATTATAAATAATGCTGCAATGAATATAGGGAATGTTGCAGAACAATAAAAAAGAATGAAATCCTGCCATTTGTAACAACATGAATGGATCTAGAGGGTATTATGCTAAGTGAAATATATCAGGCAGAGAAACACAAATACTGTGTGGTTCCACTTATATATGGCATCTAACAAAACAAAACAAATGAACAAACAGAATAAATAAAAATTTCATAGAAACAGAGACAGAAAGGATGGTTACCAGAAAAGGGGGTTGGGGAGATAGGTGAAATAATTAAAGGGGAATACAGTCAATAATATTGTGGTAAGTTTGCATGGTGACAGATGATTTCTAGAAGTAGTGGGGTGATCACATTGTAAGGTATAGAAATGTTGAATCACTGTATTGTGTACCTGAGACTAATATAACCAATATAATATTGTATATCAACTATATTTAAATAAATGTTTTAAAAAAATAGAAAGAGGACATGTTATGTAATACTAAAATGCTAACATCGATTTGACAGATTATATAAGATGCTATCTAAAATAATATGTTGTCAGTCCATAACTTTATATGTTTTTATCTCATAGAATTTTAGGAATTTAACATAGGAGTAGCTTAATCCCTTAGAGATATTAATTTATTTACCTAAATTTATATATCTGTATTGAATGTGTCAGTTAATTTTCAGCCACACTCAATTTCTCCTACATGCCTTATATATTAATTGATCCAAGAATGAGTACCGGCTTCAGCAAAAGATCATCCATAGCCTAGATTCATCCAAAAGTATTATCTCTTTAATAATTGTAATTAAATGACTATATAGATACATGTTTTCTGTGAGCATAAGTATCAAGGTAAACCAAGATCAGCCATTTAGCGCCCACCCTCAGGTGACATGTTTGAAGAACAATACATGGTCAATATTCATTTTACTATCTGTGCTTTGTGTGTGTGTGTGTGTGTGGTATGTAGTTGTGAAGTGTGAAGGAAATGGGTGCTTTGTGTCATGCTGAGATCTCAGCAACAAAGAGGATATTAGATGCTGTTTGGGTGACAGAAGGGAGAAACAAAGAAAAGAAAAAGAACTTCAAAATTTGAAGGTTCAGGACTATGGAGAGATAACTGCAATATCTAGTGGGAAAATTTGACTTAAGTTTTGCTGTGTGAAGTGGAATATGACCTTCCTCATAGTTATCTACATTGCATGCTGATGATTTTTGAGATTGATTGCTTTCTAAGCTGATGATTCACAGTGAGAGCAGAAGCCACCTAACCATCCCAGTGACCTTAGAATATTCTGGAATGGATATACATATTTGGTCAAGGCTAGAGTGAGTAACATGGAAGTCAAAGCCATGTGAAAACAAAAAGTTTCTTGTTTTGAACTAGTAAAGGAAGGCAGTACTCACAGGGGATAATGAATCAGACACACAGAGTAGTAGAAGCCGATAGAAAGATGATTCACTAGAGAGAGAATATATACCTACCTCTTGTTTTCTCTCTCTCTCTCTCTCTCTCTCTCTCTCTCTCTCTCTCTCTCTCTCTCTCTCTCTCTTTATATTTTTTTTAATTTCCAGTTCCTGGTTCCATGAAACTTGCCTCATTTTTGGTTCTTCATAGACCTTGAGACAACCTATTGAATTCTTACTATAAATATTACTTTTAGTTGAACCAGATAGAGTGGTTTTGTGATTTTTGCAACTTGAAAGATTTGACAAAACAACAGCTTCTCATCAGGGAAAGACCTGAGAAAACAACCTACATTTCCATTTGCCCAGCCTGGGCTCTCTCCATGTTACCATGCTCTCGGCTTGATCTTTTTTCCTCTAGGATACAAAACAAAGCGTGGTGTATGACAGATCCATAACATTGGTATGTCTCAGAATCAGACAGTATATCATAAGCTTTGTAAAAATACATTCAAAAAGAAACTAGGAAAAAAGAAGAAAAAAAAAAAAGCCACATGCAAGTTTAATCCCTGAGACTATTTTATTGCCTGAAATATGACTACTACTTTAGATAAAAATTATCTATCTCAAGCTAACATGTTATTGCTAGGCTACTAGAAATCAACTTTCTTTACATGTTTTCAGAGCATTGCACCAGAAATTGAAATACGATACTTATTTGGAAGTATTTTATATTTCTTTAATTATGAATATTGCTGATAGTGTCTCATTTTAAAACAGAGTGGTCCTTAAGAAGGAATCATATTCTTAATACGAAGAAAACAAAAAGGATGAATGTGAGCACAGATCACCATTGGTTACCTTTGTCTGCAGAGCTAAGATCACCTGAAAAATATTGTTGCAGACACACATGCATTAGGAATATGTGGATTGTCTATAGAGATTTTGAGCAAAAGAAAATTTTACAAAGATATATATCATGCAACTTAGGAGTACTTTGGGGAAAGGAACTAGTCATCATACCAATTTTACAAAAGAAAAAAATTTAAAAACAGTCAAGTCCAGAAAATAATATAGTACACACCGCCCTTACAAAAAAAGTAAATAGGTTGAAATAGCAAATATTTGTATTTTGTCATTGCTTGTTTAATTTTTCATGAAGAACTAAAATATAGTTGATAGAGTTGCATTTTCCTTATATTTTCCTTCCCAGTACCAGCAATCCCCTCCCTCCTCTGAAGAAAATCACTATCATAAATTTGCTTTTTATCCTTCCTGTCCATATTTTTATTTTTTAACTCAGCAGTTCTCAAACTTTTTGCTCCCAAAACCCCTTTATTCACTTGCAATTATTAAGGAAACCAAAGAGTTTTAGTTTCTACTGGTTATTCCTATTTCTATTTATCACATTAGAATTTAAAATTGAGAAAATTATTAATTGATTTTAGATACATAAATAAAATAATAAACCTATGACATGTTACCATAATAGGATTTTTATGAAAAACAATAAAATTTTCAAAAGAATAAAATAGTACTAAAAGTAGATTACTTATTTATGTATTTTACATTTTGAAAACATTTTAAATGTCTAGCTAAATATAAGAGAGCAAAACTTTCACTTCTGCTTATGTATTAAATCTACTTTGATACATGGTTTTATTTGAAATATATGAAAAAAATCTGGCTTGGCACAGATACGTAGTTGAGAAAAGATGGATTTCTCAGCCCTCCTAAAAAGATCTTGAGGACTCCTAAGAATTCTCAAACTGCACTTTGAGAAACCCTGCTTTAATCATTTATTTATAAATAATGTGTAGTATTTCTTTATATCAATTTAAATTTAGTTAAATCGTGCTTGCTATATATATGTACTGGCGTTACCAAAAAAATGTATACAAATGGACACTTTGGTCAACGTTGTTCAAGGAGTAGTTCGTCATAATCAGAAGTTTCTGATTATTGAGCACCTCTTGTAATTGCAGAAGTCAAACATGACTCGTATTCATCTTTTGTTATTGGTATATATTGAGTATTACAATTTTAATACAGTTTTCCTTTCTTAAAATGTTATACATTTTTTTTGGCACCCTCTGTATATAGGAACTATTATACAAATTTTTTTGAGCTCTTTCAAGCTGATATGTATCCATATTCATTTATTAACTGTTCTATAATAATTCAAACACTAAGGTATTGTTGGAGTGACAGACAAAGGGTTCAGTGAGACAGAACAGAGGGCCCAGAAAGAGACCTAAGGGGGAACATGGTTTATGATACCGGAGTGATTGCTTATCTAATTAGCATTTATAATATTCAGCTCCCAAGTGAGCTTAATAAATGTATGTGCTAATCTTTAAGAAAGTATGGAAAAATGGAGATTTGGAAGAAACAAATCTAAAGTAGACAGGTGCTAAACAAGAATGGAGTAAAGGGGGCCAGATCATGAAGCTTCTTGCCAGGTTTACACCTCTTCTGTCAGTGACCATTAACAGATGTAGTGTGTTAGTCAGTGAAGTCTCCTAGCCAGTGAAGTGTCTTTCCTAAAGCAAAATGTTTTCAATGTCTTTTTGTTTCCAACACATTCTTTAGGGAGACTGCTTATAGAGTTATGTGAAATAGACCAAAATATAAAAATGAATGAGCTGCTGCTACCGTAGTGGGACTAGTAAATTGCTGACTGAGCAGTAAATTAACCAACAGAAAATTTTGTATGCCAGTTCCCTCTAACCAACTTCATTTATTTTAGAAGTTTCTGAATTATTACTGTTTTGACACATAAGGCATCGCTTCTAAATCTTCATTTTATTCCAACTCTTAGCAAACAGTATTTTCCAATGAATTGTTCTCATTAATCATCTAATCATAAGAATCAATATTTTTCAAGTATTCCATTAACTATGTGATCGCTCAGGCAAAACAAATTCCTTGTCATAGCAGTAAGGTCATTGCCACCTTTTCAGTGTGCAGACCGGCATGCAAGGAAGTATCATATATTTCCAGAAGCAATTGTTACTAGAAAAACAAACAAAACAAAACAAAAACTTTCCTCTCAATTTGTGACCTTTAAAAAGATAATACCTAACAAATGATGTAACCATGATAAAAATATACTACTTGAGTGCAATACTAACCTGTCACCCTTTGATTTTGGCCCACATGTGTATCATGTTCCCTCATATTACCCTAAATGGCCAAAACTGACCCATCAGATTGTCAAACACCACTGAGAGCTACGATTGATCCTTTTTAACCTCTTCACTTCTATGCCACTTTTGGAAGGGCGTAGAGCTTAATATAACTCTTTGATATCCACCTCTTTGAAATGAAGAGGTTAAAAAGGATCAATCGTAGCTCTTAGTGGTGTTTGACAATCTGATGGGCCAGTTTTGGCCATTTAGGGTAAAAATCCCAGTGGATATCAAAGAGTTATATTAAGCCCTACGCCCTTCCAAAAGTGGTACAGAAGTGAACAGGTTAAAAAGGCCCAACTGCCACTCTCACCTCAATCAAAACAATTCCAGGCTTAACTGGAATAATAATTTATATTAATTGCTCTTAATAAATTAATTTATGAACTTTGGGGTAAGTTAACATGTTAAATGTTTCTTTTATATTAAACAACTAAATTAACACAAAATGGAAAAAAAAACTGTTCAAGCAAAAGTATGGGAATTGTGCTACATAAGAATTTCTACCTATATGAGTTTTTTTCCTATAAGACAGATATGAATGACAGATACTAATGCTGGCAAGTATGGAATTGTGACTAAAATTAATAGATTTGGGTTGGTAAAAATGTAGTATATTTGCCACAATTTTTATAAATATCTTGTGCTATTTTAGAAGCAGCCGTCCTCATAAAAAATAGCACACTGCCAACTGAGATTTCTTGCCCTAAGCTGACTTACCTAAGCAAAAGTTCTCATGGATCATTTCTATCTCTCCCTTCTACCATCCAAAGTTTAAATAAATAAATATTACAATTTAAAACCAATATGGAAACATTTACCAGTTACTTTATTTTTGTTTTTTTTAAGTGTTTTAATTACAGTTGACATTCAGTTTTATTTTATATTAGTTGACATTCGATTGGCCAGTGTAGCAATCATCTGTGAGGTTGGAAGTGTACTGACTCTGATGACAATTATATTTAAAAATGGACTCTGAAATGTGTTTTAAGCAATCATTTTAACAAATTTAAGAAACTTGATATTGTAGTATGTGAACTCTAATTAGCTTAAGCTAACAAAATTGATTCATACAATTGAAAATTCCCAAGAGTGTTTAGGCTTGATTCGATTTAGGAGTTGAAAGTTTTTTCTCCTCTACATTCCATGTTTTTGCCCTCTAGGTTTGCTAAATTCTTAATCAGGTCTTCCGGCAAAATGGTCATAGCAGGTTTAGGTTTATAGGTATTTATTGTGGATGTTATGTCAATCACTGAGAAAAGGCTCCTAATTAGCCCTGCATGGTGTATTTCTCAGGTCCTGGATCAATCGTAGCTCTCAGTTGTGTTTGACAATCTGATGGGCCATTTTTGGCCATTTAGGGTAATATGAGGTAAATGATACACATTTGTATCTACAGAGAAAAGTGTAGTGTCCTAAAGGAAGGGAGGGTTCCATCTTGAGAGCAAGGGGAAAAGAATGCTCAATATACAAAAACAACAGATGTGCCCAAACCTCAATGAACTTTCTTCAAAGCATAACAGTGACATATATCATTAAGTTCTCATATAATATTAGGAATTTATAAAAATCAGGTTTATCAACTTTTAGTCACATGTCTTAAATTCTGGCTTATGCTATTACTATCTTCATTTTCTCTCTTTCCTAACAATATTGTTTATATTCCAAACAATAACAAGGGGATGATTAAAAAAGGTAAGAGCTAAGAGTATTGCATTTGTGTATTTGTCCCTTACATCTATTCATTCATTGGTGAGACAGACAACAAGAAAGTAAACTAACACAGCAATATTCCATCATGATGTGTAAAAAGTACATATATATATATATATATATATATATATATATATATATATATATATATATATATAAATATATATGAAAGAATGCGTTCCGTGCATAGGAAGGAATGCTAAGGGAAAACCACTCTGAAACATAAAGAATGATAATAGGATGTCATAAAGTCAAGACCACATGTATAAACTACTGTTTTCCTGCTTAATCACATCATGTTATTCATGAAAAATATATAACATTATGAGCCCAGTGAGATAAACCGTCAGAAGAGCCAACAGCCAGAGGCAGGCCGGGAGCCTGCAACATGGAATGTCCCTCTTGACCAGATGTAGGTCTGAAGAATCACTCCAATTGAGAAGCTAGGGTATAAATATCTTGTTTGAAATGTTTGATCAGAAAATTAGAGAATTAGTTGAGGAGTCAAGAGAAGGTTGCTAATCCAAAAAGCAAAATTCTTTAGGAGAGATGTCATAGAATTCAGAACACAGAACGCTTCTGTTATTAGAAGGAAAGAGAGGAGCAGACCTAATGAAGTCATATTTGAAGGTTTGTTGATGGAAAAATTAGTTTCTAAGTATCCAGAGAGTTCTACTACCTCAGAAATCCATAGGACAATAAATACCACCACTGCTTTTGAACTACCAGACGATTTTAATAATTAAATAGTTTTTAATTGGGCTCTGCAGAATTGATGTATTTAATAAATCCATTAATTAATGTATTTAATAATGTATTATATATTACATACATATATATGTATATAAAATATATATTATATATACATACATAAATATATATATATATATATATATATATATATATATATTATATATGTCAAAGGGAAATCCAAATACAAACACTACTTATTAGTTGTCATTACTTAGTCCAAATTGATCTTATTTCTTTAGTGTTTAAATAAGAATAGTTTTAGAAAATTGCTAAATATAAGATACTGTTTTACTGTATCATAACAAATGTGAAGGATTAATTAAATAATCCAATTAAAAGACACTGAGTACCCATCATATATAAATGCATTACTGATAATAAATGAAGAAAAGTTTTAATAGTTTTTTGACCTCTAAAACTTCGTTAAATAATCTTGAGCATCTTTTCATATGTCTATTAACCAATGGAATACTATTCTGCCATAAGAAAAAATGAAATAGTGCTATTCTGACAACATGGATGGAATTGAGATTATTATGCTAAGCGAAGTAAGTCAGACAGAAAGTCGAGAACCATATGATTTCACTGATATGTGGTATATAAAACTGAAAGCAACAAAAAAAACAAGACAAACAAATAAAGAAAGAAAAACTCATAGATATAGACAATCATTTACTGGTTACCAGAGGGTAAGGGGGGAAGGGGATGTAGATGAGTGTAAATGGGATGAAATACGTAGGATGGAAGGAGAACTGACTCTGCGTAGTGAACATACATGTGATATATAGATGATGTATTACAGAATTGTACACTGAAACCTATGTAACTTTACTAACATTGTCACCCCAATTAACTTTAATTAAAAAAAAAAAAACTTCGTTAAATAAATTTTCATTTTTCTGTAGACAAGAAAATATTTTAGGATCTTGTGATTTCTCAGTACTTTCACTGTGAATTTAACTTACCATTGTAATATATATATATATATATATATATATATACATATATATACATATATATATATATATATATATATATATATATTTGAATTTCCAGTTAACCAAATTTCCAGTCTTAGTTAATGAAACCTTAAGTAAAGGAGAATTTATTGAAATTAAATGAAAACTTTAAAATTAATAAAATAATTATTTCATAATATAAATATCTTCTCTTCTTATAGCAAGTGGTAAGTGAAGGAAATCTCATTTAATTAGAAAGCAATCACTTTGGGAACATATAACTCATTTAAAGGAGACTGACTTTTTAAAATTAAAGTTTATTAGGGTGACAATTGTTAGTATAGTTACATAGATTTCAGGTGTATAATTCTGTAATACATCATCTATATCTCACATTGTACATTCACCATCCAGAGTCAGTTCTCCTTCCATCATCATATATTTGACCCCATTTACTTTCTTCTACAATCCCCCGCCCCCCTTAACCTCTAGTAACCACTAAACTATTGTCTATGTCTGTGAGTTCTTTTTCTTCATTTGTTTGTCTTGTTTTTTGTTGTTTTCAGTTTTATATACCACATATCAGGGAAATCATATGGTTCTCTACTTCTTCTGTCTAACTTATTTTGCTTAGCATTATAATCTCAAGATCCATCCATGTTGTCACAAATGGTACTACTTCATCTTTTCTTATGGCTAAATAGTATTCCATTGTGTATATATATCACAACTTCTTTATCCATTCATCTATTGGAGGACACTTTGGTTGGTTCCATGTCTTGGCCACTGTAAATAAAGCTGCAATGAACTTTGGAACACATATGTCTTTATGGATAAATGTTTTCAGATTTTTTGGGAAGATACCCCGGAAAGGGATTGCTGGGTCAAAAACATACAATGGAGAACAGAGAGCCTCTTCAATAAATGGTGCCGGGAGAAATGGAAAGCCACGTGCAAAAGAATGAAACTAGACTGCTCTCTGTCACTGTGTACCAAAATTAATTCAAAATGGATCAAAGACTTAAACATAAGACCTGACCTGACACAATGAATTGCATAGAAGAAAACATAGGTAGTAAAGTTATGGACCTTGAGTTCACAAAGCATTTTATGAATTTAACCTCAAAGGCAAGAGAAGTAAAAGCTAAAATAAATGAATAGGACTATATCAAACTAAAAGGCTTCTGTACAGAAAAAAAAAGAATGACAAAATAAAGAGGCAACCAACCGGATGGGAGAAGATTTTCCAAACAATGCCTTCGATAAGGGGCTAATATCCAAAATATATAAGGAACTCATACAACTCAACAACAAAAAAACAAACTATCCAATTAAAAAATTGGCAGGGGACCTTAAGAGGCATTTCTCCAAAGAGACTGACTTTTTATTCATTCACAATAGTGAGTATGTTGAATTTAGGCACTGTTTTGACCACAGGTTTTATTGTGAACAAGAAAGACAAGTAGCATCTATTCTAGTGAAAATTGGTAAAGCTTATTTTACCAGTTGGACAATAAATAAGTAGAGAAATAAGATAGTTTCAGCAGGCATCGCGAGTGTGCAGACATAAAACAGGCTAATATGCTAGAGAGTAATACAGGTGGGCAGGAACCACTTTAGTTGGCTGATGATCTCTTATTAGGGGAAAGGTACTTAAATTAACTGAATGTTCAGAGTGCTGGGATAGGGTTTTATTTTTTATTTAATCTCAAAAGGTAACCAAAATACAAATGTATGACCAAAAGACACAACAAATGTCTTTTGACTTGATTAAATACAGAAGTGTGCACTTTTATTTTCGTGGAGATGAAGATTGTGGAACTGAAGTTGACTGTACTTTAATATATTGGTTAAGTGGACAGGATAATTTGAACAAAAATACATTTATGATATCTCACTGATATCACGATGTCTCACTAACTCCTGTCTTTTTAAATGTTTTTCTTTGATACCTCTGTCATTATTTTGTTGATAGACATGAGGTAAATGATCTAAGAGTAAAATTTATGCTCTTGTCTAACTCCATGATGCCCAACAAATCCACATACAAGATTTAGTTCTCTATGGACTCTAAAAGTCTTGTCTATAATTCAAACAGACAAACCCTCTGTGGCATCTCCGTGGAAATAGGACGGCTGCTACGTGAGACCACATAACAAGCACAGTGGTAAACAGTTAAAGGTTTCTCCATGGTAGAATCTGAGAACAAAGTGTTTGGTCCAGAGGGCAGAGATGGCATGACATATCAACTCGATGACAACAAACAGAATTAATGAAAAACCCAACATCAAGTTTAGAAACTTGAGTTCCTGATTTCATTAAAGTATTATATGATCCTTTTGCTGCAATGACCTTGGTATGAAATAAATTGAATTTTGTGAATCCAAGTAGCAAATCCAGCCTCAATCTTCACACTATTTTGATTGTGTAGGTTGACTCCTGGATCAAATGTATTCACAGAATCCGTCTTCTTTTCATAAAAGCCTTGTGGATATCTAGAAGACTGTCTAGATTTCAGTGTCATTTTGTAGGGGAGATCAGCATACTTCATTTTATATTTGTCGTACCTGAAACTCACAATGGTTAAGCAATTTACAAAGGTTATATAGGTAGCAAGAATTTCACCCAGCTTTAACATGGATGTGTGTAACACTAAATCTTTCTAATGTATCTCAATAAAACTACTTGGCATCTTTGAAGCTGGGAGACCTAATAAGGGAAAACTGTAGGTGTAAAGTATACTTCAGACTTTATGACAGTGAGACGACATGTACATTATGCTCAGCCCCCAAATAAATGCATGGTACATAGTAGCTGTTCACAAACAGTGAATGAATAAATGCACAAGCATCCATCTAAACATTTGAAATATTGCAATTAAAAAAGTCAAAATATTTCAAATCTCTCTGTGGGTTAATTATAAACTTCCTGTAATTTCCACTGTTTTTCTTTAAAGAGTTGCAGTTGGTACAAAATTAAATATCAGAACTTAGTGGTCATAACTGGAATGCTTCTTTCTATTTAATTCTACATTTTCCCTCTTGCTTCGGTAAAATGTACCATCTTGCCGGCCCCGAATTCTCAGACACAGGTGGCATTCCTGCTGACATCAGTAGTGAGAACAATGCGCTAGTCATTAGAAAATTATATAAGACATATGCTAGAACCACTTAGCAGCTGAAACACTGAAGAAATAGCATTAGAGAGAAAAGATAAAAAGACCTGGTAGAGAAAGAATGTGGATGTATCCCCACATCCTAAACCACCAAAGATCTCAAAAGCAGCTAGGAAAGAGCTTAAGGGGGCACAGTTCAATTTTACAATAACAACTGTTTTCAAATGATCCTTAGCATAATGATTAGGTACAATAAATAGAGACTACGAAACTGGGTTAGGAAGGAAGACATTGAAAGAAGTATGTTCTGTTCCAAGCAATAAGAACATTCACCTGTCTGGAGTAAATTTTTGTACCAAATGATTGTATCTAAAATATTAGAAACACTAACATAATTTAAGACAATTTTCGTGGACCAATGTAATATTAAAAGTTTCAAATAATTTTTTTAATCTTTTGAATATAAGCAAACTATGAGAAATATGCAGAATTTAAGTGATTTGAAAACTCAATTAACTAGTGTCACAAATTTCACAACTTCTGTGTTTTCCATTTTTCTTCCATACATTTTTTAAAACGAATAATTACTTTAAACAAAAAAGAACATCTATTTAAAGTCTTTAGATGACATATACAATGCTACTTCTACTACTACAGTTACTACTGATAATGGTGACTACAATAGTATTTAACTCAATGCAAATAATTTTATATTATCAATTAATCCTTATACAATTCCATGGATATTGTTACAAGTCGATATTATTATCCCTCGTCTTACATATGAGGATGCCAACTTTCTAGATTTTAATCAAGTTGTCCAAAACTATAATTGGCTGTGCTAGAACCTGAAACCATTTCTGTCTAATGCCATAATACTTACTCCAATCATTATGCTACATTGCTTCCCACACTCTTGTTGATAGAATACAAATAGTAATATCCTTATTGAGGCTTTTGTAAATTCATAGTTCCATAACTCATGACTATAATTCATAGATCTATAACTTATTTCTCAGTAACTTAAGTTCTTTTCAGATTATAGTCACAGCATTACCACACCTTTAAGACATGGGGCAGTGAAATCAGAAGAGTAAAATGTATAGATTCAAGGCAACTGTAACAGTCAATGTCTCTGGGTCTAAGAACTTTTGTCTTACTCTGAAGTCATCCTGTACCTTTTGTCTTTCCTACATACTACCTGTCTAGCAAGTTTTATAGATTATCATTTCAAAATATAACTAAAATCCCAACTATTGCAATAGCATCTCAATTTGTCTGTCTTTTTTGAACCTTGGCCATTCTCCATCCTCAAATCAAGCATCTTATCTACCCAGCAGCCATGATGTTTTTTTCCCCCCAAACAGAAGGAAGATCATCTCACCCCCTGATGAAAACCACCAGTGCCAAAAAAGGTCATTCTTCTATGTAACTACAATACAACCATCAATATCAGGAACTTAATTATCACTGACATTAATACAATCTAATCCTAAAACCTCGTTTGAGTGTCACCACTTGTCCCAAATGCACTTTAGAGCAAACAGATTCAGTTCAAGAAAATATACTGCATTTGTCTTGTCTCTTTATATTTTCTTCAGTTGACTGTACTTCAGTTTTTTCCTTGACTTTAATGCCCTCAGCACTTTTGAAGATTTGGAAGTTATTTTATAAAATTTCCTTTTATTTGGTATTAAATTATGTTTCGTTTTTCAGATTATGCTAATTTAGGAAGAACATTATAAAAGTGACCATGTGGTATCACTGTAACATGTTAGGTGATATAAAATTTTGATTCGTCTCATTACCAATGATGTCACTTTGATTATTTGATTAACTTTTTCAAATAAATATACTTATTTTCTTTTCAGTTATTAAGTATTTTATGGGGAGATATTTTGAAGCTATTTACATATGCCATCCCTCATTAAACTTTCAATTTATCCCTGTATCTATAGACAACATGGATTCATGGATTCTTATTTATTCAATAGGTTATAAGGTATAAATAGCATTTATTTGCGTATTAAATGTGTTCCATATTTGGCAAGTGGCAGCCCTTTCAAGCCGGTTTCTGTGTCATTTTAGTATGTCACCATCATCCTTTGAGCATTTCTTTGCTTTTTGGTACAATAAGTTATTCCAGACTCACATTGTACTTTCTCTGACCCAGCTCTAGAAGCAACCATTTCTCCAATGAGTCCTGGCTTCTTTTAGTGGAGAATCCTATACCACATCTTCTTTATCCAATTATCTATTGAAGGATACTTTGGTTGTTACCATGTTTTAGCCACTGTAAATAAAGCTTCAGTGAACATCAGAGCACATATGTCTTTATGAAAAAGTGTTTTTGGATTTTTTGGGTAGATATCCAGGAGAGGGTATGCTGCTGGGTCATATGGTATGGTAATTCTGTTCTTAGTGTTGTTTTTTTCTTTACATTTTATTGTTTATTTATTTATTTGTTTGTTTGTTTTATTAGTTTCTGGTGCACAAAACAATGTAATAGTTAAACATTTATCATTTAAATCCCTCACACTGTGTCAACCCCTCCTCCCATCCACTATCCCTCTGACATCGCATATGGCCATTACACTTCCACTGTGTTCTTAGCTTTTTGAGGAACCTCCACACTGCCTTCCATAGCAGCTGCAGTAATCTGCATTACCACTATTGACGGATCTTGAGATTATTAGGCTAAGCGAAGTAAGTCAGACAGAAAAAGTTGAGAATCATATGATTTTACTGATACGTGGTTTGTAAAACTGAGAGCAACAAAAGAACAAGATAAACAAAAACTCATAGACACAGACAATAGTTTAATGGCTACCAGAGGCTAAGGGAGGAGAGAGGTGGTAGATGAAGGTAAACAGGATCAAATACTAGGTTGGTGTAAAAGTAATTGCAGTTTTCCCAATGATTTTTAACCTTTTAAACCGCAATAACTTTTGCACCAATCTATATATGGTGATGGAAGAACTGACTCTGGGTGGTGAACACTCAATGTGATATATAGATGATGTATTACAGAATTGTACACCTGAAACCTATGTAACTTTATTAACTATTGTGACTCCAATAAACTTCCATTAAAGAAAGAAAAAGAAAATGACTGATGATATGAGTGGTAAATTTTGGGAAAATAAACCAATTATGCTTGGTTCAGCTCTACGCTGCTGCTTCTTTGGGAGATCTGTTGATTTCCCCATAAAGGGAAAGTTTTCCCTGACCCAGGTTTGCCAGCTCTCAAGTGGTAAAGTTTGCCTAATTCTAAGGACTAGTGTTAGGAATCCCATTCTTACTAATTAATAAAGGTGATCTTCTCTCCCTTTTACATTCCTCCTCCATATAACTCATATCATAAGATCCAGAGCTGGTAACATGGCAATCATAATCATTTTAAAACTTTTCATACTCTCATAGTATTTTCTCCCAGCTGATTCTTAGTCAAAAAGTGCAAGTTAGGTGATATGCTCAAAATATAAATTGATTTAAGCTTAGAAAGACTCCTATTACACAAATAATTAAATTTAATCATTTCCTGTGTTTGCATTTTGTTTGAATGTATGTCTCCTGACTTCACAACTATATTTTGTTGGCAGAATAATTTGTTGACTTAACAGTTTGTGTTTTGAAATCCTTGCCTATAAGAGATTTGAAAGAATGAGAGGTATTTTTCCTTCCTCAATCCCACAAAGTTGGCAAGGCCTTGGTTTGATGATATGGAAGCCCTTGCTTCAAAGGGCTATTCATATCTTTTTTTTTTTTTCTTTTCAGATTAAAGATAAAAGTTACTAGATACTTGGGGATACGGGGCAAGGAGCTGACACTGTGTAAGGAGAAGGCATAAGTGGCCAGTCTTAGGAGAGAGAAAGTAAGTTTTGCTGCTTACCAGGAAGAGAATGAGGATGTAGAAATTTCATCAGAGAGCATATATCTTGTACCCATTCCACCTTGAAAACAGAACCAGGGAGGCATGGCTATAGGGCATCTTTGAAGGCTAGTCTTATGATCACACATGGCCTGGCACCTATGAGTTCAACGGGCAACTGGGTCCTGAAGAAGATGGAGGACCAGACTTCATAGAGAGATAGTGACCACATGAAATATTATAAACCACTGGATTGTTGGAATCAGGATCCTTCTCATGTTGTGACTATCATGCACATTCCTTGAATACTGAAATAATCTTAAGGAGATTCACAAAAAACAAACAAACAAACAAAAAAACACTAAGGTGGAATTTCTTATTATATGATAAAAAAAACAACCCTAAAATTGAATTTGATTTAAAACAAAGTACAGCCGCATTTTTTTCATCACAATATTATAGAGCATTCACACCACTACTTTAAGTCATTTTGTTTTTTTGTTTACAGCTTCTTTATTTCTTTGAGATACAATTTACACATAATGAAGTGTTTAAGTTCAGACTGCCATCACAGAACATTAGATAATAGAACATTATCATCCCAGAAAGTTCCCTCATGCTTTTTTCCTTGCCCCCAACCCCAGGCACCAGTACTGTTCCATTTTTTTTTTTTTTGTCCCAACGGATTAGTTCTACTTGTCCTAGAATTTAATATAAATGGAATAACACAGCATGCAATCTTTTCTGTAAGGCTTCCTTCACTCAGAATAATGTTTTGCAATTCATCCATATTGCTGCATGTATCAAGGGTTCATTATTTTTTACTGCTAGTGGTGTTGCATACAAATGTGCCACAGTTCATTTTCCAGGCTCATAGTGATAGAAACTTAGTTGGTGTCCAGTTGTTTGAGCTGTTATAAATAAAGCTACTGTAAACATTCTGATACAAATTATTTGGAAACATAATTGTTTTCTTTTGGTGGGAAATATCTAAAATCAGCTTTGCTTAGTCATCAGGCATGTTTATGTTTTGTGTTATACAAAATTATCAAAACAGTTTTCCAAAGAAGCTGTGCCATTCTTACTCCCACCAACAATGTATGCGAGTTCTGGTTGTCCTCGGTCCACATTTCAATCCCAAGAATGGTGTTGTCAATTGTTTTCGTTTTAGTCACTGTGGTGAGTATTTTAAATACTTTTAAATTTTGAATTTTTCATCAATGAGTGAAATGCCTAATAATCTCTGAAATTTTTTTTATTGTTATATCTTCAGAGACTGCAATAACAAAATAGAGAAGTAAAGAGAATCTAAGAGAAGTTGGTTGAAAAAAGGAGAAAGAGAGGGAGGAAAAAAAAAGAGAGGAAGACAGAGAGGGAGGGACCAAGGAAGAGACGGAGGAAGATTTTAGTATAAGAAAAGTGTCAGTGAAAATTTAGGAGTAAAACTAGATTAACTTCTATTCCTCACCATCAGTTTACATGGAAACGATGAGGATTCTTGTCACCAGTTGTTTTTTAAAGTCATTAATATAAAATGTACTTAAGCTTTACTGACCCCAGGCTAAAGAGGTATAAAATGTCTGTAATTAAAGATAATATTTTCGGTGATTCTAGCAATATTTAAAATATATCAAAGAAAGCAATATTAGCAATAATTGAGGTCATGCATTTATTCCTGAAACAATCTGTGTGTATATTCTATAGATAGTAGGCAGCCTAAGTGGTTTTTAATGAGCAAAATTTTAGCTAAAGATTTTAATCTGATGTTTAATTTAATATTGAAGGGAAAATTTAATTACCAAATCAACTCGAGTATATTTAGAATATCTCAATAACTTAAGAGCAAATATTTCACTGCACATTTAATTTCAAAATAAATGGTCTTGTACATCACAGATAATTTAAACTTTTTATATAAAATAATGAGTATTGTTTTGTTATCTCTGTGGAAAACTTAATAGATTCAGAATGTTAGATTAAGGAATATAAAGTAACATTATGCCCTTATATAAGAATTGTTAAGTGTTGCCTTCATTTTTATTTAAAGATCATAAAAATGTTTCATTTTATTAACAAAAATTATTTTCAAATAAATATTAATAACTTTAATTTCAATATTTTTATTTATGATTTATGTCAAAAATAACACCCCATACTTTTTTATAAAGAAAATAATATGTCCCACAATTAATAGTGATTGAAATTTTGAGAATGCATATTTTCATGATGTTCATGTACTGAAAGAAAGGTACATCCTATAAAAACCATAATGCCTTAATTTTAAAAGAATGTGTTCATGATTAAAATAACAGGGTTTTTTTAATTAAAGTTTATTACAGTGACAATTTTTAGTAAAGTTACATAGATTTCAGGTGTGCAGTTCTGTAATACATCCTTTATATACCACATTGTGTGTTCATCACCCAGTATTTCTTTTTCAGTTTATTTATCTGTACAAAATATTTGGGTAAAGCAAAATATTCATATCTTGCATGAAGTTTTAAAGGATTAGTTGAGAAGAAATTGACCAGAGTACACTGTTTATATACCAACTGAAACTTTTATATTCTGTTTCACATGTAAAGACAGTTAAAAGGACTGGAGAGAGAGAGAGAGAGAGAGAGAGAGAGAGAGAGAGAGAGAGAGAGAGAGAGAGAGAGAGAGAGAGAGAGAGAGAGAGAGAGAATAGGTAGATATTGGGGGCCAGGTAGGGATTTCCTGAAACAGTACATCTAAATGATATCCTCAAGATTTTTACAGCAAAGCAAGCTGAAGTTAAAGTTTCCATAGTCTTCTGTGGTTTAAATCAATTTTATTCACTATTTATGCAAGCTTGTTGATAAGTTCAAAAATCAGTTTGAAGGTCTCTGATCACTTCCCCCAGGTAGAATGGCATTCTTCATTGTTTGTGTCTACACTGTACCCTGCAAAATTCTTAATAGACTTATTTTTTTAAGCCACCTCCTTGAGGACAGAGACCATTTTATAAAGGACAAATGATTAAATTGTCTCACATTATAAACTGTGGTAATAATAAACTTGCCTTGACAATCATATTATTTCCTATTTAAATCTTCAGTTATTTAACCATAATTATAAAAATTATATACTAGTCAATAATTTGACATCTAGAGGCAATAGCCATATTAAATTATTATAAAGTGTTTGCAAATTATTCTATCTAGTTTAGAGTTATCAAATTATATTACTCAAAAAATTATTTTTTAATCTGTAATCTTTACCACTAATCATTATTAAACTCTCAGATGTAATACACTTTAGAATCAATAGACAGTAATCACTGTAGTCATAAAGTTATAGATGCTGTAGAAATAACTAAGTACTGATTCTTCAAAATCTGATCAAATCTACTACTTGATCAGGTCTCTTTTCAAACATCACTTTATAACAGAGGTCTTTATCCTCCTACACAAGCACTGGTTTTCCAGATGGAGTACATCTGAACAGAGAATATAGGTGTTTTCATGTGAAGAACAAATTCACATTAATGTATGATTTAGACAAGTATTTCTTAACAGTGACACTATGAACATTTTGAGGTGGATAATTTGTTGTGGGGGCGGTCATGGGTATTATACCATGTTAAGCAGCATCCATGGATTCACTGCCTGTTAGATGCCCGTAACATCCCCCTTTCAATGTGGCAATCAAAAATGTTTCCAAATACTGCCAAATGTCCCAGGGGTAGAAAAACTGTCCCTGTTTGAGAACCACTGGTTACTGAAAATAATTCTCCATGCAATATACAAATCAAGAAGCTCTAAGCCTCAATTAATCCAAGATTATACAGAAAGGTCTGCCAATTTTTTCCATATTCTTATATTTTTATAGAGTTATAATTGAAGATATTGCCTACTATTACTTAGTATACTGATACCAGGGCCCAAACCATTATTCTTGATCAACATTCTTTCCAGGAAAATTATTATCTACACAAATAAATGAAAATTGTAGAGTATAACAAATAATATATCTTAAACTAGCATCATCTCCCAGTTTTCTTTGACTCTTATTTCAGTGTTTATTGTTTATGTCCTGTGGATCCCTAATGCTTTCAGTTAGTTGCCTTACAGCTTACATAAGGAAGAAGGAAAAACCAAGGGAGTATATTTTAAATACAATCTCTATTTCTTTTAATTCCTGGATCCATGGTCAGCGATTATAATTTTTAAAGTTCAACATCAAAGTTCAAGATCTATTGCCCTTTGTAGAAATTATGCCTTTTGTACAAATTTGAAATCTTATTTAACAAAAGGGAAAAGAAAAGGTATCCTGCCTCTGTATATAATAGAGAAACATCCTTAGCACTGCATAAAGCCTTCCTCAAAAAAATTAAGAATATAATTACCATACGTTCCAGCAATCCCTCTGCTGAGTATATACCAAAAAATCTGAAAACATTTATCCTTAAAGGTATATGTGCTGCGATGTTTATTGCAGCTTTATTTACAGTAGCCAAGACATGGAAACAACCAAAATGTCTTTCAATAGTATTTGGATAAAGAAGGTGCAGTATATATACACAATGAAATACTACTCTGCCATAAGGAAAGATGAAATAGTGCCATTTGCAACAACATGGATGGATCTTGAGATTATTATGCTAAGCAAAATAGTCAAACAGAAAAAGTCAAAAACCATATACCGTCAGTGGCATGTGGGATATAAAACTGAAAACAACAAAGGAACAAGACAAACAAATAAAGAAAGAAAACTCACAGACACAGACAATAATTTAGTGGATACCAGGGGGCATGGGAGGAGGGGGATAGTAGAAGAGTGTAAAGGGGGTCAAATACATGGTGATGAAAGGAGCATGGACTCTGGGTGGTGAACATACAATGTGATATATAGATAATGTAATACAGAATTGTACACTATGTAAAACCTATGTAATTTTACTAACCATTATCACCCCAAAAAATTTTAGTAAAAAAGAAAATAAAATTAATAATAATAATAAAGACTATTAGTTTCTCCCATCACCCTCTTTCTCTCTCAGTCATAGAATACATAATTTTTCATATAGGCTTGTAACCACACAGAGTAAAGACTACATTTCCTACCTTCCATCGCATCCAAGTTTGACCATGATTGTAAGATTATGTCAGCTTCCATTTTGTGTGCATGTGATACAGTCATCCTCAACCATTCAAAGAAAATCAATCCCTAAGCGCGACGGAGCAACAAGATAAAAAAAGAAACATGGAGCCTGATTACCTTGTAGGGCAGACTCTTCCTACTATTTTGGTCTTTTTTTTTTTTTTTGATGGTTATTTTGGATCTCTGTAACAACAGCCAAACTAATATCCTAACTAATACAAGCAAGGTACCAATAGAGATCAATATCTGAATTATGCATATTTCTATTGATTGTATTTATGAGACAAAAAAAAGCACTAATAATAAGATGAGGTTAATACATAATTGGAACTCTGCCCTGATGAACCAAAAGAGGTAAAGTGGGCGATTCAGTTATCAGAAACCTAAGTTATAAAGAGCAACTTCATTAACTTTAGAAGGGTGTTGTGCATCATTAAGAACTGTGAAGATGAATAAGTACTGAGGATGCAATGTGCATCATGATAACTATAGTGAACATTGCTGTATGTATATAAGAATGTTGTTAAGAGAATAAATCCTGAGTTCTCATCCCATGGGAAAAGAAATAATTGTGAATTAATGATTTGATAAATTGTAATAACCTGCTGTTAATAATATCATACCTAATATCTTACTATTTTTATATTTGTTACAACATGATAATTATAGAGCACTTTCATTATTCTAAGGAAAACACTTCATCTATTGAAATCACTTTGGAAGAAAATATTAAAATCTTTACATCATAGCACTTGTGACCACATTCAAGAATACCCTCCCCCCATGTACAATGCCACCAACTAAAACAATAAACATATCAGAAATTCACAAGTAATCAAACCTGTAATCCCACGATATCAATAACATGGAATTTACAATAGTTTGACTAATAGGAAAAACTGACATAGTTTATGAAGTGTAAAATAAAAAATTCTAAATATATATGATACTGCAAGATTTGCCTCCTTGGTGCAATCTATGAATTTAAATGTGAGTTTACGATCTGTATAAACCATCACTTTGATAACGACAGATTGTGCTATGTGCAACCGGCATTTCATTTGAACTCATCTCTCTCGTCTACATCTGAAATAGTTGTAGGTTTTGTGACCAAGCCCTGGATCCTATACACTTCATCATTATAACGGGGATCATGCATTCATTTATTCACAGAAGCTGAGTTTATAAGGTTATTTCTACATATAAACTGGAAGATCCATTCTGACTCTGCTTTGATCAAAATACGGGCTTGAGCTAATCAGCTCTGGCATATCAAAAATTGATTTGGTTAACAACTCCCTGGAAAAACCGAGAAGTGTAATTCTTACAATTTTGGAATGGCCAAAAAGAAATAGCGATTTGGGGAGCACTAATGAGGCTGCTGCAGAAAGGCTACACCATCAGGCTGCTGTAAAGATTCACCAAGACTGGTACACGGAGTGTTTACAGTGTCCGGTTCATAGCAAACTTCAAGTCAATGTTGCTAGTAAATTGTTCTTGTTCATACTTTTCTGCTCCATTGACAAGGCCAGATACATTTTTTTAAAACCTAAGGATTTTTAAACCACACAATATTACATGGTTCATAATTGATATAACTTAATGAAATATACTATATAATGTTTATTAACTAAATAAATCAAGCAGCAAATATATTTATATGGATAAATTTAATGTACGCATGTTATCATAATATAAATCTGTCACGAAAGATATTTTATTATTTCCTACCCAGATTTTTTTTTTTTTTCTGCATATGAGTTTGAGAAATGTTTATTCCTTGCTTGTGTTCAAACTGATACTCATCATCCACTCTACTTGTTTCATGTCAGGCTAGTAAAATTGTTTATGGTAGGTTATACACTGGTTGCAAAATTAAAAAAAAACAAACAAACAAAAAAAAACTTAAAAAAAAAAACAAAAAAAAAACTTTTATGTAATTAATTATTAGGCAAGTTTTCAGCAACAATTTCTAAATATAACTGTAGCATTTAATGTTTCTGTTTGTTGAGTTAGAAATTCATGATGATACTGAAGGGTCTAAAGGTATGGTCCTCCTCCAAGCCCACTCTCACTTATTCCTGACACCTAAATTTGGGAAAACTTTAAGGGATGTGACTTTGGACGGAAAGGGATACGCTTCTGAATCATTCTTACTTGAAGACATACCCAAATCACACGTATTTTTTGTTCTTTTCTTTTCCTATTCCTGCCCTTGCTCAGTACATTTACTAAAAAGCTTTGACCTGTTTGATTACCTTCTTTATCTTTTATAAATGACTCACCCTAACTGCAGTGTCTATAGTTTTGTTGCTTAACCAGTCAATTTTTAATCCATACGGACATTTCTGAAGTATATTTTATTAGCCTCGCAAAAATGCATTGTCCAAATGATTTTTCAAAAATTACATTTGTAGAAATACTTAATTTAAATAGTCAGTGATATATAACTTCCTTAGTGAAATACAAAATGATGTGAAAATATATTTTCTTTTGTAAATTGAAGACTGATAAAAGACATGGAACATAAAGAATGACAATAGAAAGTAAATAAAACAGCAAGGAGATTGATTAATCATACATATTGTCAAGACATTTAAAACTATATCATTGAAGAGGAAAATTGGACATGGATCCAATGAATTAAGTAACTGCCATCAGGAGCTCTGATGTGCTGATCACGGAAACATAAAATCCTCCCTTACTCTCACTGAATCAGTTTAGAATGACTTAATACAATACAGTTTTTTAAATGTTTCATCAACTAATATTAAAAAGTAGAAGACAATTCATGATTTAGAAATATTTTTTGTAATTTACATAAGTAAATAAATACCCTTTTGCTTAAACTCCACTTATAGTTCTTTTAAACTAAAAGCCTTAACTGATGCATCATTTTAAGTAGACTCATTTTAAATTTGGTCTTAATTATTTTCTGGTGAGATTGTCTTATACTTACATTTCTTTTTGCCCCCTCTCCTTCAAAAAGATATTGGGGGAAAAGTATACTACTTTTAGTGTCATATTTATCCTATACTTCTGACATTCCCACCTTCATGTTTTCTCCCATAGCTCACACATTTTTATGTTTATATGACATATGTGATAGCACAGATTCTACTTTCTCTATTACCACTCTCTTGAGGTTCTAAAAAATAGCTTCCTTCCCCTTTTTCATTAAAGCAGTAGAATTTTGATATATTATTTTCCAAAGGGTTTAATTTTTAGAAAACAAACCAAACAAAAAAACCTTCCTATTAGAGGTAATCATTTTTCTCTTTGTTTTACAACATTATTGAAATAATTGTTTTAATCTCTCATTTGTACTAAAATTAACATTATATATTTCCACTCAAATTAAAACAGCAAAATACTATTTTAAATTCACTGAGATACTATAGGTGGCATTGGGTAAGGTCACATTGTTGCATCTATAAGGAAATCTACTTTTCAAATTAAAATCCTGGTGTGTCATATTTAATGAAAAATCCCATGGAGCTCTTTTTCTTTTCTCTATCTCTGCTTAGAATATGAAACTAATAGAAACTAAAATAGTGTGTTAAGGGATGATATGTTCAATTATCAGTCATTTGAAATTTAAGCAACTATGGAAATAAATGGTCACCTCAACAATTTATTTAAAAGTAATAGCTTGTATTGATCAAAAAAATAAAAATAAAATCTTAACATAAAGTTACCTTAAGCTTTATTGGTTCATAGCTCTTTTTTTAAACACCCAGTCTTAGAGTTATTCCCTCATCCATTTGGTATAATTTCATTGTCTACTTTTTGAGGGAATTGTGCTAGGGAAAATAATGGTGACTATATATATATATATATATATATATATATATATATATATATATAATTTCCACTCATTAATTTTACAAGCTATGGGAATAAGACACAGTAGCAATTATTATTTTAAAAACCTGTGGATATTAAGATTAGAGACATATGGGATACTCTGTGGACATATAATGAGGCCTAGCCCAATCTAGGGGGTTGAAGTAGCAGCACCCAATAGAATTATAATGTAAGACATATATATATATATGTGTCTTACACATATATATATATTTAAATATATATATATATTTAAATATATATATATTAAATATATATATATATATTAAATATATATATATATTTAAATATATTTAAATCTTCTAGTAACCACATTAAAAATGTAAAATATCAATAAACACTAGGATTAAGCAGCCATATCTATACAATGCAACAGCTAGAGTGAAACATAATCATCTCAAAATGATAAAGTCATGTTTAACCAAAAACATACTCTGCACTGCTTCAATTTCAAAATTTAAATTTAAATAAATTAAAAGTAAATAAAGTAAGAAATTCAGTTCCTCAGGTATACTAGTCACATTTCAATTTCTCAATAGCCACATGTTGCTAGGGACCACTATAGGAAGCAGGCATAGGACATTCTTTGAATCGACTCTATTTCCTTTCAGAGTGTCTTCCTATGAAACAGAGGCTGGAAAGCTTAAAACTCTATTTCAAAGTCTCCTTAGCACTTGGGATGGGTCCTGTTAATCAAAATGCATTCACATCAGGCTGACTTACAAATCAATTATATGGGGGGAAAGCAAGAGCAGAAGGCAGATATTTTGCTGACATGGATCATTGTAGGTGTTGTATGGTTCTAACTCTATGAGCTTTGGTCACAGCTTCCTGGTGATGAAGTTTCTAGATCTCCACAGAGGATGCAGCTCCTTTGGAAGTGCAGTTCTTTGGTATAGTTTCAGGAGTTGTTAAAGGACCAGCCTAGAGTTAGCTACTTCAACCAAGAAGTTAGCTACTCTTCAACCAAGAGTTAGCACTACTCTAATAAATCCATTTGTGTGTAAAATTGTTAGAGTAGATTTCTTTTTGGAGCTGGGATCTTTAATAAAGTGACTAAAGAAGACTTTGCAGAGAACTATCTTCTAAGCCTATATCTGAAGAGTAACAGAGTTTATTCTGCCCAGAGGAAACAGATTTTAGACAATAAGAAATATTTAGAAATTCTGCTAAATAAGAGGGGGTGCTAATTAGAGGAGCCTAAAAGGGATGAACATGATTAGAATGGAAAGGGGAAGGATGAGACTGCATTAAATCAGATGGCTCAGTGCACAGAAAGCCACTTCACAAAGTGGACAATTCACAGAAATTACAATTCACTAATAATTAATTCATCAAATGTACATATTTACCAATATTTTACTTCTTATGGTAATTTATAAAGCTCACAACAATGCCTAGATGGATTAGTAGAGTATGGCCAGATCATGAACCTTCTGAAGTTTCTCTGGTGCCTGTGTCTTCTCTCTCTCTATCCTAGTCCATCTCTCACCTTTAGACACTCAGACTCTCCTTATTTTGGTGTTAACATCCAAGGCCATACTGTTTTCTTTACAATGAGAGAGGGTGGCTTCTCTCTTCTCTAATTTCCTTTAATTAAAACAAGTATCTGAGCCAACACAATCTAAACAATTCTTTTAATGCTAAGATTTGAGATCTATTCATTACTGAAATATATGTATGATTAAATTCAAGAAGACTTTTCCAACAAAGAATGTATTCACAAGAAGAATACTTTTTTTAAGAAACAAATCTAATGAGTAGACCCTTAGCTTTTTACAGTTGAACATTTTCTTTTCATTCTTTCATTCTGATTACATCATTGACTATACTTAAGAAGACTAGTTCTAAGTTTTAAGTAAGTTAACAAATTTGGTGAATTTAGAAAATTGGTACATTCATCTTGCAACTGTAAGGCTGGAATGGAGGTCCATTTGAAAAATCAGGTTTCTGTCTTAAGAGCAAAAAGCAGTTACTGCAGAATTATAGGAAGGATGGTGTGAATCACTACAGAGTGGGAAACTACTGCAGTGGGAAAGCAATAGAGTCTGAAGATTGGGTAGCTGTGGCTCTCACTAATCCACATAGATAGATCTGAGAGATAGACAGGAGAGAAAGAGACATCTTTGAATCTTTTTCCTTATATCAAATATGAAGATTAATAGTGTTATTGTTTTTTATGCTAATGAGGAATAATGAGAATATCTAAAATGGATGAATTACAAAAATCTTGAGCAGTGGAGCACATGTCACAGTTGGTGTAAGAATCTTAAGCATCTTCTGATTTCTGAATTTAGCTTCTCATGAAATCACTTTCTCCCATCTATTTATGGTGGATTAAATGAATATTTTCAAGTAACCATGAGGAAGATTCTGTAATTGTAATCACTTGTAACACGATCCTGGCAATTTTCCCATGAAGTTAGTAAAGGTTGGTTATCTTCCAGCTTCTAGCAGGTCTTTAAAATAGCACTGTGCCTGCTGAAATATCAGTATTTTATGCATTTGACTTTTATGTAAGGTAGTTTGTTCTACAACCAAGAGGAGCTCTCAAATATTTAAAAAATAATAATATTGGCCATATTGGCTTTGACAGAGTACATACAATGATAGACCCCTCTCCACACACATTTAAGAAACAAAGAAATATTTTTGATATCTATTTTCACTAATTGGCATTACAGTGTTCTTACTGCTGAAACATTCGCATCAGCGTCAAGTGTTAATAGCTTTCTTAGTATAGATAATCTATTTTATTATTGAAAATCATTATAACCATGTACTGAGGCTCAAAAACATTGATTT
Source organism: Rhinolophus hipposideros (assembly GCF_964194185.1). NCBI lineage: Eukaryota > Metazoa > Chordata > Mammalia > Chiroptera > Rhinolophidae > Rhinolophus > Rhinolophus hipposideros. Next base: position 67,368,133 of record NC_138047.1, on the reverse strand, counting down.
GAACACCTAACAATTCATTTTAAAATATTTCAAGTTTTATGATTAAGCAAATGAAGAAATAAATATAGTAGCTTCAGTATCACTTTCTTCCTGTATTTATTGAGTTGTCAGATAACCCAATTCGTATTATTACTTTTTTTTGTAGATAAGGCATGTGAGCTAAGTTTTTAAGGTAACAAAAACACTTAGATATTTTCCTGTGTAAAGAGTCCAATGAGTTTCATGGGTACGAGTAAGTCAGAGTCTACAGTGAGATGTACATTTGACCTTATTCTGACAAATATGATGAAACCTCATAATAAAGTGCATCATAAATTATTCCAGTGAAACTACAGCCCACTTGCAGACAACTATTATTTCTGTGTGTGTGTGCATGTGTATATGAGTGTGTGTGTGTGTGTGTGTGTGTGTGTGTGTTTTCCACTATATACGTTTTTTATAATAGAGGAAACTAGGGATGTTGATGAAATTATTACTTTTTCACATTTATATGACATGGTTTGTCATGCTAAGAATACTTATGACTGTCAATAAAATTTTCCCAGTTTTCGAGACCCATCCCAAACGTCACCTCTTTATGCAAAGACTTTTATGACTGTCATTAGTACGTCAGATTTGATCTCCTTCTATTCTGAATCTTTATGGTATTTTATTTTTATGTCTTATAGGCATTTACTAAATTTTTCTTTGTACTGCAGTGATATTTTGGTTTGACTTATCCATCATTCTTATAAGAAGCTATCATCTCTGATACTTTATCAGGACCTTTAACATTCATTTTAATATAAATTGTCTAAATTAATTGAGAATCAACATTCATTTAAAATCAGAATAGGAATCATATAGTTTGGGTTCTTGTTTAGTCAGTCAAAAAATTGCCTCAAAGTAAAACAATTGTAAAACCCTTACTAGCAAAAACATGGCAATTATAAGAGGCATCAGGCCCAGATCCTCTGAAAAAAAATGAAACAAGAAGGAAGATAATTCTAAAGGAGAATTGAAAATATGAAAGCAGTGGAAAGTTGTTTCCCTTGTAGGAGTTGGGATAGCTTAGAAGTGATACTGAGTTCCAAATAGGGAGTTAGATAGGAGCACCTCGTGAAGCTTTGATTGGTAGGAACGGCAACAATAAAAATCATGGGTTGTACTTCATATCCATATAATATTTTTACAGCTTTAATAGTGTTTTTGCTTACAGTATCTGTTTTGGAATTTTATAGTAATTCTACTACATTTGCCCTTATTATTATTATAAATAAATTTCAGCTTGGGGTGATTAAATGATTTATCTGAGGTTAAAACAGAGTGTGGAGCTAGAACTAGTCTGGGGTTCTTTCCACACTGGAGAGAGGAACTCTTTTTTGATGGTTTTCCTTTATCAATCTTTATGATAGTCACAAAAGTAAGAATACAAACAAAGTTGATTTTAATTTCCTATTGATAATGGAACATGGGTCCTACTACCATTACTTTAAAGAAAACTCAATTATCGTGGAACTGGATCATTGCACGAGATATTTTTCATTAACTAAAATTTTCTGCAAAGGTAGGACACCCAGAGAAAGGAAGTATATGTTTCTCTGGACAGAAATGTATTTATATTTAAATAACCAAATGAAGCAGAAATAAAATGTGGTGGCTCGTTATTATAGGAAAGATAAGAATAAGACACAATTGAGTTAATAAAAAATATGAATATTGGCGTAAATAAGTTCCATGAGAAAATAAGAAATGGAAATATGAATTCCTCATGTACAATGTGGTAAATTTGCCTAGAAAAAGAGGGAAGTCAGCTAAGGTTTAGGTATATAAAAGGCTCCAAAAAGTTGATGTGAGGGAAATGACTTTTCAGTCATTCAGAAAAAAAAAAAAATAGCATGATCAAAGATGTGGACTAGAAAGTCCATTTTTAGCAGTATAAATTTTACCAATATGCCAGGGACACTGTCCATCGTAGGCACTATTAGACAGATTGAGTTTAGAAAATTAAGAATCAATAATTTAGACATTCCTTGTAAAAACTGGATTTTTACTGTTGTTGATTAGGAGAGAAACATCATCACAGCTGTATTTTAGAAAGATAATGCTGCCAAACGTGGGAATGGATTCAAGAGAGAAAAGATAATGGATTCAAAGATAACAGAAGGCAATTAAAATATAATGAGAGCCAAATCAAGGTTCTGCCAAGGGGATTAGCACAAAAGAAGTAATGTAAGAGATTTCAGGGATAGAAACAAGTTTTGCTGTTAATAAGAAGTAGGGGCAAAAAGGAAAGAAAAAGGGAACATTTGACAACTCAGTAGCTGAGAACATGCCATTAACTAAAATAGAGAATTTCCTAGGTGGAGCAGGTTTGTTGAGAAGGTCATATTTAGGACACATTGAGTGTGAAGTGCAATTGGGCTTATCTAGCAAACATTTGAAATCTGGACATAATATTGGGCATGACATCCAATAAAATTAAAAACAAAACAAACAAACAAAAAACATGGCTTGTGATTTGAAGTTGGAAATCTCAAAGAGAAATGAAGCTGTGCAGGTAGAAAATTTCTCTTGGAGAAAATTGTAGGAATATGATGAGAAATATGGTGAATTGTAGGAATATGGTGAGAAAATAGGCAAAGCAGGGAACACAAGCACAATTAAAATGCAAATCCATGGAAAGAAGACAATGAATAATCTAGAAGAGGGGAGTCATGGGCAGGAAAAGACAGGAGAGGAAGATAACGTTTCACCGAAAAAAAAAAGAACAAAGTTGTTCTGTACTATAGTGCGTCTCAGCAGGATTAGGAATGAGGCTTTCTTATTTGGCAATAGTTAGGTCACTTTGTCCTGGAAGAGACCAGTACAGGTGAAACCTGGTTGGCAGTGAGTTAAAGGCAGAACAGAAAGAAAAGAGATGAAGCAACTAAAACAGGCTACTCTTATTTCCATCAGCGTTCTTGGTTGTAAGCACTAGAAACCAATTCTGGCTGAGGGAAACATAAAAGAAATTTGTTAAAAAGGCATTGAGTAGTTGTCAGAATTGAAAGAAGGGGTGGGTAACCAAGTTCAGGGTCATGCCTTCCATGGTCAGGACCCAACAAAGACACAATGCCATCGCATCTCAGTACCAGATAGTAAAGCTTACACTTTCAAGCCAGCCAACTCTGGACAAAGGATGGTACAATTAACACCACTGTCACTACTGCCGTACGCCTCCAGTGTCTCTCAAACTGTAGACACTGCTTTGAAAGTAATTATCTTTGACTGTCTTTGGAATATGAACATCAGGTTAATGAAGCCTGAGTGACGAGTCCCCTCCCTGGTGGTAGAGAAAGCTGGGGAAGGGAGCACTGGGCATTTTAAACTTCTCCAGGGAGACATGCTCTATCTCTTACCAAGATTCATAAAGTAAGGAAATTCTACAAAATCAGTAGTAGCTTCAAAACTGAGAAGTCACAAGAATGCATATATCCAACACGTAGCCAAGAAGTTTGGCACTAGAAAGAAGAAAGCTTAAAGCAGAAATTAACAATACCTTAGAACAGAGGATGGAGATATACATATATGAAGACAGTCAGTGGAGAGAGACTCAATATGTAACATAAGTAGACATTTAATGACAAAAGGCCTGTTTAGGAGATAGGATATCATGTTACTCAGAGCAGAGATGAGGGAGTTGGCTTTGGGAAAAAAAAAAAAAAAAAAAGACTGCTGGAGAAAAGTAATAATTTCTGTAGTGAGCTTTTTAGAAGCTAAATATGGTGCTTAGGATTTACCTATATTTTTACTTTTAATTATTAAATAACAAGGAAGTATTTCATATTAAATACTATCCTGATAGTAATGTAATAGCATATGTTGTAAAGTATCTATGATGTTTCAGATGTCATTCTAATTAACTCATTTGATTTTGATAAGATTGTTATAGACATTTTTACAGATGAGAAAACTGAAGTTAAGTATCATGAAGATTTGATTCCTTCAAGGACAAAATAATATACAAAGTAATACACATTGAGAAAGAATAATATTTTGAAACCATGAAACAAATGTTCTTTTTACTTTGTATAAATCATATTGGCCTATACTACCCTACCCTTTAACTAGATGACATTCATTTCTGTAGGGAATATATGTGAATACAGTCTCAAACAGAGAAAACATTGTCTAGCTCTGAGTTTCAATTTAGATTATTTTTTTCAACTCCTTAAAAGACATAGTCTTGAAAGTCAGGCTTTGTGGGAAATACAAAAAATTCTTAAGTTCTCAAAATTCCCTTTACATGTTAAGAGAAAGGCTTAGAGGTCTGCATTGACAGTTTTGCTACAAGACACAGTATAGAAGGGGTAGAGGATATGGCATATAAGAATATAAGTTCTTGCCACATGGGAAGAGGACAAGCAACTTTGGTGTTTGAAGGAGCTTGCAGAGATTTAAAAGGGATCAGGGTAGGGATAAGATGATGCTAGAGTGCTTGAGGTTGCTAAAACTCTCAAAAGAAACCTGATAATTGGAATGAAAACCCAATGACATATATTTAGTGTTGCATACGAATAGAAAATGTCCCCTGAGATTGTGACTCTCGTTCACTTGAGTTATCGAGGAGTTTTCAGTGAAGTAAGAAGATACCTTGTGTGAACCAATGGTCATGATGAGGACTTGGCTTAATATAAGAAAACCATGCAGTGTAGGCACCTAAGTAAATAAAGGCTATGGCAGTGGCCATAGATTCCAATAGTAGGTGCCAAGGAGATGTCCACAAGAGTAAACAAGTACTGTAGCACCCAGTAGATCTTGCATGGGTTATTCAATGACCTGCCACAGGACAGACAAGGACCATATGTGCATCAACTCTTTTCCTGCTGTGACAAACACTCCCAGACAATATCCTAGACTAAAGAAAGGGGAGTAGAGAAAAGGAGATTCATTGAGTGGGTGAGTAATGACACAAAAATATAATAGCAGCAAAAATTGAGATAATTTGTGTTGCATAACTTTAGTTTTCAGTTGGTAAAGTTAATAGTTGACACTGAAGAGGATTGTAAATGATATGAGAGGCTGAGGAGAATACAGATTTAAAGTAGCAATTGAGTGAATTAGTTGGTCATTTAACCCTGAATGGGGAAAAAGAAACTGCTTCTAAAAAGTACTGAAGCCTAGAAAAATATCCATCACTTAAATTTTAAATGAATTAATCCTTATAGTTAATTTGAACACATAATATATGTTAAATAAAGTTTCCTATGCACTATCTTATTGTTTTAGAAACAAATCATCTGGACACAAAATTGTTATGTGGATCATTTTAAACTTTATATTTTCAAAATGAATGTTTATATTTTCAGGTATTTTATATCTAGACTGTAACTGTATGCAAAGAGTAGATGATTCATTTATCCTGGACCTGATATTGTTAAATGTTTAAAATAGTTTCAGTACTTAAAATAATTAAAATAAAAATAAAATACACATTAATTTAAATGCTGTTAGATTATTAATAAAACTTAAAAATCAACTAAATGCTCAATTTATATTTTACTGTATCTTTTAAATTTTCATATATCTGTAAATCATATCCTTGCATATATGTATATATAATATTTTGGGAAGGAACAAAGCATCAATTGAAATTAAAGAAAAAAAAAAGAGAACTAACCAAATTGTATTTCTCTATGGTCCTTAGATATTTCACTTGGATTCACAGAAATATTGGGCCAAGGACACCAGAATATTCAGACATTTCCAGTTGAATTTAAAGAGACTTTGCTATATCAATCACTAATTCAAATGAGGTCATATAGAACAACTTTCTCAACTATTCTCAAATTCAGGTTAGACAATGACTCCAGGCCACAGGAGACCAGCTGCTACAGAAGGAGAATGATTAACTTTATCACTAAATAAATTTTCAGCATCTCCTGTCCTAATTAAGAGCGAATCCAGCGACATCAAAATAAGCACATCTATGTGCTCTAAACCTGATTTTAAATTTAGGGCACAATACCTCTTGGAATACTGAGATTCTACCTCTGTCAAGTGAAGACTAGGAAACAGTTATAATCATAAATCATTTTTCTGTTGATAAAAACAAGATTGTAATGACCTATTAAGGTAAGTCTATGGCAAGTTTTAGGAGCAACGTTTTATCTACTAAGTACCACATGTCTTTGTTTTCTTTTTTAATAATTTGATATTTGTTACTCTAGACGCCCTATGTACATATCTAAAATCATCACATATGATTTTAGGGGTTTGTAGATAACATCTAGAAAACGGGGATTCTAACAGATTATATTCCTAGATAATCTATCTAGAACTCTATTACTGTAGTAATTCACAGAATTTTTTTGGTCACAGAAGAGTGACAAATCTTCCTTCCTGGAGCACACATAGATCTAACTAGCACAACATTAGCTATTATAGCTATGTTATGACTGTTCTGATAGACACACAACCCAGTTAAAATTTTTTCCGTTCTACATTTTCTCAGTACGTTTATAAAGGTAGAATCACAAGCACATTAAGCAGACAAATAGTTAGATCATTCATTCATCCAAGTGATATTTATTGAATTTTCATAGAATACCTACTCAATGTCAATGTTCTAGGATACACCAGAAACAAGACTAAGCCCCTGCCACCATTCTACTTTAAGTCCAGGGTACACTAAAGGGCATTTAAAAAAGATTTATCAACAATTATGAAAAGCATTATAATAGCAATTTCCTAAACATTAGGTATCCTATAAATATGTAATCCTTGGAACAGGTCAACCTTATCATATTTGCCCTCAAGAACTCTAAACAAGATCTTCCTTCAACTTTCAGAATATTTGGCAGAATCAAATAACCAAAGTGGTGGGAAGCTTTGAACTACTTAGTTTAAATACAGTTAGGGTGCAGCTGTCCATGAAAACCAAAACACCATAAAATCAATATGGAGAAATGACCAGTACTAATAAACTTGATAGAATACTTTTGTAGAAAACAGAAGAAAATAAACATTGGCAAGTGCAATAATTATAGTATTAAAAGAAGAACTTTCACAAGCTTTACAAAGCATTTCCATGAGAACCAAGTGATAATTTTTGTTTTTGTTTTTTTGCAGTCATAAAGATATAGAAAGGAATACACTAATACTTATTTTCTAAGTGGCTGTTTCTATAGACTTTTATGGTATGGGATTTTATTTTATGGGTTGCCTTTTGATCTGAGGTTGATTGGATCCATACAATCAGAAAATATTTTAAAGTGATATGGTCATGCTAGATGTTCCCTCAGCCATTGTGCTGGGGTAGGAAGAGCACTACATTTCCTGTCAAGAGATCTAAGGGCCATGCAATATGAAGTACTAAAGGTACTCAAGATCCCTGAGACTCAGTTTCTTCAACCTGAAGATGGGACTGTGTGAAACACAAACAGAACAGTCTGTAGGTGGAAGCACTTGTAAACTGTTCAATCCTGTACAAAACTGGCTATTTTGTTTCCTTCTACCACTTCTGTGGTTCCACAGTCTCTGGTGTCTGTAGTGCTTCAGTATTTTTATGTTTTATTTTTTGTCTTAGTATTTTTTTTTGTTTTGTTTTGTCTTAAGTGATGTCGTATTGCTTCTTAGTTCCAACAGCCCAGAATTTGATAAATAACAAATGCCTTCTCTTCAAAGAACATCGCATGTGTCATTTAATTTTCACAACTCTGTGAGAAAGAGGCTTAAAGAGGTCATACCACTAACATGTGGCAGAACATGGATTCAAACCCAGACAGTCTGTCTGTGTGCTCCTTGTACCATGATGGCTTAAGACTGGTCACACAACTCTCCTGAGGATAGAGATGGCATCTTATTCATCTTTGTGTTCATAAAGTCTAGTGCTCTGTTTTACAGTAGGCACCTAATATGTGAAGTGAATAACCGATCCGTATGTCCAATTTACATTCCTCTTCCTGCAATCTAAGCCCATTTTCTATGGTTCTGATATCGAAAGAGATAGATACTTGGTTGATTAATATTTTTATATTAGTCCTCCGTGATGTTTGTATGGTATTATATGTATTTTTTGTGATGCTTTTTAACAGCTTTTTTCCTTGAATTTTATAAGTTGTGCTCATAGGTCCTTGCCTTCAACACTTCACTTCCAACTGTTGTTAATGGAGAAAAATTTTAGAACCATCAAATTTTTCCAGATCCCTTTCTTCACTCCAAAAAGAAGGAAAATAAGAGAGAGAACTATGAAGCCCAAAATATTTTATTCATTTATATAAACAAATGGAGTCTAAAATGGAGTTAAAGCAGCTTATGAAGCAAATTAGAGCATGATAGAAATAAATTAAAATTTAAAAACTGAAGCAATGTGAAAATAATGATAGGAAAGTGAGATGGGACCAAGAAATAAATTAATATGTAACACGTACCCCTGAAGTTCCTATTTTGGACTTAAAGTAGGGTCACAGAACTTTCAAGAAGAGGGAAAATAGATCAATTGCAGTATTCATGAGTTAATAAACCAAGTGCCTTAAGTTTAATTATTCCTGATGTGAACACCAGGGAGTATTTTTCTATGGGTCTTCACCGAAATGTACTATGTCATGTAATAAACAACCCTCTAAAACCATTATGGTAAACAGTGTGATGGATTTTGGGATGCTGTTTCTTATAATGCACCTCAATGAAGGTTGATAGTTTCTTACCAGAACATGACATTATTAAAGGAATTTCACAAAGCACCAGTAGGTGCAGTTCAGTGCTAGCTATATGGTGGTCTGCCTTAATCCAAGAGGATTTTAGAGAATCTAGGGTAGAAGTTTGGTTTTCAGAAAATTCTGTGAACCTTCTGACAGTTGGTGTGTGTGTGGATGAAGGTTGAGGGGATTGCACATTCTATACTTGTGTTTTTCTCTAGGTAGCAGAGAGCACAATTAGCCTTCAAGAGATTCTTGGAGGGGGTCAAGAAATAGAAGAACTGAGCATGTTCCCTTAGGCAAGCTCTGTAAAAGATTTTAAGCAATGGTGAGTTTAAGATTAGTTACTGAGAGAAAGGGTTTCTGTTATCTAGTTCACTGCAGAGCCACCATGGAATGGATTTCCTTTTTTGAGAACTATGTTTTTTATAAGGACTTCCACTAAGAGGTCTATTAGGCAGGGTTAAACACTTCAGAAAAAAAAAAGTTAAAAAAAATATATATGAGTATGTATATATTCTGACACAGAGACAAATAGGCAATAAAGAAAATTATGTATAATTTTTCTAAGGTCAACTGAAAGATATCATAAAGAAATGTTACATTTTAAAATATTGCAAAATTTAAAGACTTAAACATTTGATAACTTTGCCTCTATTCCTTGTTATTATTTGCAACTTAAACTAACCTTGTTTTTAATTTATTGACCTGCTTAGTCTCTTTTCTTTATGTACAACTGTGTTTTTTAAATGTATTCAATTTGTTTAAACTAAAAATAAAATTAAATTAAATTAAACCAGAAAACAGTTCACCCAAATAATGAGTTTTATGCAAAGCCAACACTACAGAATAAAAATTATGATGTATGTTCTTTATATTATGCATTTTTATAAGTATAATTTATGTTTGTTCCTTTCCTAAGCTTACCTAATTTAAACAAAATATTTTTTACTTTTTGGAACTATTGTAACTATATTAAGATAATTCTATTGGGAAATTATGAGGATAACCCCTATAGCAACCTTAAACAAATTAGGGGAAAACCTATTCTCATGATTAAAATCCCTCTATTACCTAAAATTTTCCTTCCTTTGCATACTCTACTGAATTTTAGTTTGATTTTATAGAAATAGCCAAGTTTCTTAACATCTATGTTCATAACTTACTCTTATTTCAGAGAGTTTATCAAACCTCTGTGGAAAACACTTAAGTTCTCTGGGACTTTGTATTACTTTGTTACTTTTTTCTATTCAAAATGAAAAATCTGATTTAGAATATTATGTTGAAAATTGCCTCTAATTTAAGTTTATGACTAATATTACACAGGTAAAAGTAATCTGACAGTTATGTGTTAGATAAGAAAACTATCTCAGAGGAGGTGCTCAATAAATGTTTAAAATAAGTGAATACTTAACGAACCACAATATAAATTTATTTGGATGATATAACTTTACCCAAAGCATGACAATATTTAAACATTAGATAGTAAGATAACGTATGAGATTTTCCTTAATTAACTCATATTGAGACTGGAGATATTTGGGTAAACATTAACTCAATTGCTTTAAAGTTACAAACAATAAATTTATTAAAATCTTCATTTTAGCCTCATATCTAATTACTTAGTATAGTTCTTTAAACCTTATCACTAGACAATAAATATATCTTGATTCCATGAACACTTCATTTTGAAGATCAGCGAGGCCAAAAGGTAAATGTAGGTAGATACATTTAATAATTTTCCATAACCTATATTTATTACTATAATAGGCAAAAATATTAAGAAAATATGCTATTAAAAGCATGCAAAATGTATTCTGGAGCCTGAATTAAATAAATATGTTTACATTTTCAACTTTTATATTATTGATACCTATTTTTGTTAATCAACGTTTAATGAGTTTTATCCAATTGTATAGATAAGCAAAATTTGTTTTTAACAGTATGTATATCCCTAATATTCTGGATTATTTTAACTCTTTAAACAGTGAAATAGAATCTAGAGTTCCTATTTCTAAACTCAGATCTATTAATAATATGTGACATGACATTGTGAGGGTCATGGATTTTCATATATGGCTACTATATTTCAGATGACATTTTAAAAATATCAATTTATATCACTGAACCGTTATAAAAGTTAGGTAAAAAAGTAAGGTGCTTTGTGATGTAAAACATATCAAAACCTGGGATTTTTATTTTATTTTATTGAATATAAAAAATATGAGAATGTCTTTAGGGGAAAAAAAACCTGTATCAAGTAGCAAACATTAACCCTGAATTTCTCATGAAGGAGAACATCATAAAAACTTAAATGGATTGAAATAATAAAACATAATATTAAAATGAATTAAATCTGTCCTATACAAAATTATTATTTTTCATGGTGACAGTTTTATGATTCATAGGTTAACAAAATAATTATATATATTAGATTATTTTATTACATCCAATTGTCAGGTGAATATCACATTCAAATTTTACCTAGATATTTTACTCTTTTATATGAGATGTATAATTTAAGCAAAAAAATAGTACAGAGAAGTGTCACATTCCTTGGAATGAAAAATTGAGCTCAGTAGCATCAAATTATTTGAGACCTGAGGTACTATGATAGTTTAGACAACACTCTGGAAACAGAAATTCAATACTTTGTATATTTGTAAGTTGAGTAGGTGGAAAATAAAGCTGATAATTTGTTAAAAGTCCATTTCAGAAATATTTCTGTGACTTAATATTTCTGTGGCTTCTGACTCCAATCAATGTTTATTTTGCTTACTTTGTGACTGAGCCAAATTCATCACTAATTTATGATTCTAGACTACTCAAGAGAAACCTCTCTAAAATTAAGCAGATGTCTGCTGATATCGACTAAGTAATTATTTATATCAATTAGTTGAACTTGTGTAAACAATAACTTAGACTTTTGCATCTCTAGGCATAATTCTGTAGCTTAAATATCCAGCTATATGTTCCTATCTGATGAAAAGGCAAAAATATAGGGATGAAATATCTTTACTATAATATATGTACATATTTGAGTTCCTTTTTAATTGTAATCTTCAGAGCCCTGCTTTTGGATCTGATAATAAGGTATTATACTGATTATTTTGCAAAGATGTTTCTATTCTGTCTACTTTTTGGGGGAAAAAAGTTTGTCCTGGATTTAGATACATTTGAAACCAATGTTGCAAAGGCTACACCAAGTGCATGTTCATTACTGATAGCACTCAGAAATCATTTGAGAGTCGGGAAGGCCCATGTAGTCAACATATCCTCATTCCTTGCTCAGGCACAGCATCTGAGTGTGCTGAGGCTGGGTTGTGCATAGGAACATGGTTAAATATCTTTTCACTGTATCATGCCCGAAAACTGTATGCACTGGCAGTTGCCTTAGAAAAGGATCATTTATTACCCTGACCAGAATATGGTGGGTTGCTTGCAGGTTGGGAGGTCCCAGGCTTGTGCTGTAAAGGCAGGCAACAGTTCAGTGCTATAGAGTTACTTCTAACTCACCAATAAAGATCAGTTATGGGAAATAGTGTGGGTGTGTGATCTTTACAGTGATTATTGATAAGAAATCCATTAGGAAAAATGGTGTTGCATTTCTTCCACTTGGCAGGAGAAAAGATGAATAATAAACTCCAAAATACCAATTTAGATAAACTGTTAAAAGTGGTTGAAACCTAGAGCTACCTTGAATCAGGTTCTATTACTAAAGAAAATTTTATACCCAACATATGAGATACTTGAATTTCTTCATTTTTCTGTTTGGTAGTTACCTACCATTCTTCTCATTTCAGTAACACATATCACAGCCATGTTTCCAGGCAGAGGTACATGTCTTTTCACATGTGTTTTCTCTGCACTTATTTTTATCAATTGGTGTATACTTTTCTTGCTCCTTTTTGTTGGAAATGCATATGGTGCGATGCATGATGCACCATGCACCTGTAAATATGCGCTACATTTAATGATCGGACGCCACTTGATGTAACAAAACCTACAAATATCAGGGTCTTACACATAATAGGGGTATGATAGTCTCTAACGTAACCTTAAGTCAGGAAGTAGGCATTAAGGTATAATGCAATGGCCTAAGATGTCAGGGTACAGATCTTTTAGATTACCTTAGCTTTTCCAAGCTTCATTATTGGTCCTGCATCTTAAATCTTCATGTCCACCTTTAATACAGAATATAAATGGACATGTGAAAGTTAAAAAGGGTACAGGCCTGTTGAATCTGCTTAATTTTTAGAGAGGTTTCAACTTGTATTTAACCCACATTGGTCATAACAGTGGGACATGGTCAACACTACTTGCAAGAGAGGCCAAGATACGACATTTTTAATTGAACCTACTGACTTTCTCAGTAAAATTGTGAATGTAGGGAAATGACATGTATTCCGTAAGCCTCAGTCCCCTCACTTCTAGTTGGCTCACCCCTTCTATCTATAAGCATTAAATTGAAAATGCAATTAAACTTTCCACAAAATGTGCATATAATTACAATTCAGTTTAAATATTTACACAAAGTGAGTTTTATGTTACTGACTGATTTGTGTCTAATAAATACAAATGCAACATGACAACTACCAGTTTTTCTAAATTGATTAAAATGAATGGATAAAATACAGCAGTTATCAATTTTAAGCACTATAACTTTTGTCATGTATTTAATTTTTATAGTTATTTAAATTAAAAATAATCAGAATAGCAACAAATAACAGGTAACAGCAAAATACAATCATATATAGAACAATTTATATTTTATAGACATTCATATTTGTACCTCAGGGGTAAAAATGAGCTTAACATATTTACTAGTATTATAAACTCTGTTGATTTTACTCTGTCATTTTTATATGCAGCATTTAATATGTATAATTTTCTTTGCTTTAACATCTTGTCTTTATAAAGTCTTACAGAAAATTATTAAAAAAAACTAGCAAGTTAAAAAATCATGTGTATTTTGACATTAGTTATAAGGAAATGTATTTCAGATTTTTAAAAATTATTTCTGTCTTGCCCAGTGGAGTTTAAAATGAGACCAAAGAAAATGAAGGATTGGATCAAAGAAGTAAATGAATTAATTTAAGTTTCCATGTTAAATTTCCAGTAAACTCAAATTCTCTGCATAATGCATATTCATATTTAATATATGTATATATTTTTTGTCACTGAAAATATTTTCTCATCCAACTTTAAAACACTGCTAGTGACATGCCACAAAATGGAGAGAGAAATAAAATTTTAAAATAGCTTAAAATATCACTCTAGTGTATAAACACTGACATAAATCAGAATGATTATTAAATATGTGTGGTACATGGTTTTATAAACTTCATCTTAAACATTATTTTAAAAATTAAGTTCTCATAAGATGTCAAAATTAATTTTTTTTACTCATGGCCTATTGAAAGCTAATTGGGCTTTAGTTTGGGCAATATTCCTTAACAGAAGAATTAACTAACTAACTAGAGTAACTAACATCAATTTGAAATAAACGTGTGGGTAATGTCAAAGAGGATGTCTATTTTGATCACATTTTTATCACCAGTATGTAACACAATTTGTGTGTGGCACATAGTGCTAAACAAATATTTGCTGAGTTAATGAATTAATTAATAAATGAATGAAATATGTGTTTATAGGGTAAGTAACTCTTGGCTTTTTAAACTTTTGTTAATCTTTGTGTCGAAAAATATGTCCCTTCTCAAAATCACTCATCACTTAGATGTAACCAAATTTCGTCATTGTGTTTAGTTACGGAAGATTGCCTCACTTCTCTACTTGATCTCAGTAATAAAAATATAGCTTTAAAAAAGCTGAATATTTTGAATTAACGATTGTCTTAAAATCATTATTATATAGCAAAAATTTATGGTATTGAAAAATCTTTTAGAATAATTAAGTATCCTTAAATGTTTTTCTCAGTTGCGTTTACATTTCTTTGTTTTTCCTTTTTCTTTTTTTATTAGTTTCAGGTGTACAGAGCAACATAATAGTAAGACATTTGCACCCCTCACAAAGTGATAACCGCCCCCAATCTACTACCCCCTGACATTGTATATAGCTGTTACAATCCATACAGAACAGAAAACCTCTAATATGTATATTGTTTCTAATTTTTAAAAATAATTCTCTGCTGCATAGGCTTTCTGACAAAAACTAAAGAAAGAATGAGAGGTGTGTACTTGCTCCCAGTTAAAAAAGAATATTAATGGAGGGAATCCTTTTGCTCTTGGAGGAAAAATTAGATCTCAGCTGTGATCTAATAACTAGTAACTAATATTGCCAGTTTCAAAATTTATTTTATAATAATATGTGTACTAGTAACAGGCACAATATCATTTTATTTTTAATACTGGCATTTATCTAATTTAGGAAGGTATTTCCTATCAACGTATATAAGACAAGAATACAAGAGAGTAATACAAATGTATTGACAAGTATGGAACATAGAATGAGTTAATATGGTTTCCCATTTCACTGGGTGAGAAGCGTCTGTCATAGAACTAATTTAATATAGGCTTTAAATAATAGTTGAGATTTTAACAGATAGTGTTGTGAGAGGGCAGATTCTAATAAAAGGAAATAGTATTACCCCAAATGGGAAAATGTGACTTGCTGAAGCTGGGGGAATTTATGAGAATAAAGAAAAATTTAAAGCTCGTCAGAGCAAGTCAGTAATGTCTTAAATGCTAAAATTTGGATAAGTCCTTAATTTGATAGACACCGAGAAATCATTGATAATCTTTAGAAGGGGAGACATAGGATCTGAGTTGTATTGTGGAAAATTTAAACTGCATGGAGGACTAAAATGAAAGGATGAGGCAATGACAAAAGTGAAAGCTAGAGTCCTGGCAAGAAGTTTTAAAGGAGAGATATTTTCAAGACAGTAAATCAATGTATTTGTATGCCCAGTAATTCCTAGGTCTTAATTGTCTTGTGACTATCTCATTAACTGTTTCAATGGCAATTATTAATTTGTGGGAAATTGGAGCATCAAACCAGGAATGAGGGAGTCACTAGAATAAGGGAGTCAACTAAAGTCTTGTAAAGCCGTGAGAGTGTGTGTGTGTGTGTGTGTGTGTGTGTGTGTGTGTGTGTCTGAGAGAGAGAGAGAGAGAGAGAGAGAGAGAGAGAGAGAGAGAGAGAGAGAGAGAATAGAGAGAAACAGGAGACAGAAAGAGAGAGACAGAGACAGAGGAGGGAGATTGATTTTATAAATTCTTAAATTTACCATATATATATATATATATATATATATATATATATATATATATATATATATATATATAAAACAATCATTATTATATAGTAAAATTTTATGGTATTGAAAAATCTTTTAGAATGATTAAGTATCCTTATGAATCAGATCCTTCTATTATCTGAAAAAATGCTTCAATTTACTATAACTTTCAGAGATCTCCCATGCCTTATTCTCTCTAGATATAAGAAAACTTTGAAAAAGGAACATAGACAATCAAAAAGACATTTGACGGCTTATTATACTACTTGTAAAGAAGAACATGCATATGCCAGGGTGATAGGGTTCCCAGATTTGATGCTGTAATTAGGCCATTAGGTTCGACATTTTATTTGCAATAAAAGTTACAAATTCTGGAAAGACAAGACCCAACCAAGGAGGAGGAGGTTCTCCAGTGCTGTCCCTGACATTATTGCATAGATGGAGTTCTAACATAAATGCTATCACCTGTTGAATCAAATTGTATTTGGTGTTCAGATAATTTAATATTTCTGCATATTGAATATTAAGTTACAAAGACAAAGTATTTGTAATCGTATGCCAGGCAACACATTCAAATCCCAAAAGAAAATCACTATTGGAAAGATGATAGCACTAATAAACATAATATAATAACACATAATTAGACAGAGAGAAATGTCTTATAATATAAAGCTGCTGGACTCATCTGAAAAGAAGAAACAAAACAAAATATTTTATTACTTATTAATTTCAACTTATATTAATCATTTTTTCTTAATATTTTCTTAAAATGACTATTAGTGCTTAAGTACTGCAAAATAAGTCTAGTTTTGAACAACAATGGCAACAGTATTGGCTGCTCAAAGATAAATATGAGACCATTCTGTTTACAAAAATTTATTTTTCCAAAGGACAATGCTATACAAGAATTACAGTGATGTTGGGAATGAGCTAGGTCATAGTGGTAGGTTAACTGGGTAACACTCTCCAGAAAAGATTGAACTTTCTCTGTAAGGAAAGAGTGAACATATAAGAAAAGAAACATTCTAGATTGGGGATTGACAAACTTTATCTATTAAGAATCAGAGAGGACATATTTTAGCCTTTGTGGGCTATAGTGCTTGTCACAACTATTCAACTGTCACTGTAGTGAGAAAGTAGTCACCAGACAATTTATAAACAGATTGGTGAGTCTGTGCGCCAATACATTTTACTTACGGTTTTGAAATTTGAATTTTATATAATTTTGTGTGTCTTAACATATTTTCTTCTTTTGTTTTTTAAATCATTTAAAATAATATATATTTATTATATATGTATATATATAATACATATATATATATATATATATATATTTTTTTTTTTTTTGTAACTTGCAGACGATCTAAAAATAGTCAATAAGCTACATTTAGCCCACTGGCTTGAAGTTCACTGACCCCTGTTCGAGATCAAAGATGATTCCTGATTTCTTAATAAAGGACCTACCACCATCATCTTCTAGTAGAAGCTCTATGACAACCAGCACATCTCAACTCAGGGATTGGAACAAAGAAGTTTACTAACAGGAAATATGCTAGTACATAGGCTCACAGGAGATAAAAGAAAATGGCATGGGGATGAGAAAGGTAAGTATTAAAAACAGTATTTAGTCAAGAGATAAAGGCTGCTGAAGGGGAAATAGATGGTAGCTAGTATATTGGATTAAAATTAAGGAAGTAAAGAACTGGAGACCACAGAAAAGTGAAATAAAATAGGAAAAACTGTTAAAGCAATAAATTACCAGGAGTATGTGAAATAACAAAGATGAAAATAATAACATCATCATCATCATCATCCTACTGTGACAGGCAGTTTAAATAACAATTAAGAGCAGAGATTTTAGAGTCTGACAACCTGGGTTCAGTATTCCCTACCATTTATTTTGGGCAAATTATTTAAGCCATGTGTCCAAGTTTCCTTATGTATAAAATAGAGATTATAGCTATCTCAAAAGATTGTGTGAGGATTAAATGAATTAATTCATGTAACACATATGGAAGAGCACCTAGCATAGCAAGCACTATATAAGTATTTGTTAGTATCGACACAATTTTTTGTCTGTGTAGTTTTGTATCTCTGTAATGATTACTTGGAGAATACTGTAATTATATAAGACATTTAAGATTAGGAAATTCGATCTATGGCATATTTTTGATCCTTATGTATGAGGTTTGATAATTAAATTTGCAAACTTGTTGAAACAATGTTCCTAACATTTTTTGATATCACAGGAATTAGCCATTATGAATTAGTACCAATTGGACAAACAGTTAACCAAGTTTACTATTTGGAAGTCCTGAAAAGGCTGCATGAAAATGTTAGACAATCTGAACTTTTCACCAACAATTCATGGCTCTTGCATCACGACAATGCACCAGCTCACATGGCACTGTCTGGGAGGGAGTTTTTAGCCAGTAAACAAATAAGTGTATTGGAACACCCTCCCTACTCACCTGATCTGGCCCCCAATGACTTCTTTCTTTGCTTGATGATAAAGGAACTATTGAAAGGAAGACATTTTGATGACATTCAAGACATAAAGCATCATCTCTGATGGCCATTCCAGAAAGAGTTCCAAAATTGCTTTGAAGGGTGCACTAGAAGTTGGGGTCAGTGCATAGCTTCTCAAGGGGAGTACTTCGAAGGTGAATGTAATGATATTCAGCAATGACGTAAGTAGCCCTTTTTGTAGGATGAGTTCACAAACGTATTTCTCAGACCTCATACATCTATAAATTGTAATTCTAAAATGTTTAAATCAAAATTTGTAAAATTAACCTGGAATTTAGTGACAAAAATTATACTCAGATATTATTTTATGTAAAGATAAATAGGGAACCATCATTTCAACACTAAACATTTTTAGATTGATTCATATATCTTCTTAAAGACTCAACACTCTCTAGGTTAAAAAGATACATGAGTATACAGAGGGTGCCAAAAATACGTATACACATTTTAAGAAAGGAATAAAAAACTATTAAAATGGCAATATTCTATATATACTGATAACAAAAGATTAATACAAGTCATGTTTGACTTCCGCAATTACAAAAGGTACTCAAAGTGGTTAGCATCAGTGTCCAGACACTTCTGATTACGACAAACTATTGCTTGAGCAACGTTGACCAAAGTGTCCACTTGTATATATATATTTTTTTTGTCATCCCCAGAAGTTTTAAACCAAAAGGTTATTTTCAAAATATAGTGTTACTTTCTTCTAAGGGTAACTTAACACTATGGAAATAACTGAATAAAGGAGAGACAAAACAACATTTGATAATTAAAAACTAATTTGGTTACTTTAAACGGCAATCACATACAAGCACAGGCTCCCTAGAAAGGTAATTGGGTGGAGGGGAGGCTAAATGATGCAAACAACCTTTTGTTAATTTGGATTTTATTCTAAAGAAGTGGGAAGTCAGTGAAAGGTTTTAAGCAGGTGAGTGAAACATTTAATTCGTGTTTTTAAAAGATCTTTGTCTGTTCTTCTAAGCATGGTAAGAAGTTGCTACTGTAGCCAAAATTAAAGATGATGGTGGTATGGATTAAGAGAGTGACAGTGAAAATGATGGAGTAGTTGGATGTTAGATACATTTAGGACACACATTTTTATATATAACTAGGATTTATTGATGTATTGGATATAAAGATGATGATATACTATAATTGTGTTAGGAGAGACTGTAAAAGGACCAGGCATGAAGTCAAAGACCAAGACTTTAGTGTCAATCAAGTTAGTTTTGAGATAGACAAGAGCTATCAAATGGTATTCCAGACCAGCTATAACCTGGAGGTAAGCATTTCAAGTAGTCGGCATACAGATTGAGGGATGCCTGTAGCAGAAAGGAGGAATGAGGGGACCGGTAATATAGATCATAGGACCCTTTCTTGAAAGAGTCCACTATAATAAAAGATTAAAACTGAAGGCAGATCAAAGTGATTAAAGAATAAATTTTAGATCAATATGTGGAAGAAAATATAAGGATGAGGAGGGACTTTTAAAAATAACATTAGAGATATGTTTCTTGATGAAAAGAAATCAATAGAAAGAATAAGGTGAAGACACAGAGGATGGAGTGATAAACAAAAGACATCCCAGAGGAGTTGACAGCAAATGAAATTTAGGGCATAAGTTAAGAAAAGTCTTGACAGGAGGAGGAACATGTCTTGCATTTAACAGGAGGGAAAACAGAAAACGTGCAAACATAGATAGATTTATGGATTTGGCCTCAAAGGGATGAAGTTCCTGTTTTATAGCTTTTATTTATGGTTAGTTTTCTTGTTGGACCCTCATTATTATTACTCAATATTTAGAAGAGTTTAAAGCTTCTCTTAAATTAAAATGTATTCTTTTGATTTCTGTAAAAATGCCTTAAAAAAAGTAAACACATATGCAAAATTATGGGAAGAAAAAAGTCTATGACAGAAAAAGGAAATTTCCAAAAATCAGAAAAGTTGTAAGATAGAAAAATGAGACATTTTTTATTATTAGAAAGAGTAAAGGATAGAGTGAATGAAAAAAGTAAAGGATAGAGTGAATGATGATGTAACAGATACTGTGCAGCAGAAATAAGTGTCTAATGGGTGATTGGACTAGACAATGTCTAAGGATGATAACATTTATTCATTTTTAAATGTTTTAGCTATGGTGCAATCTGTCTTCAATTCTTCTAATGGAAAATTCCAAATATATACAATAGTAGAATAATATAACAAACTCCCATCACCCATCTTCAATAATTACCCACTAATAAATAAATTATTTATCTATATCCCCACCTACCTACTCTCTATATTATCTTTAAGCAGTACCAGTTATTATATTAAACAATCCATAAATGCTTCAACATTATCTTTAAAAGGTTGAAATCTTAAACAGAAACAGTTTTATTTGCCTATCTTTAAAATATTTATACTTCAATAATATTAAAAATATTAAAATGTTCTTTAATATTAGTGTTCAATTTTTAAGGTTATTTTTTAAGCACAAGTTTATATGATTCTAACTAAATATAGTCTTGTTCATGAATTTCCTTTATTGGAAAATTGTCACTTATTCCAAACTCTATATGTTGAGGTTTCTTGAATTTTGATAAGTTTCTATTTTCCCCTCAATGTCCTGTTCTGCTTACTATCTTACCAATTTTTTTTTATAGTTTCAGCGAGACTAATGGAATAGAGATAATTAATTATTTCAAGTATATGAAGACTTAGCAAGTAGAAGAGAGAGATGATTTGTTCTGTATCAGTCCATAAGATAAAATTAGGCTTGTTAAGTGATAGTCACAAGAAAGCCATATAACCCAGCAATCCCTCTTCCAAGTATCTACTAAGAGAATCTGAAAACATTTATACATAAAAATATATGTACCCCTGTGTTCATTGTAGCATTATTCACGGTGGCCAAGACACGGAAACAAATGAAGTTTGTTAGATGATAGATTACTGGATAAAGATGGTGTGGTACATACATACAATAGAATATTATTCAGCCCTAAGAAAAGATGAAATACTGCCATCTGTGACAATATGAAAGGATCTTGACATTATCATACTAAGCGAAATGTCAGGCAGGAAAGTTGAGAACCATATGATTTCATTCATATGTGGGATATAAAACTGAAAGCAACAAATGCAAAAGACAAATAAAGAAACAAAAACTCACAGACACAGACAACAGTTTAGTGGTTACCAGAGGGTAAGGGGGTCGAGGGAAGGTAAAAGAAGGTGAAGGGATGGGGTCAAGTATATAGTGAGGGGAAAGAAAAATGACTTTGGGTGGGAAACACACACTGCAACATATACATGATGTATTATTGAACTGTACACTTGAAATTTATATAACTTTACAAACCAACGTCACCCCAATACATTTAATTAAAAATTAATAATCTGAAAAAATACTAATAAAATTAATTATATTGTGGGGGGAAAAAACAACAACCTCTAGTCCGACCATAGTCAAGCTCCTCAAAGACAGGAGCCAGTCAGCAGGCTGGCTCCCAGAACTGTGTCTGGAATATATCAAGAGCTCAATAAACCTTTCCTCGAGGAATAAATTAGTCTCATTGAAGAGAGCATGTTAGATTAATTAAAGGTATATAAAAATGGATTAGATTGCCTCGAAAGACAGTGTCCCATCACTAATGTAAGAATTATCTCTACATGTTTCTATGGTAAAGATTTTTGCACTGTATGTATTGTATAATTATAAATTTACTTAAATTATGAAAGACATTTTAGGAGCCTTTTCATTTCAATATTCTATGATATTACTCACGTCACTCTAAGAGTAAAGCAAGCAATTAAAAGAACCCTGAATTCTAGTTAGATATACTTTTGTTTGCATCCTCAAATTTACTCTATCTCTACTGAAGAAAATGTATGGAGGATATTAGAAAACTTTATAAGTAATGGAGGAGGAGTAATGAACATACCCTGCCTACGAATTTACTGTAGCTGTTAAATATTAACATATCTCTTCACTTAACAGTTTTAGTATTTTACATGTAGCATTTTGTCTCTCTTGGCAGGCATCACATTTGGCCATGGATATATTTAATTATTTTATGATACTGTTTTCTGATTTTCATTTGTATTTCTGTGTGTGTGAGTGAGTGTGAGTGTGTGTGTGTGTGTGTGCATGTGTGTGTATGAAGGATTAAAATAGAACTTATTTATATGGCTTCCTCAAAAACATGTTACATTAGAAACATCATGTGGGAACTGAGTGTAATCACATAAGGCAATCAATGTAAAATGAGATATGCTGTCCCTAACTTTTATTGCCACAAATAGTGTCTCTCAGTGAATAATTAAATTTCTCCTGGAAGGTGAAGAGTGTATATAATGTTCAAAATTCCCTCCTTAATCAAACATGGTAAGTTAATACTTATTTGAATTCCAAAAGGCTAATTTTTTTTAGATTGGTATATAAATACTGGAGGTGCCAAAAAAATGTATAAACATTTAAGAGATATTTTCTATGTATTACTTTTCAAAGTTGAATCACGGTAGCAAAGAATAGTATGATGTTCGCTCAAAAATTGGCATTAATCAAGTGAATGCTAGTGTCACCATGTGACAGACAGGGCAGTCAAAGAAAATAGTAGAAGCATGGTTGTCATTTGAGGAGCGCAAGACCACTGACATATGAGCACTTAACCTCGATGAGAATTTGCTAGGACAATGGATAGGATGAAGAGTTGCAGTTGATTTCCCCCACATTCTGCTGACTTAACACCCCTGACTTCTACCTATGGGGACCTTAAAGGATATGGTGTACCATAGAAAACCGGCTACACTGGGGGTATTTTGGGAAGAAATTGAAACAGCATGTGCAGTGATACAAGTGGACATTTTTATCAGTGTTGCTCAAGCCGCAGTTCACCGTAATCAGAAGTATCTGGACACTGATGGTAACCACTTTGAGCACCTCTTATAATTGCAGAAGTCAAATGTGACTTGTATTCATCTTTTATTATCAGTATATATTGAGTATTACAATTTTAATAGTTTTTTCCTTTCTTAAAATGTGCATTTTTTTTGCCATCCTCTGTATATTCAGATACCAAAAAATTAGGGTAATCCAAAAGGAATAGTTTCTTAAAATGATCATCTTAAATCTGAAAACTAAATAAAAGCTTAGAAAATAATTTTATTATTGAAGTTTTAAAAGACCATTATGAAATATTATCACAAAGTTAAAATATTTTAAGTCAAATATACTCGGTATTTAAAATATTGTTTATAAAGCTACAACAAATACACCAACATGAATTAGTCTTTTAACTCCTGCTTCTCTATTATCTTTTCCTCATTATTATACTGTATTTCAAATGGTACATACTGTACTTCAAATGGGTGGTGTAAGGAGTGTGATATTGGGATTTATAAGAAATATAGATTTGGTCATTCAGAAATATATATTCAGTCATTCACATATTTCTCATTTTTTTTGGTCTTCATCCACAGTTCCACCTCAAAGCTCATGAGCCCTTGGAATTTCCTGAGCAATAAGAGCAATGGGAGTATCTTTTTCTATAATATTTGGGTTTCTGTTCTTAGTTCCTGAAAATGCTTCAGAGTCATAAAATTGAAAGGGGTGTCTTATTCTTAATAAGTCTTTTCCATCACAACTGGGTTTATGGTAATAAAGGTGACTTCTGAAAAGGACCTAAGGATGGGGGCTAATTGCTAGGGGAAGCAACCATAAATGGAGGGCTGAAACTTTTAGTCCCACTCTAATTTCCAGGGAAGGGAGAGAAGCTAAAGGTTGAATTAATCCCTAATGGCCAATGAGATAATCAATCATTCCTATGTAATGAAGCTTCCATAAAATGCCAAAGAAACAGGTTTGAGGAGCTTCCACATTGGGGAACCAGAGACTTCCATTTGCTACCTTTCAGTGCCCCAAGTTTCATGACAGAAGCTCCTTGGTTTAGGACCTCATCCTATATATCTCTTCATCTGGCTGTTGATTTGTATTTTTTAAACGTACTTTGTAAGCAATTGATAATATAGGGAGTAAACAGGTTTTCCAGAGTTCCATGAGCTGCTCTAGGAAATTAATCAAACCCATGGAGACGGTTGTGGGAAACTCTGATTTGCTCAGAAGTGCAGATGACAACCTGGGCTTGCAACTAGCGTCTGAAGTGGAGGATGGTCTTGAGGGACTGATTACTTTACCGGTGGAATCTCATTCTGGCTCTCGGGAGAGAATTGAGTTGAATTCTGACTCTGCTGGATGGTTTCTGAGAATTGCTTGGTGTTGTGTGGGATTCTGGAAATCCCACAATACTGAATTGGATCTCAGAACACCAAAGAAAGAGGAAAACAATGTGTCTGATATGTAGTAAGAGCCTGAGATCTAAATTAGAAAAAAAATATATATATATTCACTATTGAACTTGGTTTTATAAATAAAGTATATATATTTTTTTTATTTCTGGGTATCTGTGAACAAACTATTTAATTAAAGAGTAATTTCTCCTTAGGGATCTTTTCTCATGAACAAGAACTTTCTCCTTTTTCCAAGCAAGCAATTGTAAAGCAAACTAGTCTGAATGCACCAGATGAAAAACAGTAGCTGGCAAGTTTATACAAAAGGGAATCAATTGTATCACCCTTAGTTTTAATCACTGTTCTTCTTGCCTACCACAGATCTATATTAGACATTAGGTAAGTGTATAGTCAACCTTATTTCCTAAATTTAATTTTCTAGGTTGCACTTATCAACTCTGCCCTTAAATGTTACCTCAAAGATTTCTGATATTTTCTATGCATTTTGCTGAAGGTGTTGGAGTATAGCTTTTATTAATCAGAACACTTCAGACTCCAACACGACTACTAAGATCCCCATTACAAAGGACATATGTATAACCTTCTCTGTATTCTACTACTTTTTCACTTTTACCTCTATACGCTAGGAAAAAAAATGCACATCTCAGACAGAGCATTTAGAAATATGACTTAAAGTATCCCATTCAAATTTGCTTCTTCCACAAACTGAGGAAAGTAAATCCTTCTCAAATGGTTGTTCTGAGGAAAGCATATAGCACTACACTTAGCACAAAATAGACAATAAATAGTGCTTGGATCATTTTCCCTATGTGCTTGTATTTAATTCCAAAATCTAGCAATTTAACTGCATTTCTGGCCATTTTTCCCTAAAGTTTTCTCTGTATAAGATGTAGATTTAAAAGAGGTTTACAAAGACACTTCTTTAACAGTGTTTTTAACCTACCACTACTTCTCCCAATGGCTCTTTTCCCAAACGATTTATTTATAGAATATTGCTTTTTCTTTTTAATGTAAAACAGAAAGAATAGGATCACTTTAGGATAAAAATTACTAGTGTTCATTTGGTTAAGATGATGGCTTTAACCTTCACTGCAAAGTTACTATTTTTCCCTTTGTAATTAATAAGGATTTGGATGGGGGTGCATTTTGAGATTGCAAATATTCTATTCTCAACACGCTTTTACTGTCAAATTAGCATCTATTGATAACTCTTGTTTAAATCAATTATTGTTATAATTATATCCAAATGATGACTTTTTAACTCACCTTCCATATATATATTGATTAGTTGGTATTGTACTGTAAAAAGAGCTTTCCCTTGTTTTCATTTGTTTAATTAATATTTACTTATCTATATCAGTAGTGTCTTAAGGGTTTCTATTTTATTCAGTAAGTGATCATTTGTTAATATCAGTATTTATTTTGAAGCTCAAATTGTCCTAGATTTGCTCAGTAAAAACTCTTCAATTTTTTTTTTATTTTATATATATATATATATATACATCTATATATATATATATATATATATATAGATGTATATATATATATATTTACAACACCCATTTCTTTGAGCACTGCCTTATAAAACAGGATAATGCAAGCTCATCTTGGACTTTCATAGCCTCATCACTTAACCAGTCACTGATCTTAGAGCCCTGGTTGATATCTTTGAGTAGACAATGGTACTTAAAATCTGAGTGCTTGGTGAAATCATTGCTTCTGGATATCACTGGATAATCACTGCTTCTTGACCCTCTTAAAAAGACAAAATTAGAAAATATATGTGTGTATAAGCACACACATATTGATATTTGTCTATATTTCTTTTGTTCTAGTAAAAATCAAAAGTTCACACCAATGTCTCCAAGTCCAACCCAATACTACAGATGTCAATCTGCTTTCACTATTTACATATTTGTAAATCTCTTCTCTAATAGCAAGAGATTGATGCCCAATATCATTAACATATTTACTTTCTGGCTTGTTTCCTGTATAACCAATCTCTGACTACATTAGCTACTTCTTCACCTCAATGACTTCTCAGGCCCACTGATGATCATGATACCTCTCGAAACTTGAATCTTCTTTATCCTAGCTCATCAGACTTTATTTCAAAAGAGTGGAAGGGAAAGGGAAAGGAAAAGGTAGAGAGGGGAAAGGAAAGAAGAAAGGGGCCAAAAGGGAAGGGAAAAATAATTGAAGAAGGAACCTATTAGGTTTTTTGTTGTTGTTGTTGTTGTTTAATAAAAGAAAGGAGAAGAGAAGACTGGAAGACAAGGAAGTAGAACAATAAGAAAAAAATAAACTTTTACTTAGATAACGATATCCAGGACTCTTCAATCTTTTAAATGATATTTAGAAATTTATAGTGTAGCTTCAACATGCTAATAAATTTGTTTCAAACATAGATAAAGCTCCTACCAAATCAGGCAGCAATATTCTATCACCAAGAAATATAAACCTAAAATTTACTAGGAAGAAAAATCATTTTAGTATATATTTTCTTACATATATTTGTTGACATAGAACTTATAAAACCTAAGCGTGAAGGAGTCATAAGTCTCTAGCAGGTCATCTATTTTAAGATCACAAATAGTTTCTTTATTTTTCTCTTTTATATTTGAAATCATCTGTTCTAAAGTGAAAGTTATATCTCAACTAAATGTTATTTTTTTCACAAAACTGTCCTAATACTCCAAGAAATGTTTAGATACTGCTTTGATTTAAATAGGCACCCAATTCAGTAGTACCCAATGGAAGACACAATTTTCATCATCTATATATGTCTGTTCCACTTGACTCTGAACTCCTTGAAGTTAGGGGTGCTTATCTCATTTGTCTTTATACTGCAACCCAAACAAAGGGCTTAAAATTAAAAATAACAATAATAATAAATGTTCAATTAACAGCTACCCACAAAATGAATGAATCATGCTTCAGATCTCATTCTAGTTTTGGGGCAACTGTGAAATCAATCTGATGTTAAAGGTGGTTCTCTACTGCAATAATATTAGTGTTCACATATCCTAAAATCAGTTTCTTAATTTAGATTCAGTACTGCATTATTATATGTTTACATTAACGCCCTCTTTGACCTTTTGTACACTATAAATTCCTTATTCATCATATATTTGTGTAGTTTTTTAATTGATTCCCTAAATTAATTAACTCTGCACTAGTCATCCTTGAACTTCATTTTACTTACAGTCACCAAGGTCATTTGAACTACGCAAAACTCATTTCTCTAATAGAACAACAAACTAATTTAACCTTTGTCCCTTTTCAAAATGGTAGATTTATTTCTTATTCCTTTTCCAGGGTTTTCTATTAGCTATGAGAGTGCACTGGGTTTTTAGTTTGAGAAGAATTTGGGGTTGTTTGTGCATTCTATATCTAGCTACACTGTATGAAGAGCTCTGGTATCTGTCATCTTTTTAAATTTTTAAAACAACATATAAACTTAGTATTTTTATCATTATTTTAAAATTGAGATATATGAGCTCAGATATGTTCATGATTTATCCCAAATCACATAGCCAGCAAGTGGCTGAATGGCTACTCTACCTCAGTGTATCAACTCCACTTCATGCGTCTTTCACTCTCACACCCCATTGTTTCCCAGCTTTTGATTCTGAAATTTTTCAAACCTACCGAAAAGTTGAAAGAGTAGTTCCATGATCATTGGTATACTCTTCACCTAGATTCACCAATTGTTACCGCTTGCTTTATGTTTTGTTCTGTATCTGATTCTCTTTTTCGCATGCTCTCTCTAGATATCTAGATATAATATACATAAGCACATAGATTTGGTTTTTCTTTTGGCCCATCTGAAAGTAGCTGCATATGCTGTGATACTTCATCCTCAAATAATTCAGCATGCATCTCCTAAGTACAAGGACATTATATGCTGCTTACACACATATCACCTATATAGTAGTCTTGCCACAAATATTTAACCTGAATCAAACAATGAGGAAAACTATCAGACAAAGCCAGATTGAGAAGTGTTCTATAAAACAGAGTTGGAATTTTCAAAAATATTAACATAAGGAGAACAGAAAAAGAAGGGGAAGACTGTCCTAGATGAAACTAAAGTGCCATGAAAACTTAATATAATTTAAAAGTTTATTTGGATCCTATATTGGCAAAGTAAAATAAAACAGCTACAAAATACATTTTAAGGACAGCCTGAAAATGTGAATATATGTGGTATATTAGATAATATTATTCCATTAGTCACATGGTTGCTTTTCAGAATCAAAATAATAAGTACCTGTAGAACACTGTCTTCTCTAAAATGTATGTGTTCATATTCAGATCTTTAAGAACTGTGCGTCTGTTTTCTCTGTTATACATGGATACATATACTAATCCAGAAGAATTATGCATTGTTATTCTTTTGTAAATATAGTATGTGAATGTCTCTAGCTCTTTTCATGATATACCAAAGTTTAAGATAAAGCTATGGAATAAAAAATAAGTATATAAATTATTTTACCTTAAATGGTATGCCTAATAAAAAATAACAGAACAATTTGAGACCCCAAACTTTATCTTATGTTAGGTCTTTAACTAGTTATTATGAACATTAGTAATTTATGTAAGACAATTAATTGGTTACTTCCCAATAGTGGGGCATGGATAATTGCTTCCCTTACAACATACAAAGCTTTTTGGTCAGCTATTCAATAATATACCAAGCAAGTCTTTCAAAGAATTAGAAAAGTATGGGCTAACTGAGACTATTAAACATATCAAATTAATTTTGTTGATAGCATTTCTGACACATATATTTTAATTATATAAAATAGTTTACAATGCAAAGATTAAAGGCCATATAATAAAGAAAGAGAGGTGACCATGAAGACCAAGGAGAGAAACTACAAAGAACAGGGAAGAAAAAAAAGTAAATCACCATAATAAATCTTTAGCTTCGACAAGGTCCTGTTCAGGTATAAAACAATTTCCTTTATTACTTAGTTGCAGTGGGGAGTATAATGAAATTTAAGTGTAAACTGGAGAGTTTGTAAGTTCAGGTGGGATGATAGCATGAATGTTGATTTATTACACTTATAAAGGCTCAGCTCAAACAGTGATTCTTTGTTGCTAAATATTGATTTACGTATTTTAAAAAATAAATAAAAATAAGTCATTTGAAGTTTGTTCTTTATTAAAATATAGTGTCCAAATATGCTAAAATAGGATCTGACATTTTTTTTCAACTGAAATTGAATTTAAATGTCATAGACATGACTACATTACCTTTTTTGTACTGCTCGCATACCAGCTTGATTTTTCTTAATAAATATTCAAAGTGTGTGTTAAAGTACTATACTTGAGAAGAGTCAGAGCTCTGTTTATATGGTCAGTAACCTTTATTAAATAATTATTCGAAAATGTTTCTTGAACTGAATCGGGAGAGGTATTGAAAAAAAGAACACACAACGTAGAAATAAAGAGAGGATTGACTTCTGGGGAAACTTCCTGTCTAGACCTTAAACATTTTTAATCAGTATAGTCTCTAGTTAAATTTCTCACGTAGATGAAATAGAATGGATTCATCATTTATTTTGTCAAGGTAGAGACCAGCACACTGTATGCAGATAGTAGCCATTTCTCCCTCCTCTACCCCTGTTGTCTTTATCAGCTCAGTTACTAATATTGCTAAATTTCCACATGTAACCCTGGGGTTATCTCTGTCTTTTCCCTCATTCTTCATGTCCAAGAGACCACCGGTGATAGTTGTATTTCATTTGAAATTCTTGGTTCTATGCATTACTTTACATTTCCATTATCTCTTACATCCTTATTGCATTAAACGTGTGTGATTCCCTTACTTCTTTTCTTTAATCCTCTAACTTATCCCAAATTCTCCTTCCATAGTCAGGTGTCTGAAACATAGACCTCATCTTGCTACACTTTTGTCAGACTTAGTTGGTTATCTATCCTTTCCTTGCTAATTCCACGCTCAGATAGTTCAGCTATCAGGTGGCTTCATATTTTGAGGAATCTAGGAATCACAAGAGAGAATGCGATGCTTGAAATTAAATCAGCCATACAGAAATTACCAGGGAAAATAATTGAGAGAAGTAGAGTTGAAGTCATGCTTTCACTGAATGATTGAATTCACTATCCCTGCATCCACCTTATTTCTACACCTTCATGTTATGTGAAATAATAAGTGTCATAAGTTTTCTTTCAGTCAAGGCTCTCTCTATTTACTTAAGGCAAAAATGCATTATTCTATTCAGAATTCCTGATGATGTCCTTAATTACCACTGAGAAAATTCACAAGACTTGTTACAGAATTAAAAGCATTTTAAATCATTACAGCCTGGCTCTAGTCTAGCTCTCTGTTTTCACATGAACGATTCCCCCTTAGACTACCATCCAGAGAACATTCAGATATTTGGAGTTACGGACCCTTTGACTTCTCTGTGTCTTTTGTACTATAACCTGAATGAACAATGTTTGCCACTCCACTTTCCCCACTACAAGTTATCTTGAAATCTGACTCATTCTTCCATTCTTCATTTAAATGCTTTGCAAATTTTATTTCATCCTTAGGATTAGAATCAAACATTTCCTTTTTTTTTTCTTTCTTTCTTTTAATCACCCAAACAAATTACTTAAGTTTTACCTTAGTGATCATATCATGTTTGCATCTAGTAACTCCCCCAGTTAGACCACTGGAGTATAATTTCTTTTTGTTTAGTAGGAGGGGCTTCAATTAAGCCTCAAGAAATTTCAGAAAGTGATTGCTGAAGGGTTGAAATTTACATTTTTAAAAAATAGTTTTAAACGGTGCAAATTAATTCTTTAAAGGCAAAAGAGGGGATGAAATTAAATACAATAGTGTCACAAAATGAAGGAACCAATAAAGATTATAAAATAATGTCATGGATTTGGTTGGTTTGTTTTTGTTAACCCTGCAGAGAGAAGGTTTACAGAGGCAGAAACTTAAGGAACTGATTCAAGAGGAAATGTGTGGGACTAGGTCAAAGATTTAAGTGGAAGATGACATTATGTAGCATTTGTGCAGCAGAGACTGGATGACAGACATAGTAGAGGTGCATGGTTTCACGTTGGGGAGCAGCGTTGAGGTTTGTAGGATTGGACTCTTGGTTAACACTTAAGACTGTCTGGGCCCTGCCAGCAATATTTTACTGGGGCCTTTTTCCAAAGGGCCAAGGGTCTGAGATTTTTGTAAGTACAATGGGAATTTGAGCATTTGACCTTGTATATGCCCCAAAGCAATATAATTTCTGATATCTGAAGCACATCTATATTCCATTGCATTACAACAATACCTTATACTTAATAGGCATAGAAGAACTATTTGCTTGATTGAACCAAATACATTTGTCTAATTCTTTGATTAACCATGGCCAGTTAGTGCCTCCTTGGTCATCACCCAGAAGACAGACGTAGACTGCATTGGGAAATACTTGTATTTTATTAACTTCACAATAATTTTACAAAATAAATACAATTATGTAATACTTAATTAAAGAACTTTTGTTTCAGGAGCAAAATGTGTAAAAGGTATTGAAAAAAAAGAGCAAGGGCATTCAAAATCTCCAATTTGTAAAATTTTTAAAAATTACCACATTGCAAATGCAAATGTGAGCCTGCAATAGTTTGCTGTCAAAAGAAATTGATCTCTGTGTGAGTGATAATACTTAAGCTCATGGCCTTTCTGAGGAAATGCACCTGTAACAGAATGACAAACGAGGGCAGGCTGATTATTTGGCACATGGTCAGTATGGTTACAGGAACATTTTTTGAAATAGAAGGAGTACAGTCTCCTGTATAAAACTGATTAAATTCATACTTTTCACACTTTCTTAATTCTATTTTATATATTGCCAGGACTTATTTTATCCATATGGTGCTCTGGGCAATTTCAGAGAGGAATCTCAGGGATTTGTAGATTATTTTCAGATTGCACTTTGAAAGCACCATAGCTTCTCGGCCAAACATATCCCTCTGATTGTACTTTGTATGAGATGACAAAGGTTCAGCTTGCTGGTATCCAGAGAATAATGGCAGAGCAGGAACTGAGTCAATTACAAAGAGCTCTTTCCAAACTGAGGATAAATGCTCTTTGACATAAGACATCTTCTCAGACCGTCTTGCTGTCATGACTCTATTTTCCTCCTGAGTGACAACAAAAATATATCCTGAAAAATCTATCTTGTCCACTTCGAGTTTTTGTATACAAGTAGTATATATTCAATTGCAGATTTATTTTTTACTGTATTATTATTCGTATCTGGGTTGAGTCCTTTACCTTGAAGCACATAGTGCTACCTACTAAGTATAGCATACTTAATAATCCAAATTTGTGACAGAATGGCTGCTCTTATCTCAATGATTTCAACCACTCTTTAGTAAAATTCACATAAAATGATCCATTGTCATCTGGTCTATCTTATAACTGAATATGTGAAACAACTTTAAAAGTACTGTATCATTATAAATTATGACTAACTCCTAATAAATAAATTGGCATATGTTTCATCTTATTTTAGGGTTAAATAATTGCATGCTTGCAATCTTCCTTTAGATTTGTTTTGTAATTATTTAAGTTACTTTGTTAATAAGCTACTGAAATATTTTTGCTAATTTAATGTGGAAAATTACAAATGTTTTTAAATTCTTGTCATTGTAAAGTATACAATAAAAACATTATACAAATAGAAAAATAGAAGGAAAAACACTAAAGATGAACACTGATTAAATCAGTCAGTATGTTGGGGTTATGCTATATTTCTTCTTCTAATATTCCTTCTCTAAGTTTCTGTTTAAGAGGAATACAGAAAGTAGCCTCTTAGGTGTGGAAGGGTTAACAGAGATATCTCTGGGTGTTGCATTTTACGAATATATTTATTTTATTCATTTTTAAATGTATTTCAAAAACATGACAATGAACATGCATTAACTTTTATTATTAGAAAAAAGTAGTTTAAAGCATACATATAAAAAAATTCATTTCTGGATAGAAAAATATGTATAGATTTCACTTCAGTTTATCTATAGCTTTTCTCTTTTGTTATAAAAATAAATATATATCAAGTGACTATGTATTGGAATATACTTTCAGCCTACTCACTATCTAAAATATTCACAAAAGCAAATTTTTTTTTAAAAGGAGAACATACATTTAATATATTCTGGGCTTAAAATCAGACTTTCATTAGGTCTCTTATGATTTATTAGAGCACTGAAGTTGAAATCAGCTTTAAAAAGAGCTAATTCTCACCACTGAGTTAAGTAGACTTCTTTTTTAATCTATGAAGGTAGCTTTTTTTAAATTTTACAGTTACGTACAAAAGTTTTCATTTATCTAGGTTAAAATTGAAAATATACACCCTTTTTCTAAGTCATATTTATTTGTAAACTATAAAATAGATTAATTCTGGATGAATCCCCTGGGTTATATCTAATGATACATCTGTGTGATGTAACAGATGAATTACTAAAATTTTTGTGTAAGGCATTTTTCTTAAATCTGAATGTTTTGTAAAGGCAATAGGGAAGCTAGATAGGTATAAATAGATGCTAAAGCAAAAAAAAAAAACAACAACAAATCCTCCTGTGAAGCAGATACTACTTCATTAATCTGCTCTACAAATCAAATATTTATATACTACATATTTTCAAAGGAGAGTGTACATGGATCTCTAATGCTGCATAAATTATACTCTTTACTAAATGAATTGTTAATATGTAATGTTTATAACACTAATAACAATAACATTTCTGAGATGTTTTTAGCAGGAATACTGTTCGATTTTATGGCAAAACAAGAATATACATATAAATTAGTTTTAATGAGAATTTATTCCCCAGATATGTATTATTACACATGATGTTTCATGCAAATGCTATACAAATTAAAATATAGTATATGGTATACTACTTACATAAAATAAGTAATCATTTTATAACTCTTGATGCAATACATTTTTAAGAATGCTACCAATTTAATTTAAATAAAAACATGTACTAATTCTATGTATTGCTTGAAATAGAAGCAATGTTTAATCCCATGTAACAGTTGTATAGAAGAACTAAAAGTAGAGAGAATTTAGCTAAATTCAATATTTCTATTTACATTTTCAATCCACATTGGACTTATTTTCCATAGAGTTTTAAAAATATATTAACTTTGCTTTTCCCTGAAAACAAGTAGTGTATAGAGAAAAGAAGATAGGTCAAAGGAGCATGAGAGAATTAAGTTAAAGCATAAAAGGCTATTCTCTTGTTCACGATAAGTCAGTGAAAAATTGTAAAATGGATCAAACTTTTAATATCATAAAATTTAAATCCATCTAGGAAAAAGACTTTGACTCTCAGCACATGATGCTTACCTTCATGCAACACTTCCTATCTCTCACTGAGACTTAATAAGCCATGAAAATCTTTGTGTACTTATTTAGTCATCCTTTCACACACATTAATGATTGTCTATTTCCAAGGTAGAGATTGTTGTCGACATGGTTCCTGTATTCAAAGAGTTTATTACATTGTTAAAAGATAATTAATAAATTAAATCTGGTATTTCTATACATTGTAGCATGTACCATGATTGAGACAAGAATGTAATAGAAGAGGATGTGCTGGTGAACAGCTGCTAAGTCAGTCAGAACGAGAAGAGGAAAATAGTGATGCTTGACTCGTCTTAAAGTATTCCTTAGTTAGCCAGATGGAAAATGTCGGTGTGGTAAAGTGGACAGAGGGCTGTACTTTGGGCAGAGAGAATAGCTTCATGTATAATGGCATGTAGGTATGAGAAATTATGTGTTCAGGTCAGTAGGATGAGTCTCACAGGAAAAACATGCATTACTGAATTTTGAAGACAAACATAGTTTTTAAAATAAGCAATGCAGGATTTCTTATGCTATTATATGTATATATTGCATATTTAGTTGAATAGATGTATCTCCCTTTTGAAAAGAATTAATGACAATATCTGATTTTTTTAAGACAATAATATTCTCCTATAGCTAAATAACAGTTAGAAAGGAAAAATGCATTAACAATTTTTAAAAAAGGAAAAATGCATATACAATGTGTACCTCAGGATAAGATGCATTAATTTTACCTTAGGATATCATAAATATATTTCAGTAAAACATTCCAGTAATGAAATCCATAGGTGTCCTTGAAAAGACAGATGCCATCATATAAAGCAATTCTAAGATTGCGCTTAATCTGTGCCAGTGTGACCTGCTCATAGTGAATATGAACACTTTATAATGGCATATAATTAGATAAACAAAGTGATAGCAGAAAATATTGAGGCAATGCCAGCACACTAGTTCTAGGTTTAATTAAATTAGGCTGATGCTATATCAATGTTAGATACAAAATACTGACTTTAATTTCATAAATACATAAATCTGTCTCAGTTACATACAGCAAATTCTAAGGTATTCTCCTTTTGTAAATTGTTATAATGACAAAATTAAACAGTTGCATTTTGGCTCACTTCAACTAATAAAAACGAAACTACAAAAGAATAGAATTAGGGATATTGCATCGTTATTCTAAAAACAAAAAACAAAAAACTATCCTACAAATGCATTTGGTGAAAAGAAAACTGAGTCACTGAGACATTAAGCAACTTGCCTAGAGTTGAAGTCAGAATTTACAAAATTAAGAAATATTTAGTGGGTGCCTGGTCTGTACCAGACTACATGCCAGATACCAGGCTTCCTGGCTCCATGCTATAACATGAGACATTTAAATGTCTTAATCACTTAATTAAATAAGATGTCTATCTCATTGTATATTAAGCAACTTCCTATACTTATTAGTAAAACAACTACACTTGTGTCAAAATTCTGATTACTAGAAAAGCATTTACATTACAACAAAGAAAATATTTTACTGTTCTCTTGTATTTTTATCATGAGCAGCAATTCCTTGAATGAAAAATGTTTTTTAGTTGCAGTGTTGTTATGAATCTGACTAATCAGACTACAGTGAGTAATGAGACAGAATGTGAAATGCTTAATGAAAACTATGCTATTTGAAAGAAAATCAATTTTTTAATAAAATTCATGGGTAGGCTCATTGGCACAGATATAGAAATAGAGGTGAAATAAAATATATTTGCTTTTAGTAAGAAGATGCCATGGAACGTGCATGATTATAGATAGCATAATAAAGGCCCAACTATAATTGTATCACACTGTTCCTCTAATATTTATTAAATAGAACATAAGTCTTCTGTCCTGTATGAGAATTTGGTCAGGTCCCATGAAGATTCTGTTTGCATTTAGATAAAATCATTTGAAGTAATAAAATCGCTTTAAGAAATTAAAACTGTCCACTCCGAGATGTTAATCAACACCACAGTCTTCTTCAAGGTAAGATTTGTTTTCTCACATGTCCAGTCCAGGCCTGTAATTGGTGACTATGTGCTGTACCTTCAGGAAAGGAAATATTGTGGTCGGATCCTCCTCATTTTTATATATGCTCTTTCCTAACATGCTAAGTCAGGGGTAGCACATAGAAAAATATTACTTGTCTTTGACCTCCTTGGTAATGAGTTAAATGTACTATTATCTCTTTGGAATAAGGAAGCAAAAACTCTCCCAAAAGAGTATGATACATATTTACAGTGATGGATTGCGGTTATCAATTGTTTCAGATTATATTTGATAGGTTTACTCCTTCTAGTTTTGGTTGTTTATGTTTGTATTATTTTTAAAATAGGAATCTTTTGAGAATCATGTTTAAATAAGAGAAGTGAAAATATGTGTGACATTTGCATGTTGTTTTTCAAGTGTACACTACTGAGGCACCAAGATATGCGGAAGAGTAAGAAAAAATACTATCAAGTTGTTGGACTATATTACACATAAGTGATGCCTTACATACCTTGAAATAAATGTTTACCACTTAACCCAACAAATGAGTGTCAAAGTAGATTATCTTAAATTTGGTTAATAATTACTTCTGTATCTATAAGTCTGCAAAGTTAACAAAGATTAGGTTATGACTCTGTGCACGTATCAAGGGACCCATTAGTATTTGCTGTAGACTTTTGGATCTAAATCTTAACCAGTCAGGGATCATTTGCTATAATAACTTATACACACACATATATTCCTGAATCAGTATCAGTCTCTCAGAATCCAAATTCAATTCCAAGTACCAAAGTGGGGTAT
Organism: Rhinolophus hipposideros; assembly: GCF_964194185.1. Taxonomy (NCBI): domain Eukaryota; kingdom Metazoa; phylum Chordata; class Mammalia; order Chiroptera; family Rhinolophidae; genus Rhinolophus; species Rhinolophus hipposideros. The sequence goes on along the minus strand of NC_138047.1, from coordinate 67,330,211 downwards.
GTTTTCAAAATGTGACAAAATAACTTCAAAAATTTTAAGTAGTCTTGGGGGAGAAACAAATCACACAAATAATTCCTTCTCCATTCTCTCTGAAATAAGTGATAATCTTCTGCCCCAAATGATCTCTTACATAAATGGATTGGAGTGATAAGCATTGTGTGTGTGTGTGTGTGTGTGTGTGTGTGTGTGTGTGTGTAGTGAATTATGATAGAATTAGAAATTATCCATTTGTGGATGTCAAAATAAATCAAATAAAAAGGTGAGGTCGTCTTAAATATTTTTCAAATATGTCTCTCTAATAGTTTTGAGTAAAAATAATAATCTATATTAAATGAGTGACCAAAATAGAAAACAGAGTTGCATCAGATTAAAAAAATGAAGAATAAAAGGTAAAGATTATTTGTCCATTTGTCATAGGTTTAATTAAATATTAAATAGAAACATATACTTTAGTTTTAACTAAAAGTAAGTTTGGGGACCTTTCAAATACACCTGTTTGTAGCAGGCAAAACATAAATACAGTGTATGTACTAAGTCTACATTCTATTGCAAAAGGGTCTCAGGAAAAGTAAAACACTTGTGGGTTGTATTGCCCTTTAAAGTGAAAAATGGAAAAAAAAAGCGTTGTTATTAATTCATTAACTTTTTAAACTCTTCTAGATGCTAGGTTTTTGACTTACAAATGAACTACACAGTTTCTTTTTGAAAGGAACTTATTTGTGCCCAAAAAGAATGTTAAAATATATATTTTTAAAATATCTAAATCAAGTGATTATTTTGGTGAAGAAGGTACTAAAAATATAAATGAAAAAATAAATAGATGCTATAACAAAAATTCCCAATAATCAAAACTAATTGTATTGCTGAATTTTTTTTTAATACTTTCCTTTTTAAAGGATTGTACTAAAGAAACATTTCTTGATGTAAATTCATCTAAAAGTTAAAAATATACATACTTTGGCTCAGTCAATATTTATGATTAGATACTAAAATTAATAATACATATTCTAAAAAACTGGGAAAGACATTTTCATTCAATTAATGTAGACATAGCACATAACCCAAGTGAAATATTTTCACTTTTTCATACGTTGTGTTGTCTGCCTGAAAAGGGATAAAACTAATTAATAGCCATATCTCCTACTGTAAAAAGGAGAAAATGTAGACTACTTTCCTCTTAGTTAACAACTTCTTCAGCTGACACAGCAGATAGATTCTTAATGGTAGACTCTGTTGGAGGTGTCAGAACTTTGACACTTTTAATTTATTATTAATATTCAGGAATGTTGACTAGGAACAAAAATAAGTCACTTTTCATTATTATTATTTTGTCGTCATGAAACCAATCATCAAATTGGTAATAGTAGGAAGAAAGTTACAAGAAATAATTGGCATTACTGAGTTTGATGATTCCGTAAATATTCAGTGGGGAGTCAGAGTGGGAGAGATGTTCAAATTCCCACAGAACAAAAGACATTGCACATTAGGTAATACATGTATCTAATTTAAAGTCCAAATGTTCAAATTAAAACTTCAAAGCAGTTTTATTAAATACCTATTTCTGAATAGCCCTATTCCAAATCAGAATAGGAGAGAGACAGAGGGGTGTTGGAGGGAGAGGAAGAGGGAGAGATTGATTTTTCTACTTAGAATACATAAAAGAGAACAGATGTTTTTGAGGTACTTATTCTTTCCTCTTGAAAGCCTACCTCTGATTGCTATAACATCTTGGTTTTAATTTTTCTGTTGTTTCTGGTTGGTATTTTTCTATCTTCATCTCACGTTCCATCCTCCTGATCATCCTGGACATGCAATTATAGTCAAGCTTCCATTCATAGTGACCTGCTTATTTTCTGTACATCTTGAAGATTTCAATTTCTCTCCTGGTTTGAATGATCCTGTCAGATGATGATGTCCCAGGATTGCCCTGCCCCCAATTTTTTTTTGTCTCCTGAAAGATTCCTCTCATGAACTAGTGAGCATTTTCTCAAGTACTTAATTTACCTTAACAAAAAGTTAAAAACTAAACTATCAATCCCACATTTTAGCTTTCCTCTGAGCTTTCCTATTTGTCACACAGTTAGCCCTATCAGACTTTTGCAATCATCTCTTTTTTTTCCTTTCAAGTGACATTAAAACAGTCTCTAAGATCTGTCAAATCACCCTTCATATTAACACTACCTCACTGTCTTTCAGTTTTCATCATCAACATTTAGATATAAACAAAAGTAGACAATTACATAGTGAAACTTTCTCTGTAGTCTGTCTCATACAATTACCTAAATAGCCCACAGCCAAATTTTGCTCCAACTATATTTTGTTGTGCTCAAAAATCATGTTCAAAATGTTGTTTAATTCTAATAAAGTTCTTTGATCATAGCAAGAATTTGATAAATACTGAATTAATGGATAAAAACTGGTATAGTCATTGATCTTTGAATATTATATGCAAATTATTAGGAAAATTGTTGTAAAATAATAAATAACTTTCCTCCATTTTGATATGTCTTATAATTAACAGCACTTAAATTAAAGTTAAGCTTACATTATTTTAGTCATCATGTGAATTCAGTTGTACAAGTCACTTTTATTATCTTTGAAATTATGGAAGTAAAATTAGATAATCTATGAATCACTATGCAGTATGGAAATTCTATATTTTTCTAAACTTTCCCTGTCCCTGGTGTATATTTCTAACTTCTGCATTGTACACTAACTAGGAATTCTTTTTTGAAAACATGCTATACACAAATACTTATAAATGTAAATTTTAAAACATATGCATCTACTGATCTATGTACCTACTGACCATCTACCAATTAATTTATTAATCCTTGTATGTCTATAAATTTTGAAGGCAGACCTATTATTCTACTCTGTAATAGTAAATATTCATAATATGCTGATTTTCTTTTATTTTTACAAAAATAATCAGTGCAAATGACTGATTAGCCAGCATCTAAAGTTAAAAACTGACATAATTAATCTTTTATTTTGATTATAGAAACTGTATTTTGACTCTGTTAGTGAACTATTATTTTATCTTCTTTTTAACATATCAAAATATATTTAGAGGCTATATGAATTCTATATGAATCTGAGTGAAGATGAATGTTAAAGACATGGTCTATGGATATTCTCAGAGATTTCATATTGGTCATCTATGCCATATATATAATTTTGCTTGTATGAAAATACATTAAAATGATAGTCCATTTTAGGCTTTCTACTATGAATCAAAGAAAGTTTGTCAGATAAGAGAAGCTAAGAAAATGTAGAAAGAATAACACTACATTCTAAATGGCTAATCCTCTTCTCTCCTTTGTTCACCAATGGAGTTTAATCAATGTTATCCTGAAACCTTTTGCAAAGGTTAACAGGCAGTAAGCATGTTAATCTCTGAATACAGGATAAATGTATTATGGGATTGATTTAGCAGAAAAGAACATCTGCCTCCTTTTATACATGAATACTGAAACTGCAGATTGCAATTTCAAACTCAATTTTTCCCATCTTTTTTAAAAAGGAAATTTAAGTTATCTTTTAAACACTGACTGGCACATTCACTGAGAACCCTAAAGCATATTTTCCTTACCTAGGCTGTATGTGGAGGAACTGAGACTATATTATCAAAGTTTCTAAATTTGAACAATTTACCTAAATTTCACTACGGAAAACATCTTCTACAAAAAAACTATTGGAAAGAATTGATCATAACACTCATCTTCAAAATGATATAGTCTAGCACTTATAGCCACTACAAAGCTGCAAGTTAGATATTATGCAAAACAGACAGAAAGAACACTGGAGTATAATCACGAATGAAGCCTTTGCTCATATAAACAGAAGGTATTCTTTGGAGATGTATAAAAAGGTGTTTATCCATAAAAGTTTATTTTCCATTTAGTGATTCAGTTATGCGTTATGTTATCCAATCTAAAAGAAACTTTAAGATTAGTCTCTATAACTACAGTTGTTACTTCTTCCATAAACAGATTACTAAAAAGAAGAAGAAAAACAAGATCTATTATTAATTAGCATTTTCTAAAATTTGGACTTTGATTTTAGAGTACCCATCCATACAATTATATTCATCTCACCTTAGCAGAGTATTAATGATTAGAAGAAAATACTGAATCCTGGGGATATCAATAAGAAAATCAAGCATTTTTAAAGATATATATATATATATATATATATATATATATATATATATATATATATATATATATATATCTTTGTAGGAAAATGTAAATGTTTTCCTAATACATAAAAAAGTATCTAACATATAAATATAGAATATAAATATCTACACATATAAATATAAAAGTATTTATAACAGATTTGGAGACTATATTTTGAAATATCAAAGATGGGAAGACTTTATCACTTGGGTAATAGAGAAGTTTGAATTTTGTTAGAAACTAAACAAGGATGCTGCTAATTATAAATAATATTTTTCTGTTCTTATCATTGAACTAAAATAAGAAAACAAGTTTTAAAGAAATAAGTAACTTTTCCAAGGCCGTATAATTGATGTGTAGCAAAGTCAGGATTTTTTAAGTGTGGTTAAGACCACCAGACTGATGCTGTTAACCATTTTTCTTTTTTGTCTTATCGTATTGCTTGATTAGGACTACATAAAGTTCCTCCTTACAATACAACGTTACAAAAGTGAGGTACCTTTCTGAGTTTTAACTTTGTAACCCTGTATGAAAAACCTGGTGAACCACTAATAAATTTTTAAAGTATGGTTTTGGTATCATCTTATGAATTCCACTTAAACGAGTGCAATAAAATACTTCATTTACTTAATACTCACAAGATCTGCTAATTAAATTTGCAAACTTGTTGCAATGATGTTGCTAACCTACTTTGATATCAGGGGCATTATTCATTATGAATTTGTATCAACTGGACAAACAGTTAACCAAGTTTACTATTTGGGAGTGCTGAAAAGGTTGCGTGAAAAAGTTAGACGACCGGAATTTTTCAACAATTCATTGTTCTTGAATCACGGCAATGCACCAGCTCACACAGCACTGTCTGTGAGGGAGTTTTAGCCAGTAAACAAATAACTGTATTGGAACACCCTCCCTACTCACCTGATCTGGCCCCCAATGATTTTCTTTGCCTGAAGATAAAGGAAATATTGAAAGGAAGACGTTTTGATGACATTCAGGACATCAAGGGTAATATGATGACAGCTCTGATGGATATTCCGGATAAAGAGTTCCAAAACTGCTTTGAAGGGTGGACTAGGTGCTGGCATCAGTGCATAGCTTCCCAATGGGAATACTACAAATGTGACCGTAGTGATATTCAGCAATGAGGTATGTGGTACTTTTTCTAGGATGTGTTCGCTAACTTGATTGCCAGAACTCGTACATAGCTCTTACTCTTCATCGGGTAGTATGCTCAGAATTATATAAATATAAGCTATTTAATCCACAATAATCCTGGGTTAGACAATGAGTTTGACCTATGAATACATTAACAATTTGCTTAAGGTCAATTCAAAAGCTAAAAAGAGGTGAAGCCAAGATTTGAACCCAGGATCACTGGGTTCAAACATCACATTATAATACCTCTGGAAGCTCTCACATTCAGTGATCATATTTACAATCTCCAACTATCTTTTAGTCCTGCTAAGACTCAAGGGTCATTTATATGGAACCCAAATATTTGTAAATAAATGTGTGTTACAGTAAAGAATGTTACCTTATTGTTTCAGTTTGTCAGGCTAGTACAAAAAGCTGATTGTTTTTGTTTAGCTTTTTACTTTAAATTATGAGCAGAATATTCAGGTGGTACCTTTTTATGACTCATGACCTGAATCCAAAAGGTTTCTTTAAGTTTGATTCATTAACAGACTCACAAAGTTGGTACTTATTTTTCTTTACAGGAAACAAATATAAAAACTTGATTATATTGAAATAGCTAAATGAGTATAATAAACTATTGAAAATCACTAATCTATCATTTATATTTAGGTAAAATCATTTTTAGTTTTTTTTCGAATAAAAAAAATACAAACAAAAAATTTCTCCCTCAATGAATGTAATTCTTCAGCAGATTGAAATCTGCTGGACCTCTGTGTTTTGCTTATCACTTGAGGAGAAAACCAGGAAATTTATTGAGTAGTTTGTTCCCAGTCTCTCTGAGCTGAAGTTTCCTTCAACAATAACCAAATAGCAACAGCAATAGCAATAACAAACATCTCTAAAGCATTTATAATAAGTTATATATTGTTCTAGTGGCCTTGCATATATTCAAGTTCACTTATTCTTCACAATAACCCTATGACGTATATACTGTTATTATCCCCCCATTTTAAGGATGATACCAATGGAGGCACAGTTCTAATGCTTTGCTGTTATTACAAGAGCCAGTAAATGACCGAGCTGGGATTTGTCCTTGGGTATTGTGGCTCCAGAGGCCATGATTTCTCATTACTAAGTTCGCCAGTTCTCTGTTTTACTCAATCAGAGTGTGCGACCTATGTACTGTGGATTCCTGCAGCTTCTGTCATGTTTTCTCTGTGCAAAATGCCAGGGATGGGCAGGGGAGCAGAAGAAGGAAGGCACTGAGTGATTATCGAATCTTCCTTTAACTTTCTTGATTTAGCGAACTATTCATTTATTTATGCATTTCACATTCCAATACATAAATTTGAGTATGGACCCTGTGCCAAGCAAAGTAGACAGTAAAAGATGAAAGGCATATATACACAGAGCATTTCTCTGGACTTTATTAATTAAACAAAAATAATTAAGTTGATGCTGTTTTCTGATAAGAAAGGAGTACAAACTGGTCACATTTTATTTGAGAAACATGTCGCTAGTGACCTCACATAATTTAAAACTCTCCTAAGTCAATGTAAATATTGACAAAGTTTGATAGGTAATTTTCCTTGTTTTCCAAAAAGATATCTGTTTGTAAACACAATTTATTATTTACTTGGTCTTCAACTTGACATTAAACTTTTCTTTATACATTTTTAATATAGGGGGTTCAAATTATTTCTAATTTGGGGGATAAATAGAAAATGTATCATTTTGTATTTCTTTCAAATCACATAGTTTAATTTCACATACCACACATACAATATTAAGAGAGGGAGATAAACTGTTTCCATGACTACATTCCTTCCTTTAAAAAATTGGAGAGAACATTATTGTATTGTATAGGAGTGTACAGTTTTAAATTAGTGGATGGGGCTTAACTCTTTAAATAATTGATGACAACAAAAGCAAATATACTAACTGCCAGCAATGACTTTGGCAGAAAGTTTAAATAATTTGATATAATTGACTAAAGAGAAAATGAAATTTATGGAGATGCATGAGTCACGACTCTCCCTCCCTTATTTCTTTCATTTGTATGATGGCTGACTGCTTTGGCGTCATCATCTGCTCATGGTTGTAAGCATGATGATGGGATCCAGGATGAGCTCAAGTGCATGCTTTCAGATCTAAGCACCGTCTCATCATGCTTTCTTCTAACCATTCTCTGATTGGAATTTCTATAAATATATCTCTCCTCAGGTTCTGGATTTTGTTTGGGAGTTGTGTCAAAAAATATAAAATTATATCTTATATTCTTATATCTAAGAATGCTGGACTAAATATTTAAGATCCAAGAATAGATGAAATCACATTATCAAAGTGATTAGTATCTCTAGGTGCTATTTGGCTTCAGAGTCTCATATTAGATACACCCTGCAGTAAGAATATCATGATATCCCTGACTTTGAATAAAGAAGACATTACAAGTTTACAAGCTGCTTGAAGGTAGAGGCTATATTTTATTCATGTGTCCAGGCCTACGTACTAAATCTATCACCTTATAAAGAGTAGACATTAAATTTGAAATGCTACTTGAAAAAAAAATACTAGTACTATAATAGAAATCTGACTACTTCTGCTCAAAAGCAGTATTTTTATGTTTAATATAAAAGATTTATCTGAATGGTAGTATGTTTTATTGTCAAGAAAACCTTACCAGAGAAGCAAAGTAGAAAGTTCTTAAAGAGTGTCTATCCCAATAATAGCTTATTTTGTCAATAAAGATTTAATTTGTTAAAAAACAATGGTAGTGTTTGCTATTTATCATTTGGAACCCAGAGGTTCAATCATAAGAAATAGAATGTAGCCGCCACTGTGGGAAAACTCTGGGTTTTGAATGGCAGACATGTGCAGATTTTAATCCTACCTCTATATCATATGAGCTATATGACCTATTAATCATTCTAAGGATCTGCCTTCAAGGTAGATTTGTGATAATAATACCTACTTGGAGGAATTATTAAAAAGGGACAGACGCATAGTAGGTGCTCAGTAAAGATTAGTTCTCCTTGCCTCAGAAATAGCTGTTGGAAATGTGTTAGTGACATCTAGTGGTAATTCCTGAAAACCTCAAGAAGGCAACCCTTGTATCTCATAGCCAGCCAACATGTCGTGCATTCATTCCATCAGCAGATGTTTTTTAAACATCTCCTGATCTAGGCTCTTAAATCAAAGTCGGAGAATGACAAATATGTAAAAGACACAATGCATATGCTAGAGAAGCTGGCTTTAGCAGATCGGAAACATGTTAGCCAATTACTATTAAAAAATGTAATCATTTCTACAATAGCAGTAAGAAAACTTTGAAATATGCTACAGAACAGATAAGTCACTCTGCCAAAGGAAATGCTATTTGTACTGAGACTGAAAAAATGAATACAATTCCCTCATTGTAGTTTAACAAGAAAAAAAGAGAGAGAGAATTTGGAGATTTCTAAAATAGTAAGTTGAGGACTATTTGCTAAAGTTTTGGTTGATGTGCTACAGTTTAGCCCTTTGTGTGACAGGGAAATGGTAACATTATTTATCTAGGAAATCTCATAATCATAATCACTATGGAGGACAGATTAGAGATGGGCGAGAACAGAACCTGGAGAATCAGTTTCTTAACTGGCTATTATAATTTCCCTTGAGAGGTGGCAACAATCCAAATGTATTCAGTGGAAATGGGATAGACAGGAGAAAAATAACTGAGAGACCTGTCTGAAATAGAGTGGAGACTGCATAATCACCTTGAGGATGTGGAACGTAGGGGAGAAAGAAGAAATATTAATTCTGTATTTGCTGGAATGGGTGACTATTAAGGAGTAATATCATTAAATGAAATGGAAAGAAGAGCAGAAGGAACTGGTTTTCACGAGTGGGAAAAACAAAGGTAAAGATGATAATGAGTTCGTTGTTTTTGTACATATCTTTAGAACTTAAATAAGATTTCAGTAGAAATGTCCAATAAGTGAATAGATACAATGGTCTGGAGAGAGACCTGGGCAGGAGATACATAGACTTAGGAACCACCAGTATATAGTCAATGTTACAGACATCAGAGTGGATAAGATTACTTAGGGGGAAAAAAAAAGTGTCAAAAGAGGAAGGGTCAGGATCTTAAGGAACTTTATAATTTAATAAGTAGTACACAAATAAGAACAGGACTCACCCCTAATTTGTTCAGAACAATTCCTTAGTAAGTTACACACACATGCTTTGAAAATAGTTTGGCAACAGGAATTTCTCAGCTATACCAGGACATAACTCTTAAAAATACATTTAGGCAGAACTTAAGGTTTAAAAGCAAAGCTATAAAGTTCTCTCCATGCAATTTCATGAAATAAGCTGTGTTTGAATTTTCCTCTCAGAACCAAAAACTGTGTTTTACGCTTTGAGTGTAGTCTTACCTCGGTTGGAAGGGAAATTTTATTTGACTGCCTACAAAATGCATAATTTTTCTACTTATCCTATTAAATTTGACCATCTAGTTTTCTTTCCATTTTTTTTTGTTTTATTGTCTTCTTTTTTCTCTGTCTTTCTCTTTTCTTCTCACCTGATACATGCATTTATTGCTTCAGTGATTTTTCTGGGAAAAGAGCCCAGTTGATTTAATGTTCTTTCATTACAGACTACCTTACAGATTTAGGATATTAACTCACATTTGTAACATTGTCAGGTTGAAAAAGAACAGCTATTCATACTATTTTGTCCGTTAAATACCTACAAATTTATGGCTTCCTAAACTAAATATAATCTCTATTTTATTTTACTATTTATTTATTTAAATTAAAATGCTACCCTTAGTTTTTGTTTTTTATCATGTTAGTAGAAATTATTTTAAAAAACACCTATTTTGTCAATTAATTTTATTGCCCCATGATTCATATTTTCTATATGCTAATAATGCTCAGTCTCTTGGTTCTCATATTCATATATCACTTTAGTTGTATTTTAAAGAGCACCTATCTTTACTTATAACAGATTAGCTTAAATATAATGTATGTCATTTCCAATTCTATGTGCTGAATTTACATACATTGTTTAACTTTGGGCAGTTAGTTAATCCTCTCTGCACTTGAATCAACCTTATTTATTCAAAAGGGAATTACAGTTTAGGATAGTGATATCAAAAGAAAAAAACGAGCCCTGACGACCTTGTATAATTTAATTCTGACAAAGGATAATGGGAATTTAATCAATGAGGTGATCCCATTGTGCAAGAACATAAGCAAACTTTAAAATTCACTTGGATCACCAGCTTTCAAATTATGAAACCTGGCAAATTAAAAAAAAACACAAAAACACACATTAAAAATTTTCCCACAATTGAGACTTTACAAACTATATTTCTCATTATTTCAAATTTTTATACTTCAAATTCACCAAAAATTTGATCAACCTTTATCAGCATCTATCTCTTTAAGTAAGTTACAATAGGAAGAAAATTAAATATGCTTACTAACTTTAATATTTAATTATTAATGAAACCAACATATATTAATTAAATACATGAAAGACAAAAGGAATGAATAAATGATCTATGTAGAAAAAAAACTAGGTGTTCTAAACCCAACTTGTCCTGATCCTAAAAAGGAATAAGATTCAACTCAAAAAATATTTATAGGGTGTGCTCACTACATATATCAGAACTATGGAAGGTTTCATGGATGCTCCCTGAAAAAGACCCTGTCCTCTAGGAACTCAATCTATGTGACGACTGGTGAAGAAACAAACGAAGAGTCACAGTACAATATGATAAACATAATAATATCGCTATGTATCAAGTAAGAATCCCTGGGAAATTTTTCCTTTAACAGGCAGCAATCCATCTGAGATGTGTTGTTGAGTAAGTGGATTTAGTAATTCAAGGTAAGAGTAACAGTAATAACCAATAAAAGTATTTAAAACATCCATATTGGGTATTTCTGTTAGCACTAGACATTGAGCTCATTATTTGTCTTATGCAGTCTTATTTCCTCTATTCATAACAATCCTATAAGTAAAGTACAACTACAGATTTTGATTTTAATGTGAAGAAACTGAGGCACAGATGTGTTATGCAATGTGTTCAACATCCCGTTGCTGAGCAAAGGGCAGAACTGTTGTTAAAAGCTCCAAAATACACGCTATCTAAAAAGCTTACTATCCTACATTGCCTCTTATTATGTAGTCATTTCTCGTTTAGGAAATATTTAATGAATTTTTATGCCACAGATGTCTTGTCTGCAAAACATATTTAAAATTCTTACAACTTATTTTATGATCCTATTGAAGCCACTGGCTCCATTAACACCTAAATCATTTGCAGTTTTCTTTGACCTCAACTTGTCTGAGTTTTACACAAAAGAATCATTGAATTACTCTGTTCTCAAGAAATTAATACTGAAGTTACTATGTTCTCCAGGCTGCACCTCATTGTTCTTTCAAATCCCTTTCACTTGTCAGGTTCTTAAATATGCTTTTCACATTCATTCTCTTGCTACCAACTCTTGAACTATTTTCAATATGGCTAGCACCTCATTTACTCCATCAAAAGTCATCCAATAAGATTAGTAATATATTTTTCAAGGGAAAATTGGAAGACCATTTGCTTTCCCCAATGTTTTGACCTCTGCACACTGACATTTTTCTGTACCAGGTACTAATTATTCTCAATATTCTTTGTGACCTTTACTTCCAGAAAGTAAACTAGAACTACCACATTATGAAATAGAACCTGTTAGAAGAGAAAGCAACAACATCTTTGATAGGATACAACTGGAAGCAAGAAAGATACAATGGATCGTTTTACCATTTTTGGTAAAAAAAAATCAAAACAGACTTTTTACAGTATGCACAGAATGTTAAAACTGATTCCATGTGTTTCAACAAATGTGTTTAATTTTTAAAGTTCCAGACTTCTAGAATAGTAAGTTTATTGATATTTCAATTCATTTTTACATAATAACACATGATTTGGTTTGACAATGGCATCGGTTATAAGTGAATGAGTTAAAATTGCTCAATATCATTAATTTACTCATTTTGAGTCAACAAGTTTGAGTACCTCCAAACAAGAATACAAATTTAAATAAACTTTATATTTTCTACCAGTTGTTTTAGAGTATATTCCTCTAGGTCCTATTTATGATTGTCTACCCCTAATGCCATGCGGAAATGGACAAGCAAGTATATTGTGAATTTTCCTATGCAGAATATTGTCTGATTCCCTCCCCTTCAGAGTACAAAAGAAAAATAAAGATCATGCTAATGTTCAGGATTCATGTTTCGGCGATAACTTGTTTTAAGAAATACAATGGATCAGATATACATCCAATCAGTAATCTGCATAGAGAACTGTTTTAATTTACTATATTGCCAACATTTATTTCCCTTTATAGTATGTAATTTTTAATCAGTGAAAGATAAGACCACCTCCCTCCATCCCATTCCAGATGTGATCGATTTAGAGAAGAGCGACAACTGAGAAATTAACTTTGCAATTATAATCAGGAGCTAATTTAAAAGGAGAGACCAGGTGAGGACACAGCAAGAAGGTGGTGATATGCTTTAGAGAGAAGCCTCAGAAGAAACCAAGCCTGCTGAAACTGAGCCTCAATAAAGAGGAAAATTGTACAACGGGTTGTTTCAGAAAAATTATGGTATTTTCCTAAATCAACCCCTATTGATCAAAAAATAACAAAACGGTGAAAATGGTGGCCCAATATTCATTCCAGAAGAGTCACTAACAGCATTTCTTCCTAACCACAACTGTCTTAAGGAGAACAGCCAGATAATGGGAATCTTCTACCACAGTACCAGTGGAAACTACAAAGTTGAGTTAAATGATACTTTTATCATTTGAATATCATAAAAGGAGAGAGAGACAGAGAGAGAAAAGAGAAAGAAAAAATACGCTTTTTCCAACCCTAGTTTTTAGTGCTGAAGTATATTTATTTGATCGACCATGCAGAATAGCTAGGAGAAGTTATACCACAGTCTCAAATTAGAAATGATGTATCCAACTGCAGAGTAAATAGCTGAGACCATCATTGGGGGTTTTCATGGGGGACTAGTAGCTGCAAAGCTACTGTTGGTCTGCTTTCATGACTGCATTGTCAGTCAATAAGAGGAGGTCTAACTCCAAGCACTCATGAATTCAAAGTTTTGTTCAGAATGATTTCCTTTAGACAAACTTTACCTGAAGTAATCTTTCAAATCCTTATAAGGACTTTTCTCAATCTTGTTTTTGTTTGTTACACTTAGTTTCATTCTGCTTGGAGTTAAAAGATCTGTCAGGCCCCACATCTGATCTTAGGCCACGTTCTTAAAATAGGAGATCACCCAAACAAAATTTTCATGTTGTCTTCTCAACCTATTTGACTCTCAAGGTCCAATTCCTTCTTACCTTACATTTTAACTCATGTGTCTATCTATGTCTTTAACTAACATAGTTCCAGCCAGTGCAATTTGAAATTGCAGAGTCCATTTTGGAGAACTTTGTCATAAACATGATTGCTGCTTAATGGAATTCACTGGGGTTAAAATTATTGTGTAAATCTGTTATAAATATTCTTTAGTGTGGCTCTTAATTTATGTGTGTGTATATGTGTGAAATGGATTTCCTATATGTGATGCTTCTTTCATCCTTCCACAGTGATTATTTCATGTACGTCCAAAGCTGCTCCCTCTCGCTTCTCTTCTTTCCTCTTTTTCCTACTTCCCTTGGGAAATATCGTTCTGTCACTCTGTACATACTCTAGAAATATCTAATCTACACAATCAGTGAAACATTTCCAAATAAAGACAAAAAGAAAATTAAATGGTGTACACTTCTTTTGGATTTCCCCCCTCTTTTGTGATACTACTAAGAATGTGTTCTTTCTTACTGAAGCAGCTCTAATAAGCTTAGTTTTGCTTCATCAGCAGGTTTCTTTTGGATAGTCACTTGGAATGACAATAGTCAAAAAACATAGAAGAGATCTTCAAAATCTAATTTGAAGATCACTCAGAAAATATGGAGAATGTGAAAAATAGCTTACAAAACATATAGGCCTTAGGCATTGCTGTCTGTAAACAATGCTATAAGTAGAACAGGTAAATATATTTTTCCCTCATCTGAAATATGAAATATGGAATTAAGGATTTTTGAGATTAAATGATGGATTTCAAATAGATTTTGATGTCCTTTTTGGAATCTGTCATCCCAGAACCAATTTGTAATGTATAATCTTTGAAGAGTCAGGCTAGGCCTTGGATAGCATCTATTCCCATGATGTAGGCTTGTCTGTGTAGACAGTAAAGTCTCCCAACAACATGACACTCAAACTGCCTCTGACAGAAGAAAAGATGAAGTGAAGAGCAGATGATATAAAACACAATAATAGTAATTGTGACCATTCATTGGGTTCTTCCTATGTGGCAGGCACTGTTCAAAGAGCTTTACATATACTAACTCATTTTATCCTCTCAAATTTTGAAACAGGAATAATTACTGTGGTCTTATAAAGCATAATTCTTTTAATTAAATTTATAAGCACAACAATCTTTCACCTCCTTTATTGCCTGTCAATCCCAAGAAGGGGAAAAAAAATAAGGATTTTTTTTACTGAATCCATAAAAGATCTCTTGATCTCAAAATTAAACTGTAAATCAGATACATCTTGATGGAAAATTGTAGGCATTGAATCATTGAATAATTCTAGTTATAAGAAGAATCTTAAAGAAGAATATATTAATCTATATACACGTGTATTTCCCAAAGTAACTGTGTCATCACTGGGGATATCAGGAATCTCTCATTCTATGAAACTTTACAGCAATCACAATGAGATGGCTAAATCTGAACAAAAGTAGAAGTATTCAGTCCATTCTGAATATCAAACAATAAAGAAAACACAAAAATGAAAGTTTTACAGAAAAATTATTAAAGATAACTGATAATCATTATCTGTTTCTTGGTGAGGATTTTATATGTGATTCACAAAACTTTAAAGATATTTAGTTATCACCTATAATTTCAAAATTATATAAAATATTATATTTCAGAAAACAATGGCACCTCAACACTTTTTGCCAACTCCTATTTTAAAGAAAAATATACTTTGTTCAATTTTAGTTATATTCTTAGAAGTCACATATTTTTCTTCTTTCATCCCTTTAAAAAAAAATCCTCTCCAGTGGTCTGTGGGACACGGGGGAAGTAATAGTTAACTTAAGCAATAACCCAGACCCAAAATAATATGCTTAATCATTCTAATTAAGTTAAAAAATGGAAAGATCAATCAATGGCAATTTTTATTTTGTTCCACTTAAATACGCTTGTAGTACTACTAGTCTAGATAGACAAATTATTTTCAAATATAAAATATAACTGATCTCATTCTTTGAATTTTCTCCCTTTTGGAGATCAAATTTAAAAATAAACTTTCAACTCAAAATTAAAAATAAACTGTCAAAAGATAAACAACAGAAAGTCTCTATAATTATGTTATCAAAGGCACAAAATCCACTATTTATCAAAATAAAATAATTTATTTAGGAATATTATATGCTCAAGTAATATTTTACATAAATAGAAAAGCTTGAATTATTATTGTAAATGATTAATTCATTTAAATATAAAGCACAGTTGGAAAATGGCATTGAACTAAACATTTGATATCCAATGTACCTTTTTCAAATGTTTCTGATTAATTACATTTCTTTAAGTATTAGAAGTTCATGTCATCTATACTTTCCTATTTATTGTTTTTGGCTAATAAAATAAAGGATTGGAAATACTGTAGTCTAATAGAGAAAGTTAATATTCATTTTGAACTACAGAACAGATAAATTGCAAGACATTCTCATGATTTTCTTGAGAATGACACATTCACAAATCAGCTATTTTAATAATTTGAAAAGAATGCCCGCTTTTTCTTAACTATGTATCTATTAGGATGTGTTTGCACTTGCAATTCCCCAAGTAAAAGTGAGGGTTTTTTTTGTTTGTTTTTTGTTTTAAATATCATTGACATGGCTAAATATAATCAACTGAAAAATTCTAAACCACAACAGGGAATTTTTCTAGTAAAGGGATAAATATGCTTACAATGTTTTTGGTCATATTTCTGAGGAATGCTTCTAAAAATTAAAGTACTGATTTTCTTTCAGATGTTTAGGAAACATATTTATAATATGTTTCATAAAAGTATAAAACAACTTATTTAAAATATTCAAGTGTACCAATATTAATCATGTCTTCTTCAGAATTCCAGGTGAAGAAAGGCAACATGATCTCTGCTTATTTTGTTCATCACTTTGGGAGATCTATGGCTTACAATTATAGAAAATTCTTGATCATTACACACTTGCACTATATTTCCATTGCCTTTATGGTTCTGGGATCTATGTAATTTCCAACAACACAGCCATAATCCATAAATTCCATTAACCATTTTTTCTCACATTAGCTTACCACATTTAGTAGCACAATTTCTGAAATTAAATGTTTAAACCTGATTTAGATATCCAACCATAATAATTAGTTATCTTGACTCATGATATAAAATCACATATCATGTGATATAAGATATCCAGAATAAGGATGGTTGAGTATATTTAAGGTCGGGTAGAAGTAGAGACAATCTGCCATTCAAAATCGGCATGTACACACAAGCACACCCACATACACACACACAAATATACATGAACACAGAGATAAATTTTTAACTATTAAGTTAACAAAGCTGCACTTTGAAAAGTACAATACTATTTAAAATAACAAAAGTATATAATCTTTTAAGAAAACTGATAGTAACTTGGTTTTAGTCACAATTAACTAAAAAAGCAGTATATGGAAGAATATAAATTCCTTGAGAAAAAAATATAATAATTTCTCTATGTGTTATATCTATGAGTTTTCTCTATGACTTACAAGATCTTATAGATTTCACTGGAGGCAGGAAGTTTAAAACCAGAAAGAAATATCAGTTAGTCACATTTGTACAGCACTCTACTAATCCCTTTTTTTAAAATAAATTTGTTATTAGCTATTATGATCAACTACCTCAATTTATGCATGGTAACTCAATTTATACATGGTATGCATGTATAAATATGTAAAAATACTGATATAACTTTTTAAAATACAATTTATATCTATTTTCAAATATTTTATAATAATACAAGTGATTTAGACTCTACCCATCTCTATTTCTTTCACAAAATTAACTTAGATTTCAATCACTTCTTCTCAAGTATTATTTTTACACAGTATGCAGTGTTCAAATCTAGCTTTACTGTCTAGCAAATAGTTTTTTTAATAGTAATTAATATCTAACTAAATAGCATTATTATGGCTGCTTCAATTTTCTATGCATATGTTGTATGCTAACTGTTGTCATTATCTCAAATAAGTAAATAGAACATTTTAAATGACACTGCCTAAACCTTCTTATAAATATTTGGCAATACTCCATTAGTATTACATTCATCAACACCTATTGGAAATATCTGTCATTTGAACTAAGACAAATTAATTCATCTCAGGAAGTAATCATTGTCATTAAACTATCATCAATCACAATAACATTAGGATAAAAAATTCTAAGAGAATGTTTTGAGTAAGAGTTTTCTAAATTCACACATTTCAATTTAATATAACCAGAGGTATATATCACACATATTTGTAATGCACACATATAATAAAACACAGCAAATAGGACTCAGAAAGTTCCATGTCACATCTCGTAAGCAATTGTGCTATTTCTTTGCAGATCACATAGCACTGAGACTTTACAGGACAGTTCTTACAACTTATTTTACCTAATTGTCTGATATTTCCCAAAAGTTTCTTACCATAAAATATATTAGGCTTTAAAATCATGAGAAAAACTAAAGTGAGCATTAGGTTTAATCAAAATATACTCAAAAAACCATGTGTTGTCCACAGAAGTGAAGCGGTTGTTTTGAATTTTGATAATTGACACTTTTTATTCCAGGGTTAGGGGTGTCAAGTGTAGAAGACATTATTGGACTATCATTCATTTGAAGAACTTACCTTCTTCACATTTATTCCACCAACCTCAGAGAGAAGGCCTAAATCAAGGTTGTCCATTCAGGGCAGATGCATATAATAAATTGTAGGTCATTAAATTACTGACCTTCACGCAAACCATAAAACAGTTTCAAGGAAAAAACACATTTTTTAAAAAATTTGAAACACATTATCTACACGTTCCATAACTATAAGCTTTAAGTACATTTAAAATAAAAGTAAAATCAGAGGAAATGAAATAAATAAGCAATAAAATTTAAGAGCAACTCTTTTCAATTAAAAAAAACAGTAATTAGGCTTTTAAAAGCAACATGAAAAACTGCAAAATCTCAATCAAACAAATGAAGAATATTGTTATAGTATTATTTAGCAATGCCAATACATGGGTATATGGATTTAAATTTTCCTTCTTTGAATATATAGCTGCTATTGAACTAGGATATAGCAGTGAGAAGTAGGGCAACTCCAAGCTGTATATCCTGAAAGGCACTGAATCTGCAGAGATAAACTGTAGCAGTACCGCTTGACTGTGAACTTTCATTTAGAAGGTGATGAGGTAAGTTCTATCTAAATAGATCCATTTTGGTCAAGTCTGAGCAAAGTAGTTACCCTCACAAAACCATAAATGGCTCTGAGGTCTTCCTTACACAGTATGTTCTTCCCCTCACCCCCACCATTCTGCCTGTACTGATGACCATGTACTTATTACTTCACTGTCCTACAACATGAAAAGTATCTAAAGATTTATCTTCTTTAGCTCTTCTGCCAGTGTGAGCCAACTATCATGTGCCCCTCAAAAGGAACAAATTCATCTGGATGGAAAATAGCAAATAAACGGGAAGAGGCCCTAAGTGACAACTTTACTAGGAACTAGAATGCCAAATACTAAAAAAACACACAACTGGTAATTATACCAACAAGGAGAGAAGAGGAACACACCACATATTTAATACCAAAGAAAATAGTTCTTATCGAAAAAGAAGCCACAGGTGCGGACAGGGTAAGATTTATCTTCTCATTTTACAAGACAAAATATCTTCACATTTTTACCCCCACAAAATTGTTCTGTAAAAATACCTTTTGGGCAATAAGAAAATATCGATTTACCGAATTCAATATTCTACCATCCCCTGACTGCCAACAACCTAAACCACACAGTAAAGTACAGCATGTATACATTTAGCATGAAAATAATTTTAATCATGGTAAACCTGCACATTAGAATTAGAAAATAATAATATGCATTATGTATTCAATATGATATTATGTTTGATACTATTAAAAGCTTCCCTTCTTTATAAAGTATCTGAGATAGGCACTAATTAAAGAACATTTTAAAACCATGAGTCTTACCAGAGCAATTTCACACTAATAATGCATATCAGCCTATTAGCATTTACCAATAGCCTTGGCTAGGAGAGTGAAGGATCCTAGGTGTCATAAAATGTTCCCATTGTTAGAATTTTGCTAATTTCTCAGTAAACTATTTAAAACATTGCATGTAATGTTTTCTGCAAAAGGCTTTTCTGTTCTGTCCAGAGGGTCTTGCTGTTTTAAAAATCCATTTTAACAAAACAGACTGCCTAACGAGAGAAACAGTATTT
The DNA here is from genome assembly GCF_964194185.1 of Rhinolophus hipposideros. Taxonomy (NCBI): domain Eukaryota; kingdom Metazoa; phylum Chordata; class Mammalia; order Chiroptera; family Rhinolophidae; genus Rhinolophus; species Rhinolophus hipposideros. The sequence goes on along the minus strand of NC_138047.1, from coordinate 67,310,256 downwards.
TCTTCAGTTTCAGAGAAACAAGCACAAATAACACATTTACATAAACGTGTGTAAAATGCACGTTCTCCAGAGTGAATGGAAAATATGTACACAAAATTCCTCTCAACACGTCACCATCATCATCATCATCATCATCATCATCATCATCATCAGGATGTCACTATCACCAACCACGTCACTACAACACTTACCGTTTTCTCTTCCTTCCCATCCCTCTCCCTTAGATTTTCTTACCTCTCTCCCTCCTTGTACTGCCTCTAGCCTTCTCAGGTTCAACCCCTAAAAGAAACATAAAATAAAACAAATTGTATTATTGTTGGTAAATAAGTTAACTAATAATTCACACTAGGGTAAAACTTTTGAAATAAAAGAAAATAATCCATTTAACAAAGAAGATTCAAATATAGATGAATATTTCACATGGATGCCAATGTCTACATTTGAGTATGTCTTTAAAGTTGGTATTAATGCATTTCTTACTAAATCGTTCAGACTGTAAGTAAAAGTACAAAGTAAAGCATTTGTTTTAGTAACGATTGCTTGTCCCTTCATGAAACTGCAATCCAAAAGCTGCTGTTTATAATCGAAGCAGTACATATAGGGTGAGGTAAGTTCTTACTGTACTGCACTGCACCTGGCACATGTCAGGGCCCAAACATAAGGAAGATAGATAAAAGCAGCACCATCCTTTGGTTTCATCTAGGAAACCTTCTGGATATTATCTCCTGACAAAGACTTTCTTCCTTTTATGTTATTATAACTGCTTTCTACACTAAAAGGGGAGGGATTCACTTTAAGACCCTAGTAAACACCATGCTTAATTAAAATGGAAGAAGAATTCATCTTTTTCTTAGCAGGCCTATTGTAAAACATGCCTGTGCCACAAGAAAGAGCACGAAATCTGAAAGGCAGAGAAATTTGTCTATTTCTCTCTCTCTCTCTCTTTCCAAGAAATATTGCTATTTAGAACACAAAATAACGGAAGATTCCCCCCCCCCCACACCCAATGCAATGAAAGCTTCAATTCCTGTTATTTTCCCTAATGTAGAAGCTTGGTATTTTGAAGGGCTGAATAAAAATTGTAGTAAAATGTGATTTTGCAGTACCTATTTCTTTCTTTTCCCCGTTCCTTCACTTTTTTTTTTTTTGCCTTCTATTCTCTTTCCTTCCCTCTCTCAATCACTTCCTTCAATTATTTAATGATACATATTTATTGTACACTTATTATGTACCAGACACCATGATAAAGAGTGGAGATACCAAAATAAATACTAAATAGTTCTCTCAAAGTTTAGATCATTGACTACATACACAAGTGAAGGTAAGACGTCAGCAGAATGATGTCAGGTATACAGAATTTTGTCTGATGACAAAATGAGAGAGGCTCATTCATCTTGTGAATGGGCACATGCACAGAAGGCCACAGAGGAGGATGGCACCTTAACAGTCTTAGAGTCTGAGGAGGGAATGCAGGAAGAGAGCAGCATGCAGTACTCTAAAACCCTGACTATTCAAAGTATGGTTCCTGGATTAGCAGCATTTGGTCACCTGGAAACTCATTAGAAATGCAGAATCTCAGACTCCACGCAAGATCTGATGAGCAAGAATATAGGATTTAGCAAAACTTCCAGGTAATTCACATGCAAGTTAAAGTTTGAGAAGCATTGCTCTAAGAGGTCAAGGAAAGACGAGTGGTTTAGTTGGCATGTATTGTGACTTGGGCAAAAACGAGTGGTAGGAAAATAAGACTGACAAATTGTGAAGTCTTTCAAGACAGAGAACCTAGGCTTGTTCTTTAAGCAAATGGTTAGTTTGATAGAACTTTGTGGAAATTGGGGGTAATATTTTAAAATACCAAAGATAGACATAAATGATTACTTACATAGTCCCATAATTTAGCAATTTAGTGTATGTCTACTTTGCATTTTCTCCTTTTTTTTTTTTTTGTTCAGAAATGTTATCAGGAGAAAATTGGAAAGAATATAAAGAAATATTGGGATTTATCTTTATTATAATTTTTTATATACTTCTATGTTATTTGGCAGAACATTAAAAACACCAATTTAACAATTTTCACATTATCATTAAAAATTTTGACTTAAGTCAAAGTATTTCTCTACTTCTGATGAAAATCGGAATAGCACATAACCTTAACTATATATTCTGCATTATCATTATTATACCGGGGGTGCCAAAAATGTATACAACTGGACATTTTGGTCAATGTTGCTCAAGCAGCAGTTTGCCATAATCAGAAGTGTCTGGATGCTGATGGTAACCACTTTGAGCACCTCATGTAATTGCAGAAGTCAAACATGACATGTCTACATCTTCTGTTATTGGTATATATTGAACATTACAATTTTCATACAGTTTTATTTTCTTAAAATGTGTATACATTTTTGACACTCTCTGTATCTAGTACGGAAACTGACCTTTAAGAAAGATATGCTTAACTTAATCATTATATTTCTAGCTTTATATTTTAGAGTTAAAGATTATTACTGTTTGTGTTGTTATGTTAAGCACCATATTTAGAGTGCAATAACTTATGTATTCATTATGAGGAAAATAATTTATTCCATAACATTTTTACATTTACTGACAGCATTCATATTTTAATCTTTTCAAGAGGTTTTTAACAAATATCATCTCTTCATATATAAAATTCATTTCTTGAATTGTTTAATGAAAGCACATGAACAAAAATATTAAGTAAGGTCATTATATTTAAAAAAATAAACTATTAACTCTTATCACTGTAGAAAAGGCTTTAGAATCTACCTGGCAATCTTGTATAAATAAATGATAGCCTGACTTCTGAGTGTAAAAAAGTATCTACATTTACCGAATACATTTTGAAGAACTTAAATTTTGCATTAAAAAGAAACAAAACAAAATATTAGAACATTTCTTAAATCTGGCAGTGTAGTCTAAAAATAGATTCTATAGTGGCATTCATGCCCATAAATTTTAAGGTATGGGAAACTATATCATTATGTGCTTTTGAATTCAGACTGATATGGGTACAGCTCTGGTTTGTCACCTTCTTCTGTGTGCTCTCTAGCAAATTGCATAATATTTCTCAACCTTATCATTTGTACTTGAAAAAAATATATAGTCTCTATTTCATGTGGTCGCTATAAAAGTTAAATAATATGTGTATAGCCCTTAGCAAAAGGCCAGGCACAGTAGATCCCAAAATAGTAATTATCTTCTTTTTCTTCTCTTGACCTATCTGTCTCTATCTCTATGTCTATCTCTATATCTCAACACAAATATATCATAACATGGAACTCTTGTATGAGTCATGATGCTTCTTCTAAGCAACTGTGTTCAAGAAGAGATGGGTGCCAGGACTTTGGGAAAAAGCATACCTGGAACAGGGGCTGGAGGGTCAACTTGACAGGGATGATATGATATGTTGTATAAACTATGTAAAAAAGTTTGGCCATAATTTGGGCACTGAATTATTGAAAGACCAATCTTGAGATTGAAGAGCTAAGTCAGAAAGTCTGATGGTGAGAAATTTGGGAGCCATTTGTGAAAAAAAATAATGATCTAAAAGGATTCTCCATACGCTTACAGGGCCTCAGGCAAGAATGTGTCTCAAAGGAGAAGTCAAATGATCTAGAGTATGAAGAGTTTCACCTATTATATCTGGGGTACAATAAGAATTATTGAGGCATGTCCTGGGAGATGTGAAGCCCTAATTGATGACAGAAAATTAGTCTGAATACTAGACTAACATTAAGCCTTCAAGTTGGAAGGTCAGGTGGCTTGAGTGGGGAAAGCTGTTAAGGGAAAGTACAAATTGTGACTTCCAGTTTCTACTAGGAGAACTACAGTAATCTTGATTTTTGCTGACTCTTGCTGATAGTAACTCGGTTAATTTGCTTTGAAATATTAGACCATAATATCATCCCAGTTAACCAAGCAATAGCAATTAAGACAGGAATATTTAAAAAAAAAATAATCTCAAGGAAACCCAATCCCTTCTTGGTGTTCACTTACATATATATCTGACGATTTTCACATTTTCAAATGAAAAAAACAAAAAAAAACAAAACTTGGCATTTTATGCTTTGTGTAATATCCACTAAAACATGTATTGAAATAATTCAGAAGGAAATGATTGTTTTAATTCTATTCACTAAGACAATCTGACTCTCAGAAAGACCCGAACTAGATGAGAACGTAAAATTACTTAAGTGTATATGTATATGTATGTATACTGGTTTACTGTTAAAATTAATATAAGATTTACAAAAATTTAACTCATGAAAACCTATTTCATTATTCTTAAACACTACAGATATAATATTTATTCATCATGTCTTAAGGAAATCATATTTAAAGATACTCTGGGAATATGGTTGGGGAAAATGTATCTTTCTCAATAAATATATTTTCTCACTAGAGAGTATAAAGCTGTTTGTGTTGATTGAAACTAAGCACATGAGACTAAACCAAAATGCTATAAATTGTAGGTAGAAAAAAAATAGTCTAAAGCAAAATGTCTGCAGTGTGTAAAATTAAGATAGTTTACTAAGGCATTAGGGGGAAAGCTATTAACTGAAAAACAAAAAACAAAAACAGAATTCCTATTATAATACTTTTTCCATACAGCATTCAGGCATCTCTGTGAACACCTCTAGTAACTATGTTACGGTATGAGATCATCGCTGTTTAAAGTACACATAGTGGGAAGATCTCCTTTATAATGATTACACTCTCTTTCCAATTTGCTATCATGTCATAAAGATTTCCCTTGCTTCCTTGTAAACAAAAAGTCAGAAGTATAGTATCTGATACTCCTAGATTTAGTTGATTTCCTTTTCTCCTATGGAAAACTATAGAGTGAATAGATGGAATAGACATTTCATTTCCAGCACTGTGAAGATTTCATTGTGATCGTTTCTATTAACTGTAGAAAGTAGTTATGATTTAAATGGATAAAACTAAAATTCATTTTTAAAAGTGCTCAAATAACTTTGACTTTTTACATTTAGCCTCAGCTATGGAAGCACAAGAAAAAACTAGAAGGAACTTTAAGTAAGTTGTAGTTCAACCTCCTCCTCTGACAGATGAGGGAACCTGCAGCAGGAAAGTTAACAAAGGTGGCAGAGTTGGAGCTCGAACTCTGGTCAATGGATCCAGAAACCAGGACTATCTTTCTTTCACCAAATTGTTTTAGTAGTTCTATTATAAATTATTGTCTTAAAAGCTGTATAACTTTTGGAACATTCATTAACCATTTTATGTCCCTGGTTCCTCTACTATATTCATATAACTGAGACAATCCGTAGGAATAAATGAATCTGCATAAAGCACACCTCAGTGCCTCATCCATAGTTAACCCCAATATGCACTGATCTTTATTAGTAGCTTAAGATGTTGCTACTCTTTTTAATATATACAAGTGAAAGAATAATTATTACAACAGTTCTAAAAATAACTAGAATTTTTTTGGAGGGTGGGGCTGTTTTCTCTGTGTCAAGCACTCCTCCAAGTGTTTGGAGGATTCCAAACACTCCAAGTGTTTGGATTAATTCAATTCTTACAATAATCTCATTACATACTAAAACCAAATAGTTTTTTCCACATTGCGCTGAAATGAAAATTATCTTCTTATTATTTTGCTCTATTTGTTTTTCAATTCATTTCCTTTCATGTTTTTTTTTAAAGTTTATTGGGGTGACAATGGTGAGTAAAGTCACATAGGTTTCAGGTGTACAATTCTGTAATACATCATCTGTATATCACATTGTGTGTTCACCACCCAGAGTCAGTTCTCCTTCTGTCACCATATATTTGACCCTAGTTACCCTCATTTCTTTAAGCAAAATAAGAGATGTCACCTTAGTTCTTGCTATTGTTTTGTTTCATTTTGCAGCTCTGGTATATGGCCCAAAAGAATAACAAGAGTATAAAACACTTCTGACCTCCCTGCTTCTTACCACTACATTTCTTCCTCTAAGACAAGGACATTGTTTTGGAGGGAAAAACACACTCTGAAAGGATGAGGACAATGTTCAACTCTGAGTTTTGGTTTACTTACCAAGGAAATGATGTGGGTCGGGAGGGTAAGTGGCTGAAGGATAGAGAGGGTTATACTGGATAATCTCTGTAGAGCTTTAAAAGCTAATATCTGTGCTATGATGTTGTAATTTTAAGACAGGCAGATTGGTTCTCTTACAGGTTCTTGCTATGTATCTTTCTATCTTGTACAGCTTCTCAGTGAGACTGATGAAACTACTCAAGAAGTTAAGACATTCCAATGAGTTTGAGCAGAATTTGATATACCTGTTGTCAACCTTATGGGGTTCCTAAATTCTGGTTTTCTTAACTTCAATATCTACTTTTTCATCTATCAGTTTATTGCAGACTTTAAATTCAGTGTCAAGTTTTAATTACATTGATGATAAAAAATATTTAATTGTATACATGGGTTTCTACCCACAGCCCTATTTAGGATTCATTTTGTAAGTCAGCATGAGATATATGACTAGTCATAGATTTACAGGCTAGATTTAGAAATTCAGAAAATCCCAAGGCTAAACCCACTTAATAACTATAAGAATTCACTCTTACATAATAATTTTCAGTTTTCCTTTAAAGTTACTAAACAGTGTAAATATTTTTGTGATTCCTTTATGTTTTAGTCATTATATTGTAAAACATTTTTTTCTTATGCTATCTTGAAATTATGTCACAGAGATTTTATTGCACCTGTTTGAAAATTTTAGAGCTCTTGAAGATTTGAGATGAAATCCACACAAACACAAAAAAAAGCCACGTGTCAAAATGTATCATTTTTTTTTCTTTTTGAAGTTAGTCATTCTGATCATCTTTGAGATGCTATGCCATGAAAACTGGGAGTTTTGAAATGTTCTTTACCTCCCTTTTCAAAAAACAAGATATGTCATTTTGAGGGATTTCACCATGCTTCATTGCTGAAGTTCTTGTGTTTTAAAAATGGGAAATCATCCTGCCAAATCATAGATGACAGGCACCATGCTAAGTACTCTACATGACTTAATGTTTAATCCTTACAGTTACACATGTTGAAGACATCATTATTAATTCCATTTTGTTATAGGGTAATTGAGGCAAAGAGACGTTAATTAACTTGCCTATGGAAACACAGCTATAAGGAGGCAGAGTTGAGCATTAAACCCAGAATACATGATTATAGAGTTTGTTTTTCAACCACTACATGACCTATGTCCAAAGGTAGCTTTTACTTTATGTTTTATGTATATTGAGATGAGTTTCTAATATGATTAGATAAATATGTTTTTAATAAATGAATGATTAACACATTATATGAGTAAGCCTAATTCGAGATTACATTAAAGTTCACCTAAACCATATCATTTTTACATATTTAAGAAATAAATGCAAGATAAATTCTTGGTTTTGAAATCATTTATAATTTGGAAATAAGAGTGAAAATAAAGTTAAAGTAATGAGATTGGATTTCAGAGTTCCTGATTTCTGGGGGGGGGGTGGGTGAAATATGTAAAATTCAATTGAAATATTTCCTGGGGCATACAAAGATTAAAAGAAAATTAATGTGAGTATGTGAGCACAAATAACATTTCATAGAGCTTGTCTATGATTATTGTTGTTTTAGGCTAACTGAAATATTAAAGTATTGCACTTCTATGCCTTCAGTTTTCTAGCCGTTCTCATCTTGGTATACTGCACAAGTTAAATTTCTTCTGCTCCAGGGACTTAGGTCCTTGTATTTTATGAGCTTAGAAACAATGAAATTTGCCCTGAAACTGGAGTTTTTCCAGTGTTTCTGATGTTCATAACTGGGAGGGCATTTGTGATGATGGTGTCTTACCATTTCAGATATGAGACTAATCAACAGCATAGAACTTCTACTAAGATTTTATGCAGCATTGTTCCTGACAACCTCTGTTTGTTAATGCAATTCTTAAAAAGGAAGTTAACGACCCAGGTTCAGAAAACAAGTAACCCTAAATATTGTCAATAAAAGGGGCAGCCAGATGGTTCCATTGGTTAGAGCGCAAGCTCTTAACAACAAGGTTGCTGGTTTGATTCCCACATGGGCCAATGAGCTGCACTCTCCACAACTAGATTGAAGGACAATGACTTGACTTGGAGCTGATGGGTCCTGGAAAAAACACACTGCTACCCAATAAAAAATTAATATATATATATATATATATATATATATATATATATATATATATAACTAAAGTTATATATATATATATATATATATATACACATATATGTGTGTGTGTGTGTATATATATACAAACATACATATATATATATATATATATATATATATATATATATATATATAGTAAAAGTTGTATTAGTTTAGAATTCATTTATGGGCAGTAAACATCAGCCCAAGTGTGAATTTAAACAGATATGAACAGGCTTTAGTACCTAATGTGTGCATTGTGGCATTGTAAATTATTTGAAAAATTATTCCTTAATTATATTAAGCTAGTTAAATCATTGATCTTTCTTGTAATCTGTCTTTTATATTCTTACTATAAAAAAGAGCATGCATTAGAGTAGTTCAAAGAGAGGATTAACAGCCAGCATATGGTTATGTATCATCAGTCTAATATCTGCCTGTCAACAAATTCTGACCCCACGTCTTTCTATAAATCCCATCCCCATCGCTCCATTACAGAATTTGGCTTTCTGATAGTCCTTGGATATGTCAGGCTTTCTTCTTCCAAAGACTTTTCCACTAGGTGCTCACCCCAGCTGGAACTCTCTTCACCTAAACATCTGCTTGACCAACTCCCACAGCTTCTCAGCTCTTTGCTTATGTCTTACCTTCTCAGGGAGGCCTGCTTTTATCATCCTATTTAATACTAAAGTCTACTCCCTGCCTCACCTCTAGGGACACTTAAAATCTTTTAACATAATGAATACATTTATTATTATCATGTATTATCTATCTTTCCACATTAGTATTTATGTGTCACAGACAGGGATCTTTGGTATGGTTTCTAAATCACCCCAATTGCCCAAATAGCACTTGGAGCATCAATGCTAAATCAGTAGTTATATGTTCATTGAATGTATGGGAAATTTACTTTTCTTTTGATCCAATCTGCACTATATTAATTTATATTTGTAAATTGTATAAGAGGTACTGGCTTCAGTGATCTATCAGATAAAATAAATTCATGTATTCCTATTAAAGTTAAATCAACAAAAATCTAAAATTCCATTTATAATTTTAAGAGTTTCAGCATTTTACCACAGTGTTACTTTTGACAACACTAAAGAAAATGTGTCATTGTGTTTTTCCATTAAATGCCTAAGCAATCATCAGTGACAGAGACTTTATTCAGATAAATAAATAAATAAATAAATAAGTAAATAAGTAAATAAATGTTGATTTCAGAATATCCCTTACAACAAAGTTTTCAACTGAACAGTGTCACCTTTCTACCAAGATGACAAAGATTATTTCAGGATGAAAAGTAAAGTGACATATACAAGTTGAGAAATAAAAATTAAATTTGATTAAAATAAAATGAATTACAGGAATCTATGAAATGAGAATAGCACCAAGTTAAAAAATGGTAAAGTAACATATGAATATGAATATATATGATTCTAAGTGATATTCGATGGGTTTCTGATACTGTCACTGACATCGTCAATTCCTTCTTTTCAAGTAGAATCTCTAGATGAAAATCCAAGAGAAGCTACACAATGCTTCTGTTTAACTTTTTCTTCCTGCTTCTCTGGTCCACATTTTGTTCATCCTCTTGCCTGTTTCGCAAGCACTTCTGCATTCATGGTCATCTGTATTAAGATGTGTTTTCATTTACCGGGTTTGCTATTATTCGTAGAAATCTCAATATCTCCTTTCGTCAAAGTTCCCTTTAATGACTCTTTATGAATTACACTGCTAAAGGGGCTTTGCAAAATGCTTACTGCTATTTACTTATTACCCAAGAATGGGTGTCTCACTCTACTTGTTAGGTGCACTTCTCAATGCTGCCCTCTTTTTGCTGCGTCTGCAGGTTCTCTGGTCAACAGTCTTTGTAAACTACTTCTGTGTTCTCTGCTTCACTGAAGTAATAGGAGGAGTTTATGTGCTTCTTGTTTTTTGGAAAAAGAAGTTTTCTCTTTAAAGTGAAAAAGAAACTACCATGGTACAAGAACAGAGATTCTATTATATCCACGTTTACCACAATTAAACATCACTGAGAGTTGTTACAGCTTAAGGGCTTTAACAGTTTGTGCATTTCATAATGACTATGTGTGTTACTTGTGTATGAACATCAACCCTGTGCCACACTCTCTTCTAGACTCTGGGGAAATAGGCACGAATAAAAATAGACAGTGGTTCTTATCCTTATGGAGCTTATAATCTAGTAATGATGGTTATATTACTCTGGGTTAATATGTGAGTCTGCACCCATATATAGTAGTCTCCCCTTATCTGTGGGCAATATGCTCCAAGACCCCCATTAGATGCCTGAAACTGCAAGTATTACCTAACCCTATGCAGGCATACCTCAAAGATATTGCAGGTTCTGTTCCAAAGCACCACATTAAAGCAGACGTTGCAACAAAGCAAGTCACACAGTGTTTTTGGTTTCCCAGTAAATATAAAGTTATATTTAAACTACACTGTAGTCTATTAAGTGTGTGATAGTGTTATGACTAAATAAATAATGTACATACCTTAATTAAAACATTCTTTATTGCTAAAAAATGCTAACCATGACCTGAGCCTTTAGAGCAGGGGTGTCCAAACTTTTTTCAACGTTTTTTACCAAGGGTCATATGCAGTAAAATACACAAACAGCCCGGCCACTCACTCGAGGTGAAGTACGTATTGCCTCACCTGGTTTATTTAAGTAAACTGAATATATTTTTTGGAATTTGCTGCGGGCCAATTAACAATGGATTGCAGACTGCAGTTGGCCTGCGGGGCCGCAGTTTTGACATCCCTGCTTTAGATAGTTATAATCTTTTTGATGGTGGAGGGTCCTGCCTTGCTGTTGATGAAAATGCAGTATCTTGGAAGCACAATTAAGTGAAGTGCAACAACATGAGGTATGCCAGTATATACTGTTTTTTCCTATAGATACATAACTATTATAAAGTTTAATTTATAAATTAGGCACAGTAGGAGATTAAAAACAATAACCAATCACAAAATAGAACAATTATAACAATATACTGTGATAAAAGTTATGTCGATGTAGCACTATTAGGTAAAAGGAGGGTCACTTGAACCCAAGCACTTGGTTACCGTGACTATAGGTGAGGTAGCCGAGATGACTACCAGGAGACTAACAGGCAAGGAGTGTGTACAGTATGGCAAAGCTGGAAAAAGAGAGGAGTCACGCCCCTCAGATGGCTGAAGATTCCATCATGCTACGCAGGTTGGCATGCAATTTAAAACTTATAAATTATTTACTTCTGGAATATTTCATTTAATATTTTCGGACTACAGTTGACCACAGGTAACTAAAATCATGGAAAACTAAACTGGCAATAACAGTAGACTACTGTATATAATATCACTTTCTGTTATTTTACTAAAAATAGTGCATTAGGTTCTTGCTTCTATTTACTTGACCAAATAATGTATTTAAATAATTTTTTCCTCCAATATCAGACTTTGAGTGCAGAGAGCAATGACAGCACTCCACTGATTTCTATTAGAGCCATATCTGTGTGGGGAGACATTTTTAACTACTTTGTTTGACCTTTGCATTACCCAAATTTTTATATGGGCACATACTTAGGCACTTACAATAAAAGAAAACAGAAAGGTCAAGAGAACCATTCGGAGTTAATTAGTAATAGGATAAGCACATGCATTTTTTTATTTGGCTTATAAAACAACAAAATGTGCGGAGTATCATTTTGTTAATTACTTGCCTTTCAAATCTTTATACTAATTTGAGTACTGTGGCTCGCATACATTTTAAGTGAAATAAGTTGTGTCCATTATTATGTATTTGTTTCACTTAGCTAAACAAGCAAATGTTATAGAAGGCACATCCTAAGATTCCTAATTCCGGAGGTTTATAGGTACAGGGGTATATTTGTGCCTGTTTTGTTTGTAGGCGAAAATAACTATTTTAGCTATTAAAACAATTCCAAACCAAATAATCTGTTATTCTTTTATTCTCCAGTAGTCATGTAAACGCTATTTCTTCACCATTGATGTAAGTCATAAAAAGCAGCTTTCTCCAATGCAGTCTTTCAGGAGAGTTTGAGATTTCAAGTAGAATGATGTCTATATGATCTATATTGGGAAATTGCCATCTCTTTAACAGATGTTTCTTTTTTGTCTCATTCTCCTCTACACGCTCGGTAGGTGTATAATTTATTTTCAGAAGGAAACTTCTAAAACAGCTAGCATATCTCCTCTCTCCCAAGTCTGGTGCTAATATATTTGTTCATACAATCTTGTATACAAAGAGATTTGGGTAACTTCCTGTGTTTTAGCTAGTGAAATTTAAGGGCCTCTTAAATACATTAGATTTGAAAGATTGAAAGGACCATCATTCTTATAATGAGTACCATTAGTTTATATAGTTAAAAGAAACTGCCGAAAGATACACATTTAAATACTTCAGATAAAGGTTTTCCCCTTTAAGTGCCATCTTTCCACAAGAAATGCCTAAAGCACAAAACTAAAAACTTTTTCTAAGAAAACTTATCTTTTCCAAAGCATTTTTTGGAATCTATATTGCTACTAATACCTTGCAGATGACACTTGGAGTTGCTATTTATAACAGCTAACAAAAATGCTCAAATGCTTTTGGGAACTTCTCACTATTAATCTAAAGTTTTCATCCAGAAATTATTCAGACTCATGGAGATCGTTAATCACTCGAGACGACCACTATCTCATTCAGTTTTCCTTTAATTTCCTTCTATTTCAGCTTAGAGTCTAGAGACCAGGATAATCAACAGGATGATTTCAAAAACTTTCAACTTTCTGGATCCTCCCGTCCTCTGGTGTACTTCCTTAGCAAAGCCTAGACTCTGCATATCATCTACATAAGGTATAACTGCACCTAGTAACTAACAATGTGTTGCTGGAGAAAAACAGAGAGCTGTGTTTAAATTTATGACCACAAATTTGAAATTTGTTCTCATCATGTCCTGAGAATCTGAATCCTTCCTAATTTAGAGATTTTTATACCAGCTGTTCCCTTCTTATAATGATATCCCCCACAGTTTCCATAGGGTTATAGAATTATCTCCTTGCCTTTCAAATCTGAGTTGAAATGTATTATGTCAGAGGCATTCATGAACACTGAACCTAAAATAGATATCAAGTTGCTGTCATGTCACCCAATTTTAATTTTCTGCTTGAGATTCACCGCTAAAACGTATTTTTCTTATTTATTTATTTATTTATTTATTTATTTATTTATTTGCCCATTCATTCATTCATTCATTCATTTATCATTTTATGTACTGGCTATTTCTTCTTAGTAGAATGTACAGTCCATGGCAGCAAGTGACATTTCTGTCTTGTAAAACTTTATATCCACAGTACTTAGAACATGATCTGGCACTTAGTAGGTGCCAAACAAATACAGAGGGTGCCAAAAAGTTGTATACACATTTTAAGAAAGGAAAATTATATTAAAATTGTAATACTCAATATATACCAATAACAAAAGATGAATACAAGTCACAGTTGACTTCTGCAGTTATAAGTTATATACTTATAAGTTATAAACTTATAATTTATAAGTTATAAGTTACAAGGTGCTCAAAGTGGTTACCATCAGTGTCCAGTCACTTTTGATTATGGTGAACTACTGCTTGAGCAACGTTAACCAAAGTGTCCACTTGTACACATATTTTTGGCATCCCTGGTATTTGTTAAAAGAACAAAGAATGAAGAAGTCTCTACAATTCTTATAAAATAGGTATTTATTTGCTAGATTTTATAAACATGGTTTTAACATACAAACTCTAATATGTGCAATTCAAAATCATTCAGAAGAAAAATGAATTAATTGGTTCTTTTCGCTCATTGACCTTGGAGAAATTCTTTTTCAGGAAAATTAGAAAATTGCACTAGATATTCTTAAATATCTCCTTTAGCTCTAAAATACTGATATTTTATTTGCTTTGAGAAAATTAATTTTTATACCTCTCAATTTTAATATTTGAGCTTTGTTATCTAATCAGTTTCAACTCAAAACCAGAGTAACATAGTGACCTTTGCCTACGTTAAATTAGTATCTTGGTGCTTTTCTTTAAAAATGTCCCTCACCTATTTTAAAAGCTTTCCAAAATATTAAACAAGTCACTAGTGACAATATAAGAGCATTATTTAAACTTTGCTGTAGATACTTTATATTTCTAATAATTATTACCTTGTAAACTGGCATAGCTTTCAGCATATTCATTTAAAGTTTCCATTTTTAAATGTAGTATTTATAATATACAACTCTATATTATCTGAGCAACTTTATTGAAGGCTTGATATTAAACAAATAAATCAGATTATGTCAAAATCCACTGTTGGAGATCTTACTTTAATTAAATGTGTTTATTTCTGTTATTATTCATTTCTAGGAACAGCAAAACACAACCGAAAAATAAATGTGTAGTCTCAGACAATAACTCAGAAAATACACCAAAGCTTAAATTTTCATCTGATAGATCAATGTTCCATGATGCAATTGAATGTCCTCTCAAACTCAAAGACCTACCTGAGAATAAAATGACAATTTCCATTTCCCCTTAGTATCTACTCTAATTTAACTGCATCTGCACCATGAATTTCTGGAAATTAGATCTCTCTTGGAAATTTATGAACATTAAGAAGAGAATGTTACAACTACTTTGGGTGTATTTTTATCTTCCCAATCTGATAATAACGTCTTTCAAAAGTCAGGCTATGCAGATTCTCTTTCAAACTAGCCCGGTGATTTGATAGAGAAAGAAGGAGCAAATTAAATAAATTCTATGGCTACATTTGGCAAAGGTTAACCAGGATGTACCAGTTGGGAAGATATATTTTGAAATTAAATACTGTGTGTTAACTCTAATGATATCATTCCCTGATTTATTCAGTTTGAAAGTGTAGTCATGGAAACATTAGGCACTGTTCCTCATGAAAAAGTAATCTAACCACAGCTTGAAGTTCTAGGGTTATTTGTATGGCAGAGAACTGTTCAGAAATGGTATATTTTAGTCTTAAGGACTTCAAACCACATTGTATCTTTTCTAACCAGAGGCATGCACACAAAGCTGTGAGAAACTTTGAAATTCCCTAGGGACTCCCTTCCTACCCACCCTGCCTGCCTTCAGGGAATGTCTGCATTAGCATAAGCTATTCTGTTGCTGATAGTCATTCAACCAACACACTCACCCCTCACTTTCGTTTAATGGCTTATTGATTAATTTAACAAATATGACTTTGTGTGCCTACTATGCACCAAGTCCTATTCTATGTGCTGGGCTAAGACAGACAAGGTCTATTTCTTATGGTGCTTACATTAAAATATTATACAAAAATGTAATTTTATATAAAGATTTATAAAGTAAAATATATCCTTCAATGCTAATTGAAGGAAACATCTTAAGAAATCATTTAGCCCATCTTCCTTATTTGTGTGGAAACTGAGGCCTAGGGATAGGGAAAATGATTTCTCACAATTACACCGTTAGTTAGTGAAGGTCCATAGTCCATACAATGCCAGTATTTGTTCTACTTCTCCACATATAAATCAAGATGATTATCTATCTACCTTTGCTTTTTAAAATGTCCCTTTCCTCTTACTCTTTCATTGTGTCCTGGTTATTCTTTTACTGTGATGTGTATGACCTGCTTGAGAGAGTTACACTTTTTAGTTTGTCCTTTTCTGAGTCACCTTCAATTTCAGATTCTTTAATTGTTGTCTGACACCATAGGAACAATCTTGGCTGCAAAGGAGGCCAGGTGAATCCCCAAGGTTTGCTGCTCTGCGCTTCATTTCTCTGCTGTTGCTAACTGTGCGACCATTTGGCAATGGTAGACTCAGTGCCTTAAGATAATTAGTTCTTCCTCAAAATGGCATGGTTTTTAAGGAGGGAAGTATGCAACATTTGTTTTAAAACCCAAATCTATCATTTATAGAATATGACCCATTTTAGTGGCTCTTTGATATTTTTCAACATAGTTTACATGGATAATGTCCTCAATAAAGTGGTCTCCTTCTGTCTTGCTTCTAAATTATTTCTAATACCATCCCAAACGCATCTTGTCCCAACTCAAGAGAAATAAATAAAAAATCTTGATGGAAAGACATAAAGTACTACCAATTAAGTATAAAATGAAAAATAATTCTAATTAAAGTGAATGAATTGTATTTAATGCAGTAATTATGCACTTTATATGAAGTAATTTTATTTTTATAGATGTGAGTACACTTAGCAACCAGGATTTATAATAAATTACTACATATTGAATCTCTTGAGATTTTCCTAACATTTTAATTCAGCAATAAAAATGTAGAAAGCCATATTCAAATATGAATTCTAAAAATATGAATAGAAAATTTTCAGTATGATTGGGTGAAAAACTGTTTATGAGTTCTATACATATATGTGTATCAGATAATCTAAGTACAATGAAGTTGAAATATTTATTAATACATGTAACACAATTCCACAAATGTATTTGTTTAAACATACCAGAACAATCAGATCAGGACTTGCTAAATTTTTGTTGTTCTTTTTTGTATAGGTAATGAAACAAAAATCAAAACCATATATAACATAAAAATTACACAGGTTGTGATTGTGTGCTTTTTAGTAGGAAATGATATTTTGGTCTCCATCCACAAGTTCCTGGCACAGAGCTCCTAAAACCCTTGTAATTGTGATAAACATTAACACAAGTGCTATCACATGATTGTCCAGTATTGTAGGAAATAATTTTTTACTTAATAGCCAATGGGATGGCTCTCCTTTTTTTGATAGAACATGAGTAAACCAATTCCCTTTGGTTTGGAATTCAAAGCCCTTGCAACTTTGGTTCAGTTCATACTTTGACCTCATTTATAATTAATATTATGATAATTAACATTAATAACATCATATAAAGTTTACACATTATTATACTAATTATATAATAATGTATATACTTGTATCACATTGTAGTACATCAAAGTATACAATGTTGGACATTCACAGCTCTCTGCGTTGGTCTCTGTAACAAGAATGTCATTGTACTATCTTTGCTATAGAAATCTTTAAGAATGATAGAGCTCAAATGTTGCTATCTCCTGGAACTTTCTTAATTCTTTTTTTTTTTCCTTTTTTAAAAAAATTTATTGGGTGACAAATACACAATTGAATACTATTTGGCAGTAAGAAAAGATGATATAGGAACATTTGTGACAACATGTATGGATTTTGAGAGTATAATTCTAAGCAAAATAAGTCAGACAGAAAAAGCAGAGAACCCTATGATTTCACTGATATGTGGTATGTAAACCAAAAACAACAAAAGAACAAGGCAAACAAATGAGAAACAAAAACTCATAGACACAGACAATAGTTTAGTTGTTACCAGAGGGTAAAGGGGGTGGGGGGAGGGAGATGAGGGTAAAGGGGATCAAATATATGGTGATGGAAGGAGAACTGACTCTGGGTGGTGAACACACAATAGGATTTATAGATGATGTAATACAGAATTGTACACCTGAAATCTATGCAATTTCACTAACAATTGTCACCCCAATAACTTAAATCTTTTAAAAGAGAATTAATATTCCCTTTCCTTACACTTCCTTAATCCTTTGAACACTTATTAAAACATTTGCCACGGTCTACTCTCTGTGTTAAATATCCATGCGCATCACTCTCAAGTATTATGGCCTTGGGTTTACAAAAGCACTGCGCTTTTTTTTTTTAATGGTGCTTCAAACAGACTTAATAAATGTGTGTTCCTGAGTTATATTTAACCATCTTGATTTGCACTGTCTTTATAATGAAGGTGAAATTCTGAAGAAAATTTTGAAAACCCAGGCTTAGATTAGGATTCTTTTACTGATTACAGAAGATTACTGCCATTATTTGGTGTAATTATACTATTGTTTCAAAATTCTGCTGTGTCCCACTGTCCCCACGTGTTGGCACTGTACAACTTATAGGAGAGAGTTAACAGTGCAGGTATAATATTGCTGTTAAGATGGACCTGCTTGCAGGGTTGGCTCTTGGCTGGTGCCTGGGAACTTGGTCTGTCAATACAGGGAAACATTTTCCTGTTAAAACGCATCAGCTATTAGCATATTAACTACTTACACCATCACCAACCCCATTTGAATTGTTGAACTTGGGAACACATGACGTATTTAGAGGAGAATACAGAGTCTAGCATTGAGGTTGGGTACAGAAAAGCCAACTTGAGAGCAGGGGCAACTAGCCAGCTGGAAGAACTGCAAATGTTCATGTGACACAAGCGGTGAGAATAAATGAAGTAGAACAATTGCTTGTGGAAAATGCTGGAGAGATTAAGAACTTATTCAATGACATTTTAAAAGAACTTGCTTCAGAGAATTTCCCAGTGGATATATAAATTCTAATGTCAAGTTTGCATTTTATCTTCAGAGCTTGAAAATGCATTCTTCTACTTTTAAGGAGTGTTCTATTTATAGTGCTCATTAAATTATCCTAATTTAGCTATGGCTGAAATATAGAATTATGTTTTGAAAAAGGGTTATCCAATTGTTTTTTATTTATTAAGGTTTTTTATTAAATAATACGATTATCATTATTATTAAGAGGTTAACCTTATAAATTAATATTATTTAATTAAAATTCTCAATATTTCCTAATAAACACTTTTTTGTTGTTGTTTATCATTTACTTATAAACACTTGATAATGACCAGTGCTCCTCAATCAAACTGCGGGAAAGGATATTGGTTTTAAGAGCATAATATAGATGATTGGATATTTTCTATTGCTATTATAAGGGTTCATGGGGAATTGTAAAGATATTGGATAAAAGGAGAAAATATTTAGAACTACCAAATGTTAGTGAATCTTCCTGAATCAAATATTGATCCAGGCCAGGGGAAAAAGGAGTTTGTTAAAGAACCACAACTAAAACACTGAATAAACACATAGTTCAGCAGCCTTAACTATGGCAAGAAAATTGATCCTAGAGAAAAAAAGCAATTACTATTTCTGTTGGCATTTCAGTGGTGATGGAGATCCACATCAACCTGTCCCTACTCCGAGTAATGAGGAGGCTTTTAGACATCTGTAAAACAGGCTTTTTTGAAAACCATGATTGTCCTAAAGCATAGAAACATGTTATAACATAGGTTCAGATCTTATATAAATGTCTTAAAGAAAAAAAAAAGATGCCAAATATAAACTCATGCTAGATGGCAATAGTTTTTCTGAAAACTGAAAAGTAGTCACATAAAATGATACAATGATTGATGTGTCTCTAATGAAATTATAAAGTCTTAGTTGTTTGTTTTTAGTTACTTGACTTCTGAGTTTCTCTATCTTGCTAATAGAATTCCTGTTATACTGCTTTCATTTTAAAAACAAAGAACATACTTACATCTGATCAATCACATTTTGTGTTCAGACTACTGAGTTATTATCAAATCCTGACCATACTAAAAAGAGATTTGGTATTCAAAGTTAGGATTGGCACTCTGAAGATATATACATATTACCTTAATAAATGAACACAAATGAAACCTTTCACTAAACACACACACATACACACACACACTCCAATTTAAATGACTTGTATATATATATATATTTCTTTTCATAATCTACAAGCAAAATCAAGAATGGTTGAGGTTTAGGGAATTGCTATGAATAATATAGAGAGGGCATAAACCATATTAGGATGTGACCAAAAAAATAAAAAAAGTGTTCCCAAATGCAGTTCTTTGGCAATCTTAAAATACTACAGAAGCAATATAATAGTCTTTCAAATTCCATGCCTTTTTTTCTTTAAAAAGCCATATATCACTTTCTACTGCTAGTAAACATTTCTTATTTTTGCATAGGGAATAGATTTGGCATCCTGTATTTGGAGGGAAAAAAATGACTGTAGGAATTATTATAGAGCAGGGTACAGAGTATGATAAATCAAACTTCTAAATTCCTCATTTTGGAGAAGGCAATATTGCATAGTGGTTAAAGAGAGAGCTAGTTCAATTCCCAGATCTCCCACTTCAGAACTATGTAAGCTTGAGCAAGTTACTTAAACTTTATAAGCTTTAGTTTTCTCATCTTGTAGATGAGAAAAATCATACTTACTTAATAGTGTTCCATAAACTAATATGTTCAGCTCACGGCGTCTAAGACCTGAAAGGAAGAAATACGTGCTTTCTACAGCTTGCAGGCCAGAGAAGAGAGGAACTCAAGGAGGATAAGACTTCTGAGGAAAAGAGTGATGAAATAAAATTTGAGTAAATAAGAATGAGCAGACAGGATTGGAAGCCTGCCCTAAGACAAGCATCATTATGATTTAAAAAATGAAAAACTTATCTGGAAATGACACATACCTTTCTGAACTCCAGACCACGATAGCTGTATGGCAGAAAATAGTATAAGACAATGAGCCTGGGCTTGTGAAGAGAGGGAATTTGAAGAAGTTTGTATTTGACATAAAGCAGAAGGGGGATGGGATGTTACAATCAGGCATACTTGACACAAGTGCTACATTTAATGGATGATGATGGTAAGTTTCTATAGACTGTATGCCACTCAGTTTACCTGTTAAATTGTCCACATGAGGTTGTTTCTAAGACTTAAAGATATAAAAATTCACACGCATAAATGTTGATGATCTTGTAATATTGACTGAATAAAACAACAGTCATTTTATAATCATTCTCATACTGACAGTCACTCTCAATCTGAATCTATTTACCTGGGGGATAGTTCTAAGAGTTCACAGTCCAGACAGTACATGAGCTTGTTCTTAGAACAAGAGCAAGATTCAAGAATTACACAGGTATTACTGAAGGTGAGTAAGAGCAGCCTTTAGACTTTCAAACCCCAACTGCTTTTCAAGGAAGACCAGAAGCAATTACTCCTGGGTTTCTTATTGTTATAACTTCATAACATCCCAATCACTTTTCAATTATATTATTAGCCTCCTTTCTGTTCTCCTGGTATTACAAAAAATAAAAACTCTCTATTTAAAAAGAGCAGAGGGAAGTTAGAAATACTGTATCCTCTGCAGATTTGTTAGCACAGAATTGTAGCTTGAAAAATAGTTGGTAGTAGTCATGAACAGAAAGGCAAATGGACCAAATATCTGAGACTTAGACTTAGGGAAGGAAAGAAAAAAATCAATACAAAGTCAGTCTAGGACCAGCCAGAAATCCCTAGGTTTGGGGAGCAGCTGTATTTGTGATGTCATTATCTATCATTATTTGCCAAATCTATAAAGTCTCACTGCATGGAATTCTCATTTCAAAGAGGGATAGCAAGGTTTGGGAAGATAACTTTTGTAATTGCTTCCCTATTCCATATGTGAAAATGAAAATAAATAAATAAATAAAGCCAAACTGGAGAGAGCTGCCCCGTTGCTGGTAGTAATAGCAGGTGTGTGGAGAAATTTTGTCTATTATAACTTATGGGATTTCACAATTCTTTGTCACATGTGCACTTAGGAAAATATTTTTCCAAAGGTTTATGGTTTCCCAAGGGCACTTTTTTCTAAATTTATTCTCAAACTACTTTTAAAACTATTTTGTAAATGGTCATTCCTATTCCATTTGAGCTTGTTGGGTTATTTTCCATTATTTTATTGATTTATGTATGCTAAACAACCTTGCCAGAGGAAAACACCTACAGAGCTCAACCATCAATTTAGCATACTTTAAATACTTTAAGCTTTATATATAAGCAAGCTATTCCCATCTTATTAAGTTTCATAGATTTAAAAATCATGACCCATTATAGTAAAGATGAAATTTTAGCTATTTAAATGAGCTTGAAGGCTTGACCATCAAAATTATGGTTTCCAATACTCTATAGAGTAAAGAATCAATATTTTTATCATTCATTTGTATGGTAAGAAGAAAACATTAATAGCTGTTCTTGCAATATCATATTAGTTATATACCTATCTCTATCTTTATAGGGAGATGGATAGACTGATGGCAGATGGATTGATAGATAGATAGACGGATAGATAGATAATAGAGATATATATTTATGTGAAATGGCACAAAAGTTTCTTTTCTTTAAATGTTATATCTAGAAGTCTACTGCACCCTTTGCCACCAAAGTGACTAGGAAAAGGATTTGAGGTCCTTGATTGGTCAACATCAGGGATGAAAGTTTGCCGTGGAAGCTACCTTGTTTCAACTTCTAGATCACATACATATGATCAAATAAATCTTTATAGAAGCTACCATTAAAGAGTAAGTACGGACTACCTAGTAATGATCATTAGCCTAAGAAGTTTTCCAGGTTTATCCAATGAGAAAACCAGTACTACACCAGAGATATTCTTTTATTTATTTATTTTTTTCCAGGGACAGACAGTTAAGGAACTTACATATAATGTTAGTCACATTGCCATAATAATGGCATTTAAAAAATGTATAACTTTCTAATATTAGAAAAACAGGTGTGATCTTATTCTTCAGTTGAACTTTAAATTACCCTAGCAGAGCAGTAGGTTGGGTGACCCTCCATCATCATTAGAATATATACCAACCTTCCTAACACCCCTTGTGTAGTATCTAAGTCTACATAAAATAGAAGTGTGCAAGGCTGTAACTAAAGATCTTAACTATGATTCATTTGCTTTCCAACTCATTTTAAAAGTCTGGGTGTTCTAACTATATGACTATATAAAGAAAAGTATCCCAAAGAATATGCTTTCCATCTACTCCTTTAGCTATTATAATTTCTCTATTTGAACTGAGGCTATTTAAGCATTATATTTCTAGTCCTCGGTAGCTCAAACCCTTGCAGGAATGTTTTATTAAGTTTAAGTTCAGTGTAGTCTTTTTTTAAACTTGAGGCTAATATAGTAATTCTTACATAAAATAAAGTTCTAAAAGTTCTGTAAGTGGTGGTAGAATATAATTATTTTCAGACTCTGGTGCATTGCCAGGAGCGTAATGAATGTGCAACTGCATTTATTCATTGCTTTTATCTTTACCAGACATATAATTAGATGATTTAGAATTAAACCACTTCCAAACATTCTTTTGAATAACAAGTTTATTTGTTTGTATGTATATTCTGGACACTGAGCACTAGTGTGTTTATTACGTATGCTAATATCTCTAGATTTCTATCTTATGAGCTATAACATATATGATTATAAAAGATATTATTATTGTAAGCTATTTTAAATGTTTTTTTTGAAATAGAAAAAAACATTATAAGTAAAAGTCAAATATTTAATTAAGTTGGGATGATTCATCAAAAATAAATTTTAAATACAAATATAATATACATAGCATTTTAAAATTTGCTTTGGGAACATGAAAATACATTTTCATAATAATAGCTTCCAAAAAATCCTATAATTATACCAGGATCAGAATTGTGTGTAAAATCTTAGCTGCAGCATTAAATATACATGGTAGCTTTATGCACTAAAATAACACTTTAAACTGTTACCTTTTTCGATTATGGTTTATACCTTGTTTGTTTTAATATCTTTTTGATGTGTTTACATTGTAAAACTTACCTCTATATTACTAGAATGAAGGATTTTTCCCCACTGGAAAATATAACTTAAGGTCTCATTTTATCATATAGTAATTTTGTTAAGTATTAGGTTAAGGCAAAGATAATTGCGTTTTTTGCAATTATTTTTAACCTTTTAAACCACAATTACTTTTGCACCAACCTAATATATAATTTCTGACTTGGAATCCCTGGTACCCAGCCTTTAAAGATAATCCAATAACTTGGGTAGAGAATGGTACACAATATAGTTATTATTTTAATAAATTCTGCCATGCTAATCTTTCTAGATGTTTATTTTATAGCAATGATGGTATATGCATTGTAAAAAAAATAAGGATGCTAACCCTGCTCTATGCAATGTATGTATCTCTTAGAATTACAATAATATAAAGATTATTTTTTTCATGAAAACCTCCAAAACTAGTGTTCTATAACAATTACATCAAGAAGTTATTTCAAGTAATTATCTTGTATTTTTCTCATAGAAAATATCTTTTGAAAATTGGTTTTATAGTTCCAGATGAAGCATGAAGAAAATAGGATTTCAGGTCTTTTCCTATGAATTGCTGCCCTTACTAAGGTAGATTTTTAAAAGTTATTATTCAACCATCACACTAATTTAGAAGATAGCTTTTCTAGTACAATATTACTAATATGAACACTTGTTTTACTGTTTTAAATTTGTAAATACTGGCCTTTTAATATTTGCACAGAATGAAGCAACATAAGTGACATAATGCACAAACCAAAATATTTTCTCGAAAGTCATGACATGGAATGAATCCAAGCGATGTTATATTGTGAGCGTCCACAATCTCTTCCTGAAAATTGTCTTTTTTCGGAAAACTTCCTTCCTACTTTCCTTCCTTCCTTCCTTCCTTCCTTCCTTCCTTCCTTCCTTCCTTCCTTCCTTCCTTCCTTCCTTCCTTCTTTCCTTCCTTCCTTCCTTCCTTCTTTCCTTCCTTCCTTCCTTTTTTCCTTCCCATTTTGTGAATCACTAAAATTTACCCAGCTATCTTCATATTGATGGACCAAGAATCTGCTTTTCGTAGTTTGCCACTATCAACAATGCTTCAAAGAAATCATTATACACATATCATTAAGCACTTGTGTTTTTATATCTGTGTGATAGATTTCAAGAAGCAGGCTGCTGGGTCAATGAGTACATACATTTTAATTTTAGCAGATGTTGCCAGAATGTTTTTAAAAAGGTTGTTCTCACCAATATCTTAAATGTCCTCATACACAGAAAAAGAAAGAAAATATAAATATATGTGGTGATGGATGTGTTAATTACAGGGGAAATCTCTTCACAACGTATATGTTTATCAAATCACTACAATGTACATTGTAAATACCTTACAATTTTATATGTCAATTCTATCTCAATAAAGCTAAAAAAACTGATTGTGAAAATTCACACTTCCACCAGCAATATATATATGTTCCCTGCATCCCAGCCAGCAATTACTGTTACATGTTTTAAAAATGTTTCTGCCAATTTAAGGGATACACGTTGTTAACTCTTTTAGTTAAATTGCATTCTAACAACTAGGAAGTTTGAATATATTTCGATATATATTCCATTTGGACGTATTTCCTTTTATTTGTTTTTGATATGATTTTCATTGGGTGCTTTGTCTCCTTTCTGGCACTTGTTAGGAGCTCTTTACATATTTAGATATTAACTTACTGTCTGTCCTTTCTGTTTCAAATATTTTTCTCAAGCACTTCTATTCTCAAAACATTTACAAATGTATAAAATAACACTTGTAAATCTTGACCTTTTTCTGTTTATTTATAAATCTAGTTTTCATCATGTACCCTAAAAAGAAATATCCCTATCTGACATTCCAAATAGGGGAGACCTAGAATATCATCAATCAAAAAAAAAAAGCTCGTTTGTTTCCTTCTGTTTGAAAATAGTATTATTAGAAAGGAATGAAATGTTAATAGTGCAAGGGGTAGTTCAAATTTTTTATTTGTTTTCAAGGAGACAGTTGTTCAAAAAACAAAACAAAACATGGAACATTGAAAAAAGAGGCTAATGGGATCAAATATGTGGTGATGGAAGGAGAACTGACTCTGGGTGGTGAACACACAATGTGATATATAGATGATGTGTTACAGAATTGTACCCCTGAAACCTATGTAACTTTATTAACTATTGTCACCTCAATAAACTTTATTTAAAAAGGGGGTCTAGGAGTCATCTGTGCTATGAACCAACTGGAATTCAGAGGGAAACACAGAGACCCTAAAGGTAAATTATAAATGATGTTGGTATTTAGTCCAACCTTTGCTGCTTTATCTTCCATTCTGACTTTCTACAGTTCATCAGGCTGCTTTCTAAAGAATGTATTGCTCTACTTGGCTAAACAAAGCAAAGATAATTAGATTGACAAAGTGACTTTGTTAAGCATGTGTCTTTGTACCTTACTAATCCTAATTTGTATAAATACAACACTTATACTACTAATCAATGGGTTTATGGCAATAAGAGGCATGAGTTCAGTGTAAGAACTATTTTAAATAGTGTTAATTTATACAAAAAAAGCATTAGCAGGTTATTAAATGGTTTAGTACATGTATTATTTTCAATTATATATACTGTCTATAGCTGTACATGTATATGTATATATATGTATATTATGTGTATATGTATATGTAAGCCTGCACACACATACGTATAAAATATCCCACTTGATTGCAAAAATAAGCCCATGAAATAAGTAATGCAGTCATAGAAAGCCTAATTTTATAATTGAGGACAAATATTTAATTAAGTTCAGATATATGATTACTATGAAAAGTCAAAGTAAATGAGTGGTAGTCTAGGCCAATGCCACAGATAACTGATTCCGTGTTCTAACCATTAAATAGCAAGTTATGGTATAAATATAAATTAGAAAACATTTCCTAAATTACAAATGAAGTAGTATTTCTTTTTCCCACATCTTCGAGAAACATTTGATAAAATTTCATGAAATTAATCTTATTATTTATGTAACCAGAGTGGACATTTCTCATTGTAATGATTCAGTGCTGGTATTTTAGTTCTTCAGGCTATTAATGTAAAGATGTTCAATTTTTTTTGTCCACAAAGAATGACTCAATTTGGTAACGGTTTTCCCACCAGTTTAAGTGCTGAGATAAATTTATTTTGCTTATTCTGGACCATTACTCATTAAAAATTTAGACAGGAAAGGAGAAATAACATTAAGAAAGTTATCATAATGTCTTTAAAAATGGAAAACTCTTTTTCTTTTTGAGTTTGTTATTCACTATTTCTACCAGCTTCAACTAAGGTCAAGCTCTGGAATGGGACAGCCAGGATTAAATTTCTAATTTCATCACTTGTTTGTTATGTGATATTGAGAAAGTTATTTAATCCTTCTATTTTTTTTTTATTTCATCATTGGTAAACATTCACAAGATATGACATATAAAAAACTAAATTGGTACACTAAATATTATTCCCAGATCCACTACTGTGACTGCCTTTAAATACTACTGTTGCTGGAAATTATGGGGCTTTATACTTGGTTGAATTCTGGAAACTGGTTAGTCTTACAATGAACAAAATATATCTTCATTCCTTATTGCATTGACCTTCTCTCACATTTAAAATTTGTTTATTAAATGGATCGATATTAGTGACAGTCACTCCTAGTTAATAATAAGAAAAGCTATTAAGATGTCCATGTCTTTAATCTTCTGTGCTTGTAGGGTCAACTGTTAGTCTTTAAAAATTATCCTGTAAGTATGTTAAGACCCTTAAATATTCCAGACTTATTATTAGTTTTACCATCAACAGTTTTTGTTTAAGTCCTTACAATGCCTGTAATGGATCATTAAGCATGGGATAACTTCACAGAGAGTTATAAGGAATCCTGTTTTTTGATCTTCCTATGACCATAATGCAGCCTGTATTTGAAACTCATTTTAGAGATTTTTGGAATGCATAATTACTATGAAGAATTGCTGCTCCACCAAAATAAGCTCATTTTACAAATGGTTCTAATTTGGACTTCCTGTAAATTTTAGAAATGCAGAAGGATTTCATCATGAGTAAGATTTCTGGAAGTCATTTACCCATCACAGAAGTGAAGGAGAATATATAATCATGATCTTCAGGGGGATATTAGATTATTAAGTAATTATGTACAATTGTGCACATTAAATCATTATAATCCTTCCCTTTTACTGTTGCATACCCATGAGAATAAATACGTTCTACCAACAAATAATAGAAAAAATATTTTAATTGTAATTATAATATTTAAATCCCCACTTCTGAAATCTTTTTAAACAAAAACACATTATTTGCTTGTTGAATACTATACATTTTTCCTAAATTAGAAGAGTTGATTTGCAAGTTATATAGCAAAATGAGGAACAAAAATGAAAAGAAAAAAAAAACAACACAACAAATATGCTTACAAATGCCTGAGGAAAAGAAATGGAGGGGGAGAAATTCGAACGTTTAGTTGTTAGAGATATATATTTTTAAGTCTTATAAGATGCTTATTTGATACACCTAATATGGTTTAATCACTGCCATCTACCTTTCTAAGTCATTCTGGCAGTTACCTCAGTTAATTAGTAGGAGTTTAATATTCATAGAAATATAATAAAATCTCTTAGCTACACAGCAAATATTTGTCATGATATCATTAGTAAAGTCATATATGAGTGTTTTTTCAGTCAGTGATCAATAAACAATATAATTTGTATAAGGATTTTTTTTCAGATAGGAGCTTGTAAAATAATAAATTTACCCTTAAAGAGCAAAAATGAGGGTTTACTGCTTACTTAATAATGAAAATTAATACGTATGTGTTGCTTGCTAAAAGATAGATTTAGATAAATGTAAGAGAGAAGACTTGCTATGTATCACCTTAAGATACTTAAGATTCCTAAGGATTTGAACTTATTTTCTGGACAACATTCATGTGTGGCTTAAATAAATCTTGGCTACCTACACAACAGATGCCTTGTGAACACCTCTTTCACAGATACCAGCAAATGTATGTCCTAAAATGGCCTCTGAGGGATTAGAATTAGTAAGTGATTTTCCATGCAAAGCTGAATTCTCAGATAGAATCTCAGTAGTGAGCCAAATTCAAGTTCATAGGGGGAATCTGAAGTCTAAATCTCAATACTAATTAAAAAGGAGCGGGAGGATGGTTATACATGGAAAACAGAGCCAAGAATTTGAGGCAATCAGAAATGAGCTGCAACTGGTAGAATGTCAGAAATGAGTGGGACAAGGAATAGGCCATTTGACACAAAGTTGGCTTATAGCTGGTTTTTGTGGGCAAGCTCAGTCAAGAGATGTGGTTCGGTTATTCTGGTTTAGAGAGCTGAAGCATTATTTTTCAGGGTTCACAATAATTTATATACATTTTACATATATACACATATATATATACATACATACATATATAATACATATATATTATTGTGTGTGTATATATATAGATACATCTATATATACACACACACATATACATACACACGCACACACACACACACACACACACACATATATATATTGAAGTGAGGGAGCTAGAAGCGAAGCAGAAATAATTTTGATGTGAATATTATAAGTACATATACATTTGTTTAATATCAAACTGGGATTTACAACCAAAAGAAAAAAACAACTCACTGCAACTCTCTCTTTACTGCTCAGTGGTCCCCAGGATTACTAAGGCTTCTGCTTTCCCACAACTCCCAAATTCATTGCACTTTTTGGGGGCCATGTGACTGAGTTCTGCTCAACAAAATTAAAGTAGAAATGATATAAACAATTTTTACCTTTAAAACATAACATTTCTCCCCCATCTGGTGCTACACAACTTTGGAAGCTACATATCCCACTGTCATTGCTACAAAATGGGGAGAATTGGCTTTAAACATATTGGGTTTAGTGTGAATGAGAAATAAGCCTTTCCTGTATGAGCTCAGGAAAATGATTTTTAGATTTGAATCTTACCATCTGAGTAAAGAAACAATGAAAAAGAAAATAAATGGTGCTTCAAAAAAACAAATGGAAAGAGAAAAAAAAACAGTTCTGATTAAGGCTTAATATTTTAAAATTTAATTTCTGACACACACAACCTGATATATAGATGATGTATATATAGATGATATATTATAGAATTGTACACTTGAAACTTATCTAACTTTACTAACAATTTTCACCCCAATAAACTTTAATAAAAAAAAAAAAGAAAAGCTGTTAGTAACATGAAGTAGCTGAAATTGAAACAATTCTGTAAAAACAGAAATACATACATACACAGAACATTTAATTTGGTACATTCAAGAAATTGTATTTTAGTTATTGCCTATAGTAGTTGAATACTCAACAATGACAAAATTAATTCTGGACTGTAATTAAAAATAATCAAAAGAATAGTTAAAAAGAAACAAAACATACATGTAGATAGAGTAGACTGGTCATCCTTCCACAAGCATCTGTTTTTATTACACCCCAAAATTGCAAGTTATTTTGTTATCTGACTTTATAATGGTAATAAAATTTTTAAAAGAATGATATCAAAGAATCCCATTATAATTCTGGATATCATGTAGGATTCTAGAATAGATATACTGTCATACTAATGGAGTTTTGAATTAATACTTCATAAAAATAAAAATACATTAGATACAGTGTTTTAAAGGAATTTTGAAAAAATATACATATGTAATATTCCTATTTTAAAAAGAGGAACCTAGTAGTTTTTTAAAAAATGCATGGAATTTACAAAAAGATGTCAAATCTTTTCTAAATACTTGAGATTATAGCAAACAGAAAACAATTTTTATTTATTTTGTAAATAATGCAATATTTAAATAAGAGCACAATCTCACATATTAATAAAAACATTTTTCATAATGAAATTTCTAAATTTTATTTATTTATGTATTTATTTATTTGGTTAGTTAGTTAGTTAGCTAGTTTTTTTTTTTTTTTAATTTAGAATTTTACTGGACTGATTTGGAAGTATACAAAGTTGGCTCAGTGACTGCAGAATTTATAAATGGTAAAATAATTTTAATATGAGTGCTAGTGCCATTCCTTGTAGGCATATTATCAACTACAGTGGATTATCTTCTAAATATAGTCTGTTCTAGGTTTATATACATAAGACACAGCCCTCTGTCTTCCCTGTCACAATTTAGGTATGTCCAGTAAAGAATAATATAAGGTAGCACATGCTATTAATCAAAGATGGAGTTAATAAGTTGTTTTCTGAGTGAGACACTAAAGATTGCAAAAGAGACATATCACCTAAACAAGTGTATAAATAATAAAGTTTTTAATGAAGAGACAAAAAACAGCATTTCAAACAGGGATAATTTTACGTAAGAAAAATAGCAGTTATACATATGATGAACAAAGACTTCTTCTTGATAACTTATTATATGTCAGGTACTATGAAGAAAGAGAGATCCAGGTAGAACTAGTGTGGTGAAGAGAATTAGGTCACACCTATCTGAGAAATCTGAAAGAGATTAGCAGTAGTTTATAAGAAGAGAGATGGTAATCTCAGGCAGATGAAAAAACTTGTTTAAAGGCCCTGAGATGGAAGAGACCTTAGTGTGTATGGGAAACTGATAGACCAACCTCAATTGAGGTACTTGGGGAAGAGGAAGAGTTTGTATAAAATGGTGCTAAGAAGATGAAGGAAAAACTCCAAAGTACAGGATCATCTTAATCAAGACAAACTATAGTTAAGCTCTATTGATATGTCTGTAAGTTAATTATAAGAGTTGGAAAAAATATGATTATGAAAATTCTGTTCACTATAAAGTCAACAATATGCTAGGATTATATTTCCTGTTTTATAATTACTGTTGTGACTACTATGCCAATCACAGAACAATGTTCCTGAAATAGAGTTCAAATGACTTCTCCTATTTTTTTATACATCTTCAAAGTTTAACAAGTCTGTCAATTCTCTTTATTGCTTTAAGTCCTTCTTTTCAAAGGACTTTGTTTGGCTCCATTTCAGATTGGATGGTCTTTAGGCCAATTGTTGATATTTTATCTTGGGATAAAATTTCACTACTGGACACTTGGTTTCACTGTCCCCTAGATCACATATCTTCTCATTTTTTTGGTTCTAGACTTCACTTTACTACTGATTTCCTTAGTAAAGGCATTTTGAAGATAAATGTCCTGGGCCTTCACACTTGTAAAAGGATCTTCCTTTTACCTTAACATTGATAGTTTATCTGGGTATAGAATTCTAGGTTAATTATAACACTCCCTTAGAGCTTTAAATATCTTACCCATTGTCTTCTAGAATCAGCTTTCTTATGAGTAATCTGATGTTAGAATTTTTCTTGTTCTTTTTCAGGTTGACTAAGTTTTCCCTCTTATGGAATCTCTTTATGTTTTGTTTGCAGTAATTTTACAATCATGAATTTATATATTTATTGTTTATTTTGTTACACCTATTAATTGAACACTGTATCCTATGCATAAAATATTGAATGTGTTATATTATTCTCTTTATTTTGTATTATCGCTCATTGTTTTTTCCTCTTTTGTTCTATTTCTCGGAGGAATTTTTTTCTACTTTTGAAACTCTAAGGAATAATTTTGGGCATTTTACTTTTTATTTTTCAGATACTTTTTTTTTTTCCTTTTTTACTATGATTGTTTTATTTTCATAACAACATGTTTCTTCTTTAATGAATGCCTTATCTTCTAAGGTTGTCACGAGAAACTAAATAAAAGTTATTTTTTAGTTATTAGCTCTACTGTTTTGTTGTTGATATTTATTCCGGGCCTTTGTTTTCATATTGCTTTCTGACCTCAAATGTTGGGTGATACTTGGTTGTCCATACACATACTGGTTTGGGAGCTCTACATAAGATGGTAGGATGGTTGACTACAGGGGAGAAGGCTTTGATTTTTGGTTTTGTTTTGTTTTTGAGAAACCCACAAATGCTACAATGAAGAGATCTTTGTTTTCAAGAACACTTTGCTAGCTGCTCTAACGTACTCATTGATTTGTTTATTTTCTTTAAAAAAGTATCTCCTCCCCTAACACCTTTCACATACTTCATTTCTTTCTTCCTTCTCTTTCTTCATCTCCTCCTCCTCCTCTTCCTCTCCCTCCTCCTCCTCCTCCTCCTCTTCCTCCTCTTCCTCCTCTTCCTCTTTCTTCTTCTTCAGTGTTAAATTTCTGGATGCTGAAAATTCTGCTCTCATAGGGGGAGGATAAACTGTTCCAAAAATAGTCTTTCAATTAATATCCTTGTTTATAGTCTTATACCTTGCCACTGATATCCTTCAAACCTAGATTTTCTAAGTCACATGTTTCTCTGGGGGTTTACAGGACAGGTTACTTCTTTCTCAAGCTGCACGTCCCTCTGCCTCTATTACAAGCTGTCAATGTTCCCCACTGACATATCAGTTACTACTCTTCTATCTCTTCTTCACTTTTAGAAACACATTAAAATCTAGCATTTGCAGAGGACACTCAGTCTTTTTATTATGGTCTTGGGGTTATATCCTTTTAAAAATTCTTTCACTGCCATTTCAAGCGGACCTTATGAGAGTGAGCAAATTTTAAAAACTTGTACGATCAACCAAAAATTTCCAGAATAATGGTAACAACTATTAATGTGAGGAAACAGGAAGAAAAGCAGATTTTAGATGGAAGCTTATGTACTCAAGATCCGTGAAAGATAGAGATTATATTTCTGTCCTTTTTAATGTATGCACAGAACATGCTTTGGCAAAACAAATTAAGTAAACATCTGATTAATTTTACCTTTACAAAAAAGCAATTTTTCAATAGCAAACAAAAAATATTATGAAAATTAAAGTATTGTCTTTTTCTTTCTTCTAGTTTAAATTTTATAACTGGATGAAAAATATCAACTAACATATAAAAAAGGAAGATCACTGTTAGTTTCAGAATGATATGTTCTAATAAAGCACTAAGATGTGGACCTTAGATGTAATTATATCAATTACTGAAACAATATCTGCTCATCTTCAGGAGTTTGGCAAGAATCCACACTGCTTTTCAAGTATCTGAGGCACATGTGGGTGATTTTTGAGAACAAAAGGGTTGGGAACATTATAATTCATGTGTACTGAAACAGGTTGTTTGGTCTTTAGTTAAAACAGTTGGAAATTTACTTTGTTGAAATGTATGCCAGACATTTTATGCTGGCAGAATCTGTTCTGCATTATTTGAAACGGTGCTTACATTTTTTTTTCCTTTTTCTTTAAAAACAAGTAAACATGTAATACCTGGGACCTGTCATTTCAAATTCAAATACTGCACGCGATGGTATTGTCCATATCTGGGGATTTGCTGTACAGTCAGGGGGATTCTTTGTCTAATTATCACCATGTAATGCATGCATGTTCCAGAGTTAGCATTATCAGAAATGAAGAAAATGTTTTTCATGGTTTCTTTCTCCAGTGTAACTCAAAAACAATGTAGATCAAAAAGCCAAAAAAAAAAAAAAAAAAAACACACCCCCAATCCGCCCCCCAAAAAAACACACCCCCAACCTCCCCCAAAAATAAAAAAGTAATATAGAGGAATATAGAACAAGTGTTTTCCACATAAATTTACTATTTCTAAGGCTGCTAAGTTGTCACTGACCAAAATGAATAATGTTTGGGAGAACAATATACACAAGGGATCAAGCAACTCTAAATGAAATTCAAATGATAAGCTTGAAAATCTTTTAAGGTAGAAATAAGCATCTCAGACCCACAGCGTGGATTAATTATATCATGGGAAAGTAAAATTACTTAATAAATTCCATTGCTTTCTTGACCCCTCTCCCTAATCAATTTGAGGTTCTGATACCATGTGAAATTCCCTCAAGTAAACACACACACACACACACACACACACACACACACACACACACACAGGAAGTACTTGACAGTTAAGTTTGTGAACTTGTTGCAAAAATATTGCTAACCTTTTTTGACATCAGAGGGATTATTCATTGTGATTTTGTACCAACTTGACAAACAGTTAACCATGTTACTATTTGGAAGTGCTGAAAATTATTTGGGAAAAAGTTAGACAACCTGAACTTTTCACCAACAATTCATGGCTCCTGCCTCACGACAATGCACCAGCTCACACGGTACTGTCTGTGAGGGAGTTTTTAGCCAGTAAACAGATAACTGTATTGGAAGACCCTCCCTACTTTCTAATCTGACCCCAATGACTTCTTTCCATACTTGAAGATAAAGGGAATATATAAAGACATTTTGATGACATTCAGGACATCAAGGGGATTACAACACTGTTCTGATGGCCATTCCAGAAAAAGAGTTACAAAACGGCTTTGAAGAGTGGACTAGGTGCTGGCATGGGTGAATAGCTTCCCAAAGGGAGTATTTCGAAGGTGATCATAGTGATATTCAGCAATGAGGTACGTAGCACTTTTTCTTGGATGAGTTCGAGAACTTAATTGTCATAGCTCGTATATATTATGTCAGAGAAATAATAGACGGGGTGGTTATAACTTTGTGAGGGCTGTAAAAACCTATTACATTGTTTTGTACACCTGAAACTGGTAAAAATAAAATAAATAAATAAAATAAAATGACAGTGAAATTGGAACAGGATTAAAAATATATAAAATGAAAACTATCTGCAGATACATGGCTTTTCCCTCTGCTGCCAAAATTTTAGTTTGCTTCAGCTACATCTGGAATTGCTTAGAAGGGCAGGGCAAGAGAAAGACTTCTCTGAAGACTCCTGCTCACCGACAAAACCCTAAATCTGCAGGTGATACATAAATAAGACCAGCACCTGGCTCAGAGTAAGGGTGTGTGGGGAGGAGGTGTCGGTTGGGGTTATACAGAAACACCACACTTGCCTGGCTATTCTAGTAGTTCAGTCAACTGTTTATCTTCCAAATTCGGTTCACTCTCTATTGTTTTAAATTTGGGGCTCCATTTTTTTCTTATTCATTATTTTCATTTCTGTTCTAAAATTTGTCTTCTCTTGTAAGGGAAAAAATATTTTTAATATTTCTGGTTTTATGTTTTATATTATACCCTCACTTCAGTCAGGTTTTTACTTGTCATAGTTTTGGAAATAAAGAGTTAAAATATATGTTGCAGGTGCAATGGACTGAAGAAGCTATGTGGTATAAACAAAAATTTAGGCTCATGTTTTTGTATTGAACACATGAATGGCTGGTAGTTCCAATTACCAACTTAACACAATATTCTGATTTGGGAAAGTGGAAATTTTGGTGGGGAGTAGAAATCTGTAGTTGTATATTAGATGCATTAAAAAGTTAAATTTCCACTTTCCCAAATCAGAATTTTTTTTAATATTCTGATATTAAAAAAAAAAATTCTGATAGATTTTTAAAATATCAAAGATCCATCTTTAAAACAACCCAGTGGAATATGAAGAAGAGAGGTGTATTGGACTCTATGCCTTTAGACTTAAATAGAAATATGGCTTTAGACTTAAATATAAATATGGCTTTAGACTTAAATATTTATATTACATCATTCTACATTCTGTAATAAGAATGCTACAAAATACTGTTTCATGTCAGATAAGTTTCTTTTTTTTTTAATACTTCTCTAAGAGGGAACTTTTGGTACTTCAAGCACTATGATTTCTATGTCTTATGAATTTGTCTAATATATATTTAGCATTCCTGGTCCCAGCTCAATAAATATCAATCATGTCCATCCAATTTTGTGACAACCAAACACCTCCTTCACACATACACATTTTGAGGTGCCCCTTAGAAGGGGTGTCTTGCCCACTTCCAATCTTTGTGGGTTAAACAAAGTCCAAAATGATTCTTTAATACAAGACTTCAAAGGTTTAATATAGTCACGTGCACTGTGAATTGCCAAGAGGATAATATGTAGGTTGAATTTCCAAAATGTGGCATTCTACTAGTGAGCTGTAATCAACAGTTTGGGAACCACTGATTTATGGCTGAGAATATGTAGTCTTCAATTAGATATTAAGTTGGTTGTGCAGAGAACCCAGAATTACTTACTATGTTTAGGTTTAACTTCTTCTGGGGTTATATAATCTTTAAAAAATATATTAAAACAATGTATTATACTGTAAAAAACTTAAAATATATCATAAATATCTCATATAGCCCTCTCCATTCCAATAACCTCATACCACAAAGATAATACTCTGAACAGTTTGATCTTAATTTTTCCAGGTATTTACAGAATTCCTTCTTTACCTGTATTGAGATCAACTTTTTCACTTGATTTTAAGAGATAGAATGGCTTTTAATTCAGGTGTCTGTCAGGACCTATCAATTATAGCCCCTGCTTGACTGATGACTGTTAAATCAATTTACCTTATGTAAGGAAAAGGGTACTGGCCATCACATTAACCACTTGCCAGAAGTAATCAAAAGCTCATTTAAGAGCAACAAAATTTATGATGGATTTTCTGAAAAATACAGTCTCTTTTTCATGGATATTTTAAAGTGTGTCCTTTGATTAAGTCGCCCTGAGAAAGTCACATATCTCAGTGCTAGTGCCACCCTGTGGTGTAGGCTTACAGAGCTGTGCTTTGGCATTCTCTTATGGAGGAAGCTATCCAATCACATTGTATATTTACTCTAAAAATGTCACTGTTCACATTAAGATATATCATCTACTTAAAAGAGGCAAAGGGAGGATGACTTTTTTCTTTGGATTTGGTCCAAAACTAGTTGTGTTTCTCTTGACTAAGTCATCTTTTTTTTCCCCTCATGTTTGACTCTTATAATATTAGAATGCTGATTTTATCTCTTTCCATCCCTGATTTTACATTGATCTCAGCGCCTCACCTCTTTTGTCTTACTATTCTGCTCATACACCTTGATATTTCTTTTTCATTTTCACACAACATTTTCAAACCATTGTTTTTGAAACAAGCTTCAAATACATATGTACATGCACATAAACGCATATGTGTTTTGCCCTGGCTTTGTAATCATGAAGAAAACATCAAAAAATACTTTTTCCTCTCCCTCTTTATGCACTGAGGAGAATTAAGGATTTTCAATTCCAGTATAGTTTTCTGTGAAATTCCTATTTTGATCAACTTAACAAAAACTTTCTGGTTTCCTACTATATAAAAGACAGGGGAAATAATAAGCAATTCAACTACCTTTTATAGCCTACGATTCCATTTGCTAATTTTAACCACCGTTTATTCAATTGAACCTCCACATAATACCTTGAGGTGAGGTAGACAGTAATCATTTTACAGATGAGATTGGATTAAATGACTCTAACTTATAGACTTTCATGCAGCTATTCTGATATATCATGTTCAAGTTCCATACAAACATTTCTATGTAAATCACTGCAGTAAATGGTAAAATGTACTTCAGAATATAAGACAGAATAAAATTGGCTTACAAGTAACACATTGTTCTCTGGGTATTCAAGCTTCATGTTGAAAGTATAAAAGAAAGATTCATAGAAAGACAAGAATTTGAGATGAAACTTCATATATTTTAACAAGTAGACAAGGAATAAGAAAAGCTAGTTTCAGCAGAACAACTAGCATGAGCAAAAATGCAGAGTGAGTTAAACATGGCATTTTTGGTGAAAAACGATTTACTTCCATTGCCTTATAAGGGGATGTATGTAGAAAAGTCGAAGGACTTAAAGACAATCGGAATCCTTCTAACATTTTGAATGTCAAGCATTGTCTTATTGCTATCACCAGGCAATGAATTCTGCCTCTGCTCTTGTTTCACAAATTCTGGAGAGACTATAGGAAAGGGTCAGAAAATAACTGAGGGAATAAAGGCAATCGCTTGTTTGTGACTGAGATTATAAAATAGTGTTGGTATTTATCACATTGAACTACCTGCAGGTACTGAAACCAATTCTAAAAGATGCTTCCTCTTTGTTGGTCAGACAATTAAGCTCTTGGTATTTATACAATAGCCTCCGGGTCTTAGAAGTCAACTCAGACAGAAAGAGCCAACTGTCCCTGGGCAGCTTGAATTGGACAATCATGTCTCCTTATACTCAGAGCAAACAATAGGCTTTTCACAGCATTTGTCAGTTATGAGTGCTTACACGTAGGGTTCGGCTGTGGTAGGAGTATTTGAACTTTTGCCCCATTGATAAAGAGGCTCTCAAACCGTTTCTGAGTCCCTGGTAAGTAAGCAATTAGACGGCTTATCTCATCACCATGCTGCTGGACGCTCAGCCTGTTGCTCCCCAAAAGCATAAAAGAGAAGTGGAAGGAGAGCTTAAAAATAACATGAGAGAAGATAAAACCAGGTCCCTTACAGTCTTCAGAAGGTCCCTTCTGAGAACTTATCTGTACTCCCAGAAATTTGAGATCACACTGGCTGCCTTCCCCAGGGAAATCTTCACACACAGGCTCAAGGTTGGTTTCAGCACCAGGAGTACAAGAGGTGTTTCTCACTCCCCACCTTCCCTGATTTAATACTTCTCTGAAAGCAGCTGCATCCCTCTGAGAAAACTCCAGCTCCTTTCCAGGACCAGCTTCTGTCTACAGCTCCAGCTCTCCATGGATTCTGGTAACACTGTTCCCACCTTCCCCTTGACACCTAGTGGTGACACTGGCTTCCAGCCATCTCAACTGTGTCTGTAACTATCTCTTCATTAAACACTCTATTTAAACCACCGTTGGGATTCTGTTTTCTGCCAGGACAATACAGGTAGCATAATGCCATAGTTTAAAGTATTTCTTACTGTAGTCACTATCATTTACTTGATTAAAAGTTTAATTTTGTGTACCTGTATATATTTTACTCTAGGGTTTGTCTGACCGTTCAAAAATATCGATATTTTAAAATACACATTAAAATACTCACTTCCAAGGTAAAGTTCTTTGAAGAAATTTACAACACTTAAATAATACAAATAAATTATTTGTATTTAGGGAATTAATGAAATTATGGTATTAAAACCAAGATAAGGAGTTGCATAAAGGTAACACAGATTTTTTTTTTTTTCCCCAGTGCTAGGCAATTACTTTATAACAAATGCTGTTTCAAAATCCAATGTATCAATATAGGAGTATGAAGTCAGAACTGATTGAGGTGACAAAATAGCTTAGCATCTAAAATATTTATGGTTCAGAAATAAACAGTGTTACTTAGAATACAACATTTATCGAGATTAAACAATGTCAGGAAAAAATATCGATGTGACACAGAATGAATTTGTGGTAAAAGATACATTTTTATAGCATAGATTTGTAGGTTTTAATGATTCATTCTATTTATTTGATACCATACATTAGCAAAATGTACCTATGCTGTAATGTTATCATTTAAAAATCATGCTGTGAACAATCTGTTGTTTTTTAAACCTTTACAGAATTTATATAACTCTAAAGGAAGATTGAATTCTTAGAAAACTAGTAATCCTAAAGAAAAAAAATAGAGCTGAAATTATTCAAAACAGAAAAGTGATCAAAGAGATTTTAACAGCTCTAGATTTTTAAAAGCCTAACAGAAAAATAGTCAAATCAAACAACACAAAACTTAGACATTTCTTATATATGAGGTTTGACATTTATTATGCATTTTGCAGGTATTAATTCTAAATTCCAGGGGGCTCTTATTGAATAAACGTTTGCAAATCATTACTATAAATCAGTAACCTGGAGGAATAAACACCTAGAAAATAAAGTACATTTATTAACTAAATATTTATTGTCAAACACGTCTTCCAGGTGCTACAGTAGACCAAGTAAATAAACTACTGCTTAGGCATAAAGTGCTCATCCAAGTAGCACAAATAGAATATTCTAGGGCACTATGTCAGAGGATGCATTTATTCCAACACAACATAATATACTTGTGTAGCTTAGGGTTGGAAACAGGTATTTGAAAAAAAATTAACTATACATTTTATGACAGTCAAGCTCATCCATGCAGTAACATCTACAATAGTCCCAGTTATTTTGTATACTGTATATGTAAAAGATTACAATAAAGAACCACAATGAAAGAGATCTGCTCCTTTACTTTTCTCAGCAGAAACATATTTACACTTCTGATTTTGCTCCTAAGCAAGGCAAATATTTGTGAGCAGGCTCGCTAGTCAACAGTCTGAAACTAACTGAACCTTCTGAGGAACAGAAGGTATGACCTTGGAGATATTAGACAATTGTTATAAACAACTGTGCTAAACAAATATAATAGAAACAGTAACAGTAACACAAATCTAACAATAATGCATAATCATAAAGTAGATTTTCAGTATGAAATGGCTTTTCATCCAGCTTTTGCATTTTATAGCTGAAGAAAATATGCTTTAGAGAGGTTAATTAATTTGCTCCATGTATTTCTGCTTTTTTTCAGAGAATCTGGAAGTGGAAGTTTTTATACAAATTTTCTACTTTTTAACACACCCAATATGAATCAAAGACTCTCAGTTTGAGATTTCTGCAAATTCTCCCCACTTTAGTTTCATTTACCCAATCTGCTAATTCCCTTTCTTTCTTAGATTCACAAGGTCACTTCCTTCCCATAGAAATGAATGACCAAGGACATATCGTGCCTACTTGTCTCTCTCAACCTCCAGGATGGATATGCTCTCCCATGCTGCCTGTCTAGAGCTGTTCTGTCCAAAAGACACATACAGTCATTTGAACTTAAGTTAATTAAATTGCAATAAGATACAAAAGGCAATCCTTCAGTCACAATACCCATATTTCAAGTACTCAATAGGTATACCTGACTTGTGGTTCCTGTGCCGAATTGAGTCTGTATAGAACATTTCCATTATTTGCCGAATGTTCAATTGGATAGTGTCGGTATCTCAATTCTTCAAATGATTTTGAAACGTATTTTTGAATTCTTTTAATATATTGATAATGTAATGTGGCTTTCTGGCTTTTTAAAAATTCATATGCTTCAATTACTCATTCTGTCATTTTCTGTGTGTTCTCGAGCACATTGCTTACTTAGAAGGCTTAGTGGGTTCTATTTAGTTTTAAAAGAAAACAGGTAGCAATAACAATAATTGTTGTATCACTTATGACCTGTAGTATTCATTACCTTTTCATTCATAAAGAGAAATATTAAGTGCAGGAATATAGTCAATCTTGCAGTAGGCAATGAATAAATCTATATAAAACAATAATCTTTCAGTGGAACAAATATTGGCTCATTGTCAGTGTGAATCCAATGTCCACTTTTTCTGTGGTACAGTGAAACAAACATGGAGCCAGAGACCTACTATATGCTTAAACAGAATTTATTATGTGCCACTACTATGTTCTAAGTGCTTTATATTTATTAACCGATTTACTTATGATAATCCACTGTGGTACTAGGTAAAATTGTTTTTATTTTATATAACAGGAAACTGACGCAAACAGAGGTTAAGTAACTTACTTAAAGTGCTACAACTACTAAATAGTAGGTTTGGATGTTCTAACCCTGCCTTTTATGATTATTAATTCTGTGATTTTGGACAAGTTATATATTCCCTTCAAGGCTACACACCAGTTTTTAAAATGAATATTATAACTTAGGTGATTGCTATGATGGCCTTAGAACATACAACTAGCTTGTAGCAAATACTCAGTAGAGATTGCTTTCCCCTTGTTTGTCAAAGTATATGGGTGGATTATCTCTAATATCTAACATTTACTTGTTTTAAAATAATGTTTGAGTCTCTTGTAGCCTAGTTTCATTTTTGATATATGATTTCCTTAACGAGTATCATTAGCACTTTTATGTTTTTATGTTTAAAAAAACATATGTGAAAAATATTCTACTAAAATTAGTGAAATGGATCAGATAAATGTCTAAGATAATAATTAGTTTTTGAGAGCACCTATATGAATCTATTTGATGAAAATAAATAGGAAAACTATGACTAGTGGATTCATTTCCTTCATTTGCTTTATACTGTGAAGACTATCACTCTCTATTCCTTTTCCTGATCTTGTTCTGAATGTATCACTCATACCGTACATTTATGTAAGACTTTATTCTAGTTTGCATACTAAAAATAATTATGAAATTACCACATGACTATAACTGTCTTTAGTGGAGCTTCTACTACTGAATAACTTCATTGTTCTAAATCTTTAGTTTTTGTTTGCTGGAGCTTATAATTGTCTTGAACATAGTATTGAAACGTATTAAACCTTCTAAATGATGTTTCTGCTATACTGTGATGTGAATGCAAAAGCATTCCCTCTGGTTATAGCTGCATCTGTCTCAAACCAACAATCTAATTTTTTTATATCCATGGGGAGCCATGCTCATTATATTCACCAGGTTTAGGGCTTCAAGCATTCATTTTTCCTGGACACATGAATAATCAGGAAACCGTTAACAAGCACCAACAAAACAAGTAGATTAGTTTTGTGTATTAGCGGAGGATTATGTGACCCAGTAAGCTTGTATTGCTAATATTCATGCTCTCTTCTGCTCAAATTGTTATTTATTGACATTCTTGGTAAGTATTACATATCACTGTGTGAAGATAGTAAAACTACTATATTTTTTTTATTAGCAAACAATGCCTGGTGTAATGACACTAGGACATGTCCTGTTATTTTTGCACCAGTAGTAAACTGTGCAAATCAGCTGTATATTCCTCCTTAAACTCAATCAT
Organism: Rhinolophus hipposideros; assembly: GCF_964194185.1. Taxonomy (NCBI): domain Eukaryota; kingdom Metazoa; phylum Chordata; class Mammalia; order Chiroptera; family Rhinolophidae; genus Rhinolophus; species Rhinolophus hipposideros. The sequence continues at coordinate 67,266,924 of NC_138047.1, read as the reverse complement.
TTCAAAGGCGACACTTGTGTATAATACTTACAATTCCATATTGTAACCATATTGTGACCAACTTGGAACTCCTAAGTACAAAGGCACTATATAGCATCACAGGCTAAACATACCAACTTATTTATTTACTATCAAAAATGTAAGATTATTATTAAATTAATAGCTATACACATGTAACTTGAATGTTTAACTATTGTAAATATAAGAATATTAAATTATAATTATAGGGTTTACTTTAATAAATCACCAGTGTTCTGCATCTGAAGTTTTGCATAAAATATTTTCCTTCATTTTTTCTTCGTGTTCTAACTAGAATGAGTAGAATTACAATGATCAGAATATATTTATCAGAATGCCATAGATTTCCACCTACACTTGACAGTGCATTTGTTTCTTCTTCACAATTTTGGCTTGCATCTGGTTTTGACATATATATTAACTACTTCTGCCAGGACTCAACATAATCTAAGCTCTGCTCCCCAGAGAAAATTTGTTCTGGTTCACATAAACCCAATCCAAAATTCATAAGGCAATATGCCCCTATTGAAATTAAATGTGCTCCCTGATCAACCAGCAGTAACTAAATGAAAATAGTGTGGTATGCTTGGAGGGGAGAAGGGGGAGAATTGTAAGTGCTATAACATTATCACATAAGCTTATCCCACCTTTTAAAGTAAAGAAAGGGGTTGTGGGCCGGCCAGGCACTCAAACTGTATATACTACACCCGAAAGAGACATTTCACTTCATAAGGTTAGCTACGGATAAGTCTTTTCAAATAGGTATAATATTGTCTTTACTTATCTACTAATAACTAGAGCTTAAATACATTTAAACGTGTATTTTTTTCTGCGTGTTCATGACCTATTATGATATCTTGGTGATAATTTCTGTTCTTAAGGAAGAAAGTTAAGAATTAAGTAAGCTAATTATCTAACTTAACTAGTCATCACCTTTGTGATTATCTTTCTTGGTTCCTAGTTGAGGGTTATAAATTTAGCTAATAAAAAGAGAACACCTAGTTAAATTCTAATTTCAGATAAATAATAAATTTTTTTAGCATAAATATGCCTCATGCGTATTTGGGATATACTTACTCTAAAAAGATATTTATCATTTACCTGAAGTTCCAATTTAATGTGTGAATCCTGTGTTTTACCTGGAAGCCCCCTCCCTCCTATCTGAAAACATTTTTTTATGGGTGATTTAGCATTTGTTTAAATACTTCTCTTATAGAAATAGCACTAAGATAAAATAGTATCTCAATCATAATTTTGTTTTAAAAATTGACAGAGTAATAAAGATTTTAAATTTAATTTTAACTATAATTTGTCGACAGGCTTCATGCCAACCTTGGACTTTTCCTGGCAAAGTGAATGCCTCCAGTTTTAATCCTTATTGCCTAATAAGTCATAACTTTTATTAATACCTTTCAGCTAATGGTGTGGAAAAACATGGCTTCTTCCTTTAAACGAGATTGTTGAAATCTGCTTAATAGCTTTTTAAACTTTACACTAAGCTATTAACGTAAAGTACTTACAGAATAAGTGCTAAAATGGTACATAGTGAAGTTTAATTGAAGAATAATCAAATTGGTTTGGTTCAATCTACTATTCTGTGTGTGTAAAACCAAAGATTTTATTTTCTTATCACAAAGAACTAAAAAAGAAGTCCTCATAGAGTTGGAACATCTCATGATTTAAATTGCATTTCTGATCACATATTTCAAAGTTAATTTAATACAATGACAGACCACGAGACCATGAATATTACCAGGATAGCAAGAAAACAGTTTCATGAAATGTTGAAAATTCACTGGTACTTAAACAGTAAAGGTATTTTTAAAAAATGACTTAAAGCATGCTTTTTTAATTTCAACTCCATTTTTAATTCATTAAGGCCAAAAACTTAGGCTTGCTTTATCATTCTTCAGTAAGGAGAAATCATAGTGGGAGACCTCAACAGAGGACATCGGGTAGGGGGAAGACTACAGGGGAAAGGAAGAAAAAAAAAATGGCTAAATTTATGATGACCTGTAATTTTATATGTATGTATTGTTTAGTATAAAGCAAGTTTAAGGTTATGTATATCCCATTTAGCAAATGAATCTCTAAGAAATTCTTGCATATGTAACAATTCCATCTTCTGCCTAATCTGTAAATATCTTAAAATGAGAATGTGTTTGGCCTTCCAGGGCTGGTTTATATGAAGGTAACAAGTAGACCATTCAAAGTCAAAGCCCAAGTTCAGTGCATTGAAATTGCCCAGCTAAGGACCCTGTCATGTTTGTTATACAGACTGTTCATATAACTTTCCCTAACCCTATCCTTAACCAGCTCATGCTGGGTTCCTAGCATGACTAAAGCTGTGAATTAAAAATAAACAGTCAATCAGAATCACACACACACACACACACACACACACACACACACACACACACACACACACACTTTAAAAAAACAGAAAGGATGTAATGTAAACAGTGAGCAGCCAGGAGAAAAAAGTATTGCGTTTGGGATCCATTGAAGCAGCAGTGTGAGAGAGAAGGTCAGAGAAAAGTTGCCCCTTTATAGCTCAGAATACTGGGTGTTGCTGTTGTAATAATCACGTCTGCAAAACACTCTGCAGTCTTTGGCACAGGGTGCTAGCTCTTGCAGAGAAGAAAAATTTCAGAGAGGCTACAGAATGCCCTCAGCCAGTACTGACAGGACATTCTAATGGCATCATTCACAGTAGAACAGCTTTGCTCCTTCATGGAAATTCCTGACTTTCTAGGGTTGCTAAAGCCTCAGCACCTTACATCATCTCAAAGTACCAGAGCAGAAAACAGAATGAATGAATGAATGAATGAATGAATGAATGAATGAATGAATGAATGAGGTGAAAATGAAAAATGCTATATGTATTTCTAAACATGTATGAGATTCTCTCTGAAGACTCTCAGAAATAAGAAGGTGACTTCGAAGGGATGAAGGTTTCATAAAAGTTGTGGAAGGACAGTTAGAAAAATACTGTTTCTGTTATCCTATCTTTTTATTTCTTAAACTCCTAGTCTGGTCATCACAGAAAACACAAATTACATAGCACAATCATGTTCTGAAAAGTATTTGTGTCTATTACAGCAAAGCTATAAGATCTTCATTCAGAACGCACACGAGTATGTTTCTGCACATTTTTTAAATGTATAAAGCTCTAGCATCTAGATAGCAATATTTCATCTTAAAAATTTTGGTCAGTCAAAGATGTTAAATATGACATATTTCACTGTAAAATATTGCACTGACAAATAAAAATACACCCCCTCTATTAATATGGAATTTCTTATATGATTGTGTAGTAATTTAAATAAAAGAGAGTAACTAATAAATGCTATTTTCAAGTGTATACAAGTTTGCATTATATCTCTAAATGTAAATAGAAATAAGAGTTACAACTCACGTAATTTGAATATATTAACCTTATTTTTGGGTAAAGAATTGAAAGAAGTCAGGCATTTCATTTATTTTCTTTCTGGGGTTGATTAAGGTTGATTATTATATCCCACTGAACAATACTTAGGAATTAAGAAACTTCCTTTGTGCAAATTTTGAAAGGGGTTACCAACTAAGAATTTTATTATCCACGGATTTTATAGAGTTTGAGTAATAAATGGCAAAAGTTTATTTTTTATTAGAGTTCTTATTTACAACTTATATAAATCAGTGCTTCCAGATGATCTGTGGTGAAGAATGATTTTATTAACACTTTTCAATCTGTCCTAGACCAGAGTTTTAGAAAACAGAACATGAATCAAATATAGCAACAAAATTAAAAACAAAATATACAAAATGGAAGCGCTTCCTTTTTTTTCTATTAGAGTCAACAGATAAAATTAGTCTTCAAATTTCTTTAAAAGTTTGTAAATGCCTTCCTTTCAATCTCAATGCTTATTTTGTACCAGCAATAAACATTTTGTGGATCACACTTTGATAAGCACTGGATTAAATGACCCAATATATATTGATTTTGAGAGTACTCATGATTACAAGATACAGAAAAATTTAGCTGTTTTAAATAGGCCTATACGTTGTATTTCTTTCTGTATTTGTGTGTGTTCGCACATATTAATTGAAACAAAACAAAACATTCATATTAGATCTTTAAAAATCCGGTCAACTTTGAAGTTTGCATGATAGCATACTGTCATTGCTCTCACCACTTGGGATGTCTCATGTTGAATTTGTGGGTAATGGCTGAAAGAAGACGTATTGTCTATAAATAATGTTTCCCTGTATCTTTTACAGTTTCTGGAACATAGTAGATGATCAATACCTAAGTGTTGAGTAACTGAGTCATTCAGCATAAACTGCATTAACACTAAGAGGAAATTATAAAATGCTTCTACCGAAAAAGAAGACACAAAAATGTCTGCAAATCACCCTGCTGTGTTTAGCACAGTGTGCTAATTCTTGCAGAGGAGAAAAATAAAAAGAAAGGAATAACAATGTTTTTACTCATCTTATTTTTCACAAAAATATGTGCACTGAACAATTAGTTTGCAAATTTACACATTGTAAATTATTTTAATTAGAATTACGGTTAAAGATCAGTTTGAAATGTTTATGGTTTATATATCAACCAAAGACTAATGACTGTATTTTCTCAGTCTGTCATTTTCAGTATTGTCTCTATAAAAATAATCTGTAGGACTAGGTTTTTCTTTTTATCACATGTAGTATCTCATGGAAGCAGCTTTTTAGGCTCTCGTCACAATGTATGCTATAATTTCTCTTTTAGTAAAAGTCCTTCAGGAAGGAAGAAAGAAAAGAGAAAAAAGGAAAGAGCCAAAGCTAGAGATTTGAGTAAAAATTCGATGAGAAATTTAAAAATTGCCTTATAAGTTTAAAAGCAAAACTTGCCAAATCTTCCTCACACTCATCTAGGGACTTAATTTCAAAAGTCAGTTGTTTTTATTGGCATAATCTCTCAATGCCATTCTCTGTAAGAACATTTCTTTAAAACATTAACCTCATTTATTTTTGAAAGATGAGAAGGAGCATAGCAAGCAGTTTGGGTTACATATAAGCACAGTGGGTTAAGCTTTCCTTACTGTAGAGTATATAATAGATCACATTTATATAAGGCTCATGGTCCTTCTGTCTTAGTTTCCAAGTGAAAAGAAAAGTGAAAAGAAAAGTGAAAAGAAAGTGAAAAACAGAAACAAAGAAAACATAAGAACCTTAGATACTATTTCTGATGACAAATTGGGAAACAGACATGATCTAAAACCAGATGTATCTGGTTATATATACACACTCGAGATTTCCTAGTATTTTCTTGTTCTTGTAAAGATGTCAAGGTATATGCTTTTAAAGAGTGACACATTTATTGAAGCAAATTATAAATAACTAGAGAATAATTATCAAAAGGCTATGTATATATCCTTTAATAAATAAGTACGTACAACTTTGCAAGTTGTGTGGGTCTGTAGAAACATCCACAATATTGAATTTATATTATTTTTAGTCTTATATGCAAACTTAAATTTGAACTCCAAATAAAGATAAAACTATATCTTATACATTTATTTTCAAAGTTCATCATTTTTTTATAAGTTTTAATCCTGATTTTCCTATTCATTATTTTCTTCCCAAAGTGATTGTAGCAACATTATATTTTTTGTTCTTAATAGTAGCTCGGATGAACTTTTCTGCCATTAAAATTGGTGGAAATTCCTATTTTTGAAAGTTATCATCAGTTTAAAATTATATGTATTCTTTCTCCTTTGAAGATTATTAGGGGAATATACAATGTTTGTTCACATTTGCTAATAAGTGGAGAGCAAGTTTAAAGAAATAGCAGTGTGTGATGACAAAGATTTACTTATTTACTTATGGGCAAAACCATTATGCCATCTAAGGCATGTACTGTGCTCTAAGGATCCCATTCATCAATGACTTCCGTGGTATTTCAGAAGGGATTTTCATGTAATTTACTTCTAAAGTCCATGTAATATGCCTCTTCTGAGTGAGTTACATAACATGATTATTCATCATTATTGATTACTCTCACTGGTGGAAAGCAACAGATGCATATCTGCTTATGAAACAGAAGAAAGGTTGAGTATGTGTATGATTAAACGTAACTGGAGGCACAGGTTTGCCTTATTTGTCCTTTAAATCATCTTGGGGACTTTCAAAAATGAACACAAAGCTCATAATATTGTCTTTCTGTGCTCTTGATATGAATCAGCTACTAAGGCAAATGACAAAGAGGAATTCTCTTATTAAGTAAGCTCAAATCATTTGTGTTTTAGACTTAGTAAGGCGTGATTATGTCTTTTGTATTGAAAAATGAAATAGTAAAAAAAATAAAATAAATTCTAAGTAGTTTTATATAAAAGCCATGCATATTAAGTTTGAAATTAGCCAATGTAGGGCATTTTGAGTGAGAGACTCAGTTCAAAATACATATTTTGCAAATTAATTTATAAATAGATTTATTTACAGAGGCACAAGCAAAAACTGTCCTAAAAATAGGAATAAATATTGAAGGAAGTATCTTAAAATAGCACATTGAGAGATAAACTGAAATTTTGAAGAGTGAAAAATAGATTAACTATCCCACCGTATTTGAACTCACAGCATTCTAGTCATTTATTAATAACCATTTATGAAGAGGCTGTGTCTGATGTTGCACAGCCTGGTGGAGATGATCTTACTTCTCACACAGAGAGGTGTACAAGGGAAAAGTCAAATACATAAGTCATTGTCACAATAATATGGGGTGAGCATAATAATAGGGAATTATAAGATGCTGTAAGAGGACAGAGTGGGGCAGCCAACAATGTCTCAGCAATGAAAAAAAATCTGGAAAAAAAATCTGAAGGAAGTAGATATACAACTACAGGGTAAGTAATGACTGGCTGAGGCAAAGACAGGGTTTAGGAGGTAATGTACCAAACGGAAGAGGAGGCAGTATAAGAAAAGACTCAAAGGCCTGAGACACTGTGGTACTAAACTTCCAAACAAAACAAAACAAAACAATAAACAACAAAACTGTAAAAATAGCTTAGTATAGTCTTGATGTATAGCAAGGAATGAAGCCAAAGAGCCTGGAAGATGTCAGATGAGGGAGGGCTTGCTTCATAATCAAGTTAGGGAGAAAGATTCTTATACTAAGGATAATAGAAAGACATTAAGAATTTTAAACTAAGGAATGATCTGATCAAATATACGTTTTAGTAAGATGACTCTTTCATTCAAAAAGGCTGGAGAATGGCATCAAGATCTAAGAAAAAGGGGTAATTTAGGAGACCAGTAGTTCAGATCAGAGAATGTAACTGTACATGAACTTCATTTCTTTAGCGTGCATATTGTTTATCCTGATAGAACTGTAACTCACTTGCATTCTTTCCCCATCCTCCTACATAGTATATATGTATATTGTATCTCCACTCCTGTTCATTTATGAATAAACCTTCAGGTTGATCATTCATGACTAAGATACAATAATCAAACCTCAAACTAGAGTAAGGTTTTTGTCAAACAAGGATGACACCTCGGCCTCAGTTACATTTCAGCTCCAGATTCATGAAAGTGGATATGCCCCATGGGCGACATCCCTTGGAAAACAGACCAAAAAAAGCCATGACTGACACAAGGACTTGAAGCCATAATCAATTGCTTCCTGCCTTAGCCCAACCCATAGTAGAGCCCAGGACCGCAATCCCCATAGCAACCATGACTAATGATTTTCCATTCTATATCCTGGCTGCTAGAGGCCATCGGGAAGCCAGGTTTTGGAGAGCACTAATTCACCTGTCTCCGGACCTGGTGCCAACTCCTTAAATAAACCTTTCTTTTCTTTGCTGCAAACTTCTCCTTGTGTTTTCTTTTGGCTTGGATGAGAGCAGAAAAGCAGACCCCTTTGAGTCTGTGATAACACGATGAGGATGACCTGCATATTTGGAGATAGATTCAATAGGACTTGATAATTGTGAAGCAGGGAATGAGAAAAGGGAGGATAACACCTCTCTGGCTTCCCTGGTATTATTTCAGAAAGAAAATACTAGAGAAGGTACAGTTTTGTTTGGTGAAGTTGAGTTTAGTTTTAGAAATGCTAAGCATGAGAAAAGCAAGTCTGAAGTGTTTGATAGGTGGCTGTACTGAAGAAATAAATGAATGAATTGTGAGAAATATTAATTTGTCACTAAAACTATTATTGTGAATGAGATGGCCCAGGAGAAAAAAAAAAAACAAACAGTTATTTGATAGCTCTCTATATTTTATATACTGGGTACCTTTTTAATGAGATGAATTATTTCATCTCCATCCCAACCAAATCTACCATCAAATCACCATAATAATGGTTCTCTAAAATGCTCCTATGGAATATTATCAAATTCCTCAATTCTTAGTGACCTAGAATCTTAAGAAGCCATACAACAAAACTTCTTCATGGCTACATGAATATACCTATGATCAGAATATACATTTTTTTTACATAAAGAAGTTAATAAATTGGGGCTGGCCTTAGTCAAATGTCAGATTACAGAATATGTGGCAAACTTCACTTAGATAAATTCCTGGTTAATGTAGTGTCATCGATGCCTGCAGAATGTATTTCACAGACCTTCCTGGGTCTCGCTTATTTAATGTTTTTCCCTCTTCTAATACAAGCTCGCAATAAAAAAACATCATGCAACTCTGTAGGTTGAGCAATCTGAACTCTGTAACTATGGCAGGTAAAGATATACGTCCTGCTTACATTTAATCTGCAATTTAAAGCAAATGAAAGGAACAGAAGCTCTTTAGTGATGTCTTCTAATCCTTCCACATCTCATTCTATTCTCTTTACTATCATTCTTCATCACTGTCATTTCAAAATTTATTCTTTTTCCTTGGGCCTCTACTTCTCCTTCATTAGGAGAAGAAAGTAAGAGTTGGAAGTTTCAAGAGCTGACCTTTCCCTGCATTCATTAACAAATTAAAGGTCCTTAAGTGTAATCTCCCCCAATTCTCTGTCCTCCCTACTGTTAAACACATTCTGCCTTGAGATTCTTATCATTTTATTCATTTATTCTTATTATCTCCACCTGAAGTCTTCTTGGAGACAGGCACTTCCACATTTAGACTGGTTCCTCCGCTCTGAGCATTATTCCTTCCTATCTCCTATAGCATCTTGTTTATCACCTATTCCTCTCCTGTATTCAGACTCCCCCTCCTTGCTCTCACTTTACCTACAATATATGAAAATGCTCAAATTACTCATACTTTAAAAACAAAACTAAGTAAGTACCTAACGTAAAACAAACAACAAAAACTACAACACTCTTTCTAAAACTATATTCTTACCCTTATACACTGGACAGGGAGTTAACTAGGGACGCACCGTTTCTATCTGCATATACAGCGTCTAATATACTACATTTTATGTAACCAAGCAAAAACGTGCTTTTTCTTTTTAAATAGCATATATATATTAAGTATATATGCTATTATGTATAATATATACATATATAATATATACATATATTACATATATATACATATATTATATATATATATATTCCATATATATATACATATATAAATTTTCTTTTTTAAGAACAGCAACATCAGAGAGCTACTAGCAATGGTAGCTAATTGGAATAGGAAGAGATTAATTTTATGTATTACCTGGCCTAGAATGTACAATAACTATCAAGGTCATAATCATAGTAGAGATGATAGTATAAATGACGACGGTGATGAAGAAGATTATAATGATGGCTATGTTAACCGTAATTATATTGATGATTATTTTAAATGTATGCATAAAGTTTACAGGATATTTAAAATTTTCAATGAATAATTTTTGTCACTATTCAAGTCAGAAGAAATAATCATATATAATTGTATTTATTCTGCTGATACACTAAAAATAAATTCCAGGAGCCTTTAATGACATAAAACACTGCAAAACTATTTAAAAATAATTTCACTGTGATCAAATTCATTTTGCTAATGAAACTTTTGGGGGGAAAAAGTACGTGTTTAAAAGTAAGAGCTATTCAACCTGAACCAGTCAAATGCAAATGAAAATGGAGAAACATGAAAACTATGCTTATTGTTATTTTTTATAAACATTTCCTGCTGCTTAAAGCCAAAAAAGCTTGTGTAAGTTGCATACATATAGACATAGGAGATCTCTTGATGCAAATAAAAAAATCTGTTCAATAATAAGTATTCTTCGAGGAATGAACATAAGCTGTTTTAAATGAAGCCTTAATAAATCAAGTACCAAGCGTGTACATAATTCTTTCCATGTTTACAAAAATGCTATTAAACTTAGTCCTTAACGTTTTACACTTGAATAGCTCTAAGGGTTCTATAAATGGGGAATTTGAAATATTTTCATGGCATAAAAGACAACAAATGCATGAACTGAATAAGAATCTTTTCAGACACTGAAATTGAAGTTTATTCTCTAGTTATTATTGAATGGCCTTTAATACATATGGTATGAAACTAAAAGATTATTACATTTTGCACGAGTAAAATAAATTTTTTACATAGCAAAACAACTACTAATATTTGTATAGACTTCATAATAGGCACATTTTAATAGAGATTTAAATATTGTATTCTCTCAAACATAAATATCAATTTTGGAAATCATAATCAACTACATAAAAGAACATCTGAGAAAAATAACCCCCCAAAATTGCAATAAAAACATCATGCACATTAAAAGATTGATAAAACTTTTATAAATGTATGCCCCAAAGCATCTAGCTTATGGATTATTTAGGTCCTCTGTTAAAATTAACTTTTTTCCTCCTTCCTTTCTTCCTCCCTTCGTTTCTTATGTTCAGTTAAATAACCAGGACTTTGACTTCAATTCCATGGTATGAACAGAGATAACACCTAATCACAGTAGCAGGTTAGTTAAACAAAACAAAACAAAACAAACAAAACAAACAAAACAAAAATTAGTGATAAACAAATATTTGAAAATCAGTAAATCTGATTACAAATTTGAGTAGGCATTATTTTTCTTATGTAATCTACTTTTACTAATCTAACAGCACAGATAGAAATTTGTTGGCGTACAGTCCAATTCAGTGGAAGGTATAACCATAAATTTTTTTGAAAAATATAAACGTATGAAATAAACTTATTAGTTTATAGTAAAAATATGACTTCCCTATTATATTACTCTACTTGAATTACAAATGGGAAAATGAGTTATTAAGTAATAAAATAGATGTATAGACTAGCATCATTTAATAAATATAGGATAGAGACAAGTACAGATGATTAATTTTTCTTAAAAAATGCTTTATACTTTGGGCCAGTGAGCTATACAATATGTTTGTGTTTACATCATATTTTCTTCTTTAAAAACAATACAGATCTTTGAAAGTAATCTATCCTCACAATTTTCACTAAGATAAAGTGTGGGTTTAATTCTCTCCAAAATTGAACTTTTCTCTGTCAAATGTTGTCATCTTCCAGTCCTACATCAACAGATTCAATTATCTTTGCTATGACAATATAAATTTTGCATTTCAGGAAAAAAGTAATCCATGATATGTCTTTATAATATTTGTTATTTTTAACATAAATCAAAGTAAATATTTAACTCTTAATCTCTCATTCAGGATTATGTGTGAAGTAGAAATCTACCAATATTTTAAAATCTATTATTTTGGCTATGTCAAGAAATAAGAATCTGGCTTTGTTAAAAACAGTAGGAATTTTGTATCATACCATCAGCAAGTATAACTGTGTTAAGGGTATTGTAAGAAGCTTAGTTGCTTAATACTCAGAAGAATTCATTAGTTAGTAAAATGCTTAACATTTACAGAATTTAACTTTTGTGCAATATAATGTTTAAAGAATAAAGCAGCTTTTATGTAGCACAAGGGGTGATGGTAGGGCAGTAAAAACAACAGACGCGATCAGGGGTCATCTGGGGATAGAGGAAACAGCATGTCAGTTATAGAGAAAACAGCTGAAATCAGATGTTCTTTTATCAAACTTATTAGAATTAGTCCTACAATTTTCTTTTGTAAATATTATTTGGTAATCTTTGGAGACTTTGATGAATATTAAAAAGATAGCTATAAATTTCCGAGGCTTGAAGCAGATGAGCAATACTGTAACCGTACATGAACTTGATTTCCTTAGCGAGCATTCTGCTTTAATCCAAGTTGCTCTATTTAGTCTCATAGAACTATGACTTACTTGCATTCTTTCCCCACGTCCTCCTACCTGGACATGTACTGTTATGTCCACTCCTTCTAAAAATTAAGCCCTTAAGACATTAGGTTCTGGTCAACACCAAATTAATTTAAGAATAAAGTTTTGTTCTATCAACCATGACTAGGATTTAATAATGAAACCTCACACAATGACTAAGGGTTTAGCAAAACAAGGCTAACATCTTGGCCTCAGTTATGTGTCAGCTCCAGACTCATGAAAGTGGAACAGTCCTATCCACCACATCCTCTGGAAACTGGACTGAACAATGCCGTGACTGACATGAGGACCTGAAGTCATGATTGATTGCTCCCTGCCTTTGCCCCATCCAATCAGTGGTGCCCAGGACCCCAGCTCCCACAGTAAAAATGATTAATGATTTTTCCCATGTATAACCTAGCCAATAGAGAGCCTTGGGGAGCCAGGTTTTTGAGATCACTAACTCACCTGTCTCTGGACTTGGCTCCACCTCCTTCAATAAACCTTAATTTTCTTTGCTACAAACTCCTGCTTGTGTTTCCTTTTGGCTTGGATGTGAGCAGGCAAGCAGACCTTTAAGTCTGTGGTCACGATACTAAATAATGGGCACCAAAATCCATCTCCCAACCCAGCAGCATAAGAAGTAAAGAAAAATCCCCGGGGGGAAAAAAATTGCCAAAGAGTTTGCCTTAAAATCTCACTCTCATAAGTAATAGTGACATCATGGTTTACATATATATATGAAAGATATAGCAGAATGAATTGTTTTGTGCTTGGTTTTTAAATTGGGAGCATAGATTTCAGATTGGGATAATGACCTCTTATCGAGTTGTCATAAGGGAGTTGAAAAACAAGAAATGCCACAGGACAGATTAAGAAGGCTTGGTGGAAGAAAAGATTTGTATCTAGAAAACCCTGATGGAGACTTTAAGTGGTTCTGGAATGGGGTGAGAGTTTGTGAAAGTCAGACAAATGTTTTAAATTTCTCATTTTAAATTCTATTAATGTGACTCCTTTTTCTCCCAAGGCTGAGGTAGTTTGTGTGACTTTGGGCAATTTAAACTCTTTGAGATAAACTTTATTTATCTCTCAGTAAGGAAGCATTCAGTTAACTATAATTATTTCTTTATCTTACAATATTATCTTCCTTTACAAAGACCTGTAGGCAGGTCTGCAGGCAGCCCTGAGGAGGATCTTGAATGTTTAACAACCTGAAGATTCATTCTCATCTCATAGAATTATGAAAATCAGTTTTTATAATGCCTGTGTATACATTTTCTTTGTGATATGTAAAACACAATAAATGGGAAGTTAATATGCCAAATAGCAGAACCATCGTTTTCACTGAAGACTAAATAATCACAACTTCATACTGGAACACTATCAATATTTCAGTCTCTTGTAGACGGAAAAATGGGGTTCTATGGAAAGTATCCTTACAGGGATATCAATCATAAATTCCTTTTGGGCAGGTCTTGGAAGGGTAGTCATTACCCTAGGCATGTAACTTTTTAGTAAAAGGTTTCTTTCCCCTAAGCAAATCCTATCCATGGTTTCTATTCATCTAAGTTAAAGTACCTTTGAAAACCTCAAAAGATCATATAAACTTGTTAACTATTCTGTAATCCAATCGCTGCCTTGTTTTCTCCCACCTCCATGCAATCTTCCTTAAGTTCCCTCCTTAATGAGATATCACCTCACTGCCCTCAGAATGTCTATCATCAACAAATCAACAAATAACAAGTGTTGAGGAGAATGTGGAGAAAAGGGAATCCTTGTGAACTGCTGGTGGGATTGCAACTTGGTACAGCAACTATGGAAAACAGTATGCAGACTCCTCAAAAAATTAAAAATAGAATTATCTGATGACCCAGCAATTCTACTCCTGCATAGTTATCCAAAGAAATCCAAAATACTAATTCGGAAAGATGTATGCACCCCTGTGTTTACTGCAGTGCTGTTCACAATAGCCAAAATATGGAAACAGAAAACAACCAAATGTCCATCAATAGATGATTGGATAAAGAAGTTGTGAGATATATATATATATATATATATATATATATATATATATATATATGTATGTATATATTGCATTATACATAATGCAATATTTCTCTGCCATAAATAAAACAATGAAATCTTACCATTTGCATCAACATGGATGGACATAGAGGATATTATGCTAAGTGAAATTAGTCAGACTGAGAAACACAAATACCACATGACATCACTTAGATGTAAACTCTAAAAAACAGAATAAATGAGCAAACAAAACAGAAATAGACTCGTAGATACAGAGAACAAACTGATGGTTGCTGGATGGGAGGAGACTTGGGGAGATGGGTGAGAAATGTGAAGGGATTTGGGACTATAAATTGGTAGTTACAAAATAGTCACAGAGATTGGAAATACCTCATGAAAAATATAATCAATACTATTGTAAAAACTAAGTATAGTGTCAGATGGGTACTAGATGTATTGGGGGGAATCACTTCATAAATTATACAAATGTCTAACCACTACTCTATATACCTGAAACTAATATAAAATAATATTGAATGCCAACTAATATTACAAAAAAAAACACCAAAAAACATAGTTACAGGATTAAAGTACAGCATAGCAAATATAGTCAGTGGTATTGTAATAGCTATGTATGATATCAGATGGATAGTAGATTTGTTGGGGTTATCACTGTATGAGGTGTGTGAATGTCTAATCACTGTGTTGTTTTGTACACCTGAAACTAGTAATTAGAAAAAAAAATGTGTCTCCCTCCTTAATTTCAAATGCATAAAAGAAGCGGTGAAACTGTTATTCTCCAGAGTATTTGAGATCTTGCTCCCCAGGCATATGTCATCAGTTTGGCTCAAATAAACTCTTGTAAAAATTCTTTACATGTTTGGACGTTTCTTACGTCAATACTCTGGTCGTAACAGAACAACCTGTCCTTAGCAGTGTCAGGGCAATTATTTAGTGGAAGGAAAGCTTGCATTAACTCTATTGCCACACATCAAGGCAGAGTGGCTTTCAGAGCTGTTTACTTGAAAGGCAGATAAAGGTGGACAAGAAAATTATTTCTGAGGGTGATTCCAGAGTTTAAACATACCAAGATGTAAGATGTACAATATTCAGACAGTATATAGAAAGAGATATCCAGGACAATGCTCTCTCTATTCACATTATGCTTCTTTCTCAAATCCTTCTCCTTAGTTGGTAAAGAAAACAATGCAAATGTTCTCCCATAGAGGCCAAGACCTGAAATGTGTAATTCTGTTTCATCAACCATAATAAACCTATAAAGAACCTAGGATAATACCTACTCCTGGATAAATAAATTACTCAGAAATACATGAAATGTTAATACCAAAGACAAAATGTTTTTATTCATGAGCAAATAATGCAGTGCTTAACCATTAAATCTAGGAATATTAGAGAAGCTTTTATGAGTAGAGGTTTTGAGTATTTGACAGCTCCTATTGAAGCTTTATTATTATTATTAAGATTATATTTGTCTAACACCTATATGCCTGGCAACTCATTGTTAAATAGGAAATAACATATTCAGATGCCCTTTCGAAAGGTTCCTGAGTCTAATACAACATTACAAGTAATATGCCAGGCACATAGAATTCAAGAAAGTACTTATACTAACTAAAATAATGTTATGCATACATACTTGAGTCCATTATGGAAAAGTTGAAATGATTTCATTATTGTTTATTTATTTCTACCACTTTGCTAAAAAGGCTATTTTTAAACAATAAAGTCAGTGCTGTATCATCACCGTGTTAAAACTACAAAATTACATTGAATTTTGCAAAATGACAAAACTGCACCCATAAAATTAATATTCTGTAAGCTAAAAAAAGGTTTATAAAAAACAGATTAATGAATGTAAGTATTTTAATAGGTATTATTATATAATTATGTTGATTTTAAAAAATATATATTATATTAATAAATTAGTATTTATCATGTTATCTGAAAAGACTCCTGGCATTTATGATTGAAAATCACATGGGCTCTCTATTTATGGAGAGAAAGGGGAACCAATTATTAATTAGATAGAATTCTTCATTATTTTCACCGGGAAGTTTAGGAAACTAAAAATATGTAAATTCTTATTAAGTTGGGAAGAACACTACAAGGACAAAAAGAGGATAACCTAGCTTCATATTAGATGTTTTCATCTTCATACTGTACTATAAGAAGGAAATAATCCATTATTATACTCCTAAATTTTTAGGAAAATAAACATTACCATTATATATTTTAAATGGACTTTCAAAATGTAATATCATCTATATACTCCTGATCTATTATTCTCAAAAAATGTTGCTCTAAAATTTTTCACCTGATAGTGGAAATAGATCTATTCTACATTAAATCACCCCTGCACTAAATCACTGTCAATACCATAACTGATGCTAATTTTGAAATAATTTTTCTGAGGTGAAGAGCATAGTCCTATAAATACAAAAACTAGCTGATTAAAAATTATTAAACCCAGAACCTTGATCTTAATACTAGAAGTTGTCAAAAAGTTGCACTGTCTCAAGTATCATTGATTACTCATTGAAATTCTCAGCCGGGCCCATGATATTTGTTCCACATATCATCATGGCAATCACTAGCATATGCTATCAACCAATTCAGAAATATCAAATGCAAACATTCCATAAGAATATTTTGTTTTCAATAAAATCAATAGAGAAAAAAGAAGGTAGATTATGAATCTCGATTCCTGAACCTAATTTTATGCCAAAAGCAAAAGGGCCAGTGCTTGCTACTCTGGTTACATTTTTGTTAGGACTGTTCCATTGTGCCAGGGACTACTGCCTACCATTAAGCTGGCTGTGATGAAAACGCCCCTGGAGTTATGCATTATGCGAGTACCACCATGTGCAATGACTGCTGGTAACACTCAAGTATTAACATAAATTTATCTACTTTGTGAACAGTTTCATAACTGCATCTGTAACCAATGCCAAGTATAGTATGAATGATACGTGCTTTGGAAAAGCATAAGTAGCTGAAGTCCAATGGAAAGAGATTAAAATTTGAGAAAACAGTATTTCACAGAAACAATATTCACTTGTCCTTCTTTAATCATGATTTGTACTGCCATAAGAAAACCAGATGGAATAGTAGCTCTGGCTGTATAAACATCCTCAGAATCAATAATAATAATAATAATAATAATAATAATAATAATAATAATAGTAATACTACTACTACTAATAAAAGCACCCCTTAAAGATTTGAAAAATATCTGCCCCACATCCCGTGGCTACAAAGAGCAGGAGCTGAATATTTGGCTCTATTTTATACTTAGACTAAAAAAAATGAACAAAATTAGGAAAGGAAGTCAAGTATTTCAGGTCCACATCATCTCCTCTGTGAGGTCTTGCTCCCTTAACAAAACGTATGTGTCTGGTACAGGGCTTATGACTGTGTTATAGTTATTTGCACAGGTATTTTTCTCCATGAATGGAATGCTGATTCGTTTAAGTCTTAGACTGGCTTTTACTCATCTTGATATGTGCACTAGCTACTACAAAATCTAGTTAGTAGCACTAACTATTAACAAAATCTAGGAATAAAATAAATATCTGGAGAATGAATAAGAAAAGAATGGCTTATACATGTGCTTTTGAACAACTCTTCTTAAAAAGTTTATTTTTGTTTTTGTATCATATACCAATGATATTATTGTAATCATTCTTACTAGAGAGTGATAATTTTATTCATGTGTATGTTCAACAAATACTTATTGTATACCCACTATGTGCCAGTCACTGGTTTTAAGCTCTGAGATAGAGAGTAGAAGAAGATACATTGGAACTCTGCCATCACAGAGCTTAAATCATTAATGCAATCACATATTAAAAATCTAAGTAAAAAATATATTTTAAGTCATATGATATTGGTAGTACGCAGAGGGTGCTATTAGAGGGAGTGCTATTACAGGTCCTATTACAGGATGCTATTTAGCAAGGAGAAGTATTCTACAGTGGGAAGGTCTCCTGAAGAATTTATTTCAAGACTGAGATGTAAAAGATAAATAAGAACTGGTCAAAAAAAAAAAAAAAAGAAGGAGGTACGTAGAAGGGAAAGAATATTCTATAAAACACTAAATTTATATTTGGAGATGCAAATTTATGAGAATCTGACTTAAGATTGTAAAATATAATGTACAAATAATAACATTGGTTATAAAAATTATTTATGTTCAGAGCAATTAACAGTTGATTTTATAGATTACATACTAATCATTTATATATTTACAAATTAGATTATTTGGTATGGAATAAAGCATGTATCATTTTAGAAATGAGTATAACATTAGAAAGTAAATATAATTTCACATTTTTACTGATGATTTAAAGTAAAGATGGGAAATAATTTCCTGTAAAATCCATTTCTTTGAGAAGAGAAAATTTCATGGAAAATAGAAAATAAAAATTAAAAAATAACCTTATGCTCTTTTCATTCAATGTGCAAGATTCTAATTCTGGAGTAGATGAATAATTTGAGCAAATGTAATACGATATCAAAAGAATAAATTTATTTTTTGTCCATTAAATGATAAAAGTTAATATGGCATTCAAACATACAACTCTAGATTAAATTTACCTCTATCATCAAAAATAAGGAAAAATAGGCTAGGTCTCTCTTGGGAATAAATCTTAATCTTAAGGTTTTCTTAGATCTGATCCTTCTAACAGTTAACCATCAAAGTGTTTATGTTCGTAGAATTTTTTGGAGTGATAATTGACATCATATTCATATTTCAAGAAGGCCTTTACTTTGCACAAGATTGACAGAATGAGAACAGAGCCAACTGCTTTAAATGGCAAACTAAATCAAATTTCCTTTATAGTACTATAAAGAATTATACAAGAATTCCTTGGGCTGGCCGGGTGGCTCAGGCGGTTAGAGCTC
Source organism: Rhinolophus hipposideros (assembly GCF_964194185.1). Taxonomy (NCBI): domain Eukaryota; kingdom Metazoa; phylum Chordata; class Mammalia; order Chiroptera; family Rhinolophidae; genus Rhinolophus; species Rhinolophus hipposideros. Next base: position 67,247,769 of record NC_138047.1, on the reverse strand, counting down.
CATGCTCCTAACTCCGAAGGCTGCCGGTTCCATTCCCACATGTGCCAGTGGACTGTCAGCCACAAGGTTGCTGGCTCAACTCCTCGAGGCCCACAAGGGATGGTGGGCAGCGCCCCCTGCAACTAAGACTGAACACGGCACTTTGAGATGAGCTGTAGCTGAGCTGCAACAAGGTTGCCGGTTCGACTCCTGCAAGGGATGGTGGGCTGTGCCCCTGGAAACTAGCAATGGCAACTGGACCTGGAGCTGAGCTGCGCCCTCCACAACTAAGGCTGAAAGGACAACAACTTGAAGCTGAAAGGCACCCTCCACAATGAAAGGACAACAACTTGACTTGGAACAAAGGTCTGGAATTACACACCCTTCCCCAAAAAAATGTTAAAAAAAAAAAAAAAAAGAAAAAAAGAAATCCTAAACCTCTTAATCTGCATTAAAAAAAAAAAAGACTTCTAAAACACATATGTTTTTAGTATCAGGACTTCAATAATTTTAAGATAACAATGGATTTATCTAAATTAGAATCTGTACATATAACTTTTTTACTTCAATGGAATTCTTTAAAATGATACCTAGCTGATCTCTTCTTTGATGTCATTATTTTTAAGGGCTGTAATTATTTTAAATATTTATATTATTTTAAATAAATAATTTATATTGTTTATTTTAAATAAATGATTGCCACCTTCTAAAATATTTAATACAAGTAATCAGAATGATTCAACCAAAAAAAAAAAAAACCTGAATCTTAAAACATTTGTCTTTAATGCGCATAAAGAAAAAGTAAATTCTGAAAAAAAAGAGATGTGTTTAAATAGCAGATTAAAGGAAGCTTTTATTTTGAATACTTAAATATTCAATTGGGGAAATTATAGCAAGCATACTCTATTCTTTTCAGCTGAATATTACAACACATACAGAAATGCCTTTTTAGAGCTATAGTTTAATATTGTGCCCTCAACTTTCATTAGGCATCATTGTAAGAAATAGCCAAATAAAAAATCATGCCTATGTTCAATTTAAAACTATCGCTTATTATCTTTGTGTATCCTTCATAGTTTCCAAGGGAGAAATTTCCTTAGCAGCTTAGCAATAGAAAAATCTTTGATTTTCTTCAGTAACAGGAATAATTCCCTCATTTGGATAATAACTATACAGCTTATGTATACTTTCCCCATATATACAGTTGTGGATATGTGAGTGTACGTGTGTGTGTGTGTGTGTGTGTGTGTGTGTATGTGTGTGTGTATGTGATGAATTCCAGGAAGCTGAAAGTCACAAAAGCTATATAATCATATTAACTAAACTCACTCTCTTCAAAAGTCTTTGTTTTCTATTTCCATTTTATTTATATTATATTTTCTTTATGCAAACCATTGGGATGTATTATACTTGGAAAGAAGTGAATACACAGGTATATTGTTACAGAAAAAGACACGTAAGTCCTATGATGTTTTAGCACATGCTAGTTTTTTTCAGAGGCTCTCATAGTACAATTGACTTGTTTTCTAAAAATAAGTATAAATAATTATTTGATTGATGAAAACAATAAAATTAAAATATATAGATAACCCATAACTTTCAGTAAGCTGAATAAGTCTAGCAATAAATTAGTAAAGTTGCCCTTCATATGTCATAGGGAATTTACCAAAGTGTCATGTTTTGGGTTTAATAAAGAGAAATGATATGATTAACATGTATCAACTTACTTGCAGAAAAGTCTAGCCTAGTATATTTAACAATGCCAAAGAGTAAAATGACCAATATGTGGGATCCTATTTATTTGAATGGAACAATTTATGAATATGATTTGTCAGTTATCCTATAATTCACTTAATAGTCTTCCTGAAAAATTCAATAGCTCTAAGAATTAATGAGAATAATTTACTAAATCAGAAGCCTTATTGTTCATCAAAATAAATAATTTTTTACTTTGTGAGAGACCATATAAAGAGATAAAATACAAGCTACAGATTGGAAGAAAAGATTTGCAAACCACATACCTAATTAAGGACTATTGTTTAAAACATATAAGAAACACTCAAAACTCAATACTAAAAAAAAAAAAAAAAAAAAAAAAAAGTCCAATGAGAAATAGCCACAGATAAGCAGGCATTTCACCAAAAGAGACATGCTGATTGCAAAAGACACATGACAAGATGCTCAATATTAGCCATTAAGGTAATGTAAATAAAAAAAAAAAAACAATGAGATATTACTACATACATATTGGAATGAATAAAAAAAAATGGCAGCACCCAATGTTAGTGAAGATGCAGAGAACCTGGATCATTCATTCATACATAGGTAGTAAGAATGAAAAATGGTAATGCCACTCTAGAAAGGTTTGGCACTTTCTCACAAAATTAAACATATATTTTTATTACATTACTTACCATATATAATAGGCAAAATTATGTCAACCGGCCCTCCACACCCAATGAAAGATATCCACATCCTAAACCCCAGAACCTGTGAATATGTTACTTTACTTGGCAAAAGAGACTTTGCAGAGATGATTAAATTAATGATCTTGCAATGCGAAGATTGAGTTAGATCATCCAGGTGGGTCCAATCTGTTCTCAAAAAATCCTTATAAAAGAAAGAGGGAAGCAGGACAGTCAGAGAAGAAGATGTAATAACAGAAATAAAGGTGAAATAAAAAGGCAGGAGAGAAAGAGAGATTTGAAGATGAATTGCTGCTGGCTTTGAAAATGGAGGAAGGAGCAATGATCAAGGAAAGTGGGGAGCCTCTAGAATTTGGAAAAGCTGGGAAGTAGATTCTTCACTTGAGCCTCCAGAAGGAACATTACCCTGCAGTAACCTTGATTTTGGCCTGTAAGATTTCTAACCTTTACAACTGTAAAAATAACAAAATCTGTACTGTTTAAGCCACTAAGTTTATGGTAATTTTTTATACTAGCAAAAAGAAACTAATACTCAATACAATCCAGAAATTGTACTTTTGGGCGTTGATTCCAGAGAAATAAAACCAGTTCACACAGACACATGTGCATGAATTTCACAGAAGCTTTCCTCATTTGAGACAGTCAAAATGCCCATCAATGGGTAAATGGTTAAAAAATTGTGGTACATAACTACCATGGAGTACTACTCTGTGACAAGAAGGAACAAACTATTGATACATACAATTTGTTTTCTCTTCATGGGATTATACTGAGCGAAGCGGGCCAATTTCAGAAGATTATAGAATGTGTGATTCCATTTACATGACTTTTTTTAAAAATGCCAAACTTTTAGAATGGAGGACATATTAGTCTTTGCCAGTGGTCTGGGGTGGGAGAGGAACGGAGGAAAGTTAGTGTAAAATTTGGTGGTGAGAACTTTGGCAAATCAGTTACAGGATTTCTACTGGCAGAATGATTAGAGTCTTAGTCTAACTGATGAAAGTCATATCCTTCTCCTTCGGGTATTCAATTAGAATCCAAAATTGTTACATCGCTAGTTGTAATGATGCAATCTGTTTTTATTTTCTTCTTCAAGATATGGTCCTCTGCTATGTGTAAGTGGAAAGCCTTCACAAATGAGAAATAAATTGGAATATCATCTAGTCACCTATTAATGGAGCAGCTGTCTTCGGGAGTTAGTATTTAAAATTTACAACTCAGCAAATTTCTTAAAATACCCTAAAATGGTCACAATTAATTTTCTGTAGGAACTTGTGAAAAAGAAATTGAAGATTCCCTGATTAAAAACATTCATTACAATAATTTATATCTAATGCCTACCTTTCTAAGATACACATCTGCAAAACAGATTTGTCATGCTACTAGGAAATCTTATGTAAGTGCTATGCTCATCAGTGATTGAAATGACATAAAGATGAAAATAAAATCCCATTTAATCTTAAACAAATTCCCTTTTGAAAATTATTTTTTTTCTTGTGGATAGCACTGTTGAAATTTCTAAAAGATAATTTCAATCATAATGATTTTGACCATGCATCTAAATTTAAATTTTGATTAAAAATATCTCAAAATCTGAATAAATATTAAAAAAATATATATGCAGAGGAGAGGCACTATATATGTATGTTGTTAAATCAATTTACATTTTAAAAAATTAAGATAAAAAAGTATCAGAAAAATACATCATCTTGTTTTAGAGTCAGATATAAGAGGTTACAAATCAACTAAGAATCTTTTATGAGTTAACAATCTACCACTGGTGAAATGGAGGACAGACAGACAGTTTTAGTTTGGTTATTAAAATGACAACACACTGAAATAATATAGTCTCTCTGAATTATGTCAGTATGCTTTGCATTTTGGTTTTGGTTCATATTCATAAATAGCAATATAACTTTAAACAATTTTGTAATAATAACTTTGATGATGTTCTAAATGTTGTCTGTGAGTAGAAAGTAATCTCAGCTTAATTAGCTGGTAACTTCTATATGCTAAATTAGAGCTACATTACACAGTAAAAACCTTTAAATTATATCGTAAAAAAATATCGAAACATAATTACCAGAATCTCTACAGGAAGATATAATTACTATGGGCTAAATTCTTTCTTCAGCTTTATTTTCTCATCTCCCACAGAAGCAAATAGACGCAAACTGCATACATATCTAAGGGCTGACTATCATTTTACTATGAATTTTTCTAGGCAATGTCCAAAAACTAATGGGAGATATATCAAGAAAGATTAAAAATAAACATTTGCAAATACATACAGTATACCCAATTTAAGACACAATTCATTCCTTTTAGCCCCAGCAATATGGAATGTTCAAATGTTAACCTTGATTTTCCAATCAACTCACTGTCTGCCCTTGAAGAACTTATTTAATTAATCTATGTCTACCTTTATGCATCTGTGAAATGGAGATGGTAAATTTCATTTATCTCATGGGATGGTTGGGGAATTCATGATTATAAAATGCAGTGAGATTTGTGGATAAAAGTTATAGATCCAAGTGCAGAATGGGGAGCATGTCAGATGGTGTGTTTCTGCTCTCTGTCTAGAACATTGTTTGTAAAACAGTATTCACTGCTTGACAATAATGGTATTTTGCATAACCATAGGAGTCAGAAAACAAAATATGTAAGGATGTTGAGCAAATCGAAGAATCAACCATACTCTGGTGGAGATAAATGATCTGAGTTCTAATCCTATCACAGTGGATTAATAAATCACCATAGGAAGAGACTATTCAAAAATGTAACAACATACTCAAAGGCATAACAATTTGAGCAATGTGTATGACTAGAAAGCATATGTATAGCATATTGGTCAAAATCATGAGCTTTGGCATTATGCAGATCTGGTTTCAATCTCAGCTGTACTTTACCTTGGGTAAATTACTTTGCCACACTTCCCTTATCAATAAAAGAAAAATATAATTGAAAATAGATTCATAAGAGTTTCATAAGGATTAATAATATATATATATATATATACATATATATATATATACATATATATATATATATATATATATATATATATATATATATATATATATAATCTACTGGTGAACAAGCTTTCAAGGAGCTTACATATTAAGAGACAGAAAGTGAACAAGACAATAAAGGGGCATAATAATTCCAGATCGTGATATATGTTATGAAGCAGACAAAGCAGAGTACTGCTACAGATCGTTATTTATCAATTAGAACTGCAAAGTAGAATCACTTGGAAAGCTTCTTAAAATATTGATGCTTGAATTGATGATTGCCAGGTGTGAGGGTTTGGGGGGACTAGGTGAAAAAGAAGGGATTAAGAAATACAAATTGGCGGTTACAGATAGTCATGGGGATGTAAAGTACAACAAAGGGAATATGGTTAGTAATATTATAGTAACTATGTATGGTGTCATGGGGGTACTATTGGGGGTACTTTCTAAGTTAGAACAATGTCTAACTACTATGCTGTACACCTGAAACAAATATAATATTGAGTCCCAACTAAAATTATAAAATTCAAAAAATAAAATCAAATACTGATGTTTGGGTTCCATCCCAAACAATTAAATCACAGTCTTGGGTCTATGATCCCCATACACTGGACATAGGCTATGTCATCATCTAAGATGGCTAAAAGGAGCAGCAATTTGGAGAGACAGGAACAGTGTTAATATTGGTGTGCACACAGAAATGCCTGCATTCACAGACAAATATCTAAAGTGAGTGAACCTATGGAATGAGGTTTTAGGAGAGATTTTTAGGAGTGGATATAGATTTTGGACTCAATAGTATACAGCTAGCAGTTGAAGTCACATGAATGTGAGGTAACCTATGCAGAATATTTAGGGTGGAAAGATTGAATGTGGGGTGGGGATGGGTTGGGCGAAGACATATCAGGTGTTTCCTCTGATGCTCAACTCCTGGTGTTTACATCTGTGTGTGAGCCCCATTCCTCCAGTGTGAAAGGAAACTGTGACTTGCTTTGAAACAACAGATGAAAAGGACATGGCTGTCTGTCTATGATTATGTGACTGCATAAGATTGTAGCACTCGTCTTACTGCAGTCTGTCTCTCTTACTGGCTTCAAAGCAAGTGGTTACAGTGGGGAACCTCACATTGGGAGGAATTACAAGTGACCTCTAGCTGCTGACAGTGGTTTCCAGCTAATAGCCAGCAAGGAACTGAAAACCTCAGCCATAAAACTGCAATGAATTGAATTCGTGCAATGATCTACATTAGTAAATGGATCCTTACCTAGTCAAGCCTCAGAAGAGAGCACTGTTTTTATGATCACCTTGATCACAGCCTTGTGAGTGTCTAAGCACAAGACACAGCTAAGCCATACTTGGACCCATTAGCACTGAAATAATAAATTTATATTGTTTTAAGTCATTAAGGTAGTTGTAATGTCATTAATTAGTCAACAATAGAGAATTAATGCAATGAGTATAAGTATCATTGAAGAAAAAGAAGCGATACTCCTAGATGTGGTAAAACAACAAAACAACAAAACAAAAAGGTGAGAATTACATTATAATGGTATCTGTAATTTAATTTTAAACACTTTTATATAGGCAGTGTCCTATGACCTATGAACTATGCAAAATAATAGAATTATGCCTGTTGGTGTATGTGCTTTGTGCAAACCTTAAAAGCAAAGTGGCTGGAGCTCTGAAAGGACAAACAATAAGTTCCCCCAGTTAATGGCACAGATTTCAGGCACTGTTTTGGTGCTAGTGTTTCTAACGTTCAATTAAAATTACCTGCATACGTGGCCTGATTTCATCTAAAATTTGCTTTGATTAGAACTTTTCCCACGGTTATACTGACTACCAAAGTGAAACTAAAACTTGTAAAACTTGTATGCAACCAGGTTGACTTAGATTCATTCACAGAGGAGGAGCTTTAAGAAGAGGATGTTCAATACTGTAGAGAGCAGTGAAGATACCAGGACAGATAAGAACTAATGAGTGCTCTTTATATTTTTCAATCAAGAGATCAGTAACTACTCTAGTAAGCAGTTTCAGTGTAGCGGGGTCCAAATCAAATTGCAGTAGGTAACAAAGAAGTGGAAACAATGAGCTTAAACTTTTTGTTCCAGAATCTTAGCTGAAGAAGGAAGAAGAGCAATGAGGAAGTAGCTAGACTGTAATATACAGTTTGTCATAGGTTGGATTGTGTCCGCCAAAAAAGATATGCTGAAGTCCTAACCCCTGGTAGCTGTGAATTTGACCTTAGAGTCATACACCACTTAACAACAGGGATATGACAAATGAGCCATTAGGCAATTTCGTCATTGTGTGAGCATTTTAGAGTGCACTTACACCAACCTCAATGGTATATCGTACTTCTGTAATCGTATGTGCTATATTTCTATCTGACTGACAGCTGTGATAGGTTTGTTTACACCAGCACAGCCATGTGAGTGATTGTGATGTTACAATGGCTGGCTCTGATGGTATTAAGTGATAGGAGTTTTTCAGCTCCCTTATAATCTCATGGGACCACAGTTGTATATGTGGTCCATTGTTGACTGAAATGTTACGATGAGTATGATTATATTGAGGAATAAAATTTTTGCATATGCAATCAGGTTAGAATGAGATCATACTACATTAAGTTGGGCCCTAGTCCAAAATGATTGTCCTTAGAAGAAGAAAATGGAAAAAAAGGGAGGAGAGCATGATGCAAAGAGATATGGATACAGAAAGAAGACTACAATGTGAAGACTGAGGCACAGACTGCAGTTACCCTGCTGCAAACCAAGGACTGCCTGGGGCTACCAGAAGTTGGAAGAGGCAAGGAAGGATCCTTCCCTAGAGGCTTCAGAAGGGGCATGGCCAGCTGATGCCTTGACTGCAGATTTCCAGACTTTAGAATTGTGGGAACATGCATTCCTGTTGTTTTAATCCACCTAGTTTGTGGGTAATTTATGATAGATAACAGCTCTAGGAAAATAATACAAGTTTAAAAGGAAATGATCTTACTATACAACTGTCTTAAACTTGTTCATACTGAGGAGAAGAATCCAAGGCAAAAGAGGAGTTAAAGATTCCATTACAAAATAAAACTTGAAAGGAGAACTATCTAGGAAGAGATAAGAGGGCAGAGTGAGAGGAGTGTTCAACATGTAGATCACTTCCACGCAAACCACTTGGGTGCTTGTTTACAAAGCAGATTCCTGGGCCCTCTAAACAACGTCTAAAAATATAGATCCGGAGTGTGGAGTCTGGGATTTTGCAATGATTGTGATATGATCACACTAAAGTTTAAGAAACACCAATCTACTCACTTATATGTGAAATCTGAAAAACCCAAAAATCCAACCAAAAAACCCTGCCCCCCAAAAAAAAATTTAAAAAATAAACACCAAGCTTATATAGATACAGAAAACAGACTCATGGTTGCCAGAAGGGCGTGGAGGGAGTGGATAAAATGGGGGAAGGGGGACAAAGGTACAAACTTCCTCTTATAAAATAAATAAGTCATGAGGATGTAATGTACAGTATGGTGATTATAGTTAATAATACTGTATCACATAATTTAAAGTTGCTAAAAGTGTAGATCATAAAGTTCTCATCACAAGAAAAAAGACCTTATAGCTATGTACGGTGACAAATATTAACTTATTGTGATGACCATTTCACAACATATACAAATAGCGAATCATTATGTTGTATACTAATATAATGCTCTAGGTTAATTATACCTCAATTTAAAAATAAATACATAAATGTAATGAAAAAAAAAAGAAACTGACCTAGAGTTTAGACAGTTAAATCGTGACGTTTGGAATGAGGACTAACCTCAGATTTGTATTATAATTGTAAAGCATTAGGAACAAAATGAGACTCAGTCCCATGAATTACTGGAAATCATTGTATCTTTTATTGTGTCTTTTTCTATAGCGGCACAAACAGTTCCAGTAGAGTCACTACCTTGAAATATTTCCCTGCTCTTAAATATGGATTTCTGACTATCACATGTTTTCCTTTTCTATATGGCATGATACATGCCTTGTGTTGATTTTCCAAAGGGGATTATTCATCTGGCTCTAATTAAAGCTTCTCAGTTTATTATTTTTGTTCTCCCTTGTCCCAACCTTTCTACTATCTAGTTTCAGACTCAACTGTAGGTCTGTCTTTGATTAATCTTCTTGTTGTTCCTCATGTATATAAAATTCATCTCAAATCTACATATTTATAAATAGTAATAGCCCCTTCAACTCTTCCAGTGGAACATATGATTTGTTCTCCAACAAGGTATATTAAAAAGACCTAAGGAATGTACAGTACTTATGTATTCTTGGGCCTTACCCTCAGAGATTCTGATTTAGCATATCTGGGTCGGAGAATCTGGCCTGCAAGAAGCATTTCATGTTATTCTCAAGTAGGGGCAACTGGCACATGCTTTCCGGAAACACTCCCCAAAATAAGGAGTATTCACTGCAAGCTCAAAACAATTGCAGAGTCTGACAAAGCAGCCAGGGATGTTAACGGAATATTTGGCAGCATTAAGAGGTATATAATATCCAGAAAGGTAAGTTTCTATACCGGGGTGTCCAAATTTTTTCAACTTTTTTCACCAAGGGTCATATGCGGTAAAATACACAAATAGCCAGGCCACTCACTCGAGGTGAAGTACGTATTGCCTCACCTGGTTTATTTAAGTAAACTAAATATATTTTTGGAATTTGCTGCGGGCCAATAAAAAATGGATCGCGGGCCTGCCGGCCGCAGTTTTGACACCCCTGTTCTATACCCTGCAATGGCCAATTGAGGTTGAAATATTGTGATTGTTTATGCATGTCATATTTTAAGAAGAACATGTGTTACTATTGTGTGGTACATTTTCACCCAATGAGTGCAGTTTATATCATTGAGGTACAAAGATCTCGAGGTGGTGTTCCTGTATCTTATAGCTGCAGCTGTTCCCCAGAAATTTAGGAAATACAACACTCTGCTTTCCACCTGCAAGCACTCTTTAAACTATATTGTAGAAAGTTGTCTAAATTTTAAAAAGGAATAATTCATGCATTCAATCTGCTACAGGAATAATATGACAACTAAGCATCTATCTCATAATGTCACTTGATCTTTTTTATTCAACTTTATTGAGGAATAATTGACAACTAAAATTATAAGATAAAGTGAACAATGTGATCATTTGCTATATCTATACATTGTGAAAATATTCCCCCATCAAATTAGTTAACATATTTATTACCTCATATATTTACCTTCCCTATTTTTACTTATTTATTTTTTGGTGAGAACATTTAAGTTCTACTCTCTTAGCAAATTTCAACAGTCCAATACAATGTTATGAACTATAGTCACCATGTTATATATTAGAACCTCAGACTTTATTCATCTTATAACTGAAATTTTGTACCCTTTTACCAAACTCTCCCTATTTTACCTACATCCTAGAACTGGCAACCGCTTTTCTACTTTCTGTTTCTAAGCGGTTGACTTTCTTTTATTTTCTTTTTTGATTCTACACTTAAGTGATAATATGGTATTTTTCTTTCTCTGTGTGACTCATTTCACTTAGTACAAAGCCCTCAAGGTTTATCTGTGTTTTCTTAATTCTCAGGATTTTCTTCTACCAATGCCAAAAAAGTGTGTGTGTGTGTGTGTGTGTGTGTGTGTGTGTGTGTGTGTGACATTTTCTTGACCCATTCATCCATTAACTGACCCTTAGGTTTTTTCCATACCTTGGCTATTGTGAATAAACAATGTTGTGATGAACATGGGAACACAGATATCTCTTTGAGATAAATGGTTGATTTTCCATGCCCCATAATATGTCCATTTATGTTTCAAGATCTTATCGGGGTCTAAAAGTCTCATGGACAAAATATCTTTGTCCACTTAAAGTCCTAAGGAATCAAAACCCAAGTGCTAGGACCCTAGGATTTCTGATATCAACACTTTATATATTTCCAGATTATCTCCCTCCTACCAATCTCTATTCCTCTCTTCCTTTCTTTTCTTTCTCTGTCTCCTCATCTCATCTCTGTACTTCTCTCCTGCCAAATCTAAAAGCTATTTTTCCCATTTAGTGGTTTTCAACATAGCTAGAGAATAGAGTCACTTTGGGAGCTTTCAACATTTCAAAGATCTGAGGCTCCAACCCAGAGATTTAAAATAATTGCCATAAATATAAGATAGGTAAACACCATTTTTAGTTTTATACATCTGAAATTTCTAGTCCTTCCTACTTCACCTCAAACGGCACCTTACTCATCTTACTCTAAAACATTATTTCTCCATTAAAGTAAGTCTTTTTTTTTTTTTACCTTTAGATTAGAAATCCCCTCAATGACTCATATATTCAAAAATAAACTACAATTCTCACAAACTTTTCCAGATGGTTTAGTTTCCCCACCTTTTAAATTCTCTGGAGGAAACATAGAGAATATTTTGAGTGGTGGTAAATAGACATTTTTTAAAAATTTTCCTTCAAATCATTCTACCCCAGATATGCTTCATTATTTAGATGAAGGACACATAAATGGTAAACAAAGATTCACAAATATATGTATAGATTACATTTCCATGCAATTCAAACTGTTCCATAATGGAGGAATTTAGGTTTATTTTTGCTGGAATATTCAAGAGAAGACTGTAGACAACTGTTAAGAGAGTGTGAGCACGTGAGTGCACATGCACACGCACACATATTTCATGATTGTTTGCTGTTACTATGTGTAAAAATATCTCTTGCAGCAACCGAAAAATTTCTTTTGGTCATACTGATTATTTCATATCTTCAGAATTTTACTATCTGCCTCAAAACAGACAACCTTAATATTGTAAAAAACTTATCAAACGATATGGAACTTTGGGGGTCTGACATCATAGATTGCTAAATGGAAGCCATGATAAATTTATAAACCATAAGTCCCACAGATTATCCTGCTATTCAATATTTTATTTTCTAACTTAGAGAATTAATATCTGTCTACCCACAGATATTAATTAGTTGGCTTTCAAGAAAAACAAATAAACAACAACAACAAAAAACAGGCTACTGACTTACGCCATATCTAGCTGGAAAATCTCATTAAATTATTTATTGTAGTGGCTTCTAATTTCCCACTTTCTGTCAACACTTAAAATTTGCAGTTAAAGTACTAAATTAAATGAAAATACCATATAAGAAAGCTTCAATGATGAAAATAAAACAAGTTAACCATTAAATCGATCATAAATATTTAAAATATTTACAGTTTACATTTCTTAAAAACAAATATTCAGTATAAACATCACTGGTATCCCTTCCATAACATAGTGACATAATTTCAGGAATAGCATTTTGTCATTTTATCAAATAAAAATATGGTAAGTAACACCAGTAATAATTGGTTGATTTTAAATAAGTAAAATACCCTGCTGGCATTGCAGACAGATACGACTCTTGAGCAAGTTAAACTGGCAAGATAAGGAAAAAAATGTCATGTCATTTTAACTAATGAAAATGTCAAGACAAGGACTTTTAAGTTTGTTTTCCTTTATGCCAACATACCAAAATGTGAATTTGAATTCTGATTTTATACCAGATGCTCTCTTTTAATAACTTCTAATAAAATATTGGCAAGACCAGTGAAAATTATGAAACTATGATTATTTCAAATATTAGAAAATATTAAACCTTATAAAATTTATGCAAATAAACTAGACTATTTAATAATAATAATTTTGCTATGGCAGTGCTTATCAAACTTTTCCAATTAAGAACAAAAGAGATTGCATTTGTACCCCCATAGATCTATGATATAAAACACACTACTGTGACCTAAGCAAACATAAGCAACATACATTTAAGTAATAAAGATAAAAAAATAAAAACATGAAAACTTTACACAATAAATACATGTTTAATTAAAAAGTATAAAATTCAATGCTTTTTTCCTGCAAAATTACCTAGCAGTTTTAATAATCTTGAATGCTAGTACATTGGTAAAATAAACATATACTTAAGCAACTGGTCAGTATTAAAAATTCTCAAAATATTGAGGAAAATTACATTCCAGAAGGATTTACTCAGAAATTAAAGTATTTTATGTTTTTAACCATATATAAAGAGTGCTTAGAGTTCAGTCCTATAAGAAAAGGCAAGTCTAGAACAAGACAAATTGTCACTAGGTACATGAGATAATGAATTAATGGTTTATAGACATTTTCCCTAACATGACATACAAATATCCAAGACGTACATAAAAATATGCTCAACATCACTAATCATTAGGGAAATGCAAATCAAAACTATAAGGATACCTATTAAAATGGCTATCATCAAAATGACAAGAAATAACAAGTGTTGGCAAGGATGTGGAGAAAAGGGAACACTTGTGAACTCTTCTTGGGAATATAAATTGGTACAGTCAGTATGGAAAACAGTATAAGGGTTCCTTAAAAAATTAAAAATAGATCTATATGATCCAGCAATCCAAATTCTGGGTATATATCCAAAGGAAATGAAAATAAGATCTTTAAGAGATATCTACACTCCCATGTTCATTGCAGTATTATTCACAAAAGCCAAGACATGGAAACAGCCTTCAGTATCAGCCAGTGGATGAATGAAGTGTTAGTCAATTCACATATATATATATATATATATATATATATGTATATATGTGTATATATATATATATATATATATGTATATGAATATTGTTCAGCCATGAGAAAGAAGGAAAACCTGCCATTTGCAATAACATGGACGGACTTTAAGAACATTATGCTAAGTCAAATATGTCAGACAGAGAATGACCAATACTGTATAATATCACTTATATGTGGAATCAAAAAGAGCCAACTTCACAGAAACAGATACTAGCCTGATAGTGTAGGGGAAATGGATAGAAGTTGGCCAAAGGGTACAAACTTCTAATTATAAGACAAATAATTGAGGGGATATAAGGATATCATGTACAGCATACAAGGGTGGGGCAAGCATAGAGTAGACACTCCTATTAAAAATGGGAGAAATTGGAAAGATAGGGTGACAGGTCACAAGTAAATTTAAACTTACTAGGGCAAACTCCATCGAATTTTAAGGCTCAAGTATAATCATCTTTTCTCCCCAAGCCCACCGAGTTCTGTGGGGATGCCCTCCCCCATCAGCTCCGTGCAGTGACCCATTCCCTGAATGCTGGAGTTTGGCCTTGCCCCTGAGGCACTGGGTGGTGACATATTCACACCACAAACTGAAGAGGCCCCACCCTTTGAAACCCATAGGAACCAGCCCCTCCTTTTTTGTCTGTAGTGGAAGCGGCAGTTGTGCAGATCTCTGAATCACCTTGGGGTCATTCTTCATTTTTTCTTGAAGAACGAGGCATGATCCCAGCCAAATAACTCTATTGCCTGGTCCTGTAAAATCTAAGAATTTTGACAACCTCCCTTCATTTTGTCCATTTCCTACACCTTGAGTTCAAACTGGCAGTGTATCTACTGGCATAATCCCAAAATCTGTTTATCAAGTGATAGTACAGCCACACCTTTGGTCTTTTCAGAACCCACTGTATTTTTTTGCACTATGAAGAAGCTGAGAATTTTCCAAATCTTTAAGTTTTGGTTCCTGTTTTGCTTAACAATTCCTTCTTTAATTCATCTCTCTCCTCTCACATTTTACTATAAGAATCAGAAGAACTCAATCTGTACCTTCAAAATTTTGCTTAGAAATCATTTCAGCTAAATATCCAGTTTCATTATTTTGTCTTCCATAAAACACAAGCACACAATTTGGCCAAGTTATTTACCGCTTTATAACACAGATCATTTTTCGTCCATTGTCCAAGATAGGCTCCTCATTTCTATCTGAGACCTCACCAGAATGGCCTTTAATGTCCATATTTCTACCAACATTTTGTTGGTGATTATTTACATATTCTCGAAGAAGATAGCAGCTTTCCTTCCAACTCGCCTCTTTTTTTCCTGAGCCTTTGCCAGAATTACATTTAATGTCCATATTTCTACCAATCATCCCTTTATGACAATTTGAGCTATTTCTAGCATGCACCTCAAAACTCTCCCAGCCTTTCTACCCATTATGCAGCTGCTAGACCATTTCCATATTTTTTACATATTTGTTAATAGCAATCAGCTCAAGCTAATGTAACATTCAGTAGATAGTATTTCCCATGTCAGAGTGCTAGTCCCTCTGTGGCCAAGTTTTTATCCAAGACCAACCCAAACTTGATGGTTGACTCGGTTACTCAGAATTTAGGATGATCTTTAGTCCATGTGGTTTGGTGACTAAATAGACTTCATTCTCTAGGTCTAATGACCTCTGACCCCTCTCCTATGTTCTTCTTAGTTCTGCATGCTTCTGTGATTTAAAGTATTTAAATACAGGTTTATACATACACTATTTTTTCTTTAACATTTTTTGTTTTAGAAATAATCAATTTTTAAATTCCATTATAAAATTGAGGAATTCAGATTTTTAAACTAACTTGTTTGAACTTACTCGTCTTCTCAAACAGAAATTTTCATAAATATTAACTAAATGAGAATATAAAAACATCAAGTTTAAAACTAGGGAATCTAATCTTGGATATGAAACATCAGTAAAGCAATCTTCTTCCAGTAAAAGATGAGGTAAAATGACAAAGAAAGTAGGCCTCTAAAAAGTTATCAAAACTTGATATAAAAATTCTCTTTGGAATTAGTAGAAGGTATTGGATAAAGGAAACGCCTTCAATAAACCTAACTTGCATCCGGTAAAATAGCCTGAAAACAGACTCTTCAAATTACAAATATTAAGATATATTAAACATGTCCAAATTTAAACTGATAAAATTTTATGTTGCTTTAATGTATGCTAATTGATTCATTTCATACATTCAGCTAAATTACTAGGGAATAATTTATTTTTCAGTTATAGGATATCAAAGTTGTGAAAAATGACATAAATGGATCCATTTCAAAATGGAGTCAGAACTGCCATCCCAGAGAAATTGGCTTTCAGGGCTTAGTCCTCAATCCTTTAGAATGTTTGAACTTTGGAACATTTGAACTGAGCAAAATAACCTTTGAACTAGGCTAAACCAACATTATATTCCAAATGACTATTTGTAAAGCTAACAGGAAAGGAGACATTCTGAATATGAGGGTGAAAATTAAGAATATTCTTCAGAATTAGCAACACCACCACATATAGCTAAAAAAAAATAATTTAGCTTATTTGCACCTATAAAAATTCCTTCCTTGGCTTGTTAGCAACCAATAGAAATTCCTTTCTTCTACTCATGTAATTATTTCCTTTCCCTTTCTTATAAATACCCCTTGCTTTCACCTCACAATTGGAACATTATTTGGGCTTCTGCCTTTATCAATGCTTCCCAGAATTGCAATTCTTTTTTATCTCAAATAAGCACTTGTTACCTCTCACTGACTTTTTATTTTTAGGTTAACAGAATACAAAAAATAACATTCACCCAGAATGGGCTGAATGATTTCCTTAATCTTAAACTCCCACTGTGGACTCATCACAAGAATGTTTGAATAAAAAAATAAATCGTACACTGAAAGCTTTGGTTAATACTCTAATACTTTTGTTGTAATAAATATGGCTCCTACCAATTATCTGTCACTGCTGATTGGACTAGTAATTCATATATATCTATATATATAGATATAGATATAGATATATAGACATATATATATGTCTATATATCTATATCTATATATATAGATATATCTATATATCTATATATCTATATATATATATATATATATATATATATATATATATATAGAGAGAGAGAGAGAGAGAGAGAGAGAGAGAGATATTCAGCACATTGCTAAACTATAGCTTCTGGAAGAAATATTAGGCAGTAAATGAAAATTTTATCAGTTAATAAAAATGAATAGTAGAATAGAGAAATGTCATGCAGATAAAGTTATATTATAAAAAGAAAATACATTTATTGCTAGTACTGATAGTCTATAAGATACTCTTTAATTGGCAGGAAACTTTAGAAGCACTTTGGAGACGGAGACGGCAGATTGCAGAGCAAAGGACAGTGAATAAATATTTAAGAGAGGTTGTGTAATATATTGGTGTTGGAGACAGACTTGATTCTGAACTGCATTTCTGCCAATATTAGCTGTGTGATCTTGGGAAAGTAACATAAACCCTTTGCCTCTTTTCTTCCTTACCTTTAAAGCAGAGATGATGGACGTAGTGGTTTTCTTTTATTTAATTTAGCTTTCTAGTGCCCATTTCTACATTCTTTAATGATCCTACCTTTATATTCCTGTCAATTAATTTCCTCTTCTGCGTCTATATGATTCCCAGTGATTTGACATTACTATCTATTCCAGGAAACCCTGATTAGCTTAAACAAGTAGCGTACTCCACTTTACAGGTTACAGTGATTATTCAGGATGGGTACATAGCTCATCTGGAGAAACATTTGCTGACACTTCTTAGAATGAAGCCTTTCTTGCATTTCCAATATTTTGAAGGTATAGGGTTGTTTGTTCTGTAACTACAACTGTGTGGCAACCAAGAAGTGGAAAGACGAAAGCTACCATTACCAGGAGTCTACCTGGATAATGGAGAAATGGAAAGCCAGGAGGCTTGTCCTAGCCTCTGTGGGTGCAGAATGAAGTAATGCCCCAACTCCATTGTTGTTTAAGCCAATTTGTTTTCAATTTTCAATCAGTTGCAAATGAAGGATGTAAGACTGATTATTTCCCTAGATTACTGTGAGGATTAAGTGAGATGATGTAAATAAAGCACTTAATAGTACTTGGCACATAGCACTTTCTCAATACACATCTAAGGATAAATAGCATGTGAACCGCTTAGAAAACAAAGAGTTTCAGTGATTTCCACCAACAGCAATTCTTCTCCAGAATGCATTCAATTTTAATTCAACTCAGCAAGTACTTATTCATTTATTCATTAACTCAACTGATATTAGGGAATTTATTATGAACAAGGCATTGTGCCCAGGACTGTCGGTTATACTGAGCAGTATAATAATGGTTACTTTAGTAGTACTGTAGCTGACAAAAAGGAGAGAAACCAGTACTTTAGTGAACTGAATTACTTGCAATCTCCCAGGGAGACAGGATTTAAAGAATTGTTTAAACAGTGTGTGATTTTATGCCAAAGTGTGTGGTACCTAGGCAAATGAGTACCATAGATGATCCACTGAAGAAAAAGAATAGTACACAGTAAAATAAAATATACTCTAGAGAAAAATATGTGGGTGTTAACTTTTATTAGCTAACATATTAAAGACTACCAGTAAAGCATGTCTAATAGCCCAAATATACAATTTCAATTCCCTTTCCTTCAGTGCTGTTTTGTTTTTTGTGATATTTGTAAGTTATTTCTTTCCTTAAATTCTTGTGGGTTGTTAGTCTTGCTTGAATATACCAAAGCCTTGCTATACTAGTGTCCTTGGGGCTCTGTGTTACCAGCAAACAGTGTTAAAACAGGACTCTTTGGGTATTTCTAAGAAGGGACACTTCTGGAGAGAGTTCAAGGAAGATTAATGCAGGACCATAGAATTCCTGTGATAGAAGAGACTTTGGAAGCTATAAATCCAGTTCTCTGCATTATCATTTACACTGAATTTCACAAAATAACAGGCAGAGTTATTGAAAACATTTCCTTTCATATGTAGAGAGAAAAAATGAGATTAGACTTTGGAATTAGAGTTATAGGAACATTTTCTAAATAAAGAGAGAATAATGTATAAATAATCTTTTAAAAATTACACGAGATGTCCTTATAAAAATCTGATTATCTTAATAACTGATTACTTACATCTAAGGGCAAATATCCAATTTAAAAAAACTCAACATCTCCCTTGCTTTTATTTTAAAATACTTTAAACTATTAAAAGGTTATGGTAATGATTCATGAAAGAATGTGCTTGGATCCCTGTGCTGGTAGTGGGGAGACTGAATATGAATAACATAAGTCATGTCGCTGGCTGGGAAATGACAGGGAAGGCGGAGAAGACGATTGATGGAGGTCACAGAAAACCTGAGGAGACGCACTTAGATGCACTTCTATGAGTATGAATTGTGTTGTCAGCCTGAGGGTGGGAGTGAATGTAGGTCCATTGGTCTGCTTCCAAGGACTCTGACCATTTTTCTGTTTTTTGTTTTGCTTTGTTTTGTTTTGACTCTAGGGTCTCAAGCCTCAGGAACCTATTATAGAAGTCGTATTAGAGAAAATTTTTTTCTTGCTCTTTTAAGCCTCATACGTTTAAAGAAATGATCCTCTTTTCTCCTTTGTGGGAACACCTGTTAGTTGAATTTGACTTTCCGTCCTGATAGCAATTTGTTTATTTTAGGCACTTTCATTTACTTGTGTTGTAATTTATAATATTCTGCAGGGCTTTTTTTGTGTTACTATTTACTTGTTAATATGGAAAAGGAAGTGCCCCCTCCCACTATCCCATTGAATCTAATCTAGCATTCCATAATCTATTTCCGACTATGGTTCCAGATTAAGCCTGGGTTAAAATCTCCAATTTCATCTGAGAAGTGATATTGGAACGATCCTATAAATTTATGCTAATTGCTAGAGACTGAACATTTGTGTCCTCCACAAATTCATATGTTAAAATTCTAATCACTAATATAATGGTATTTGGAAGTGGGCCTTTGGGAAATAATTGGGTTTGGACAAGGTTTATATAGATGGAATTAGTGCCCTTATAAGAAGACTAAGAGACCAGACCCCTATCTCTATGGTGTGTGGATACAGTAAGAAAACCTTACCAGATTCAAAATCTGCCAGCACCTAGATCTGGGACTTCCCAGCCTCCAGAACTGTGAGAAATAAACGCTTGTTCAAGCTACCCAGTTTATGATATGTTATTATAGCAGCCCTAGTTGACTAAGGTACTCATTTAAAAAAAAAATAAGTCTGTCTTAAAAAACATGGACTTACATACACTCTCTCTAAAGCATAACTACTCAACCTTGGGACAGTGCTTACGAGAAGTTCAAGAATATAGTAAACTGAAAGGAGACAAGCCTGAGCTCAAATCTAGCTTATTTTATTTATCACTTTTGGGACAGTGAATTAATTGTTTAACTTCTCTGAGCCTTAGTTAATGCATCTCTGAAACATATCTGTAAGATCTGTAGACAGAAAAGGAGCCACATGTTAATTAAACCTGACAAGCTCAGGTGACTGAAAATAACCACATAGGATGGCATGGACATAAAAATTTTAACTATAGTGGACCATGACAGGAAGTCACATCCTTGGTCTGTAGCTTCCTTGACATTGGGTCAATCTTTACCTTAAGTGAGCCTATTTGTTTGTCTTTTTGCATCTAAGATAACATACCCTTGGAATATCAGAGTAATCTCTTTTTCTGGACTCCCCCCCCCCAAGGGGCACAAACCACCACACCAGAGAAGGAAACTACAAAATCTCTCATTGTTATCTTGTATCCCAAATACCATCTCTCAGTGCTATAAAATGCTATTAATTGTCCTATACCCACCACTGTAGAAGAATACATTGTTTGTATCTCTCCATTGTACTTTTTATCCAATCTCAGAGATTTCCCCACTTTACTTTCTCCCACTCCCTTAATCTACAACCAGTGGATTTCATGTAACCCTCCTCCTTTGATTCTAATGTATAAAATAAGTTGCAAACCCACCATTTTCTGAAGCATTTTCTCAATCCGCTGAGATTTTGCTTCCTGGTAATTGTCAGTTTGGCTCAAATGAACTCTCATAAGCTTTCTCTTAGGCTGGATGTTTTTTCATGAACACATCCACAAAGTTGAGGGGACCTCATTTGTGCTGTCTCACTGATCTCTGTGATTACTTTAGTTGACCTCTAAGGCTTGATTGAAAGATACCTTCTCTTTCATAGCTCAGGTAGATACTCCCTTGAGCCTGGTTTCCTCCATCAGAAACAACATCCTTTCCAGATGGAGGTGAACTATTTTCAGTTTAAGTGTTCTTTAAAATACTCATTGAGTGTCTGTATGTGACAAGGACTCTTGTAGGTCTTTGAGATTCATCAGAAAATAAAGTAGGAAAAAAAAAAGAACCCCTCCTTTGTCATGTTTCAATCTTATATTTTTAAATAGTTACTTCCTCTTCTAGTAGCTCCCAACTACAAACCCTTATAGATGCTTTGAGGATTAAATGTGATAATCTTTGCAATTTTGTACCTATAAACCATCAGTTAATGTTGAATCACTTTCACTTTATAAAACCATAGGTTTTATTTCAGAAAGTATTCAACTTCAATAAATTGTTATCTATGTATGAACTGTCTTAATTCGGGTTTCCTTATAAGCAGATCCAAAGAAAAAGATTTGAGTCCAGTAGTTTATTGGGGGAGCTGATACTAGGAGACATCATCAGAAAGAACAGAGGCATGCCAGGAAAGAAAAACAAATAAATACAGGGTGAGTTATCAAATATATCACCAATTTGCACAACTGGAGTTTAATCCCACCAGGAAAATCTAGGTGCCAGGTAGAACACCAGCTCAGAGCTAAATTTCTTACAGACCAACTTCTATAAGGGTTTGAGGGCTTCCCCTAGAGGCAATGCATTTCCTGGAACTTTACATCTACCTGCAGGGCCCTCAAGTAAAGGTCCTGGCTGACTGGGACTTGGACCCACAAGCAAAGAAATGGTAATTCATCAAGGGGATATGGGCCGGGTACCAACAGCATGTGCTACCTGAATCTTAGATAATACTCCTTGTAAGGAAAGAATAACTATGATAGTGTATTAGCTCCTTAATATAGATCAAGGTCAGATCTGCTCTGGAATTCAGAATGAGATCTGACTTCTTGTTCTATTTGTTCCTGGCATTCATCCTGGCATTCTTTCCTAGTTCAGGTTTCCAGATGTTCGCCCTAATCTATCCTTATAGCTGCTGATCCTGGCTTCTTCCCCTCCTCCCCCGTTCCTGCTACACTCCCTTCTTATTACCACAATGTCAGAGAAAACCTTTTGGCTCAATCTCTCACCAGTCTCATTTTGACATTTGTGTCATCTTTATCACAACTACCCAGTACTTCAATAGCATCCTAACTAGTCTCTCTGACTCCATTCTTGCTCCCCTGGACTATTTTTCACCAAGAAGTCAAGTGATCTTTTAAAATCATTAAGTCAAATCATATCATTTCTGTATTCAAAATTTTCTTCTCTCACTATCAAAGGTTCCTTGATCTGTATACTCGCACAACCTTTAAATGTTTACTGCCTATGCGTCTCCCCTTTGTCAGCGCACTGCAAGCCCTGGGTTCCGTGCTATTCACAGGGAGTACACTCTTGTCTCATAGCCTCCAAATCTCCTCAGTGCTTCTCAGGTATTTGCAAGAGATAGAAACTGGGGGGACCCAGGTCTTTACCCACACAGTTTGTTTTGGAAGCTGTGTGATCATTTTCAGCACAAGGCCCTGAGGGCCATTTTCCTTCTTTAAGTCAGATCTCTGATCAAGTATCACCTCTGTGGATATGACTTTCCTAACCATTTCTTCTAAAATAGCATCCACTGCCACTCTTTATCACCTTACTAAACTTTCTTTTTATATCACTTGTCACTGTCTTCATTTTATATATCAATTCATCATTATTATTTTTTTTAATTTTTAGCTGCATTACTTGAACCTAAGCTCCATGTAGGAAGGTTCTTTATTTGCTTTGCCCATTATTATATCCTCAGAATCTAGAATGGTGCTACATCAGTAAGCATATGTTCAGTTACACCGCATTAACAAAAACGACTCCGACATTTCATGGCTTCACACAGTGAAAATATCTTTTACCACAGTCTACAAGGCAAACTTCATTCATCACAATCACTCAATCACACAGGCTCAGTGGAGGCCATATTTGCCACATCTTCCAGGATCACTCTGACTTTTAAATCTACTCAGAAGTAACAGAAGTCAACAGACTCCCACCCCCATTTTATTGGCCAAAGCAAGTCACAGAGCAGAGGGCAGAAAGGTGTAATCTGAAGTGTCCTTGTGATAGTCTTCATAACTACAAGTACTTACTCATTAATAATTATTTGTAGAATGAACAAATGAATGAGCAAGTTGAATAAGCCACACACCATATAAATAAATTTGGAGACATTTTTCTTAACATCTACCTAGGAATACAGATAAATATATTGCATTTAAAATGGAAACTATTCTAGAAGATAGATAAGCTCTCTGAGGATAGGCACTCATCTATTCTACTCAGATCCCTAATATCTAGAATGCTCAATACACGATAAGTTTTCAATAAATCTTTGATGACTAATTAGGTAATAGGGCAATTTGGCAAATGTATAAGTGTCTAACTGGCTGGGCTTTCAAAGATACACATTTAAAATATTTATGGATACATACACACATATACACACACATTTTTGAAAAATACACACACATATATGACTAAGAAAGCAATTTATAATTAATCATTTCACACTGGAAAGTATAACTTACTTAGGAATATGGAAAGAACTACATTTATGTAAGGATGCTTAAAAATACTTTTTTTTGTTGTTGTGTTTTCCCTTCCAGAAGGCATCTTTTACTCTAAAATTTAATATCATTATAAGGGCAATTAGCCTTGTTTTTGATATTCATAATATTTAAATACATACTTTGTGACAGTAAAAGTTTCCTTACAAAGTGAGAAGGTGGTTTAAGAGAACTGTTCTTCAAGTGAAATCTTTTAAGAACTGAAATTTATCACACAAGCTTTCTAAAAACTGTCATATAAACAATTCTTATCAATGATTTCTTTACAAATCGTGCATACAAAATACGTAAACTTCACATTTCCCCAGGGAATATCTTCTGACCTAAATTTTGAATGACACTCTATAGATCTCTTATCACAAAGCTAATTTGGAGATCACAATTTCAATCCCACTCTGACTCATTTTTGTTAATTCTGAAGAATTATTATTTTCATACTGAGAAGCTATGTTGGAAAATTCAGTATATGAATTTAGTTTACTGTAACATAAATATATTAATTAACTGCAGATTTAATGAAATAACGAAAAAGACAATTAATATTCTGGAAGGACAAACTCCCGAGAGGTATTTTCAGACTGGCAGATTAGGATATAATTATGCTCATTGACTATAAGTCATTATTTGTAGATAGTATTTATTGAGAACTTCCTAACCTGTACAATGTTTTTCTAAGTGCTTAAATTCTCCCCAAGTAAATAAAATATATATAAATAAGTACGATGCTATTATATTTCTATTACCAATGAGGAATCTAAGAAATAAATGATTAAGTAACTTGCTTGAATTCTCAGAAGAAGTAACCGGTGGAGCTCAGGACCGTAGCTATAGTTTGGTTTCAGAGCCTGTGTTAGGCCATTTACAAAACAGTTGCTAGTGCATTACTTGAAAGGGCATTCTAGGTAAATATTTGAAAATATCTGATCACTTTTAATCTAGATTCTGGAACAATGGACATCAGGTCTAACACCTCCTGTTTTATATGCAAGTTACAGATAATCAGAAACCCTAATATACAGAGGGTTTGAGCACCTCTTGTAATCACAGAAGTCAAACGTGACTTGTATTCATCTTTTGCTATTGGTTTATATCGAGTATTACAATTTTAATACAGTTTTTTTCCTTTCTTAAAATGTGTATACATTTTTGGCACCCTCTGTATATATATAGTGTATGTTATTAGGTTGGTGCAAAAGTAATTGCGATTTTGCAATTTTTTTTAACCTTTTAATCTGCAATTATTTTTGCACCAACCTAATATTAGTTAATCAATGATATCACTGAATACCTGTTTTATACATAATAGTGCATAATAGCACTGGAAAGGAATGAGAACACTATCTAATTAAAGAGATACAATCAAAATGAAAATGATATTTAACTGAATCACTAGAATTTTTTATCAATCTATCTATTATCTATTAAAATGTTCACTAACAATGATTGATTGGGTGGTTCACATCCAGCATTCTAGTTTCATACCAGGCATGAAACGGGAAAGGACAGAGAACAAAAGGTAGCTGCCATAAAAGACTAGCCCATTTTAGAGAAATTTTTGGTAAAACCACTAAATCACTTCTGCTTATATTTCATAAGCACAATTGTTTCATGGCACCATTATCTTCAAGGAATGCTGAATTAATATTTTTAGCTGAGCATAAATCTTTTCTTAAAAATTCAAGACTTTGTTAGTAAGAAAGAAATAGAAAATGGTTTTGGGTATGGAATTCATTGTGTATACCACAATAAGGAATAGCCATAGAAAATTTAAAAATGTTTAAAAGCTTATGGAAAAAATAATCACCCATATTTTCATCTCTTACAACTTCTGATAACATAATAGTGTGGATTCTCCAGCAATATTTTCTTTGGTTCATCTGATTTATTTTTACTTATTAACAAAATGACCATAACATACTCTATTTAAATATTCACTTATTGTTTGGTTCTTAGATTATTTCTAGTTTTTATTATTATAAGTAATGCTATAATCGTTATTTTTATCTTAAAGTGTTTATAGTATATTGGTTTATATTTAAAGTGTATTTCCAGAAATAGAATTACTGGGTTGAGGGCTGTTAATATTGTTTTCAATCCCAATTCTTACTGACCAATTACTTAACAACAAATTATTGCCAATTACTCTGACTAGCATTAAATATGGTATCTGATCTACAAGTCAATTTGATAGTGTAATTCTAAACTCTTTTGAGTTTTGTGTATGAAACATGAAACTTTGTTTTACTTGCATGTTGGTGCCTAAATTTTTTTCTGTTTCTTCATCAGTTATATTTAAATTTGTTCTTCTTAAATTATATTTTCATTCCCCTTTCCAATTTATTAATTTGATTCTCAGTATCTTTCTTAATAATGTATGTGGCTTTTTAACATAGACTAAGATATTAACTCTACCTGCCAAAATTGGTGGCAAATATTTTCCTTAGGTTAATTGCTTTTTATATACTTACTATGTTTGCATTACTAAAAATAGAAAAAAAATAAGCAAACTGAACCAATTTCAGAGATAATTCTCTGACATTGTAAAAGGAAGTTACCAACACAAGGGGAGTTAAATGAGAGGTATAAGGACACACAGTTAATAAATGGCAGAATCAGGTCTTTACCAAAAAAACTGGAGAAGGCAAAAATAAAATATTTGTCAGTAACAGCTAAATTTTTGAAGCCCTATTCAGATATATTTATTTGAATCTTTCAATAGATTTTAAGATACTGTATTAATCTGCTAGTTCTGCCACAACAAAATACCGCAGACTGGGTGACTTAAATGGCACAAATTAATTTCCTCACAGTTCTGGAAGCTAGAGTTCAAGATCAAGGTACCAGTTTGGTTTCCTCTGAGGCCTCTCTCGTTGGCTTACAGATGACTGTCATCTTGCTGAGTTCCCACAGGGCCTTTTCTCTGTGTGTGCACATCTCTGGTCTCTGTCCCACTTCTCATAAGGACAGTACTCATATTTATTAGGGCCAGCTCTCATTTAAACAAATTTGTTTAACCTTGATTAACTCTTTAAAGGCCCTACCCTCAAAAGTCATTCTACCATTCTAAGGTACTGGAATTTAGGACTTTAACATATGAATTTTGTTGTTTGGGAAACACAATTCAGTCCATAGCAGATACTATAAAACATATAGATATAGATATAGATTAGATATAGATATAGATATAGATATAGATATAGATATAGATATAGATATTGATATAGATATAGATATAGATATAGATATCTTTATATGACTTCCGTAATTCACAGACTCTGAACATCCTGGTGCTTCACCTAGTTCTGGGGTTCTGTTAGATCACATCCTCAGAGATTCAATGCTATTCAGCAGATATTCAGGTCAAATTTATTTCATCATTTTAAAGTCAATGTTAGTGTCCACCAATGCCTTCAAACAGACCAATGTATGGAAATATAAATTGGCAAGAGTTTTTCAATATAACTATAAATATGCAATAAAGATTACTTATTAAAAATACATATTTTAAATATAACATCTGAATAATTAGCAATACATTAAAATCCAATATAATTGATCATTTGGCTAAAAACATAGCTTTCACATTTAAAAGATGATTTTTTCTCTAAAACAAAATAACATATAATTACCAAAATCCATGTTATAATTTGTTCCTTTCACGCTACTGTGGTTGTATTATCATTAATGCTAATAAAGTGCTTTCAGTGACTAGTGGAACTTTTCATTATCCAAAAGTGAATAAATGAATTTTAAAATAGCCCTATATTAAAAACATGCACATTCTGACTAGAGTGAATATAGAAAAACAATCCTGTTATGCCTATAGTACTAAATGTAAATTGAAAGGTAAGACCCCAAGGTATCTTGTCTTTTGCCATACTTAATATTATCTCATCTGTAATGTACTTTACTTTCATATACATTGCTTGCTTCAAACTTATATAATTCACACGCCTATTACCAAGTCCTATATTCATTACAGAGGTAATGTGGTTATATTCAGAAATATTAGCTATGTGGCCTATCCACTGAGGTACATTCTGAAAACCAAGTTCAAGGGCATATAAATATCCATAATTCCAACTACTTTATTTTACTGTCAAATTAAATTTAAATATATACCTATTCAAAAATTAAGCCAATGCAGTCAAAATAATATTATTTCATTGCTTTGTTTAAATAGTACATCAAATTCAGAGATGATAATAAGTTCTTAGTCATGGTTTTGCCTACGATTTGGCAAATGCCATTGTTTCAACTTAATAACAAATGATAAATCAATAGTTTTGCCCTATTCCATTTCTCATGCTCACTCATTAGGTGTGATCAAAACATACTATTACACTAAAAGATACATTGCCATTGATCTCCCTGAAAATACTCCCCCTCACTTCAAACACACTTATCCCATCATTCTTGCCACTTTCTGAAGCAGTTCTGGAAGTCTTCTTTCGTTAGTGTCTTTAGTTGCGCTGTCGTGGCTGCCTCGATGTTCTGAATTGATTTAAAACATTTTCCTTTCACGGTCATTTTGCCTTTGGGGAAGAGCCATCACATGGTGCCAGATCCAGTGAATAAGGTGGATGAGGACACACTGTAATGTTTTCATTTGACAGAAATCGCCATACCAGAAGTGATGTATGACATGGAGTATAGTTATAATGGAGGATGAAATAAAGATACATATGAAAGTGGACTTCCATAACCACTTCAGAAAGTGGCAAAAATGATGGGGATAAGTGTGTTCAAAGTGAGGGGGGTATTTTGATGGGTTATAATGGCAATATGTCTTTTACTGTAATAATGTTTCTAATGTAAACATTCACTGTATTTTTCAATTACACCTTGTACATTTTACTATTTCCTATCTTTTTTTACTTTGGCACCATAATTGAGAGGTTGAGAAAATGTAAATGGTGCGGAATGCCTAGCAAGACTTGGGGCTTATTCCTGGCTCCACTAGTTACTAGCTGTGTTACCATGGACAAATTACTGAACCATTCTAGATCCAAGCTTCTTCTCAAATGGGGTTAAAGCTTTTCTCCTAGTGTTGTGAGAACTGAATGAGAATTCTTACTAGCATAGAAAAAGTACTCAATAAATAGGGACTTTAAGCCATTTTTCTTTTTTTTTCCTGAGATAATCTAAGCATTGTGAGCACAGACATGAGCCACATAATGCTGTTCTGGTCAGCGATGGACCACATATATGACAGCAGTCCGTAAGATTGTAATAGCTGAATAGTTCCTATCTCCTAGTTATGCTGTAGCCTTCGTAATGTCATACTGCAACACATTACTCATGTATTTGAGGAGATGCTGTGATAAATAAAATGGCTGCAGTGCCAGCCATATAAAAGTATAGCACTAATTTATGTATTTACTATATTATACTTTTTATCATTATTTTAGAGTGTAATTTTTCTACTTATAAAAATATAAGTGCTGTAAGACAATATACCATGTTAGACCAGAAGCAGCCTCCTACATCTTATGTTTATTGTGTCTCTTAATTGAATCATTTTCTCTGTGGTTTATTTAATCTTATGTTGTTTTGTATAGAAACAGCTGTACAGGCTTGTAGTCTAGGAGCAATGGACTGTACCATATAGCCTAAGCATGAATTAGACTAGAACATCTCGATTTGCATAAGTGAACTCTATGATGTTCACACAAGGACAACATTGCCTAACGATGCATTTCTTAGACCATATCTCTGTCACTAAATGGCACATGATTGTACTGAATCTTTTCTGGTTTTATTTATTTTCCCTGTTAGTGCCATCAGAATAATAGGGAGAAAAAAATCAATCCAAATGAATTAATTTCAGAAATCAATTGTCAACTTTCAGATGGGTTAAATGAGTTGTTTAAGATAATTTTACTAAAGCTTATTATGCACATTCCAGTCTTTTGCAATGGCAATATTTTTATACCATGCTGAGTAGTAATTTCACAAATCTACATGCTTGATTTTTATGTTTATGAATGTGAATACTTTAACTTACAATTTAAATGAACAATTTAATGAATGCTCTTTTGAAGTCAAATTTGTATAAACTGTCAATGATTTCTAATCTATTTGAAAGTTGTCAATACTTAAGGTACAAAATTCATATTAAAATTCAACTATTCATTTGAAACAGATTTTTTGTTTTTGCCTTGGCCACATTTTTCTATTTTCTGTAAGTTTTATATATTATGAGCACATCTAATACAGGTATAGACATTTACCTACATCCCCTATTCATAAAGTTAAAAAGCTGAAAGATGGATCAGATGACAAAATGGTTGATCATTTTTGGTCACTGAATTGAGTCACAGTTCTTATTTTGTGATATTTATGTTTAAGGATGCATATATGAGTAGGAAAAATGGGAAAGCTAGAAGGCCTACACTGTAATTAGAATCATTTAACAGATACTGGATAGGTAGAGGAGGATTAGAATGTAACTACTAGGAAAGTGAATGCTAAACAGGGAGAGAAGGGTGTAGGTAAACAATTTAAACTTGGGAGACGCAGGGATACAACAAAAAGAAGGGGATAAAGTAGAACCTAGAAACGAGTACTATTGGGGAAACTCAGAGTTTGTCAAGGCACTATGGCCAACAGAGATGATGGCGTGGAGGGCTGAAAAGTCCACACTGGCTCCATTTCCTATAAGGGCACAGGTACTAGGAACAATGTTGGAGCTATAGGTGCTGGCAATGAAAGCACAGCTGTAAGTGGAAGATATAATTTGAGAAACAGGTTGCGTGGTGGTTAAGTGTATGGACTCTAAGCCTTTTTGCCTGTGTTACTTCACCTATAAAATGGGGATAACAATACTTTCTCCCTGATAGTATTCATAAAGCACTTAGAGCAGTGCTTAACTATAATGAGGCGTGAAATAAGTATTTTGCAATTTTATAGAAACCTCTAGATTCACTCTAGTCTAATAGTTAAAAATAAGAACATAGTTCCAGCTCCTGTAGCAAGGAGTCAAGAATCAGGACTCCACGTACAGTGGTTCCATTACCCGGATTAGATCTCTAGGGTGAAGGCAAGTGGAGCTTTGCACTGAATCAAAATGAAAGGCCACTGGTCAGCAGTGAAGCACTAGTTTACAGAAAGATGGCAAAGGAGGAAGACAATACTAAATGTATCTGGACTTTTGAGGTGCAGATCAGACAAACTGTTTCCTACTTCAGTCCAAATCAGCTTAGGAATTGAAGTATAATTGAGATTTCAGATACAGGGCATTCTCACTGAGCCAAATAAAGTAGTCTGGGTAGAACAGAAATAGGGGCAATAAATAAAGACTGGTAAGATAGCAGAATGTGGGTTTGGGGTCAAATGCCTTTACTGTGGGGAAAGAAGAGATGCCAAGGTTAGAAACAAGGTGTTTTATTCTAGTATGTAATTTCTCTATTAGTATAATTTTCTTAATGGGTGAATCCATTTCAAAATAATGTCTAATTTTCATCTCTGCATTCTTCAACTATGCTTCTCAGTGGTTTGCATATCAAAGCATTAAATTAAACCTTTTTAAAAAGAATGAATGATTAATAAAAACAATGTGAATAGACATGCCTTGTGAAATATAATTTCAGGTATTATTCCATGCTGACTTGCAGCATTAAATGTCCAATTATTACAAAGGGAAGCTATTTTCTTATCAAGGGATGTCACTTAGGCCGTTTTTGCTGAGCTGTCATGATGGAGCACAATTCAGAGACAAGCATAGGCAAATCTAGTGCTGAAGCAAAAGGTATGATTAGCATCCCGAATCAGGTTATTATACTGAAACAGACACAGATAAGTGGAAGTGAAATCCAGAGTACAAAGGCTCTATATTGAATGGCAAAGTTGGGTTGCAAAGCTCAAAGATCACATGTAGGAAGAAAAGAGAATTTTAAGGTCAAGATATGGAGTGACTGCGGTAGGTTAACAAAATGGATTGCTATCAGGGAAGAAAGGGAAAAAAAAAAATGTCCAAAAGCAAGACTTCACCAGAAATTTGAGGCCTATTCCTTCATCTGATCATGGATTATGTATTGGACCACAGGTGATGGTGTATAATTTACCTTTAGCCATGGTTTAATCCCATTAAGCCTAGTTTTCCCATTAAAAAAGGAGTACTAACTATTGTTATTTTTAGAACTAAACGGTGCAAAACCTATAAATCATTTAATTCAATGTCTGGCATGAGTAAGTTATAAATAAAAGAAAAAGTCAGATCTGTCGTTTACCAATGGTGTCTCTGTTTATCTATAAGACTTGGTGAATTATTTTAGCATCATATATAAGGGACCCTAAGATTTGACCAAGTGCCTGGCATGGAGTATGTATTCACAGAATAGAATAATCCTCACTATTGACTTCTGTATATACATAGATTCTTAAAAGATCCTTTTTGTGCAAAGTTCACCTGAGGGGGTGCTAATCTGAGCTAAGATTAACTACCCAGGAATTGGTATATTAGACATATACCTCATAAAATATGTAGATTAAATACATATACCTCATAAAAATATAGATGCTGTACTACAGAATTGTACACTTGAAACCTATGTAACTTTACTAACAATTGTCACACCAATAAATTTTATTTTTTAAAAAAATATTATGGAATAGTTTGTATTTTTTGTTAATCAAATATTAGCTTTCTTCCTCCTCCTACTTTGGGCAGAGTATACTTCCTGCTCCATGGATATCGGGCTTTGCCCTGAAACTAGCTTTAGTTAAGAGGATTTTATCGAACATGATGTTATACAATAATCAGGCAATTTGACATAGTTCTGCCCTTTGGCAATCCAGCTCAAGAAGAATATGCTCTGAATGGCCTCCGGTCCAAGTAAAATGAAGAAACACGGGGAGCCTCTGCCTAGAATCAAGTCTAGTAAATCCCAATAGAACTCAGCACAGCCTATCTAAAACACAGTCCCACAAGCAAAGAAATAGATGTTTACTGTCACTAGATTCGGGGGGAAGTTGATTATGCAGCATTATTGTGGATGAAGTTGAATAAAATGGCTAATGAATAGACTAATAAAGTGTTCAAGTAGGGGCAGATATGGTACAGTGTACTTCTCAGAATCACTCTGAGAGCCTACTGTGTACGTGGCTGAGGCCATCGGAATTGGCCATTTGGGTCTGTCAGGATTAGCACCAGGAGAGCTATGAGTAACGGAAAACTAAATCAGGGAATGCTGATGAAATAAGAAATAACAACAATAATAGACAAAGAGCATTTCAAATGTGAAAGGTCGACTCCAAACAAGGGGTTTAAAAATGTAACCATCCATCTTCTTCTAAAATAATTTTCAGGAGCTGTTTGAGTACATGGTTTCAGAAATTCAATATAGTAGCTGTTGGAAACAGGGGAAGAGACTGCTGGGTGTTCATTCAGTATAGTGCTTTGCATGATGCACTGACTTCCTATTGATGAGGCTACATGATAATTCTGTAAGAACAGACGGTACCATATAGAATTTACAGTAGAAATGCAAATAATTTCTGCCTGATGAATAGATAACCCCAGCGATCTTATTTTAACATTGTTCATTGCCTATAAGTATCTGCTTACTCAAATATAAATTGAAACAATGTTAATATCTCATTGATAAACAAATTACTATGCTGAATAAAGTTTTGGTAGACATTCATTTTATTTGTATAAAAGTCATGTTTTTAACATTTTGAAAATTATACTTTAATAATCTAAACATAAATTGGAACAAAAGGATAGAGGCTTCCCTTTGAGGTTGACAAGTAGGCCACAGCCACCTAACTGAATAGCATGCAGCATTCTCTCCCCCACAACACACACCCTGCCCCACAATACAAGTGCAAAAAAAAAAAAAAAAGAAAAGAAAAAAAGAGGTTCACAATAAACCAGAGCAGAGACAAGCCAGCTAATGTGCCTAGACAGAAGATCTTACCAAAGAGGTAGATGGGGAAACCACATGGGAAATGGCCAATAACTACCACATTTTGAAATGTGAGAGTTGAGATCCGTTACCTTACTGTTTCTTTACTCCCTTATGAAATTTAGAAAGGAGACAGAGAAACCAGCAGAGAGCTGGTTACTTACAAAAGTTATCACAGTAACTTTTGGTATGGCAGAGATTGACAGTTACTTTAATATGTAGTTACTTTGCTCATGACCATTTGGATTGTAAGTGATCATAACTAAAAAAAAAAAAAAAAGGTTTCTAATTCAGAGAAAATTAAATAAAACTTGATGCACACCATAAACACATTTTTCGAACATCCCCCAAGAGGATTTCACAAAAATGTCCAAAGGTGCTCTTAATTAGGTACTGGAGTTTGTAGGTCCCTGGCTAATTGAGAAGCTCTCTCAAGTCACTCAAAGTGCCGCATTAAACAGATATCATTCTTTATTTTTCCCAACTGAGTGAACATGACATTTCAAGCTCCCTGCAGGTGCAAGTTTAAATTAATTTATTATTTTCAGGTACCAAGGCAGAGTTCCTAGTCCTTGATCATTTTGTATGTCAATATGTAACCATCTGTTAGGCTGAGTGTTACCTAAATATCTGAAGGGACACAAACAAAGGTTCTCTACCAGTCTAAAAATCTAAACCTTACCTTTCTTGGTCATATTTATAGTAATTCCTTAGTTGTTCTAAGTTTTTTTGTCATTCCCCATGCTCTCTCCTCTTTCTGTGCCTTTGCTATTTTATGTGACCGCCTTTACTACTCTTTTGTTCACCTTACTAGCTGCTATTCTCTTATTTAGATTTATACACAACAGAAACATCAAAGTGGGGTCTGAATCCATGATAACCAGGAAATGCTTGCATAGACCAATAGCTAAGCACTTCTTAAAAGGTATGTTGGTTGCCTCAAAATGTATGTTTATGTACTTTGCTCAAGAAAATTTTGAAGATTAGTATAAATTAAATTCTTATGGCTCACATAAAGAATATTCACAGAAAACACAGTAGCTTCTCAACTTTTGTTGGATAAATCAATGAAAGGATAAATGAATAAAGAAAATAAATTGTTTTAGAAATCTGGTCTGAAAATTCTGTCATTGGGGACTTGTTCAAGTAGTTTCCTTACCTACTCCTATCACTCACATAGTATTTCAGCTACAGTAAATAACTTTAGTCTTGGAAAAATCTTATAAATTAGATGTTGTCCTTTAAAAAAAAAATGGAGGACATGGAAGCTTTGACAAATTGTTTTTGTCCGAGATCATAGTTAATGGGACTTTCTTAAGCCAAAATCTGGCCCAAAACCACGCACATAATAATGCTTCTGTGGGTTTTTGTTTCATTGCAATTATATAAGGAAGTCACTTTTGAGCTTGGACAGACTTCTAAAATACTTGGCAATATCACTTTCTTATAAAGACCTTTTTCTTCATAAGAAATTAATTTTACTCATTATTCATTTTAAACAAATATTTATAGAACATCCGTGATAGGCCAGGCTCTGTTCTAGAGGCTGCACATCTTATAATGAAGGAGAAAGACACCTGCTCAGGCCAGGAAAATCAGACAATAAACAAATTCAGTGATATATACACAAGAAAAATATTAGGTGCTGCTGAATCTCATGTATAATATTAAATTTGGTGATGATGCAAGATTGATTAACAATGCAGTTTCTTTAAACTGAATAATAAGAAATGGCCTTTCTGAGCAGGTCATATTTAAGTTGTGATCTGAATTACAAGAGTCAGAATGATGAAAAGAAGGAGGAGCCTTTTAGAAGGAGGAAACGTGTAGTAAAAAGGCCCTATGATGGGACTTAATTCTTTTCCAGCAATAGAAATGACACCATCATATGAGGGCAAAGAGAATAAAGTCTGCTTTTGAAAGCAAGCAGAAGCCAGATCACATAAGGTTGATAATCAGATAAAGAGTTTTTGATTTTATTTTAAGTGTGATGAGATACCTGTAGGGATGAGATGTCTTGGGGCAGTATCTTCTGGGCACAAACAGCTTTGTCCATTTACCCCAATAAGCTATTCAAATATCATTTTCTATGAGTACCATGAAGCTCTGTGAGGGAGTGTTTACTGTTGGAACTTTGATTTAACAAGACTTGGAGTTGTAGGATGTATGTCTATAATTGTTAGCTTAATTTCCTTCAATCAATTTGCCTTGTTCTGTGAGCTAATACTTGCCCGCTGAAATCTCTTAGGCATGATATTCCAGATCTTGTACTAGGGATAAAAAACAACAGTGCCCTATACACCTGAAGCTGAAGCTGAAGAATAATGAATGTCAACTACAGTTATATATATATATATATATATATATATATATATATATATATATGTATATATATATATATACATATATATATATGTGTGTATATATATGTATATATATATATATATGTATATATATATATATATACAAGAAGTGGAGTACAGCATTAGGAATAGAGACAGTGGAAGTGTAATGGCTGTATGTGATGTTAGAGGGTAGTAGTTTGGGGGAGGGGAGTTATCTGTGTGAAGAATAGAAATGATAGATGTCTATTACATTGTTTTGTACACCTAAAACTGATAAAAAAAGAAAGATAAATGAAGACAAACTCACCTCTAAAAAAATAAAAACCATAAGAAATAAAAATAAAATTTAAATTTGAATATCCAAAAAAAAAAAAACACAAAATAAATATGGCACTCCTGAAAAATGACATCAGCCTTGTGCTTTGCAAGCCTCTGGCATCTTTCATTCATAGGACACTTACTGAGTGTCTTCCATGACCAGCTACGCCTCTAAGTGCAGGGGTATAGCAATGGAGGAAAAAAAAAAAAAAAAGAAAAGTCCTGCCTTCTGGAGTTTATATTCAAATGGGGAGACAAGAAATAAATGTATAAAATACTAATACATTAGATGGTGAGACTTGGTAAGAAAAATTAACAAAAAGAGAAAAATAGAGAATGTGAGTTGGATATTTACAACATTATTCAGGCGATGAAAGACTCTAAGAGGTGAGGTACTGAGCATGAATGTATGCGGCAGAAGATAATTCCAGGCAGAGGGATCAGAGGAGCAAAATCCATAAGGTTGGAGATATGTGCACAAAGGAAAAACAAAGCCAGTGCAGTAATAGCAGAGTGGCTATGCATGGGGAGAGAAGTTGAAGAGGTCAGATAAATAAATGGGGTGGGAATGGTAAGTGGCTCAGACTGTGAAGGCCTGTAAATTTCACGAATAGTGAACCTAAAAGTCACTGGAGGGTTCTGAGTAGCAGCCCTCTAGCTGATCTGTTGAGAATAGATCAGAGATGAGTTAGAGGTTGGGAGGATGGAGTACCAGCTACGTAATGATTGTCAAGGACACAAAATATTGAACTTTGTATGTTTCAAACTTGTTCTCCTTCACATATTATTTTAAAAATAAATTTCACTCCATTATCATAAAACAAATGTGTTCATTATGGGGAAAAATAGTAGCCATAAATGAAAAGGACAGAAAAATCACATAATTCCAACACAAACACAGATAAGATACTGGTGTATAACTTTCCAGTCCTTTCTCTCTCTGTCTCCTTACCTCATCTCTCTCTGCCTGTGTACATATGTGTATGTGTATGTGTATGTGTATGTGTGTGTGTGTGTGTGTGTGTGTGTGTGTGTTTTGATCTGTTCACTTTAAAAATGTAGGGACTCATACCAAATATCCCTTCAGAGAGGTGTTTATTCTGAATGCCATCAATACTTTAGTCACTGGTTAACTGCAAAATAGTAGTTTTGAACAAAATCAACCATCACTTAGTGATAATTCTTTATTTATTTATGTGTTTATTTATTTATTTATTTATTTATGTTTATCAGAAAGTATTATTTGAGAGAACTACATGGAACAATGTTAAACTAACATTACCAATTTTATGAGATACTTAAGTTGAGAATTATGTTACGAATTCTTTCAACTTCTTGTGATATGCTACCACAATCATCTTTCATAAGATAAACCCCCAGTGAAGTACTGAGCATAAATTAAGGGTAAATTAAAAAGTAAATTAAATTATCAATGGGCTGGTTGATTGTTGAAATTCAATAAAAATAAAAATGTTAACTAGTAAATGTCCTTGTTGTAATAAAGTGTGGTTCCAAAAGAAATAACAAATATATAAGTACCATTGGTTCTCTAGAATCCTTTCATTTTGAAGCATGCAAAATATATTTTATGCTGTAAATACAGAATAAAAATGTTTCATGTAGTCACATATTAAATAAGTAAATAAATAAGATGCTACAAAAAATATATGCTTTCAAATGAGGTCTACAAAATGTACCTCCAGAGATATAAAATGTTATAAAAATCATGACTGGCTTAATGGAAGTAAGTATTTATCAATAAAAATCAACAAACTTATGAAATTGGCCAACATTATGGAGAGTATACATTACTCTTCTGAAAGGCAACAGGGAATGGAATTGAAGAGAAAATTAAGAACCTCTTCTGTTAAAGCTTCCACAGAGCTTCATCATTTTCTCATATTGCTAAAGAGAGTATGGGAAAAAATGATGTAGATTTACAAGATAACAAGTTTTTTTTAAAGCCTATTGCTTTTTATTTGAAAGTTTACAGATACAAATAACTCACTGAAATCTATACTATGAATTCACTTATTCACTAAAGGACTAAGAGAAATGTGAGTCAACATGCAATACTCTGTTTACATATATGCCCACAAAAATAGACACACTGGAGTGTAAATACAAACATACAAGTGTATTCATAAAAAAACTAAAGGGGTATTTATCTGTAACTATTAAACATATGCATGTATGTATATATTTATATATCAATCTGGACACAGGTGAAATAAAGTCTATTCCTCTCTTTACCTTCATATTTACTTAACATTTAATTATTTAAAAGCAAGTATGTTCTGAAATATTTCTAGAGTAAATAATTTATGCAATGCTACACTAATAATAATTAATGAATGTGCATTGAATAAACATTGCTAGTAAGACAAATCTCATTGTATAATAGAATATTTTATTTCAAGGCAATATTTTTTTAATTAAAAAAAATCAATAAAAACCCCATTTTAAGAGAACTGCTTTTCTAAAATTCAAGTTGGAAAATATTTTCCTTGATTTTCTAAGATAGTTAAGTTGATTTCCAATATTTTGTTTTTCTGGTTTAAATAAAAAATTTATAACTAATATACTAGAGTAAGTTTTGTTTTGTAACTATGTAGTTGACCTTGGACAAGACGGGGGTTAGAGACACCGACTCCCCATGCATATCTTGAATATCTGCACATAACTTTTGAATATCTGCACATAACTTTTGACACCTCAAAATTTAATTACTACGAGTGTGTTGTGACAGATGACAAACAGTTGATTAACACATTTGGTATATTACATATATTATATACTGTATTCTTATAATAAGCTAAGCTAGAGAAAATACGTTTACAGTAGTTATTTTAAAATCTGTGTATAACTGGACCAGCAAGTTTAGGTGTTCTTCAAGGGTCAACTCCAAAAGAAAAAAAAAGTTAAGTAAATGATAAATTATATATAAATATAACACATATGGATGCCAATATACAATTTCATCAAAGTTACACATGAAAATCTTTATATAGAAAAATAATATACAAAACAATATATTAAGGGAAAGATACAAGAAGGGAAACATTAAAGTAGAAATTATTTAAATAATGTTTTCTATGGTCCTTAAATTTAGAGCTTTGAAGCAAATATTTAAAACTCAGGACCACTATTGGATTTCTGTCTATGTGGGCCTCAAGGGTGTTTCTAGGATACAATATGTATATGATCTCCTAAAACCTAGTGGGAGTGGGTAAAAGCACATGTAAAAACAGTCTATAATTAAAATGCATTTCCCTAGATACCTTGACTCAAACATTATCATGGGATATCATGGACTAAAAACAGAACTGTTCAGAAGTAACCTTGGAGAATATGATAGACTACCTTGAACTAAGACAGACACATCTCTGTGTCAGATGTAAAACGGGGACCAGAGAAATTAAGTGTCTAAGAATATGACATTATGGCACTTTCTCCAGGCAAAAGGTAACACTTTTTGATAGCAAACATGTCCCTTTATTATTTTCCTGGAAAGTACTAGAAAACAACTTATTTACCAATGAATATTTCAGCATCGTTTACAACTGCCATTTTAGAGCAGGTTTCTCAGCCTTGGCTCTATTGATACGTTGGGCTGGATAATTCTTTGCTGTGGGGATCTGTCTTGGGCATTGTGGGAAATCAAACAGCCTCCTTTGCCTCTACATACTAGGTACCAGTAACATCCACCAATTATGACAACCAAAAATATCTCCAGACATTACCCAGTGTTCCCTAGAAGGGTGGAAAAGAAGGGTAATAAAAAAGAAGTAACATGGTTTACCTAATTTGACTTAATATTTTCTTTTCATACATTTGGTTTTAATAAACATTTTATACTGAATCAACAAAAAGCAAAGGCCTTTAAACATCTCTGATTGATATTTGCTTCCAGGATAGGTTATTTTACCAGTGAATTTTCCTGCAATGTGAGTCAAGTTTTAGTTTTCCTTAATATTCCACTAAAAATGGACAGGAGTTTTAAATCCCTATTCATTATAATAAAGTGAGGGGGAAAAAAGGTGTGTGTGTTTAAAATTAATATTCATTAGAGAGTTATTCTACTGTGACTGGAAAAGTTAGTCTAACCATCAGAGTTCATGTATAATAATTACCTCAATAGCT
Organism: Rhinolophus hipposideros; assembly: GCF_964194185.1. NCBI lineage: Eukaryota > Metazoa > Chordata > Mammalia > Chiroptera > Rhinolophidae > Rhinolophus > Rhinolophus hipposideros. The sequence goes on along the minus strand of NC_138047.1, from coordinate 67,207,112 downwards.
CCTCTTTTGAAAAAATCTAACTTTTTATTTACAATAACGATAGCCAGAATAATGAAGTTAGAAGCATTCAAAATAAAAATTGCAATTATCCATGCTCACTGAAAGTCTTCAAATGTGTCTATAGGAAGCCAGACATCAAATTGTATTTCTCTTTGCAGGACATGACAAGAGTTAATAAAATGTGGCTTTGGATAACATATTTTCATTATTTTACACACATACACACACACACACACACACACACACACACACACACGAGACTTGTAACAAAGCTGGTGAACCTTCTACAGATTATGTCATAAAATTTCATGATAACTTACACAGAGGAATATTTTACCCACACTTTCAGTACTCTTCTGTCTCATGAGACATTTTATAAAAGAAAGATAATTGAAAAATAAAATTTCCCTACTTTTAAAAACACTTGAAATTGCAAAAGGGTTATGCCCTTCACAGCATTTTCTTCCCTTTTTGGCTCCCAAATTTCTCTTCTCGATGGAGTTTCTTGAGAAAACATTCATTTACTAAGTATTTTTATCAAAAGTAAGTTTTATCACCACTTATTGGACAAGAATGCTAAACCAAAAGCAATGTGTTAAGGACACACGGTTAGTTTCTTTTACACTTTGCTAAGTGATGTAAACAAATCTGAGAACTGTTCAGAGATCAGACATTAGTCCATTAACCCTTTGACATAAAATGGTGAACCATTAGGATTAATGATAGCAATGCTCCCGAAAAATCATACTCAGAGATTTATTAGTAAGATGAAATTTATAATCAATCATGTTAATCTCTACCAATCCTGAGTGAAATTTCTAATTTTAAACTCCTTCTAACTCATCTTACAAAAGTGCCTATTCTGGGTACATAGGGAATATGCAATAAATGATTATTGAATGATAGTCAATCATAGTGAGAAATCTCACACTTGTTTGTGATGAACAATGCTAAACATATTTGTGAAACTTTGAAATATAGTATATGGTTCCCTAAAAACAAAGGGAAGAAGAGAACAGTGGAGTAGCATGTCAGCAATGTTTCAATTACATGTAAGAAAAACAAATAGTGATTACACAGTATAATCATATTTCTTTCAACAGTACCCTAGAGTCGGTAAAAAGTGGTCATTTCCATACCCAAGATAACCAGGCTATGCAGGCAGAAACTTGCTGTTTTTAATTACAATGTATGCTTGTTAGAGGGCTATAAATATGCCTCCTGTCTCTACAGTTCTACAAAAACCCATACAGAAAACAGAGATGACTTCCACCCTACCTTTCTGAATCAGATGGCTAGAGCTGTGCTAATTCAACATTTTCCTATTTTAAGAGTTTCTATATTGGATTAGTAGGTGATGATATTAGAATTCAGCAATACAATTCAGTTTTGTTCATTGTTTATTGGGGTCTTCCCCAGTAGATATAGTTGGTAATAAAAAGATACTTCAGTCTCCATCAAGCGTAGTTCCGATTAAATAAATAAATAAATAAATAAATAAATAAATAAATAAATAAATAAATAAATAATAAATAAGACTTCAATGTTATAGTTCAGAAAGATAAAGGCAATATGATAAAATGATATTTTAACTCATTCATTCTCTAAGGCATTAAGCCATAATACCATCAAAATATGTTCAAGATTATCTTTTGTCTATTCCTCTTTTTATTAATAATAGTTTTAACTGGGAAGCCAGCAAAATAGTCCAAGTCAGAGAGTTGGTATTAACTAACTGGTTCTTACTGCACATCTCTATCCCCATCTGCCTCAAAACAAAATGAAAGCATCACTGCCTTTTTGTACCTTTCAGATGAAAATAACCACTCCCCTCCTAACACTATACCTGGTGGAGAGGTGTGGTGATAATGGAATCAGTCTCTGTTGTCAGACTAACAGGGAAGACACTACTTCTTGTGACACCAGGCCAGCTTTTATTCTCTTTATATGTCCATGTTGTCATCTGTAGAGTAGGGCAATGACAGGGCCTGCAATTTACAATTGTTATGGATACCAAATAAGATGAAAACACTATAAAGTAGGAGTTTTAGTTTTTTATTTACTGTGTATGCCCAGCATGTACATGAGTACTTGGTATATAACAGATACTCAACACATATTTTGTCATATGACTGACATGGCATTTACTTTAATGCATTGGAATGACTCGTTTTCCTGAATACATAACATGAGAACAAAACATGACATCTAATTAGCAATTGAGTACCCGGTTGGTACAATAGTGCTGCCCTCTAACTTCTGTAGTGAGAATGACTGACATACCCTACCTTTCTCTATTTACCATGTTGTGTTGACTCTTTATTAGTTACCATATTTTGACCAGTTTGAGAATATGATATTCTTTCAAGTTAAAAATGTACTTGTGCTGTTTTGTCATCCAGTCATATTTAATGATTGCTTTATTCTTATTAAATTTTAAGTCATTCTTAAATATTTGATGGAACTGAAAGGATTAAACTGGTTTCCAATGCAGCATGGTTGCTCATGCAATCAGACACCAAACGTGTCCTTGTCATTCAGAAATTAATAAAAGAAAACAGAAAAGTAAACAGAACATACGGAAAAGCACTAAGTGGGTTTATGTCTGATCCTCAGAGGTACTTAATGTGTTAGCATCTCTTCTCTTTCACAACAGAAATCTTTAAGATAATCCTAAGAATCAATAAACTCATAGCAGATCTTAAAATATATTATGTTTTTGAAATTATCACATTTCAAATCAGACATTTTTATTATGGTAATTATAACAACATTAAAAAGCACTGTGGATATAGACGTCATAGGAATGGCGGCAGTAAGGTGGTTTTCTTGAGTTCTCCTCTGGAACTTAGCACAAATTGAATATCTATAACCCATCAAAGGACTCTGCTCATCACATGGAACAGCTAAGAGACTCATAAGAGTATTACTTGAAGGTGGGCAAACTGGGGAAGCAGGAGGAGAAGGGAACAGAGGGGAGATGTGGCCTGCATCCCCGGCATCCCTGGTTGCAGAGACACGGGGGGCCCCATGAAGAACACAGACCACAAGAACCAGGAGCTGGGCTCTTTCCCTGCATCCCACAACTGATCTCTCCTGCTGAGACAGCATCATATCCAGCCTTTGAGGCAGTAACCTCAGTTTAGACCTCCAGCTGGGCCCTAGGTCAGACAAAGGAAGTAAACAATATTCCTGGGCCCCTCCCCCCACTCTCCCAATCCTATCCTGGCCCTTCCAGAGACACAAACTGGCCACTGAACTGAAAAGTAATGTCAGATTACAGAGGAGCAGTAGTGCTCAGGCTCCGGGAAAGACCTGGTTTGCAGCAGCTGCAATCCAGGGAAGAGGCTGGAAAGAGTATGACACTGCTGGGCTGGCAGAGAGAAGAATCCTCCATCCTCAGCCCCCACCTTTTCTGGCCTGCCAAGGGCAGGGCAATTACAACTGCAGCGACACACCCAGGGGTCAACAGCAGGTGGCAGAGGCAGCTCTGGGCTTCCAGCAGCTCAGAAATATCGTGCCCTACACACACACACACACACATACCCACACACACACACAAGTTCTAGCCACAGCAATCAGACAAGAAAAAGAAGTAAAAGGCATCCAAATTGGTAAGGAGGAAGTAAAACTGTCATTATATGCAGATGATATGACAGTATATAGAGAGAACCCCAAAGACTCCACCAAAAAAATTATTAGAACTGATAAATGAATTTAGTAAAGTAGCAGGGTACAAAATTAATATTCAGAAATCAGTTGCATTTGTATATACCAAAATTAAAATACCAGAAGGAGAAATTAAGAAAACAATCCCATTTACAATTGCTCCGAAGACTAAGATACCTGGGGATAAATTTAACCAAAAAAGTAAATGATCTGTACTCAGAAAATTATAAGGCACTGAAGAGATAAATTAAAGAAGATACAAATAGATGGAAACACATACCATACTCATGGATAGAAAGAATTAATATTGTTAAAATGTCCATATTGCCTAAGGGACTATGCAGATTCAGTGAAATTCCTATCAAACTACCAAGGACATTTTTTCACAGAAATAAAACATATACTCCTAAAATTTAAATGGAACCTAAAAGACCCTGGATAGTCTCAGCAATCTTGAGAAATAAGAACAAAATGGGAGGTATAACAATACCTGACATCAAATTATACTACAAGCCTACAGTAATCGAAACAGCATAATACTAACATAAAAACAGAAACATAGATCAATGGAACAGAACAGAGAGCCCAGAAAAAAAACCATGCCTATTTGGTCATTTAATCTACAACAAAGGAAGCAGGAATTTACAGTGGAGTAAAGACAGTCTATTCAATAAATGGTGATGGGAAACCTGGACAGACACATGCAAAAAAATGAAGCTGGACCACCTCCTTACACCATATACAAGAATAAATTCAAAATGGATTAAAGACTTATATGTAAGATCTGAAACCATAAAACTCATAGAAGAAAATATAGGAAGAAACTTTACAGACATTACCCGGAGTAAGATTTTTACTGATATATACCCTCATGCAAGGGAAGTAAGAGAAAAAATAAACGTGTTAAATCAAACTAAAAAGTTTTTTTTTCCCCCCACAGGAAAGGAAATCATCAATAAAACAAAAAGGGATCTTACTGAATGGGAGAAGATATTTGCCAATGATATATTTGATAAAGGGTTAATATCCCAAATTTATAAAAAATTCACAAACTAAAGTCCAAAAAAACCAAACATTCCAATTAAAAAATGGGCAGAGGACATATGAAGAGACATTTTTCTAAAGAGGACATACAGATGGCAAACAGACATAAAAAAAATGTTCAACCTCACTAATCATTAGAGAAATGCAAATAAAAACCACAATGGGATATCATCTCACGCCAGTCAAAATGGCTATCATCAATAAATCAACAAACAAAAAGTGCTGGTACAGATGTGGAGAAAAGGGAACGCTTGTGCACTGTTGGTGGGATTGCAGATTAGTGCAGCCACTGTGGAAAACAGTATGGAGTTATCTGAAAATGGAACTACCTCATGACCCAGCAATTCCACTCCTAGGTATCTATCCAGAGAAATCCCAAACTCTAATTCAAAAAAAAAAAAAAATTATGCACCCCTATGTTTATTGCAGCACTATACACAATTGCCAAAATATGGAAACAACCAAAATGCCCATCGGTAGATGACTGGATTAAGAAACTGTGATACATCTATACAATGGAGTATTATGTAGCCATAAAGAAGAATGAAATCTTACCATTTGCAACAATATGGATGGACCTAGAGAACATTATGTTAAGTGAAATAAGTCAGACAGAGAAAGACAAATACCATATGATCTCACTTATATGTGGAATCTAAAGAAAAGAATAAGTGAATGAACCAGGCAGAAACAGTCTCAGAGACGTAGAGGAAAAACTGAGGGTTGCTAGATGGGAGGAAGGGGTGGGGATAAAGGGAAAGGTGAGGGGATTGGAAAGCACAATCGGTAACCACAAGATTGCCACGGGGATACGAAAGTCAACTTGGGGAATGTAATGATTTTGTAGGATATCTGATGGACACTTGTCTCATTAGGGAGACCACCGCAGGGATGATGTAGATGCCTGATCACTGCACTGTACACCTGAAGCTGAAGCTGAACAATAATGAATGTCAACTACAATTACATATATATGTATTTATATATATATGCATTTAAATATATATGTATTTACAGATATATATGTATTTAAATATATATATATATGTATTTAAATATATATGTATTTACAGGATGTGGAATGCAGCATTAGGAATAGAGGCAGTGGAAATGTAATGGCTGTATGTGATGTCAGAGGGGTAGTAGATAGAAGGAGGGGGGTTATCACTGTGTGATGGATATGAGTGAAAAATGTCTAACTATTACATTGTTTTGTGCACCTGAAACTAATAAAAAAAATGTTAAAAAAAAAGCACTGTGATTATACCTGTATATTCTGGTAATCTCTACTCATCTGTGGTTGGTTGGCACATGGTGTTATATAGTTTTATGCCCCAGGGCCCAACACACTACAAGTATTTGTAAATATTTCCTAAATAAATAATTAAAAAATAATGTGAATCCATGCAAATTACGATTTCCTAGTAAAATTAGTTGAGAATATTTGTACTCAAACTTATATTCTGAATGTTCCACCTCCTTCTATTTTGTTGTGTTAAAATTAAATACAAAATGAAGACTGTACTTAAGAATTCCCTAAGAAGACAAAACCATTCAAGCTGTGTAAGCAAAACTACATTAATATTAATTCATGAACACAGATGGAACTTAGGTTATTTCTTGTAAATGTCTGTGACAATAAAAGAAACAAATCTTCTTTCTAAAAATGGTATATAAAATCACTTTTAACCAATTCCCTGCATTTGGGAGCCCCTGCTGTAATTACTAATCACTGTAAAGGGTAAATAATTATAAAGGGTAAATAATTTCCTCCTCTGTAAAATGAAAACAACAACAGAATTTCTCTTATTTTTGTTTTTGTTTTTGTTTAAGATTAGATGAGTTAGTACATATAAAACACTTAGAACACTGCTTGGCAGATAGTAGTACCTAATAAATATTACCCTTTATCCTTTTTACCTAGAAAAGCTACAGTACCTTGCATTTGCTCATGTTTATAATACTAGTATGTTTACTCACAATTATAATTACAAAAATAAAAGGCAGACATTTACCTTATTAGACTTTTAGGAATTTCAATATCGATTGTTTTTTAAAATAAGCATATTCTAGAACGATGTATTTGTGATACCTCCCTATTATAATAAGATTATCATTTTAAATTATGACAAATAAGCGTCAGTGATGTGAGAGTAGTGACACCAATACTATTCACTAGCATCAATGGTAAAGTATTTCTTTTACCCAGTTGTTAGTATACCAGCATTCTCCAGTAAGAGCTGCACAAGAAGGCTCAGTATGAGTAATGGAAAGTATAGTGGACTGAGAATTCAAAGATCAGTACCTTAATCTAAGTTCTGATCAACTTTCTGTTGAGATTTTGGACAAACAAGTCATTTAACTAAATCTATAAAGTCAGGAGGTAGAATTGGATTACTTAAAATCCATCCCCGCCCCCACCATCTTTAAAGATGACTGAGAAATCCTTTATAATATGTTCCTCTTTTTAAAGATCTAATAGGTTGGTTGAGATTATGAGTAGCACACATGAAACAACCACAGACAATTTTAAATATTCTGGTCCTCACCTAAGGCTACAGAGAGTTGGAATTTTAAGTATAGGCTCTGGATCCAGAGAGCCTATGCTTCAACACAGCCCCGTGATTTTCCTAGTAGTGTCATATAGAGCAAATTACTTAACTTGTGTATATGTCAGCTTCCTTAATTGAAAAGAGGGACCAGATAATAGTGGCTACCTCATAGACTTTTGTGAGAATTAAAATAATTAAACTATGTAAAGTCTTTAGAATAGCACTTCACACCTAGCAAGAGTAAAAAAAAAAGAAAAGAAAAAAAAATGTTAGCCATTTTTGAACTGCATACTGATTTATAGAAGATGGAGTTCCATTATGCCTGGAGAAGCATTATGTAAGGAATATGTTAGGGATGAGGTAGGGGATATGAAACATAGATTCTTCTTCATTTGAACAAGCTAAGAGAAAAGAAATAGCTGTACAAATTATGGGACTGAAGTGAGTAAATGCACTAACATTGGATTTGGTTTTCCTTTTCTGTGTTTTTTCTTATGGGAATTTTTCCACTGTACTTTTGATACATACCAAGTGGAAGAAAATGAAATACAAAATAATAGAGATTCTACATAACTAAACCTACATCCAAAATATTTTAAGATCAGGCATTTTATTTCAATAAAATATATGAGGTATATAGTATAACTGAAAAAAGAAAAACAAAGAAAACCCATGCCATAGTCCAATTAGCTGAATTAATTATTCCTCCAGTAGGAATAATTTTGTATAAATAGCAAAGAAAAATAAAACAAATATTTATAAATTTAAATATATTAAATATTATCAAGTTCTTTTTAAAAGATAACTTTTAAATAATTGGATTTTCTCTTGTTATATATATAGCATACAATCAGAAAAAAACTTTATTTAAAAAAAATTACTTTTTCCCCCCCAATTGAATCATTATTGACATTCAAAAATGGCAATTCCTATAAGCTTGCCTTAAGCAAAAAAAAGAAAACAAAAAAATTTCAGAGAAAAGCTATATCCTTTCTCTGGCCTCAAATTATGTTTTGAAACATTCAAAACACAGAAGACAAACATAAAATAACTGCAATCTCAGTCAGATACACATTTTCTTAAACAGCATCATTTTCTTTTTTGAAATGAAAAATCTAGGCATTGGGTTTACCATTCAATTCCAATAGACTATGATCTCAGAATGAGTGGTGGAAATGGAGCACGTGGGAAGGAGGAGTTAAAGCAACTGACTTCCCCAGGGGAAAGAAGGAAGGTAACTTTGTCAACATGAAAACTGGATCTCCAGAAAATAATAACTAATAATATTTGCTTGAAGAAGTTTCCTCATTTATGGAAATTTAATAGCATGTCCCTGGTTAAGGGCTGATTTGAGTAAATAAACAGAATCTGTAGATTTATAAGCATGGCTCCCTTAAAATTGTCACACTGTTGGTATATAAAATGAAAGTGTTTCATAGATGAAACATTCCTCCTGCTGTGTGAGGTAACACCATAAAACCTCACTTGGAGATCTGACTTACTACTCTGGATCAAAGAACAGATATTCAGTGAGGATAAAAGAGCTGGAAGAGCTGCCCTCAACATCCCAGACCAGTCCCTCTTTCATCTGAGCTTAATTTCCAGAACTTTGAAACATTAGTAAAGATTGGTATTGGAGTAAGATCTATGATTTGTGTTAGTCTGATTTGACAATCTGATTCACTGTGTTATCTCACAAGCTATTGAATATTCTTTTTTCATTGAAAACCAACAATAAATTTCCAATGTATATACAGCATTCTACTACTAGATGTTTTTTACTTTCTAAATCAAATTAATAAAAAAGGTGTTTTGTTTGTGTTTTTTTTTATGCTTTGTAAAGCTTGAATTCTGATAAAACATTAGAAAAACAATAACATGTGATATGGGTTTATGCAAATAAAATTTTACTCATATTGTATTTGCATTACTGAAATGGGTAAGACAGTTTTCAAAAGAGTAGGTATTACCTTTCAGGATCTTATTTTTAAAATTCATGTGGCTACACCCAAATGACAGCTAACTAATAGAAATCTACAAAAATATTTCATAAAATAAAGTTGTATAAAAACGGTACTAATAACATAAATGAACTCTAAATCTACATTAACACAGTAACTTCTTAAAATATATACACCATGATGTAAAGAAAATTAAAATCTGTGTAGCATTATTTATTGCCAAATGAAATTACTTGCTCTTTCAAGTTCACTCTGATATTCTTAGTTAAAACAGTACACACAAATCTCTTTCCAGGTCAGAAATCCTGCCATCAGTATGAAAAAGAAACTTCTATGGAGAGCCTAAGTAGGGTGGCGTGACATTTATTCACTCTCCTGGTCATTAGATTAAAAAATATATTAGTACATAAGCCTTCCAGATTGTTCATCAATGTTTAAGCTACTGGTTATTCACCCTTACAGAGATGAAAGAACGCCTCATTGTGCTCTTGAGTCTTAAATTTTAAAAAAGTTGGAAATTAAAAAACAAACAAACAGAAAACTAAATCTTCAAGGGAAGTACGGCAACAATTTTACCCTTGCTGCAATACTTGTTTTTCTCCATCAGAATCCATTTAGCATTCATTTGTCAATGTTCTTCCTTTTTCTTCATTAGAAAGCTCATGTTACCTACATACTTACTCCTTCTTATCAAGTTCCTTTTTAAAAAAACATAATTTTAAAATGAGGGTTTTCTCATTTCATGTGTGTGTTCATGCGTATATAATTTGACCATAATGCTTATAAATTAAAGATGAAATAAGTAGTTTTCAGGTGTTAGGAACAGTCACTAGAAACTATTTTATTGTCATCTGACACTCCTGTTCATAAACCTCCTGTATGTGTATTAATATACGGCATTCAAAGACAAAAATAGAAAAGTGGAAAAAAACTTTCTCAAAATAGAAAGAAAACAGTCAACAGATATATTCAATGTTTGATTTTGGGTGAAAAATAACAAAAATTCTTATATCTGCCCCCCATTTTACAGCCTATTCTACTCTTCTTCAGTACAATTAATGGTATAAACTTATTATGCAAATTCAGATACTCAACAGACTCTTGGAAGGCATAGGGCATTCTATCAGCTCTTAAGGCATATTAATAAAAGAATAAAAGTTCTTTTCAATTGAGAATATATATGTCAATGTATCCTTAACATATGGACTTCTTTCAACTATACATAGCAAATGAAATTGAGTTTGAAATATATGAGTTACTGTTGAAGTATTTTTTGAAAATTGCAATGGTGATTGCTGATACCAAAACCCAGCAGCAAGACAGAGATTTTTTAGAAAGAGTGATTATACATAAGAAAATAAGATACGATAGAATTATATTTAGAGAGTCCTGTAAGGACAAATAGGCACAAAACACAACATAAAAAGCATCCCTTTGTTAAATTTTGTCATTACTACTTCTAGCAGTAAGTTAAATGTGGAAAAAGAAGTATATTTTGTTTTCTAAATAAATATTTAAAATAATATCAAATTTTGGTAATTATGAAAAATGATAGAATTCCGACCACTTTAGCAAGGGGATTTTTATGTGTGTCATAATAAAAATCATATGTGTAAAATAAAATATATTTATTTTAGAGTCATTAAAAATCATTTTAAACACAACTATGTCATAAATCTAACCAAGAATGATAAGTTGCCTATATTTAAAAATATTATAAATAAGAACAGTTAACATGCATATATTTCAGGGCACTAAAAATTAAATTTTCAGAATGATTTAAAATGCAGATAAAATATGTGCTAACAATTATTAAAATATCTAGCAAAAGTATGCATGGTTTTCCTTCTAAGTACTTATCTATATTTGAATAAATAATTCTTACTATTGTGAAATCATATCCTTAGCTCATATATTACACATCTTAGACAGGCATTAACATAGTAAATGTTCATCATCATAATAATCTCTAGTCCATAATGCAGATTTTAGGAAAATTCAATATTTAATAATGTATAACACATATACTTAATGCAATTATCTCTACATTTGCATATAGAGATATATTACATACATAAAATATGTAATTTTGCAGTCATGCAATCCACCAGTACTCTGAAAACAGAAAAACAAAACAAAATTCTTCCTTTTGATTTGGAACATCTGAGCACCCTCTATAGCTTTGACTTGTTAGAAGTTACATGAACTTGAGAAAGTCACTCAACCTCTTCAAATTCCACTTTTCTTATTTGGAAAACAAATATAATTAAACTTGTTCATCTCTTAGTTTTAGTTAGTGACCGTCAGAGTATTTCAGACAAACATGTAGGCATAATGCTGAAGCATAATGTTTCCTTTCATCAAGACATACTGATGTGGCACTACTTGCAACAGTCATATATACTCTGATGTCTCTTGCTTCTTCTTGGGGAATGGTTATCAACTTTAGTTTTGTTACATGCTGGAATATAGCACAGTAATTACAATGGTTCTTACACACTTTTCTAAAAACAATGACAATGCCCCCATGTTAATTCCTGTTTTTAATTCACTTTTAACGTAATCAAATAAATACAAAACATTTCATAGTTAAATTGACAGATTATATAATAACATTGTGAGAATGTCTGAATATTTATCTCCATGAAAATAAAATTATTAACCTGTAAACGTTCACTTGTGTATGTTCAGCCCAAGTTCCATTAAAATAAATAAAATGAAAATAAAAAGAGAGTTTCCAAGCAAGCAGCACTGAAATGTCTTACTGCTGTTGAGAAATCGTAAAATTGTACCTTATGAGGTAGGTGTCTTTTATTGGTCTATATTGACAGTTTCTGCTACATAGCTTTTGAGGCAAAAAGTAACATTATTGACTTAATCGAATTGCTAATACAAGTTTTTGGTTATTTTTCCTCTGCATCTTAGTCAAAACATCTTTCATTGAATTATTTCTTCTTCAAAATGATATTGACCATTCAAGTTGACAAATATCTTTACCAAAGTGCTTTACTGTAGGTGATTAAATTTCTTAAATTATCCACATTTGAAGATTTCAAATATAAAATAACACAGTAACAAGAAAGAGATAAGAATAAGATAGAAGAATAAACTCCAGAAAACTGTTAGAGAAACAAAGAGGTTTTGGTATCTTAGATCATAAAAGGGTAATTCAAGGGGCAAAGTCAACAAGGACACATACAATGTTTGCATGTAAATAAATACATTAATAGTTTTATTTTAATACCATAGTTTAAACCCAGTATTTTATCATATATGCTATATGTTACATAATGATTCAAATAATTTTAAAATGTTGATACCATATTTCTGAATGATACCACCATTAGCCATGATTAATTCATCACCTCTCTGAAAAATAGAGAATTCAGTAAAACCTGTTTTCTTCTAAGAGAACTAAGGAGTTGTCAGGTTCTTCCATTACCCTGCCCCCTACCCACAACATGGGGCCACTCTCTGGTTCCATCATTTATCCATGAAATAAACCAACATTTAAAAGTACCTCGCTGCCATCTGGCCATTTGATAATTAAAGTGAACTATTATTGAAAATTAAAAAACAGGGACACACCAAAATCAGTTGATGAGGCCAAGTCCAGAAGTCAGGCTTTCATTTATGACACACTGAAGAAACTTTCCTCAATAAAAAGTCCATATCCAATAAACTTTCTTCACTTGTTTAGACATACAGTTTTTTGAGTGTCTGTACTTAGAATAAGACATCATTATTTATTCCATCTTTGATCTCAGTGCAAGGAAATAAATAGAGATAATTTAGTTCTTCCACAGACACTGTTCCACTAACATGGAAGAAACTAGAAACATTGTTTTCAAACTTACCCAATATGCATAGAATATGTGGTGAAATTAAATGAGGACTATAACCAAAGTGACAAATGACATGGATGACAAAATTGAACAAAAAATATGTACTGCCAAGTGGAATATTACATTCTAGAAAGCCGCACAGAGATAATTTTTAGATAAATGTCTACTTCTGTTTTAAAAATACATTAACAATAAGGTAATAATACGTCAGTTGCAACTTCATCCATCAATATTTTATGAAATTTGGTACAAATGCAAAACGTGTAAAATATCTGTAATAGAAACATTTCTGTATTACATACTCTAAGCTATAGTTAACATGTAATAATGGAAAATTGATTATATTTAATATTTAATATGTCACCTATTCATGATACATTCCTTTTGGTCAAATAATGATTTAACCTAGGTTGAAATATGTACTGGTTTAAATAAACCTTCAGTGCATGTAGGATTCCACAGGGCCTTGAAAAGAAGAAAACAAAAATAAATAAATGAATGACATCAAATTAATAAAACAAAATGAAATGAAATTTAATATGAAGACATAAAATGTTTAAACACTTAAATAAAAAACACACAAACCAACATAAAACTATTGTATTTATGGTTTTATAAGTCAAAATTGTTATTAAATTTTATTAAAAATATTTATATTAGTGATGCTTACATGCTTCCAACTGCCAATTAGATACTATGAAACACAAGGTAAAAGAGGGAAGATTCATGGACTAAATTCTATTATTTCCACGGTTTTGTAAGTAGAGTTAAAAATAACAATGATACTTCAAGAAAATTAAATAATCGAGAAATAGGTATGTCTCACATGGTTCTTCTCCTAATATTTTTGTAAATCATATTTAGTTACCACAAAGCTCCAACAGAACCTTGTCAATCTGCAGCAATTATTATTATTATTTTTAAATCTCTATACTTTATTGCAGTTTTAAGTGATAGGAAACTAACACATTTAAAAATCTTTCATTTAAAAAAGGAAACAAAAATCAAAAATCTCCTTTGTTCAGATAATACAGATAAAAGGAAATGCAGGATCCAAGAAGTACAAAATATGGTATCTACCCCCAAGGGATGTAGAATTTAATTTGAGAGATATAAATGAATATAAAAAAAGGTGAGCCATACTACAAGATGATAGGTTATATATGTGGATATGTAAACAAAACAAAACAACAACAACAACACACACACACACACACATACATATCAGTATGCACAAGAACTGATCATATATAGTACTGACAACTATAAGATAGTACGTTTTATATAGGACTGATTGATAACTGCTGAAGTAGTTCTATGATATGAAAGACCAGTCCTACTTTGGGTGGTCAAATCAAGAATATGAGATTAGATCTTGGCCCAAAAAGAGAGGTTTATTAAAGGGGAGGGGTAATCCAAACAAAATTGTTAAAAACAAAATAAACATATTAAAACACTAAACAATAGAGACAAGATATAGTAATGTATGTTGGAATATTTTAAGTGAAATAAAAGGTTTATGTATAGGAATAGTAGGAGCTAAAATTGCATAAATAGGGAAGGAAATAATTCTAGCAGCCATAGATGCTTGTTTGAGGAATGTAAAATTTATGTTTTAAGCTCAGTGAAGACATTAAGAGAGAGTTTTAAAGTAGAAATACAACACAATGTAAGCTATGTGGGTATTTTATTTGTTTGTTTGTTTTGTTTTTTTTTTGCATATTTATTTGTGGTGTTATAGAGATTAAAATGTGTAAAGGTTGGAGATAGGAAGATAAGACCAACACCAACATGAACTCCTAAAGCAGCAAGCAGTCTTGTAAGATGACTGTTCTTTATAATATGATTTTCCGTGTCAAGATAATTGTTTCACATTTGTTAACAGTTGACCCTTTACTCAGGTTACAGCTCACGTTGCAACTTCCTGAGAAAGGTCTTTCCTGATGAGTCTTTTCTAGGCACAAGATATCCTGTTCACCTGATTCATCTCTTAATCTCATCTTTTTCCTTATTTCCATCATGTCTCATATAACTGTGAAATTTTCTTACTTAGTTTTATCATTTATAGTCTGTCTTCATCCACTACAATACGAGGTTTATGGAGAAAGGAAACTTGATCATTTCTCATCCACTGCAACAATTTCAATGCCTGGAATACCCTCTTTTTCTACTTGTATTTTTTAAATGACTGTATAAATGAAAAGGGTGAAATATCATGTGACAAAAGGAACCACAGGTCTATAATTCTATGCTATACATAGAGGCAAGAAGTATGTATTAGCGAACCAAACATGTTCTTAAAAAAAAAAAAGTCTGCAGAATCATTAAGACTAACAAATAAACATTTAACAGACACTCAGTGTTCAGTTCCTGCTCCCCAAATGCTAGTTAAACCAATATGAAAAAAAGTGGGAATATACTTTTATATTTTACTTATTTTAGAAATGAGGAATTCTGCTTTCCACAAAATGGAGGTTGCCACAGTAGCCTAGCCCATATCACAAATCTAAACCTATGTCAGCCCACACTTATGGGAAACACCTCACTATTTAGAAAAGATAACATACACCAACCACAATCCTCCAGCTCAGCTTTAAGCTCATTCACCTTATCCTAGAAAACATGCCTTGAAAGCCTCACCAGGAAATCTGCGACCTCCTACTCCATCATGGTCTATCTTGTGCTGCTGCTTCTAATGATGGATAAAACTTGCTCTTGCCCCCAAATCCCTCGGGATGAGTACTCCACTGCTTGTGCAGCACTGCACTCAACAACACATGGGCTTTTTTTGCTTGAATGAAAGATATCAAACTCATTACTAAATTGTACATTTTTGTCATTTTACAGATTGATGACAAGGATGGAGTCTGAAGATACTGGCTGAAGATTATGGGATGGCTCCTAGATGCAAGTGAAGGTCCCCATGGAGCCTTTTTTGGGCCCCTACCTCTCAGGATCACCAACAACCTTCTCTTGGATGAGCTCCACTTATTTTGCCTTCTGAGCTCTTTGAGGTTTTTTTGTTCTAATTCTCTGAGTTGGAAAATTGGGGTGTGAAAGACTCCAGATTTTCACAGTGAGACTTATAGGTCTCAGGAACTATGCACAAGCAGCCAATAAGTCAGCCTGAATTAGGAAGCATTATTTCAACAAGGGAAAATAATGTATACCTAACAATCTAAAGAAAGCAGGGACACACCTCCTGGGACTCTTGCCTTTTTTCTGATAAAAAAATATAAGGTATAAACAACCGTTCATTCTTAAAACATTGGCAAGAAATAACCAAAGATAATTTAGAATTACAGTGGCCATTTGGGAGCTTTTATATCCTAGACAAGATATATACTTATGAAGAGCCCTTGATTGTGGGGGGGGGGGGGGGAAGAATGGGATACTTTCTTTGCTTCTGAATCAAAAATTGTGCCTCTTATCAATTAATTGCCAAAAGCCACCACATAGTTAAAAAAACAGAAATCTAAAAAATCTGACACACTCCATACTTTGACTCTAACCCTGAATGTACACCCTCCTCTTACTTCCCCTTTCCTAACAAATCTGAGACTCTCAACTTGTTGTTGGATCTCCCTTTCCATTCTGAAGATCTTACCATTCAATTCCCATCTAAAATTCAGCCAATAGAAAATTTAAGAAAAACAAGGATGCCCTTAAATTTATTCCCCAAACAACTTTTACACCATAGTCCAAGGGTGAAATATGAGCAATAGTAAAAGGCTTCCCTGAACAAAAGGAGGATCCTCAAAAATTTACTGAGGAATTTAGAATCTTGATTAATGCATATGACCCAGGAATCCCTGACCTTTCACAATTAATATACATTCTGGTGGGTCCAGAAAAAAATCTGAAAATGGTTAGAGAGGCAGAGTGGACGAAACCTAAAGAGGAAGCCAAAGACACTAGATGAGTTTGTAAAATGGGTCATTTCTTCAGGGTCATTCCCAGAATATTTCCATCAAGACCAAATTGGACTCTTGTTCAATCTTTTAAACAAAAAAAAGGATAAATCAGCAGCAGATTTTAGAAATAGATTTGAATCTTTATTTCTAAGACTCACGTTTTACTAAAATAACTTGCTCAAATCAACCTGCCCTAACTGTCCCTCTTTATGAGCAGCCTCTTTCCAGATCTTTCCAGTATGATCCAGTATACCAGACCAGAATGGGAAGTCATGACTATTGATCAAGTTTGTATTCTGGCTGAATATTCTGAACGTACTTTAGAATTAGGAAAAAATGAAAACAAAAAGCAAAAAACAAAAAACAAAAAACGAAGCTACCAAATTCATGGCCCTCCAGTTCCAAGGGACTCAGCCATCAAACAAGCCATCTTATCATTTTAAACTTCCAGGGGCCCCACCTAAACAATCCGGGCCCCAAGGCTCATGTCACATCTCTGAACAGACAAGATATTGAAAAAAAAACAAAAACAAAACTGTTCTCAAGGAAAACAAATGCTAAGCCTATCTTCCAGACTTCCAAAACCATCTCAATGATGGGGCTCCTAAGGAAATATACAAAAATTGCTTCTTGTAGTCACTCTAAGTGAACATGGTGAAATTCAAATCAAAATAAGTGGAGAAAGATGTACAGGTTGATTAGACACAGGGGATAAAGCAACCTATCCCCTCTGAGTGGGGAAAAATATATATATATATATATATATATATATGTATATATACACATATATACATATGTGTGTATATGTATATATATGTGTATATATATGTATATGTGTGTGTGTGTGTGTGTATATATATATATATATATATATATATATATATATATATATATATATTTCTTTTTTTTTAAATAAGACACAAAGAGACTACCCATCAAAATAGGTCCACAGGACTTTAGGACCAGTCTGCTACAATCATGCTTTTCTACTCTGTGATTCAACCACTTTGAATTTAATCAGCTGAGATCTCTTATCTAAAGTATAAGAGCACAAATTTTACTCCCTATAGAGAAATAATCCTTGAATTCCCTGACCAACCTGAATCAGAATTATTGTGTGCTCTACAATTTGCTATAGATAATACTGAAAATGAGTGACCCAATTATACTCTAGAGTTATCTGAAGTTCCCCAGACTCTCTTGGCAACTTTATCAACAGACGTTGGAAAAACCAAGAGTGCTGAACCCATAAAAATCCAAATGGACTCTACCAAACCCTTGCCAAAATTGCCTCGATATCCATTAAAACTAGAAGCTATGCAAGGACTCACCCCCACTGTCAAATTTTTAATTTTTCAGGGGATATTTTTCCCTTGCACCAGCCTTTGTTAACACTCCCATTCTCCCAATTATATAGTCAAATGGACAAGGATAACAACTTGTCCAAGATCTAAAGGTGATGAATAAAATTGTGATTCCTCATTTTCTGAGGATACCCAATCCAAAAAGCTTATTATTACAGGTCCCACCATATCCTAAGTGATTTACAATGGCAAACTTATGTTCAGCTTTCTTTAGCATTCCTGAGGTCCTAACAGCCAATGTTTATTTGCCTTTACAAGGAACACTTGGCAATATACTTGGACTGAATACCTCATGGATTTACTTAAGTTCCCACCCATTTTCCCAAGCCTTCTATCAAATTCTAAGCACCCTATAATTCCCACAGGGGTCCTAATTTTACAGTATGTGAATGATCTCTTGCTATGTTCTCCCATTCAGAAAGCCTTTAAATTAGACTCTATATATTTACTCCAATAGTTGGCAAACAATGGTCACAAGACCTCAAAGGAAAACCTTCAGTTTTGAAAACAGGCTATTCACTATTTAGGACATGACTTAAGAGTTCAGGGGATTTCACTTTTTCCAAAGCATACAATTAACACAAAACTTTCTAAAACCTAATACACACACATACACATAGATACACACACATACACTAAACAAACAAATAAACAACTTAGAGGGCTTTTAGGTCTGGCAAGATATTGCCAGCATTAAGTTCCTAATTTTTACTTGACGGTTCCCCTTTAATGGACTCACCAAAACCTCCACACCAGAACTACTACCATGGAAAGACAAGCATGAACAAGTATTTACTGACCTTAAAAGAGCCCTCCAGGAACTCCCTGCATTGGGCCTACACAACTATGACAAGGCATTTACCTTATCCGCCCATAAATGGAATAATCAGGCTTTAGAAGTTTGAACTCAAGACCAAGGTGGAAGAATGAGACCTACTGCATATTATAGCATGCAGTTTGACTCACTAGCTAGAGCTTACCCAGTCTTAAGAGGACTACAGCTGCAGCTAAATTAGAAGTCTCAGCAGAGCTAGCCTTAGGAAATGATGTACATCTCCAAATACCTCATGCTGTTAAGAATCATCTAAACTCAGGTCTAACTCAACATCTTTCCAAGTAGACTCATTACTTACGACCTCCTATTTTTATCTTCATCTAACATACATCTTAAATGCAACCTTAAATTAATCCTGCTACCCCACTTTCCTAATCAGGTAGAGGAGAATAGTTTAACTGTGAGATATTTATTTTCCAATTAGTTACTCTATGTCTAGATTTAAAGCATATATTCCCACATAATCCAGATTTAATTCTATGTGTGGATGGATCCTATACCAAAAATAAGCAGGGAAAATATTAAATTGGTTATGCAGTCACTACTGAATATGAGTTAATTAAACACAGACTTCTCCTACAATGTAATTCAGCACAAAAGGCAGAATTATTTGCCCTGACTAGAGCATACATAATCATTCAAGAAAAATCAGTCAACATTTACACTGATAGCCACTCTGATATGGCACATGATTTTTGAATGTTATAAAAACAAAGAGGCTTTCTAATTTTAAGTGGAATTCCTATTAAAAATGGGGTAAGAAGTAAAAGAACTTCTTTCTGTCATTCTACTCCCTTCTAAACTCACTATAATTAAGATCAAGTCTCACACTAAAAGAATCAAGTCCAAATACCAGGGAAATGCATTGGCAGGTTTTCGTGCCAAAGCCAGTGCATCCAGAGATTGATAAAATCCAGTGCATGGTTCAAAGGCCCATTAATTTTCTAACTTAACCTCACACATCACAACAAATTATTTTCCCTCCAGGGGAACAGCAATAGTGGAAATCAAAGGTTTGTATATTCAATGAGATCTCCAGTCTCTGGAGAGTCAGAAAGGCCGCCTGGTTCTCTGAGATTTCCTCAAGCTGCCCTTAAGCCATATCTTATATTTCATGACACACTAAGGGACAGAAAAACATGATCCAAATTAAGGGACAGTATGCATGGGGAAATTTCTGTAAGGCTACACCTACACTTTAATTGGTGCAAGATCTGTGCAACTCATAATCCTGGTAATACAAGTTTCAGGTAGAATAACTCTACCCCACATGGGACCACTTGAACATTTGCAACTGGATTTTATTCAATTGCTGTAGCACAAGGTTATCAATATGTACTAGTCATTGTTTGCTTCTTTTCTGGATGGGTGGAGACCTTTTCTTGTAGAAAGGCCAATGCGTCTATTGTTGCAAAACAAAACAAAACAAAACAAACAAAAATTAAAACAAAAAAATAAACTTTTAGAAAATTTTATCTCATCTTGGGATATACCTAGAGAATTTCCATGACTGAGTGAACTATTTCACTGGACAAATTGCACAGGCCCTCAAAAAGATGCCCTATACCATGTAACATTACTATTGTCCCAAACAACCTTAACCATCAGGAAAAGTTGAGGAAAAAAATGGCATCGTTAAACTTGAACTATCAAAATTTTCAAAATCCACAGAACGCCCATGGCCTAAAGATTTACCTTTAGCCCTGTTAATTATACAAAGGACACCATATAGAATTCACAAATTAACTCCTTATGAAATGATCACAGGAAGATCCATGTCTCTATAGTCAAACCTCATATTGACACTTCTCTCATTTATCTAGAAATGGTACAATATTGTAAATATCTTATGTATTATCTAAAGCATATTTCCAACAGGTTAAAGAAGTCTTTCCTAATCCGGATTCCAAAATCTTTTCCTTCTCACAACCTGGAACTTGGGTCACCTGAAAGAGACGTAAGAAAAAAAATAAATCTGCCTTTGAGCCTCCGTGGAAGGGATCCTGTCAAGTGTTCCTCACCACCAATGCAGCAGCTAAGCTTCAGGGCATCAGGCCTTTGATCTGCACCTCTCAATTGAAGAGGGCACTACCCGATTCCAAGTCTAGCGCTCTCACCACTGGACTTCCACTCAAGGCAACATGAAGTAGACTACTTCCACCCAAGGTGCCAGATCATAACTCCTTACTTTAACCTCAAACATATAACCCTTCCCTTTTCTCCTTTGTTCCTTGACTTTGGCATTGGCCTGCAAAGGTAATGCTGTCATCCATATCACTCAAGACATTGCTAAGAAGGTAACCTTTCAGACTGCAGGACTTGTCATCAAAAACTGATTTTTCCATGATGTTAAATATGCCTACGTTATCCCTGTGACCAATTTTTCTTCCATTCCCAATGTCACCATAAACTCAATCAACTTCCCCTAGAAGTTACTTACAGAGTCCACTCTTACAGTCAGAATGTTTTGTGCCTTGCTTTAACCTCTTTCCTGTCATAACTGTATGACCTCAGACAGAAAGGAATGCCTTTAAAAACATCAGTACGTGCTCACCACCCTCTTTTTATAATTATCTAAATACAAATTTCCCCTGCCATAAAACTGCAAATTTTTCCATAGGCACCCGCCTCTGCAAAGAATTTAGAAATTTTATTTTAGAATAGATTATCTTCCAAAACTTGATGAAAACCTAACTGATCCATACTTCATTGGGCAAATGGAAAATTCCCAGTGAATGAATCCATTGATAACACTATTTTAATGGGAGTAATGTGTGCCCTAACAGGTTTTCTTTTTCTTTTTCCTTTTTTGTGGCAATTTTAAGGAAAGATGTTCTTGGGCCTATGAATGACCAAATGAGTGGCACTTAACCAGAGAACACCATTTGCATTATCTAACTGTACCCCTAAGTTTTCACAATCAAACTGAGACTTCTCAGTGGTCAACTCCCGTCATTTTGCATTATTGAACCAAACAGGAATTACCAGGAGGCAGTCATGATTCAAGATTCACTTCCTCTAGCAGATCCCTATTCCTCTGGCTAGATGTACGAGCAAATGAGGCTCTGATCAGGAACCTCCCCTTAACTCTTGAAGTTATCACAGAATCTGATGTCAAAGCAATAGCTGCCCAACAAAAGTCCTTAGACTTTCTGACCGAAGTTGTTCTTTTTAATAGGATAGCCCTTGATTATCATTTAGCTGAGCAAGGAAGTGTGTGTGCTGTGTCCAATACCACTTGCAATACTTGGATTAACCCCTCTGGGGGAGTTGGGATTCAGTTACATAAGATTATGGAACAAAGCATTTGGCTTAAGAAAGTGACTCCTTAAATGAAGTCTCTGATTATTTTTTTTTCATTTTTTTAAATCTTAGTTGATTTGGATCACAGGGAGCATAGCTTCAGAGTGTCCTCCAAACGTTCGGCATTATCCTCCTTATAGTCATTCTAACAGTCTTCCTGGTGCATTGTGTTCTCTCAAAGGCTTTAAATGCCTGCATGCAGCTGCTGGCAACTAGACAAATAATCTCCCTAGAATCTCCCTAGAATGCCAATCATGAGATGAAGAAAATGGTCAACTCAGGGACAGATACCTCAATATCTTAAGCTATGATGTGCAGTCTGAGATACAACCTGACTCCAAAACCAAAAAAGTGTGGTAGCTCAGAATGGCACTAGGGCTTTAAAGTTCGATCAACACTCTAAGTACAATTCTCAGTAAAATTGAGAGTATTGATCAGAAGTGGGCAATGGAGAAAGGAAACATGTGCATTGGGACCCACAAAATGAAGGTGGCCCAACTCACCTCACAAATCTACACCTAGGTCAGCACACCCTTAGGGAAAAATACCTCACTATTTAGAAAACCTAACAAACACCAATCACATAACTCAGCTTTATCTGGCTCACCTTACCCTAGAAAACAGGACCTGTTAGCCTTAGCAAAAAATCCCCAACCTCCTAGCCAATCATACACCATTTTTCATTGCTGCTATTAATGCTCTATAAAACTCACAAATCCCTCAGGTTGTAGAGTGTGAGGCACCGCATTCCATAACCCATGGACTGTTTTCCCTTGAAAAAAAGAGTAGCAAACCTGTTACTAAATTGTATTCTTTTATTTATGTATTTATTTTTGGTCAGTTGACAACTACATTTTAAGACTCCTGACGGTCATATTTTTAATAAAACTCTAATCTAGGTCCACCTTTTAACATTCTAAAAAAATGTTAGGAAAATGAACAAGAAAAAATACCATACGTTGAATATGTTGAAGGACACAAATGTCGCTAAATTATAGAACACTAACATTTCTCTTATCACCAAAGTTTGTAATATTCTAGTACTTGTCACACAGTGAGGACAAAAATTCCCAATAGTTGTCTGAGTTGTCTGCCATTTTTAACTAGTAGAACACAAAGAGGACTGCAAAGAAATAGTAAAGCTGAGCTAATGAGAATAAATTGTTCCCTGTGAGTACTTGTAGAGACAACAGTAATTTGAAAAATACAATTTTCTTTATGATTAACCACTCTGGGGATATGGTCAATTAAAAAAAAATTCAGTTACAAAATAGATAATCTTGGGCTTTAAAATATAACACATTCAATATAGTGTCAAATTAGAAAAAATAAATAAATAAATAAAATAAACTCCCAATATTGAATATGTGCTTTCAATAGTTATATTTTAGAAGTGTTTTAATTTTATTTACTCCAAAATTTTCAAGTCATTTTATTTTTCATGAAAGTAGTACTTAAAATTAAATACAATGTACAAACAAAATTTCATATCATTATGTCATTGTTGGGGAGTTTTCTTTTTTAAATAACACTTCTACACTGAAATTACAAATTTATTACTATAAAGTCACATATGTTTATTGCAAAATGTGTGAAAAGGACATAAGCAGAAATAAAGATATAAAATGCCATATGCCACACACACAATCAGAGGTGATCACACCACCTTTTGTATATTCATTTTCCTTTTTTTTTACCCAAAACATAGAGTACATTGTTTTTTTTTTAAGTTACTATACTTGCTATTTTCCCCACACTTAATGACTTCTATCTTTCCATGTCAATATATTTTCATTTTATCGAACAGCTATGTTAATTCAAATTTTCTGAAATGTCCTTAAAATACTGTTACTGTTGAACTGCTGAACCCAAGCTTTAGTCCTAGACCATGAGTCACATGTATTTAAATGCCAATTGAATCTCACATCTAATTTTTTCTCTTCTCTTCTCTTCTCTTCTCTTCTCTTCTCTTCTCTTCTCTTCTCTTCTCTTCTCTTCTCTTCTCTTCTCTTCTTTTCCCTTCCCTTCCCTTCCCTTCCCTCCCCTCCCCTTCCCTTCCTTTACCTTTCCTTCCCTTCTCTTCTCTTTTCCCTCCTCTCCTTTCCTCCCCTCTCCTCTCCTCTCCTCTCCTCTCCTCTCCTCTCCTCTCGTCTCCTCTGCTCTCCTCCTCCCTTCCCTCTCCCCTCCTTTTCCCTCTCCCCTCCCCTCTCCTTTCCTCCCCTCCCCTACACTCCCCTCCCCTCCTTTCCCTTTCCTTTGTTTTCCTTTTTTTCTTTCTTCTATCTTTCTTTAAGTAATAGCCATTCCCTTTACTGGGAAAAGTTCTAAACATAAGTATCCATAAAAATAGAAAAACTGGCACCATGAACACCTGCATAGCTACCATCTAGACTCAATAATTAAGATTTGTCATAGTTGTTTTTGCTTTTTTGTGTGTCCTTCTCTCTCTCTCTCTCTCTCTCTCTCTCTCTCTCTCTCTCTCTCTCTCTCTCTGTATATATATATATATATATATATATATATATATATATATATATATACATATTATATATGTATACACACAGACGCATTACCTTTATTATTATGTCTCTTTAGTTTCTTTAAGAAAATCCCCCTATTTTTAATGTCATTTTCTTTTTTAGGGGTACATGTCAGTTGTCTCAGAACACTGCACATTTGGAATTTGTCTGATTGTTGACTTGTGGTATTGCTTTATACATGCATCTACCTTCTGTGTTTACTGTATACCGAAAATTAGGCCTGTAAGCTTGAATCATTTCAGGTTAGGTGTTTCTGACTATTGTTTTATACTCTTTCAGTGGACAGGGCTGAAAAATATTCTTTAGTAAATTATGAGTTCATGTTGATAGTTTCTATTTGAAGATTATATTACAGTGTTTTTTTTTTTCCTTTTTAAAATTTTTTTATAGTTCTATTTCTCTTCTCTCAACCTGGAATACTTTGGGTGCTAGTAAAATTTGATTGGATTAATAGCCGAATATTACAATATACATAAATAGCTTCAAAATAATTATAGCAGTAGTGATATAATTTTACTACTAAGTCAAGCTTTAGAATTTTTGCAGTTCTCTTTTGTCATTAGACTGTGGCCAACTAAGGATGTATGACCAGAGAAAGGGTTTCAAATTAATTTAATTTTCCCCCCTATGGTGATACCAATTTGATGTATAATTAAATTTATCTATTTCAAGTGGATTTTAATCTCTTCGTTTTCTTTTTCCATTAAAACCATATTAAATAATGATAATTAAGTTCACAAACTCATCCTAGATTAAGTGCTACATACCTCATTGCTGAATATCACTACAGTCACCTTTGGTCACCTTCGAAGCACTCCCCTTGGGGAGCTATGAACCGACACCAATGCCTAGTCCACCCTTCAAAGCAATTTTGGAACTCTTTGGTGTCTTCAATGTCATCAAAATATCTTCCTTTCAATATTTCCTTTCTTTTCGGGTAAAGAAGGAAGTCATTGGGGGCCAGATCAGGTGAATAGGGAGGGTGTTCCAGTACAGATATTTGTTTACTGGCTAAAAATTCCCTCACAGACAGTGCCGTGTGAGCTGGTGCATTGACGTGATGCAAGAGCCATGAATTGTTGGCCAAAAGTTCAGGTCGTCTGACTTTTTTCATGCAGCCTTTTCAGGAACCAAATAGTAAACCTGGTTAACTGTTTGTCCAGTTGGTATAAATTCATACCAAATAATCCCTCTGATATCAGAAAAGGTTAGCAACATCGTTGCAACCAGTTCGCAAACTTAATTGTCAGACCTCATAAGTGTATATATATATATATATATATGTAATATGTTTATGGAAAATGATTCAGTGTTTATTTCTATTCTGCATTACTCTTTCCTTAGGCTTAAAAAAGTTGAACAATTTATCAGTTCTTTAGGTTATATTTAATGCAATACGAGAAAATGAGAAAACAGTTTCCTGTTTCTTTCCACAATTACTCTACATTAGACTATTCCTTCAACAAATTTTTTCTCTAATTTGATGGATTTTATTCAAACTTATAAATCTGTAAACACAAATCTCAAAAAATAATGATAAATCTAAAGTAATTTTGATATGGAAAGAACTTTGACTCTTTAAGTACTCTTGTTGTTGGTAGTCACATAGCCTAAGCCTGCAGTTGGGAAAAACAACCTTGAGTCACATCTCTGGGCCAATAAGAAACAATGAGGGAATAGAACCATAATTGCAGGAGAAAAGATATAAACAGGCCAGGAAAGTTCCTAAAATTGAGCATGCACATTAGTTTAAAGAGCTGTCCTACAGTTAACTTTTCTTCATTATCATAGTAAAAATCACAAACCTCAGTAGAGATTTAAGATGCTAATGAGATATGTGATGCATGACATAGCATGTAGGTACAATGCAGAGGGAAGGACTTGCTTGCCTCAACATACTTTTGGGAGGAAAAAAGGAAAGAGGAAGAAGTGGCCTCTAAGCTCAACAGTCCACAAAACTGCTATACCTGTAAACCTTGGGGAGCCACATTCATTCTCTCTGAAGTGTGCTTCCTTCGTGCATCAAGATTTCGCTTTAACACACCTTTCTGCAAAACTGTTTCAACCACTCTTGATTTCTATCCTGAGAGGGGCAAGAACCCCCGTGTAACACTCTGAAGTACAAATTATGTTCTTTTGGTATAAATTTTCTTTATTAAGTAATTCAGCTTTATATATTTAAAAAACTAATTAGCATCTTAATCATGTAGTGTCACATAAAGTTATCATTTCCTGTTATTTTTACTTTATAGAGCACAGGGTTAATGTTACATGTGGCTCTATGAAGTTTCTGCAATGCGATGTTTTAAAAATTTTCATTTCTTTGACTGTTTGGTATAAAGCCAAACATTTATGAAACTTTTTTTTTTCCTTCAGCTTTCTACAGTTATTATGAAAACATTTTCCATCTTTATTTTGAAATACTTGTTGAAGAAACACCGCAGGCCCAAAATGGCACCACTTGTGCTAAAGCCCATGATATCAAATGTAGATTGAACACCTTCACTAATCACTGTTTTAACCTCTCCCAGAACTGTAATCTTAATCAACTAGTCTGGAATTTTCTGGTCAACACTGAATCTGTCATGTGGGCTCTCTACATCGCTCATAGAAATAAGGGGCAATCTGCTGATAAAAATATTTGCTGTTTCTTCCTCCCAAAAGATGATTCTTTCCTCTAAAAAGAATCCTTTCTTTTCTTTTGTTAAAACAAGCTCCTTTGCCCCACCCTTCTTCCTACAAAAAAACAAACAATCAAACAAACAAAAAAAAACACGAAAAAACAAAAGAAAAACCTTCCATTTATACAATTCCTTGGAGCACCCTTTTAGTTACTACAGTGGATGATGCTGCAGGGTTTATGAGTCATTTAGATCTTCAAATTTACTGGGTTGAATTATCTTTTTTTAACATATTAATAATCTAATACATCTCTTTCCCCCTGTACAGTTATAAACAGTTCTTTTGCAGGCAGGAGATAGAAGCTAGTGAAGGGGAGAAAAACCTACTACCCTAAAATATGCCTATTTAGCATAAAGATTACCTTGAGTAGGTTACTTTTAAGAAACTGCAGTCATAAAAAAGAAAAGAAAACAAACAAACGAACAAAAAAACCTGCAGACATAGGATAAGCTCTGATAGTTGAGTAAAAGTTACTATTTGTAAGAAACATTTACATTTATAAGGGAAATCTCCATTTTTAAGAGTGTCTCCCTCTCAGAACCAGAAAGAGGAAGATGAGCTAATCTCTAGAAACTCTTATCACTAGAGAAGGTACCAACTTAAATCTGCATAATAACCATAACCTTGTTTTCTGTGCTTTTTCTTCTCACCTCCCATACTGGCTTCCTGAGACAGGTTAGTATGTTGGTAGGTAAACAGGGGGTCTACCTGTTCACACAGGGTGTCGCTGGTGAAATAAACAAAAGGCAGCCATATCCTAAAATTCTAGTTTCTAGAATGTCTCCTTCACTCCAGAACAAAGATATGAGAACGCACCTTGAGGTTAATAAATTATCTCAAATCCCTTTTGGCCTGACAAAGGGGCAGATCTGATAGATAGGAATGGGTTATATCATTAATACCTTCAAGATGGACAAACAGGACAAACTTGATAGATGAATTCCATTAGAAGTCCACAGCCCCTTGCCCAGGTAGGCAGGGGAAGGTATAAAAGCAAGTACTTTTGCTTCAGTCACTGGGCACCCCCATTTGGGATCTCCTCCTGCTCAGCTCTGACCCTTTGTTTTCAATAAACTCTCCTCTTTTTAAATTCTTTGTCTTTCCTGGGTCTATGTTTCCATTCTTTGGTCTCATGATACACAATTCTGGCGAACACCCAGAAACTGCCAGGCAGATCCAACATCATTTACATCATTCCCATCTCCCCCTCCTCTCAACATCTTTCTTTTGTCTTAGTTGTAGATGGTATTTAAGATAGTGGCTTGGGCCATTTTGGGGAGTTACTCAGTTTTCCTGCATATCTCCCTTAAATAAGAGAGGTATACCTATTGCTAAACTGTTTTCCTTTGTTAATCTGTCTCTTATTATAGGGTAGTCTCAGCCAAGAACCTAGAAGGGTAGAGGGAAAGTTATCTTTCCTCCCCTACATAATTCAAGCTATCCAAAATATTTTTCATGTAATTTTTATTGTTTTATTTTAATGAATGTTTTTATAATTACAAGAGCTTTTATAGTTAACACCTAACCTTGTTTTCCCCTATCCCCCACCCCAATAAGGATTTCAACCACAAATTCTCTTGATAAAATAATTATCAGTTACCTAATTCTTTGTAGTCAGAGCTGAATTAAAGACCTGGAGGCATTCCAGGAATGATCTGGCTCCTAGATAAAGATTCAGGATTTTAGAAACAAGCATTCAATGCAGTATGCAAAGGCTACTGCACGTTGGCACTTCTGTTTTAAAATCATTGATTATCTATGCTAATCCGCACTTATGCTTTGTTCTAAAAGGCACCAAGTAGTCATTTCAAAGTATTTCTTAGATATAACAAAGTAATATAAAATAATAATGCAAAACATAAAATAATATAAAATAATATGCCCTTCTGTAACTTGTTTTGTGACTAATAATTCATACTGATTTGCTGTAGATTTTTAATATTCCAAAAATAACATTGCAGTCTTTTGATTAAACTATTCATTTATTTTTTCACTAAGTAATTATTGAGTGCTTTCTACATTTGTTTCTGTTACTGGCACACCTCTGATAAATGGGATGTGCTGATAAACAATGAAATCTAATTATACATTTAGAGTATATACATTCAAGTCTGCCAACTCTATAAGAAGGGTGGCACACGGAGAGAGAAGGGGTTAGAGAGAGTTCATGTAAAAGAGAAAAAAAACAAATGTAATATACATAGCATGGATGATTCTACCCAACTCTCTTCCATATGCTTATGCTAAGTGAATATGCTCTGAGAGGCCAGTTGGCTGTGCCCTCAGGTGGTCTGTATTTCCCTGATGTGAAGTCTCTTGATGGCTTGGGTCTGATTCTAAGGTTTAATGGTACAGAATGCATTTTTCCCATACTGCATGGCCTCAACATGAAGCCAACTATTCTTACTTAGCGCTACACCAAGCTAAAACAATTCGTTCTTACTGACTGAAGGTATTCAAGGGGTTATCATGACGCACATATCACAAAAGAATTTCTGACTAAAAGTGATTTTCACCTCACCTTCTTCAAGTCTCACATCTCACCCTCAGACCACCCCAGATAACCTGGTTTAAAAGTTCTGATCATAGCCCACCCCTACGTTCCCAATTATCCTTTCCCTGTGCTATTTTTTTTTTCTGTTTCACATTGTAATTAGCACCTTCTAATGTACTATATAATTTACTTATTATATTTATTGTAAGTTTCCCCTCACAAAATGCAAATTCCATGAAGGAATATTTGTTGTTTAATTAAAAGATGTATACCAAATAGCTGGAACAAAGTCTGGTTTTCAGAGTCACTTAGTAATATTTGTTGAATGAATGCATGTAGGGATTTTCACAAGTGATATTTTTAGAACTTCACCACTGGGTAAGCTGTGATTCCTCTATTAAATGTTAATATGCACTGGTGGCAAATGGTCATGTTTCCTGTAATTGTTTTTAATTGATGTTCTTGTCTGAAACTTGTCTGTAAGGTAATATGAAAAATTATAGTGAAAAAAAAACTTGCCACATATCATTCACTTTGTAATCTTGATTTTTTAATTTGCAAAAATAAATAGAAATGCCTGAGATAGGTAAAACAAATGAAGCATGTGTGGGGACACACTCGTTTACTAAATTCTGAGCATGTTGATACATGATGAAGAGCGGAACTGAATCTTAGGAATATGATTAGCAATGAATGGATCCCATATAGAAAGCTTTAACAAACAAACTACAGGCGGATGAGAGAGCCTATTTGATAGTTATTTAATTCTTAGAATTGAGCTTAATCCATAGGCTGACATAATATATTAGCATAACAGGAAATACTCTCTTTCTTAGTCTATTAGCTAATAAAATGATTAAAAATTACTCATTCTTATTACTTACATGATGAACTATTTTCATATTTGCTAGAATTCCCTGCACATTACTAATTGTGCAGGAGGACCTCCAAAATTAAATCTAAGAAAAGCAACATAGATTGAGATTATACAGATCACTGCATTGAGAAGTTCTGCAAAATGTGTATTCATAACACAACTAGTATTATTATTTTCTTAGCATGTGAGTATTAAACTGCACTTATAAAGTAAATCCGACCAGTTGGAAAATGTGCTAAAATATCTGAAAAATACACAGTGGTATGAGCATGCATTTCCAAATTGATTTATGCTGCACTCATATGTAACTGAGATAAAAGGTGTGTGATGCTACAGAGAAGTCAATTTTAAATAGGCAAATGAAAACCACCAATGGTTTTCATTAATCACTAACAGTAATTAATGATTTAATATTTGATGAAATACTCAACAACTTCAAAACTCAAAGAAAATACGAACAAAACATTGCAAGTTCAAGACAAATAAATACTTCTCATTAACTATAAGTGTAAAACATACTCTAATAAAAAAAAAGCACTTTTAAATCTTTAGTACGTTTGACTAAAAGAGCAACTTAGAGACTGCTCTGAGTCAAGTTCAGGCACCAATTGAAAAGAAAATTTACTTAAAGTCAATTAGTCACATTTAAAAGGACAATCTTTTGTAGAACATCAAAAGGAAGTTAAAAAAAAAAGCTATCCATGAAGATGTCAAATTAATGAAAGTACCTGGATTTTCTCAGTGTTAGAATATAATATCTTCACTGCAGCATCTTGGCTATTAATTCTCTATCATTCTAACCAAAATGTTATTTGCAGTTGTTCAAACCATAAAATATTTAAAGACAGCATATGTGCTATGTTGATGCTTCTATTTATATAGTTGATGTAATCAGAAGAATCTTCTCTACCTTTATAGTAATCATAGAATAGGCAACATTGCTACTTGACTGCATCTATTCATCTCCTACCCTGTTTTAATAACACAAGTGACACCTTAGAAATTATTCTTTGATCTTTCAATAAACTAAACCTGCTCAGACAGAAGAAGGTGAAAGAGGTTAAATTGCCATTGATTATTTAAGACACATCCATCATTTATTTAACAATCTCCTACATCACTAGAACTATTGTGTTTATAGGCCTTTGCTAAGACACTCTGAAATTATTTTTGCCATGTGCATTACAAATCAGAGCACATTGTACATTAACATTAGTTTCAAGTCTCCTGGTAAATCTGGTGCAGGATAGAGTAGTTTATTGTACAAACCTTTGAACTGATTCACTGTAGTGGATTTTTGGAAATTCTTTTAATCGTTTTTATTGTTATTGTCTTATGGGGATTTTATTTCCTATCTTAAGCAAAATGTGTAGCAATAGCTAACTTCCCAAGTAGACTATAGTAATAGATACTTGTCGTCTCTTATATTCTCACATTCATATCACTCAAACATGATTCGTAATGATCCATAAAGAACAATTTGTGGTTAATATTTGGCAGCTTTAGGAATAAAGCAAGAGACTATAAGAATCATCAATAATATGCAAGATTTCTACAAGATTTTTTATTATTTTTTTCAGAGAAATATTGCAAATTATAAGTATAGTAGTCGATGTGGATATATATGTATATTATGTATATACATATATGTATCATATTTTTAAAAAACTAAAATACTGTCAAACTATACTGCCTGAGAAAAATGTGAGCAAAGTATTGACAATTAAAAGATAAATGATTCTTATTGCATATGAAAATCTGAAAAGTAATTTATAAGTAGATATTGAAAAGTATAGAAAAGATACCCTAGTTATGGAAAAAATACACTATTGATGAATCATATATTCCAAATAGTCACATAATTCATCACATTTAAAATGCTTTATTTATTTCTAATTTGCTTATAGAAAGTATTTCTCGTCTCGTGTTTTTCCATACACAATTCTCTAAACTTTATACTACAGCTACATCTAATTACTGGTATAAAGTTCTGAATGCCTACCTACAGTAGTTAATTTGCTGATTTGGATGATTATGTCCTAGAATATATCTCACCAAGAAAGATGAAACACAAAATCTTTAGAAAGCATTATTATTCTAGTTAAAACTACTAAAATCATAACAGACACTTGTAGAAAGGGATCCTTTAAGGATTTACTACCAAGAAATTATTACTCTTTAACCTTAATTAAATCCAGGCAAATACACTAAACTTTCGTTGTCAAATATAAAAATAAGCTGGAATAATGGGGATTTAATAACAAGGATTAGCTATGTTCATGGCTTAATTTTTATTTACATGCTTAGAAAACTAAATAACACTGATATAAGACACTTTTGTAGAAACGAGAAAATTACAAGGCATAGATAGACAAATACATAAAAGGCTGCTAGTAGCTACAGCGCAGTTATCCCCCACAGGTACCATTCATCTCTTAGCAAGTATTTATCACAAGCGGTCCCGAAAGTATTAATAGATCTCTTATATTCTATGTTTATATCCAGACACTTAGATATTTAGAATTCAGTGTACCAAATGTCATTTCCTCATATTGGATAAAATTGAGTATTTGAGTCCAAATTCATTAAGTGTTTTCCCTTCTTGTTTTAAGAATACATTACTTTTAATAAAATATTACTTTTATTACTTTTAATAAAAGTTCTTCCACAAAGATCGTTGAAAAATAATCTAAAGTGAAAAATGCTGTATATAAATATCTGAAAACAATTTATGCAGCAATTCAAAACTTTGGTTTATTTCCTATATATATTTTTTTAGCCAAAATGCCAAGAAGCGATGGTCTATTTCCTAATAGAGACAAGCAGCTTTATATAAATATATTAATATATTTTGCAAGGCAAAACAAAAGTAACATCTATATTTATGTTATTTAAAATGATGATATGTAAATAAACATACATTTTATCATTACACACCTTCATTAAACAATTTAAATTACATCTATTCTATTTATACTTGTCAATAAAGTGCTAAAAATTATGTTAATAAATGTTTTTAAATGGAAGAGAGAGTTCTTACAAATATTACATACAGAATAAAGATGATGATTCCTCTATTTTTTCATCAAAAGGAAGTTTAAAGTCATGAACTTAAGCAAAACAACAATTTCATAGCTGTGTTTAAGACAGATTTTTGAATCAAAGTCATCTGAAATCATTCAGTGTTACCAGAAGCAATCTTGTATTCAAACATGTTTTACAATCTTATTTTGACAGTTCATCAAGTATTTTAGACTAAGGAAAAATGCTAACTTTCAATTAAGTTATTTTCTGCAGCCTGCCCTAAAGCCCAAAGAGCTAAAATATTATTGTAAATTTCTCTTTTGAGTTGTGTTTCCTTTTATGTGCCAGAATGTAAAAATGATGTGCTTAGTTTTGGTGATTGCAAACTTTATTAAAATGTTAGTAAATAAATTAGTACTTTCTTAATAATAAATTGTTCTAGTATTTTAGTATGTATCACCCATGGGTCTGCAAATTCACTAATTCAAAAAACTGTATTAGAGATGTTAGTCAAAAAAAAAAAAAAAAGACATTGGTATGCTAGTCAGTGCCTGTAATTATCTTTTTCAGTTCCAAAGGTACTTGGGGGTTATTTAAGAGCAAAAGATGAATGGGGCACCACTAAATTCTATTAAATCAATGCATGGACACAGTAGCAGCAGAGGTAAATAAGCTGTGGAGGTATGAATATCAACAAAGAAGATAAAAACGGTTTTATAAAGCTACTTACATCATAGCCTACGAGTTCAGTCTGTGTGGATTTATCTACTCTTGAAGCAAAAGCCTTCTGTAAATGCTGGACTTTTTCCTGCAAAATGAAAATAAACAAAAAACGAAAACACATTGTTGGTGAGTCATGGACTTCTCTACTAATATTCCCTACTTACTAAGATTTGATTAGTGTGCAATTCCTGATTCTCTGTGTGCATAATTTGCCCTGTTGCTGCTTTGCCTATCAGCTTAAATATTAAGACCTTTAATTTTCAGGTCATACATACCCCTATATTGCCATTTTTTTCTTTTAATACAAGAACCACTGACTCAGAACCACTGTTGAATCCTAGAAAGGCATTATTTGCTTAATTCCAAGACTAAGTGTCTCTGTTGTTTCTGGTGAGCTGTTTGTTTCTGTGTTTGTTTGTTTGTTTATTTAAAACTAAATTGATAGCAATTTTTGCTCTTGTTTCACACCATTTACATTTAAAATCCCACACAATAAATAATACCAGTGCATTACATTTAATTTGTTTTTAATTTTTTTTTCTTAATTCTCTCCTGGAATCTGCACATCTAAGAACTTTTACTTTAAAAGATGTGATACTAATCTAATCATTTTATAACTCAGTAAGGGAAGTAATACGTGAAGGAACTTAGGGATTTCAGATCTAAAGTACAAATATACTAATTTAAATCTCTTTTGACTGGGTTTCTGGCTGGAGCCTTCTCTTTTCAGTTCTAAATGTGTCACTTAAAATAAAAAAGGATCTTGAACTTAATTACTTTGCAATGTGTCTACTGTTCGCTTGGCACAGCTGGGAGTGAGGTACTCAGATCTCATCTTGGGGTTTTTACTACTATTACCACCCATTTTCAATGAGATCAATACTGTTTAGAAAGTTGAAGTTGAGGAAGTTTCCATAGAAGTTTATGTGATTCCACTAGACTCTCTTTTTGACTTAACTTGCTGTACAGAATATTTTTTGTTTTATTTTCTTTAGAATGCGTAATAAATTATCTTAATGCTAAAAACTGTGATTTAATTCATCTTTTTCCAGAAAAGGACAGTGGTCATCAAGAACCTCACTACCAAGAACTCAAATTGCACAACGCTCATCCTTCCCTTCCTTTCTTCTACCTTTCCCTCCCCACCTCCTCTTCCTTCTCTTCCCCATCCCAGTTTATTTCCCTCAACTCTAACCAAGATTTGCAAGTTATCAGAGTTGTTTAACAAAGTAAATACATCATTTAGGTAAACATTAATTTATTTTGACTTATTGAAATATAGAAAATAACAACTTTATGTACTATTAATGTCTCATAGTGTTTAACTTTCCTATCACAAAATTTCTAGCACTGTTATTCAGACAAAAATAAAATGGAGCTTAGACAATTCAGAAAGATGTAATGTGAAGTAAGATGTTAATTGTTTGAAAAGGGCAAGTGAAAGTGAAGTTTCCAAGCTAAATTAAAGTGAGATGTAATAAGTTGTGTTTATTTAGACTCATACTGGTGTGGGGGAAAGAACAGGGAGAAATAGTATGAGGTAAAGGAAGCAATGTTTATTATCATTGAAGGGTTGTTTAGAAAAGTTTACCTATTTCTGAAATAGGTTAGAGTCATGAGTGTCAGAAAAACAAGTTCTGTTATAAATCTGTATGTGTATAAACATTTGTGTAATAATTAGAAACCATGCACTAATGAGAGTGGGGAAGAATGGATAACAAATACTCCCATTATGCTTCGGCTCACATTTCTATTTTCAAGGGCTTCTGTCATGAGATAGAAGTTGGAAAGGATTGATAAAACTCCAGCTCATTGGTCTAAGTTCTAAGACTTAGAAAATTTAAATGAAAATAAGTGAAATATCCAAACAGCTTTACTAGTCAATTGTCTAATCAAAGCAGAACAAACAAACCTTAAATCAGGATTAGTTATCTTTGGAAATTAAAAAAAAAGGAAAAAAACAAAAAAAACAAACCAGACAGTTGTAACTAAATTTATTGTGCCTCCCTTTGCAGGCATTTTTACAACAAATATGTCATTTTAATTACTTATTATGTATGCACTTGCCTGCCATATTCAAATATGGAGAGTAAATTGTAGATTTCCAATAGACTTAGGTGCACTTAATTAAGAATTAAATATCTTATTTAGTGAAATAGTAGGAAGAAAATATATGCCAGCTTATGATAAATTTCTACAACATACAATTAAAACATTAAATAAAAACTATATAGCTGATAGAAGATAATTATCCATGGGTCTCTTGCACTTATGTAAGATAGGTGGATATTTATGAACTGATAAACTTAACATATAATAAAAAGAGTATTATACGTAATCACATAGAAGACATACCACAAAAATAGATATCATTGGATGGTAGGACTAAAGAGAATTTTTACTTCTTATGTAAGAAATTTATATATATATATATATATATATATATATATATATATATATATATATATATAAACTCTAATATATATATATGTACATATATATAAGAGTTTTCTTAAATTTTGAAATATTAATTTACAATTAAAGGACATACAAATATTATAACTAAATTATAACAGAACTTATTTAAATACATCATTTCACCTTATATATAAGAAAGGCAATCAGAAGAAGCAACTTGGAGAAGAAGAGAAACAGTTGAAGTATATTAAACTTTATTTTCCTTGACCACATGATTTAATATGACTCTCTTACAGTATTTTGTTAAATGTAAGCAAACATTGCAATTCTTTCTTCTAACTTCTCTCAGAGGAGCAGGGGATAATTGAAAAAACTCAACTTCTGGTGGACACATTTTATAATTAAATCTATAATCTTGATAAAATATCTCATTTTCTTTAAATTTTCCACACAGTGACAATATCCATACTAAAAAAAGCACACTATTTTTTTTCTTACTTAAGTTTAATAAAACATAGGTGAGCTTAGAATAAGCATGAAATCCTTTTGGCAGCAATGATATTATCAACCTAAAAATATATTCTGCTTCTACTTAAGTTGTTAAATTATTTATTCTTATTTTAAAATATATTTGTATTTATTTACATTATTATTCTTGAGTAACATAAACAATTATGAACAGTATTTATATATAACACTTTATTCATCTACATGATTTATTTTAAAAAAAATAATGCATGTTAACCTGAGCACTGTAAAACAAGCTGAAAAGAAAATATTCAGTAATTCCAAGTTATAACTACTTATTATCTTAAACTATTATTTTAATTACTTACACAGAAGTTTGTGAAATTAATCTACAAGGTGAAAGGGAGTTTAACTTTAAAAAAAAACAACAACATGAATACCTACTTGTAGTAGTTAGCTTTAGAATCTACAATAAAAGAAAATGTATTTTTATTAATGAAATTAACAGAACTGGATATCGGCAATATATATAATAGTGATTACAATTCTACTACATGAATTTGTAACTTGAGGCTAACGGGGGAAAAAATAATCTGTGTTATTATCCAAAATTTGAAAAAGAAAGATTTGCAAAGAGTAGGTTTGAATTAGGGGCAAAAAAGAAATATCTTAAAAATGTAAAAAAGAATACAATGACTCCTTAAAATTGTATAATCATGAATTTAGATTCTAAGTCACGGATATAAACATTAAGTTTATGGAAAGACATGATATTGAAAGACTGACACTGGAAAAGGAGAAAAGTTAACTTTTAAAATTAAAATATAATTCAACACAAGAAAATTCACAAAGTGATCTGAGTCAAATTTAAACTAGAAATTTGGTGGGTAAAAAAGAATTTGAACATCATTTTGTAATGGGGTTCAATGTCAATAATAAAAAAATACTTGTTAAAAAAATGCAAAAAACTAAAGGGTAAAATATTGGCACTGCTTAATAAAGTCAAATCCCAGGATGAGCTCAGGAATGAAAAGGCATTATCACAGAGATCACATTATTTTCAACCACCTTTAATGAGGGCATATCACGGAAGACATCTGTAGAATTATAAACAAGCACAAGAGTGATCAAGCAAATCAAACCACCTCACATAGAACATAAGGTTTCTTGGATATTAAAATGTATTATTATTATTATTATTATTATTAGTTTTTACTTTTTGTGATGGAAAATCGCTAACATGTAACAAAAAAGAGGAAGAATAACAAAGGATCCTCATGCAGTCTTCACTTAACTTCAATAACAGATATCGGTATCTAAGTAAATATTAGTTTTAGCTATATACTTAAATAGCTCCACTGGTCAATATTGTCCTTCAACTTAGATAAGAGAAGTTTGCATTGGGAGACCCAGCTTTGGAGGAAATGTCAAGAAATCAATAAAACAAACACCTGGATAACATATTTATTTTCATCTAAACTTATGATACCTGAACTACGAAATTGCCTGACATCTATAACCCACCACTTTGAGACTGCACTGGAAATATTTTTTTCAAGAAACAAGAACACATATCATTACAT
The DNA here is from genome assembly GCF_964194185.1 of Rhinolophus hipposideros. NCBI lineage: Eukaryota > Metazoa > Chordata > Mammalia > Chiroptera > Rhinolophidae > Rhinolophus > Rhinolophus hipposideros. Next base: position 67,167,816 of record NC_138047.1, on the reverse strand, counting down.
AGCATATTTTAAATTTATGAAACTCATTAACCCATAAGAGATTATACAAATTGAAAATATACCTAGATTTAAGAAGAGTTTATGTCAATTCATTTAAGAAAATGTAATTCAGGGCTTTTTATATGTTAGGAGATTAAAATCATTGAAGATAGTTGTAACCCAGATAACTGAATGCAATATTCTAGATGTAAATCATATGGACATTTATCCTAATAGATAGATAGACAGATAGATAGACAGATAGATAGGTAGGTAGGTAGGTAGGTAGGTAAGTAAGTAAGTAAGTAAGTAAGTAAGTAAGTAAGTAAATAAATAAGTAAGTAAGTAAGTAAGTAAATAAATAAATAAATAAATAAATAAATAAATATATAAGATAAATCTATCTGATTTCTTTAGTGTTTATGACAGGCTTATCTATTTTTTCTAGTTTAATAATCTTCTCAGTAAGGGGAAGCTAATTAAGAAAGTACTCATCCTCATAAACAGGGACATTAGAGAGATGTCTTTGAGTTCAATCCTCTGGAAGCTAAGGACATGACTTTTCTGGGATAAAAACATAGGCATTTAGTGACTGATCAGAAAAACCACGAGAGAAGTTGTGATTGAGAAATATTACCCGTCACTTCGTAAGTTACATAAATGTTTACTCATTATGTTGTGCACCTGAAAGTAATATATGATATGTCAACTGTAACTGAAAAATAAATAAAAATTACCAATAAAAGAGAGAAATATTACCTAGATTGTTTGGGTCTGGCCCCTCCATGATTCAAGATATTTATTAATTACATTTCAAATTAATTTCACAATCACTTCTTCCTCTTATATTTACTGCCACTACCCTATCCACTGCCTAGAGGTGAGCAGGGAAATGGAGCACAGATGTGTGCCAGCTGTGCACAAGCCACCACCATTTTTTTACTCAAATAGCCTCTGTATTGGATTGAATAGTGTCACTCCCGAAGTCTTATCCACCTGGAATTTGGGAATGTGACCTTATTAAGAAATAGGATCTTTGCAGATGTAATCAAGTTAAGATGAGGTTATGCATAGTTAGGATGAATCACAAATCCAATATAATCGGTACCCTTATAAGAAGAGGGATATTGGGACACAGCAACACAGATATACAGAAGAGAAGACCATATGACAAAAGAGGCAGAAATTGGAGTGATGTATCTAAAAGTCAAGCAATGACAAGGACTGCAACAACCACCAGAAGCTAGAAGAAATAATGAAGGATCCTTCTCTAGAGACTCCAGAGGGAACATGATCCTGAGGACAACTTGATTTCTGACTGCAAGGCTCCAGAACTGCGAGAGAATACATTTATTTTGTTTTAAGTCTGCCAATGTGTGGTATTTTGTTACAGCAGCCAAAGAAAACTAATACAGCCTCTTTACTGATACTAGTCCTGTCTATACCATACTTTCAATACTCTATCTTATCTGTAAATAACAGCAAAGTAACCTGAAAATGTGATTTGGATCACATCTATCTTCTGCTTAAAACCTGTTACTATCTCATTCCAATATTGTAGCCACTAACTTCATGTGCCAAATGAGCACTTGAAATGTGGCTAGTCCAAACTGAGATGTGTTGTAAGTATAAAATACACACTGGATTTTGAAGGCATAAGTACAAAAACACTCATTAATAAAATATATTGCAAACAATTTTATATTTATTACATATTGTATGATACTATTTCAGATAAATTAAGTTACATAAAATAAATTTGAATATTAAATTTTATAAATGACTACCATTTATACTTGTTTTGTATTTCTATCCAACAATACTGGTCTACACAATAAAAAGGAAACCTTTACCAAGATGTAGAGCCCCTGCCTCTCCCAGCCCCTATTTAATATGCTAACTCCATTTCATACCAGTCTTCCCCTTGAGAAAGTGACTATTAGTCATCTCTTTTCAGTTCCTTGAGTGGACCAAGATTTTTCACATTTAAACTTTTAACACACTATTTCCTTCATCTGAACTGTTCTTCAGAGTAAGTGTTATTGCCTTAGAGATATCCTATCTAAATTACATTCTGATCTACAGGTGATTCTCTCTTTTAACCTTTTTTTCCCCCTAAATGTCTCTCATTTCAATTGGCAATTATTTATTTTAGTTGGCTGTTTGCCCATAATTCAGTCTGTGCTGTGCACTACCATATAAGTTGCTTACCACAGGATCGTGTCTACTTAGGGCCATATTGCCTCTACACTGCCTAATGTAGTTTTTGGCATATTCTAAGTGCTTGATACTTTTTTGAATGAATGAGGGATCTCATACATCTCTCATAGGTGTATGAGAGATGATGCATAAGGTTTGAGAGGATTCACCGGATGCCAGATGGTGAACTTGACATATTATAGAAGCAGTTGCTTTAGGTCATTTAATATTGGTGACACGACAAGTCCAGTAAAATTTCTGGCATCTGCATGGCATATAAATTTAAGTTAGGGACATACTGGAAATGATATATTAACTATGGGGTTATTCTAGTAATTCTAGGCTATACAAATGACTTAAGAGGAAACAAAAGAAAGGGAGAAGAAAGCAGAGATACAAAAGTGAGAGCCTTAAAGATTACCAACAAATCAAACATCTGTCTGAGGATTTGATGCCAAAACAACAAGTGAGAAATACTTTCACGGATAGGTTGTTTTGTAACGTATATATAAATCTTATATACTTCATCCTCATTCTTGCCCAAATTTTATATTTTGTGTAAGAAATTAATGAGGTGATTCATCCAATGAAGGCAAACATGGGAAAACACGGATGTAGAAATGTCTTCTACAGGACATAGGGCCCAGGAAAGTTTTTTGATACATCAAGTCCCAAACATTCCTTTCTAAAACAACATCCTACTCTATAAAACACACTTTCTCTTTGTCAGGGGACCTACCATTTCCCTGGTCCATATTTGCATGAGGGGACTTCTGTTAGAAGTACACTTCTGGTTTCTTTCCCTACATTTCCCTCACTCCTCTTCATCTATAGACTGGTAGGTGACTTTAAGACAAACATGCTCTACTTCTTACTGGCATGGCCTGTCCACAGGATGAAATCTCACTTTGTCTAGACATATGTTTACAGACTCTTTCCCAGTGGAAAAGGTTGCTATTTTCCCTTTGTGTCAGCAACGCCAGTGGTTCAGTTCAGTTCAGATAATGTATTGGAAGCTTATATGGCTGCATTCCAACCCAGATTTGGATTGTATTATATTATAATTCAATCTCTGAATCTTCTATTTTATAATTAGTTCTGAACTTCGGAGGGCAAAGGGAGTTATTTATTGCCCCTTCCAGACCTCAAAAATACACACACATGTTGAATCAATTTGGAAAAATGGACTTTGACTATAGTTACTGAGAATTTCTAGGAGAGTTGTATATTGTTGACCAACAGAACAATCATAAAATCTTAATTCAACCTGGAAAGTTGTTCACTATATATATATATATATATATATATATATATATATATATATATATATATATATATATATATAGTGTGTGTGTGTGTGTGTGTGTGTGTGTGTGTGTGTGTGTATATATATATATATATATATATATATATATATATACACACACATATATACATATAGTGTGTATTGCTGTAAAGAGAAACCTGCCTGCAGTACTGAGATTGACCTCTTGCATGTATGGCAAAGATTCCTCTAGCTTTCTTTGATATTTTTTATTCAGGAAGGTCAGGTATTATACCCTGTCCACTATCACTATGTTTTAAAAATGAGATTCCCTTTTTGAAGAAAAGATTTACTTGAGGGGATTGTGAGCATTTTATTTTATTGACTTAATTTTAATGTATATGAAAATTCTTACAATATACTGTGTATGACACAAAAGTCTTCAAGGCAGTCATTCATTTACAGCAATATGCTGATGACAGCATTATGGAAACACAAGTAAGTACAAGGGAGACAAGAAGAAGATCACTACAGACTTGCAGAGTCAGCACAGCATTCTAGGTTGACAATCAGCTAGAAAACGACGATGTCATGAATCAAACTTCGCCAAATTGTCCACACATTTCAAACTTCACTGTCAAACTCAATAAATTCTGAATGTCATAAAATGCATTATCCTTCAAATTTCCTTCAGCACCCTCAAAAGCAAAAATAATGAAATAAAATAAAACCCCATACATGTATATCTGAGGAGCAGAATCTAATAAAACACAGAGTCTGAAGGTATTATATGTGACTAGAGAAATTACTTAGCTGCTTTGGATGTCTGTTTATCCACCTTTTAAACAGAATTGGTAGGCAAAGACATTTAAAGCTAGGCTTAACTGATTCCAACAAATATTTAATGAGTATTACTTCTTAAGCCATCTATCAGTAATTATAGTACATTTAATGATGTAAATTAAATTAGGATTTCACTTTGTGTAATTAGAAATATGATAATATTTTATTTTCTTCAATGTTTGTTTAATTATTTTATATACTTTATATTTACAAGTAAAATTATTTCTATGAAATTTTTGGCTGATTATTCACTGTGAGCTGTTTTAGAGCCCAACTCCTGAGCAAGACACAACTCTGCTAGTTGTGCAACCAGCAGGTTCTCTAAAGAGAGACTGGTGGCGCGGCCAGATGGCTCAGTTGGTTAGAGCGTGAGCTCTCAACAACAAGGTTGCCAGTTCAATTCCCGCATGGAATGGTGGGCTGTACCCCCTGCAACTAAAGATTGAAAACAGTGACTTGGAACTGAGCTGTGCCCTCCACAACTAGACTGAAGGACAGCAACTTGACTTGGAGCTGATGGTCCCTGGAAAAACACACTGTTCCCCAATGCTCCCCAATAAAATAATTTTAAAAAAGAGAGAGAGGGACTGGTATATATAGAATGCAAAACATAATGCTCTCATGACATAGGGAATGATAAGCAAAATGCTATCACCCTTGCAGTTTCACTGCTTATAGTTCACAGGGGAGATAGGCTTCCATTAAGGAAACATATCAATAGGTACAAAATTACAAATTTTGATAAGTGATACAAAGGGAAGCAATGAGTACCTAGACGGGAGAATAAAAATGTGATGATAGCGAACACCTTACTGAGGAAATGGTTCTTAAGGTTAAACCTATACTGGTTATGATGGTGGAGTTGGTAAACTCTGTGTGTGCTTCCTCTTACAACTGCATCAAAATTACAACTACGCTACACAACTATCATTGAGAATCACCTGAATTCTAGCTGAACAGAAGTCCTACAACTATGGACATACAGAAAAAGCCACATGGAGACTGGCAGAAGGGGCAGAGATGAACAAATGGTTGATCTCACACCTTCCTGTGACAGTTAAAAATCTGGAGTGATATCTTGCCTTGGATATCACCTACCACCCCCTGTCCTGAGGAGCAAGGGGTCCAGTTTCTCACCACGCTCCACAGCCCAGGATTCCAGTGCATGGAAAAGAAGTCTCCACAAGTTCTGGCTGAGTGAGAGGAAAGTGGTTGAATTCCCAGGTGCTCCTCTTAAAGGGCTCGTGAACTTTGATGGACTTACTAACAGACTCACTCACTCTGAGCTCCAGACTGTGACAGTAGCTCGAAAAATGTCAGGAAACAATGGGGAGGAATTGAATTGTTGGCTTCAGGGTGAGGGCTGGAGGGGAAGATTTCCCCTAGACAGAAATGCTGGCAGAAGCCATTGTTGCTTTGTTGTGCCTTTCCCCCTCCTAGCCTGCAAACTTAGGAAGGTGCCATATCTGAGTCTCTGTCAACCTAGCTGACACATTTTGCCCCACTCTGGTGATTCCCTGAGACCCCACTCCCCTCATCCTGTGCACCCACCCAAGCTATTTCCAGTGGTTTTTCCATACAAATGGCCTGCCTTGACTAAGGCAGTGGATTTTCCCAAAACTTCTCTAAGGTTCACAAACCCCAAACAGGCAGCATCTGGCTTGAATGTGTCCCATACCTCTTGCTGACCAACCCTAAGCAAGCACTAGCAGCAGCTGGCTTTGGTTCCATGCATGGCCTCTCCCAGGCACCTCCAAGCACAGCTTGGGGGACATCCATTAGTGGCTCACTTTGTGGCTCATTCCAGGTGGTCCCTGGTACGGCCCAGGCTGTGGCTGAACTTGTTCAGCAGTGGGGTTCTCTCCCAGAAGGTCTCAGGACAGGCATGCCCAGTGGCAGGCTTCAGATGAAGTTGGAGCATCACCCTGCTGCCTTCAAGGATGACACACTGGACCGGCACCAGAGCCCTCCTAGAGCAAACCCTGCTCTGTAGGGTCAGCCTCTGTACCACAGCTTCTCCACTGTAGTCACAGCCAGTCCTCACAAACAATGAGCTCTAGGGTCAATCCCTCCCACTGACATGTAAACAGCATCTAAGGCTCAACTATAACAGGAAGACACACATAAGCACACAAGGGACACACTTGGAGTACCCCACAGGACACCTACTATACCATTCTACTAAGACTAGGAGGCACAGCTGCCCTACCTAGTATACAGAACAAACACAGGGAGGCAGCCAAAATGGGGAGACAAAGAAACATGTCCTAAATGAAGGAACAGAACAAAGCTCCAGGAAAATAACTAAACAAAATGGCACACAATTTACGACAGGTAGAGTTCAAAACACTGGTTATAAGAATGCCCAATGATCTAGCAATATTTATACCAGACTAAACAGACTTTAAAACAAAGGCTATAACAAGAGACAAAGAAGGACCCAGTAGTCCCACTTCTCAGTATTTATTCAAAGAAACCCAAAACACTACTTTGAAGGCACACATGCATACATATGTTGATTGCAGCATTATTTACAGTAGCCAAGATATGGGGTAGCCTGAGTGTCTATCGATGGATGAATGAATAAAGAAGATGTAGTACATATATACAACGGTATATTACTCAGCCATAAAAGAAAATAAAATCTTGCCATCTGCAACACCATGGACGAACTTAGAGGTTGTTTTGTTGAGTGGAGTAAGTCAGACAGAGAAAAGTCAAATGCCATGTGATTTCACTTATATTTGGATCTAAAGAACAAGATAAACAAACAAACAAAACAGAAACAAATTCATAGATACAGATAACATTTTGAGAGTTGCCAGATGGGAGGAGGGATGAGGGATAAGTGAAAAAGGAGAATGGATTGAGAAGTACAAATCGGTAGTTACAAAATAGTCATGAGGATGTAAAGCATAAAGAATATAGTCAATAATACTGTAATAGCTATGCATAGTGCTAGGTGGGTACTAATCACTATGATGTGTAATCACTATGTTGTACTTCTGAAATTAATATATCGGATACCTACTATTATTGATATATATATAGTATATATATATGTATATATATATACATATATATATATACTATATATATGGTTTATATATATAATATATATATATATATATATAAAGTATATATATATATATATATTTTTTTTTTTCTTTTAAAGGTAAAGGTTAAATCTGCAGGATAAGGACATAGACAGGCAGTGAGTAGGGGACCATATGAAAGAAAGAGATTGGCAAAAGCTCAGGAAGTGGAGAGTGGGGGTAAGTGTATGCTTTTGTGCACTGTGTGTGTGTGTGTGTGTGTGTGTGTGTGTGTGTTTAGAAACTGAAAAAAGTACTAGTGCGACTAGAACTTAGTGAGCAAGATGAATATCAGCATAAGATGATTGTAGGCTTTGCTAAGCATTGATTTTATGTAAAGTTCAGTAGGAAACAATGGAAATGTTTTAAGTATGATTCAATTGTATTTAGCCAACATTTTTCTGGCTGCTATATGGAGAAAAAAAAATAGAGGCAAGGGAAGTATGAGAATAAGGGAATTTGGAAGATAATATAATAGTCTAGAAGAATTGCTTTGGGAAAGACGAATATTTTCCAGTCTCAAAATAAGAGCAAGATTTAAAAGACAGTAATATATTGAATAGATCGGTTAAGAAAAAAGAAAAGTCGAGAATGGCACCCAAGTCTGTGTTCTGAGCAAAGTGGAAGACTGGATGGTTGTGACATTGCTAATATGGGGAACACTGCAGGAGAAACAGGTTCAATTAGAAGTGGGAGTGAATGGGAGATCAGGAAGCAGAATGGATTGAGAAGGAGGGTGAATAAGACATGTTGAGGTGAGATAGCTGTGAGACATAAAGCATATATGAGGTGATATGAGGCGTAAGGGATAGTTGAGTTGCTGAAAGCTATAAAAGTGTTAGTAACGGGGCTAAGAACGTGCAGAATATTTAAGTGAATGCATTCCTCTTTCAGATGATAAAGCTCATCTTTTTAACCAACACTCCTCCTTGCCCCCTGCACACATCCATACTTTCCTAGGAACTTCACATTCCTCCACTCCAGCCACATAGCTACTGCCAGAGCTGCTGGGTAGTGCAATGTGATAACTGTCACAGTTCATGGATTACAGAGAGTGGACGTTATATTCAAGATGGACTAGTGACGATTTTGGTAGAAGAAGAAAAATAAGTTAATCTTTCTTGTCATGCTTGGATCAAAAGCAGTTAAGTCTGAGAGCTAGAGTAGTCAAGTTTATGGTGGTACAACAAAATAAAAGTTGGTGGAGAGAGAAAGGGAGGTAAGGGAGAGTTAGGGAGAGAAGGAGAGACAGAGTAAATCTAAGAATAGCGGAGGTGAGTATAGAGAATGAAAGTTACTATCAACTCAATTGTTGAAGTTGTTCCTGGGCCCCAGTCTCAGTCTTATCTTTGGTTTCATGAGTGATTCAGGTAGTCTTTTAATAAATTCCTATTTTCATTTGTGGTAGACCAAATTATTTTCCTGACATTTATTATCAACAGAGAACTAATCAAGGAAAAGAGAAAGTCAAAACTGAAATTCAAGGAAAGAGGACCAATCCAAATTAAATATTCCTAAAAAACAATAAATCGTGGTAGGATCATAAGTAGCCATCTTAAAGTCTAGTTGTGCTTACTATGTTTGTTTTAATATGTATTTAAAATTTGGATTTCAATACATTAGAAATTAAGAAATTAAAAATAAATGTTACTAATAAAACATATATAATCACTTTCTGTGTATATCTATATGTAATACTTTCATGTTGGCTACTATACTTACTTATTTTATCTATTTTCCATCATATTGCTTACATGTTAGTTTGCTATCAGCTCTTTTTCCTATTATACCCTAAACTTTTCAACATCAAAGAATATTAATAGCAATTATTTTTAAAACTAGACAGTATATTACAGATACAATGTTTTCAAATGTCTTCGCACAAAACCTATAAAAGGACAGAAAATTAACACGTTTTTCTTTAGTGTCTCACTAGCTATTTTTTTTTAAATTAAATTTATTGGGGTGACAATTGTTAGTAAATTTACATAGATTTCAGGTGTACAATTCTGTATTACATCGTCTATAAATCCCATTGTGTGTTCACCCCCAGAGTCAGTTCTCCTTCCATCACCATATATTTGATCCCCTTTACCCTCATCACCCACCCCTTACCCTCTGGTAACCACTAAATTATTGTCTGTGTCTATGAGTTTTTGTTTCTCATTTGTTTGTCTTGTTCTTTTTGGTTTATATACCACATATCAGTGAAATCATAGGGTTCTCTGCTTTTTCTGTCTGACTTATTTCACTTAGCATTATACTCTCAAGATCCATCCATGTTGTCACAAATGCTCCTATATCATCTTTCCTTAACGCCAAATAAGGACAGAAAATTAAAAGTGAAACTACTCTTCTCACTCTGGTTCCCTTTACAAATGTAAACACTGTTATGTGTTTATGTTTTTATCTATTCTTGAGGTTACAACAATAATTTAAAATACAATTTCCTCTATTTCTTGATTCATCACATTTAGACACCATTGACACGAAAATAAAATTGTGAAGAATTAACATACTTTTTCATACTTTCTTTACTTTCTCTTTAACCTTGCAATTTTCATTGGCCAAGTAATTATTTATAATAGTTTTTAATTCTATTAATAATCACAATATTTTAAGTGATATATTTATACCGATTTCTTGACATGTCAGATTTAGCTAGCATCTCACAGTCCTCTGTTATGAAAGGTTTGGGCATTAGTATGCTATCCTTTCTTTCCCTCTCCTAATTTCAACTTTAATTTTTATTTATTATTAACATTTATACTGTTGGACACAATTAGATTGTTCTACAATTATAATAAGTCTTACACTTTGTACAATTTATCGTAAATATTGGAAAATATGGTTATGACTTTGATATGTAAGTTTTATTTAGGGTTTAAAACAAGTTGTGTAATTAGTCCCATGAAAAAGGAAATGCAATTCCAGTTGAGTGAATTTTCAGAGTAAATTCTCTGAATAAAAAGAAAAATCTTTTAAAATTCAAAGCCTAATGGAACATCTTCCAATTTCATCCTTCATTCCTTACATGTGAATTTGTAATGGACATTATACTATGGCAGTTTGCTGTTATTACATTATTTGCTGAATCTTTAGGATATTTAGACAATTTTAGAACCATATTGAACATTTTTGTACATACATTATTGGTTTTTTATTCTGAATTATTTCTTAACTTGTGGGAATAGAATTAATCAAATAGTATGAATATCTTTATGGCTCATGTTATGTATTGCTAAATTGTATTCCAAAAGATTGTAACAGGTAAAAATGTCACTAAAAATGAGTATATGTACCAGTTTTTCAGCAATGCTCCAGCACTGAATTTATATTTAAATAAAAAATATTGGCTAGATTGGTGAATATAATATGTGATTTCAAGTTTTTATTTGCTTACTAACCAGGGAGAATGAATATTACTAGGTGTATGAATACAAACTTTCCCTTTTCTGCTTTGTCTACTAAATTTATTTCACTTTATACTAGTTAATAAAAAATATTCAATTTTGAGGCTATTACATAATCCCTACTGATGCCAGAGGTTTAAGAACTAAGTTGAAGTTGACTTGAATTAACACTATTATTAATAATAGTGTTACTTCAACACAGTATATCAAAATTGCAACAAACAGCATCTCATCTACCGTTTTCATTCATTTTATTAATAAAACATGTACAGCTTCTTTGAACAATGTCTATCCCATATAGGCAGTCCACTTGGCTAGCCTTCATACATCACAATCACAGCATACTCTAAACAAAACCTATCATCTTCTAATATTTTTCTTTCTTTTTGGATTCCCTGTACTGGTAAAAGGTATCATTACATAAGAATCTCTTGATGAAGACCCTAGGAGTGGTTCCGGTTGTTTAGTTTCCCACATTCATCCATCACAAGTCCAAGAATTTCTCTTCTTCAATATCCTTCAAATATGTCCTTTCCTCTGTATTTTAACTGCCAGTGTTTACTCCAGACCCTCATAAATTGTCTCTTGAATCACTGCAATAACTTTTTTAACAGTATTCTCTCCTCCAGTTTTATTTCTCCTAATATATGCTCCATATTGCAGCCAAACTGATTTTTCTAAAATAAAAATCAGATCACGCTTCATTGGTTTCTTACAAATTCAAGATAAGTTTAAAACTCTTTAGCATTATTTATATGGTTCTTCGTGATCTGGTCTCTGGCTATTTGTCTGGTCTACCACTCCCCAGGATATTATAAAGTCCTAAAAAGAAAGTATGGCTTTCTGTTCAAGGAATCTGACAAGCTCTCTGAGGTGTCTTTGTTTTTTATTATACCTCACCCAAAGCCTAAAGTATGTCTACTTTACCTTTTTCTTCACTTGGCTCAGGATCTTTGTGATTTAAAATGTAAATGGTTTTATACATTTCACTTCTTTTTGGATCTATAAAGTGAAACTAATTTGATTCCTGCAATTACAATGCAAATGGTTCCACATATTTTTATTCTTTTTGAAAGAGCTGAGCAAAGCTAACCTTGCAAAGTGCATTTATTCTTAGATCAACCTAGTTTTGGTTTAGTCTAATGCTACCAACCTCTTGTAAACAATTCAATACAGACTTTAATAATCCCAAAGAGCAGTTTTTAGGTACTCCTAAATATCATTGCTGTATATGATAACATGTACGGGGTTTATTATGAAATACTATATATAATTTTGGTTGGTTATCTAATGCAAAGGAAAGAATATAGCTAGAACATTTAAAGAGTAACACTTCATTAAAGAAATCTATTGGCAACTTCAATATATTCCGTTTTCAACTCTTAAATACTTAACACCTGAAGTAAGGAATATTTGCTCCATTTTTCATAAAACATCCAAATCAACATAGGAAAAAATATGTATATATTTAAAATCTATATTTTATTGAAAGTAAATATATGCAACTGTAGAGTTTTAAATCTAACTTTCTTAATCTAATTTCATTATTCTATTAATTTCAATCTAATTTCCAAGTTGCAAGAGGATAATTTTAATGAAAACACACACCGATTTCTATTAAATCTGTCTTAGTCTGTTTGGGTTGTAATATAATGAAATACCATATACTGGGTGACTTATAACCAATAGCAATTTATTACAATTCTGGAGGCTGGGAAATCTAACATCAAGGCACCAGAAGATTTCGTGTCTGATGGGAGCCTGCTTCCTCATAGGTGACGCCACCTCACTGGGTCCCCACATGGTGGAAGGGATGAGAGATCTCTCTGGGGTCTCTTTTATAAGGGCACTAATTCCATTCACAAAGGCTCTGCCCTCATGATCTAATCACCTCCTAAAGGCCCTGTCTCCTAACACCATCACTTTGGGAGTTAGGATTCAATATATGAATTTGTGGGAGAGGGGACTCAAACATTCAGACTAAACCAGAATCCCAAGCACTACCAACTGTAATCATATGGTAAAAAGCTGAGCACCACGTCCAGCACATGAAAAGCATTTGATGACTAATGGAAATGGCCATCATTGGTACTTGTAAGTATGATGTACCATTACTAATTGATAATGAAAGAAGAATAAAAACAAAAAGAGGTGAAAGTATGAGAAAGTGGGAGGAAATAAATGGTGGAAGAAATAGCAAACACAAATAGAAGCAGGTAGAAAAGGAAGAAGAGGAAAAAGGGGAAGAGGGGTGGAGAAAGGGGCCAGGGAGAGATAGAAACAATAGACAGTACAGGCAGTGTTTCTTAGAACAAAGCAACTTGCTTTCTTGGAGGGCAAGTACTGTGGAAAATTCACAAAATAAACTGGAATTTAAACAAACTATAGTTGTTTCAAAGTATTTGTTGCCTTGGCACTTCCAGTTTAAGGTCATGTACTCATGTTGATGCTTTCATGTAAGTAAGAATGCTCATAGAAACAAACACGTCAAATTTTTCCTTTGATTGATGTATTGCTTTAGTTTGAAAAAGAAAATAAGATGGTAGTTTAATCCATTAAGATAATATGTGGAGGTTATTAGGCAGAACTCAATTATATTCATAAAAGAACAAAATTTTGCATGAGGTTTCAGAAGTGTCATCACATGTTATCTATTCTATGTTTATATTTATGAGTTCTCCATGCATTTAAAAATTGAATATAAACTAAATTTTTCACAAAGACTTATTAGCTGATGCTTGGCATTTTCACATTTCATTAAGTGTCCTTTCAAAGGATTATTTATAAGGGGAGATTTCTGAATATCTATTTTCATTGTGAATGGAGCTTTTTTTTCTCATTGTAAAATAAACATACATTTTCAACTCTACAATGATATTATATAGCTATAAAGTTAATAAATGCAAAATTATAAAATAACAGAGAATGAAAAAAATATGTGAACAATTTAAAAAAGGAAAGCAAGTTATGGGTAAAACTGAGGCACTGTAAACCAGTGAACAGAAAATCTTTATATAAATAATGCATACTAAATACACATACGAGTTCAACACCCACACACACAGAAATTCATATATTCAACAAGATATCCAACTTGCAAGGGTTTCTGGTTACCACTTCTAAAAATGAATCTGAACACATAACAGGGAGAGACAGAATCCAAGATCTAACAATAACAATGACAGTATTTTAAACTGTTCTGTTAGGAGTGGGTGGCCACATCTTAGGGCAGAGAGAAGTTAGAGGCACCAGTGGGAAGGAAGGCAGTTTAAATCCTGTTTTGTGTCTTCTTGCCCCTCCCTCCTACTTCTTACCCTTTGGACAATCATTGCCTATCCCCTTGCCTCAAATCAGTGCTGTGGACATCTATCTTGACAAGAATCTTACTGGATGAAATAAAAATAGCTGCGGACTGACATGCTTTGAGCATTCCATACTTCTTCTAGTCGAATGAATGCCAGGTTTTGTGGATTACAACCTTGCAAACCTTCCTTCTCCTTATAGTATAACTTCTGAAGGATTTTGGGGTGAAATCCTGATGGTTTTTTCTTGCTGGGTTGTTGACAAGTAAAAGTGATACTCTAAGACTTTCTATCAGTTAATTCATACCTCATGCCCTACCCCTCACATACCCAATTTTTAACTATCCTAGACTGACATAGACTCTGATCTGGCCTTTGGTCCTTCTCTAAATGAACTTGAGTTTTGAGGAGATCTTCTACCTGAAAAGATAAATAATAAACTGGACAAAATAAATGCTTTCTGAAGCACAGTATCAATACTGATCATAAAATAAATTTAAATAAATGCTATACTATAATGCAAGAATGAATGAAGAAGTAGAAAGAAAAAGAAAGAAAGAGAGAGAGAGGGAGGGAGGGAGGAAGGAAAGGAGGGAGGGAGGGAGGGAAGGAGGGAAGGAAGGAAGGAAGGAAGGAAGGAAGGAAGGAAGGAAGGAAGGAAGGAAGGAAGGAAGGAAGGAAGGAAGGAAGACAAGAGGGAGGGAAGAAGAGGGGAGAGGAAAGAAAAAAGAAAAAAATTGTGTACGTTAACAGAAGTTATTTCTCAGTATTAGTAATACAATAGGAGATGGAGAGAACAAAAGACATGGGGTATACAAATGTGCTTCTTTTATAGTAAGATAGAAGATATAGGCATTGATATGTTTAAGAAATAGTTGAAGATATATATTTCTTAAGTTAAGAAAAACAATAATAAAGTTAGCTTTTATAACTTTTGAACACCACAGAAAAATTTAATAGAATTGAATTAGAAACTCATGTAAGGTGCAGGAAATGAATAATATTAAACAAGATGGAGGAATTAAATCCTATTACACAAAAATTAAAACAAATGAATAAGTTAAACTAACCATCTAAAAGACAGAAGCCCACACATTGAAAAAATGAAAATAAGATTCAACAATATGTCATATGCAAGACACAAAAAGACACAGAAAAATTGAAATGAAAAGATTGAAAACATACAGCTAATAAATATAAATCAAGAGAAGTTGGAGTAACAGTCTTAATTTCTGACAAGCAAACAAAATTCTTCTTTGGATGGTTTGCAGCTTTATGTGACTTTATATAATAATAATGATAATAATAATAACAATAATACAAGAAAAAGCAGCTAGTAAATAAGTAAAATAAGACAAGAAATTTATAATTAAAGTTCTGTCAATGAAAATACAATAGTAGGACGATCACATTTTCTTAAGCTAACTACAAAGGAAACTCTAACTTGTGTTATTAATTTCACCTTCTGATTATATGGGGCCAATAATGAAATATCTTTACAGGTGATTTTATTTAAAATCTAAGACAGTGTGCTTAATCACCTAAAAGAAACAAGTAATTTTTCACTTCAGTTTGCTAGGTGATGCACATTAATAAAACAGGTTATATGGAATCAAATGAAGAAAGTGGAGAAGACAGCCTGTCATTAAAACAAGAATGAAGTCCCTGTGACAGTGAAGTACGGATATTGGTGATGCACATCTCTAGGTAGCATTTACACTCTTCAAGGACCTGTCAAAATGATACAGGCTATATTGTGAAACTTTTTAGGAATATTTGAAGTTATTGATCTGCAAAATAAGAGTGATGTGCTATTAACGTTGCTTTTTATTTATTTATTTATTTGAAAGACAAATAGAAGCCTTTTTGGTTGAATTCAAGGGAAACGTTTGGTGAAATAGAAAAAAGAAATGCTAAGTTTAGCAGTTATGCTGATCTTTGTCCTTATTTCACTTGCTAGTTGGGAGAAAGAAAATAAGTATTTTGATATATTGGCATATATCAAAGAAGTCCTTTTCTTAAGATATATTTTAGTCTTAAGAAGAATTTACATCATTCAACTAACCTGATTAAAACCACAATTAGGTTTTAGCGAAGATAATTTCTTGGGTTGTTAATGGATGTTTCACACGTCAGTATTTTTAAAGCTTTGTAAATAACTTTCAAAGATTAAATATGTATATATTATGTATTACCAGTACTGAAAAAGAGGTACTTTGTTTTTAAAAAGTATTATTTTAAATTTAAAAGTACATAAAAAACACAAAATAGAATCAATATTTGAGTTTACTTGATATTGAAATTGTATACATATGTTTCATTAGTCATATATCTTTTTAATCTAAAATAAACATTAATTTCAGTATACTATGTTAAGTCTACATTTGAAACGCTTGTATAAAATTGCCCAATTGACTTGGTTTTTACATCTTTTAGTTTGATTATTTACATTTTATTTTCTTTTTTGCTTTTCCATTTCACTTTCAAAATGTATTACATTATTTGGTAATAAAATATTTGAAAAATAGTGATTTATTTGAATCTGTGCTGGTGATTCAGAGATGGCAAGGACATTCCCAAATCTCCATATTATCATTAATAATATTAGTGATTTTATCATTAGTTTACTATACCAATTAACTATACTATCTTACAGGTTTTATTATAACATTTATTTTGAGTTGTTTCAGGTACAAAGATTGTGGCACAGTAGTCTTGCAAATACAACCTGCATCATACAATGCCAGACATTAGACAGAGTTCACATAAACTAATGTCAAACCTACACAGAATGACCAAGAATATTACTGCTTGTAATGTTATATGTCAATTATATCTCAATAATATATCTATATATCTATATCTATATCATATCTATATCTATATCTATTATTGCTTGGGAATATCCAGAAATGGACTCTGACTTGAGAATTCTGGTGAAATTAATTAATTAGGAAATACTCCCAGGAAAAAATATAGTAGGAAAATGAGGAAGTCAGAAAGGGAAGGGAAAAAGTACATCTAAAAGTATAGCTGCAAGATGTAAGAGGTGGCTTTGGCTCTACCCCATGCACAGAAAAGTTCTGGAGAAGGGGGAAGTATCATCTCAAAATTCTCCATCCAGTCTAAAGGCAAGGGAGTCAGGGTCTGGATCCCTTCACACAGGCGAGTCGTTAGTTAAGGGAAGTTTACTCGGCAACCATAGTGGGTTTTAGGTTCCCAAAGCTAAGGACAACTCACTGACAAGACAGTCAGTTGCTGTCTGCTGAGAGTGAACATATACCTGGACCATGTGTGTGCGTGCGTGTTTGCGTGCGTGTGTTCAAGGAATCTAAGGAAAACGGGTAGAACACCAGCAGCACCTGCCACAGTTTATCTGGAAAAGACTTTAGAGTCTAATTCTTGAAGTAAGATATGAGGGATCTGAAGCCCAGAGAGGTAAAATACATTTAAAACACAGGTGACACACTTGTAGGTGGCAAAGAAGATCAGAATCCAGGTCTTCGTTCCTTCATGTCAGGTCACTTTCAGTGAGAATGCTTTACATTAATCACCTACCTTTATTTTTTCCATAATTATGTTTGTGAACTTACTATTTAACAGTATTTCCTCCATAGAATACTTGGAGGTAATGTTGCCTTTTTTTTTTTTTAATACTAAAAAGGCTTAGAAGTTTCTTATTGAGCAAAAAGGAAAATGTTATAATGGATGTTTTCATACTGCAATATTTACTCTTGAGCATCACTAATACAATTAAGTTGTTTACATGTCCTTTTTGAGCTAATGTGCTTTCATATTTTATTTATGCTATCTGCACTCTTAAGTTACTAATTTCAAATAAAGAGCAGCTAATTTTGACGGACTGGGTTTTAAAATAAAACTTAAAAAATTATATGTGCAGAAACATATATACTTGTATATCTTACTAAAGTGTACAGCATTGCTTTGTAATACTAACCATAATTTGATTTTTTGAAATATCTGTAATATTTCATGTATAAAATTACTAATCAAGTGAAAATAAAAATATTTATACAATTTGATAACTATTTATAACTGACCCTGATAAAGAGGACTAAATAATTGCTCAACATGAAGTTTTAAATATTTACTAATATTATAGTAATATCAAGAGATACTGTACTGGATAGAAAATTGAGAACATCTGTTCTGTCTCTCCCTTTCTTTTTTTTTTAACTTTGTTTATTTTTATTAGTTTCATATATATAAAACACTGCAATAGTTAGACTCTCCCTTTCTTTAAAACATTTTCATCTCAAAACAGTTTTTTATTTAGGATTGTCAAGCTCACTTTCGAGAAACTTTTTTTTTTTTTTAATGAGAAGTTATGCAGAAATGTTAAAGCTTTCCTCCAGGTTAGTTACAACCGATTTTTCCAATTGAATTTGTAAAGCTGTAAATATTAAAAGTTTTACTTTACTCATTTTAAAATAGTACCAGATACTGATTCTTGTTGTAAGCCACAGAGATCACCAAATGGTAAAATATAAAATAAAACTCGAAGCCAGGGCTAAGTCTCCACTGTTTTTCCAGAAAACAGAAAGAAGATTGTTCTGAATTTCTTTTTTTTTTTTTTGCCCTCTTATTCATCACTCACTCTACTCTTGTCCTTTCAAAGTACGAGTATATCTAAATCAACAACAGGCACTTAATATGAAAGTATAAAGGGTAGACTAAATCAGCAAGAAAATAATGTAATAATTTAGAGATGTAAAATTATTTTCCTCTTTAATTGATTTTTTAAATATCCACATGTATAGGTAGTTGTTTTTCATTGCCATTATAAGTGAACTTTTTAAATTCAATAGTAATAGGAATATTAGTTAATGCCCAGTTGGATTAAATTATTTTCAAGACAACAACAAAGAAAATTGTTAGAAAGGTGGTTATATATTTACTATCATCAATATAATTATATATGCTCCAGGGCTTGCACTGTATCACCTCAATTTACTCTTAATTTGCTTCTCGTTTGGTTTTCACAGTGACTCTTTCTCACTTGCTTTCCATTGCCTATACTATATGTATGCTTCCCTCATCTTTTTACAATCCATGTGTCTCTTTAAGGGCCATGTTAATCTCTGTCATTGTTGATTCTTAACTGGTATGTCTTCCTCCCTCCCCAAATTAGACTTGATATCTTTTCTGGATATTCTGGAAATCTGGAATGTTCTAAGAGGTTCCTGAACATGTGAATTGATACTTTCTCTCAGAATAAATAAAAATGGTTCAAGGATGGACTTTAAGTTGGCCTGATATCTGCAACAAAATGCCCAAGAAGTTAATGTTCAGTTTACCCAGATACTCGTACAAGAATGCACTGGAGGGATTTTGCACAACTTTTTGCACATGGTGAGAAAGTGGGTAAGGAAACAAGGTCTCCAGAAATATCAGGCAGGGAAGACTCAGAAGAATGTAACATCTCCCCTCCTTCTCCTCTTCTACCTTCTTAAGAATGACAAATGTTAAGTTTCTGTTCCATGCAGAATTTTTATTTCCTGCTAATGAAAGCCTTAACCACTCGAATTCTTCCTGGTGGCCTGCCTGTAGGAAGTCCTATCTGGGTCTGGGAGCATCTTCACACTGTGCCTTGCATTATGTAAGCACTTCGGTAAGTTTTATAGCCTTCATCATTGAGGGGTATTTCTATCTCTGTGTATATAACTCCTCTACTTTTAACCTCTTTGTTTAAATATTTCAATTTGATAGGTCTGTTGGCCTCATTATTTTAAGTAGTTCCATTGTAGGTGGTACCTAAAAGCAGAAGCAATAATTCAGCCGGAAAGTACTTAGAAACTTCTGACCCAAGAGGATACAATGAGTTCAGCACAACTCTAATTTCCCTTCTTTTTTTTTTTTTTTTAACTCAGTAGACATAATTTTAAGGACTACTGTTTATAATGGTATCTTCATTAATAAATAAAAGTGAAAGCTCAGCAGCACTGTCTTTGTCAGGTGACTTTGAGCAAGTTTATAAACCTCTTTGCATCTGTATTTTTTAATCAGTAAAATGATAATCATGTATTATGTCATACAGTTGTTCTGGGGGTTAAATGAGAAGAAAATCTGGTATCTAATAAATTTTCAGTATGTTGTTATTACCATTCTTACCAATAATTAACAATTATTACCAAACTCAAAGATTGTAATTTAGGGATAAATATAACTTAACATAATCAACTGTGCATTATTTCAACAATATCTAAAGGTCTGTGAAACAACAATTTCTCCCCCACTGATGTTTAAATGTTTTTAATGAAATTGATAGTCATTTCTGTGCAGAGGTAGCTCACTTAGACTGATCATTATTGTATTTGAGAACATGGGATGAATTTCTTACATGACAAGACAGACTGAGATTGAATTCGATAATCGATGCCCAAATGATAGAATTTAAAATAAAGACCGAAGGCAGGAGATTATACGAGCATTAAAAAGAGCCAACATCTGCAAGTTGGAAGGTACCCTGAGTTATTTTTGTCATAATTCTCCCAAAGATACCTCCAGCTCAGAATCTCAAAGGGTGAAGGGCACACCTATCCTTGCAATTTTAATTCCAGTGCTGTTGTAACAGCACCCAGAACTTTTAAGACACTCCTTGTCTGACTAGCATGGCTGTCCAGCTCACATGTGATACCTTGGCTAATGTAGAGGGACAGAGGCCATTGGAGAACAGCATGGAGAGCAGCTGTTGGGAGTTAGGAAGTGAGAGGAATTTCACGGCAACTTGCCCAAGATGGTGAACTGACATCAAGATGCAGAGATATCCTTGATAGAACTGGGAAAAGAAAATTAGCAAATGGGTCAGGGACAGAACATTAGGAATTAAACAAATAGAGAACAAGGAATTTGTGGTAATGGGATTAGTAGTAATGGTAGCTGACTTCTCCCTCATTTGGCAGATTTGCCCTGACACTTGGTGATGTGATTTAGGCATTCAATAAATTTGGCATTTCATTAAGAGACATTCTTTAGGAGATGGTTGTAATGCCATATTTTACCATAATCATAATTTTTCTCAAACACTATATCCTATTATTGTCATCTTTTTTTCAACTCCATTTATTGTTCTAACACACTAAATAGTGCCCTTATAGCTGAAAATTATTCTTGGGAAAATATTCCATGATTTTTAAGGACCAAATGGAAAAACATCTCCAAATGCTGGATACATTCAGCAGAAATAAAAAGTATTTCCAGCTAAACTGTTTAAAATCCTAAAAGAATTTCCAACTCACAGAATCACAATAGATATTATTATATAGGGTGGTTCAAAGGCAATTATATGTTACCTGGCATATTAATACTTGAAGTCATTAAGAAATTCCATATTTTAAAAAATGAATTATCTATTACCATCCTGTGACATTTCCATAATTTCAATTATATTCTCTTTTCAACAGTCTTCAATATTCAGAAATACAAAATAATACATTGGCTAACACATTTCCCTTCCCTTTTCTTGTAGCAGGTATTCTCTTTCCAGTTTGTTTTAGTGATGGTACTGTGTTAGTGAGAATACTGCAATCATGTGATGACATTTTAAAATATAAATGCACTGTGGTTTGTGAAAGAGTCTCCTGGGCACTAATTTCCTTTGAAAAAAAAGATTATGTGACTGTCCTACTATAATTTCTTGAATGATGTCATCTAAGAAATATAACATTATCCCCTTAGTTCTTTATTATAATGCAGAACTAGACAAAATGAGTTTATGCTTTTAGTACTCTAAGGCATATATTAAAAATATAAAAGTTCTAACTCTATTGTAATGGAATTTAAAGGACAAACATCATACAAGATGAGATGAATTTTCTCATTTTTGATATCACAAATATATTGTTGGGACATCATCTATGTTTCAAAAATTGTCCTTCTCTATCTGTCCTTTTTTAAAATCTGTAAAATGTTGACGTCTCTCCTATTGTTGAAAAAAATTAAAAATCTCTCCTTGTCATGAGTCTACTCTAACTCCCTCTCATCTTTTTACTTTCAAGCTTAAGTTTTACAAAGTGTAATTCACACTGATTCTGCCCCACATTTTCCAGTTATTCTAATATGTCAGGAAATATTTCAAGCATATATAAATGTGTTAAAAATAGCATATACTCATGGACTCACTGAGCATTCTGTAAAATTTTTCCTGTTTCTTTAATATTTTTCTTTTTTTAAATCGAAATAGAGATATCATTGAAGTCTTTTGTACAGCTGCCCAAATTATCTTCCATTCTACCTAGAGTTAATCACCAATGTAATTTGATGTTTATTTTCCTTGGATTCTTTTATAATTTTACTACATATGTATATGATCATAGACAAGATTTATATAAATTACATATTATATGTACACTGTCCCTACTCTGTGCCATGGGTGCTTCCCCTTGCCCCTAAATGTTGCTATTTTTCTACCATGTTCTGTTCTTGACTCATTATACTTTTCCTGATTTAATTTTTCAATAAATAACTTTAGAGAACTTACTAAATGTCAAATGCTATATCATGCAAAATCACTTTTAATATTCTTTACATAGATTCAGTACCACCTTTGGGTTTACAACTCCCGAATCCATTGCACTGATCTCTCCTCTGAGCTCCAGTCATCTGTGTCTCTGCTTTTGGATTTAGTTACCTGGAGGACACATCGGCCTCCTCCATCCCTTACTGCTTCTACCTCCTAATCTCTGAGTATCACAAATGACTTCACATGTCACCCAGTCACTTTATATATACTAGAGGTCACCTTATATTCCTCTCTATTTAGTCATTGATCTCTAATGATTTTAACTCCTAAACAATTCCTAAATGCTTGTTCTTTCAAGTCACTTGTCAACTTTCTATATTATTTAATACAGAAACCTCTTCAGGTTTAATTTCACTCTATAGCCTTCAAATATAAGCCACCTGAAAGAGGACACAGCTTTAAATAGTTTTCATAACACAAAGTCAAAGTATCTCACCATGACAGAATGACAGAAGGCTCTCTGCTAACTGACACCTGTCTCTATTCCAGTTTCATCTTTGCCACTCTCAATTAACTGTGAATCATTTTTAGTCCCCCGTGTGTAGCTGACTATTTTAGAACTATGTAGATTTGCTATTTATTTTGCCTAAAAAAACCCTCAGACCTTCTTTTCTATCTTCCATTTATCCTTCGGGGATCCTTTGTTCTTAGGGTGGGCAGAATTCCATTTGCCCCCATCTTATCACTCTTTTTGTATCCCAAGCACACTTTTCCTGGTACATTGTAGGTGCCCAAATTAATATTAATGAGAAGTGAACTGAATTTAAAAGTACTGCCTTTTGGTGAACATGCCTAATTTAGAAATAAAACAAAGTTTTGTGGGTTTTTTAATAAAGAGTTTGTAGTTTGTCATTGATGATAATAGCATGTCTACGGACATATAGAAACAATTTATAGTGGTCTCCTTTAATTTACTTCTGTCATGAATCATATTGATAGATTTACTGAAAGTGTATCCTTGAATCTTACGCAGTCAGCAAAACAGGAGAGTATGTTGCTAAGACCATAAGCTCAGAGGTAAGATTGCAGTATTTCAAATTCTAGCTTTACTATTTACTACATTTATGCAATTAGAAGGTCACTCTACCTCTCAAGGTCTCAATTTTCCTATCAGTCGAATTGGGATGATAATAGAAAGCAAATTATAAAATTGTTATAAACAAGAAGTGAGATCATGTAAATAGTCACTAAACATTGCCTACTATTTGTGTGATTCTTTTTAATTCATGGCTATACCTTATTTGTAAATATTTCACTGAGAAATTATGCATCTTATTCCTAAGTAAAATTGTTCTATATATTTGTTGGGGGTGGGGGAACTGACTTATTTTCAGTGTTAATATTAGGCTAGAAGTTTAGAGTGAATTACGAAAACCATTCAGTGCTTTTAATGATACAAAATAAATGAATACTTTAATTACATTAAAGCCAGTTATAAAAACATTGGCTCTTAAATAAGTTAGATGATGTCATAAAAATGGTGGCATGAGGTGAGCCTCTTGAAATCTCCCCTGGAATTTACAACAAACTGAACAACTATAATTCCACGATGGACTCCCTGCACAGCAGACAGACAAAACCAAGACACACACAACTGAAATCTAAAGGTGGGCATATTGGGTGAGAGGGGGAGGAGAGAAGCAGAAAGTGAGGATACGCTGGCCATGTGGGCGCAGAACACAGACCTAGGTTGGAGTTCCAAGATCCTTTCATTTTGGAGCTACCGCAGCCATGGAAGAGTGAAGACTTCAGACTGCTAGGGCTCCGCTTATGGCCCACAGTCCCACCTGAGGGATTAGCATATAACACAGCTGAATCCAATGATCATGGCAGAGACCTAGGAGCAAAGACTGAGGGAAGAAGGCTGAAAATAGTGATTTAATCCCTTACTGCCAAGCAGAGAATGGAAACCTTAGGCATGGGTGCCTAGCAGACCTGTCCCACCCTCCCAGAGCTCGCCCCACCCCCACCTGCCCAGTGCTAGAAGCTAAATTGTAACAGGGTCAGATCAAAAGAACAGGATATTTTCAGTTTTGAGAACTGCAGCCTGCAGCCATGGACAATCAGCCCAACTAGTTCCGGTGAAGGGGAGGGAGCTTTGGGTGCAGAACTGGCTGTGGTGGTGATCACTGCCATTGCTCTGGGCCATCTATCACAACCCACTCTGTCCCTGCCCCCATTTATCTGGACATATTCCTGAAGGAGTAAACAGAGCAGCTGAAACACATGGGTCCTGAATCTGGTGCAGCAAGAACTTTGGAACTTCAGAAGCTTCCCACATCCCC
Organism: Rhinolophus hipposideros; assembly: GCF_964194185.1. NCBI lineage: Eukaryota > Metazoa > Chordata > Mammalia > Chiroptera > Rhinolophidae > Rhinolophus > Rhinolophus hipposideros. Next base: position 67,142,894 of record NC_138047.1, on the reverse strand, counting down.
AAATGAGCAGTGCCCTGAGAACCAGGAAACGTGCTAACCGAGGAGAAGCTCACCTTCCAGGGAATCCCCCCATTTTGTGAGAAGTGGAACAGTGCAGAGAAAATATAACACTACAGCATGAGAGAGAATTAAAGGCTGCAGTTGAAAAGAAAATAAAACATTATACCAACACCTACTGGAAAGCAAAGGAAAGACATCTTCCTAACAATCTGCTGCAGAACTGACTCTTGTACATGCGTAGGAAGAGAAATAATAATTCACTAATTGTCATGAATAATCAAGGTAACAAGGCAGCTCAGAAAGAAAATGAAAAACCTCCAGAAAATGAACTTAAAGACATTGAAATATGTGACTTAAATGACAGAGAATTTGAGATTGCAGTTCTGAAAAAACTCAACAAGAGGCAAGAAAACACAGACAGGCAGTATAATGAACCAAGAAATACAATCAAGGAACAAAATGAAAATTTTACCAAAGAGATTGAAATTTAAAAAAAGACCTAAAAGAATTTCTGGAGATTAAGAACTACAAAACATAAATGAAGAATGAAATAGCCAGCTTAGGTAATAGAGCTGACCAGATGGAGGAAAGAATCAGTGACAATGAAGATAAAATCTGGGGACGTCATAGGAATGGCGGCAGCGGGGCACATTTTCTGAGTTCTCCTCCGGATCTTATTACAAACGGGACATATAACCCATCAAACAACTCTTTGCTCATCATGCAGAACAGCTAAGAGACTCCTAAGAGACTCGTGGAAGGATTACTTGAAGGTGCGCAAATTGGGCGAGCAGGGGAAGAAGGGAGCGGAGTGGAAACGCGCGGTCTCGTGGTGGAATCAGGCCGGCGGCGGCTGCGGCAGCGGCGGTAAACCGCAGCTCTAAAGACACAGGGAGATATAGAACACGCAGAACAGCGGGGAGACTCGTGGAGGAATTACCTGAAGGTGTGCGCGGATTGCAAGCAGGGGAGGAGGCAGGACAGCGAAGTGGAAGCGCACCCCCCACCCCCAGCCCCGCGGAGCCGAGGCCAGCGGCAACTGCCGCCGCAGCGCCCAGGACGACGGAGCGCAGACTCCTGGAAGGTTTGCTTTGGAGTGCACTAGTTAGGCAAGCGGGGGAGGAGAGAGGGGAGCGAAGTGAAAACACTAACCCCCCCACAGCGGAGCCCAGGCCGTACAGCAACCGCTGCGCTGTGCGGCTCCCAGGACGGAGCGGAGACTTGTGGAAGGTTTGCTTTGAGGTGCGCTAGTTGGGCGAGCGGGGGAGGAGCGAGGAGGGCAAGAGGAGCGTGCCCACAGGAGCAGCGGCAGGCAGCACCCAGGGCTCTAGAGTCCCACGGGAGCCCAGGGTGCAGCGGAGAGCGTAGGGTCCAGGAGGTGGGCTCTTTCCCTGCGTCCCACAGCTGATCGCTCCCGCCGGGGCGGGCAGCTCGTGGGCCCTAGGGCAGACAAAGAACTCAGACGCAACACCTGGGCCCCTCACCGCGCTTTTCGAATCCTCCCCCCACCCTTCCAGAGACTCAAACTGACCCCTGAACTGAAGAGTAGTGTCAGATTACAGAGGAGCGTCTGTGCTCAGGCGCTGGGAAGATTGGCAGCCAGCTCTGACCTTCGGAAGAGGCTGGGAGGAGGGGATTTTCGCTGGACGAGGAGAGAGGAGACTCCCACACCTCCAGCCACCACCTTTTCAGGCCTGCGGGAGGAGTGTGACGTGGCTGGCCTGGGAGGGAGAAGACCCCTCCATCCCCAGCCCCCACCCTTTCTGGCTGGCCTGGGGCGGGGCAAGGGCAACTGCGGAAGCACTCCCTGAGTTCAGCAGTAAGCGGCAGACGCAGCTCCCGGCTTTCAGCAGCTTAGAGATCTCCCGCCCGCCCCCTCCCACACACCCACGGAAGGAGGGCCCTAAGACTCAGGAGTACTGGGCACAGGGCTGGTGGAACTACTCTCAGCTTGCATTTGTGCAGGAAAGGACAGAAACTGCACGGTCTCTCTGAAAACTGTCATCCAGACCCCTTAGCCCCTCGCATTTAAATCTACACTCCCAAATTCACTCTGGGCACCAGGTGACTAGCGCTGCCTGCGCACTAGGCAGGGAACTCTTTGGCACAGCAGAGGACAACCTGGAGATTACCTGGTGGGCTTAAGCCAAGACTGGTGCTGCTTTCTGTTTTGCTTTGCTTGGTGGTTTTTTTTTTTCTTTTTTCTTTTCTTTTTCTTTTTTTTCTTTCTTTCTTTTCTTCTTCTTTTTTTCTTTCTGCTTGTTGTGATTTGCTTTGTTCTGTCTTTATTTCTTTGATATCTTTGCCTATGTTGAGTGGGGATTGTCGGTTGTATTTTACATGTGAATGTACTTGATTTGTTTTCTTTGTTGTTGTTGTTGTACTTGGTAACTTGATTTGTGCTGAAATTGCCCTAACAGGGCCCAGCTTAAGAGGCACAAGATTCAACATATCCAGAAGCCAACTCTGGACCAAACCAGAGTACTACCGGGTTTGACCTACAAGTCACACACCCAGAGGGAATTCTCTGAAGGCACAAGAGCCCATAGAGGCCAAACCTCATTTAAGTGGCCAACCCTCACCCAGCAGAACACCCTGCGGTGGGCAGAGCCAAGTTTCACAACTAGATGGCCTAGGAGTTAAACCCACCTACTCACAAGCAAAAAGCAATTAAAGTTCTTCTTGAACAGGATGATATACTAAACACACGAACCACCTGTGGAGCACATGCAGAGAAGAACGAAGTAGTCCAAGTCAAATATAAAGGACACATAATACATAAGATAACCCAGCAAGAACTAAGAGCTCTAGGGGATCTTCCTACTACATCAAACCAAGCACAGAGAGTCAGTCAGAATGGGGAGACAAAGAAACATGTCCCAAATAAAAGAACAGAAGAAACCTCCACAACTGGAACCAAATGAAGCAGAGGTAACCAACATGTCAGAGACAGAGTTCAGAACACTGGTGATAAGAATGTTTAAGGAGCTTAGAGAAGACATAAAGAAGGATATAGAAATCATAAAGAACAACCAGTTAGAACTAAAAAAGGATGTAGAAATCTTAACGAACAACCAGCTAGAACTAAAGAACACAATTACCGAAATTAAGAACTCACTTGAAGGAATGACCAGCAGGTTAGATGACGCAGAGGATCGAATCAGCGACTTAGAAGAAAAGTTAGCAGAGATCACTCAAACTGAACAACAGAAAGAAAAAAGAATAAAAAACAATGAAGATGGGTTAAGAGACCTCTGGGATAACATCAAGTGCAACAACATGCGCATCATAGGAATACCGGAAGGCGAAGAGAAGAAGCAAGGGATTGAGAACATATTTGAGGTAATAATGTCCGAAAACTTCCCTAACCTGATGAAGGAAACCAACATACAAGCCCAGGAAGTGCAGAGAGTTCCAACCAGGATAAACCCAAACAGACCCACACCAAGACACATTATAGTTAAAATGGCAAAGCTTAAAGACAAAGAGAGAATCTTGAAAGCAGCAAGAGAAAGGCAGAAGGTTACATACAAGGGAACTCCCATAAGACTATCAAATGACTTTTCTACAGAAACATTGAAGGCCAGGAGGGAGTGGCAGGAGATACTCAAAGTGATGGAACACAAAGGCCTACAACCTAGATTGCTTTATCCAGCAAGGCTATCATTTAAAGTTGATGGAGAGATAAAGAGCTTCCCAGAAAAGAACAAACTGAAAGAATTTATTACAACCAAGCCAGCATTGCAAGAAATACTAAAAGGACTTCTGTAAATAGAAGAAAGATGAAAACAATTTACTACAAATTTAAAAATGGCAATAACTATGTACCTATCAATAATCACTTTAAATGTAAATGGATTAAACGCTCCAATCAAGAGACATAGGGTGGCTGAGTGGATAAGGAAGCAAGACCCTTGTATATGCTGTATACAAGAGACTCATTTCAGATCAAAAGACACACACAGGCTGAAAGTGAAGGGTTGGAGTAACATATTTCATGCAAATGGAAGCAAAAAAAAAGCTGGAGTTGCAATACTTATATCTGACAAAATAGACTTTAAAATGAAGAACATATTAAAAGACAAAGATGGGCACTATATAATAATAAAGGGATCAATCCGACAAGAGGACATAACCCTAGTAAACATCTATGCACCTAACATAGGAGCACCTAAATATATAAAACAGGTACTGATGGACATAAAGACAGAGATCAACAGCAACACTGTCATAGTAGGGGACTTCAACACACCTCTGACAACAAGGGACAGGTCCTCCAGACAGAAAATCAATATGGAAACAACAGCCTTAAATGATACTTTGGAGCAGTTGGATTTAATTGATATTTTCAGAGCATTTCACCCCAATGCTGCAGAATACACGTTCTTCTCAAGTGCACATGGAACATTTTCTAAGATAGATCATATGTTAGGACACAAAACAAGCCTTGATAAATTTAAGAAAATTGAAATCATACCAATTGTCTTCTCTGACCACAGTGCTATGAAATTAGAATTGAACTACAGGGGAAAAAAACCAGGAAGATACACCAATTCATGGAGACTGAATAACATGTTGCTAAATAAAGAATGGGTCAAGCAGCAGATCAAAGAAGAAATCAAAAGATATCTTGAGACAAATGAGAATGAGAACACGACGACCCAAAATCTATGGGATGCTGCAAAAGCAGTCCTAAGAGGGAAGTTCATAGCACTGCAGGCCTACCTAAAGAAACAAGAAACATCACTAATTGACAGTTTATCTTCACACTTAAGGGATCTGGAAAAAGAACAGCAAAATAAACCCAAAGGGAGCACAAGGAAGGAGATAATAAGGATCAGAGCAGAAATAAATGAAATAGAAACCAGAAAAACAGTACAAAAGATCAATGAATCCAAGAGTTGGTTCTTAGAGAAGATAAACAAAATTGACAAACCTTTAGCCAGACTCATTAAAAAAAGGAGAGAGAGGACCCAAATTAATAAAATCAAAAATGAAAGAGGAGAAGTGACAACAGACACCACAGAAATACAAAAAATTTTAAGAAATTACTATGAGCAACTATATGCCAACAAATTTGATAACCTTGAAGAAATGGACAATTTTCTAGAGGTGCACAACCTTCCAAGGCTAACTCAAGAAGAAACAGAAAGCCTGAACAGTCTGATTACCACCAGAGAAATTGAATCAGTAATCAATAATCTCCCAACAAACAAAAGCCCTGGACCAGATGGCTTTACAGGTGAATTTTTCAAAACGTTTAAAAAAGAAGTATCACCTATTCTCCTTAAGCTCTTCCAAAAAATCCAGAAGGAAGGAAGACTCCCAAACACTTTTTACGAAGCCACTATCACCCTGATCCCAAAAGCAGACAAAGACACCACAAAAAAAGAAAACTACAGGCCGATATCTCTAATGAACATAGATGCAAAAATTCTCAACAAAATATTAGCAAACAGAATTCAGCAATACATTAAAAAGATCATACACCATGATCAAGTGGGATTCATCCCTGGTATGCAGGGGTGGTTCAACATCCGCAAATCAATTAATGTGATACACCACATTAACAAAATGAAAAATAAAAATCACATGATCATATCAATAGATGCAGAAAAAGCATTTGATAAAATACAGCAACCTTTTATGATAAAAACCCTTAAGAAAGTGGCAATAGAGGGATCATATCTTAACATAATAAAGGCCATATATGACAAACCCACAGCTAACATCATACTCAATGGGGAAAAGCTAAAACCATTCCCCCTAAGATCAGGAACAAGACAAGGTTGCCCACTTTCTCCACTTCTATTCAACAATCCTGGAAGTTCTAGCCACAGCAATCAGACAAGAGAAAAAAATAAAAGGCATCCAAATTGGTAAGGAGGAAGTAAAATTATCATTATATGCACATGATATGATACTATATATAGAGAACCCTAAAGACTCCACCAAGAAACTATTAGAACTGATAGATGAATTTAGTAAAGTAGCAGGATATAAAATTAATATTCGGAAATCAGTTGCATTTGTATATACCAATGATAAAATAGCAGAAGGAGAAATTAAAAAAAACAATCCCATTTACAATTGCTCCAAAGACTATAAAATATCTGGGAATAAATCTAACCAAAGATGTAAAAGATCTGTACTCAGAAAATTATACAACACTGAAGAAAGAAATGAAAGAAGACATAAATAGATGGAAACACATTCCATGTTCATGGATAGGAAGAATTAATATAGTTAAAATGTCCATACTGCCTAAGGCAATATACATATTCAACGCAATTCCTATCAAACTACCAACGACGTTTTTCACAGAAATAGAACATATAATCCTAAAATTTATATGGGACCATAAAAGACCCCGGATAGCCTCAGCAATCTTGAGAAATAAGAACAAAGTGGGAGGTATAACGATACCTGATTTCAAACTATACTACAAGGCTACAGTAATCAAAACAGCATGGTACTGACATAAAAATAGACACATAGATCAATGGAACAGAATAGAGAGTCCAGACGTAAATCCATGCCTATATGCCCATCTAATCTACGACAATGGAAGCAAGAATGTACGATGGGGTAAAGACAGTCTGTTCAATAAGTGGTGTTGGGAAACCTGGACAGACACATGCAAGAAAATGAAGCTGGACCACCTCCTTACACCATATACAAAAACAAATTCAAAATGGCTTAAAGACTTAAATGTAAGATCTGAAACCATAAAATATCTAGAAGAAAATATAGGAAGAAACTTCATGGACATTACCCGGAGTAAGATTTTCACTGATATATCCCCTCGCGCGAGGGAAGTAAGAGAAAAAATAAACATGTGGGATTACATCAAACTAAAAAGTTTTTTCACAGCAAAGGAAACCATCAATAAAACAAAAAGGGATCCTACTGTATAGGAAAAGATATTTGCCAATGATATATCTGATAAGGGATTAATATCACAAATCTATAAAAAACTTACTCAACTCAACTCCAAAAAAACAAACAACCCAATTAAAAAATGGGCAGAGGACTTGAGGAGACATTTTTCTAAAAAGGACATACAGAAGGCAAGAAGACATATGAAGAAATGCTCAACCTCACTAACCATCAGAGAAATGCAAATAAAAACCACAATGAGATACCACCTCACTCCAGTCAAAATGGCTATCATCAATAAATCAACAAACAACAAATGCTGGTGCGGCTGTGGAGAAATGGGAACGCTAGTGCACTGTTGGTGGGATTGCAGATTAGTGCAGCCACTATGGAAAACAGTATGGAGGTATCTCAGGAATCTGAAAATGGAACTACCCTATGATCCAGCAATTCCACTCCTAGGCATCTACCCGGAGAAATTCAAAACTCCAATTCAAAAATCTGTATGCACTCCTATGTTTATTGCAGCACTTTACACAATAGCCAAGATATGGAAACAACCGAAATGCCCATCGGTAGATGACTGGATTAACAAGCTGTGGTACATTTATACAATGGAGTATTACGCAGCCATAAAGAAGAAAGAAATCTTATCATTTGCAGCAACATGGATGGATCTAGAGAACATTATGTTAAGTGAAATAAGTCAGAAAGAGAAAGACAAGTACCATATGATCTCACTTATATGTGGAATCTAAAGAAAAGACTATGTGAATGAACTAATCAGAAAAAGTTTTGGGGACACAAAGAAAAAACCGAGAGTTGTTAGATGGGTGTGGGGGGGGGATGGGGATAAGGGGAAAGGTGAAGGGATTTGGAAGCAGCTGGTAACCATAAGATGGCCTCAGGGTTTTTTTTTGAAAATTAATTTGGGGAAGGTATTCAATAATGTTGTAAAGATTTTGTTGGGTATCCGATGGACATGCGTCCTATTTGGGAGACCACCTCAGGGATACTGTGGATACCTGATCATGGCATTGTACACCAGAAGCTAAACATTAATGAATGCCAACTATAATTTTATATATATAATGTGATGGTTCAGTGTGAGGTCGGAGGGATAGTGGATGGGGGGATATAAATGATATAAATAGGGATATAAATGATGAACGTCTAAGTATTACCTTGTCTTGTACACCTGAAACTAATAAAAAAAAAAGATAAAATCTGGAAGTTACACAGATTGAAGAAGAGAGAGACTTGAGAGTTAAAAGAAATAAAAGAACTCTACAAGAACTTTCTGACTCCACCAGAGAGAGCAATATAAGAATAATGGGCATACCAGAAGAAGAAAGAGAGAAGGGAACAGAGACTATATTCAAACAAATAGTCGATGAAAACTTCCCAAACTTGTAGAAAGAACTGGATCCTTGAATCCAGGACACAAATAGAAAACCTAATTACCTCAACCAAAATGGGCCTTCTCCAAGGCACATTGTATTGAAGGTGTCAAAAACTAATGACAAAGAAAGAATCCCCAAGGTATCCAGGATAAAGAAGACAGTAACCTACAAAGGAAAGCCCATTAGGTTATCATCAGATTTCTCAGCAGAAACTCTACAAACCAGGAGGGAGTGGAACCAAATATTCAAACTATTGAAAGAAAGAAATTATGAGCAAAGAGTAATATATCCAGCAAAGATATCTTTTACACATGAAGAAGGAATAAGAACCTTTCCAGAAATACAGAAGCTGAGGAAATTTTCTAACACACAACCTGCACTACAAGAAATACTGAAGGAGACTATACAACCAGCATAAATAGGGATAATTTGTGAAAAGAAAAACATAAAAGGGGAGAGAGTAAAGGTCTGAACCAACATAAGGGAATGGAGAAAGGAAGTATGCTGAAGAAAATAGGATACTTTAAATATTATATATATATATATATATATATATATATATATATATATATATATATATATATATATATATATATTATATATATATACTTAAAGGTAACCACTCAAAACACAAAAAAATCCAGAATTGCAATATATAACATAATAAAAGAAGAAACAAGGGGAAAAAAGTCATAGAATACCACACACTGAAATAATAGACAACAACAATAAGGCAAATAAACAATGGAGATACAGTCCTACCAGAAAACCAAGGATAGAATGATAGGAAATCCTCACATATGAATAATCACCCTAAATGTAAATGTACTGAATTCACCAAATAAAAAGTCACACAGTAGAAGATTGGGTAAAAATACTAAACCCAACCATATGCTGTCTCCAAGAAACACATCTCAGCTACAAGGACAAGCATAGACTCAAAGTGAAAGGGTGGAAATTGACACTCCAAGCAAATGATATCCAGAGAAAATAAGGTGTAGCTATACTGATATCAAATGAAAGAGACTTCAGGGTGAAAAAAAAACAACAAGAGACAAAGATGGATGTTTCATAATGATAAATTGGACTATACAACAAGAAGACATAACAGTCATCAATATTTATGCCCCCAATCAGGGAGGACCAAACAGAACAGAACTAAAGGGAGAAATTGACCAAAACACAATTACACTAGGGGACCTAAATACATCATTGACAGCTATGGATAGATCATCAAAACAGAAACTAATAAAGAAAAATGACATATTAGATTAAATAGACAGATGACATGTATAGAGCACTTCATCCTAGGACATCAGGCTATACATTTTTTTCTAGTTTACTTGGAACATTCTCCAGGATAGACCATATATTGGAACATGAAAATAGCCTCAGCAAATGTAAGAAGATTGAAATCATACCAAGAATATTTTCTGATCACAAGGCTTTGAAATTGGATGTTAATTGCAAAAAGAAAGCAGGGAAAAGCACAAATATGTGGAGATTAAACAACATACTTTGACGAAGTCAAAGAAAAACTAAGAGGAGAGATCCAAAGATACATAGAAACAAATGACAACAAAAATACATCCTACCAAAATTTTGGGGATGCAGTGAAAGCAGTTTCAAGAGGAAAATTTGTATCATTACAGGCCTATCTCAAGAAATAAGAAAAATCCCAAATAACTAATCTCACCTTAAAGAACACCTTAAAGAAGTAGAAATAGAAGAACAAATGAAACCAGAGTCAGCAGAAGAAAGGAAATAAAAATCAAAGCAGAACTAAATGAGATAGAGAACAAAAAGACAATGGAAAAATTAATGTGACAAAGAGCTGGTTCTTTGAAAAGATTAATAAAATTGACAAACCCTTCGCTAGACTCACTGAGATAAAAAGAGAAAAGACACTAATAAACAAAACAGAAATGAAAGAGGGGAGGTTATCACAGACGCTACAGAGATACAAAGGTTCACCCAAGAATACTATGAAGGACTATATGCCACCAAATTCAATAACCTAGAAGAAATGGACAAGTTCTTAGAAACATATAGCCTTCCAAGGCTGAACCATGAAGAACTGGAAAATCTAAATAGACCGATCACCAGTAATGAAATTAAATCAGTCATCCAAAACCTTCCCAAAAGCAAAAGTCCGGGACCAGATGGCTTCACTAGTGAATTCTACCAAGCCTTCAAAAAGGATCTAATACCAATCCTGCTCAAACTCTTCCAAAAAATTGAAGAAGAGACAGTACTCTCTAACTCATTATATGAGGCCAACATTACCCTGATACCAAAACCTGGTAAGGACAACACAAAAAAGAAAACTACAGACCAATATATTTGATGGATACAGACTGAAAAATCCTAAACAAAATTCTAGCAAATCAAATACAACAATGCATTAAAAAGATTATTCATCACTACCAAGTGGGGTTCATCCCTGGGGCACAAGGATGGTTCAACATCCACAAATCCATCAATGTGATACATCACATAAACAAAATAAAGGACAAAAACCATATGATTATATCAATTGATGCAGAAAAAGCATTTGACAAGATGCAACATCCATTTATGATTAAAATACTTAATAAAATAGGTATAAAAGGAAAATACCTTCACATAACAAAGTCCATATATGACAAACCATCAGCTAATCTCATAATTAATGGTGAAAAATTGAAGCCCTTTGCTCTACGTTCAGGAACACGACAGGGCTGTCCCCTATCACCTCTGCTTTTCAACATAGTGTTGGACGTCCTCGCTAAGAAATCAGGCAAGAGAAATAAGAGGCATCCACATTGGGAATTTTCCCTCTTTGCAGATGACATGATGCTCTATATAAGAAACCCTAAAGATTCCACCAAAAAGCTATTAGAAACAATAAACGAATACAGTAAAGTTGCTGGCTACAAAATCAACGTACAAAAGTCCATTGCATTCCTATATACTAACAATGAAATCTCATGAAAAGAAAAAAAAAATTCCTGTTTCATTTGTAGTAAAAAGAATAATATACCTAGGAATAAACTTAACCAAGAATGTGAAAGACCTATATGCTGAAAACTATAAGACATTTTTGAAAGAAATTGAAAAAGACACAAAGAAATGGAAAGACATTTTTCCATGCTCATGGATTGGGAGAGTCAACATTATTAAAATGGCCATATCACCCAAAGCAATATACAGATTTAATGCAACCCCCCATCAAAATACCAATGGCATTTTTTAAAGAAATAGAACAAAAAAATCATCAGATTTGTTTGGAACCACAAAAGACCCTGAATAGCCAAAGCAATCTTAAGAAAAAAGAACAATGCTGGAAGTATAACACTCTCTGACTTCAGCTTGTACTACAAGGCAACAATAATCAAAACAGTGTGGTATTGGCAGAAAAACAGGCACACAGACCAGTGGAACATAATTGAGAACCCAGAAATAAACCCACGTAAATATGGACAGATAATTTTTGGAAAAGAAGCCAAAAACATACCATGGAGAAAAGACCCCCTCTTCAATAGATGGTGCTGGGAGAATTGGAAAGCCACATGCAAAAGAATGAAACTAGACTGCTGTCTGTCACCTTGTATTAAAATTAATTCAAAATGAATCAACAACTTAAGCATAAGACCTGACACAATAAACTGCATAGTAGAAAACATAGGTACTAAAGTTATGGACCTTCGGTTCAAAGAGCATGTTATGGATTTGACCCTAAAGGCAAGGGAAGTAAAAACTAAAATAAATGAATGGCACTATATCAAACTAAAAAGTGGCTGCACAGCAAAAGAAACTATTGACAAAATAAAGAGGCAACCAACTGAATGAGTGAAGAATTTTGCATACAATGACTCTGATAAAGGGCTAATATACAAAATACATAAGGAACTCATACAACTCAACCACGAAAAGGCAAATAATCCAATTAAAAATGGGCAGAGAACCTGAGAGGAATACAAATGGCCAATAGACATATGAAGAAATGTTCAATATCACTAATCATCAGAGAAATGCAAATAAAAACCACAATAAGATATCACCTCACACCAGTTAGAATGGCTATCATCAACAAAACAAATAGTAACAAGTGTTGGAGAGGCTGTGGAGAAAAAGGAACCCTCATACACTGTTGGTGGGAATACAGACTGGTGCAGCCGCTATGGAAGGCAGCATGAAGCTTCATCAAAATATTAAGAATTACCATATGACCCAGTAATACCTCTCCTGGGTATCTATCCAAAAAATCTGAAAACATTTATCCATGAATACATATGTGCTCCAATATTCTTCGCAGCTTTATTTACGGTGGCCAACACATGGAAGCAACCTAAGTGCCTTTCGATAGGCGAATGGATAAAGTTGTGGTGTATATACTCAATGGAATATTATTCTGCCATGAGAAAAGATAAAAAGTACCATTTGAATCAACATGGATGGATATTGAGATTATACTGCTGAGTGAAATAAGTCAGACAGAGAAAATAGAGAACTATATGATTTCATTGATATGTGGTGTATAAAACTGAAAACAACAAAAGAACAAGACAAACAAATGAAAAAACAAAAACTCATAGACACAGACAATAGTTTAGTCATTACCAGAGGGTAAGGGAGGCGAGAGTGGTAGATGAAGGCAAAGGGGATCAAATATGTGTGATAGAAAGAGAACTGACTCTGGGTGGTTATCATACAGTGTAATGTATAGATGATGGATTACAGAATTGTACACCTGAAATCTATATAATTTTACTAACAATTGGCACCCCAATAAACTTTAATTAAAAAAAAAGAAAACACAAAACAAAAACAACAAAAAACAAAACAAACAAAAAACATTGGCTCTTTTAAAAATATGTATTTCCAATGTCTTCTCAATTTCTAGTTCTTAAAGCATTTTCACACATACTTGTTCACTGATTTTCCCAGTAGCCCTGTGACATTGGAAGTTCAGGCATTATGTTACCATTATAAATGATTTTTTTTTTTTAAGTTCAGGAAAAATGACTGATATAAAACATTTAGTAACAGTTTAAATGTATGTAGCATCTCCACATTCTGCTAAATATCAATCTTTATGTTCAGAATTTTATTCTTTTTCTGTGGTTTGAATGGCTTTGTGTGTTCACATGTGAGCAAGGTTATAGAGACAGATGTATCTGTCCATGTCCTTTGGTAAATTTGAGTCAATGACTTTGCCACTTATCATGACTAAGGATTATACCTGATATAAATGCAATCTTCATATTTAGAAAGAAACCATTAAATATTGGAATTAGCCTCCCTGGCTAATAGTTCAAAGAGGCTTCATCCTGTGTCTCATGGTGCATATTTAAAACCAGACCTGACCTCAATGAAGGGCAAAATATTGTGATCTGGAAGTCCCCTTCCCACTGCCTGCACCATTACCTTTTCCAGACCTTTAGTTCCCACACTAGTCATTTTATGTAGACAATGAAGAGACAACGAAGAGTTCATTAAAATGAAAATATGAGACAATATTTTAATTCTTTCGAACTGGAATGTTCAAACTGGGAATTTGCAGTGCTATGCCAATGAAGGATTTCAGGAAGTTATATAATGGGGTACATGGTCAAACACATGGAATACTTAGAAAAACAAAACAAAACAAAATGTGTTAGAGATAAAGCAAAACCTCTGGAAGTAATGCCATCAAAGATATCTGGAAGAACACTTTTTTTTGAAAGCATCATTTTTGGTTGTCTGGAAGACAATGGAATGGTCATTGCAGCTCTACAAAAAAACGCTAGTAGAAACTTACATGGTATTCTAAATGGTTCAGAATTACTAATTCACTTAATTCTCAACAACTATTATGTATTATTGTAATTCTTACATTAGAAATCTGAGGTACAGGTGACTACAATATCTGATTCAAGGTCACAGTAAAAGGCATAGCTGAAATTCAAATTCAGAACATCAATCTCCAGAGTACATACGCCTCTCCATTGAGAAAAACTTAATATCTTGAGAGAGCCCTATTCCTGACAATAAGAGGGACCCAAAAAACAACTGAAATGTAAATGCAAAGTTAGGAAATATGACCACACTTGGCTTTCTCTCCTATAAAGGTCATATTCTTTTCAGTTGGTTACAGTTTTGTCCAGGTAACAGGCAAGATGAGCTGAGGCAGATTACTGTTGCTGCTGAAGTCAACTTCAGAAATATTGGTTCACAGGACTTGGAAAAGACAAGAGATAAGGAGGTCAGGACATGTTTTCTACTCCTACTGGCAATGAAGGCTGCACTGAACAAATCAAAAGTAATTTTGCAAACTTTGATTGTATCGCTAACTTTAAGTAGAGCAAGCTTTTCACCTATATGAATATGTCATGAGGCACCTATGCTTGGTGAGCCAGAAGTGGAGATTTGATCCTAGAAATAATACTAATGTATTTTGTCTAGAAAACAATCTCTCTCAAACTCAACTCCTTCAATTATACACACACACACACACACACACACACACACACGTGTGTGTATATATATATATATATATATATATATATATATATATGTATATATATGTTGGATTATGGAATTCACCTCAGTGTACATTATTTAGATACATGAAGAAACGGAGAGCTGAAGAAGAGATGGATGATACATGAACCAAAGGAGTTTACACTCTTAACTGTTAAAACAACTCTGAGGCAAAAAGAATTCCATAATTGTAATCCCATACTAATAAAGTTTTTTGAATACACCAATAAATAAAGAGTTTATTTTGATTGAAAAGATTTATGATAACTCTAAGAGGACACAGTGCTTGAGTAATGTTGAAAGGAAGAAGAGTATTTAAAATACTGGTTAAGAAAACACACACATTCACACACACACACACACACACACACACACAGACACACACACACACAATGGCCAGATCAGATTTTGTAACTGAGTATAGTTTAGTGATATATGGATGGGATTGGATTGGGCTCCAAATGTCATACTAGAGGCATCATGTATTAGGGAAAACAAATGTTCCTGAACTGAGAAATGATGATTAAATACATGTTATCTTATTGAGAAGAAACTCTACTGGAGATCTTCTGTTTGTCATTCAGCTTTAAATTCTATGATTTTATGACTAATAAGGAAGCAACTCGGTTACAATTCTTTTTTTAATGTCTTGAAATATTATTGTATTAGCCTATTGCACTGATTCATGTCTGTTGTGCTGCCAACACATAATTTGGGCAACTATTTTCTGATCATAAGTGATGGAATTATTTTAGCTCACGAACTGTTTTAACAATAATATTTAGGGCAAACTGCTATGGACCAGTGGAGTTACAACGATTTTAAAATTAGGTTTATGTTAAAATAAATGACAATCTTAATGGTATTATCAGTCCTGCTAGTTAAAGACTTTTGGAGTACAAACAGAATGAGTGAAAAGGGAGCTTTTCAAGTCTTTCAGTTGAGGAGGAAAAAAGCTTCCTAGGTAGAGGGTGAGATGAAGGGCAATCATTTTGGTCTTTCTTTTCTGCTATCTCCCTTGCTTTGAAGATTTAATGACATTTTAAATTTGAAAAGAAGCAGGCAGGGCTATCACAACGGAAGAAGTAAACAACACTCTCAAAGCACAATATTTATGACTTTTTAAATGTATGTGCTATTGAAAATACTGTCACAAAATTAAGAATTTGTATTATTGCTTTGCATAAGTGAAATACCATTGAAAATCCACTCCATTTTCTTGTATTTTGTTTGGTTACATTCCATTAAACTATATTCCGCAGAATGCTTTTTAATATGCCCACAGAAAATTTGCAAATGACTAGGCTTCCTGTGCACTGACCTTCGCTCTTCTTTCGAATCTGCAGTATGGTTCATTTTTGCCAAGCTGTTGAAACATTTGTGGTATAATGAATCAAATTAAAGCAACCAGCTGTGATGTTTAACTTAAGTGAAAAGTTTATGATCTACAACTATGTAATACCTTAGGGGATCACTGATATTGTATGTAACTGTACTACAGTGACATGCAAGATGTGTTACAGAATGCCCATAAAATGTCACATATTTTATCATATAAAGCCGTTTGGACTTCAGGTTTAAAAAGAACACCATCATTTATCCAAAAATGTATATCTGAGGATAAATGAATGGACTTCATCATCATTCTCTAAGTACAGATGAGATATAAAGTAATTTATTCTCGTGTCACAGGAGAGGTTCTTTGTTCTATCCTCCATTGTTTATAATGAAGTTCCTACATTATTTACAGACATTCTAGAATTTAGAAATGTCATTAACCGTGAGGCTCAAGTCTGCTTATCAAATTTCTCATTGTATGAAAGTGAAGGCATTTAATAACCCCCAAAACAAAAGGCTATTCATTTATCATTCCCTTTTCTTTGTCAGACAAGACGCATGATGTACTGTGCAAGTGGCACAGCCAACACAGCCTGCTCCGTGCCATAGTTCATTAGAGAACTCAAGATTTTGAGAAAAACTACATCTTCTTTTTCAAATTGGTCATTGGGTTTTCTAAATCACTAAATTAGGTAAAGCAAAAACAAATAAACAACAACAAAAAAAACAAAAACAAAGAGATAAGTATGGCTTTAAAGAACATCAACCTATGATTCCCATAGTCAGCTATAAGCATTTGTTGAATTAACTTTTATGGCATATTTCGATATAGTGAGGAATAGGTACTGAAGAAAGTAAAGTGACTTTCTCAAGAACTCTGGGGGCTAAGTGGAGGCGGGGAAAACAGTAACAGCTGGTAAGATCTAGACCATTTGATGACCTGGCCAAATGCCCTATTCACAAGATTAATATCAAAATAGAAACCCAATGGCATGATTTTTTTTTTATAGAAACAAAAACTTCTGGGGTTGAAAGACATAAAATATTTTTATAAGATTAAGGGGAAAAAGGAACATTTTAAATAAGTGTAGAGGTTTGCTCCACAGCCACTAGCTTATTTGCTTATTTTAAAAACGTCAAATGTGAACTCTTGAATGATTTGTGTTTGTAGATAAAGGATTTATGTAATCATATCATAAGAAAATATTTTTATGAGTTTTAAAATATTACCTAAAGCTGTGCCTGGAGATAACAAACTGTAAGAGGGAAAAAATGCTTCAACGGCAATTTTAAGTAAAAGGAAATATTATTCAATACCTCTGACTAGGTACATAGTTAACTATTAAGTTGAAAATGGAAGGAAAGCCAAATGTGAAGGAATTATTCACTTTTCACTACATCAGCATTCTCTTTCACTTTGTGAACAGATTAAAAACGAAAAAGTTGAAAGATAAGTTATTAACACATACTTTTAAGTATAATGCTATATGTGATTGTTTGCTTACATTTTTGAAAATATAATTAAAATAATGCCAGTTACTAGATAATGCATCTTCATAAATCTGAAATATGGGAATAGCCCACTGAGACTCTGAATACCATCTGTCAGTATTAAGGGCAGAGAGAATAATACAACCAGTATAGAAAGGTCAAAGTTCTCTGATTTTTAGGTTAATATTTTCTGTTTGTCCCCAAATGATTGTTATAACAATTACACTGCCATTTGTTTCTTCTAAAAAAAAAAAAGTACTTATGTATACATTTCAGAAGGTAATGTTCATTTAAGTTATTCTTAGTACCAAACATCAACTGTGCATATTCAACATGATTATTGGTCAAAGGACATAATAAACCATATATTTCCTAATAAAATTTAGAAAAAAATAATGATCTGGTAATCAGAATATTAATTAATATTAGAGATCTGTAGGGGATATTAAGGTACACATCATTTTAAAGGTTTTGGTTTGGTATTAACAAGAATTGAATACCAAAAATGAAAATCAGAGACATCAATTTGATGGAAGCTTTTAAGGCAACCTGAGTCATGATTGAAGCATTTGGAAATCACAGTAAATATATAACAATGAATGCTTTGTTTTAATATTTGTCAAAATTTTACACATTACTAATTATAATGAACTGAAGAGCTATAGCAAGGGTCTAGCTACAAAGAAGTTTATAATCAAGAGCTGTTGTGTACAGTTAGAAACAATTAAAAATAAATTATTGAACATCTACTATGTACAGAGGATTATTTGAACCTTGTGTGAAAGAAAAAGCATAAATGTATAATCTCTGTATTCAGAATTGTGAAATCTAGTTAAAGAGATAAAACTAACAGGAAACACAACAATAATTAGTATGACTATACAACCTAAAATCAGTTGCTAAATTACAGGAGAGAAAGATCAACAGAGGTTGCAATAATCACGTAGGGTTTTATACAGGGAGGATGATAATGCTCAAATTTTTCATCCATTTAATACAATATTAAGCCACAGCAATTGATACCTAAAAGAGTTATTTGATTATTTTTCTTAATGAAGATAAGTCTCAGTATTCTGTCTGAGTGTATACACATATACTACCTTGTTAATATAACATTTCAGCCATTTATAAATGAAGTGCATGCTCAGTTAAGTATCTTCAACCGCCATCTCTCTTAATGTTAATATGAAAATCTAAATGTAAAATTTGCTAGTTCTAACTTTCTATTATTTGCTATTAATTCACCATATGAAGACTCATGTGTTTGCTCACAAAAATTTAAAATGCACACTTTATTTTCTATTAAAGACGATTATTTCAATACTATCAGGGAAACTAGTGTTAATCCAGACAAAAATACCTCCTTGAATTTAGAAAATGTTGTAATACAATAATTTATGTATGCCTTTCAGTCTTTCATCTAGAAGAAATTAAGAACCTATTTGAAGAAAAATAGAAATCAATGAATACTTTTATAAATTTAAGGCTGTTTTTTAAGGAAAATTACAGGCTTACTATGTTTAAATCACTTCTAAAGCACATTAATCTTAGTTTTGTCCTCTACAAAAGATGACAGCAATAATTTCTACTTTATAGAATGGTTGTAAGCATTACATTTTTACATAAATAAGAAATTTAGAATTACAGTTAGTACATGATGAGAGCTCCATAAATCTTAGCTGCTATAAATATTATTACTATGATTGTCATTGTTCAAAGTGACTGTCGGTGCCTTAAACAAGAATGGACAAAGTAAATAGGGATATTTTTCTTGTGAAGTATATTATAAAATGCAGAATATTGAGGTTTGTGGTACAAGATGGTGGCATAGAAAGACCCTGAACTCATTTCCTTGCATGGACAAAACAAATTTACAGCTACATATGCAATAATTAAGTAGATGAAAAAAGACCTGGAAACTAGCTAGATAAATAGCATGTCCACAACAACAACAAAAAAAAAAGGGCTGTATCAAGATGGGTAGGAGTGGCAGAAACACAGTTCTCACTATAAAATAAACCCTATCCCAGGCATGGCAACCCATGATTGGGAGGAATCTCAGAAATATAGAACTTTCCCTGAACAGTGAAGAACTTGTATCCTGGTCTGTCAGGCCCAGTGGCCAGCTTTGGACCAAACCGGAGCTTTACCTGGCCACCTCTAAAGACGACCCACCGAAAGGGCAGCCCCGGCAAGCACAGGAGCCCTGCTAAGTGAACCCTGCTCTGTAGGGTCAGCCCATGCACAACAGCTCCTCCTCTGTAGTCATGGCCAATGCTCACAACCAATCAGCTTGAGCGTCTATCCCACCCACTGATGTGCAAATAGCAATGGAGTCTCAATTACAATAAGAGCCACACAAAAGGGACACACTTGGAGCAACTGGCTCTGGTGACCAGGGAGACTGCACCACTGGGCCCCACAGCACACCTACTAAATAAAGCCACTCTACTAAGCCGGGGAGGCATAGCAGCCCCACCTAATGTATAGATACAAACTCAGGGAGGCAGCCCACAATGGGGACACAAAGAAACATTTCCCAAGTAAAAGAACAGAACAAAGCTCTGGAAAAAGAACAAAATATAGATTCTAGGCATTTAAGTAATTTGCCAATACCAAGGCCATGATTCAAACTCTGATGTATGTGGATAGAGTTCTTTAAAAAGAGACCTCTTCATCACTATGGTAATCTTTTTCTTCACATCCTACTCAAAGTTTTCTAGAAAAAAGCATCTGAAAAATACCATCTGGCTAGATAACCCAATTACTTAACCTACTTAATAGATATATCTGAAAATAAGGTCTGCTTAAAATTAAATGCAAAAATGATTTTTTGGGGGGAGGAAATTTAAAGAATTATGATATATTAATAAGATGATATATGAATTAAAAAGTTTTTATGAATAGAAATCTCTTTAGTTTTCCAAAAATTAGGAAAATTAATTTTGATTGGTCATTCAAAACACTCATTTTTTGCATTCTTACTGGTTATAGTAAGAAAATCCATAGTTTCTTTATTAAATTAAAAGTAGTTAAATATGTACAAACATGTCAAAAGTGATTAGCTATACAGTTATCTAGGCTCCTTTGTTGTCTATTGCAGAGTTGTAAGAGCATGGGGTAGTGGCGGGAAATACTCCTAGTACTAAGGTATTCTGAGGCTTGGTTATGAATTGCGTGTTAAGCCTTTCACATTTTGGCAATAGTAAGCCATTAAAAGTCTTCTGCATACTGTGTAGAATACAGTGGGAGGGGAATGACACATGGATAGAAGGAACCTGGGTAATTTAATGTTCAAGGTGAGAAAATATGGGGAAGTGAGAGTGGCTTGAGAGTGGCGTTTATCCTATCTAAATTCTGATTAGCTACACAGCATCTTACAAAATTGCACATCACATCCAAAGTCTTTCTACCTATTAGGAAATTTCCTATGCTATAGATTCAACTTGTAGGCTAACATTTAAGTCTAAATTTGATTAGGGTTATCTTAACAAGAAAAGTAAAAGATATATGAAAAGACAGGAGGGCATCAATAATTAGATTCCAAATTGTGGGTGCAGATTTTGGCTAATGCCTGTGCAATCGTACTGCTCTTCTATGCTAATTTTCTTTCATGTGCAGACATCCTTTTCTGGGAAGTCACTGAAAAAACCTTTTGTAAAATATGATTAATGCTTCTTTGCCTTTGTAATTTGCCTCATTACTTTAACTACTAACTCATTTACAACATGCTCAAATATTTTCTCAAAGCAAATTAGTCACATTAGTAAATGATTTCTAATTATCAGTAGTTTAATAAGGTTAGCAGCACTAGCCTTCGGCAAGCAGAAGAGGGAAGAGAGGGCTAAGGAAGAAAGAATGGGAAAGAATGTAAGTACAGTGTTTCCTCAAAAATAAGACTGGGTCTTATATTAACTTTTGCTCCAAAAGACACGTTAGGGCTTATGTTCAGGGGATGTCATCCTGAAAAATCATGCTAGGACTTATTTTCCAGTTAGGCCTTATTCTTGGGAAAACACGGTATGTGTTATGGAGGAAAAATGAGGAAATAAATGATAACAGGAAGATAAATTTGTATTGTTATTTTTAATTGCCCCCTAGAAGTTTAAATATATGACTTATAGTGTCTTTCATACTAAAATAATTTTAAGAGCTGTAGAGAGGCAAAAAAAGAGATGGACATGATGCTAGAGAGAGATAATATGAATCACTCTATTATTGATGTACCATATGTCTTCTAGCTACCTCGATGAGTGTATGAGACACTAAGTCTTTCTTTTTTAAAAAAGTTAAAGTTTATTGGGGTGACAATTGTTAGTAAGAGACAATACGCTTAATGATAGCGTTTTCATAACATGCGACAAATTGCCAGCCAAGATATCAGAGATATCAGAATCTGAACAAACACGTTTTATAATCTCCTCAGGTATGTCTGTTCAGCTGTTACAGTCACATGACTACCTAATGTCTAATTAGTATGAATTAATGTTCAATTGAAGACGAAATTGTCTTTTCACTGCTCAAAAGGTCAACTCTGATGAAATAAAACTATGTCAAATGGAAATGAAATAATCTTAAAGGAAATTCTAAAGAGACTTTGCTATCTTCTTCCTTACTCTCTCCCCCTTATTCATAACTACAGCAATAACATTTGGTTTTTGAGTGAGTATCAGAATAAATTCGAGCCGATTCCTGTCAGCATACTGCTATATCCTTGGGCAACTGACTTGTCTGTATTACATTTACTATGTCTATAAATAACATCTATTTTACATGATTTCACACACAAAAAATATATTGGATTCATAAAAATGAGAAATTGCTTCGATTAAAAATTAAAAAGGTTAGGAAATACGGGAAGAAGCAAGCCTGTGACAACATGAGTCGGGTGAACTAGAAGTCAGTTCATAAGGAGAAAATGGAGATTAAGGTCCTAACACAATAAAGTGGTCTCCCAACACAAATCACTGGGGTAGAGAAACGTTCATTAAAAGGCAATAAGCAGAGGTGGACAGGACAGAAGAGAGTCTGGTCCACAGATTTTCTTGGTTGCCTACGTGGCAAAAGGCATTTTTTGGGGCCTACTGTCAAAGTAATGCTACTTAGAACTACAATTCTGCTACTCAGAATAAGCAAAATATATTTATCAAGTTTCAGAAAATGAAGATTTAACAAAATGTATTCTGTCCCCTTCCTCCTTTCCTTCTGTCTATTTCTTTTATTCCTTCTTTGTATTTTCTGATTGAGTATGTTACAACCTCCAGATATATAGCATTATTTGGGATAGTCACAATAGCTAACATATAAAATGATTACAATTACACTACATTGTTAAAGATGAGTCAGCAAATAAATTTAGTTTCCTGTGTGTGTGTGGGGGGGGTGGTGGTAATGAAATACAAAGAAAAATAAGGGATAAGGAAAGGAAACAGGAGTGTATAATAAGAACATATATGATCACATTAAGTTTTATATTAGCAGTTAATGAGACATGATGTGTAAAAGTATAATCTGATTGAAAAAGAAAATAGTTATTGAACTGGTGAGACAGAAGAAAATAATGATTTCTGTGAATAATATATGTTTAAACATTTCAGGAACTTGCTATTTCTACCTCACAATAATAAAATGCCAATAAAATAATTTCCAAGAAAATAAAATACAAGAAAGTGTTATATCCAGGTATTCCCTAAAAAGGCAAAACTATTGCACCCCAGTAATAATGAGAGCTGGGAAGTACTATGTCAAGATTTATCTTCCAAATCTACAGTTTAATAATAAAAAGCAGAGAAGACATACTGATGTGGTAAGTAGCGGCCTCAATTCAAAACCAGGCCAGTTTGTTAAGTGCATTAATATTTTGAATAGTAATTGCATTTTCCTGGAGCCCAGCAACATAACATAGAATGAAGGCTTATCTCTATTTGGCAACTTTAGTCATGAAACAAACGTTTTTATTTTCTCGTGTTACACTGTCTAATTTCCATCTTGAAGATAGGGTGAGAGTAATATATAATATATATGTATATATAATATAATATATGGTTGGAGTAATATATCAGTGCCTTCATATCATCTTCAGATAATGAGGGATGTCTCATGCTTGGTAGAACTAGTTAAGAGAACTGTACTGTGACATTCTGTTGTCTTAAAGGGTAGAATCAAAGTTACAGTTACAGAGGCATGAGAAGGGGCATCCATACCAGGGTCACCATTTCATCAGTTGTCACTCCTAAAAAGAAAGAATCTTGATTTATTTGGGAAACAGCCAAAATGCTTCACTGAAATGCTTCCTTAGAGAGTAATTGACTTTTACTTCAGAAGAGGAACCACATGGTATGTTGTATCTAACATAATTATTTATTAGTCTTGGGGACATAGCAGCAGCCCAGACTTTCTTAAAGTACATGTCATGTACATATAAGTACACAATCAAGTTGATAACATATATTTTTATGCTGAGAACCTCTTGAGTATCCTTTAGTAAATGACTAAATCCTATTTCACAAAAATCTTGTAAGGCAATGTGCTCAGAAATGTGTAATAATTGTTCAATAAATAATTTATATTTTTAATGTTTTACTTGTTAGATTTGAAACTACCTGCTCCCATTCTATTCTTTATCAAGTCGTTATTCTTGACTATTAGTCTCCCATGATTCCACCCTTCTCTCATACCACCAACACCACTGCTTAATCAATATTAGTCTAGCAGAAAAAGAGAATGGATGCAGAGCTATATTAGGAGATCTGTGGTTTTCATCATATGTAATAAATCACCTAACTATGCAATATTACATTTATTGTCAATTTCTATGGTTCATCATTGGTAAAAAATGAGGAATGATAGCTATATGCCTTATCTCACAGATTTTGTGAGGGTCAAATAAGACATTATTATCACAAGGTGTTTAGAAAATTCAAAGACAATTCATATTTAAAATGATTATGATTGGGAACTACTAGTTAAATTGTAATACCTGTAAAACTATTCTGTCCTTTTTTTTCATGGACACTTGCTTAATTAAATGGTTAATGTTTTCTACCTTCTCTAACTTCAAACAAAGATACTAATTCATTAAAAGTAAGTAGTAAACAAGCGTTTTACTATATTAATAAGTTTTTAAAATATGAAAACTGCAAAGCCTGTTACATGTGAACTTACAAAATTATTTTTTATCCTAAAATGTAACCTCTCAGTTATTTAAAAAAGTAAAATAAGTATAACTCTATAGCATGTCTATAACACTAAAACATGAATCATCTACATGATAACATTGTTATTGCTTTTGAAATCTAGTCATTAGAATCATAAGCTTGAAGCCCTTCAGAGACTGATTTAAATACACATTACATCCTTAGTGCTTAGCATTCAGATTTCTTATTGAGTTCAAATTTTGCAATTTCTCATGCCATTAGTAGATGACTCTGCATTCAATAATAAATCTGAAAGCTGAAAGATTTGATTTTTTTCTGCATTATAAAAATCTAACCTAATTTCTTTTTTAAGATTTAATCCCCCTGAATTAGTTTCTATCTCTGTATCCTGTTTGTCTCCTGAAAGGCACATATTCCAGTTCAAAAATATGTATTTGTTTAATTTATTATTTTATAATTTTTATTAAGTTATAATTCACATAGCCATAAAATTCATCATTTCAGAGTGTACAATTCAGTGTTTTTTTTTTTTTTTTAGTATAATCACAGAGTTGTGCAACCATCACCACTATGTAATTCCAGAAAATTTTCTTCACCCTGAAGAAACTCTGTACCCATTAGTTGTCATTCTCCAAGCCCCAGTCCCACACCCTTCTGGTAAACAGTAATCTACTTTCTGTCTGTATGGATTTGCCTATTCTGGCTATTTCACATAAGTGGAATTATACAATATATGGCCTTTTCTGTATTCTTTCATTAAGCTGTTTTCAAATTTCAAACATGTTGTAGCATGTATCAGTACTCTGTTACTTTTTATCGCTGAATAATATTCCACTATGTTACGACCGGCAGGACGAGGGTTGTGGGAAGCAAGGAGGGCAGCACAGGGTTAAGAAAAGACAGTAGCCATGAATAGAGTGAAGTGGGGCCAAAGGGACTCCAGCCTCAAGCACTGGGCACCAAATCGGGCCTACGCATTAGCTTTTCTTAGTTAGGTGGGAGAAGTAAAGGAGATAAAGCTTGTCAGTCTCAAGATCTGTGAATCCCATACATCATAATAGGAAACTGATTCAAGCCAATCACGTTCGCCTGCAGGAGGCTGAACCCTAAGTCTCAGGATAAGTACTTCCCCAACAGACAAAACATTTATTCATATGAATAGATGGAGAGCACACCACTGAATCACTTCCCTTGTAGGTTGTGGGAAGGAATGCAGCCACTGAGGCAGAGGCTCTCCTTAGCTGGGGGAATATGAGGGGCTGTGCCCACCTCTATGAACCCCTTGGATTCTCCTGTTGGTCCCCACTCAACCGCGCCTGGCTTGAGTTGCTCCTTCCCCCTACCCCCCGTGGGGAATCTTTGTCATCATTGGCTGACCAGCCATGTTTCTGAGGCCAAACAGGGAGACATAAGGTACAAGCACAAAGGTAAAGCAAAGTCCCTGAAAGTATCCATCTCACAGACTCTCCTTGCTTTAGGGGCAGGTACAAGGAGACAGATCGGTCGGCTGCTGTGTGGTAACACCACTGTATGGATATAACATACTTGTTTATCCATTCATCAGTTGATGGGCACTAAGGTTATTTCCATTTGGTGTTATTATGAATAATTTGCTATGAACATCATGTGCAGGTTTTTGGGTGGGTATGTATTTTCAATGCTCTTGGATATACACCTAGGAGTAGATTACTGGCTCACATGTTAACTCTATAACTTTGCAGGAACTGCCAAACTTGTTTTTAAACAGTTGTACCATTTTATAGCCCTACTAGCAATGTATGAGGATTCAAATTTCTCCACATTTTTATCAGAATTTGTTATTGTCCATCTTTATTATAGCCATCCCAGTGGGTGTCAAGAAGTATCTCATTTCTTTTGACCTTTTAGTCATTTCTCAAGAGCTGTGTGTAGTTGTCTTTTACTGACAATCTGATAAAGTCACTGTCTCTCACAGCCTTCCTTTTTTCCTCTCTTTCTCCCTTCCTTCCTTCCTCCCACAACAGGAAATGATGATAAGCAAATATGTAAGGAAGAATCATTTCCTAAGAAAAATGTATCAGTTGTATCCGTTCTGTATACTATTTGCATAGATTAAATGCCATAATAAAATATTTCTAAATTATATAGTGATATCAGATTACACTTTCTTGCTACTTTGACTAACACATAAGCAGAATAAAATATACATATTTGCATTTTTCACATTATTTTCCTTTACAAGTACCATTTGAAACTGGAACAGTCATGTTAGAATATCAATGACAATATTATACTATGTTATAAAACACAGCATGCGACGCCAGGGTAATGGATGAACTTATCACACAATTTATTCTCCACAAAAATCATCCTAGTTTCCACACTTATTTTTTAAATTTCAAAATCATTGTACATGTTATTTCTATAAATCTACTAATATATATAAGCTAAAGATTTTAAAATTTAAACAATTTTAAAATTAATGTTATTTTCCAGATATAAATCATCTTGTAAAATAGTCTTGCAAACTAATAACTGTAGCAATAACATTTCTAAGTAAACCAAATAAATGCATTAGAAATTAGAAATAAACACTGGTGTATCTAAACAAAACATAACAAAGAAGCTACCAAATGAGGCTGATAATCAAAGGACCTGTATTTTAGAAATAGCATTGGAAAAAGATAAAAAAGTGAGTAAGAAGAAATAACCCAACTTAGCTGAATGTGTACTGAATATTTTGCATAGTCTATGTAATGTAATTTGAGAAGTACCAATAAGAGTTTATTAAATATAGTAATTGTTTTGTTTTTCTCTGCATTGGTTGTTGTCAACACAGTTCCTTTATAAATCAGTTGCTAAAAATGTTGAATAAGTAAATGAAGATGTTATTATTCATGTCAAAGATGAAGACGTCAAGGCAAAAAATAGATAAATATTTAAAATACCATAGCTAATTAATGTTGAAGTTTGACAGATTTCAAAAACATTGGCTTTCCTTTTATATGTAGTGCTCCCAAATGACTATCTATCATTTTAAGATCTAGAGTTAGTAAGTGGGCATCAAACTGACAGTGAAGCCACAACATATATTACTCAGTTAATAAATATCACATACCTCCAAAGAAAAAAATATTTTTTTTTCTAAAATATTTTAGGGTTACAAAGCTGGCAGGAAAATTATTTGAAGTGAAAATTATTGAAGAACTCTTTTTTTTATTAGTTTCAGGTGCACAAAACAATGTAATAGTTAGAAATTTATCACTTATACCCCTCACACAGTGATGACCTCCCATCCCCCATATACTACCCCTCTAACATCGCATACAGCCATTACATTTCAAAAAAAAAAAAAAAATATATATATATATATATATATATATATATATGAACTCTATGGAGAGTGGTTGCACTACACAAAAATGCAAAAAAAAAAAAAAAAGGAAAAAGAAAATGCTGATAGTGGAAACCAGTTACAAAATTGAATACCCATTCTAGTTTCTCAGACTTTTCCTTGGCCTGCATTCTAGCTATAATACATGACATAAGAACCAAAATGTTCATATTTAGTAACTCTACATTCATCTCAGAAGCTAGACTTAATCTGAAAATTAAACTTAACGCAAGTTGATTGAACACATAATAGTGAGGTTTGCAAACTCGGCTTTGTTCTTTGTTTTCACTGATGATAGAGTGAGTAGTAGAAGTAAAAGGCAAAATGGTGTTGTGAGATCTCAAGAGAAAGAAAACAAAAGTGGTAATCCTAGAGACAATAGGAACAACCTCATAAAATATCAATGATTTTTACATTTTAAAAATTCTGAATGTTCCTTTTAGGCCAGTAAGAAAAGTGTAAAGAGTCTACATTCACCTGTACAACTGAGTGTGGAAGCTGAGTTGTTGGGCCACATGTGGGCCAAGAGAGCCCAAGGAAAGGTTCTAGGCTGAAGCATTGTGTAGTGAACTTTGAAGAAATCTTATTGGAGTTCCCTG
Organism: Rhinolophus hipposideros; assembly: GCF_964194185.1. Classification (NCBI taxonomy): domain Eukaryota; kingdom Metazoa; phylum Chordata; class Mammalia; order Chiroptera; family Rhinolophidae; genus Rhinolophus; species Rhinolophus hipposideros. Next base: position 67,114,150 of record NC_138047.1, on the reverse strand, counting down.
GCATCAGGCAGTGCATGCTTTTCTCAAATAAAATAGCAACGTGAACAATGATCTTAGCATAGAGTAGCCAATTGATCTAGAGTAGACAAGATCTGAGTGATAGCAAAGCAACAACTATGTATAATATTCCCTTTTAGAATCTGAGTGAAGCATCTACTACTTTGAATAAATCAGTTTCCTAATGCTAGCATGGTAGATGTACCTTTCTCAATCACTATCTATACCCAAGCTTCGCATTCCAGCCAAACTCAGATTTATTTCAGATTCCCTAACCTCCCTTTTGAATGTGCACGTCAGTTTACACTATTAACCCAACATGAATCTTCTAGTCATGTAACTAGAGACTATGTTTTTTCCCCTCAAGATTCTAATTAAATCCCAACATATCCATGAAGTATTTCATAACCATCACATCTGGAAATCAACTATCTCTGTAGGAATTTGGATTACATCTTATTCATTTTTGTATCTCCAGCTCCTTGAAGAGTGAATACATCAGGAGCTCAGTGAGCATTTGTTAAATGGAAGTAAATAATATTTCAAATTCAGTGAGGTGAGGAGCTGTACTACATACTCTTCTGGACTCTCCTTTTGAGAGATAGTACAAAAGTGAGTGCTAAAAAATGCCATATAGATAGATTGGCTTATGGATTTGAATAAGTGGAATAAGTGGGCTGCGTCCCTTACCTTACCAGGGTTTACTGTTGTACCTTTCCTTGGATTTCATAAGGACATACACTTTCTCTAAGCCAATTTGAATTAGCTTTATCGCCTTAACAACCATAGAAGTCATACTAATGTGGAGATTGACATTTGTGAAATGTGAAGTAAAATAGAAAAAAATTAGAAAACCTATGTATTATTTCTCAGAACTATCCAAAGTATATATATATATATATATATATATATATATATATATGTATATATATATATATATATATGTATATATATATATATATATACATATATATGTATATATATGTGTGTGTGTGTGTGTGTGTGTGTGTGTTGTTTCAAACACTTTTAGTTTAAACCAATATGCTCATTTCCCAGTTGTTTTTATTTTGATACATAAAATCTTCATTTAATGAAATATCTTCTCTTTAAGTATTGGCTTATATAACTAACAATGTGTTTTTAAGATATAAAGGTTAAAACAAAAGCACAGAGAAAACTGAAGGTGGCATTTTCAAATGGATCAATAACTTATCAGAAATAATTCATTCTTTGCTTAAACATTAAATTGGATTTTTAATTATGATTTTGTTTACACTTACATTTTGTCTGATTTTTTTGGACTTATCAATTAGTAAAACAAATTATAACAGCACTGCTTTGGTTCACTGAGTTCTTTTTTCTAAAATTTTTGTTAATTTCAAACGCTTGAAAATGAAAGCTATATTAGAAAACAGTAACCATCTCTGAAAGGTACTGTTACAGGAAAATCATTCTGTACAAAAACTTTCATTCTTTGGTATATCCATGGAAGAAAGATAGGTTTACAGAGAAAAAGCCAGTAAAGTAGTAGGACATGGACAGAGGCAGGCAAGGGATCTCAGGCTTCTGTTTGCTCTGTTTTTGTTTGTTTGTTTTCTGTTGTTAATGTTTTGATTCGATGAAACTTTGGACATTTTTTATTTCATGCTTTCTATTTGTATTACCTTTTGCTCGTGCCCAAAGCCATCCTGAGTCACTTTGCAACTGCAGGTGTTTGATCTTGAAAGCAGCTTAGGGTCTCTGAAATCACTAGCCTTGAGGCAAATAATCACATTTGCCAGAACCTAGAGAGAGCTTTAAATCATCATATCTACCAGTATAAATTGCTCAATGATAAGATTATCAGTTTCTTTTTTGTACATAAAGTCTCTGTGGATTATTCTGCAAATCATATACAGCAGGTCCTCGAATAACATTTCATTATAATGCTGATGAGATGCCACAGGAACTTAACTCCTGTTTACATCAGTAAGCCCATGCTAAAATTGGTTTCATTATGTAGTTTCGCTTAGAGTTGCAGAACCTTAAATGAGGACTTACTATAAGTAAGTCATTTGTTCAAATTAGAGCAAAGATAATTTTTAATTATTTGTTTATGACAAGGATTTTGTGCCAGTTGTCAATTGTCTCTCAGCTCCGAATTTACCCTTCCTTGCCTGTTGTGCAAAAATGAAGTTGAAACATTATTCTTCCTTTGCCAGCTAACATGATGTTAAGTTTCATCAGTAGATAGTGCTAAAGCAACATTGCAGGAGGAAAGGTGTTTTCCTTCTGGGTTACAATGTGCTTGTTAAACAGGTTTCTGTGATGGGAGCAGCTTCCTGAGTGCTAGGCTCACGGAGTTCAGGCAGTTTCTGCAGCATCCATCCGGCTTCTGCAGCACCTCAGCTTGGCTTTCCCACTGCCCAGTTTCTGATAGCCAGCAGCACTCAGTGGCCAGAAGCTTCCCCCAGCAACCTGCTCAGGTAGCAGCGTGCCTCACCACTACACTCCCCATAACTCCCCATAGCATTCCACAACACTCTACAGGGTGAAGTTATTGCAGGTACCAGAGGACAGACTCCGGAAATGCTGCAAGTGCAGCACCATAAGGACTTCTCTGCCATTCGTCAGCCATCGCTGTGCTCTCTCCAGCAACGTCTAGGTCTCAGCCTTGAGGGTAGGAGGACTCTTCTGTGGTTGCTTTATCTCAGTCTTAGGAACAGCGTTTGCTATTTATTTCTGCTACAACATTATTCCTTAGAGTTCTCCTCTATACACTAGCGAATGCTGCATGACTTGGGTCTACGAATACAGCTAATAATTCTTTATATTGACTTCTGTTCAAATTACTCTGTGATGCCTGTCTATTGATAGGACCGTGACTTATACAGTCTTCCACAGAGAATGTGAGGACCTGTTGTATATAATTTGCAGAATAATCCACAAATACTGTATGCACACACAAAAAAAACTGATAATCTGATTGCAGAGCGATCCACAGATATAATGGTTTAATGCTTTCTCTGGGTTCTTAACACGTACATAAAGGTATACCATACATTTCTGAACATGTGGAGAGAGGAACATGTGGAGAGAGGAAGGGATACGTAAATCAAAAGGTGAGCAATGAGATTAGTGCACAGAAAGGCATGCAGCATAGTTATGTACAATTACTAGATGGGCTGCCATACTTAAGCCAGCAATCAAAATTTGAAAAGAAATGTATTCAACTTTAAGATTCACAGTGCCCCAAAGTTAAAGAACAATTGCGCTCAGTGAGTAAATGGCATGATGGTAAATGTCAAGTCAGAGAAAAAAAAGTTCCATAAGTAGCCAAAAGAATTTAGTACAAATGAGAGATTCTTATGGCCTGATTGGATCAAGGGTAAAATTCTGACTATTTACAGGACCAGACAGACTTTCGTGGACTTCAGGCAAGACTTTTGTGGACTTCAGGAAAGATTCTGTGTGTAAGCAAGAACACAATGATTAGGAGAATGAAAGGTCAAAGTTCTCATCCTTGGTAAGAACCTAGAATTCAATTCTGTGTTTCCAATTAGGGGCAGAATCTTGAGGGTTAAAATGTGCACCTGTGGAGCTCCTTTGTGTTTCACCTTTGCTACTTACTCCAAAGTGCGCTTCTCTGAGATGTTTTCCAAAAAAATTTACCATGTATATGAGTATGACCATAAAATACCATAATGTGTTAACTGATCTTGATTAGGTCTTCTGTTAGAAGTTAGCTCATGGTAGTAAAAATAAGTTGTAAGTAAATAAAAATCACTTTAAATAAGCTTGCACATTGAAACGATGGTGATTAGAAAATGCAAATAGGTTATTTTAGAATTTTTGAGACATCGTCAAGCTTGGAGAAAGGGGATTTCATTCACTGTGTTTTTTATCCTTAGGGGAAGAAGGAAATTTACTTATATTTCTACTACCCTTTTGTAATTTTTAAATATTTTCCCCAATTGCTATCTGTATCTTATTGCCATTTACTGTCCTTAGTTCCAACTATAATTTCTGTAAAAGTGAGTTAATATTTAGGTGGCATTTTTCACAAAGAATGGATGTATATTTTCCTCATTTTAGCTATGCACTCACCTTTTTACCCATGAGTTCCTGCTACCTATTATATTATTTACACTTACAAATATGCAATCATGGATTAATTCCTGTGACTGTATAAGAAAAATTACAAATGCAGCAAGCATAAAGAAATCCCCATAACAAAAACCTCCTTAGAATCAGGATGGCACGTTTGTCTTATTATGATGTGACTATCACAAACTAAGTTTGATAAAACAAATATACTGTTGGGATAGGTCTATTTACATACATTGTTTATCAATAACGATCTTTTAGTAACAAGGAAAGAAAAGGAAAAAAATAAGAAAAACTGTATAGCGAAAACTAAAAACAGCAAACAAATCAAACAATATCTCAGAAAAAATTATGGAAAGACCCATGAAAACAGTAGATGCCCAGAGTACCTATTGGATTTGAATAACTTTTATAGTGTTTTATGAAATTCTACTTTTTCTCTTCTATCCTTGTTTTTTAAAGTATGTATCAGTATGTATGTAAAAGATGTCAAATTAAGAAAGCTAAAGGAAATACTGGTAAAGATTGAGTCTGGTGAATCAAGTGTTTATTATTCTATAGAAGATGGGGCTACAGAAAATTTCTAATAGGAGATGTTGAGCACTCAAAAAAAAAACACTGAGAAATGAGAAATGGAAATAATAAAATCATTAAAATTTTGGATTTAATACAAGAAATCTCACTAAAATGAAAAAGTGATACAAAAATTATTTTAAGTTAATGAAGGAAAGAACCTAGAAGTAGGTGCAAGGGCAAATCCAGGAGAGCCCAGAGATGCTAAGTGACAAAGGTCAAGCTCTCTCTGTCACAATCAAAGAGACACTGTCACAGGCCTTATTAGGTGCTCCACTGATGACGTGCCCATACAACCCATACGTACTCTGCTCCAGCATTCCTCACACTGAATTAATTTATTTACTAATATATATTTACATTTCCTACAAGATTATGATAGGTTTAATTATATGAATTGTATCTTATGCTTTGGATTCTCAGGTCCTGACATAAAGTAAACGTTCAGTAAGTATCAGTGAATGATTATATATGGTTATACAAATGAATAAATTAAACCTCTGTAATAGCAGTTAAGGAAATATGGGTAAACCAATTGTATGTTAGAAATGTGAGAATAAGTCTCAAAAGGGCTAAAGATACCTTATTAGAGAAAATTAAACCCAAATAAAACTTACAATAATCATATTAAATCAGAATATGTGTTTATTATTTAAATCCAAATACAACACATTAAATTGTACCAAAAGAATTTTTGTCAAACAATGACAAATTATTTACTTTAATATAATATTATTTGTGGATAAGGGGCTCCTGTCCATATTTGTCTGAGAAAAATAAATATAATAAAATATCTCTTTTGTTGATGTGATAAATTCCTTTAGCTCAGGTCTGATCAATCACAATGAATTATTTCTGAAATTTTTACTTTGTATTTTATATATTACTATTTTTAGAACTTAAAAAAACCTTAAAACCTAATCACTTTTAGCACTTTTAAAATATGTACACTTTGTTCAATTATTCTGGATGTTCTCACGAAAATAATCAACTAACTGTGTGTCAATCTGTATTTTAATATAATCTAAATGCCAAAATTAATTTATCTGATAGGCACATCCTGATGAATATATTAAAACAGATTTCCATTACAAAAATTCTATTATTCCTAAAATAGCAAACAGATTCTGTGAGGATGGATGATATTCCTAAATATTTCATATCTCCCATGGCTATAATTTTTTTTGGGGGGTGGGGAGCTTTGAATTCAGTGTCATCTCTTTTTATGTTTATTTATTTATTTTTTTAGTTTCTGGTGTACAAAACAACGTAATAGACATTTGACACCCCTCACATAGTGATAACTCACCTCCCCCTATCTACTACATCGTAGTAGTATGTAACTACTGACATCGTGTATAACTGTTACTATTCCATTGACTCTATTCCCTATGCTGTACTCCACTTCCTGGGGAGATATATGTATGTGTACATATATCTCGTATGTGTACGTATGTGTATATACACATACATACACACATATATGTATATGTATACGTATACATATATGTGCATATGTATAATTATAGTTGTCATTCCATATTATTCAGCTTCAGCTTCAGGTGTACAGTGAAGTGGTCAGGCATCTACACCGTTCATGTAGTGGTCTCCCTAATAAGACAAGCGCCCATGTGACATCCAAAATCTGTACATTATTGGTTATATTCCCTAAACTGTCCTTCGTATCCCTGTGGCAGTATTGTGGCTACTAATTTGTGCTGTCTAATCCCTTCACTTTCTCCCTCATCCCACCCCCCTCCCATCTAGCAACCATTAGTTTTTTCTCTATACCTCTGAGAATGTTTCTGTTTAGTTTGTTCATTTATTCTGTTTTTCAGATTCCACACATAAGTGAGATCATATGGTATTTGTTTTTCTCCTGAGTGATTTATTTCAAACCTCCCATGGCTATAATTAATGCCTTTCTTTAAAAGGAAAATTTCACTCTCAGTTGGAAGGGTTTCTACACATAAACGTACACACCCCGTATTCAGAATAAGCACACAATCACCTTACAGTTCTTGGGCAATAAATAAGTCTTTTGAAGGTTATCAGAAACAAAATGATCCAATGCATTTCAAAAGATATTTACATATGAGATAATGAATTAATTCTTCATTTTGGGGGCACTGACTCACCTTTCAGTTTGTTATAGAATAAACTGTATTTCTCCTGTGATTAGACAAAGTTACTTTCCTTCATTTTCTTATATTGAACATTTATGATCAATAACACTAGTAAATAACACCTTTAAACAGCCTTGCAACACTATGACACTAACTATTCCCCATTTTGTGTTGCTGCTTGAAAAGGTGCTCCAGAGGGAGAAAATAATAGCTACAAGTTCACTGCCACAATTTCAAGTTTATATTTAACTCAAGAAATAGGAAAATCTCTTATCCTCACAGTTGAAATAAGAAAAGACATTATACACCACTGCAGAAATGGAAATTTCTTGAAATGCTGAAGAAGAACTTTTGATGTCTGGGAATTAAATTTAAAAATAAGCACTAAGCAACATATGGAATTTGAATCTTGAACTCAGAGTTTTGCTGTCAGCTGGTCTGGGACAGTATTTTACTGCTCATTATGCTTTAATTACTCTATCATACCCCAATTACTCTGTCATAGATAAGAACACATTTTGCTGTGCTTCTCCAAAAGTAAGACCTAGCCCGAACATAAGCTCTAATGCATCTTTTGGAGCAAAAATTAATATAAGACCCAGTGTTTATATTATATTATATTGTATTATATTATATCATATCATATCATATCATATCATATCATATCATATCATATCATATCATATCATATTATTACATTACATTACATTACATTACATTATAAGACCAGGTCTTATATTATAGTAAAATAAGACTGAGTCTTATATTAATTTTTGCTCTAAAGACTCATTAGAGCTGATAGTCAGGCTAGGTCTTATTTTTAGGAAACATGGTAGTTTTTTTTTTTTTTATATAGTTTTATTTTATTTTATTTTTACATCCCTCACACCGTGAACCCCCCTCCCCCCATCCACCACCACCCCAACCTCACACCGAGCCATCACATTATACACATAAAATTATAGTGGAATGAGGAACTCTTTTGTTGAAGATGGGCAGTAAGGCCAGAGTAAATATTTCAGTTGAGAAGAAATGACTATCCATTTTGGGTTGAAAGAACAGGTAAACATGCTAGGTAATTTATGCTCACATTTTTAATTTGTTTAGTTTCAATACATATATTTATTAACTCAACAAACATTTATTAAGAGCTTACTATGTGCCAAACATCAACAGCACACTATAGTCAAATCCTGCCTACAGACTGTTTAGGTAAATACGGTTTTATTGGAACAGCCACACCCATTGTTTACTTATTGTCTATCACTGCTTTCAGGCCACAGTGGCACAGTTTAGTAGAGACAGAGACTGTATGGCCCACAAAGCCTGACATTGTTATTATCTGTCTTTTTACAGAAAAAGCATGCTGAACCTTGGATTTGTAAGTAGGGATACACTAGTAAATGAAACAAGTATCTCTCTGCTTCCTGGTACTTAATTGGCTGGGGTAGGCAGGTAGCAACTACAAACATCTAAACAGGTAAATGATATTGTGTATTAGAAAGTAATAAATTGTTGTTGGGAAAGGAGAGCTGAGTAATGGGAATAGAGCATATTATGTGGAAGCCTGGTTGCCACTTTCAATAGGGTAAAGTAAGGAAATTTGAGAACGTAACATTTGAGTATATTTTTCAAGGACAAGAGGTAGCAAACATATGAATCGGGGGAAAGAATGTTCTGATCTGAGAAGGCAGCTAAGGAAAATAACCCAAAGGAAGGATCATGCTTTGTATGTTCAAGGAAGAACAATAAGTGAGGGGAAAATAGTTCTAACAATGAGGATGGTTTTCAATAGTACCATTTGTTACTACCAGTAATTGCTGTAAAATATGAGACAATGCCGTTAGCTTAGAAATTATTTTTATCATGCATGGCTAAGCAAGTATAATTTAAGAACTCGGAAGTATAGTGTTAGTTTAGTAATATCCAGGTTACATATATCTCAATATATATTATATATTACTGGAAAGGAAGTCATAGAGTACTTGAAAAAAATTACAAAATCTTGAAAGGTTTGGCTAGGGCTCAAGAGTACTGAACACATAAAAGAATACATCTTATATTATCATCTATTCAAGAGACTAAGCAATATTATTAGCTCATCGGGTAGTTAAGTTTTTCTGATGAATTGCAGTAATAATTATAGAATAAAAAAAATTGGTAAAATAGATTCTATACCGAGAGAGAGAAATATAATGTGTACTTTCTTGAAATAGATTCGCAATTGTCAAGAAAATTTAAAAGATTTGCTTTAATAAAGATTTTGTACAAAGTGATTTGGCCAAATACACAATAAGGACATATAGAAAAAGAAAAGAAAAAAAATTAAGAAAAGGATAAATAAGTGTAAAAAATTTGCTAGATATCATCAAAATGGCAGCGTGAGGTGAGCCTCTGGGAATCGTCCTTAGAATTTACAACAAATTCAAGAACTATAACTCCACAAAAGAATCCCTGCACAGCAGACAGGCAAGATGAAGAGTCTCACTACTGAATTCATCTAAAGGTGGGCAAATTGCATGAGCAGGGGAGGAGGGAAGGGAGAAGTGCGGAGACAGGCTGTGTGGGCTCAGGACGCAGACCTAGCTCAGTGCTCCAAACTTGCTACATCCCAGAACTACCGCAGCTGAGGGAAAGGGAAGAACTCAGATAGTTAGGGCTCCGTTTATGGCCCACAGGGCTGAGGGGACAGCATATAACACGGCTGAACCCAACGCTCATGGCAGAGACATCAGAGCAAAGACTGAGGGAAGAAGGCTGAAAATAGTGGTTTAAGCCCTCACTGCCACAGAGACTGGAAGCCTTAGCCACTGAGACTAGCCACCTCTCCCAACCCTCCCAGAGCTTGCCATGCCCCCACCTGCTAGAAGCATGCTAGAAGCAGAACAGTAGCAGTGTCCAAAGTAGTTCTGGCAAAGAGGAGGGAGCTGTGGAAGCAGGACCGGCTGTGGTGGTGGTCGCCTCCATTGCTCTGGGCCAATTCTCACAACTCACCCCGCCCTTGACCCCACCTATCTGGGCAGATCCCTATAGGAGTAAACAGAACTGCTGAAACACACATGCTCTGACTCTGGTGCAGAAAGAGCTTTGGAACTTCAAAAGCTCTCTGCATCCCCACAGGGATGTGGAACCATATGACCCAGGCAAACTGTTAATGGAGGAGAAGCCTGCCTTCTAGGGATTTCCCCCAGTGTGTGAGAAGCTGGAATAGTGTAGAGAAAACATAATACTACAGTGTGAGAAAGAAAAAAGGGCTGCAGTCGGAGAGAAAATAAAACATTCTACAAACACGTACTGGAAAACAAAACAGAGACCTCTTCCTATCAACCTGTTGCAGAACCCACTATTGTAGATGGCTAGGAAGAGAAATAACAAATCAATAATTGCCATGAATAACCAAGGCAACAAGACAGCTCAGAAAGAAAGTGAAAAGTCTCCAGAAAAGGAATTTAAAGAAATGGAAATATGTGACTTAAATGACAGATAATTCAAGATTGCAGTTCTTAAAGAACTCAACTGGATGCAAGAAAAAAACAGAAAAGCAGTTTAATGAACTCAGAAACACAATCAAAGAACAACATAAGCATTTTATGAAAGAAATTAAAATTTTAAAAATAACCAAATAGAATTTCTGGAGATTAAGAACTCAATAGAAGAAATTAAGAATGAAATAGCCAGCTTAGGTAATAGAGTTGAGCAGATGGAGGAAAGAATCAGTGACATTGAAGATAGAAACCTGGAAATTACACGAATGGAAGAAGAAAGAGACTTGAGACTTAAAAGAAATGAAAGAACTCTACATGAACTTTCTGACTCCATCAGAAAGAGCAATATAAGAATAATGGGCATACCAGAAGGAGAAGAAAGAGAGAAGGGAAGAGAGCATATTCAAACAGTCAATGAGAACTTCCCAAATTTGTGGAAAGAACTGGATACTCAAATCCAAGAAGCCAATAGAACACCTGATTACCTCAGCCCCAACTGGCCTTCTCCAAGGCACATTATATTGAAGCTGTCAAAAATCAATGACAAAGAAAGAATACTCTAGGAAGCCAGGGAAAAGAAGACGGTAACCTACAAAGGAAAGCCCATTAGATTATCATAAGATTTCTCAGCAGAAACTCTACAAGCAAAGAGGGAGTGGAACCAAATATTCAAACTATTGAAAGAGAAAAATTATGAACCAAGAATAATATACCCAGCAAAGATATCCTTTAGATATGAAGGAGGAATAAAGACCTTTGCAGACATACAGAAGCTGAGGGAATATTCTAATACATGACATGCACTACAAGAAATATTGAAGTAGGCTATTCAACCATCATCAAAAGGGACAATTTGTGGCAACCAAAAGATAAAAGAGGGGAGAGTAAAGCCTGAACCAGAATATGGGAAGGGAGAAAGTAGGCGTGCTTAAGAAAAGGAATATTTTAAACATTAAACTTTCTTTTACATAAACTTAAGGGTAACCACTCAAAAAAAAAAATCCAGAACTAAAATATATACTGTAATAAAAGAAGAAACAAAGGGAAACATCATAGAAGACCACCACACAGAAATAATAGACAACAACAAAAAGGCAAAAAAACAATAGAGACACAGTCTTACAAGACAACTAAAGATAGAATGAAAGGAAATCCTCATATATCAATAATCACCCTAAATGTAAATGGACGGAACTCACCAATAAAAGGGCACAGAATAGCAGACTGGATCAAAAATCTAAACCCAACCATATGCTGTCTCCAAGAGACGCATCTCAGCAACAAGGACAAGCATAGACTCAAAGTGAAAGGGTGGAAATTGACACTCCAAGCAAATGGTATCCAGAGAAAATCAATTGTATCTATACAGATATCAGACAAAAGAGACTTCAGGGTGAAAAAAACAACAAGAGACAAAGATGGACGTTTTAAAATGATAAATTGGACTATACAACAAGAAGACATAACAGTTATCAATATTTATGCCCCCAATCAGGGAGGACCAAACAGAACAGAACTAAAGGGAGAAATTGACCAAAACACAATTATACTAGGGGACCTAAATACATCATTGACAGCTATGGATAGATCATCCAAACAGAAGATAAATAACGAAATAGCAGCCCTAAATGACACATTAGATGAAATGGATATAATTGACATATATAGAGCACTTCATTCTAAAACATCAGACGATACATTCTTTTCGAGTGTACATGGAACATTCTCAAGGATAGACCATATATTGAGACATAAAATCAGCCTCAGCAAATTTAAGAAGATTGAAATCATACCAAGCATATTCTCTAATCACAAGGCTTTGAAATTGGATATCAACTGCGAAAAGAAAGCAGGAAAAACACAAATACATAGAGATTAAACCACATACTTTTAAAGAATGACTGGGTCAAAGAGGAAATTAGAGGAGAGATCAAAAGATACATAGAAACAGATGACAATGAAAATACATCCTAACAAAATTTTTGGGATGCAGCGAAAGCAGTTTTAAGAAGGAAGTTTATATCATTACAGGCCTATCTGAAGAAACAAGAAAAATCCCAAATAAATAACCTCATGTTACACCTTAAATAACTAGAAAAAGAAGAACAAGTGAAACCCAAGGTCAGCAGAAGAAAGGAAATAACAAAAATTAGAGCAGAACTAAATGAAATAGAGAACAAAGAGACAATAGAAAAAATTAATGTGACAAAGAGCTGGTTCTTTGAAAAGATTAACAAAATTGACAAACCCTTGGCTAGAGTCACTAAGATAAGAAGAGAGAAGACACTAATTAACAAAATCAGAAATGAGAAAGGGGAAGTTATCTCGGATGCCACAGAAATACAAAGGATCATCCAAGAATACTATGAAGGACTATATGCCACCAAATTCAATAACCTAGAAGAAATGGACAAGTTCTTGGAAACATATAGCCTTCCTCGGCTGAACCATGGCGAACTGGAAAATCTAAACAGACCGATCAGCAGTAACAAAATTGAATCAGTCATCCAAAACTTTCCCCAAAACAAAAGTCCGGGACTAGATGGCTTCACTAGTGAATTCTACCAAACCTTCAAAGAGGATCTAATACCAATCCTGCTTAAACTATTCCAAAAAACTGAAGAAGAGACAGTACTCCCTCACTCATTTTATGAGGCCAACATTACCCTAATACCAAAACCTGGTGAGGACAACACAAAAAAAGAGAACTACAGACCAATATCTTTGATGAATACAGATGCAAAAATCCTACACAAAATTCTACTAAATCGAATGCAACAATGCATTAAAAAGATTATTCATCACGACCAAGTGCGGTTCATGCCAGGGGCACAAGGATGGTTCAACATCCACAAATCCATCAATGTGATACATCTCAAACAAAATAAAGGACAAAAATCAAATCAATTGATGCAGATAAAGTATTTGACAAGATACAACACACATTTATGATTAAAACACTTGATAAAATAGGTATAGAAGGAAAATACCTTAACATAATAAAGGCCATATATGACAAACCCTCAGCTAATATCATAATTAATGGTGAAAAACTGACCCTTTGCTCTACGTTCAGGAACACGACAGGGTTGTCCCCTATCACCTCTGCTTTTTGACATAGTGTTGGAAGTCCTTGCCAAAGCAATCAGGCAACAGAAAGAAATAAAAGGCAACAGAAAGAAATAAATGGCATCCGAATTGGGAATGAAGAAGTTAAATTGTGACTCTTTGCAGATGACATGATGCTATATATAAAAAACCCTAAAGACTCAACCAAAAAGCTATTAGAAACAATCAACGGATACAGTAAATTTGCCGGCTACAAAATCGTCCATTGCATTGCTATGTACTAACAATGAACTCTCAGAAAAAAGAAAAAAAAAGTAATAATAATAATAATAATAATAATAAAACAGTTCCTTTTGCAATTGCAGTAAAAAGAATAAAATACCTAGGAATAAACTTAACCAAGGATGTGAAAGACATATATGCTGAAAACTATAAGACACTTTTGAAAGAAATTGAAGAAGACACAAAGAAATGGAAAGACATTCTGTGCTCATGGATTGGAAGAATCAACATAGTTACAATGGCCATATTACCCAAAGCAAAGCAATATACAGATATAATGCAATCCCCATCAAAATCCCAATGGCATTTTTTAAAGAAATAGAACAAACATCATCAGATTTCTTTGGAACCACAAAAAAAAACCCGAATAGCCAAAGCAATGTTAAGAAAAAAAAAAAAAAAAAAACAATGCTGGAGGTATCACACTCCCTGACTTTATCTTGTACAACAGGGCAACAATAATCAAAACAGCATGGTATTGGCAGAAAAACAAACACGTTGACCAATGGAATAGTATTGAGAACTCAGAAATAAAACCACATAAATATGGACAGATAATTTTTGAAAAAGAAGCAAAAACATACTATGGAGAAAGGACAGCCTCTTCAATAAATGGTGCTGGGAGAATTGGAAAGCCATAGGCAAAAGAATGAAACTGGACTGCTATCTGTCACCATGTACCAAAATTAATTCAAAATGGTTCAAAGACTTAAGCATAAGACCTGACACAATAAACTGTATAGAAGAAAACATAGATACTAAACTTATGAACCTTGGGTTCAAAGAGTGCTTTATGAATTTGACTCCAAAGGCAATGGAAGTAAAAGCTAAAATTAATGAATGGTACTATATCAAACTTAAAAGCTTCTGCACAGCAAAAGAAACAATCGACAAAATAAAGAGGCAATCAAGTGAATGGGAGAAGATTTTTGCAAACAGTGCCTCTGATGAGGGGCTAATATCCAAAACATACAAGGAACTCATGCAACTCAACAACAAAAAAGCAAACAACCCAATTAAAAAATGGGCAGAGGACCTGAAGATACATTTCTCCAAAGAGGACATACAAATGGCAAATAGACATATGAAAAAATGCTCAACATCACTAATCATCAGAAAAATGCAGATAAAAACCACAATGAGATATCACCTCACCCCAGTTAGAATGGCTATCATCAACAAGACAAATAGTAACAAGTGTTGGAGAGGCTGTGGAGAAAAAGGAACTCTCATACACTGTTGGTGGGAATGTAGACTGGTGCAGCCGTTATGGAAGGCAGTGTGGAGGTTCCCCCAAAAATTACAAATGAGAAACAAAAACTCATAGACACAGACAATAGTTTAGTGGTTACCAGAGGGTAAGAGGGGTGGGGGGAGGGAGATGAGGGTAAGGGGGATCAAATATATGGTGATGGAAGGAGAACTGACTCTGGATGGTGAACACACAATGGGACTTATAGATTATGTAATATAGAATTGTATACCTAAAATCTATGTAACTTTACTAACAATTGTCACCCCAATAAACTTTAATTTAAAAAAAAATATGTTGGGTGTAATAAAATATGAGAAAAGTTCCACATTACATTATTAAAGATATAATCTTCTAGGAAATATTTTGATGTTGAGATAGGAAAAGAATTATTCTCAAGTATAGATAAAATCTTAAAAATTTAAAATAACATTTAAAGTATTCAATGATATCAAAAACTGAAAATATAAATGCAGGTTAATGATACTTTACATTTGAAGAGTGCTTTAGACACTCAGGCAACACCAGTAAAAGGCCTGACTCTTAGTGTATTACCAATTTCTCCTGTAGACAAACTTTAATCTGGCAGATCAAAGAACACTTGGAAATCTATAGCTAGCCGATTTCCTGGAACCAGAAGGAAACTACTTTGGCAGAAAATAACCATACTGCTGTAAATGCACTTTTTCTCATTGACTCATTTAATCGACACCAGAGCTGTATAGATGCTCATATCCTCTGTACCACAAATGAGAAAACTGAGCAAATAAGATGTTACGTAATTTGCCCAAGGTGATACAAATAATAAATGGTGGAAAATTGCTTAATTTAAACAGTCCAGTCCAACTCCAAAATTCCCACATTTAATCCTTAACCTGTGATACCTTTTTAATAGGTGCCATTGCAGGGGTTCAGAACAAGCCACCCCAAGAGGTGCCTCAGTAGTATGTGGGTATTTTGAACTAATGGCAATCGAGATCCTGGAGGCTCTAGAGAAACGACCCATGCCTTAACTATCTGGAAGAATTTAAATTAGAAGCCTGGACCATGATAACAGTTAAAACCAGAAATGATTTTCTACCTATCTATAAATGGCAGGGCCAATTAATAATTATCCAATATATGCTCTTCTTGCAATTACCGTCTAAAATCTCAAGATGCATTTCCTCATCCCTAGCTAAGAATGTCTTATATGCCCATTTTCCCTTTCTGTCTCTGACCCTCTGATGGATGTGGGGTTCCCATTGCACGTATGTATTAAATTTGATTATTTTCTCTTGTTAATCTATCTCATCTATTTGTTTATTAGACTAGCTGAAGGAACTTTGAGGGTAGAGGAAAATTTTTTCCTCTCCTGCACCATCTCCATGAACTTAAGAAGTCTACAAATAGTCTTCACATGTTCAACCAACCTAACATCTCATCCTTACTTCAGGATATCATATATGTATATATACATTTATTTTTTTTTCTGAAGACGAGCAATTTCATAGCCTATTAAGCAGAAGTCTCCTCATACACATTTCTTGGGTATTGTATAAATTGAATATGTAATTTATTATGAAACTGTTACTTTTCTCTTTTTTTAACATGGAAGGGAGCTATTAATAAAAATGGAATAGGGATTTTTGTGATCAGGCATTGTCTTAGGTAAACCAGAATATAGTCACATTAGACAGGGGCATTTTCTAAATGACCCAATCTCTTTCAGCACTAATTCCTTGCCCTGCGCTATCAGGAGGCAGTATCCTTCATAGCTATCTCTTTCCTGCAAACACTATTCTCCCCAAAGTTGAGCTCATCTCTTGCTATTTCCTACTTTGTTGCTGTTTCTCTTTGATGATCAGACACCTCAGACCAGTACCCACAGTCTCTTCGCTGCACATCACATCCAAAGCCAGGCTCAATTCAGATTCCCCAAATCCCTCCTCCTTTTCTTTCAGATTCAATTGCTTGCCCAAAATAGACTGATTTCCTATACAGTCCAGATGTTGGTTCATCCTTGTGGTCACTGTTTCTGTTCCTACTTTGCCTTCATGTTCCTCCTACTTTCCTATTTATTCCTCCTCTCCCTGAGAAAACCAAGCAAACAAACAAGCAAAGAGATGGCTCCACTCAGCCATAAAGCTAACCCAATAAAAGGATTAGATTTTGTGCATACAAAACCCAAAGCAAAACTTCCACATTTCCTGTCAAACTTATTCCTAGCAGAGTATAAATACCAAGAGTTTTAATAACATTCATGTAACTACTGATATATATATATATATATATATATATATATATATATATATATATATATATATATATATATATAAATTAGGAAAAAAATATAATTTTGCTTTCAAATTACAGTTTGTTTAAAGATGTCTTAATTAGGAAGCTGGTGAGAAGAAATAGGCTCTATTGACTAACAAATTAGTCCAATGAAGGCTAGTGGGGTGGAGTAATTAACATTTACTGAGTACTCACTAATGCCAATAATTATCTTTTAATGAGCAAAAAAAGAGAAACCATTAAATATTCTAACAATCAGGAGAGAGGAAACGCAAAAAGGACAGCAGTCATGTAGATTGAATATAAATTCCTATTTGTGACTCCTGCCTAAATTCTCATTCACTGGGCAAGTCATAGGAATTTACTAGCAAGAGAAACCATATTTTTTCTACCTAAAAGAGTTTTGGTATTGTGAGGACGAATGAGAGCCAGATATACTTCCAGACTACCAGGACAACCCTCAAAATAGGGATAATGCAGTTTCTACTTGATTTACAATGTAATAAAAGTCAATTTAGCTTTTAAAATTCTACAGAGTAGTCAGCAACCTGGGCAAAGGAGAGACTTGAGATCATAAGTAGTTATAATATAAAATCCATCCTGAACTAGATTATATCAGGGGATACATGCAGAAATATGTTCTTCATTAAGTACTATTATTTTTTTAAGTGTTTATTCCCACTCTAGTCCTCAAACACATTCCTGATTTCTTGTTTTAGGAATGAGTTATCTAAATCACGAACTATTATTTTGATAATGAAAGCTATTTTTGAAAAGGAATATGTCATTTTTTGTTTCTATATTATCTGTGTAGCTTTTCAGACATTGATCTTGAAAAGTGAAAAGTTGACAAAAGTGAAGCCATTTTGAGATAGTCCTAGGTCACCCATTCCAGAGGAAATGCCTTGCCTGTCTTATTCCTCAAACCTTTGGAAGTGGGCAAAATAATCTTTGAACTGGGCCAAAGCAACATTATTTTCAAACACTGAAACTAACAGGGAAGCAGACATCCTGACTATTACCCTGACTAATAGTTGAAGACAGTCTTCATAATTAGCCCCACCCCTTAATCAGAACACTTCTTGAGTTTCTGCCTGAATTAGTGCTTCACAAATAGCTATTCATTTTTAATTTATTAAAATTGTTTATTAAAATTATTAATTTATTCTCAAATAATTGCTTATTGCCTCTTACTTTGGCCTTTTACTTTTAGGTGAATATTTTCCAAAGGGGAAGAAAGAGATCATTTAGTGACAACTGACTAGCTGCTGACTCAGTCTCTAGGATTCAGGTAAAACTATCCATAGGGACATGTTAGAGGCATGGTGTTTTAGAGCTGTAAGAAATCAGGCAATCTGCCTAAGTTATGTAACAACTACACGGTAACATGCTACTCCCTATCTGTCATTTTTGAAGTTCCTTTAAGGCGTTGAAAAAAAATATTCTGCTTTCTTTTTAACCCAGATGCCATTTCCCCAATTGAAAAAAATGTATTTACTCTCTGATGAGAAATGCCACAACTGCCATGGAAATTTACGATGCCTTGGAGACAGGGTTTACACTATTTTTTAAAAAAATTATGAGAACCATTTCATAGCTGAGGATGCTTCCTTTTACCATACAATGATGTCCCTTTGTTGACCTGCTTTAAGCTTTACACATCAGTACTGCAGTCAGTGAAGACAAAAAATATGTGAACTATAAAACATTTTCAATATCGACATTTTAAATTATTATTTTTTTATACTCATAAAATCTTACCCCTGAGTTTGCTGAAATTCAGAGCTGTCTACTACGATTCATCAGATATCTAGTGAGAGAATATAACCACGAAGCTGGAAAAATGTAAAAAAACTCCAGACTAGATATCTTAGGCTAATCAGACTGCTGCAGAAAAGTCCTTCAAGGATTGAAGCACACAGCACCTCATAAATACTACTACTACCAATTAATTTCTTTAAAATGAAGATAATAGATTTCCCACGGTGAAATTAATGTCAGAGAGTTAACTTCTTTTGTACTAAAAAATGGGTATTTTGTCTTCTTTCTAATTCTGAGTTAAGATAGAACCTTTCTCCCCATTATTCTTCACCCACACACATTAAATATTAGATATTGGTGGAACCAATTTAAACTTTTCTCTCTTGAGTAAAACAAAGGATCCTCTCTTCTACTAACTATTAATAAATAAATGATGCTCGTCTTAATAACAGATTTAATAAAATAATAAATCTCAAGGTACTAAAGAAGCAAAGATCAAAGGGTGCTTCATAGAACATACATCATATTATGTATTTTATATGCATTATTTATGTGTTACATTGTTATATTTTCAGAATTTATTATATTTCATGTTATATTATAATTACCTTTAATCCAAGGTACTGATAGGATTGGTAGAAATGTAGAAATGAGCAGGAGAAAAAGGGAACTAGTTGCATTTAGGAGGTCCCTTGCAGCTGCTCTCACTTGGGGCTCAAATACCTTGCTTGCTCATCAAGACACTGAGATCAAGATATGTCATTAGAAGAAGGAAAAATGCTGGAGAGAGAGAGAAACCATTCCACTTACCAGAATATACATCCTGCTTCTCAGGACCATTTTTAATAAGCTTCTCAAATAAGCCATGGGAAATTAAGAGGTTCACACTTATGCCCTGAGAAACAACTTTGGGAACCAGAAGGGAAGATGGGACACCTCAGCGGAGAGAAAGATAATAGAGAGGCAGAGGGGTAGACAATTCTACCCAGAGATAAAAACTCTCACACAATGTAAGGAGAGGCTGCTTTCCTCTCTTGGGTAACCCTACTCCATGTCTTAGAGTATACTTGCTTTCACTAATAAACTTCTTGCTGTCCTGTGCTGCACAAGCTCTGTTTCTTGACTGAATTCTTTCCTTCAAGAAGACACGAATCAAGGTACAAACATCCATTGCAGTAGTAGTACTAACTCAAAGATTGTTGGCTAATGAGTACGAGATAGAAAAATAAACACAATTCATGTATCAGTCTTATTTACACTTCCCATTGGGGGAACCATTTTCTTTCTCTTCTAGTATCCCTATCTTAGTTTTTAAAGCATGAACTTCCTTTTGGAAGAGTGAGAGAAGGATTTCTAGTCTTTGCTCTATTCTCCTGATCCATGCTTCAACAATACAAGAGAAATGTCTTCTCTAATTGGTGAGCTTGGGCAAAGGGATAAAATATGGGGAGTTCAGCCTTTCCAACAGTCTCTCTTTTGAGATAATCTGATCTATGGTTGTGGGCTTTCTCTTCTTGCTCTTCCTTCCATGCAAGTATATACTTGGACTAGAGCTTAAGCCCTACATTCTACAGGCCCACTTTTGGGCCTTGATGGGTCTGATGCAACAATGTGCTTACAGAAAGCTGAGAAAGCACGTGATCTACTGATCTGTTATGGATTGAATGCTTGTGTCCCCCCAAAATGTATACATTAAATCTAATCCCCAATGTAATGGTATTTAGGAGGTGGGGTCTTTGGGAGATAATTAGTTCAGAAGGGTGAAATTCTCAATAATGGGATTGAGAAGAGGCCACAAAACTATTTTGCTCTCTTTCTGCCACATGAGGATATGATTAAAAGTCAGCAGTCTGCAACCTGCAAGAGAGCCCTTACCCGAATTCAACCATGCTGCCACCCTGATCTCGGACTTCCAGCCTCTAGAACTGGGAGAAATAACTGCTTGTTGTACATGAGCCACCCAGTCTATGACATTTTGCTATAGTAGTCCAAACAAGATCGAGGGCTTATGAGGGCCGCCCCATTCCATGTTTAGATTTCAATTGTTTCAAACATGTAGTTGGAAGCTGTATGGAAAGTTCATTCACATTTTTTTTTATTTTTATTTAAACATGTTCTGCTTACTGAAATCTATATTCATACGTGTGTTTGATGAACTGATATTTTCGGTGGGCTATAAGCTTAACCAAGATATTTATGTGGTATCAATGGTTTATACCTGTGCTATTGTAGATTCCTCATCTAAATTATAGACTCATTCTTGGATAACAATCATCTGTCTCAAAGTACTTGGTAACATGGAAGACACACACAAAATATTTGATAATTCACAGGTTCAAAATGATTGAGCATTTCATAAAAATTAAATCCAAATATATATTTAATGACAGAAAGTTCACTTAATTACTATATTTCAATATTTTAATTATTGAACAAATGAGTTAAATTGAACTGAAATATTTTAAAATAATTACATAAGAAAGTTTATAGTGTCAGTTCCATTCTAATAATGAAAATATGCCATGAGACCCCATTAACTAAAAACAAAACAAAACAATCTTGAATTTTAAAAATATATTAGCTGATATGGTGTATTTTGCTATATAACTTTATATACCCTATACAACCTATAATAAAATTTAGACATCTTTATTTAAATTTTGGCAACTAAAAGGTCTAGATTCTCTTCCAGGAACTCTAGGAGTAAGTCAGAGAGGGCTGGGAAGGAAAAGAGGACCCACATAGCAACGCATGTGAGTTGAGGCAGCTCAGAAAAAGAACATGTGTCTGCTCATTCATTTTAAGTATAAATGAAAACTTTTCTACAGTTCCTGACATTTGACTAATACTCTTCCATTAGGAAGACAGATCTGAAAGTTACCTTGATCTAAATTTCTGTTCTGTGTGCTTGCTGATCGTGCTCTGTTAAAATCAGAAAGGGAAGGAAATAAGGGGCATGGGTTAGGATGGATGAAAATCTATTTGTCAACTCTATATTTACCCAAAAAGACTCTATCCAATAGTAAAATACAACATGCACATATAAGAATACAAGAAACTTCATGCCACAGAGTTCTATCTAGGAATGTTTGTAAGGTGACCAAAATAGGAATGCTTTTCCCAAATCCTGAAATATTCTTAAAGTCATGTGTGAAAGCACCAGTTTGAGAAGCTACAGTTTATATAATTGAAATTTAGGTTTAATTCAGAAAATTAGGAAACATGTACCATTATGTCCCAGAACTTGTTTTGCCTATAATAAGGCAAACATTTCACAATGGCATGTGACTCTCTAGACTGCAGCAAAATTCTCCCAGATGTCTTGCATACAATTAAAACAATCTGGTATACTCTATTTCAACTTGGCAAAATTAAAACTATATTCTAGTTGGATATGTCTCTCTGGGAAAATCTGATTTTCCTAAGCTATCCTCTTTGATGAGAGTCCCAGGCGCTGCTGACAAAGCATTAGACGTTTTCAATGATGTATGGAGAAAGAAAATGTCTAGCAACCAGATTTAAATAAAGTATGCTCAGGGGGAAAATCCCATGTATCAACACACAGTGATTCTAAGCATATCACTGAACTGGGATTAGAGTTTTGCAGGGTGATTCCAGGGCTCCAAGGTAATAAATACTTCATACCATAAAAGAGGTCTTAAACGTGAACCAGCAAATATGTCTAATATCATTGCATTTAGAAGTTCAAATATCAAGCTATAATCGGTTATTCTAATAGTTTTGAAAAAGGTAAAATTAAAATCCTAAGGAAAAAAATTTGGTAGGTACAAACGAAAAAGGTACATTAAGTAAGTATCAGAAGCACTGAAAAGAAACGTTTGATACAGATACGGTTCTTAATTTGCATTAGTGATAAATACCTGAAAAGCATCCACTAATGCTTTTTTATTTTCTGCACTGTAATTAGCCAAGGGATCTTAACAGGAAAAGGAAAACTGCACTGAAACTATCCAAGTAGCATCTAACATCAACATGGTATTTAGCATCAACAATTCG
The DNA here is from genome assembly GCF_964194185.1 of Rhinolophus hipposideros. Classification (NCBI taxonomy): domain Eukaryota; kingdom Metazoa; phylum Chordata; class Mammalia; order Chiroptera; family Rhinolophidae; genus Rhinolophus; species Rhinolophus hipposideros. Next base: position 67,091,225 of record NC_138047.1, on the reverse strand, counting down.
TTCAGCTTACAGAGATACTTAATATTCCACTTACCCTTGAGAATCACGTATGAAGTTCCAATGACAATATTGATCATTTGCAAAAATAAATTATTCACTTTAGAGTTTACCCTGATCATTAATAATCACCCAGTGAATAACTAGGAAGGGAAATAGGTGTGTGATTTCCCTGAGGGCCAACTGACAGGAATTTTACAGCGAACTTCCTTTAAATTGTGAAAACACACACACACATACACACAAATCGTTTAGAATTGCATACATAGCACATTGAAAGGTTTATTTGTTTATTTGAATTGAGGGATTAGGGATGTATTTTGCTACTTAGAATAACTATACACTTATTTATTAAATAAGTATTTGAGAGCATATAGGTCATATATTATTTTATGCACTGGTTCTTAATACTGGGGATTGGGTGTCAGTGACCACAAAATGTCTGTATAGGGACATACAAAGCCCTTATAAGTCTCCTCTTATTGCCAAGAAAATAAGTCCCAAGGAACAGGCATAATGAGAGGGTTATTAGTGTCTCCACAATTTTAGAGACTACTTTATACTATCCTTGTGTTAAAGAGAAGGGAACTACCCCCTCAGGTTATCGGAAAAGGGCTAAAAATGAAAGATTTGATATCTTTAAAGCTACAATAAATGCACGATGTCTTCCTGTTCCTCAAGTATGGAGTACAAATAGGATAAAATGTACCTAGTTTATCAATAGGTTTGGATCCTCCCCTTTATATACAGGAAATGTATTCTTTACAAGAATTAAGTTTAACATTTTACAATGGAAAAACACTATAAATAAGTTGCAATTTCATTATTCCATAAAGTTTTATTCAAGCATATACTTTTCAGTTCACCAAAGACAAATACGTAAAGAGTTGGGAAAGACTGGCCTTGTCAGTGTTCTTTGGAATGAATATTTAGCAGTTAAATGCTTCTGAGTAAAACAAGAACATAAAAAAAATTTTGCAGACTTTGGAACCGACAGAAGGAAAAACATGCATCTGCCTAATGACATATATGACATGTTTTCAGAAAGCAGTACTTCTTTGCTTTATACATATCTATGAGTGTGCACTTTGGTAACCATATTTCAGTATACTGGATAAGAAAAGAATCATTGAATAGGGGAAAATAGTCAACTCAAAGCAATTAACATGCTTGTTTAATTTCTGGAGTTTTCTAAGAATCACACAATTTTTTACACATTAAAGCTTCTTTTTAAAATATAGTTTGTCCATTTGCTACAGCTCAGAAAAAAACAGCCATAGTTTATATTATCATAATTCTACGTGTATCTATATCTATTGCTCGAGCTGAACATGTGCCACTAAAATGGAGAATTTTCTATTATTTTGAAGACATTTCCAGTAGAGACAGAAAACTGAAAAAGAAAAAAGGTAAGAATGTACTTATTAGAAAAAAAGGTGAAACAGTTAAATAGTAATACCTAATACTGTGAGAGAGTGTGTCTTGCTATTTAAACTCCAATAATGTTAATTTGAGGAATTTAAGAAAATTGGACATATGAAATGTATTTGATATATAAGAAAAAAAGTCAGAATACAAAATATATAGTACTTATTATTTCAATTATATAAAGGTGGGGTACTTGAATATATCCAAGATAATTATGTTCTTGTAGTGGGATAATGGGTAACATTTTTCCCCCTTCTAGATAACTTTCATTTAAAAAATCAAAAATCAAAAATATAGTCCAAAATATATTTTACCTGGTATTTAATAAAAATCAGTATTTTATGCAAAAACATACCCTCCATTACCATACACAAATAGTGAGACTTCTTTAACAAGCAGCATTTGTTCTTGATACAATGACAGTTGTGTTCATAAAGTTTCAAGGATGAAATAGTTAATTGCCCAGCCTTAAGTTCAATTACATCAGGATGATGACATTAAATTTCCAAGTGTCTGCCTTTTGCAACATATTGGTGATAACTCAAACAAATTATGTAGCCACTCTTGAGCAGTGTAACAGGCATAGTGTCATCTTTCTAGCAGTTTGACTATTTTTACTGAAACAAATGTCTACTGTAACAAAGTTCAGAAGAGGAAAAAAACATAGACTCTCATCCATGAGAAAATTATATAATGACAGTTTTCTTGAATGACAGATTATAACAAGATAGACTAGGCAGTCCAAGATCTCAGTGTACAAAATGACAGAGAAATGTGCATAAGGCCTATTATTTTTAATTGAAAAGCTCAGAATAGCTGGGAAGTTAAAATATGCAAATATCTTTTTAATTTATATATCCTATCTCCCCTCATCCAAAATGCATACCAGTATGAAGAAGTCAGTGTTAAACAAAGGCAGGGTAGTACCACCCGAAAGCGTTCGTCAGTCTCTCATCTGCTGCTCATTAGCAGATGGGAAAGTTCATTAATTGTGCTGAACCTTAGTTTCCCTGCTTGTAGTGCAGTGAAAATAATAAAACTGACATATATACAGAGTTGTTGGGAACAGTAACTGGAATATAGGATGAGTAAATAAATAAAAACCAAAATAAACAAAGGGAATTGGGAGGAAGCCCTTACATGAATCAGACATGTATTATGTTGGTGTTAGAAGTGTTTTACTCCTCAGCATTTAATAAAGGTCATGTCCCTTTTTGTTAATAGTAATTTCTTTAGAGTTGCTACCGAACTAGTTTGCTCACAGATGAAGGACAACTGACAAAATTTACATAATTGAAAGGAAAGAAAAAGTGGTATAGTAGCCTCAAACCATGGGAGACTTTAAATACTGAATGAAATTCATTTTGGCTGGCTGTTGGAATAAACTGGGAGCTGTGAAATGTACTAGGAATTGAGAATTTAATAAAAGAAAAATTGGCAATTATATTTGGAATACTGTAAGAATTGTAAGGAACTCTCATTTCAAAGCAACCAAGTTCCATGAACTTCAAAAGCTCAAAAACTCCTATAACCACTGACTTGACATGGTCTATTTTCTTTGTTCCTCTCAGCCTGACACTTTACCAGTCTATGCATGGCACAAACAGTCAGAAATAATCTGATTTAAGGAACATTAGAGTGGAGTACTTTTTGTTTCAACATAGCAAACAGTCAAATTAAATTATGTGCAAAGATTCTTTAAATGATATTGTGTAGTTCCATAACTTTGAACAATTTATTCAGAATCTTTAAGTCTCAACTCCCTTGATTGTAAAGAAAAAAAAAGTATCACTGAGGGTGATGTGAGATATGTAAGCAAATAGCATAATATTGACACATAGTATGAGCAATAATTTGCTTCATATACTTCTCAGTCTTTTGTACTTTCACAAATCTGGGTTATGACTATGTTTGTCATTTTAAATTTATTTTTACTCTTCCATGTATACTTAGGTTTTACAGTTGGTCTTTCTCCAAGTATCATTAACTTCCTACACATAGCTATCTTCTACCACTAATTTTTTCACATTATAGACCACCCATAAAAAAACAAACAAAAGAACAGTCAGATTGTATTATTTCATCAAAAGTTTTTTCTTGTGAAAATGAGAAGCAGACTATATTAGCACTACTTAAACTTTTCAAAATACATTTTCAGTGCTTTACTGAATGCTGTTTTCTTAGTTTTCGATTTCTAGAACATTTTAGATTTGAATCAATTTTGACTTTGCCTCTTCCTTTTTGCTTCTATAATTTCTTTTGATTCCTAGTCTTTAGATAATTTTATAGTTCCGTTTTCTTCTGTAATTTTGTCATCACTGTTTATTGTGGAACTCATTTTGTATTTAAGTTCCCTGTTTTTACATAACCACCTGTGGTTTGTTGGGTCTCTAGAACTTCCTCCATTATATTATACATGGAAACGCACATTCCTCCTCCCCGCTTTTCTTCCAATCATTCATCTTCCAAATTACACATTATTACAATTTAATACTAATGCAATATTATCTTGCTTTATATTCTAAAGTTTTCCTTAACAAATGTAGGAGCAAGAACTATGATATAAATCATAACACAATCATTTGTGTTATTAGCTTTTAGATAAAATACCTAGATTTTCCCTCTTCAACTCTTCAGTATTCTGATAACACTAAGCCATAATTTTACAAGTATTTTTAAAAATAAGCTTCATTTAGTATCCTTTCTCAGATGAATGGAGTATCTATGAAAAAAGGACATGGTAACAGATATAACATTACATGGTTACATGTGCTGTTTCATGCCCTTTCTGAGGAATGCCACCATGGTCACCTCCAAGTCTGTGAGAAGGTGCTGAAGGTAATGACTCAGTTATGTCTTCTGTTTGCATCACCCAATTTGCTGCCCTGACTTCCCAAGTCTGCTGCCCCAGGCTAAGCAACCAATAAGCAGGAGCTATTATTTTTTATTATGATACTGATAAAGGAGCAAAGGTAAACTGTGCTATCCTATTGTATAGCACTAACCACAATGCTTTGTCATTTCTAAATCTGTTTGACGTACAGTAGAGGAAAAAGCATGATCATGGAGTCAGACTGACTTTGCTTCAAATCCTAACTCTAGCACTTATTTTGCAGACTTAAACAAATCATTTAATCTGTCTGAATTTCAGTTTTATTGTAGATGAAGTAGAAGTAATAATATGCACTTTTAAATTTCATTATAAAAATTAAAGGCAATAAAATATTCATCAGAGCAACTGTCAAAAGTAGGAACTCAGTAAATAACGGCTATTGTTATTTAAAAAAATCTGTTATTGCCTGTCTCCCTCATTTGAAAGCTGGCACCTTCAGTGAGACAGCACTGCACTCCTTCATTTTGTTAACATTTGCTGTGGTCAAGCCCAAGCTGGCTTTAAAATATTTAAAGATGATTTATTGTGAAATGGAACATTATATATATATATATAATTATATATATATGTGTGTACATAATATATATGTATATATATATGTATATATATATGCACACATATATTATATATAATATATATATTATATATATAATGTTCCATTTCACAATAAATCATCTTTAAATATTTTATGTACACACATATATATGTAACTTATTTGTATATATGCACATATCTACATACATACACATAATTAGATGCCATATATAAATAGTAAAAAAAATGTGTTTTGATTTTATATATGTATTTGCATGTATGTGTAGACACACACACACACACACACACACACTTCTTTTGCTTATTATTAACTCCCCTCATAATTCAGGAACATAATTTGTATTTTTCTGTTTTGCTAATTCTATGTCTTTGGCTATCTTTGTGTCCCACTGACTACTTAAATAGTTTTTTATCGTAAATTACTTCGAGCACTGGAATCCCGATTGGTAAAATAAAAGTAAAAATAAAAGAATGAAGAGAAAACTACTAAGTTATAGGACATACCTTATAGAATAAATGAAAATATAAGAAAAAGTTGAAGTATAAATTAATTTAAGCTACATGCTTCATTTGGCAATAATATGGCTGTATGCTCATTTGAAAACATATTAATATGTTAAAGGTCAACCATCTTCATACTGGCATGTATATTATTCCACAGTTATTTTCTTATATCCATGCCATACTGCAAAATGACAACACTTCATGATAAAGACTAAAACGAACATGTAGGATTGCCAAGGCAAGTGTGGTGGGATAGTAAAGACTATCTTTTGGCAGCTCTTCCTCAGGGAACCGGAATGTGTAAGGACCCAGCGGCTAATTCCCACTATGTATCATAGGATATTGTTCCATTTACACTATACATCTGTCTCACAGACCTGACAGGATAGTAATTACTGCTGAAATAAGCCTTTTCTGGGATATGTGCAATTAATTCACCTGAGAAAACAAAAGTAGCCTGGCACTTTAATAATGTTTAAGTACACCTAATCTATTTCTTTTCTGTTCCTAATTTTTCCTAAATATGAGAAAGAAAGAGGATTTGAAAGTACTTACAGCTGCCTGTTCTTATGTAAATCATGCATGGGCCTGCAATACTCTATCTTAAAATGACTGGCATGAAATAATACCATAAATTATAATAGAATGTAGAGCAAGTGGGGAATTACTTTCCAGATGAATTCGGGATATGGTTTTCACGCAAAAAGAATGTTTCTCTTATCAAGTAGGAATTATTCTGTTATTAAAGCTTCAAGGGCACACAATTTTATTCAATTTGAATTATGAATATACTTTTTAACCAAATTAAAATTACTTCGTTCCAGATTCTTGATAAAGTGCTATTTAGCCATATGTATGTATTTCTTAGAGTCTTTTATTTTTAGCTTTTTTATTATGCATAGTAACCTGATTACACATAATGCTATACTTTCAGTTCTTCAATTGCCTTCAATTTTTTAAATTCATCAATTCTGCAAGTGTCTTTATACAGCCATATACTTTGCTATTCAAATGTTAACAAATGAGCTGAGAACTTGGCTTACATTTAAATGAAGTAAATGGAATTTTAAAAGGCTGGGGGAAAACGTTTGTTTATATGTTTACTTATACCCAAGTAAGAATTTTCAATACTTGCTTTGAATGAGAACAAAGGGTTTAATAACAAAAAAGGATTTTTTATAACTTATTTTCTGTGATATGGCTTTCTGGAGTTAGTATTTACATTGCAGGAAGAAGTCTACATCGTAGGAGGAGGAAGTGTTCAATTCAGTAATGTACCTGGTCTGCTGGATACCTGGAAAAGATCATTTGTAAAACCCTCTTCCATAAAAAAACAAACAAACAAAAAAAAAAACTTACTTTAAATCATGTAGATGAAAAAGGAGTTACATACTGAACCTGACAAGCTCAGGGTAGGTCAGCATGGCAGGCCCCACTAACACAGAGACCAAAAACTAACTATATAGAATGGTATCCATACAAAAATTCCTAACTATTAATAAAAGTGTGTCATGACCAGTAGTCATATCCTTGGCCTGTAGCTTCCTTGACAAGGGTCAGTCTTTAAGTGAGTCTGTCTTTTTTGCATTGAACTTAACATACCCTTGGAATGTCACCATAGTCTCTTTTTCTGGACTCCTCAGGATACGATACATCACACCAAAGCAGGAAACCATAGAACCCCTCATTGTTACCTTGTTCCCCAAATACCAACTCTATGTGCCGTGAATGTTAATTATTAACTATCACATACTCACCAACATAAAAGAATGTGTCCCTCCATTTTATTTTTTATCCTTTCCCTGAGATTTCCCCACTATGCTTTATCCTGCCCTCTTAATCTACCACCGATGGATTTCACGTAACCCTCCTTACGTCTGATTCTAATGTACAAAATAAGATGCCTGACCACTGTGCTGTACACCTGAAGCTCGAATAGAATAATACTGAATGTCAACTATAGTCATGGGATGTCATGTATATTCCCTATACAGCATAGGGAATATAATCAATGGTATTGTAACAGTTTTGTACTATGTCAGAGGGGTAGTAGACTTAGAGGGTTATCACTTTGTAAGGGGTGTAAATGTCTAATCATTATGTTGTTTTGTACAACTGAAACTACTAAAGTAAAATAAGCTGCCATTCTCAAGAGCATTTTCTTAATTCCTTGAGATTTTGCTTCCTAGCAATTGTCGTCAGTTTGGCTCAAATAAACTCATTAAAATTCTCTACAGGTTTAGACATTTCTTATGTTGACAATAATAATCATGACATAAAATGGATATTAGTAATGGCCAGAAAAGAAATACAGCTAGTTAAGCCTTTTTTGTATTGAACTTTGTAAATATGATCATTCAAAAATAATAAGATTTTTAATAAACGTATTTATTTAATAAAAATCTACAAAAGATACAATCTAGGCAACTACTAAATCGTTCCCTGATGTAACATTTTTTATCAGTGTGTTAGTTTTAAAACATATAATTTAAAATGGAAAAATAAAGTTCAGATTTAAAGATATTAAAATTCAGTAAAACATTTAACGTACGAACTAAAATTTGCAAGTGAGAGGGAATAGAATTTGCCACCCAAAATATGCCTCTTTAAGATATTGATTATGTTAAGCTGCTTATTTATAAGGAAAAAAAAATAACAGAAAAGACTCAGGATAAACCTTTGACCTTTCCCCTAAGTTCCTAAAAGAATTTAGAGAGAGGGACTGCTTCAGGGAGGGAGAAGTCATCAAGATAACTATAGTTTAACATGAACTAGTGTGTGATAGACAGGGAGGAACCTAGTAAGGCCCATTTGTTCAGAGTTCTCTCTGTGCCCCATTATTAAAGGTAGCCCAGCAACATTTGTTTACCAAACATTTGCTTTTCTACCTCTAAGTGAGGACTTCCTGCACTCTGAGGTCCCAAAGCACCCCTCTCCCTACCACTACCCTTTCTCCTTAGCTCAAGAATGGCACATAAGTCTCAACTGCCAGATTTGTCCTCTGGTCTCATATTCTTATAGCAGTTCTGTGTATACATACGTAATAAATTTAGTTATTTTGTCTCATTAGCTTACCTCACGTTAATTTGATTATTAAACCAGCCAGATTATGCAAGCATTCCTCCAAAAATGTATACCACACAGTTCTCACTCTATTTGTGTAAGTCTTAAAAATAAATACTCCAAATGTTTATATCAAAAGCCAGAACTAAAGTAACTCAAGGCCCATTCTTTCATCTTTACAATAACTATGCTCTCACTGCTTATTTTGAATTTATTGAATACATTAATTAATATGTAGTAACATAGGGGTTGGAAACACATATTGAGCTTAAAGCTTGCTGGATGATTCTAAATGATGACTCTTACTTTAGTTTCTGTGTATGTTTTAACTTTATAACTGAAAGTTCTCCCAATTAACTTTTATTTAAAATACAGTGTACATTAACGGATGAGTAATAAAAATGTGATAATAAAATGTTTAAAAGTACATGTGTGTAAAACGTAAAAGTCAGTCTCATAACCTGGATATACTAAATTAGAAATTAGGCCCACAAAAAATCTTCTCAAGAAAGAGTCTTAACACTAACATTTTGGAATTTTTGGCCTATGGTAATAGTAAATACAGATGACTTTTAGTCATTTTTTAATTGTTTTAAGTGCCTTACAATCAGTGTATCCCCTTATAGATTAGCCTATAAACATGTGGTAGTTAAGGTAACTGATAGTTTTCACTACAGTCAGACAAGTATAAATGTTGTCATGTTGGTAAACAGAGGGATATTATAAAAGAAAGCATGGGAAGTACTTTTGTATTGCCTTGTTTTATTTTTCTTTATTGTTTTAATGAGGGCTGTATTAAAGTGTATATTTATTTTAAGATAGGGCTAAAAATGTTTTATGCCCAAAAAACTTGTTTTGGGGTGACACATTTAAACTGGTCTTTTAAATAGAATTATTTTTCATTATAATATATTGTCAAAAGCCACATCTGACACTGTACTCAGATCAGCTGGAAAACAAATAAAAATTTCCAAAGGGAAAAGTGTGAAATGGCAGACACTATAAAAGCTTAGAACTACAGACAATTCACTTTTCTAATGTGGTTCTTCATATAAATTCATTGAATATTTTTAGCAGTGTAAGTAATAGGTGTCTAAATTACTGGAAAAACAGTCAGTCCACAGCATGATGTAATGATCTTAATCAAGGCAATTAAATTTTAATCTTCAGCTTCAGGTCTAATTAAAGTTTTTATTTAATAACCTTTAAAGTTACCTTCAACTTATTTAAAAATATTTTGAGTCAATCCATAAATACCAAATACACTTTCTTCAATTTCTGACATCATACATGGCACACTTTGTAACCAAAGTATAAAACAATTTAGAAGATTTCTGAAACCATTTATAATATTAACAATCATTTACAAGAAAATATCTTTACCCCTAAAACACAAGGCAACACTTCACTATTGACATTTATAATAAATCTCTCAGATTTAGGCACAAGAAGATAATATTTACAATGTCCCTCAGTTTCATACTAACAATAAAATTATACTACATTCTTTACTGTTACCTCCACTAAATCTGAGGAGAAAAAGACATCTAAAATAATCTCATAAGTGAGAAAAATATTTATTTGCCTTATATCATTAAATATAATGCTTAAAGTTAAATCTAAGGTTAAATATGTGATTAAACACCTTTTATTAATAATTGATTCTAATTAAGTATTCTTACCTTTAGCCACTATGTTTAGACTTTTCATCTAAACCTATACTTGTGCATTAAATATCTTAATCAAGCAAATTCATGAAATCCCCAAATCTTTGTGTGGGTGAGGGTCATTTCTAATACTCAAAAAGTTCAATATATTCTACAAAATAAACACAAACATTATTTAAATATATGCATATATTATTTAATTATTAATAAAAAAGTTTCTTATCATCCCAACTTTAAATGTTGGTTCCTTTCCATGCCCTCAATTAATTATAATATCCTGCCCGATCAACATGATATTGAATAATTCTCAGTGAAGTATGTGTTACAGCTTTTTATCTTATTTCTTCTTCAGATCTAATAATTCATAGTAGTCCTCAGGAAACATTTCACCCACATGTTTGGTTTATTTATTTATTTTTATTTTTATTCTCAGATGTAACTTCTTCTCAGTTAGAATCTTAAGGAGAATTGAAAAAACAGCAAAATCATAACTTCTATCATTAAGTAGTTGTGGTGAAGGGGTGTAATTTCACAAGACCTCTATGATACTCATTTCTCTGTTACAGACAAAATATTTGTGTCCCCCCGAATTGTTATGTTCAAATCCTAACTCACAAAGTAATGGTATTTCAAAGTGGGGACTTTGGATGATAATTGGGGTTACATTAAGTCATGAAGGTGGAGGCTTTCCTGATAGGATTAGTGTTCTCATGGGAAGAGGTAGTCACAGGAACTCTCCCTCTTTCTCCCTGACTGCATGTATCAAAGGCCTGGTGAGGACACAGGAGAAAAGTCTTCTAGAAATCTGAAAGAAGGCCCTCACCAGACATTGAATCTGCCAACATCTTGGATTTCCAGCCTCCAGAACTGTAATAAATGTCTGTTTAAGCCATTCAGTATATCATATTTTGTTATAGCAGTCCAAGCAGGCTAAGACATTCCTTCCCACACACACACATCACCGAATAAAAAGTGCTGAACTCAATCTACATTCTGCCTTTATATTCCAAAGAGATATACATGAATTTTTATTGTAAAAGGAATATGTACTTGTTATTAAAAGTGAAACACTACCAAATTATGTAAAACAGAAACTGAACAAATCTCATGTTACCTAAAGAAAATTAATTATATTAGACTTTCTATGCATGCATAAAATGTGATGAAAAATGCAGTTTAAATAACAACAAAAAATATTACAGCAAAAGACACATTGCAATCAACCCCCCTCAAAATAATCCTCCGTGCTTCAAACTCACTCATCCTATTGTTCTTGCCACTTTCTGAAGCAGTTCTGGGAGTCCTCTTTTATGAGTGTTTTCAGTTGCGCTGTTGTGGCTGCCTCGATGTCCTGAATCAATTCAAAATGTTTTCTTTTCATGGTCATTTTGACTTTGTGGAACAGATAGAAATTGCATGGTGCCAGATCCAGTGAATAAGGTGGATGAGGACACACTGTAGTGTTTTTATTTGACAGAAATTGCCATATACCAGAAGCACTGTGTGGCATAAAGCATTGTTATGATGGAGGATGAAACCATTTGTCCATTTCTCAGGCCATTTTCTACACACATCATTTCTTAAATACTCGTAAAGACACTCATGAAAGAGGACTTCCAGAAATGCTTCAGAAAGTGCAAGAACAATGGGATAAGTGTGTTCGAAGCGAGGGGAGATATTTTGAGGCAATGTGTCTTTCATTGTAATAATTTTAAAAACTTTAGACATTCACCATATTTTCTGATCACACTTCATATATTTTTATATAATGTTATACTGTTAGGTTGGTGCAAAAGAAATTGTGGGTTTTGCAATTATTTTTAACCTTTTAAACCACAATTACTTTTAAACCAACCTAATATATGGCATTCTCCACACTTAATTTTATAAATACACAACAATGTAAATATATATTACACATATAATATATACTATAATTATATAAATATATTGTAATCTATCAAATTCATTATTGATTATTATTTAATATTTTCTATATTTTTAGTATTATGGTAATATAATTTGACAATTGAATAAACTGAGGCCAAGAAAGAAAGATACCTAAATCTAATCACATAGACAATTAGGCTAGATACTCATATCCTTATTTTTATATATCTTTATATTCAGTCATTTTCCTCCTCCAGTAAAGAAAAGTAAGGCCACGAGAAGATGAAGGGAAGGAATGTTTCCTTTGCTGTATTTCTTATTTAATCTTCAACCCCAACGTAAAGTTGATCAAACGTGTGTATGCTTTGGTGTTTCATATAATGTGGCTGCCACTGAAGCCTTGCTAAGAAATACATTGTGGAGGGGGAGACTGCATAATATAATTACCATTCTGTATTTGCTCATTACAGGGTACATGAAAAAAGAGGCTCAAAAGATGGTACACTGAGTACAATTTCCTGACACTATCTTCTCCCAAGTTGACAGTAACTTTTCGTGAACTGAAGCAGAGTCTGGGGCAGAAAGGCAAGGCTCAGTGGCATTTGTGTGAAAGTTTAGGCTCTGAGGGGAGTTAAAGATGAGAGCAGGCTCAAGATTTTGTTCTCCTCCATGCTTACCTGGATCCACTAGGTTAGCAGCCAATATGCCTGGGTTGAGAATGAGAAATCAAGGTTCTGGAGAGAAAACTGCTGATGGAATATATCTCCCCTTGCAAGAAGAGTGATATTTTCCTGATTTCTTATCCTAGAAGGATTTGCAGAGTATTTCAGGCTAGGAAAATTGCAGAGCAGTCACCCAGACTGGCCAGTGGTGTTGTAACATTTGTAACTGAGGAGATCTCAGGGTGTCCCCCCCCCCAAAAAAAAAAAGAAAAAAGAAAAACAATGGCTAATACCCTTCAAGTTTGTTTATTGTTACCAGCCAACAAAGCAGGTTCTATGGAGCCTCTGACTATCAAGGGTTTATTTTATTTTATTTTTTTTATGCCTGAGTACTAAGGATGAACAGAAAAATAAACAAGCAAAAGAAAGTAATTGTGGATCTTTAAATGACCAAGGAAGGACCTAGGAAGGAAGCACAAGCAACATTGAGGACTGGCCACTGCACGTACAATAGGAACGCTGTCCCACACAAATGACAAACTTACAACACAAAAATATTAAGCATATTTAACAGGATATAATTTAAACATATAAAATTATACTCTAGATTAAAAATATAATTTTGAATTTGAATATTTAGTACACTGTAAAAACATAGCTATTGTTGAGAATCAAATTAGTGCCTTAGAATATTAATGGAAGAAATCTCGGCTAAAGACATAATAGTTCAATAAGCAGAGAAAAGTATAAGGGACTCAAAGGATAGATCTATGAGACCAAGTATGGAAATATGGGTTCTAGGAAGACACATATTCTGAAATTTGAAGGAAGACTTGAGGAAAAAAATAATAATTTAAAGAAACACTTGAATGGAAAGAAATAGGATTACTGACACCGTCAGAATTACGGCAGAAAAATAGTCACACACCTAGGTAAGCCATGGAAAAATGTCATGTGCAGCACCTAAATTAAAAACAAAACCACAACAAACAAACAACAACAACAACAAAATGGAACCACAAAAGACCCTAAATAGCCAAAACAATCCTAAGAAAAAAGAACAATGCTGGAGGTATCACCCTCCCTGATTTCAGCTTGTACTACAGGGCAACAATAATCAAAACAGCTTGGTATTGACAGAAAAACAGACACACAGATCAATAGAATAGAACTGAGAACCTAGAAACAAACTAACACAAATATGGACAGATAATTTTCAATAAAGGATCCAAAAACATACAATGGAGAAAAGACAGCCTCTTCAATAAATGGTGCTGGGAGAATTGGACAGACACACACAAAAGAATGAAACTAGCTTGCTATCTATCACCATGTACAAAAACTAACTCAAAATGGATTAAAGACCTAAACATAAGACCTGAAACAATAAACTGGATAGAAGAAAACAGAAGTACTAAACTTATGTACCTTGGGTTCAAAGAACATTTTATGAATTTGACCTTAAGGGCAAGGGAAGTAAAAGCTAAAACAAATGAATGGGACTATAATAAATTAAAAAGCTTCTGCTCACCAAAGGAAACCATCGGCAAAATAAAGAGGCAACCAACTGAATGGGAGAAAATGTTTGCAAAGAGTGCCTCTGATAAGGGGCTCGTTTCCAAAGGAACTCAGGCAACTCAACAACAAAAAGACAAACAATCCAATTAAAAAATGGGCAGAGGACCTGAATAGACATTTCTCCAAAGAGGATATACAGGTGGCCATAGACATATTAAAAGATGTTCAACATCACTAATCATCAGAGAAATATGAATAAAAACCACAATGAGATATCACCTCACACCAGTTGGAACGGCTATCATCAACAAGACAAATAATAACAAGTGTTGGAGAGGCTGTGGACAAAAAGGAACCCTCATACACTGTTGGTGGGAATGCAGACTGGTGCAGCCGTTATGAAAGGCAATGCATACATTCCTAAAAATATTGAGAATAGAATTACCATATGACCCAGCAATCCCTTTACTAGGTAGGTGCCACAAAAATATGAAAACATTTATCTGTAAAGATATATGTGCTCCGATGTTCATTGCAGCTTTATTTACAGTGGCCAAGACTTGGAAACAACCAAAGTGTTCTTCAATAGATGATTGGATAAAGAGGATATGGAATACTACTCTGCCATAAGAACAGATGAAAAAATGCCATTTGTGACAACATGCTAAGTGAAAAAGGTCAGATAGAAAAAGTCAAGAACTATATGACTTCACTGATATGTGGGATATAAAATTAAAAGCAACAAAGTTACAAGACATACAAATAAAGAAATAAAAACTCATAGACACAGACAACAGTTTAGTGAGTATCAGAGGGTAAGGGGGCCAAAGAGAGTAAAGGGTGTTAAATATACGGTGATGGAAAGATTTAGAGACTACATCATCAGTACCCCATGTGAAGGAAACACTTTGGAGAGATTTCTAACCAAACCATAAATGAATCAGAAGAGACCATAAAATGGAGAAAGATGAAGAAAGACGGAAGTGGTAATGTGTGATAAACCTTACATTATACATAATTTAAATCTAAATAGAAAATACTGTAATTAGGGGTTTGCAAATATTAATCACAAATAAGAATTTTTAAAAGAGAAGAAATATGTTTCAAAGGAAAACCAACTAAAAGAACTGAAGTCACTAAAAGTCCTCAACAAGCTCAACAAAATTCGTGTAAGTTGCTATGGGAGAGGAGAGAAATGAAAATAAAAACATTTTAAAGATCTCATGTGATGGGAAAGTGGTCTTAAAACTGGTAAGATAATTTAAATAGTGTTTGGCTTATTCCATTTTTTGTGAACACATTTTATAAGACCAATACAAGACATAATTTAGTATCAACATAAAAAGTACTATTTCCATTGCACATGCCATATAGATATGACTAGCTAGTGCCCTTCACATTACCTCGTAGCAGGGCAGAGGAGATTTTATTCTATTATAAAGTAGTCGGGAGTAAATATCCCAATATCCCATGTGTGGACCCGTTCCTTCTGGTTTACCAAACCAAAAACTCCTACTTGAAGAGTATATTTCTTATTTTCACCAATTGTTGCCCCATTACATGTACAATTCCAGGACACTGATATTTAATATCCCACTGGACATCATAATACATGTGCAAATAATTATCTGTTAAAACAATCAGTAAATCTCACCAACCTAAGCGATATCTACAAATTTTAGGGATAATAATTACATACAAAGTTTAGGGATAATAATTTCAAACATCTTGAGAACAGGTAGGGGTAAATTTAAAGTGTGATTACAAAATACACTAGTGTTAGAAATGTGGTTAATAATGTGGACAGTTTCCCCCAACATTTTTGCCAAAATATATCATTTAAATCAACATTATCATTTTGAGCTTCTTAGGATATTTATGCTTTGTAGAATCTACCAAACCACCATGAAAGAACAGTCTAACTAAGGTAATAATTCTGAAATCACAGAGAAAGAATGATAATGTTATAAATGTGCATTTAGTGCTTAATTTAAAAATAAATAGAACATTGTTCACAATTTTACTTGCTAATAAATGGGCATGAGCATAAAGTGTGTGCCATGGACTAAACCACGTCCCTCCCAAGTTTATATGTTGACACCCTACCCTCTGTGTGATGGTATTTGGAGATGGGGCCTTTGGAAGATGTTTGAGTTTAGATGAGGTCCTGAGGGTAGGGCCCTCATGATGGGATTAGTGCCTTTATAAGAAGAGACATCAGAGAATTTGAGCCCCTTTTTCCCTCTCTCTCTCCCTTTCTCCAAGCACAAGCACTCTGCAAAAGACACTGAGCATACAGCTAGAAACTTAGAAGCAGCCATTTGCAATCCAGGAAAAAAGAGCTTTCACCAGCACCCAATCATGCTGGCACCCTGATCTTGGACTTGTAGCCTCCAGGGCTGTGAGAAAATGTGTTGTTTAAAACACCCAGCCTATGGTATTTTGTTATGACAGCCGTAACAGCCTAAAATGTCATGAAAATAGCTATGCAAGTAATAGTCAAAAGAAAGGCCCATCCTTCGTTCAGAATTTGTATTTTTTCCTGGTTATCAGGTAGACATTCATCCTGTAACATACAATTTCACTGGGGACTATAACTTAATCTAGTACCCCTAAAGCAATGATTCTCTCCAGGGACATTTGGCAATGCCTAGCACAACTACCTGCAGCATCTAAGATGGATAATTAACTCAGAAAGTTTTATTTATTTTTTCTTTAACATTAGTTGTGATCAGATTTAAAACATCATAAAAAAATTAGACCTTCTTTGTTGAACAAAATGAGAAATTATTTTAGAACCAATATTACATAGCTATAAATAGAGTAACTTAGTACCCCTCTTTCTGAAAAAAAACCGTCTTTTGTTGTCTGAGTTAGTAAAATGAGGCACAAATGTTTTTGTTTGTTTGTTTGTTTGTTTGTTTGTTTTACTTTAATTACCCACATTGGATACAAGTTGACCTTTGAACAGCA
This sequence comes from Rhinolophus hipposideros, assembly GCF_964194185.1. NCBI lineage: Eukaryota > Metazoa > Chordata > Mammalia > Chiroptera > Rhinolophidae > Rhinolophus > Rhinolophus hipposideros. Next base: position 67,074,075 of record NC_138047.1, on the reverse strand, counting down.
CACGTTTGAACTGTCCAGGTTCACTTATACAAGGATTTAAAATTTTCCTAAATCAACAATAATACTATACTCACAGGACCAATAATGAGCATCAACCCAGTCATAGAACAGGACAAATGAAGGTCAAGTCTCACTAAAAATGTTTTCATTGTCAAGAGTCAATAAAATATGCTTTAAATTTGTCTGCCATCCCACTAGCATGTTAAGAGTTCTCAGAAGCTTGATGGCCTATAAAATCTGTTTTTCATATTATATTTAATAATTAAATAATACATCATTGTTAATGTAGTCAAATCTGTAGTCAGATCTGAAATCATTCGAAGTGGAAAACACATACTTAGAAAAGTAATGCCCACTACTACGTATGCCTACTACCAAATGTGTTCTCATGTCATAAAAGGAGGATTTATTACATTTTTTATGATTTAAAAAAAAGCCTGAAAACATGAACTATGTGCATTTCAGATTTTATATAATATTTACATTTAGGATTTACATAACATAATACCTATATTAACAAAAGTCACATTAGGTTAATACACTTTTGGTAGCTTTATGAAAATAAAAAAATAAAATCTGTTTTTGTTTGTAGGATGAGTAAGTAATTTACTTCATATTACAAGTTTGTATCTCTAGGTAAAACAGCATGGAGTTAAATCATGCACTTTACAAAGTAAAATGTGGTCTTAGCCTTCACAATTTTTGGTAGATTCAACTGAAATGTCTAACCTGTTCAGTGGTCTGTTTCTAGAATTATCTAAAGTTCAATACGTATTATAAAACATTCTCTCCATTTTTCAGATTGTCAACTCCTCATTACTATCAGATTATAAAATGGATAATTAATCAGATTGAATCACTAACAGTTTATTAATAATTAATATTAGTGTTAATAAATTATTGGAGGGTTTATAGCAAGTAACCTTGCAAGGAAAGTACACTTGTTATCACTTACCAGCTCTTCCTGAAGTTGGGAAATGAGTTCATCCCTCTCCTTCAGCTGTAGCTTCAGCATTGAGCATTCATCTTTCATTATATCCTATAAAAACATCAAAGAGATGGCATAATAGGCTTAGCCCTTTCACTTTGCTCTTGATAAGGAAAGTCAGCTTCATGCAGTGGGAGATAATTACATCTGACTAATAAAAGTGAAATTTCCTCTACAGTGTGATATTTTTCATAATATTCTAAATTGCAAACTAAACTAATGTATCCAAAAATATTATGTTATGTATGATATACACACATATTTTTCTTATATAACTTTTTTTTCTTTGGATATCCACTTGCCCATTTTATTAACTATGATAGCAACCAGGGAGTCATCCTAAATTCTTTCCTTCCATAACTGTACATACATAATCAGTGGGGGGGAAAAACACAAAAAGCTACACTCTAAAAGAAATATGTTAGGTACCATGTATTCCCCTACTATTATTAAATATTAATTCCCAAACCAATGGCCATGTTACAGTCTTTATCTTTAATGACTCGTCTGTAATATTTATGCCTTTCACTAGAGATCTCTGGGCATTTAATCTTACTTTGAATGTACACTCAGCCACAGTCTCTATGTACACAATGCATTCACATCTATGGTCTCTATTACTCTTTGGTGGTAACTCAGATACAAATACTTAATTTAGACCTATCTATCTTCAATCTTCAAGCCATGAATAAAACTACTTTTTATTAAAAATACTGAGCATATACTCAGTATTGCCCTGCAGACATTTCAATTCAACCTTTATTTCAACATCCTTTTTCCCTACCCCAAAGCTTCATTTCATACTTATTTCTCTCAAAATCTTCCTGTTTTGTAAGATAGCCAGGAAGCCATCCTATACTCTCAGGTCTTATGCACTAGGAACCAAGCTCTTTAATCTCTATTTCCTTGATATTTCTTGGACTCACTCCTCTCTATTTCTCACTGACTTTTCTAGGTACTTATTGCTTCTAGGTACTGACTGCAATAAGTCTCTAAACTGGTTTTCTATCATTTTCCCTACCTGCCAGAAATATTTTCCTAAATGGGTATTAATTACATCACTTCTTAATTTAATAGCTAATCACTTCCACTTTCAGGAAAAGAAAAGTCAAAACTCTAGTATAGCATATAGTGCCTTTCCTTATCTGCTGGTGCTTATTTCTGAAGCTTCAAAGTTTTTCATTTCCAACTTTCAAACAACCTTTGCTCATTCCTACAAAACTGAAATGCAAAATGCTGTTTTATGTCCCTTGCTTCACACATGCATATCTCTAGATTACACTGCCTCTACCTCCTGCATCCCTCTAGCCTTCCAGATTCCTCATGCTCTAAGAGGATTTCAAGCATTACTCCTTATTCCTAGGGAGCTTTGCTTTGTTGGCTGAGGTATGCATCCTTGAGGGTGAGGGCATGCTCCATAGCATTTAAATCATGCATCATTTGATACATTACTAATACTGTGTTTCCCAGAAAGTAAGACTGGGTCTTATATTAAGGTTTACTCCAAAAGACGCATTAGGGCTTATGTTCAGGGTCTGTCATCCTGAAAAATCATTCTAGGGCATATTTTCCAGTTCGGTCTTATTTTCAGGGAAACACAGTACTTCAAGTGTCATTTGCTTGTTCTGCATCCTGATTGGACTAAATTACCCCCACTTGAGTAGATAACACTACAGGCATACCTCACTCTATTGTGCTTCACTTTATTGTGCTTCTCACATATTGCAGTGTTTGTTGTTGTTGTTGTTGTTCCTGTTTGAAATTGAAGGCAAGACTTTCCACCATCGAAAAGACTATGGCTTGCTTTATCAATACTGACTTTATTGTAGTGGTCTGGAACCAAACCCACAATATTTTTGAGGTATGCCTGTATTTCATTAGCGTATCATTATCACCAGACGTTGTAACTGACACACATATGATGTTCAAAACCCACATTCCCCTCCCATAAAGTTACCAAGTAAACAGTATAAACATTAGCAGAAGTCTCACTTTTTCTGAATCTGTTAGCCTTATCTAAACTGAAAAAGAAGAAAACAGCTGATGGAGTAGAGAAAACAGAACACTTGCTTATCCTGGTTCTCATTGTGTTAATCATTTCTGTCTCTTCCGCACTAAGCCAAACAGAAAGCATGATTCAAATTCACTGATGTTTCCTTTCATTTGCTGACAACCAGCTTCAGTGTGAGATGCTAATTATCTGGTTTTCGTTTGTTTGTTTGTTTGTTTCGTTGTGGTCCTATTTTTTTCCTAAATTGTGGGCTTTCGTGGATAGAGATTATACTCATCTTTTTTTTAATATTCACTTTCATAGATTCTAAATATTATATTTTACACTGATAATGGCACAAATACTTAGCTTGCTCCACAATGCAAAGAAAATATTAGCAGGCTTAAGAGGTAGGTAAGAGAATATTCATGCTTCTTAGAATCAGAGTCCTAGGAAAAAAATCCTAGGTACATCCATTGACTAACCCTGTGGCTCTGTGCTAGTTACTAATCTTCTTTGGAATTCTTTGGAAAAATTTCATGGAAATTTTTGTAGAGGTTAATAACACCAGACTGTAAATTACCTGATACAAATTATCTTATATGTCCAAAAATCCTAGGTACATCCATTGACTAACCCTGTGGCTCTGTGCTAGTTACTAATCTTCTTTGGAATTCTTTGGAAAAATTTCATGGAAATTTTTGTAGAGGTTAATAACACCAGACTGTAAATTACCTGATACAAATTATCTTATATGTCCAAAATCTCATTTAAGAAAAATTAACTCCCTTCATAAAATAAAATGTAACAGATAGGTCCTCCAGGAAATAAATACTGAGATGGAGTTAAGGATACAACAGGTTTATTAGAGAGTCAATTCATGTGAAAAGAAAAGGAGAAGAACCAGCATTAGGTGGAGGAACAGTTGGACAGTGATTCCTACTTGGTATATCCTCTGCGACATGAACAAGAAGCTCCAGAGCCAATACTGCCTGTAAGAGGAATCCATTGTTGAGGAATCCCTTGTTGACGGTATGTTCTTATACCACACCCTGTTCAGTCATTGGTTGGGTGCTGCCGCAAGAACTAGATTTCAGCTGTTGTTACTTTACTCATTCTCTCAAACCACCCAGAGAGCTTGACTTCAGCAAAGGCAGGTACTGAAAGTGCTAATAGCTGGAGGCTGTCAGCTTACCACAGGACTTACAGCTGGGCAGTGAGTCCCTTGTTGAAAGGAGATCTGAGCTTCAGCCTGGATCTATCACAATTGTTTTGTTGATTAATTATTAACAATATTTATGTATATTAATTTATATTTTGTTAATTAATTAGTTTAAAATGGAACATTTATTTATATTGTGGCTAATAGCAATTATAAAGACACTTGGTTTTCCAAAAATATACTCACTTTACACAATTTTCTGATTTTATTCCTGGGGAACTTTTTCAAGAAGTTCAGTCTCACAGCTTTAAATCAGGTAACTGCTTACATTTAATTTGCATTTATTTATGAAATAACAGATATTAAGTATTTATCATATGTCATCAGGAGCCATTTTTAAAAGCCTTCTCTATAACTGACTTTGCAAATGAATCTTAGTTATTTAGAGTTTCATCTGTAGTCATTATATTGTGGCAATCTTCACTGAGGTATCTAATAGACAAAATGAAAGCCTTTGAACAACACTTATTCTCAGATGAAGGCTGACAGCAATATACCTTCAATATATTCACTATATTTGTAAAATTCTAGAATATATTTGACAGGATGGTATATTGAGTTAGAAATCATATTGATGGGGAGTTAACTTGATTTTAATATTCTTGGTTTTTAAAATAAGGTTATTCCATTAACCTGAAGGCTAATCTAACCAATTTAACCTTGTGCTTATTTAAATGCATATTACCACAGATAGGGAAATATATAATTCAGTAATTATGACATTCTCTGCTTCATTCAAATATAATTAATTTTGAGGACTACAATTCCGTTCAATTATTTACTAATTCAATAATTATTAATAAATGTGGACTCATAATGTGGTAGGCTAAAGATGGCTACAAATCCTTTGCTACTCTTCCTACTGAAAGATGGAGTCTAATCCCTCTCTTTCGACCTGGGCTGGTCTTATTGATTTGCTTGACCAGTTGGGTATAATGGAAGTAACTCTGCATGACTTGCAGGGTGACATCAGAAAAGGACTTTCAGCTTCCACAATGGTCTCTAAGAATGTTTCCTTTCAGGTTACTTCCCTGCAGAAAGAATCCAGTAGCCATGCTTTTGTTGAGGGCCTCATATAAGCTGCTATAGGACACCCAGTATCAATTGCCAGCCATGAGAGGGAGCCATCTTACACATATAGCTCAGAGGGGTCTTTAGATGACCACAGCCCAGCCAATATTCCATTATAATTGCCTGAGTACAATCATTCCCAATTACTGTGAATAAATTATTGTGAACAAAACAGAATTTTAAGCCACTAAGTTTTGGGATGGTTTGTTATAGTGATCACCAGAACATATAAACAAACTCCAAGTTCTTATAATTAGAATTGTGGTAAATTATGCCTCATTATGATTATATAAAAATGTATGCAGCTAATTTTTAAAATAAAATACTTTGTGGTTTAATTTATGATTTTTTGTAATTTAAGTTATGTGAGTTATGTGATCATATTTAGTATAAATTTCAAATAGCTTATTTCATGCATAAAAGAAATACTCATGTTCTCATTTTATAACCTACTAGAGAATCAGAAATACAGATATAAATATTCTGGCATAATTGTAGAATTCCAGAGAGGAAAAAAAAGCAGAGAGTTCAACATTATGCTGTGTAAGAATCATGGATAATGTGACTTCATTTAAACAGTGGTTTTAGGCAGTCTGCAAGGTCAGAAAACTAAGTTGTGCAAAAGCAATGAACATTAGCTGAAGCTACAGATCACAGCTACAAAACATAAACCAGTATTAGATAGTAAGGGGAGTAAAGGTCATGCTTTGTTCTTTTTTAGAGCACTTATGTATAACAATGGTGTACATAGTTGTATCTTCAAATATTCATTATATGTACATTGTAAAGTAGGAGTCTTTTAAGATAGCATGTATGTACTTGAATTAGGGGGAAAATCTATTCAGCTTATGAAGTAAATAGACTTTTGAATGGTTGCTTATGTAGTGAATGTCTGCATACTGTGCCCAATTGCATAATTAACTTCCATTATGAAACAAAATTTTGGCTTAAAGGTTATATAAATTAAATTTAAGAGTACTGAGAAGTTTTAAATTGTAATTAAATGGTGTTAAACTATCCTAAAACTATCATCTAATGTAGAAAAAAATCTATAGTTAACAGATTTTCATGTTGCCTCTTGCTGTCTCTCAATTTAAGCAGAGAAGACTTGCATTTGAATCTTTGTTGTGTCACAATTTATCTGTGTGACCGATCAATGCCTAATAAGAAAAATAAAATTTACTGAAATTCTGAAATAATCCCAAATACTTCATATACATATTGTCAGTGAATAATTGCAACATTTTTACCAGGAAAATGTTATTCATCACATTTTTTGGTGTTTTAATAATTCTCCTATACTATACAAACAAAAATCAATTATTACTGAAATAAATCAAGTCTGTATTATCACAAAACCATTTTACTTCAGTAGTAGTCTATACTGTTTCCCAGAATTTCCATTTTCCTCATAAAATGGGGACCACATTTTTTTTTTTTGCTTTTTTTTTTTGTTTTTCCCCCACAGTGAGACTTATTCAAGTACATGTAAGGGAAATAACCACAATTAGGCTGTGGTAGGTAGAATGCATAAAATGGTACCCTACAGTTGCTCTACCTTCATCTCCAGAATCTGTGAACATGATATCATTCTTATGGTTACATTATGTTCCATGGTGTAGTCGACCTTAAAATGGGGAGATTACCTGGGTAGGCCTAATTTAGTCATATGAACTCTCATGAGTCACATGAAACAGAAGTCAGAGCTATTCAAAGTACAAGAATTTCTTGACTCACTTATGCTGTTTTGAAGACTGAGAGGGTCGTAGAGGAAGGGGGAGATGAGAGAAGCCTCCAGCTAACAGCCAGCAAAAGGGGACCTTAAACGTATAATGCCAAGGGAGTGAATTCTTCCAGTAATAGGAATAGGCTTAGAAGAGACCCTGGGCTCCAGATGAGAATGCCGCTGGCTGACACCATAATTTCAGTCTTACAAGACTGATAAAAAACGTAGAAGTGTGTGTTTTTTTTGTTTGTTTTGTTGTGTTTTTTTAAGTCACCAAGTCTGTATTAATTTGACACCTAGTGGTAGAAAACAATGCATATTAAGAGTCAGAGAAAGCTTTCTTGAGAAAGAAATAGCTAAGCAGAATTGCAATGGTCAGAGGAATTCGTAAGTGATAAAACAAAGGCAAGTGTTTCCAAGCAGATTCAGAACCATAAGAATTCCTGGAGGCAGAGAAAACGACTGCAAGAGTTCTGGGAACAAGTTTTTTTAGCATAATGGTGGGGAGAGGTATTGACAAGGACAGACAATTGGGAACAAAACCATGAAAGTCATTTGTGCCATAATAAAAAAGTGTTTTATTCAGAAGGTTAGGTAGAGTGTATCAATAAAGAATTTTAATCCAAGGAAAAATATGGTTAGATTTAAGTTTTATGCAATTTACTCTGGATATAGAATGGAAAATGGGATGGATGAAACCAAGACTAGAGGCACTTAGGAGATCGGTTTAATAATCCAGGTAAGAAATAATGATGATTTAAACTAAGATGGGGCTGTGGAAGTGGGTTTGAAAGCCATTTAGAAGGGGCATAGTATACACTGGCTATGTAGGTACGGGCTCAGAAGAGAGAGATATGATTAGGAAATGTAGGTTTGGGAATCAGCAGTATATTGATGTAGTCAAAAATAAACAGTTGATAAGAAGTGAAGAAAATTGAAAATGAATAGTTTGAGAATGAAGACAGCATGGTATCGTAATAACCAAAGCAGGAACTAATTTTAAAAAGGAGAGTGCAGTTGACCTTAGATGCAACACAGATAAAGTAAAATAAGGGCTTGTTAATAAGTAAGTCAATATTACATTAACAAAGCAGTTTCACCTTGTGTGTTACAAGCAGACTTGATTACTGTGGGCTCAAAAGTAAACTGAAAATGAAGGAGAAATATGGAGTACCAACTATACAATTATCAAAATGCAAGCTCATTCTGAGAAATGAAGGATAGTAGCTTAAGGGGATTGAGATGGTGTGTGTGTGTGTGTGTGTGTGTGTGTGTGTGTGTGTGTGTGTGTGTGTGTTTTAGATGGAAAAGCTTGAAAAAGTTTAAAGACTGATGCAAATGATTCAGTAAATAGGGAGAAGATAAAAATACAAAGAAAAGAAGGAATTCCTGAGGGAGGGAAATCCTTCAAGTGTTAAGGGTTGAGATCCTGGACATAGGAGAAGATATTAGCTTTCAATAGGCAGAGAAGTATTCATAAACAGAAGGAAATGAAATAATCTTTTGGCAATGGTGTTTCAGTAGTAAAGTATAGTCTTTCTAAAAAAAAACTGTATGTAACAAACTATTAAAGATTGACTGTCCCTTCAAAAGTCAAATGCTGAACTACAAACACCCAGTACCTCAGAATGTGACCTTATTTGGAAATAAAGTTATTGCAGATGTAATTGGTTAAGATGAGAAAATACGAGAATAGGATAAACACCTGATGCAATATGACTGGTGTCTTTATAAAGAGGAGAAATTTGGATATACAGAAACACACATGAGGAGAATGTCATGTGAAGACTGGGGTTACGCTGTTACAAACCAAGGAACGGCAGAAGTTAGGAGAGAGACCTGGAACGGATTCTTCCCTAGTGTCTTCAAAGGGTGCGCTGTCTTACAGACACCTTGATCTCAGTCTTCCAGCTTCCAGAACTCTAAGACAATACCATCATTTGAGCTACTTGGTTTGTGGCACTTGGTTATAGCAGACCTGGGAAACTAACACATAGACTTACTTTCAACCACTATGCCTTCCTACAGGTTATATATGAATAATTGAGTTGATATACTCGTATGATTTTTCAACAATAAATGAGCAAAGTAATCATTTAAATGAACCCCAGAGCTTCCTGTCATGGAAAGATGCTAGGGTAGCCACCAGCTGTTAGGAAGCATCACCACCTTCTAGCAACTTGAGGCTGATGAAAATGTCTAGACAAGTCAATCACACCACAGTCACATTCACTTTGACTGCTAATCAGTAAGTGATAAAATTCATGGAGATACGCAATTGTTCAACTTCCTTTTCATATATAATCAAAATGTGGTATGGTCTGAGAGAACATGTAAGTAAATGCCCTGATACCCATACCCCATCCTTATCCCATCTGAGCCCTGCTAGTTAAAAGAAAACGTCCTTGAAGACTGGAAATTCGCAGCCATACCATAGATATCCGACATTATTACGTCTAAATATTGAAAGCAACCTAAGTATACAACAATTAAAGGATTATTATTAAATGATGGTAAATATACTCAATGAAATACGAAATTTTTAAAAATAATGGTTACAAAATCTATGTGGTTACATGAAAAATACACTTTTTCATAAATAAAATTCTACACGAAACATATACTTATCACAAAACTGAAAATATACTAAATTACGACAATTATTTTGTTAGGGTTCTGGGTTTATCTGTGATTTTAATTTTTTTTTTTAATTTCTAAAATTTCAGTAATGTGCTTACAATATTAAAGGTGCTATATCCTAGAAAAAAAATATATATGGAAAACAAAATATTTACCCAAAGATATTGAGCAATCTTGTAACCTACTGAATCCATGGCACACAGGGTACAGTCTCAGAGCAATATTGTGTTCAAAAAAACAACAACAACAGTATTCCAGGACCAAAACATAATTTCACAATAAGCAGGGATCTTCAATTATAGATCCTGAACAACCTAACTAGAGCACATAGTACATAATAACTTTTACTGTTACTCTCCTCTCTGTCAATTTCCCCTGTGCACTTCAGCTGCTCTCCCAAGGGTCCTACAGCCCCCTTACTTAGGATCCACACGTTCTTCCTTCTAGATGCCCAGCGACCTGTCTTGATTTTCCATCATAAAAGTCCTTAAAAATGTTATCTGATAAAGAACAAGCCCCTGTCAGATGGCAGGAAGGAAAAGAACTTAAGTAATCACCACCAAAATCTCTTTTAGTAAATAGGGAATAGGTAACTTTTGGAAACAATTTTAAATAAATGCCACACCACCCACAAAATTAGGACAGCCTGAATATTTACTAGACACCAAAAACGTGGAGTAAAGAGGCTAAATTGCAAGCACCTGCAGGCAAAGAATGGCATCTTTGAATCTTTTTGATACTAAGTACTCTTTACAGATGGGGAAGCAATAGGCATTTTGTTGATTAAGCGGTAAGGAAGTATATAAGTACTGTTAGTTCAAAAAAGATGTTACTAAAAATCCACTAAAATGTTAGGATTCTTAAAAAACAGGCAATTTATGAAATTGTGCAAGTTTAATTGCCATTGCACTGAGATTTATATAGAAAGCAGTACCTGGTACTTTATTCCTGTCAATAATTATAAAGTTATTTTGCTTGAGCACAGAAATTGTAATTCATGAGGTCTTTATTCTGGACTTCTCACACTGAGAGATTCGCACTTTAATAGTATTATACTATCTTGAAAGTAATAGACCTTTCTGCTCACTTTTACTATGAATTTAAATATGATTTCTGTTCTTCTATTGCTAACTTTAAATTTGCCCAGCTGCTCAAGGTCTAACATCATAAGAAGAGAGCCAGTCAAGTCATAGAATTATAATGTAATAAAGAGTAAAGAAAAAAAAACACTATATATTGATGGAAGTCAACACTGAAGTACATGGGTAGCAAACTAAATAGGTAGCTTTCAACAGGGCGTGAACGAGATTTACTAAATCATCTGGAAAGTATTTCAAAGATTCAGTTTCATCATCCCTATTTCACCCCTCCTATTTTAAGACCCAACTGGAGACATGACTTGGAACCCACCTTTTTTTTCATTCTTCTAACTTCACTCTTTAGAATACACTGTTATTGAAAATCAGTTGAAAAATGAACGATTACCAGAACATATAAAACGGACATATGCATTTATGATATGGCCACTGCTTATTGTTTAGCTTATTGTAATCACAATGTGTCATAAATTGTCTTCATATGACAAACACTTGCTATTATCCAGAAAGATGGTGGAAAAGACAGGTTCTCCATGAATTGTTCAGAGTTGGTGGTATATAAAATCACATACAGTATAGGAAAGGTGAAACACTTGTTCACTTTTAGAATAATGGTCTAAGAGGAAAGCCCTTTAAATTAGAGAAACTTGGAATTTAGATATTCTCTAACTAGTTCTCTTAATTTTTAACCTGGAGTAAGTTTCTACCTTTCCTCAAACAAATATAACAAACAACAGACATTTTGTGATTCCTGACTTCTATTACTGATTCGCTCCTCCTTTTATTAATGAGATTCTTGGAAGAAGAACTACACTTATAGAATCCACACCCTTATTTGCAAGTTAACCACCATGCATAAATAACTAATAATTGCTCAATCTTTCTGCCTCTGAAAGATGGTTTCCACTTAATTAAAATTGCTCTCATCAGTGTAAAGTAGAAACATTTTTTTCAGTCCTCCACCTGATCTATGCTTTAGATTTGGCAACACAAATATCCCTTCTTAAAGTACCTCTTCCTCCTGGATTTCTGTACTAGCATTTTCTCCTGTTTATATAGTTTGAAACTTTTCAGACTCTTTAACTAGCACTTTTCCTCTCACTTTTTCTTTAAATGTTAATATTTTCAAGGTTTCTGTTTGAAGCCCTCTCCCTTCTTCCCTTATCAGTTTCATCTCACCAACTACCTATAAACGAATACTTCCATATTTATTATCAATCCTTCCACCCATTATCTTCTGAAATTGTGAGCCAAAGTTTTAACTGCCTCCTGAAGATTCGCACTTGTTACATTCCCGTTGTGTCAGACTCAAAGTTTAAAATCTAAGATCCTCACCCCAAAGGGCAACAAGTTATTTCTCCTATACTTCTGGTCTTAATAACATCATCTTTCCTTTAACTTGATCAAGAATCCTGTTTCATCCTTGAGGTCTTTTAGCACTTTATGAATTTCACTCCATTATCTTGCTGGCACAATTTCTAACAAGTCCATTATAATTCTTTTTCTTTTTCCTTTAAAGGTAAGGTATTTTTTTTCAAGACTCTCTCTCTCTTTCTCTCTCTCTCTCTCTCTCTCTCTCTCTCTCTCTCTCTCTCTCGCTGTCTCTCCTCTCTCTCTCTCTCTCTCTCTCTCTCTCTCTCTCTCTCTCTCTCTGCAGTTTCAATATGGTATTAGGTTGGTGTAAAAGTAATTGTGGTTTTCACAATTATTTTTAACATTTTAAACTGCAATTACTTTTGCACCAACCCAATATGTTTAGGTGAGAAAAAGCAAGTTCATTGGACTAATTCCACCCAATTTTCTCAGGTTCTGAAAGAAAGATACTCAAACAAGCTTAACCATCAGGAGCAGGCAACCTGTTAAGGAGCAGGTATATCTTAGTTATCCTCTGCTTACTCTTACGTGACCTAAATTTTGAGTTATTTTTGCATGGATGTGGGGATTGGGAGTGTGGGGGCTGCCAGAGCGATGCTATGTACTGTTCACTTCCATGAAATACAGAATGTAAGATGGTTCAAGCTTTTTTTCTCACATTAAGGTATATAACTGGTTTTCAATCCCATTTTCGTTTCATTAATAGTGAAGTCATTCTCAATGAAAAATGTGTGGATATTTTTTTCCAATCTTTTCTCAAAATATGGGAGGAACTATAGGTCTACAGAGAATGAGCATTCCAAGAACCACTGAAAATAGGAGGACACAAATCTTTACAGCACATTGCTGTATATCAGTCTTACAAACTCAAAGGTCATGGACAGTTAACAATGAATTTATCTGTGTTTAATTTTTCATGTAACACATCACATTGAATGATATTCTGTTATGCACCAAAGCCAAAAAACAACCAACAAATACCATATATATTATATAACAATATATAATTATATAAAATTATGTATATTATATATAAATATAGCACAGACACATAAGTGTTTTTCAAATACACTGTAAGAGAAGATTCTGTTTATACTCATTTGTTTTATTGGTTTAATTAATAATGATTGAGGCTCTGGTAATGTCAGGCACTAAATACTGGATAAAGATAAATTAGAACATGTTACCTGCAAGTTAAATACAAACGTCACTTGGTGCTAAACGCAGCTGGTCTGCAAATTCCCTGCTGCTGCTCTGGCAGCTGCTCATTATTATTATTAGGTAATTTCAAAACTGTCCTCATCACAAACACATCCACCTGAGCAAAGTCTGTTGTGCTGCTTCTGCGCACATCAAAGCAAACAGAAACATTTGAAATGAGCCATAAAGTGAGAATGGCTTTAGGAGTCCAAGACGCCAAAGAATAAAAGTATTGGCAGGAATACCTGAGGAGTTTCCTTTTAAACCGGATTTGATATGCACTCATTAAGACCTGTAGGATGGGCTCCAGGCTCTGCTGGACACTGCATATTCAGAAAGGCATGTAGAAGATCTATTGCAAGGATCATGTAATCTAACAATCAATACTAAAATAAAGAAACAGATGTTTAAAAATATTGTATGTGTAGGTGTAGATATTTTTGGTTTATATCTTGTAATTACCTAAATTTACTGGATCTTTGGTTTGGTGCCTGTCATTAATTTTGAAAATGTCTTGGCCATTACTACGTTAAACATTTTTTTTCTGCTCCATTCTCTCTTTCTTCCTTTGGTACTCCAATTATGTGTATGTTACACTTGAAGATAATTTAAAAATTATCTCAGAGTTCTTTTATTCTATTATTTTGTATCCATTCCTCTTTCTCTTTATGTTTCAGTAGACTCGTCTTCAAGCTCACTAGTTCCTTCCTCAGTATGTCTAACCTGATGAACCCATCAAAAGCATTCTTCATTTATGTTGCAGTGCTTTTGATTTGTAGTATTTCCTTTTGATATTTTTCTTAGAGTTTCCTTCTCTCTGCTTACATTGCCCATTTGTTCTCACATGTTGTTATTTCAGTTAGAGTCCTTAATATATTATATAACTATTTTAAATTCTTTGTCTGATAATTCCAAAATCTGTGTCATATATAAGTCTGGTTCTACTGCTTGCATTATCTCTTAAGATTGTGTTTTTTTACTGCCTTTATCATGACCTGTATTTTTTCTTTCCCTGACATCTGGATATGATATATTGGGTAATAATAACTGAGGTAAATACTCAGTGTGTGAGTTTTTATGTTAATCTCTCAGGATGTTGGGCTGTGTTCAATATTTGCTGTAGCCATCCCAGAGGCTTAAGATTCCTCTACTGTCCTTGTCTCCCCTCTGCTTTTGCTAGGTTCCCCTAAGAATACCTTCTAAATAGAGTCTTTGCTGAGCAGCTTTCTCAGCTGAAATAAACTTATTATACTGAAAAATTGTTGAGGCAGTGGTAAGAAGTTGGGGTGGTGAGTGTTCTATAATCTTATGTTTAATATGAGTCTTTTAGTAGGCCTCTGTCTTTGGGTTGGTTGTGACCTTCCCAATTGTTTCTTAGCTTAATTCCCGCCCACCGCACCCCCAAGCTGAGACAGGAAGCGGGAGAGGAATGGAGTTGGTTAAATGCTGTTTCTCTTAGGTGAGATAAGGCTCTGTCTTATAAAGGCTTTTCTCCTGGAAGTAGGCCTTTGTTATAAAAAATGCTCTAGGCATATTTTAAAGGCTTGCTTTTCTGTCTCTCTGCCAAAGTCAAAAGAAAATTTGTTTGTTTGTTTTGTTTTTCACCATGAAAACCTTGTTGGATTCCTAGAGATAAACCTCATGAAAATGTGGGTAACCCCAAAAGAATATAGGAGGAAATGTCAGAATTTTCCTACTGTCAAGCTAATCCACATATAACTTCCAGCAATTCATCAAAATTACCATTCAAATGTTTCTACCAGTTTATGGCTTCAGTGCCTTCTGCTCTAGAAAAATTAAATTCAGCTATGATTCTCTATACTTGCCTAGAGTGGTGGTTTGCTCCATGGCCATATTTCTCTGATAAAACCCCCGGAAGTTATTGATTTTTTAGTCTATTTGTCTTTTGTTTTGTTGTAAAAACAGAAGTGATGGCTTCTAAGCTCTTTACTTGTTAGAACTGAAATTGGAAGTCCTCATTTTTGACTTGTCATCTCTTCTCACATTCCATAACTGACTGATAAACAATCAATCCTCTTTCTGACTCCAAAATTCCTTTAATTCATCACCTTTCATCAACTCTCATTGTTATGTTCATTCAGGACATCACATTTGGTTAGACTTCTTCATTTGTCTCACAATTGTTCTATTTGCATTTGTTTCAACACCAATGAAGAGAACCTAAACAGAGTTATATATTTATATTTGTTAATTCCCTATTAAATGTAACTTCTTTGAGGACAGGAACCATATTTTATCTTTATAGATGACAAATAATCTAGTTTGGTGACTTTCACAAAGGAATAGTTCAGCAAATATCAATTGAATGAATAGGCAAACCATCTACTATCCAGTTTCTTTAGTGCTTTAGTAGAAAAACTAGGCTAAAATTTGAAGTTAAAACTAATATTGATCTCCTTAGATTAGTTCAGAATTTCTTTAAGAGAAGATCGTTTTTGTTCACAGATATATTCTATTCAAAGATTCCAGTAGCTACCTTCTGGTGGTATTCCAATTAACAATTCAATGAGCTAGGTCAGGAAATGTATGGGATAATCAAGGCTGGATAATCAAGATATATCTCTCCATATATATATTCTCTACAATCCATCCCTGAATACTCAATAAAGTATTTATCAGGAAATATTTTTACTGCCTTTCACAGTATTAAAACCACTTCAGAGAATATTTTATAATAGTAATGTTCTTTGTTTTCTTTTTGCTGCCATATCTGCCATGTAACACACTGCTTTGGTTTTCACCATTCCTTTCAATATGATTTTATCTTTTTTGTAAGGTACATCACAATCATTATTCCTATCTTTCGTAAGTAAATTGAAATAGAAAATAGAATAGAAAAGATAAGTGACTTGCTCAAGGCAAACACAAAGTTATCAAAAGAGCTGAAATAAAAGACTGTGAATATTTCAATAAATCAAAACAATAAGTTCATACTTGTAGACAATAGCTATAGAAATCTGAGAAAAATTCAAATGTTTTTATTTTCCCTAATGTCTAAAGCTACAATTGCATATTACATAAAAAAAATACTTTTAAAGAACACAGAAAGAAAATGTGTATAAAATACCCTACTATTTTCAGCCTCAAAAAGAAAGCAAACTAATTAATTATCATATACCATATTTATTTACCAGAACAAATCTTCCAAATTTAACTTGTAGAGAAATACAAAAAGATTACCCATTTAGTTCCATGGGATTTATATCCATCATTTCATTAGTTTTGATTTTACAGAAACTCTATGAGTTAGGTGGTATTACTGAGACTTTATAGAAGAGCAGAGAGGCTCAGAAAAGCTCTAGTAGCCAATATTCCATAATTATACTTACACAAAAAGGAAGTTCATACATTGAATGTTATGAATTACTAATTTCTGAGTTGAGCTCAGTATCTGGTTCGATAGAGAATAAAAGGTTTATGAGGCATACTCTTTCTGTTCTTGATCCCAAGACTTCATGGTCTTTTGAAGATCATGCATACTGTGTTTTCCCGAAAATAGGACCTAGCCAGACCATCAGCTCTAATGCGTCTTTTAGAGCAAAAATTAATATAAGACCCGGTCTTATTCTAATATAACATAAGACTGGGTGTAATGTAATATAATACAATATAAAATAGAATATAATACAATATAATATAATACCGGGTCTTATATATATAATATAATGTAATGTAATGTAATGTAATATAGTATAATACAATATAATATAATATAAGATTGGGTTTTATATAATATAATATAATATAATATAATATAATATAATATAATACCAGGTCTTATATTAATTTTTGCTCCAAAAGACACATTAGAGCTGATGGTCTGGCTAGGTCATATTTTCTGGGAAACATAGTACCTAGAAATGTTGATACTTCGGTGAATTTAGGTTACCTTTACAGGGTATGTTAATAAAGCAAAACTAGTAGTATTCCTGGGTCAGGAGCTTCCTGACCATCTGTCTTGCTTACAGGAGCTATCTCATTGTTATTTTAACAGAACCATTTGAATGAATGTCACAATATGTAATAGCCTACTGTTCTTTGCCTGTCCCTTTTCTTTCAGATAGAGTTAACTGGATGGAAATAGTCTTTCCTCCATTGCATCCCATCTTCAACTTTTGAATAAATAAAGTCATGGTAGATAACCTGGCCCCCTTCGCCCCAGTCTACATTTGACATTAGTCAAGGAATGTTGTCAGATTGGCCTAGAGCGTGCAGCCTGCAAGGACAGTAAAAGTAAATGACTGTATTTGTACTTCTACTATCTCAGCAATTTGCTTAAATTATTTTAAGGCTCATTAATAAACTTAAATATTCTTAGAGATCATTCAGAAAGGAAACAGAAAAGGATACTGATGTTTGGGCTTATTTTCTGAGGACTCCTGCCCATCTTCCTTTTACAAAAGGAGAATACGAAGATTAGAGAAGAAACTTGGGTTCATTGAGTAGTAGACAACCAGGGCTTCCTGACTCCAACAGATGGTAATGACTAACTATGTACCGGACTTAAGAGAAGTCAGGTCCCGAGGGCATCTTTATCAGTTAGGGTGCTTTGGAAAGTATTATTATGAAGAGATCCACTTAAAAATGGCTTAAACACAAAAGACAGTATCTCATATAACAAGATGACCAGAAGTAGGTGATCCCAAGCTGCGTTAATTCAGCAGCATAATAACATCATTGAAGACTCAAATATTTTCCATTTATTCTCACTCATCCTCAAAAGGTTGGTATTAGTTCTCAGGATTGACCCTGAGAATTAATTGCCCTGATTTGCCAGATTGACTCTGATTTGCCTGTAGAAGGCAAACACAGATCCAAAATGAATGTTCTCAATCAACCGAATATAATGGTGTGAAGCACAGTTTTTCCTCATAAGTACCTTTTTTATCCAGTGCAATTTTTTTTTTCTCCCTCTGGTCCATTGGCCAGGATTGGGTCACGCAACTATCCCCTAGCTTCAGGGGAGTGTCAGGCATTTTTTCAGCTTGTGGGTTCTATATCAAGGAATTTCTGTGTGAAGGGGATCAATGAGGTAGAATCTGACATTGTAAGGTTGCTTGCATAATGCTTAGGGAAAGTCTCACATGAGCTTGTACTCTTATAACTCATTACTTTAAACATCTTTCATCAGAAAGGTATTTAGAAATAAGTAAATGTTAAACGCTGCTAGCCATTGTGCAAGGTCTGAGAATATAGCAGCAAACAAAATAGAAAAAGGGTGCTTATGCTCTTCAGCCCCAGGGGCAGATTTTTAAAGTATAATGATGTTATGGAAGAGAACTACTAGGTTCTAGGGAAACCCAATCTAGACTTTTTTTTAATGAAGTAATGTTTAAGCTGAGATCTGAAGGATGAGTATAAATTTGCCGTGGAAAAGAAAAACAACACAAACCTGGACTAAGGTAAAAGGGAACACAGAAAGTTCAAGGACATAAAAGATATCTAGTATAGATGAAGTGTGGCAAAAGGGAACAGAATGGCACTTAACAATGCTGTAAAATAAGCCATATCCTTTGTGCTTCTTAGATCCTATCGTAGGGACACGAGGAATGAGGGTTTTTAGAGTTCATTTTAATGATGCGGGCTTTTAGTAGGGATAGGACATAATACTTGCATAAAGCCAGAAGAGGATTAGAGGAATCTGGGTAGGGGATAAAGTTGTAAGAGAGGAAGTGAGGATTCCTATTAGAAAGCTATTACAACATTAGAGGAAGGAGATAATAGTGTTTTTAACTAAGCTGGTTGTAGAGGCCCTATAAATCTTCTTCCTGTCATAGTCTTCCAATTGTCAGTGGTCTGTAAAATACAGATTCAACAAATTAACTTTTGTAAGAACTGATTTTCTGTTTCCTACAGTAGTAACTTTAAGCAGCTTATGTTCAAGATAATATAATTTGAATTATACTGTTATCAGGCAAAAATTGTACTTATATTTTAGAGAGAACTACATGAAAACAGTCTAATAAATTTATTCAGGCATGAAGCAGTGAATTGTCTTCTTCCCTCCCCCCTAAGATATTAAACCAAAAGAATAAGAGAACATTTAAAGGAAAAAAAGAGCTATTACTAAAAGAAGCAGCTAACATTTATTTGCGTTTAATTGTATGTTGGGCCTTCTGAAAAAATTATCTCATTTAACCCTTACAATAGCCCTGAGTTAAGATCTTGTATTTTGTGATTAAGCATTGAAAAACTAATGCTTTAAAGGTATAAATAACATACTCAACATTCCAGAACTATCCAGTAATAGTATCAGGTTTGTTTGGCTCCACATCTAGATATTTCAATATGATGCTATATTGCCTCTTTCATAAAACATCTATAACAGGCCAAGCATTCTTCAGTGTTTTAAGCACATTTAATTTATGTAGTACAATAATTCTGCTGGATAGATATATTAGACATTAATATCTGCATTATACAAATAAGATAACTGAAACTCAGAGATCTTTAAATACATTCTTCCAATGTCACACAGTTAAGTAGTAGATAGAGTTAAGCAATGGAGCTTTCATTTGAACCTATACATTCTGACATCAAAGCACATTGTTCTGGTTCTAAATGATCCGAGATTAATAAAAGAAATGTTGATAAATTATCAGGAGAAAACTAAGTGAGAGAGGGGGAAACAGGAAGTGTTGGAGGTGAGGTCTTACAGTCCAACAGGTTATGTGTAGAGACATTTTTAAAGTTGACTTTTATAGCAGAGATTTATTGATTAATTAATCTATTTCATACATTTATTCAACAAACACTTTTTGATCTCGTACCATATGCCAGACACTGTCAATATAATGTTGAAAGAAATAAGCTTCCAGTTGCAAACTGAGAGGACTCAGTTAGTTAAGAGCATAGTAAGAAATAAGAAGTGTATGGGATACTTGGATACTTACAGAATTTAAAGCAAAACAAAACAAACTTAGTCATTTACTTAGCTGTCTGACCTTTCTCAAATTCTCAAATTTCTTAATAGCTTGGTATTTCAGTTTCTTCATATGTAACATGAGGGAAATATTAGTCATTAATTTAATTTATATGGTTGTTTTAAACATTAGAATGAGTGATGAAGACTAATATGTCTCTTTCTCTCTCTCTATATATGTATATATATATATATATATATATATATATATATATATATATATATATATATATATATATACAATTTAGAAGGAATACCTGACTTCCATGCACTAAATAAATATTAGTTATTAAAAATTACATCAATGTTGGATGTTATAATGATTAGTCATGTTTCCTATTAAAATTAAAGTATATTATTAAAGTTTATTCAATGAGTAGCTAGTTCTTAATAGGCACCGTTAATTATATCTACTAATTGGAGCAAGTCTTTTTCAAATAAGGATTTCTGTTTGAAACAAGATCAATTGGAGTTCTGAAATTCTCCTAAAGCTCTTATTTATTTTTCTATTATCTTGAGATAACTTTCAAGCAATTTACTTCTCTCAATAAGCCTTAAATGTAAAATTTTCTGTTTAGAGGCATGTTTCTCTTTTCTCTTAGAAACTACAAGGTGATCCACCACAATGTGATCTCTTTTGTTGAAAGGGGGGGGGGGATTTCCTAGGGTTAAAGAAATATTGGGGCCGTATAGCACACAATGTATCTCCTTGATTCCAAGAAATTGAACTATAATTAAAAAGGAAAATCGTTTTACTTCACACAATACGCTATCTTTTATTGCTTTATTAAAAATTTACTTGAAACACCAAGTTTACAATCAGTGGCAGTTTTGACACTTTGGGATGCACTGCTCTAGGCTAATTCCCACATTTTACACATGAAGATACTAAATTAGATGTATTATCTACTTTCTCAAGACCATCCAGCTAGATAATGGAAGAACCTGTACCAAAAGCCCTTTCTGCAATTGTTGTTTACAGCACAGAACCAACTTGTTGTCATACACAATGGCAACTGGCCACCACAATTATAGCTGATCCCAGATTGGGAGGCATTTTGCTCAATGACAGGTTTATGAAGCATCTATATACCATACTGAAGCTGTCAGAGTTTTACACATCTGTCCTACAAAAGAAAATACTCTGCACAGAATTTCCATCCTCTTCCTCTCTAAAGAACTAAGAAAAACTCGCTCATTTCATGAATGCAAATAATTTTGAATGTTAATTCCATAAATTAAAAGGTACCTGTCTATTTATGCTTAATCTAGTACAATTCAGAGAAATCCATATGTGTGTCACAGTTGTAATGAGCTTCAGAATGGAAACTATGACATTTGAAAATATCAAATCATAATAAATATAGAATGAACTTCTACCTTATCTCCTCAAAATATTTTCTTATTATTAACATTCATAGTTCAGAAACTGTCTCTCCACATGCTACATTTAACCACCTTATCATTTTCACAGTAAGATTATGTCCAGAACAACATGTCTATGTTGTAACTGAAGGTAATAATATTTATTATGTTGTTTAATTAGGTACCATACAACTTTGGATGACTGTTAACAACAACAACAAAAATAGTTATTACTATGTTTGACATTTTGAACAGATACTCAAATCCTGGAGAAGAAACAAGCTGTGTTTTTATCACTTGATCCCAACTACTCAATCCATCATTCTCATATGATCTCTAGGAGGAAATATGGAGTGGGTTCATTCCATTTTAGCCTTCAAGGTGTTGAAGAGTTATTATTATACAATGAATCATGTTTCCTTTGTTAAATTAATTATAGGAGAACTCAAATAGAAAAAGGTCTTGTCAATACGTAATAGGGCAGAGTTTAGAAGCTACACATTTCATTTAAAGCATTGATCATCAGTTTAAGATTTTGTAACTTAAATCCAGAAAGTCTTCTTGGATTCTGTAATAGTTGTCCATTTTGAAGGCTGAGAATTTTACTCTTAAATATACGTCCTATCAATAGACTTTTTGGAATAAGAGTAGATGACATTAATGAGTTTATTATAATTCATTAGAAAGTGGTATGTGGATGACTGACTACTTTAATTAGTTTTATTACTGTAGGAAATTGTTTCATATGCCAGTCTCATCACCAAGCATGCCTGGAAAACATTACAGAAGTAATCGGACTTGATATGAGGTAACTTTCGTTAGACAGTATGGTTAACGGCACTTATAACGAACAAGAAAGGTATTAAAATATGGACATGACAGCATCTAGCAAAAAGGAGTTTATCAAATTAACTATTTTTGTGAAGCAAAGTGCAAAGTACAGTACTTCAAAATATTGTTGTGGTGGACAGTTTGATAGACCTATAATTATGGCAAAAGGTTTAAGTATCTCAGGTTTATCCAATAAATCTCAATGCAAATTTTCTATGACTCATATATTATCATGAAAATGTTAGCAGCCAGAACTTCTAACAAAGTAATCCTTAAAATATCTCTTAACCATCACTATCTCCAAGAATTAATGTACCTATAACTTTCATCAAATAGAAAAATCAGGTCACAACTGTGGGAAAGCAAGTCCGAATATAAAACACATCTCAGATTAGAAGTAAAGGAAAAATTATAAACATTCTCCTTAGGAATTGACTAGGTTCTTTAGGCAAGTTCTCACTAATAAAAATATTATTTTAAAGTGTTTTTAATACTTTATTTTACCTTAGGTCAAAATTAATATTATAATCATTTCATAATTAATATTTGGCCTCATATAAATATTAGAAGTTAAACCTCATGGATTAATTAGAAAATAAAGGAAAAACTATGTATCCATACACTCTCTCACACCCAAGGAATTCATACCATTTATAATTTACCGAAATTTATCATAGTCTGTTAACTAGTGTTTAGGAAGCACAATCTTCATTTCACTGATGATAAAATGAATGTTTTTATGTTTTTACATATACTGATAGCATGTTGAAGTTTCTGACTACCCAATGTAACCTTTACTTTTACTAGTACATCCTTTCAATATTTAGAATTATTTCTCCAAATATGTGAGCTATACACTCAAGACACTCTAATTTCTCCTCTGACATTACGGAACTAACGCTATCGTAATTTTAGATAGTGAATTGCAACTCCTGGCCTCTCTTCTATTTTTTTTCTTTTTACAATAAATAGTCTAATTACAAAGCATTACATTTCAATAAGCTATCATTAAGCAATAGATGCAAAAAAATACCAGCAACTTCTTCATTTTTTTCCATTCAATATAATTATCATCCAGATTGGATAAAGTCTAACTCAAAAAACATTGGGTATGAGGTGAGAAGGCATTTAACTGTATCCTTTTATTCCCGAGTGGTCTTATAAAACTGCAAACATATCTAACAATCATCACTAACAATAATAGCCACAATGGAGCATCCGAGTTCCAAACCCCAAGAAGAATTTTTAGTGTCCTAAAGAAAGTTGCTTGCCTACGGTTTGCCCGTAGCTTTCAAAACTGCATTGTAAATATTCTGATTTCCTATCGTATGACATTGATTCCGCACACAAGTTTACTATCTATTGCTTCGTATTAAAGGCAAAAAGTGTCATAAAATTAAGCAATGCATATGCTTCAAATTAAGATAAGGGCTACCAGTAATTTTAGAAATGTTTGACCATTTTATATTAATTTTAAAAATACTCTTTTTGAATTACATTTCATCTTATTTGCAATACAGGTAATAGATTAGTGAGTATAAGAAGGTATGAAAACATTGGAGGAAAAACAACAGTTTCCCTTTTGGGTCACAAAAGAAAAGGATTTACACAAAAAAAGATGCTTAATAGATAAAATCATTTTTAACACAATAAGAAAAGCCCACTTTTCCTTAAGAGGAAATCAATTTTAACAGACAAGTCACAGTAATTCTGCCAAGATGTTCTTGAGATTAGAGAATGATTTGAGGCTTCATTTTATCTGCTACATCACAACTCAAATGTTTGAAAACTATAATAACTTAAGCCCAAACATGGAAACATTTTCAACTATGAAAGCAGTTTGATAATTGACCGATCGATGTGCCATAGAAAAATATATAATTCCTTGTCATTTTTTCAAATGACACTGAAATATTTGCATTTTGTTCCAGTGGTGAGTGTAAGTTAAACTTGACATTTTCTGTGAGAAATTTTGCCTACTAATATATATAAAATAGTCATCAATAAGTACTAAGCATATACAGAGGGTGCCAAAAGAACCCTCAATTTTAAGAAACGAAAACTGTATTCAAATTGTAATAATATGTACTGATAACAAAAGATGAATACAAGTCACATTTGACTTCTGCAATTACAAGAGGTACTCAAAGTGGTTACCATCAGTGTCTAGACACTTCTGATTAAGGCGCACTACTGCTTGAGCAACGTTGACCAAAGTGTCCACTTGTATTATTTTTTTGGCACCCCTGATATTTGGTAAGTCTTCCACACATTGCCTGTCAAAAACTGGCCTTAATTTTGATAATGAATAGCAATCGACACAAAGCTTGCTATATATTTTTCTCTCTCTCTTTTTATGAAACCACTGGAAACTTTATTATATAACATATTGATTCAAAAACAAACTCTAATAATAACGAAGGGGAGCAGAGTTTGCCACCCCAAAATATGCCTTTTGATATATTGATTATTTAAAGCAGGTTATTAAGGTGGGGAAAAAGACTCTAGAAAAAAACCTTTGACTATCCCCCCTACCTGTGTAACAGGAATTTAGAGAGAGGGACTGCTCCAGGAAGGAAGATGTCATCACAGATAACTATAGTTTAATATCAATTAATGTGTGATAGACAGGAACCTAGTAAGGCCCATTTGACCAAAGTCCTCTCTGTGTCCCATTGTTAAAGATGGCCCAGGAACATTTGTTTACCAAACATTGCTTTTCCATTTCCATGAGAATTGACTGCCTGACCTTTGAATTTTCAAACTACAACTCTGCCTTCCTCCTTAGCTCCTTAGAATGACATATAAGCCTCAACTGCCCAGAGTGTCCTCGGGTATCATATTCTTATGGCAACCCTGCATGTACTGTAATAAATTTTGGACATGTTCTCCTCTAAATCTGTCTCACGTTAATTTGATTATTAGTCCAGTCAGAAGAACTAACAAAGGTGGGAGAAAAATATTTTTTTTGTGCCTTCACAATAATTCTCACCTGTCTCTCCTAAAATAATATCTTTAAATAACAATACTAGGGAAATATTTAAGAAATAATAGAAGGTGTTCATAATTTTATATTTTATTTATATGTTTCACACCTTCTGCAGAATCTTTTTTTTTTTTATTACAAAAATGTTACTAGCTTTTTGCCTTTGAGACCAAATGTTCTCAGAGTAAAAATTCACTATCAGACTATAGTTTATGAGTAGGATTGTATAATTTCTTGTCTCAGTTTGACAGCACCTGGGATTCAGACAAAGACTGAAACTTGGAGGTCCAAATAGGTAAAATTTATACTGATTATATGTTTTAGTCTTACCAACTACCAATGATAATGACATTTAAGAATCACTCCGTGGCACCAATTTAACTCACAACAATGTATAAATAGTAACAGAAAACTAGAGGATACATCACAGAAATTTGTGTGTAAAAAGAAAAACAAGGTTATCTGCTGGCATTCCAAGTGAAACCCAAATTCCCATGCCAATATGAGGATCCATGAAATTGGCACACAATTGAAAACCTTTAAATTAACTAAACCACCCTCATGCATTATGGCCCAACACAACATATTTGGAAATTGTTTATATTCAAAATAGTACCTTACTTTTTACAAAAATGTCAGTTTTGTTCCACTTCTTTGTTTCTTAGTGCCTGACATTTTCTAAGTACAATAACTTATTTGATAAAAGGGTTTTAACACTATATCTCTCTAGTTGGGAGGAAAAGAAAGACTAGGGTGCTCAATAACAGGTTTTGATTTCTACCAATTCAAGAATAAAATTGTAAGATGGTACAAATGGGTCAATGAAAATATATTTTCATTAAGAACACCCATTTCCACATTAAAAATTTGGCAACACAATGTTATTTAAAGAAAGAAATAACTTTTTTAAAGAAATAACTTATTTAAAAATTGTCATTATATACAAATGACATGATACTATATAGATAGAGAACCCCAAAGACTCCACCAAAAAACTATTAGAATTGTCAAATGAATTTAGTAAAATAGCAGAATACAAAATTAATATTCAGAAATTAGTTTCATTTTTATATACCAATAATAAACTATCAGAAGGAGAAATTAAGAAAACAGTCCCATTTACAATTGCTTCAAAACTATAAAATACTTAGGAACAAATTTAACCAAAGAAGTAAAAGACCTGTACTCAGAAAATTATAAGACACTGAAGAGAGAAATAAAAAAAAGAAACAAACAGATGGAAACACATACCATGTTCATGGATAGGAAGAATTAATATCATTAAAATGTCCATACTGCCTACGGCAATATAAAGATTCAATGTAATTCCTATCAAACTACCAAGGACATTTTTCACAGAAATAGAACATATAATCCTAAAATTTATATGGAACCATGAAAGACCCCACATAGCCATGGCAATATTCAGAAATTAAGAACAAAGTAGGATGTACCAGTATCATGATACCTGACATCAAATTATACTACCAGGCTATAGTAATCAAAACAGCATGGTACTGGCATAAACACAGACACAAAGATCAATGGAACAGAATAGAGAATACAGAAATAAATCCATGCTTATATAGTCTTTTAATCTATGACAAAGGAAGCAATAATTTACACTGGGGTAAAGACAGTCTATTCAATAAATGGTGCTGAGAAACCTGGACAGACACATGCAAAAAAATGAAGCTGGACCACCTCCTTACACCATATATAAGAATAAATTCAAAATGGGTTAAAGACTTAAATGTAAGATCTGAAACCATAAAACTCATAGAAGAAAACATAGGAAGAAACTTTACAGACGTTACCCAGAGTAAGATTTTTACTGATATATCCCCTTGTCCAAGGGAAGCAAGAGAAAAAATAAACGTATGGGATTACATCAAACTAAAAAGTTTTTTCACAGCAAAAGAAACCATCAATAAAACAAAAAGGCATTTTACTGAATGGGAGAAGATATTTGTCAATGATACATCTGATAAAGGGTTCATATAAAAAATTTATAAAAAAAGTAATTCAACTCAACACCAAGAAACCAAACAACCGAATTAAAAAATGGGCAGAGGACATGAAGAGACATTTTTCTAAAGAGGACATACAGATGGCAAACAGACATATGGAAAAAATGCTCAACCTCACTAATAATTAGAGGAATACAAATAAAAACCACAATGAGGAATCACCTCATCCTAGTTAAAATGGCTACCATCAATAAATCAAAAACAACTAATGCTGGTGAGAATGTGGAGAAAAAGCTTCCTTCATGCACTGTTGCTGGAATTACAGATTGGTGTAGCCACTATGGAAATCAGTATGGGGGTATCTCAAAAAACTGGAAATGGAACTACCTTATGACCCAGCAATTCCACACATAGGTATCTATACAGAGAAATCCAAAATACTAATTCGAAAAAAATGTATGCACCGCTACGTTTGTTGCAGGACTGTACACAATAGCAAAGATATGGAAACAACCAAAATGCCCATTGGTAGATGTCTGGATCAAGAAAGTGTGGTACATTTATACATTGGAGTATTACTCAGCCATAAGGAAAAATGAAATCTTATTTTACTATTTGCAATAATATGGATGGTCCTAGAGAACATTATGCTAAGTGAAATAAGTCACACACAGAAAGTCAAATACCATCTCACTTATATGTGGAATCTAAAGAAAAGAATAAATGAACAATCTAATCAGAAAGAGTCTCAGAGACATAGAAGAAAAACTGAGGGTTGCTAGATGGGAGGGTGGGTGGGGATGAGGGAGAAGGTGAAGGTATTAGAAAGCACAATCAGTAACCCCAAGATTGCCACTGGGATACAAAAGACAGTTTGAGGAATATAATCGATAATGTTGTAAATATTTTGTAAGGTATCCAATGGACACTTGTCTTATTGGACACACCATTTCATGGATAGTGTAGGTGCCTGACCACGGCAGTGTACACCTGAAGCTGAATAATAATGAATGCCAACTATAATCATATAATCAGTCACAGGATGTGGAATACAGCATAAGGAATAGAGAGAGTGGAAATGTAACGGCTATGTGGGCTGTCAGATGGGTAGTCTGGGGGTAGGGGGGATATCACTTTGTGAGGAGTATAAATGTCTATTACATTGTTTTGTACACCTGAAACTAATAAAAAACAAATAAGTTATTTAAAAAAAGATAGATGACTATCAAATCACTAGTAAGAAAAACAGTACTTACTATGTATAATACATAATAAAAAATATTTCATTCCTTTAAACATTTGGGTGATAAATTTAGTAAATCAAACTAATAAGCTTAGAATAACATTTTATAAGTAAACAATAATATCATTAAAAGTTAAAAATATTTCATGCTTTATTTCTAATGAAGAAATTTTATCTTAAAGATAAAAATATTAGGGACTGAATGTTGTAGCCTGCTGGCCCCCAATTTATATGTTGAAGCCCTAACCTTACCAGTGCAATGGTGTTTGGAGTTGGGGCCTTTGGGAGGTAATTAGTGTTAGATAAGGTCATGAGGGTGGGGCCTACAAATCAGATTACTCCCCTTACAAAAGAGGCAGAGAGAACAGAACTACCCACCCTCCCCACACACACACCAGGTGAGGACACAATGAGAACTATATTTGCAAGCAGAAAGGAGTCACAAAGAACCAAATATGTTGGCTCCTTCAACTTGGACCTCCCAGTCTCTAAAACTATGAGCAATAAATATCTGCTGTTAAGCCACCAGGTTTATGGTATTTAGTTATAACCAGCCTGAGTTAAGAAAATAAGCAACAGGGGTGAATTAGTATAATTAATGTAAATATTAGGAGCATGAAAGCACTTTAAAATTATAGTTACATAAAATGTTGAATGACAAAAATGCATTAAAAAATCCCATAGCCTAGTATATGATTGCAAAAGCAGTCCCACAAAAAATAATATTCTGTACTTGTAGGATAATCATAATGTTCTGAATATATTTAAAACAAATACACTCTTGCTTCTAGTATTTTTTGAAACTTTTGAAAAACAATTAAATTGTTATTTCTCTAACCTAAGTGAAAATTTCACTTGCATTATTGTCCAAATGACTTGTTTAATTCAGACTTTTAGTAAACTATTGAGCAATAAATTTTGTTTGACTCTTAGAGTTTTAACTGTCAACATCTCAATATTTTTTTGTCATTTGCATGTGGTTGTGTGGGGACAAAGCCCCAAAAAAACAGTTTCCTGGCTCTCGGCCTCACATAGAAAGGTGCTGGCTCGGGTAGTAAATGGCCATCAACTGTGATCAGATGGCCAGCAGCTGTGGCTAGTTGGCCTTCAGCTGTAACCCGTAAGCCATTGGCCACTAATGTAAAGGCTGTGGCTACGCCAGCAAGAAGAGTGGGGGCTAGGAAGAGCAGATTGCAGAGAGGCGGATGCCGCCGGCGAGAATATAGTGCTATGACTCCCCTACTTATGACTGGCTGTGGGTGTTCCTTTTCGGCCTTACCGTGTCCTGCGTTCTTGGGCGGGGAGTGGGAGCTGAGACCCTGCACGGCAGTTTGTGTTTTTGTGAGTGTGTACATGTGAGAAAGAGAAAAAGACAGCTTATGGAAGAGAAAAAAAGGGTGAAGCAATTAGAGAGAGAAAGAGATGGAGAGGGGAAAGGAGTTAGTGAAAGAGATTTGGAGGACAAGAGCAGTAGAGAAGGAGAGAATGAGAGAGAAAAAGGAACACAATAGCTGGTACAGTAAATGGTAAACACTGAATACACTCATTAAAGTATAACAGACAAATAAAAGTTAATATAAAAAATGTAACTCACTTTGGGCTGTTTTCCTAATATTTGAGGATAATATTAAGATATTATAAAATCTTGTTTAATAACTCACTCTTTGATATATGTTGTTGTGATAATGATCTAAATCACCTGTGACCCAACCTAAAAATGGCAAGTCTTATATGTCTCAATTATTCTTTTTTAATTGCAGTTTTTTAACCTTCCACTCACGTATTTAGTAGGAAATATTTCCTGTGTGTTATATTAATTATATGTAGCTGTGTAACAAACTAAATGGAACTGTTTATCACCTCTCACAGTCTCTACAAGTCAGAAATCTGGGTGTGGTTCATCTGGATGTTGTACTTAAGGACTCTAGAGGTTGTATTAAGCCAGGGCTACAGTCCTCTCAGCTAAAAATCCACTAAGGCTAAAATCCTTCCCAAGCTTAGTTGCATCGGTGTCTCCATAGGGCTTCCTCATGATATGAAAAGGTAATCCAGGGAAAATACTCCAAGGGAGAATGAGATCCAAGAAAGGTAGCATAGATATGAATAATCTAAGATATCTTGTAACTTTGTAAAAAGCATGTTTTTCTCAATAATCTAGTTAATGACACAAAGACATTCTAAAGTAGCCTTTTAAATTCATTAAGCCAGGACCATCATTTGATTTTATAATCAACAAACTAGAATTCAATGAATCTTTACAGAGCAAAGAGGTCATAGATCATTTTCAAAGCAGAAGAACTAACTACTTAAACCTACTGGCATTACTTAGACCATAAAAAAAATAGCAAATCCAAAGTTCATATACAATCATGTTATGACACCTTGCACAAAAAAGTTCTATCTATATTTGCATTTTGCCTTTTTTAGAATTGTAAATGATTATACTATGTATTGCTAAATTCTTATCAGGTTAGTTTATTCTACCTTAAAGAGAAAACTATAGGGACACAGAAAAGCAGAAAATAAATTTGTTGCATCACACATTTTAAATGTCCTCTTAATCAGACGAGAGGCTCTATTGGTCAAATATTGCAATGTTAAGGTAATGACTGTCATACGTATTTTTCCAAATGTGAACCATGTGCCAGTTTCTAGTCAGATAAATGGCATTCAACTTGCTCAGCAGTACAGTCACATTCGACAGGTAATTCATCTTAAGTTAAACTGGATGCTGAGGTAGTGATGAATTGCTTTGGCTGTTCTAAACTACAGAATGTAGATCACATCTCATATGAGCTCTAGTGCACAGAACCTAAGGGACCTTAGATCTCATAAATGTTCTGTATCTTTACATTGTCCCTAATTCTGTATCAATAAAGAGAAAATAAATGAGTTACTGTCAGAATTTGTAAACACAGAGAAGAAATCCAGATAAAAAAGTAAACTCTCTTAAAATATGTATGCATATATCGTGTGTGTGTATATATATACACACACACACACGTGTGTGCGTGTGCGTGTGTATAAAATTAAATTTTAATACCAGGTGACATTTCTTACATAATGACAAAGTCATTTTGACTATGATTTTCTTCATATTTTTTATGTACAGTTTATTGCATATAGGTAGTATATTCAAATAAAATAGAACATTCAGATATTTCTCCTCTCTCTAGTTAGTTGTAAGTGGTGCTCTTTAATATGCATGATCCTTAAATCTGATTTGTAAATAATTTTTTTTTGCATAAGGAATATTTTATATGAACTGGGGAAATTATGAAAACAAAACTACAAGCAAGTTATTTTCATAAAGTGCCCATATGCATTAGAAAGAATAATCTGTTCAAATATGGTTAGGCTATTTGAGAATGAAGGGTCTCTTGTTTAGATTTTGGGCATACTACAACTCCCTAAATTTCTAACAATTTATGGTCTATATAGATTAGTTTATTAAAATTTAACATACATATTCCCTTTTCATCCTCCAATGCCTTCAATGATCATGCCTACTCTTCTGAATTCAACCATCATTCATCATAGAAACCGATACAAGTAATAGTCATGAACTTCTATGACCTCAACAAGCCATACTTACCT
The DNA here is from genome assembly GCF_964194185.1 of Rhinolophus hipposideros. Classification (NCBI taxonomy): domain Eukaryota; kingdom Metazoa; phylum Chordata; class Mammalia; order Chiroptera; family Rhinolophidae; genus Rhinolophus; species Rhinolophus hipposideros. The sequence goes on along the minus strand of NC_138047.1, from coordinate 67,041,832 downwards.
CCATACTTCACCATCTTCTTTCTGCTCAGATAGGCCTTTCCCTAGTTTAACATGATGTGAGTCATTCTTAAAAATTCAGCACAAATATTACTCTTTCAGGGAAATCTGGAATCTCTTGGTCTAAATTACATGCGCCATTTTTGCATTTATTTGAAAATCGATTTAACCATTAACAAACTAACCTATAATTGTAATGTGATTGTTGGTTTGTTTGTTTCCTGCCCTATTCCTCACTAGACTGCAATTTCCCAGAGAAAAGAAACCATGGCTCCACTGATTTTGCAACTCTGGCTATAGAGGAGTGACTGGCAAAGAGTTATATACTGTAACAATAATAAATAGATAAATAAATAAATAAATAAATAAATAAATAAATAAATAAATAAATAAATAAATAAAACAGTCGCATGAGTGGGAAAAAATGGAAAGAGTAGATGATTCTCCTTCAAATCTACATCCAAGATAGTAACAAAGAACAGTATACAGCAATTCTAAACAGGTCTTCAGGTATATATCCTAATTGCCAAACTTCTGGAATAAATAAGCCTTGAGTAAAACATTTCTATATCAGGTGTTCTTAGGTCAAGAAATGTTTAAAGGACAGTAATATTAGTATGTCCTTTAGGGAGGAAGGGAAGAAATGTATCTTTCATTATGTTTAAAATCTGCATATGTGTGCATTACTAATAAGTGTATTAGGATTTTTTGCAGAGATTCAGAGTTCTGTAAGAAGACCAAAGGCCAAAGAAGACCAAAACACATTTAAGAATTCATTTTTGTTAAAAACATGTTTCCCAAAGCCCTTGCACAGGTTGTTAAATACTAAGCCAATTCAGGTTTGATATAAAGACACTTCTAAGAACATAGAAGAGAGTTAGTGAGTTAGTGAACTGTTTGCTAAGAATTATGTTCCTGATTAGGAGGGACCTGAACACAGGCATTTTACAAAGACTTTTGCAGACATACTAGGTTGCCATGATATTTTTCTTTACTCTTTTATTCGGGAAAATAAATTGGCATAGGTCACCAAAGGAGAATGAGAACAGTGAGATAAAGAAAACATATTTTGCACTTACAAAATTATCAGTCAGTTTAGTAGGTAGTGAGCAATACATATTAGTTAACAGTACAATGTCATCATTAAAGTATTTAGAAGTGACACAGGTCAGCAGAAAATAGAGCATAAATTGCTGCTATGGTAGTATCTAAGTTATAAGTGACTTTTTAGAAAATTACAGGTTAGCGATTTTCAGCTAATTCTCTAGTTGAGAAAAATAAATTTTCCAAAGCTTGGCATAATTTAAATGAAATTATCTTTATCATTCCTTTAAATGACTGAATAATAGGTTAAGTTGTAAAAGTTAACATAAGAATTTTTAAATTTTTATACTTTTATTTTAAGAAATACTTCAATTCTTCAAATCAATTGTGGCCTTGATTTTCTGCTTTGCTTTCTGTTTAAATAAGGCTTGCCATTATGTTTCATGAAGCCCATACCTCAGGCACCACCATTAGGTGACAACTGATGTCTCTGTAGGCATAAGACACCTACAAAAAGTTAAAATTAATCAGTATTTTCAGTGTGCTTCATAAATATGTGTACAACTTTATTAGTGATAATGAGGACGTTTGTAGTTAAAGAACGAGTTTTGTTTTTTCTCCATAGCAGATGAACAGCTTTCTGAATTATAGTTCTATTTGTATTTTATTGATCAAAGTTAATCTTGTTAAAAACAAACAAACAAAAAAAGACATACACATTGGAAACATTGTCACTTGAAATGCCTATTAAGTAAATATATAGTAAGTTCAAGCCTGTCCTCATTGATTATTACAATCTATCTGGAAGGTTAGACTTCACACAAGTTCTAGATGTATACAGGGTGCTCTGAAAAAAAAAAAAAATCAGGGGGTCGGGGAAGCATATTACAGCAGAATGTGACCTGATGAGCCAGAATAACTTAGTTAAATATTGAAATGTCTGTTTTCTCCTCATGTATTTTCCTTCTTACTCTCATTTTAAGCAAGGACCTAGGTTTAATCTAAAGGAGAGTCAATATGAAATGGAAGCTCTTTATACAATCCTATGACTTTGTAAAACCTTTAAGATCTTGAAAGGATAATGCCAAAAATACTGGAAAGCAACAGGAAAGAGACAAAACATTTGAGAACTAGCTGGGAAGTGAGGGGAGATTCTTATTCTCAGAAGGAGAGCTGTATTGGTCCCATGAACAGGGAAGACTTAGTTCTTGGGGAGGTGACAACAATAGTCATGGGGAAGGGCTATCTTATTTACTCTTGACCTAAAAGGCTACATATTAGGCAGAGGAGTTTCGATTCTCTCCCTAGGTGCTTGAGCCTCAAGCATGACAAGAAATGAGCAAAGCCCAGGGATGTAAATGATGGACTGGATAAAGCATTTCTTATATGATGCTGTGTGAACTGATTGCTAATCACTAAAGGGACCTTTCCAATAGCCACGCAATTTGTAAAATGTTAGGACTGTTGCAGAACTCTGTGGATGGGATAATCCATGAATAACCGAAGTTATGTCTCCAACTGTCACTAAAGGATGAGTACTTGGAGTTAAAATTAAATCAATCTAAATGACATTAAATATTTTAACTATAATATTGTTCCTAAGAGCATCCTTTTGTGGCAAGGGCTCCCATAAATCATGAATAGCTGCACAAAGTATGAGGAGTATCTCTGATGCCAGGTATTCCCAACTGTGTAGGTTAATATTCCACTGCTTTACCTCTCACTACCCATTAGTCTGCCAAAATTTAAAGCACTCAGTAGCTGGGCCTAAGCCCAATGAAAGTAACAATGCAACCTACGAAACTCACTGCCAGAAAGAATTGTAAGAAAAATGACCATAACCTATATAGGTTTTTGTCAAAAAATAAAACTGCTGGAGGAGCAGATGACAATGTGAACAACAAAAACTACAGAATTTAAGGAGTCTGAAGTTCAACTACAGTCTTTCTGGAACCAAATAAACATACTGTGACCAAAAAATGTATGTAAGTCAATGGAACATGACAATAATCTCTCTGAAGACCTGATTTAGTGACTGAAATATCAAGTAAAGAAAATAAATCAAATCATAGAGAGAAAACAAACAGACAAAAAATGAAGAGATGAAAATCTTAAGAAAAAAAGATAAGAGATTGGGGAAATAAATCCAGAAGACATAAATTGCAAATAATAGAATTTCCAAACTAAGGAAAAGAAAGAGATGAGAGAGAGATAGTAATCAATGTAATAACTTAAATAAAAATAAATAAATAAATAAACAAAACAAACAAAAGTAAAACACGCTGAACTGAACAATGCCACATCTGAATATTGAAAGACCTCCATGAATTCTACGTAGGGTTGATACAAAAGAGATGCCTCTCTAAGAATTCTCACATCTAAGGGGTTTATGCATAAAGAGATGCTTGAAACATTAATCACCAAACAGGTCAATAGATATGGTTATCTTAGAATGTAAATATTTTAGATTATTTGAATACTCCTACTACACACTATTTATTATTCTTTTGTTTTTATTTATTTGATTTTCAAAAGAAAATGTGTGTTTCCAATGGCTACTGTAAAAAATTACCCCAAACGTGATGAATTAAAACAGAAATGTATGCTTTTATAGTCTGAAGGCAAGAAGTCCAAAATTAGTTATCACTGGGCAGAAATGAAGGTGAGGGCAGGGCCATCCTTTCTCTGGAGACTCTAGGGGAGAACCCATTCCTCTCCTCTTTCAGGTCCTAATGGTTGCTGACATTCCTTGGGTATATAGCTCCATCACTCCCATCTCTTCCTGTTGTCACATTGCATCCTCTTCTGTTTGTGTGAAATCTCTCTCTGCCTTTCTGTCACCATCACATTTGTGATTACATTTCAGATCTATCCAAATAAACTGATATAATCTCCTTATCTGAAGATTATTAATTTAATCACATCTGCAAAGAATCCTTTTTTCAAATAAGGTAACTTTTTCTTTTTTTTTTTTTTTTTTTTTAATTTTTATAAGAGTTTATTTGAACCAAACTGATGACAGGCTGGGGAACAAGAGCTCAGGTTAGAATTAGGACATGATACTTTTGGAGAGCCACTTTCAGCTTACTATAATATATACTTTTAACATAAAAAGTGATAAGGTTATTGGCAGTATGGAAAAGAAAAGTTCTGGGGCTTTTACATAGTGTTATTACTGGAAGCCATTACAGGTGTGAGAGACACAAAAAATTAAATGAAATGGCAACTATGGCTACATTGCAGATACTTGTTTTACTTGGGTGTAGACATACAAGAGATGGTACTAGGCAGTCTGGTAGGAGGCAATAGGAGTCCTGGATGAGGAAGGAGAGTGATTCAGACTAGGGAGAAGACACAAGTGAATTTTTCATGTATCTAAAGTTTACCTCTTAAAATGTTAAGCATACGTAGGTGATTTTTGAAATGACTCTCTTTATATGTTTTTATATCTCCTAGTCTTCTACAATAATTAGTTGACTACAATTTGACCACTTCTTGAATATTCCTGATGGGGAAACTGACTTTAAAATGGTTCCCTGCCACATGGAACTGAGCTAAAATGGCGGCCCCAGTGGAGAGAGAAGTCCCCAGGCTAAGCGCCAGCCCACTTCCTCATACCACCCTCCAAGCCACACCTTGAGCCAATCACCAGATGACACCTACCACTTCCCTGACTCAAGGAAGTCCCCAACCCATAAAAATCTGCTCAAAACCTTGCTGGGGGCTTAATCTTTTGGGTAGAATACCACTGGGCCCACCTGCGTAATAAAGCTGTGTTCTCCCTGATCTCTGCGTGCCGCTTGAATTTCTCAGTCCTTGCTGTTTTTCTGCAACATTCCTAGTAATGTGGGTCAGTATCTTTATGAAATTAGGGTCTTCTCTTTTTATATCAGTCTAAAAAGAGAACCAACTCTCCTCATTCTATTTATATCAGTCTAAAATTCACTTCATCTCTAATCTGCTATTCTAATAAGAAACTGGAAGGTAAATCAGTGAGCCCACCTTTTTAATTCAATTATTTAATGATGCCCAAAATCAAGGAACTGTTTTTAAGGAACACTGTTATCAGATACTTTTCCAATTCAATCCCAATTTGGGATAATATTTAAAGATAGATTCATAAAATACCCTTCTTCAGATCCAACAGATTAAACCATTGCATTGATATTATTTTTTAAATTATCTTTTTTGAACACATGGACACCTGGATAATTGAATAATTAGTTAGAACTTATACATAACCATCTAATAACTAGGTTGTGGATAAAACAATTAAAAAAAAAGGGTTCTGTAATAAAACTGACAAATCTAGTGATGGAAAGTAACCTTACATGGTGATCTGATCATAAATCTCTAACTGGGCAGCTCGTGGTGGGGAGTTGTGCTCCAGCCAGATTACTTTTTTGGTAACAGGTTTATCTTTGCCTTAAGCAATTCTTATCCATTGTTCTTGTGCATCTAGGTAAATGCACCTTTAAAAAGCCAGAATAATCCTTTTTTTCAGACTCCTTGGATACTTGGATACTTCCTCAAGGGAGCACATAATCTTGTTAACTATACTATAATCCAATTGTGGCCTTGCTTTCTCCCACCTTCGTTTAATCTTCTTTAAATTTCCTCCTTATTGCCAAGTGCATAAAATAAACTGCAAATTATCATTCTGGGAGACATTTTTCTTAGTCTGTTGAGATCTTGCTTCCAGGAGTGTTCTCTGTTTGGCTCAAATAAACTTATAGAAATTCTCTACAGGTTTGGATGTTCTTACATTGACAGCCAAAAGACTGGAAGTAGAAGGTCATAATTATATATATTCACGTGATGATATCTAGTTATAGAACTTGACTTCCCTATTGATAGCTAAAAGCTGTATTTTTCCAATTCATTTATGTACTTGTTAAAAAAAAATACTTATTAGGTACCTAATAAATTCCAAAGCAGTGTGATCACATGCAAATACAAAGTTTAATAAGATAAAATTGTCGGCATTGTTGACAATATTGTAGTATTATTGTACAGACAGTGATCTATAAAATACAGTTAAAGCACAGTTAGATAATTGCTATGATAGGTGAAGCCATAAGATATTCTCAAGCGCTCAGGTAGAGAATCTAACTTTAGTCAGAAACACCAGAAGCTCCTATCTTATTCAGCATCTACCGTGTGACAAAACTGTGTTAGTGGCTTTACATGTGTAATTTTAATTTAATTTACATAGCCTTTTAAATTAAGTGCATTATTTCTCACTTTATATATTTGGATTCATCCAGCTAAATTTTTCCCTCAAGTATCAGATTAAACAACACTTTTTCCAGGTCCTTCTGATTTTGAAAATAGAGTAAGCACCCTCTGTTCCTTACTCCTGTAGTCCTTGTACCTCAATGCTATGACCCATATTTGTTTACTAGTTGTATTCATCAAAAAAATGAAATTCCATGAGGACAGAGATTTCATCTGCCTTATTTATTTTTATAACCTCAGGCACAGAACTCATTCATAAATGAATGAATACATAAACTTGCCTAGAAGCCCATGATAAGAAACAGAGCAAGGATTCAACCTAGATTCATTTCTAAAACCTGTACTTTTAATCACTAGAATTTCCATTCCTTAATGGGATAGAACATTACTATTTGTTGAGACTATTTTTTTCATAAATTGAAAGTCTGCTTGTTTTTCACTAATTGGACATTATCGATAACTTGTTAACAAAAAATCAGATAAATACTTGTTCAAAGTCTTAAATAAAATATAGTATTATCAGGTTTACTTTTTGTCATTTTTCAAATATTAATAGAAACAATATTTCAATTTTATAACTATGATAGTCAATGCTGTAAAAGACCCAAATGACAAGATAAAAATTCAAACTACTGCAGAAGCGTGTACATTTTATATGATAGGGAAATAGAAACGATCCTATTTCTGTCCCTGCTAGATGTTAATGGCAAGATGTTATTAACAGTAGCATCAATTCAAATATTAAAAAAAGAACAAAATTATGTACAGTCAGCACTGATAGTGTAAATGAACATAATATCTTGAGTGTATTCTAAAACAAACTAATTAACTGGTTGAAATTATAGTCACTTTTCAACTCAAAATGTCATTTTCTCATTTATTTATTATGTATTCTGCATGTCTTACTCTAAATAGACAATAATTATTGCTTAAAAGACTATTTTAACTCGGCAAATTTCCTCATAGCAAAACTAAAAAACAATCCATATTTATAAAGTTTCTAAGTAAAATATTTGTACCGTATCTATAATTTTACAACATGAAAACATAATAATTAAAAAAATCACATTATGACATTTAAGTAATTATATATAGTCATTTTAACATAGGAGTGTAACTGTCTTAAGTCAAACTTATATTTTGTAAATGCTGTGTAATTAATAAATTTACTATTGATCTAGTTATGATTTTTTTACTAATAAACACTTGTGGTACATATGTGGTGGTGGTGGTGGAGGGGAGATTGCTGAAAAGAATTAAAGCTACTTTGTCTATACAGCTATAGCTTTTATATATATATACATATATATGTATATATATATATACATATATACATATATACACACATGTATAACGTGTATGTATATAGATATATTTAATACATATGTATTCCTAAATATGTGTATATTAATTATATATACAACATTTTTAAATGTATAGATATTTGTCTTTAAAATATACATTTAGAAATGCTTCATATTTAATAGGCTTAAAACTGCTATGTATATCTTTTCTTAATCTTATTTTTATTTATTTATTTATTTACTTTTAATGTAAATTTATTGGAATGACTGGTTAACAAAACTACATAGATTTCAAGTGTACAATTCTGTAATGATACATCCTCTTCATACTGCATTATGTGTGTGCCGCCCAGAGTCAGTTCTCCTTCCATCACCATATATTTAACCCCCTTTACCCTCTCCTACCACCCCTCTCCCCCCTTAGTCTCTGGTGACCATTAAACTATTGTCTGTGTCTATGAGTTTTTGTTTCTGTATTTGTTTGTCTTGTTCCTTTGTTGCCTTTAGTATCATATTCCAAATATGAGTGAGGTCATGTGGTTCTCCGCCTTTTCTGTCTGACTTATGTCATACAGCCTAATAGTCTCCTATAGTTGCACATTTTTAAGTTGTTTCAGATGTCTATGAATTAAGGTCTTCTGCTTGACTTAAATTTAAAGGTAGTATCTGGACAGTTTAGGAAAAAGTCATCGTAACTTATGACCATGAACTCAAAATTCTAATTGCTTAGAAAATTCTAATTGCTTTGCACAATCAGATTATATCAACTGTATTTTCAGTATATTAAAACACTATTACCAAAGAGATTTATACATTGTGGCACATGCCCTTTATGTCCTTGAGAAATATAGCCTACCTCATGGCCCCCTCTCACAGAAAAGGCTACACAGACTTAGCACGACAGCAGAGAACTTACCTTTCCCATAGTTATTTCTCAGAAATTTCTTATTAATAATAGGTTTTGTTTTATCAAATTGGGTGATACTGTGATGCGAGTAGCCAGAACTGATTAACAGGTGGGTGGGAGCAGCTTGACCCCGAAGATTTCTTGGCAGAAGCATAAGAGGAAACTGCTAATAAGGACACCAACTTTGGCATTTTATACTAGATAGTAACTTGCCAGAACAATAAAAATTTCTCTCAGCAAGTCTGAATATCAACCATCGCAAATGTATGTGGGGAAGTATAGGTAGCAGACTAGGATACAAACATCAGTGAACAGAAGATGTGACATGGTAAGAATTATGGGACAACAGAAGACAACCTAAGCAGAAGTTACCAGCTGGAAATAAAAGAAAATTGAGAGAAGTTAGTCAATATCAGAGGCCATAAAAAAAATAAAAGCAGCGCAGAAGGAGTCAGCAGCATGGGAGGCTAGTGAACTCGCTATCGGGTATCAGACGCTGAGAACCACAGTGATATACTGAAGAGGATGAATGATTTTCCAGTTCACCATGAGCTCTCTGCTGGATTTGCCCTATGGAAATTTGCAAAAGCTGACTGTGCTCACCTTTTCCCAATTCCAAGATTCGTGTCGTGACTCGGTAGCTTGAAACTGATGGTAGCTTGTCATTGAATGCAATGACACCAGATAAATTGGGAAATGATACAAATCAGTTTGGTGGGCTTCTTTTTTATTTTTCTTTTAAAGAAGTTATTATTCAATATTTGCCAGCACACCACTGGTTCTGGCTATTTTGATTTTGAGATTAGTTCTCTTCCTCCTTAAGGAGGAAGGTTTTAGTTATTAAAATTTAGTTATTAAATACACTCATATTTACTGAGGTAGCTTGAGGTTTTTTTTGTTTTTTTTTTTTTCCTTTTATTCCCCAACATTCTGAAAACACTAAATGCAATTTTCTGGTTATCCTTCCTATTCAGTGAGATTTATTGAAAGTCTATTATTGATAGGCACTGTAGACAATGCATTATGCACAACTGATTCTGAGATAAATGAGACGTCACTCGCCATCAGATCAATTATAGCACAATGAAGAAAGAGATAAGCAATTATTTCTATGCACTGTCATAGGTACTATAATTGAGCTTGTTTTGAGGAGTACAGAGGATAAGCAGAAAAGAAAGATGCTGTCTACTACTTGGGAGGAAGCTTTGGAGTCTGGAAATATTGCTCAGAGAGTTTGATAATGGATCTTTAACTTTAAAGACGGCTAAGCTTTGGTCATACAGATGGCTTAGGACAAAGCACAAGTTTTTCCAACAGAACAGAAAAAAAATGATTAAAGAGAAAAGGGATTGAAGGGAGGATGTTAAATGCTACTAAGATCTCCTGACAAAATGGGGAAAATTCAGATACAATATTCTAAAATACCATTAAATTCCTTCTCCCAACAAACTGTTTGTCCTCTTTAATCATCACCAGAAGACATGTGAACTTCTCTCAGTTCACTATCTTAGTCACCCTATTATAGCATTTTTGTGTTATTTTCTCATCAACGCACTATATTTAATCTCTTAGAGAAGAAGAGCTACATGTACATTTTCGCACCTTTAGCATCACCATAGGATCTGGCATAACACTGTGGTTGGAAGGGCTGAGTATACATCAGTTACTTGAACATAATGCTATAAAATCATTGAGCACAGGTTGAAAAACACATTTAAAAATCATGTTCAGTTTGGCATTGATGGGATTCAGGACACCCTACTCTCCAAAATACGGCATCATGCCATATCACATATTCCAAATTGAAGGAATTTGAAAATGGTGCATGCAGGAAGGATTTTCTGACCTTCCCTTGAAGTAGGTGATAAAACCTCCTGTGAGAGGTGCCCTTCCTATACCTTGAGTAAAGGAGCGTCCTTATCTCTGAAGACAAGCCACACAGAGGAATCTGAACAGGACTTGTTAAGTTTCCCCAAGTTTACTACACTGAGTTAAGTTTACTACACTTAGCTCAGACTCTACGTCCTGTCATATTTTTCCATGACTTTCCACTCATCACACGTAGCATAAAAACAGCTTTAACTTTCTATTGAAGGCCCCTGTGTCATGTAAAACTTATATTAAATAAATTTGTATCTATTTCCATCGTTAATCTGTTACAGGGATTTCAGTCCACAGCTTAGATGGGTACAGGAAAAGGATATTTGTCATCCCCTAGAGCATCCATATAAAGTTAAAATTGTTTTAGAATAGTAAAATTAAGTACGGGATGTATAGCAGATTTCATCATTGCTATCTAAATTGTATTTCTGGAATTCAATATATTTGTAATTTAGAGAAATTATCACTTATCAGTGCATTTCAATATTTGCCTATAGATGGTAATCTTTTTACTTTTTTTCTTAATGTAAAATTTTTAAGTTTTGAATGTTGTAATTAATATGTTTTAAAGTACTAACTAACTTCCTCATTAACACACCAAAGGTAAAAAAGCACTGTAATTATTTTTCCTTTCACATTTCTATTACGTCGACTACAAAAATATAATTCAGTTCTTTTTCTCTTGTTGGGAGGAAAAGGGGCTGGTTCTTGATTTAAAAAACAGGAGCTATCTTACAGCTCAGTAGTCCTCTTTCCTACTTAGAGTTTTGCCTACTTTACTTTTAAACCATATTTAAGTGCGGAAGGAGATAACAAGATTTCAAAGGAAAAATTCTGTAGCCTCTTTAATGTTCTCTCTGGTTCAGCTAACCACTGGTAAAACTGAGTGAGAAGTACAACAGCTGGTCTCTTGTCTTTGTACCTGTAGTACTCCTTGCAACTAGTTCCCCAATTAGCAACTCAATGTGGATGCTTTGCCTACTTTAATCTGGCACTTTTCTGTTCCCTTGGTTCCATGGCTCAAGTGACCGAGGTTCTGGAGTATTACCTAAAACAAGAGCTTTATTACCTTTTACCCAATCCCACTTTAAAAGAGGGACAGAATAATAGGAAACCATGGTAAATCTTTTTATAAAGCAAAATTATTGCTATTATTATTATTACTATTAGAATGGAACAAAGGTTACTCAAAATTACTTAAAATTTTAATCTGGGCTTAAATCTGAGTCTTCATAAATTCAGTTTTAGTTTAATAATATATGCGTATCAGTGGAACAAATACATGTAAGCACCCTCTGCATTCCTTGCTTCATCATTTGAACCTAATGTTCTGCTATACTTTCAAGAAGTACTTAATGAAATTTAAGAATTACTTCCATTGAATAAGTGCTTAATAACAATCTAAAATACACAAGACACTTTGCTAGGTATCTCAGAGGATATGAAATACCTGTGGTTCTTTTCCGCTAGCAGTTAAAAATCTGACATGACAACTGAGAACATAATTTTCACATCTTTTCAATTCTTGTAAGAAAATAATACAAAATATTCATGTGTATACATTGTAAGTACCTTAAAATTTAAAATAGAGTCTATTTGGCACATGATATGATGTTGTCAGTAATAAATGGACATATTACATAATACTATAAAACACATCTACAGATTGCTCAGACAATTAGACACTGAAAAAAACCATAGTAGCTAATTTCAATTAAAAATCTTGAATTGGTTATTTTGACTTGTGCTATTCTTTAGGAATCATCCCTAAAAATATTGAAAAGATGCTTGTATTTCTGTGTATAAGTGTTGAATATAGAAACGAGTGCTATGTTAAGAAATCATTGCAAAGTTATACAAATCATACAGATGGCATCTGGCATTTGGACAGAAAGTAAACAATGTGATGTTAAATATTTTCTTATGTATTTTTAAAAACTTGTTTGTTAGGTAAAATGAAAACATATTCTGAGAAAATATGAAATATATTTTAGAAACGTAAGTATGTAATTTAGCCAAATGAGTATAAGTATTGTTGATTTTTTTTAAAATTTTCATTAAGGTAATTGACAGCTCTTTTGTTTACAAAATACCTCAGGGTTCGATATTTTGTTTATTTTATTTAATACAAATCACAGTTAGCAGTGTTTACATTGCCAATAGACCTCTGTCAATACCTGTTGCTACATCAGGTGGGTTTTCTTTCTAATTTAAGTAGGTGATTTGGCCATATATGTGAGAATACAGTACTAAACAGAATGTGTTCATTTTTCTGGTGTTTTAAGATTTCTGTGGAAGTGCTGACAACACAGGAGACAGGCTTCTCCAGCTATTTAGCATCTGCCAGAATAAGGTGCTAATGAAATCAAGTTAATATGTTTGAGTCATTTGAATCCAAACATAACAAGTATTTACTGACTGTAATGCAAAATATAGTGCTAGATGCGATGGTAAATTACAGAGAGAGCACAACAATGTGATACATGGGGGTGGAGTTGATGAGGAAGATATGGAAAAATAAACATATGCCAATAACTATAGTATAGTAACACCGTGTTTCCCCAAATATAAGACCTAGCGGGACAATCAGCTCTAATGAATCTTTTGGAGCAAAAATTAATATAAAACCCAGTCTTATATAAGACCTGGTATTATATTATATTATATTATATTATATTATATTATATTATATTATATTTATTATATTATATTGTACTGTATTATATTGTATTATATTATATTATTATATTATTATATTATTATATTATTATATTATTATATTATTATAAAGACCCGGTCTAATATTATTTTAAAATAAGACCGGGTCTTATATTAATTTTTGCTCCAAAAGACACCTTAGAGCTGATTGTCTGGCTAGGTCTTATTTTCGAGGAAACATGGCAGTAGATAGAGTAAGTTCTATAAGAAACTCAGAGATGCATTTGAACTCAATTGTTTTGTGTCCACCAATATCTACTCCACCTTCTTCCTGGTAACACAACCAACATTATTTGGAAGAGCAATATATCTAATTAAAAGATTACATTTTCCCACCTACTTTGCAGTGAGGTTAGGCCAATGACACATAAGCAAAAGTGTTGTGTGGTGTTTCCGGAATGGCTCCTCATATAAAACCGACTTAACTAGCAAGCATGTTTATTTTCTCCATTTCCTCTCTCCTACTACGTGGAACACTGCTGTGAAAACAAGAACCTCACTGGACTATGAGGTAGCCTTTAACAGAGAAACTGGAGATGAGAAAAGCAGAACAGCATGATAAATAGGAGTCGGGATCCCAGACAACTTCCAGGAGCTACACTTGCTACCCCTTTTGGACCACTACTTCTAGAAATATTTTATGTGTGTGAACAAATACAATACAGCTTAAGTTACTGCTATTTAATGATTTCTGGGGTTTAGTTGTTTGTTTTGTTTTTGCAATTGCATGCAATTTCTAACTAAAACAAGGTGTCAAAAATGCTACCAAGATTTCAACTCAGAAAAGGATTAGTTGCAGTTAAGAAAAAGAAAGGGCATACAAAGGAGAGTCTTCAATATCCTCTCCAATATGGATTACATCAAATGAAAACACTCAACTTTCTTTTTTTAGCACTACAGATTATATCTTGAACTATACACAATTGTCTGGCTAATTCAATGTCACCTGTGTTAATTGGATGAGGACGGACTAGATCAGAGAACCATTTATGACTAGATAACTCAGTATTATAAAAAAGTATATTATCATGATTTCTATTAACACATACAATGAAAATAAATTGTTACCTCTCTGCATATCATACACACACACACACACACACACACGCATACACTTAGGTATATGAGCTATTATATACATAGAAATGTATATTAAATATACATTAAATAACAATAAATTTTTCATTTAGCAAATATTTATTAAATAGTTATTCTGTGTTAGTCACTGTTGCATGAACTGGGCAAACAATGGTAAATAAGTCCCTTCCCATGCTGAGTTTCTATTCCACTGAGCAAAAGTGATTTTAAACTCATATACAATATCATGTCAGGTGAGAAGGGTTGTGTGCTATAACAAATAATAAATGCCATGAAGAAAAATAAAGCAAGAAAAGGAGCTGGAATATAACAGCTATTTTAGCCAGGGTAGATAGGGAAGCCTATTCTGATGAACTAACATAGATAAAGATTCTTAAATGCAGTGACAGAATGAGCAATATGGTAATCTGGACAAAAGAAAATGGGAACAACAAAGTTAGTACAACTGTCCTGAGGAAGGACATAACTTGGTATTTGAGAAACAACATGAGGGTCAGCATGGCCAAAGGCATGCGAGAGAAATCAGAGGTGAGATCCGAAGAGCCACCAGGGGCTAGAACATGAAAGGTTTACAGCCCATGGCAAGTAGTGTCACTTTCACATTGTGTTTGATGGAACACCATGGGAGTTTTAAGCAGGGGAACAACACAATACACTTCATCTTTATAAGGAAAACTCTGGCTTCCATGTAGAAAATGGATTATACAGAAGATAAGAGTGGAACCAGGAAGACCAGAGAGAAACCATTAAAATAGTCTAGGTGAGAGATGATAATGATGGTAGTATCCGGAGTCTGACAATTAAGGTTGTGAACTTGTTGTAATGATGTTACTAATCTTTCTTGATATCACAGGGATTATTCATTATGAATTTGTACAAACTGGACAAACAGTTAACCAAGTTTACTATTTGGAAGTGCTGAAAATGATGCCTGAAAAAGTTAGACGGAAATGACTTGAACTTTTCACCAACAATTCATGGCTCTTGCATCATGACAATGCACCAGCTTACACGGCACTGTCTGTGAGGGAGTTTTTAGCCAGTAAACAAGTAACTGTATTGGAACACGCTCCCTACTCACCTGATCTGGCCCCCAATGACTTCTTTCTTTAGCCGAAAAAAAAGGAAATATTGAAAGAAAGACATTTTGATGACATTCAGGATATCAAGGGTAATGCAACGATAGCTCTAATGGCCATTCCAGAAAAAGAGTACCAAAATCGCTCTGATGGGTAAATTAGGCACTGTTGTGGGTGCATAGCTTCCCAAGGGGAGTACTTCAAAGGTGACTATAGTGATATTCAGCAATGAGGTATGTAGCACTTTTTCTAGGATGAGTTTGCAAACTTAATTGTCAGATTAAGTAGAATAAATGTTAGTAGAATAAATGGACAGATTTGGAATATGCTTATACATTTTCAAAGGTAGAGCTTACTTGCTGATGGACAGAATGAGTGGGAGAAGGAATGAGAAGAATCAAGGAGAAATTCCATTCTATTCTCTTTATTTTTATTTTTATTTTTTTTTATTTTTGCCTAAGCAATGAAGGAATCAACCAAACCATTGATTGAAATTGTGAATGAGATTTGGAGACTCAGAGAATAATAGATTTAGTCAGTGACGTGAGTAAAATGGTATAAGAATAAAATACTTTAGCTGGTTCTGTCAGTTTTGAGATTCCTATTAAATATCCAAGTGGGGATATTGAGTAGGCATTTGTGTACATGAATCTTAAACTCAGAGATGTCTGGGATTAGAAAAACAATTGGGAGGCATCAGACAGATGGAATGAGATCAGTCAGTGAGTAAGTGTAAGTAAGAGAAAAGACTAATGGAAGGGGTATTGTGAACCAGGACAGTACAGTATATATTTACATACTGGTAATGTCACTACTTCCTCCGAAAACTGCCCCAATGTTAAAAAAAAATAAAAAAAAATGACTCATTAGAAATTTGAGTATCATATACATATATATAAATGATAAGTATGACTTATGCTGATCCTAATGCAGATTAATACATTTCTTTAGGCCCACATTTATCTGAACCCCCTAGAAGCAATCTAGATTGTCTTCTAGATAAGCTCAGAAGACAATGTGATTTTTAAATATGAAGATAAAGTGCATGATGAATTATTCCGCAGAAACAGAGGAGTACATTTCAAGTGAAAAAAGAATTATATGCTATTAGATTTATTTAAAAGTGTTTATGATAATTGTTTATGTTAAGAGAAATCATGATGATATGCTCTTCTATGATACTCAATTGTCTAGTCAAGACATTCTTTGAGTGGTTATAAAAGGTATGCTGATCTAGTCCCTGTCTTCATCCAGTTAACACAGGTGACAGAATTTGCCACATAATTGTGTATAGTACAAGGTATAATCTGTAGTATAACAGAGTACTTTAAAGCATGGGTTTTAAAATCAGCCTTGCTCTGTCAATTATTAGAGATATATTGGAATATTAAAGACTCTATTCTCAACTTCTTCTTATGGAAAAATGGGCTTTAAAACACTTAGCCTTATTTATGGAGGGATTTTTTTTCTGAAAAGATATATGTAAAACACCTTAAAATCTATCTAGGCATGGAAGTAGTCAAAAAACTAAAATGTGTACTTTAGTTTCTTTTTAGGTAAATCATGGGTTTAGAGGAGCTTTGTAGTTTAGCAGGAGCGACATACTAAACAGATAACTTCTGGAAGTTTGAATAGGGGGATAACTTTTAATGTTGTCTTAAAACAAATTTTATGTCTTATGCTTTTAAAAATTAAATTTATTGGGATGACATTGGTTATTAATATTATATAGGTTACAAGTTTACAACTGTATAATACATCATCTGTATATTGCAATGTGTGTTCACCACCCAAAGTCAAATCTACTTCTGTCACCACCTATGTCCTATAATTTTTAATTAAAAAATACTGGGTTATCTGCCCCATATATTGAAGTCTAAAATAAAAACATAGATGTAAAATAATGCTTTGTTATTCAGAAAAAGACACACATAGCTTAAAATGTATTCTGTGATAATAAAAAAACATAAACCTCAATTTTATATATATATATATATATATATATATATATATATATATATTTCCCTCAAGGAGCTCTTGAGAAGAATGTAAACACCATATGTTACATAGTGTTAGGACAAAATTATAATTACTTATCCAAGTCAACAGGTAATTTAAATCTGAATAAATGTGAAGCATTTTAGAAGCAGCTGCTAACAGTTAAACTGTTTTTACCACATATAAATGTATTAAATTATATAGTTAATAACCTAATTATACAATATGAATACATTAAAAAACAGAATTTTGTGTATATTAATAAATTTCATTCTGTGTTTGTGACTAAAGCTTTAAAACTAAATTATAAGACAGCAAATAATGATATTAAATCATTTGGTTTATGGAAATTTGACTCACTTTGTTATATGTGTACTTTATACTCATTTCTTACAATTTTGAATATGTGCATCTTTTTATACACATATTTGAGTCTGCATCAATTTTTGTAGAACTTCACTGAAGTTTTCATCAAAGCTTTGCATGCACTAAATTAAGTAGAGTTAAAACCAGTTAGTTCCAGCATATATACCATAATCTAGAACTGATTATTCCTGAAGGTCTGAAGCTTTCCAAATAGACAATGCTTTATTAAGACATATTTCAAAGAAGAGATGATTTCAAATTCTTTAACTAGCTCTCTTGTTAAACAATTAATGAATACAGTATATGTGATAGAAAAGAATAAAGTTAAAACAAAATTCTTAATGCTGACTACTATTTGGTCCTGTCAAACAGAGCAGATATTGGTTCTTATCTTTGCCAATGTTTATATAAAATTGAATATGTATGGTTTGTTACATTTTATAATTATGTATAAAGTATTCAGCTTGGTTTTAACACAAAATTATTCTTCAAAATTCTGTAATAATAATCATAAAAATTCTCTACATACTTATCTAACTATATAAACATACATATTTGGTTTTTTTTAACAGAAAATAAAAAAGGGTACATTTTAAGATGAAAACATTATAAAATTGAAGCATATTGAAACTAGACGGCAGCTGGAAAAGGAAATTGGAAAGCAAAACCTGAGCCAATAGTGTGCTTTCCCATGCTCAAGCAACTCTACTTTTACTGTTGGACCATAGAAAAGCTATGTACCTAATATAAGCGTGGGAGTCAAGATGAAGCGGACAATAAGAGGACTGGTTTAAAGTATTCCATGCAGCCAGGCAACTTTCCCTTACATCACTAACAGAAGCTAGGAATTTACCCTGTTCAAAATGAAAATGAGATGAATTAAGGAAGGAAGGAAGAAAGGAAGGAAGGAAGGAAGGAAGGAAGGAAGGAAGGAAGGAAGGAAGGAAGGAAGGAAGGAAGGAAGGAAGGGAAAGGAAAAAGTGAGGAAGAAAGTATCTTACTGAAAACAGATAGATTAAATTAAAATAGACTTTTTTCTCCCCAAAGAACATGCAGATGGCAAACAGACATACAAAAAGATGTTCAACATCATTAATCATCAGGGAAATACAAATCAAAACAACAATGAGGTATCCCCTCACACCTGTTAGAATGGCTATTATCAAAAAGGTAGGGCCTAACAACTGTTGGCGGGGATGTTGATAAAAAGGAACCCTGGTGCATTGCTGGCGGGAATGTAAATTTGTGCCGCCACTATGGAAAACAGTACGGAAGTTCCCCCAAAAATTAAACAGTGAATTACCATATGAGCCAGTAATCCCACTTCTGGGCATTTATCTGAAAACAAACAAACAAACAAAACAATAACTCAAAAGAATACACACACACACACACACACACACACACACACACACACACATATATCCCTATCTTCATTGCAGTGCTATTTATAAGGTTGGACAATTAAGTTTGTGAAATCATCATAAAAAAAGTGCTACATGCTTCATTGCTGAATATCACTATAGTCACCTTCAAAATACTCCCCTTGGGAAGCTATGCATCAATGCCAGTACCTAGTCCACCCTTCAAAGCAACTTTGGAACTCTTTTTCTGAAATGGCTATCAGAACGGTCTTCGTATTACGCTTGATGTCCTGAATGTCATCAAAATTTCTTCCTTTCAATATTTCCTTTATCTTCATGTAAAGAAACACGTCATTGGGGCCAGATCAGGTGAGTAGGGAGGGTGCTTCAATGCAGTGATTTGTTGACTGGCTGAAAACTCCCTCACAGACAGTGCCGTGTGAGCTGGTACATTGTCATGATGCAAGAGACATGAATTGGTGAAAAGTTCAAGTCCTTTAACTTTTTCACACAGCCTTTTCAGCACTTCCAAAGAGTAAACTTCATTAACTATTTGTCCAGTTGGCACAAATTCATAATGAATAATCCCTCTGATATCAAAAAAGATTAGCAACATTGGTGCAACAAGTTTGCAAACTTAATTGTCACATCTTGATATATGTGATGTTACTAATTGTGATGGGGGAGTAATACCTCTCCCTTCCTCCACTATGTCCCTGGCAAAGGGGAATTAAGGCTGCAGATGAAATTAAGGTAGCTAATCACTTGCCTTTAAGGTAAGGAGATTTTCTGGGACTATTTGGTAGACCCTGTGAAAGCATATGGGTCTTTAAAAGTCACAGAGAGAAGCAAAAGTTTCAGAATCAGAGTGATGCAGCATGAAAAAGAGTTGACAGGCCGTTGCTGGTTTTAAAAATGGACTGAAGCCATGAGCCAAAGAATGAAGGTAACCTCTAGAAGCTCAAAAACGTAAATGGATCATCCCCTAGAGACTCCAGAAAGGACTCAGCTCTGCCAACACTTTGATTTTAGTCCAGGGATACCCAATTCAGACTTCTGACTTCCAGAACTGTATTAAATGTGAATTGTTTTAAGCCATTGAGTATGTGGTAAATCTTTTATAGTGGCAATATGAATCTCATATCTTAACTACAACTTTTTAAGATATAACAATTAGATAAATATAAATGCACAAATCTTTCAGTATATATTCATGATAGCCTAGATCACCTGTAGACTATTATTTTATTATGAATATAGGAAATTTTTATCCCATTTTGGGTATGTGTAGATGTGGGCAATCAATAATAGTGGATGAAATATGACAATTCTTCATATTTCTTATGCTTTGTATTTGATTAGTACCATCTGATATTCTACGAATTGACAAATTTCAAATTAAGTTTGGAATTCGTTCTGCGGAAATCGAGCTCAAGGAAAATTATAAATTTTTATTTATTTTGTATATTACTATTTGCTTAACTTGCTATTGTCTGAATATTTGTGACCCCACAAACTTCATATGTTGAAATCATAACATGCCAATGTGATTGAATTAGGAGATGGGACCTTTGGGTGGTCATTAGGTCATGAGCCCAGGGCCCTCATGAATGGGATTAGTGACCTCATAAAAGAGGCCCCAGAAAGCTCCCTTGCCACTTATAGCATATGAGATTATGATAAAAAGTCAAAAAGATGGCTTTCTAGGAAGGGGGCCTTCACTAGACACTGAATGTGCCAGTGCTTTGATCTTGGACTTTCCAGCCTCTGGAATGGTGAGAAATAAATTCCTATTGTATATAAGCTTCCTAGTTTATGGTATTTTGTTATAACAGTTCTAATAGACGAAGACACAGCTCTGGCTTGCTTCTAGGACCTCACTTCCTGTAGAAGATATTCTAGGTTCTTTATAAAGCAAATGAAATCCTGCACACCAAATGACTTCTTTCTTATCACGTGGGCCACAGATGACTGAATATGTACAATTTCTAGACCTTATTGGCCTAGCTTGAGACCTGGGCTCTTATTTCTCACTTGACTTGATCTCATGACACTTCCATTTCTTCAAACCCAGTTTTGCACTTTTGAAATACTTTGCACTTTTCCATGGAAAGTTCAAAATGGCAAGTTTCTGTAGTTTTCTATAGTCAGACTAAAATATTTGCACTCTAGTACCTTTACATAGGTTTTACACATTGTAGGACATCAATAATTGTCTGTTAATTGTTCAGAATGACTCACTACATTCAAGAAAGTCACAAAAATAGTGATAAATGACAGTAGTAGAACTAATATCACCAAGTGACTAAGTCCCAATGGAAAGAGCAAGAAGGAAGGAAACAGTGACCTTAACAAGGATAGACCAATATCTGCTTTATTCCAGAAAAAGTACCAGAAATTTGGTCATTAGTACCAGAAATTATGAACAAATTCTCTTTAACATGATATATCAACTGGCCTGGCTCCATTTTTCTACTGGTTCGGTTGCCAAAGGTTCTATTCCCTGGTAATAACTCTGAGGGGAGAAAAGTGAGCTTAATTCCTCTACCCTTAATTATTCTTGGAAAATTCTGCTCAACTTTTTAAAAATTTTGAGTCTCAAATACTGCAGCAAAAGTCTTTCTTGTTAAGCAGGGACTAAGCACTCTAAATGAAACTTTATTCTTAATGAGAAAAACATGCAATCAAATTCTAGTATAACAGGTTTAGCTAACATCTTTGGTGTGTGTCACATCTTCTGACATAAGGGTTTTCCATCAGATTTGCTAGAGTAAAAGAGATTATTTGAGAAAAAAAACATGTCCATGTACAGATATAGGCTGACTGCTGATAATACAATGCAAAAACTTAAAAGAAACAGAATTTCCTTAGTTGAAAATCTGATATTAACAGTTACTCAGAATATTCAAATTACATCTATCTTCACAATTAATGTTATTAGGCTATTGATTATAGTCTGGTATATCCATTTGGCAACTGTTTACCTTTAATTTTCTGTGCTATGGACCAGCCACTGTCGAAGAGGATAAAAGTTTCTGCAAAAACACATTGCACATTTCTTTTTCTCTTTGGAACAACTTTTAAAGTGATGCTCATAAATTTCCCTACACTATTAATAATATCTTTGGTATAGGCAAGAGTAAATAGAATTTTCTAATTTTTCATAATTATTAGTCAATTTTAATGTGTCATCAATATGCAATTTTACCCAGCAGAATTATTATAAATAATAGAATCTCTACCCAGTTATTTATGTGTATATGAAAAACTTCAGTGAAGAAATGCTAAATGTATGCATAAAAACTTCAGAACAGGATTATTTGCATATCTTACACATTTTATTGCATCTGTCAACGTGGCCATTTAATACTTCCATATTGTATAGTTAAAACAATGGATGCCCGATGTCTTAAAACATTTTAGGTCTAATAGTCTTTAACCTTATGTAGTTCCCAAGGAAAATACAACCATTTCTAAACTATTTGATCTATGGTAAAATAAATTGTACTTAGTATCATGCATATTTTACTTTACAATTGAAAGTGCATATTGATATGATTCAACTTCTAAAAGCAATTTGTTATTTAAGTAGACAATTCCAAGATAGAAGAGACAGAATTCTCTACCAAATACATTAAACTCATGCTAGCTCTACATTTGATAGCTTCTCATATTAATGGTCAATCTCAAATATGCATGTTGATAATGAATCATTGTCTTTTAATTTTACATTGATCACTAATTTCTTATTTCTTATTAATTTATAATAAATATGTCGCAGTATACTTCACACTTATAGGTAAACTCTGAAGTCATGCTTGAGGTTATATTAAAAAAAAAGAATGAGTGTATATGAAATGGTAATACTGAGATAATAAATAAACAGTGGGTGATATACATGAGATCACTGCTTAAATTATCATTGAAAATGATACTATTATCTTAAAATTAGTAATCCCAAGTCAAATTAAATGTTTGATATCTGTGTTAGATGTTCAAAGAGACCGTGTTACTATTGGTGTGCATAGCAATGGTTGCCACTTCTGCTATTATCTCAGATCAAGGTTTCCTACATATTGGGGACCAACACGTATTGAGGAACAGTGCACCAGCCAACTGTATACATGTTGACTTCAACTGTTTCCAAATCAAATTGTCCTGGCATCTTGCTGGCAGATAGAACTAATGTTTCAGTGATGCTAATCCACTTTGAACTGAGTTCCCAAACCAAGGTTGAAGTCATAGTGAAATCCATTTTCTTTCAAGAAACATATAAGTTAGTTTTAATTTCCCAAATTTTCAAGGATTTCATTGGCTTTAGGATTTTTCCAGCATTACTTCAATATCCTGTCTTTTATGTACAAATAAATCCAGAATTATCTTTTATACCTGAAATCCACCCCCCCCACGTTCTGTATTGTAAATTCAAGCTTTCTTACAAAATCTTCACTTTTGCCATTATTGAATACGTTCCAAATCTATGTATACTATAGTTTTTGAGGGCTCTGTTTAACTCAATGATATAGAAAATAGATTTCTGAATTCAATTTTCTGAGATCATTTTTAACAGATGCTCAGTAAATCTTGCCCACTGAATAAGTAAAAGGGATTTTGATTAGAGTAAGCAAACAGTATGTCTCAATGCTCTGAAAGCATGCTAAAATAAGCCCTTCTTACAAAAAAAAAATTGTTTTATATCAGTACCACTTGGAGAACTCACAAAAGTTAGGAGAAATCTAAGATATCAACCTTTGCAAAAATGAAGATACTGAGATTTAAATTTAAGGAGGAAAATGAGTGTGCAAGCTAGGGATAGAGTGGGAGGAGGTATGCCATCATTTTTAGAAGTATTCATGTTGACAAGTTCTATATCTTATATATGCCTTCCTGAAATCATTTGGGCAGCGTGTGAGAAGGATTTGGATAGCGATGAGAAGCTAGTAGGCAATATGAAAATATTTTCTTATTTTTTCATTAAAATCCTTTTCCCTGAGGCCTACAATGTCTGAAAAATATTGCATATCTTTTAACACAAATTAAACAAAATTTGTTTTGGCTTTAATTTATGTAAAATTATTTTATTTGTTTTACCAGGATATAAAATTATCATTTATCTTTTTACATGAGCATTCATCACACATCAGTAATGCTGTCTATAAAATTCAAATAGATACAATATTCATTCAGAATTTATCTTGACAGAACCAGAAAGAAAACCAATTAACATAAAATCACACTACAAACATAATATAGAATGTATTGTTTGGTAGTTGTTATTTCAATTTAAATTTTACTCTCAGAGTTTATGATCAAGAGTTTAGTAAAATATTTTTTAAAGACATAATTACTCGATACTCTCAATCACAAGATTTTAAGGACTGTAAGTTAATTAAAATACAATGACATTTAAGTGAAGTTCCCAAATTTAATGGAAATTAAAAGAGCATTAAAAAATACCCAAATGAGTACACTGATGAATATTTATACACATTTAATGGAATCTCTTGTTTTCGTCTACATTTCCTCAAATCCAAACTCCTCAAACTTGACTGAGAATTTAATAGCATTGAAAACTGTATTAATAAAAGAATATCACATATCAATATGGTATATTAAAGATAGCTGAAAATCTTTGTCATTTCCCATCAAGAAATGCAGTTTATTTTACCTTCCCTTGAGTCAATGTTGACCTCATGTATAGAAAAGAGGTAACATAGCAGTCTTGAGTCTGTCTTTTATGGGCTGAATTATGTCCTGCCAAAATTCATATGTTGAAGATCCAATGGCCAGTACCTCAGAATATAACCATATTTGGAGATAAGATATTCAAATAAGTGATTAAGTTAACACAAGGTTGTTAAGGTAGGCCCTAATTCAATATGACTAGTTTCTTCATAAGAATAGAAAGAAATCCCAGAGATGTGCACTAACAGAGAAAATGCCGTGTGAGAACATAGCAAGAAGAGGGCCATCCACAAGCCAAGCCAGCACCTTGATTTTGGACTTCTAGCCTTCAGAACTGTGAAAAAATGTATTTTTATTATTTAAGCCACCTAGTCTGTGATATTTTGTTATAGCACCCCTAGAAAATGAATATAGTATCCTTAGAAAGGTCCGCTGGCAGGGATGGCCATTGGCTGGACTCAGAGAACTTGACTGGTAAACAGGGTCCCACACTCATATCAAACTTTCCATAAATGATAAATAGCCAGTTGTGTCTAAACTATTTGTACAAACAGCATTGTGTATGGTGAACATCAGATTTCTTCCTAAGAGTTTGGAATTTCTGTGTGCTCTAGGCTCAGGGGTCCTATGTGAACAGCCCCCGATAAAATCTTTGGGTGCTGAATTTCCAATGGGCTTCACTGGGTAGAAACATCACATACTTTGCTGGGAGAAGACTGTGAGTGCGGAGTTCTTCGAGTCTCTCTAACAAATCTCTGAATGTAGGGGTAGTCTTGGGGACCATCAACACATTATGTAGTTGCTTAACCAACATAGAAGGATGTGGTGGGGAAGCTGCCTGTTTCTGTGTCTATTCCTTAATTGGCCTGGTGGCTTCCACTTCTTCTTCTCTTAGAATATTCACTGTGGGGGGAAGCCAGCTGTCATGCATCAAGTCTAACTACTCTAAAACCACCACAATATGAGAAAACTCAAGCTAGTCCATAAAAAGTCATCTTGGATGTCTATCCCAATTGATCTTTCAGATAACTACATTCTCATGCTACATCTTACTGTACCTACTTGTAAAACCTCAAATAAGAACTGTCCAGATATGCTCCATCAACCTACGGAATCATAAACAACAATAAGAAATTATTGTTTTAGGTTGCAAGTTTTGAACTGCTTTACTCTGCAGAAGTAGATAACTGAAACAATAATTTTATTTTTAAGTCATCAAAAAAATTGCTCAAAACATACATATGGTAGATAAAAGATCTCTCCTAAAATTTATTTCCATTAGGGAAACACATTGACATCACTCTGTATTTAAAATATTATCATATCATAAGTCAATCACTTAAATATATAATCACACTGTAATTTTACATTCAAAATTCATCAGCTATATCTTGGAGCTTTTTTCTTTTTCTTTTTCGTTTTTTGCCCACTTATTCCTTTCATTATGCACTTAGGAGCCATGTTTCTGTTTCATAATTATTGACCTATATGAATCCACATCAAAATATAAGTTAAATCTAGCTTTAGCTGTGTGATTTTCAGTTATCTGGGAGAAAAAAGTAGATTACCAGAAATCAGTATTCCTTGTATGATTGAATACTAGACCTAGTAAAACTGACATTATCTGCCATCTCACATTTAGTCTGTCTGACTCAGTACTACTAACAAAATCAAACCAAACCAACAAATATGTAAGACTTCATTAATCTCTACATCATATCTGTTTATTTGAAACATCAGAAAGACAGCAAAAGGTAAAAATAGAAAATAGGGAATGTTAAAATTAGAAATAATCTCTGAGATTATTTTTTTTTGATATTTGATGTATAAACCATTAACAGATCTTGCTAACTCACATTCAAAATGCATCCAAAATTCCACCAATGCTTACTCTCTCATCTTTTACCACTCTAGGTTAAGCTATATCTCTCACCTATAGGAACCTTGAATTCTTTCTTCTATCATATCCACTGTTTTCTATATCTACACAGAAGTCAGAGTAATAGTTTTAAAAGGAAGTCAGATTATGTCATTCTTTTCCCAAAACACTTGAATGGTTTCCTACCTCATGTAAAGTAAGATCCAAAGTCTTCACTATAGCCTACCAGACCTGTCATGATCTGGTTTCTCTCTGATCCAATCTCTTATTATTTGCCCCCTCATTTACTCTGCTCCAGCACAATGGAACTCTCGAGGATTATAAAAAGCCCAAGTGTTCTCCCGCCTCATAGATTTTGTACTTGTTGTTCTCAGGCCTCTTACCAAACATAGATAGGTGACTTTTTCCCTTTCTTCATTATGGTCTCTTCTAAAATATCCCTAATCAGAGTGCCCTTTATTGACCATCATTTTTGAAACAGCAACACACTTTAGAGTCACT
Source organism: Rhinolophus hipposideros (assembly GCF_964194185.1). Taxonomy (NCBI): domain Eukaryota; kingdom Metazoa; phylum Chordata; class Mammalia; order Chiroptera; family Rhinolophidae; genus Rhinolophus; species Rhinolophus hipposideros. The sequence goes on along the minus strand of NC_138047.1, from coordinate 67,014,773 downwards.
TTCTATCCTCAAAATCCTGCTTTATTTTTCATCATAACATGTATTATTCCTACTTGACATGTTATATATTCATTTGTTTACTACCGTGTTTCCCCCAAAATAAGACCTAGCTGGACAATCAGTTTTAATGCGTCTTTTGGAGCAAAAATTAATATAAGCTCGGTCTAATTTTACTATTATATTATATTATATTATATTATATTATATTATATTATATTATACCAGCTATAACCTAATATAATATAATATAATATAATATAATATAATATAATATAATATAATATAATATAGTACCGGGTCTTATATTAATTTTTGCTCCAAAAGACGCATTAGAACTGATTGTCTGGCTAGGTCTTATTTTCGAAGAAACACTGTATCTATCTCTTGTCATTAGAGTCCAAATAACATGAAAGCAGGAATTTAGTCTGTGTTGCTTACATTAAAACACCAGTGACTAAAATATTATTAGGTTGGTGCAAAAGTAATTGCGATTTTTGCAATCATTTTTAACCTTTTTTTTTTCTATTCAAAAAAAATGTTTTATTTTTCAACTACAGTTGACATATGTTAGTTTCAGGTATACCACACAGTGATTAGACATTTATATAACTTAAGAAGTGATCACCCCGAAAATCTAGTACCCACCTGACACCATACATACTTATTACAATATTATTGACTATTTTCCTTAAGCTGTACTTTATATCCTATGACTATTTTGTAACTACCAATTTGTACTTTTTATAAATATTTTTTATTAAAAAATATAGCTAATTAATAAGTATGAATTGGTACTTAAAAAATATACAGATTGTCATGAGGTTGTAAAGTAAAGTATTTTTAACCTTTTAAAACACAATTACGTTTGTACCAACCTAATATCAAATGCATGGTAGGTTGCTCAGTAAATTGAGTCATTAACAGATAGCCTGGTCAAAAAATGGTCAGAAATACAAACTTTACTGTTTGGGGCTTTTTCTGGGGCATAGCAAAAGTGAGTTTTAATAATAAGAGCCACCATTTAATTTATTGAACAGAAAACAACAATAAATGTTTACACAAAAAATATATAAATCTATGCAGAATATGCAACAGATGATATTGTGGAGGTCATGCCATTATCTGACTCCTCTCTCCTGGAGTCTCCAAATGTGTTCTTTTCCATTATGATGTTTTCAGTCAAAATAAATTGACACTACTTAGTATACTGGTGTTTTTTTTGTGTGTGTGTTTTTTTTTTTACATATATACAGTAAAATATCAACAGTGCTTTGTTCATAATGTAGTTTTTCCCCTGTGTCGAATGTGATTGAACAATATTCCTTTATCGGACTCTGCATTAGAAGTTCATCTGGTTAACTCATTGGGGAGGTTTGGGAAATTAAAGAAAAATATACTATGGTGTATTACTGATAAAAAAGATACTATAAGTCCTTATTGTTTCAGAAATGATTATGTATACATTTTATTCAAGTTACATTTTACTATATTTACCAGTTTTCTGTAAGACAAATTTATTATATTTGGTTCTCCCTCATAATTAATGAAAATTAATGAATGTTTTCATTAATTATTTTTATAAGAAGAATCTGATATATGAGGGTATAAAATAAATAGCATGACTTCTAGGAATGAATATTAAACACTAAACACTATTTTTCATTAAAATAAAAGATTTATGTTTAAAGTATATTTCTACTCTCACATTTGGAAATAAAGTATGAGGGTTTGAGTTAAAATATTTCTGCTTCATGTTATTTATAACACATAGAACTTTCTTGCTTTAACTTAGATATAATATCCCTTCCATAAAAACAGTTAACACATCTACTGCATACTATATGTCTTTCTAAGCAGTTTCTATTTCTTAACGTGTTTAACCTTATAATATGCCAGTGAAGAAGTGATTGCTGTTGCTCCCATTTTATAGATGGCAGAATTGGGACACAAAGGCTCAAGGTCACCCAGATAGAAAATGGCAGAACTAAGATTTGTTCCCAGGTAGTCTCCTAATGAGGCTACATCTCTCCTTTCTACTTAAAAATAAATATTGTTTTTAAAGTAGAAATAAATGGCTATGACAAAAACTACAGAAAAACATGTTTTTTTAATGTATAATCTATTCAAATAATTGACGGTTGATGTATATATATATATTTTTTCTATATACTAATTATTGTATATAATTAAGGACAAACTTTGTGTCTTACTAAGTCCTGAATATTGGCTCTATGGTTAAGTGGAGTTAGCATCATTTCTCCCCCTAACATCCGAGCATTGCATGACAGGATAGATGTTTTGAGACCTTAATTTATTTCTCTATTTCCACCTCTTTGTCCCTTGCTTAAACAAGGTGATTCTGTTAATGCAGAAGAATTTTCAGAAACTTCAGATAATTCCTTTCCTCAATCCTGTTTCTAAAAAGTTTCCACATCCAAAGGACACAGGGATAATATCTGAGAAAAATTGGAAGAGACAGAGTTTCTCTAGTCTAGACTAAATGATGATTTCTGGGGATGAGGAAAAGGAATCAGAGAACTTTGGATTTTATAAGGAGGGGAGACTCAGGAAAGAGCCCAGCACCACATTGTGGCAGCTCTGTGGAGAGGGTGGCTCCACTGTGTTTTCTAGGCACTGGATACCCAACCTCATTAGACACTTAAGGAATCCAAATATTACAGAGAAGCAGCAGTCAATGGGCCAAGAAAAGCAATGTGTTATTTTTGTTAATTTTTAGACTTTGAAGATTGGTGAATAGAGGATATACTTCAGTGCCTTTGTGTACTTTTGAAGCAGAGTCTGAAGAAAAATAGAGTTAAATTTGTTTCTATTGTGTTGAATTTATCACAGGATAAAGATAAAAGGGTAAAGGAGGAAAGTACATTTTCTAACATCTAATCAAAGAATGATGCTTTTGGGAAGAAAAGAGACTGAATCTAGCAACCGTGCTTCACTGAAGTATAAATGCATTTAAAAATATGTGATGAATGTGGTTGGTAAATAGATCATGGCCTATAATAATTTGTATTATTATGGAAGAGTCAGGGACAATGAAACAGCTTTAGCTTCAAGAATTTTAGTTCTAGGAATGGATTAATGCTGTTAATATACAAATAAGTTACAAGGGTCATCCTACTAAAGAACAGTAATATTTGGTGGCCCCAACGCATCTTTGCTGTGGAACATTGGACTGAGTCTAACATAGGGAGGGAGGAGGCAGATTAGATTGGAAGTGATTAGACTACTGAGAGATATCAAGAAGAATGGCAGAGAAAAAATGTAGAATAGGGTAAAATAGGAATATCAAAATTAACAGTGTCAACTTAGTTCAGTGTTATTCTGCAGAAATACATTAAAAATGTAATTAACAGTTAAGCAGTGTACTCTTCTTTTTTCAAATCAAAGTCTTGAACTTTCATTGAATGATCTTGAACTTTCATGATTCTACTATGGTTATCTGATAAAATATTCCCAGCCATACAAAAGGAGTTATCCCTTGGCCTTCCATCATGATTCAGCGGCATATAAACAGTGTATATAGTTTATGGAATGCTGAATACTTTATTAAAAAATAGGAGTTATACATTTGCCTTTTGTTTCCAAATGTATGTCTATAACAACAGCTTGCACAATTACATGAATTTGGAATCCTAGAAACTTCTCTCAACACCAAGAGTCTGACTGGGAAATCTGTGAGTTTATTACTTGCAGTATATATAGAAGATTATGCATTATACATCTTCTCCTATGAAGAGATATACTCAAATGCATTCATGGCCAGACATAAATACACTAGGAAATGGTGATGACTGAGGTGAAATGGCATTCATGTGCCCTGTCCAGATGGAAAAAATCTACTTGTCTATGGTCGATCGGTTCTAAATGAATGAAAGGCACAGAGTTCCCTGCAGTTGTTTAAAGGAAGACCGGATAGATTTTTGTGGGAAATATCATTTCTGAAAGACTAACAAATTACTGAGCCAAACAAATTACTACAGCGATGGGTTTCAAACGCCAAGTGCAAGTTTAAGAAGGTTAGTAGGAAGTGAACTGCTCTGTGGAGAAAATAGAGAAGTGAGTAAGTATATGGGGTTTGGACTATCTTTCAGTGAAGATCTGTTTTTGTTTAAAAATTAAATTGAAGAATGGAATCCAATACTAATAGTGTTAAAAAATACTTCCTTATTGTGCAAAAAGAAGCTTCTAATCCCAAACAAGATTTAACTGTCATCTTTAAGTCATGTATCTCCAAAGTTTAACCTACTTTTCTTGACTTCTTGGGAGATAGTCTCTAGGATGCTACCCAGTTTTCTTCCACATTTAATTTAACAGATCCTACTATGGTACTATTGGCTTACTGACAGCCAATTTCTCATCTAATGTTCAAGTCAAGAATAAAGATAGAGATATTAGTGGGAAAGGAATGATTAGGATATGGACACACACACACACACACGCACACACACACACATATCTGAATGTCATTCTAAAGATGATAATTAAAGGAAAGCATTCACCTTGATACACATTTGAGCCAAAACAGGATATTTTCCTCCAACTATTGCTTGAGTACTTCCAAAACAGACAAAACAAAAAACAAAAAACAAAAAACAAACAAAAAAAGAAAAGTAAAGAAAAGAAAAAAAGATGGAATACATTTATTTTTTTAGTAACTTAATTACTTCCCAGGAATAAAAGGTAAACTCAACTCCCTCAATCAGCTATCAAAGCTTATCTTTAGAAAGCCTGGTCTTTTAATATTATTGCGGATGATTACGGAGCTGGGTGCTGGACACTGTCCTACTACAATTTATAATACAGAAATAAAAAAAAAAGCAAATGCAAGAGTTTTATTTCATAATTTCAAACATTGAACACCTTTAAATACTAGTGGGATGCTTTTATATCTGATAAAAAGATTTGAAAAAATACAAATAACATTACTTTCACAAAAGAAGTAAATTAAGAGGTCTTATAACTGTATTGGCTATCAAAATCCAATATTATATATTATAAGCACTTGGAAGTTTTAAATACTAATGAAACCAATTACACACATTAGCATGGAACAATATTGATTTCTGAGAACCAATCATAGAAACTAACTAAAATAACTTTACTTATATTAGCTTTATGGCAGCAGATTTTGGAATATATCTGACCTTTTCTTTTATCTCTGTTAAAAAATACATTAATTTTCAAGGAGTGTGGGAATTGTCACTGTATTAAAACGATAAAATGGTTTCTGATGACACTATGGAAATCCAATTTGTATCTTGTTAAAGATATGCTTCTAGTGTAAATTTTGTCCTATACACCAAGAAGAAAATATCAAGTAACACTAAGCTTTGAAACATTTGTATTATTTTCTCCTTTTGTTGTAGAATAATAAAGAAATATTTTCCAATAAATAATGTAATCAGAATACTATTCAGTATTTAACAATTCTCATATAAAATGAGCTTTTAACAATTATTATTGTCTATCACTAAGGAACAAAGCATGCATAATTAGGAAAACTAAGATCCATAATGGAATTCATAAACTTCTATTATTTTCATTTTAACAATACAGCGAATATTCAGTATATGGAAATGCACGCGAGTACTAGGTGTATGCAGTATGAAGTTGAATAAGACATAGTGTTCATACGAAAAAGAAAAAAAAAACAACTATAAGAATAACAATTTTAGGAGCCGGCCTGGTCACTCAGGTGGTTGGAACTCTGTGCTCCTAACACTGAAGTCTGCCGGTTCGATTCCCACATGGGCCAGTGGGCTCTCAACCACAAGGTTGCTGGTTCAACTACTCGAGTCCCACAAGGGATGGTGGGCAGTGCCCCCTGCAACTAAGATTGGACACGGCACCTTGAGCTGAGCTGCCACTGAGCTCCTGCATGGCTCAGTTGGTTGGAGCGTATTTTTTTCAACCACAAGGTTGCCAGTTCGACTCCCACAAGGGATGGTTGGCTGAGCCCCCTGCAACTAGCAACGGAAACTGGACCTGGAGCTGAGCTGCACCCTCCACAACTAAGACTGAGGGACAACAACTTGACTTGGAAAAAGGTCCTGGAATTACACACTGTTTCCCAATAAAGTCCTGTTTTCCTTCCCCAATAAAATCTTAAAAGAAAAAGTAACAATTTTATGATAAATACAAAAATCATGAAAGTAATTATAAATCCTCAAATGTACATCTACAGGTCTTCAAACCAAACTAAACTGTAACTACTGCATGTAAGTACATCATCCCACCTTTCCAAGTTTTTCTGTTTTTTCCCCATGATCTTAGGGAATGTCTTTATTTATAGTAATCCTAATTAAATCTAAATATCCTTGACACAAATATAAAGTAGCAGATCTACAATCTTAGGCTTAAAGAGAAACATATAATCTTAAATAGCAAAACAAAAAGATAACTTCATGTCCGTAATGTATATAGCCTCCCAAACTGTAGAATTTTACTAATCACACTAGTTAAATACTTATTTGCCTATTTACTTACATGTTTTTAAATTATAATGTGTTTTGAGGAATAATTCTATATTTCAATTCTTAATGTTGACTATTATTTTGTAAAGATTAGCTAATTAATTATTTATGACCTAGTGCCATTAATGAAAATTTAACCAGCTAATGAAAATTTAATCACTCCATGAGGGCTGAACATTCATTCTAAATTTATCGCTTAAATTAATAAAAACAAAAGGTTTAAAACCTCTAATTCATATGACATCAAACTACGATATTAAAATCACTGTCTCTTACATGCAAGACAAACAATGTATTCCATAAAGTATTAATTTCTATTCAAAACCTTTACCTTTATCTAGCAACTAGAATGACCGCAAAACAAAATGAAACAATAAAAAATTAGCATTTGAAATAAGATCCTTATAGATTAAAGTAGTTCACATTATCATTTATGCGTGAAGCATCTATTTTACCACAGTAAAATAAATATTTATTAACTACCCTAAAATAGTATAAACTATTTTTTTTTTTTTTTTTTTTTTTTTTTTTTACCTTGAAAGGCAATGGCTCTTCAGTAAGAGGACTAACAGGAAGTGAAGTGGTGCTGCTTGCTGGACTCATATCTGCACTCTGCCAGAAAAAAGAAATTGAATTAATGAGACACTTTTTGTAGTCATTTTTATTATTCTTAATTTAGAATTTAATCTTGTTAAAATAAAAAATAAATAAATGAATATGGGTGGGGAAAATTTCAAATTATTGTTACATAATAAATCCTTCTTTATTTAGAAATAAACAGTTATCTGAGAAATTAGTAAAAGTGTCACAATGTACGTTACAAATGCAGTTTATTAAATGCAGTGATCATCTCTTCTATTAGGGTGGTATTTAGTATTATGTTTGCTTAATTTATATTTTTACCTTTTCTTGGAAAATTATACTGCAGTTGTAATTAGTCACTGTTTCTATTTGCATGTCTTGTAGGCTGATATTCAAATAAGTATTATTAATATTTTTGCAACGTTAAATCATCGTACCCAGTTTTTATTCATTATGAAAAGGACATTTGTCATTAATATGCAATGGCACAATGAGAAATATTAATTTTTAAAAATTCCCATATCCAAAGCCCCTGACATTTTACAACCTTTCTTATTATATTCTGCTAAACAAGAAAATTTAGGACAAGAGATATATACAAATATAAGAGACTTATTGGAATGCTGCTAATACTGGTTTTCTAGTCTTTAAAAAATAAAACCAGTTAAAACTTCTTAAATAAGATACTAGCTTAAAAAAATATGGGTTAGAAGCTCATCATTATTTTTTCTAAAAGCAAGAAAAGAATATTGACAATAGGTAGCAACGGAAGTTATTTTACTATGTTTTTAACTTGTTCTCTCAGAGGAATCTTCCATTCAAGAAGATAAGCAAATAAAACATGGAAAAGAATGCACACCTACATTTTTCAGCTTTTTTCCCCAAATGTACATGCACACAAATACAAAAAAAAAGTACAGTTAATATTGAAGCAAAATAATTGAATTAATCTTGATTGACATAAGGGAACAAGTCAACAAATTTGATTGACTTAAATTCGAACAAAAAAGCAAATACAAAGAATAGCTGCTGAAACTGCTATAAATTCTTAGACTCTCTGTTCAAAATTACTTTCAATTTAGCATACAAATTGCACACATTTAAAGTATCCATTAAAGTTGGCCCATTTTTCATTGTCTAGTTCAGAAACAATGGATAAAAACTATAAACATAAGTATCAAGATAATCATAATATAATTTTTATATAACATCTATCCACTTTAGAAATTTATACAAGCCTGCAAATTGAGTTAGAATGTCTAAATAGAGAAATTAGGTAAAAAATAAACAATAATATATTAAAGGAAGCAGAAAAATACATGCACGACATAACTGAGGTGAGTTAGTTCCTAACTTTAATTTCTAAATTTATTAAGAGTCCCTTGGACATTTATTTGATCAAAATTAGAAAATATTATAAATTGTCAACTTTCGCTATGCGATTATATGATTTAATGGAGAAACAAAGGTTTTCTTGAGAATGAATTTATTGCAGGATTCTAACATTAGAAATGAGTGTTTTGTTTTTTTTTTTTTTAGGAAGAGGAAAACAAGACTTGTGAGCTGTTTCTCTCATCATTAGAGTTCTCATGAGAAATTAAGCAAGTGATACAGTGCAGTTCATACAAGAATGTAGTTGAATTATCTGATGTATCCTGAAATATCGGTATTCTTTCTGCATAGCGCATTAAAGTATTTGCCCTTCAAAATCATATATTCAGGAGAGAAAGATGACATTCAATTGTGAAAATTGAAAAGCCTGGATTATATTCTTGCAGATGAAGGTATTTCAACTTCCATAAGAAGAAGAGCTCAAAATCAACGTTCATGGGTAACTTATTTTAGGGTTGAGATCTCCTACAACTTTCTAGAAATAAATGTGCTATCGTAAGACTGTAGAAAGAAGACTAAAATTTGGCTCATGTAACCTTGATTCTTTTTTTTTTAATTTATTGGGGTGACAATTGTTAATGAAATTACATAATTTCAGGTGTACAATTCTGTATTACATCATCTATAAATCCTATTGTGTGTTCACCACCCAGAGTCAGTTCTCCTTCCATCACCATATATTTGATCCCCCTTACCGTCATCTCCCTCCCCCCACCCTCCTTACCCTCTGGTAACCACTAAACTATTGTCTGTGTCTATGAGTTTTTGTTTCTCATTTGTTTGTCTTGTTCTTTTGTTGTTTTGGGTTTATATGAAACTTAAAAGTTTCTGCATAGCAAATCGACAAAATAAAGAGGCAACTGAATGGGAGAAGATTTTTGCAAACAGTTCCTCCGATAAGGGTCTAATATTCAAAATATACAAGGAACTCATGAAACTCAACAAAAAAACAAACAAACCAATTGAAAAATGGGCAGAGGACCTGAAGAGACATTTCTCCAAAGAGGACTTACAAATGGCAAATAGACATAAGAAAAAATGCTCAACATCACTAATCATCAGAGAAATGCAGATAAAAACCACAATAAGATATCACCTCACCCCAGTTAGAATGGCTGTCATCAACAAGACAAATAGTAACAAGTGTTGGAGAGGCTGTGGACAAAAAGGAACCCTCATTCACTGTTGGTGGGAATGCAGACTGGTACAGCAGCTATGGAAGGCAGTGTGGAGGTTCCTCAAAAAATTACAAATAAAATTACCATATGGCCCAGCAATTCCTCTCCTGGGTATCTACCCAAAGAATTTGAAATCATTTATACATAAAGACAGGTGTGCTCCAATGTTCACTGCAGCTTTGTTTACGGTGGCCAAGACATGGAAACAACCAAAATGCTGTTCGATAGATGAATGGATAAAGAACTTGTGGTATATATACACAATGGAATACTATTCGGCGTTAAGGAAAGATGATATAGGAACATTTGTGACAACAGGGATGGATCTTGAGAGTATAATGCTAAGCGAAATAAGTCAGACAGAAAAAGCAGAGAACCCTATGATTTCAGTGATATGTGGTATATAAACCTTGATTCTTTTAATGTGATTCTTAGAGAAACTTTGTTCTAGCTTTCACTTTCAAATCCACCTTATAGTGTGCCACTTTAATTCTAACGCTCTTAGGAAATCTTGAGAAAAATGTTTTAAAAACAAGTCAATCTTATATGACAATAATTGATAAATTGCACTTAATTACCAAGTTGAGAAATAAATATATATATATATATCAAGAAATAGAATAAAAATCTTCAGTTTTAGTTTAATGTCTTCCCATTTGCATTTCAGTGACCTGTAATTTAGCTGTCATTCCAATTTGTTTATTCTTTTAGATAAAATACTACACTTAAAACCTTCAGATATGTCTTATCCATACATCAAACCTAAATTCATTTACCTTTCAGTCAATGATAGCAATACCAATGCAATTACATATCCAAATACAAATTAACGAAGTATTTCATAACTTGCATTTGATGTTTTTAAAAGCTAACAGTATGTATTCTTCCATAGTTTCTTTATAAAATATTTTGTTAGATTTATGGATTCATCTGCTTTTGAAATGCTTCAGAGACTGTGGAAATGGTTGATTAGTAATGATATGAAAGTCAATCCCATGGAATATAGAAGACTTATTCTGTAAAAGAAGCAAATTGTAATCATAATCAAAAATAAAAAGTTTATTTAAAATATTCTACATTAGTGCTATAACTAGGCCTGGATTATAACACATGACTGTGATTTGACTGATAGCTTCTAAGCTTCCATCAGGGTTTTTATATCTCTCATAAAATTAAATTTTGACAGACCATTGGGATGCTGAATCTCTCTACCAAAGAATGTTTAATCCTCTATGAAGATATCACTGAAAAACTGATATTAAATTGTTTTGCATGTTTTTATGTTCCAAATGGGAATGTTGAAGAAAAGTTTTAGCCATATGAAATGTTGTATTTGTTTGGGTACTCTTAACGTGTTTGGAGAGTGAGTTTTCATTATTAATGTTTACTGAATGCCATACTTCTATAGTACAGATCCATTAATTATACCTCTCCTGAAAGCATAATTAATGGATCTGTCCTATGGGATTAAAGTTTATTTATAAGGATTTCTTGAAGTGAAACATGATCAATTGAGCTCAAATCTGTTGAGTACATAAACAGATTTGAGTGTAAGCAAAATATTTTAATTTTTTAAGCCATTAGGGTATATCTTATAAAGTATGAATAATTCTCTAGGTCTAATAAAACAAAATGGTCACCTAAATGTGTTAACACTAATGTATCTTATAGTTCTAAAATTATATAAAATATATGAACCACATGTTATATTATGTGCTGTTTTAATAATCAGTGGTGTTACTATTGATAAAGTACACAGGATAATTTAGATTTCTGTAGTACAAATGGGCTACTGTTCTTGAAAATGTTGTTAGATGTGCCAGTTTTCTGTGAAAATTCAGTCATTAATTCACTCATCCATTCAATAATCATTGAGTGCACATTAGGCTTCCCTGCCCTTAGATTTTAAGTTTGCCATGATTCATCCCACTTATAAGACATGGTTGTCTGAAGGACTTAGTAAGAAAAGGGAACACAGAGCATCTAATTGTGGCACAGAAAGAAATTCTTCATATGTTAGTGGGTGGACTCTTTAATGCCAATGGTGTCCTTCATCAGGTATCTTACAAATGACAATAAACCAAAAGTCTTGGTCTCCTCCAATCCAGGGTGTTGATTATTAAATTTCTGGGATGAAGCAGGTTAGCCATGGGGAAACCAATTCCACTCACTTCATTCCTTATGTGGTATATACCCATGCATCCTTATTTATTGCCTTGGCTGTAAAGCAAAATGAGAGTGACAGTAAGTTGAGTTCAATATCTAAATCAGGACCAGCTCTTTGTATATTAGCCAAGCTCAATAACCTTACCAATTTATGTCACATTTTTTATTGGTCCTGTTTATTCCAAATGAAAATGCAAGTTTACTTTTTTTTCTTTATATGTTCTTGTATTTGATACCTGCTGCTTTGCTTTCTTAGCATCTATGTAAAAATTTGTATTTTCCTTTGCAGAGTGATTTCTCCTAAACTCTCAACCCATTTGTTTTGAGTAGTGTTGATCCAATATCCTTGCAATAGGTATGAGCATACAGCAAAGGCCTGGCCAACCTTTCCTATTGGGCACAAAAAGGCACAGGAGCCAAATCATTTAAATGAAACTCAAATATGGGAACTGTGTTGGGATTTGGAGAAAGAGGTGCTCTCAGTCAATTAAAGCTGCTAAGGTCAAAGACTGTGTTTTTATCTGATTTGCCAGTGGTCAGTCACTAAGTAGATGGAACATGCGTAGGAAAAAATCCAACACAGAGCCAATCAGGAAAAAGACAGAAGGAAACTGAGTCCTAAGGATATCTTTGACATACTGATAGTCCAGCTCTACATGATCAACTAGTTTTCACAAAACAGTGTGTTCACAAAAAATTCACAAAAATTCACAAAAAAAATTAAGCATCCTTTCTAATATAGGAATAAGTCCTAGTATGGTTGGGAAGTTGTAAATTATAGAACATAAAATTTGTAATTGGCTGATACAAGTATAGTAGAGAGCCAGGATAGAATACCATGCTAAGCTGTGAAGTTAGCAATATTTATGGAATAGCAAAATAATTTACTAAATCGTTTTCAAAATTTTGGGGGACTCAAATTATTGAGTTTGATGCTTTGGTCTAAAATGCCTGAATGTAAGAATGAATTTACTTTTTTAAAAATTTAGTATATATGTTTAATTTACTTGGAATAGATAACACATTCACATAGTCCCACATTCAAAAGATGCAACATTTTTTCCCCCAAAAATATTTATTTTCCACTCCTAGTCCCCAGATATCCAGAGGCCACTAATTTTACCAATATATTGTATAACCTTCAACAGATGTTATATGTATATAATAGAAACATGTATATATATCAGGGGTGCAAAAAACATGTATACGATAACTTGTATTCATCTTTTGTTATCAGTATATATTAAATATTACAATTTTAATACAGTTTTTTTTCCTTTCTTTAAATATGTATACATTTTTTGGCACCCTCTGTGTGTGTGTGTGTGTGTGTGTGTGTGTGTGTGTGTGTGTGTGTGTGTGTCTGTGAGTGTGTCCACTGATTTTTTCTTTTATACATATAGGATAACATATTATACATACTGTTTTTCAACTTGTCTTTTTCAAATTACCATGTATACATATATAATGAGTTCCCTTATTCATACATATTGTTTTATAGTATTTCATTTTCTGTCTATATCATAATACAGTTAACTAGTATTTCATCCCCACTCTTTTGCTATTACAAACAGAACTAAAATAAAATCTTATATTAAATGCATATTTATCTATAATTGTTTTGCATGTAGAATTACTGTGCTAAAAGATGCATTCAACTGTAATTTTGAATGCTTTTCCCAAATTGTCCTGCATGGAGATTCTATCAGCTTATACAACCTCCTGAGGTTTAAGAGTGAATATTTTCCCATGGTCTCATCATGCATTCTCTACTTCAAAGGCCTTTAATAGAGACCCATGAGATACACAAAAGCTCTGGATGTAGGTCGCCTCCTTAAAATCACATCTTTTAAAAATCTCTTTTTGCATGATATCAATAATATAAGATAGCTGAGAGAAATAATATCCCAACAAATGCCTGGCTCAGTGTTCAGTTAGTTTTGCTCTTAGCTCTGTTCCAATCTTGTGATCAATTCCAATTACTAATCTCATTATTTTTTTGTCACTAAATTAAAGCTCAATCAAAGCTGTCAAAAAACTCCACAATAACCTGAATTACTGGGCTATAGCAAACTTGCTCATTCCTTCAGCATGAATATCACAGGAGAATTCAGAAATTGATTCTTAGTTTGGAAGTTTCACAAATTAAATTATATCAGTTCACGTAGGGGTGTGTAAGTTTTGCAGAAATAATTCAGAATAAATAAATGAATAAGAGACTGTACTTTATCAGATATGGGCCAACATAGTAACTAATAATGAAAACAAAACTTGGCATAAGAACTCAGGGTGGCAACCTACTTGAATTCTTCCCCTTTGGTAAAGAGAACCCTCAAAAACCGCATAACAGTGCAGAAGATTATTTATTTAGTATAAAGTTTGAACAAAGTAACAATACTCTCAAAAGATGCTTTTATTAAGCAATGGTAAATGTTTAGAGAAACACAAATCATTTAGAATGCAAGCACTTTTTTCTTTAAACAGTACTAGAGTTTCACCACAGTGACAAAACTCACATTATCTCATTTATTAAAAAAATAAAAATAAAAACAACTACCAAAAGCACAATTACTTTATGCCATACACACTGCAACATAATTGAGGCGAGAACTAGCTAATCTTACTTCCAATAAATTTTTAAACCAGCTATTTTGTTCATGGTGTTACTGCTTACTTCAACAATGAGTAAGCTTATTAATTTTATTTTGCTTTTGGTTCGCTTCAATTTTAGGAAATTGCAGTTTCTTCTCATATATCCAACTTCTGGGAGTACATGATATTTGAACCTTAAAGTCCCTACATCATTCCCCAAGGTACACTGATACTATGAGACTGAGTTCCTATCTTAATCCTCTGTTTCTCCCAGGAGAGAAACCCTGTCCCTGATCCTTCATCTCTAAGGCTGCTGCCAAAGCAATTGCTGCTGGATCTCCTTCTGCCTCAGTCTATGACTTGAATCTCCATTACTATTTTGTCTGTTTATGTATTTATTTCTTTGAACATCCTTGGTATGTTCTGCTGTTATCAACAAGTTCAAATCATGGTCTAATTTCATTAATATTTAACAAAGAGTACTGAGAACCTACCACAGAACAGGTTCTGTGGTGCATGTTTAATAAAAACAGTTCCAGCACCCAATTACCTTAAGATCATAGGGGAGACAAGCTAGTGTGAAAAGTCCTAAATAGAAAAAGGAATAGGTTGATGACAGACACATGATATAGATAGATAGATAGATAGATAGATAGATAGATAGATAGATAGATAGATAGATAGACAGACAGATAGATAGATAGACAAAAAATCCAAATAGCCAAAGATGACCACTGGTAAAATATCTATATGTACTTTTTCTAGTCTTCTGTGCAATGTAATTGATTGGAATTAATATAATTATATATTGTAAATTTTTTCCCAAACTATATTCTCAGGACTTTTATCACATAAAATATTTTCCTTCAGTGTAATTTATGATGAATGCATATAATTCCATCATATAAGTATAGCTTTATTCATCTTGGCAGGCCCCTAATTTTAAACCTTTCTATATTTCCAATTTATTTTTATAATTAATGCTGTGATGATATTTTAAAAACATATCAGTGATTGTTTATTTTAACACATTTATTGAACTATAAAATCTCAGTTACTGGATATGCATATAATTGGCTAATTTCACATGTATTAATAATAAGCTTTCCTTCAAGGCTAATGTACTGATTTTTACTCCTACTTGGAAAATTTGAGAAGTCTAAATTTATTGCAACTTCAATAGATAAAGATAAATATATTGAGTTATTAAATAGGCTGCGATTTAACAATTGGTTTATTATTAAGGGTAAATGTATCCTTAAACGCCATTCGAATAAACTCTAAATGGATTAAAATGACAAATATAAAAACAACTTAATGAAGTACTTAAAAACATAGGTGAACATTACCTATCAATTATAGAATAAGAGGACTTTTTAAAAAATAAACCTAAATACATTGTAAAGTCAAAAATCAATATATGTAACTATGTTGAATTTTCTGCATGTTAAAGAAAACATAAAATTATAAAGCAGATAAAATATTTGGAAAATTTTGAAGTTTGATGGGAACACTTATTACTCATTCGTGACATTTCCTTTCATGTAGAAAGAATCTAGTAACTTTCACCCTAGGTTCTCTAGAAAGGAAAGAAAGGATCGCTTCCCGAGCAAAGAAGGGATCACTTTTCCTGTAGATAAATTCAGCACAGATGAACTCGGTGCGTGACTCTTTCTTTTTCTAGGAAGATCACACGCAGAGAACATGTGTTCTGTTCAACAGCTATGTAGTAGGCTTTTTACTGTTACGGTCTGAGTAAGAACCTTAAGCTTCGGATCATAAGAGTTTAACCTGGAAGGTTGTCTGAAGCTTCTGGAGATTTTTCCCATATGCAGGGAGCTATTTTTACATTCTTCTGAGTCTTAAGTGATGGTTTGTGGGATGAATGTTCCTCAGCAACGCCTCTGGGTCCAAGCAACCTCAACAAGACAAAGGTCATGTGTAATCTCAGCCAAAATCCTGATGCCAGGGCCTTGCAGGTGGCAAGCTGCTGCTATACAAGCAACTTTTCTCTGGTTTGCCTGGGATAATATTGACCTGCAAGGAAAGAGTGTCTTTCCATTCTTGGTATTTTAAAGTGTAGATAGGATAATGTTGGCAACCTTTAAACTGAAAGACAGTTAAATTCTGTGCCTGCTACAGAGAGTTAGTAAGCTCCTAGTTTTAAATTTTGAGTGTCAGCCTTAGTACTTAGAACTGGTTACATTGCCTGAGGTGGGAGGATTGTAGAATCACTTTTAATGTTTTTTGTATTTGCACTCCTGTGTAATCCCTGCCCCTTAAATGTGGGTTGCATTTGGTAACTCACTTATAAAAAAAAAAAAAAAGAGAAAGTGGTGAATGCTAGGTTAAAAAGAGACTACAGAAGCTCAAGTATGGAAGCTTAAAGAACACTTAAAGATGAACGTAGTACGTATGTTGAGAAGTAATGGTTTGGACAAGGTGTTTATCAGTGCAGGTGGTAAAAACTGGTGGAAGAGTGTACACATATTTGAAGGTAGAAATGACAACACTTCCTAATGGTTTGGATTTGAGCTACAAGAGAAATAGAGGAGTTGGGGGTGATTTCTAAGGTTTTACCTGAGTAAATAAGGATTGAGTAGAAATTGACTGGAAAAGGAAAGACTGTGGAAAAAAATCAGTTTGTTCAAAAGAAGCTTGAAATTCCAGTGGGTCATATGTAGTAGTAGAGATGTCAGGTAAGTACTTGCATACACTGGCTGAGGCAGAATGGAGAACAAGATCATGGGAAAAATAAGAGTTCAAAAAGCTGAGGTGCCAAGTTGAGACAACAATTTGTAAAACAAGAGCTATTTCAGGACAATACTGGAAGTAATGAAAAGGAATAAGATTTATGATCTTCAAAAAATAGAGGGAGGAGTGTGATGGGGGTGTAATGAAGACTGCACTAAAGAGCTGTAACACGTAGTAGAATGGCATGAGCTTCAAGTCAAGAGTTATTAGGGACAGGAAAGAGAGCAGTCAGAGTATTATGAGGAGAAGCAAAAAGGACATCTGTCTCTTCCCTAGGCCCCATAGCATGAGG
Organism: Rhinolophus hipposideros; assembly: GCF_964194185.1. Classification (NCBI taxonomy): domain Eukaryota; kingdom Metazoa; phylum Chordata; class Mammalia; order Chiroptera; family Rhinolophidae; genus Rhinolophus; species Rhinolophus hipposideros. The sequence goes on along the minus strand of NC_138047.1, from coordinate 66,997,326 downwards.
GGGGTGGCTGTGAAAATAGCCACTACTTAGTTTATGTTACCTGAAAACCAAAATGACTTCTCCTAAATTACTCTTTCATAAACCCTCTCAGAGGAGAAGAAGTTTAGCACCTTCCATAGCAAATATATCTACAACCAACTTAACCAATGTACAACAAAACCAAACGAGGAAATGAGCAGAATAAACAGAAAGAAAGCATTTACATCAACTTTACACCAATTGTCAAAATTTAGTTTTTTTTCTGTATTCTATACTCTAATCTTTATCAGGTATCATCCAGCTTACCTCTTTTTCCATACTCCATTTTGTTCAATCTCCCTCAAGCTATCAAGAAACCTTGCAAGATTCACCAAAATCTGCCCAGTGCTAACAGCTAAATTCTGAAGCTGTCATCTCTGCTGTTCTCAAATCATTGCTGTCAAAGGGCAACTGTAGGTTTTGATTTTTTGTTTCTTTTTCTTCTGTCTTTCTTTCTTGTTTTTTTTTTAAAGAATTTAATTCACCACTTGAAAAAGAAAATTATGAAGTGGAATACATATATTTGTGTGCAAAGGCCACCTCACTAGGGATCCCTAGAGTTGACTGTGTTTATCGTTTCCAAAAGGGATTAACAGCTTACCAAAGTGCTATAAAAATTATTTTAAACTGAAAACTTCTGAACAATCAGTAACCACAGAAACATTATCTAAACTTAAGCAAAGTCTCCCCAAAATACAGCCGTCATTGATCCCTTAGCACCAGGAGTGAGATTCCAGCTTCCCTTTAACATAAAATAAGCTCAAGAGCTATTCAGTTAATTACTGGCTACAAGTAGGTCTTCATGCAAAATACACTTTTGTCCTGTTAACCTGCCTACTGTCAGTTAATTTTAGGGGCCCAGGAATGTGCAGATATATCACATTGGTAGTTTGAAATTAGCCATGGCAGCATTATTAACATCATAGAAATTGGCAAATGCTACAAATCAGGGTCATTTTCTTTGGAGAGCTGATTGTTAACCATTTACCTGCATACCACTGGAGACATTCAACATACAGACATACACTACATACAATTCATTATACAAAACCTTGAGAAGGAGCAGATGAAGACTTTAATTGCATTTATTTATTTTTATTTCTTCTCTTTCTAGAAAGAAATAATCACAAGATCTACAGAGAAGGTCAATTTCTAAATAGGGTATGTTTTGTAAACTTTAACATTTTCCAAGTTTCCATCTCTATACTGGACTAAAGACCTGACTCAAAATAGTATCATACTTCTTATCTGTATTGTTGTATTTTAAGTAGGCCCCCTAATTCGGTCTCCCCCTTCTCCAATCCTTCCCACACCCTAAAATGAGCTTTATCTTTCTGAAGCGTGGTTCTTCATGACATTCCTTTTCTAAAAGATTGCAATATTTCACTTAGGGACATGAATGAATTCCACACTCTTTAGGCTGGCATTTAGGTCTCTTAAACTGAGAAAAAACTTTTTTAAATTCCATCACCTTTATTTACCTGAGTTCGACTCTCAAGACAAATTATTAGCTGTTTTCCAACAATCCTTTTAACCATAATTGCTCACACACAACTTTACTTGCTCTCAGTCACTTCTCCATCAGAAAATTTGGAAATGCACTTCTTCAATAATTTTAATACCAAAATTGGATCCATTATCTACAGCTAAGCTCAAACACCCACTGTTCCACGTGACTTCCCTAATGTCTTCAACAGCAAACCGTATTTCAGTTCTCTGAACTCCTGTAACACATTATCTGTACCTCGCTGGGGCTCTTTTAACTTACTCCATTTTTTTTTTTTTTTGGTACATATCTTATTTCCTTCCTAGATTTCAGGCTCCTAGTGGATAGTATCCTTCTCTTACATACACATTTCTCATAGTACAGGGTAAAAAGACTCACATAACAGATACTGGAAAAATATCTGCAAATCGATTGTTCTCCTTTTATAAAATGTTCTTCAGGTCATCTTTATTTACCACCAGGACAGAGAATCATTAGATTAAATGACTGAATGAATGAATAAATGTTAATGAATGAATGAATGTTCAGCTTGGTTATATCTTTTGAAAGATTTCCTGTAGAGGTAAAGATTTGTTCAAGCAGCAAATAAATGGACTAGAATCATTAGGGCAGGAGGATTTGTATCTCCAAAAGAGAATAGGTATTTTCTTATGGATTGCTTTAGAGGATAAATGAAATAAAGATATAAAACAAATAATTTTGTTTCATTTTTCTGTGTTGAACTGTTTATTTTACTCCTATGTTTTTAACCTATGTTAACATTTAGTATGCATTTTGAAATACTGTTTATTATTTTGTGAAACAATCTAATCAGAAAGAGGACAATTTAAAAGCCTTAGTATGCTCTGGTCCTTATCTACGTTGCAGCCCTGGTCTCCTGACCCTTCTCATCTTGAACTTTGAAGTCTTGTACAAGATACTAGAAATTATGATACAGAGCCGTTAATCACCTGACATGCTCTATTAAAATGCTCATGCTCATTTGGGTCCCATTGCAGAGATCCTGATACAGTAGATCTATGACACAGCATGGAAATCTGTATATTCATCATACATCCAAGGGTTTCTTCAGATGATCCGAAGCCTCATTTGAAGACACATGGCTGTGGTAAGAACCTGCTATAGTTCCCCTCATACATCCATTGGTTTTCTAGCTCTAAATCTCTTCTCTCATCCCAAAAAGCTCTTTAAATGTTCTTGTTCCCCACTACCCATCCACAACTTCCTGTTCCATCACTGGAACACCTGTTCCACCACTGGAACACCTGTTCCATCACAGCTCCTTCACCAGCGCATTCTTATTTCTGAAGCTGTAATTAAGCATCAACAATCTGCTACAATTGTAGTCTTTGTATACCTCTTTTCTCCAGTGAGATTCAGGCGGCTTGGTTGCAATTCCAGCTTAGCAATTACTAATTATGTGACCTTAGGTAAGTTATATATGCTCTCTGGGCACTGCTTTCTCTTCTGTAAAATGGAGATGATAATAGAATCCACTTTTAAGAGTTACTGGGAGGAGTAAATGAAGTAAAACTAATAAAACCAGTGCTGGCATGCAAATAAGTGCCAAATGAGTGCTATGTTTTAGCTATTATCATGCTACATTGAAATGATTTGTTTATGTGTCCGTGTGCTAAAAATGTGAACCACCTTCAGCATAGGTGCATGTATTTTTTCATCTTTATATCACAGGAACTACTATCAATTGGAGTTTATGACACAGTTTACTATTACGAGTTTACATAATTAGGTCAAAAAACACAAGTGTTTAAAATATTTTTAAAAGCTCTCGGTTTAGTTAAGTTCAGCTCAAATAACTTCCTGTCCACAGCTTTTAAAAAAATAGCCATTTCTCAATTAATTTTAACCACAGTAAAATACCCAGCATGTTAAAATATCCATCTTGTGATCTGAAATGATAAATATATAAAAACCACAATGAGGTATTTGTATAAATAATTGTTGAATGTGGAACTGGTTGGCAAGAGCAAATCAGTTAATGTGAATGTAAATAAATTCAGCCACAAAATACGGTGCACATTATCTGTGGACATTATTCACCCTGACTGGTAACACACTTCCTTTTCAATTAAAATATAATAAAAAAATAAAATGATGCTAATCTAACTCTAATGATCACTGCCTATAAATTAAATTGATATTTGGATATAAAATTTATATTTGGGAAAAGTAATCAGTAAGTTTTTAAAAAGAGTAATTATTTACAGAAAATGGAACATTTAAATTAATTTAAAAATTCATAGTTAAATGAATTGAACTAGTATTGAGGAATTCACTTACTCTTCCAAGTTATCTATATCGTTTGTTTGATAACGGTTTCTAAATAATCAGTTTTAATACCATCATCATATAATACCAGTAATGCTTATACTAAACAAAATATGATGGAGATTTTATACAACATAAAGAAAATTTATTGAAAAATATAATAATCACTACCAGGATATCAAAATGTAAATATTTGGTTTAATAATATCAATAAATGAAGTGAAACAAATTGTACTAATATAAATAGAGTATGTATTTGTTTTTCCTTCTCAAGTTCAGAAGCTGTTAAGATTCACGGAAATGAGCTTACTGAATGTCATGTGACCACAGTCAAATGTCACATGAACCTATACAATCACAACTGTTTTGCCTTTAGACTTTCCTCCTATGTAAGTAATGAGTTTAGTTCTGTTTCTTATTCTTTTCTAGATCTAACATTGTATGATATTTTGAGTAACAATTCCTACCCAAAGAATAAACAAAGAGGAAATAACAAGTTAATAATAGTAAACTAATCCATTTTGACCACAAGCTCAAGGACTCTCAGATAGTATATTATAAATTGTGCAATAAAAGTGAGATGTTATTACCTAATATCTACAGGTCAATGATTTAGTTTATAAATTAATCCCTTATAATACTTTACTGTACTAGATGCATGTTTAAAATTACTTAGTCTCACAAGTCACTAAACTCCTCTTTATGCTAGATTTTTTTATTTATAATTGATAAACTTATCAAGTTCACATTATCTGAGGCTTTTATTCGAATCACTGTGTCTTTGAATTTGAAATTTTAATTAATTTATTTCAATTACACGTTCTTTAGTTCCCTAATGGTTGCCAAAGTATATAGAGATCAGAAATTCTAGATTGGCCAAAAAACCCACAAAACAAAACACGTGTATTTTTTTTTTTTTGCCCCCCAATTCTGGCCTTCTCCTTACATGCCCTCTGAAAGCAAAATAAGGCAACATTAATAAAGAATGCATGTTAATGGTAAATTTTAGTCATTGGTATTCAGATTAGATAGTATAGTAAATGATTCCTGTGACATCCAAACATCTCTTCTTTATAAAATTTAAGTTTGTAGCCAGCTTTTTAAAGAAGTCAGTGTTTAAATTGGTTTCATCAATTAACACACACATACAGACACACACACACACACACACACACACACACACACACAGGATGCAGTGAGAAAATGCCCAATATACTGGCTTAATGGTGCTTTTTATACTGAAGGGAGCATTTGGCAGACGTTGGCACATTTAATAAGCAGTCTGACTCTTTGTAAGATGGAAAGATTTTGAGACTTTTTCCCAGCTCTGGAAATTTTGTTGAGGAAACAAAAACAAAACAAATACGAAGCCATTTTCCACACCCCCAAAGAAGAGAACATTTTGAACCATTAGGTTTGTCCATGGTACAAAACATTCCATTGGCACTGCAAGCTAGTGGGAACATAAAAGAACTATACTGGAACTTACTTTCCCACTTTCTATTGACCTTTTCTCTCAATTAAGCAGGGAAATTTACCACTGTACCACAGACTAAGTACATTAGCTGCCTAGCAAACATTAAATGATTATTTACTCAACTTCTATAGCTTCCTAAATACCAGGATTCATGAAAAAGTTCATAACATAAATACAATTTTTCTACCAAGAAAAGAGATAAGTTGTGCATTTAATCACAAAAGTTTGAATGTTCCAGCTTAAGTTCATTTGAATTGAGGACTATTAACATATGAAAGATAGTTAGCAAAGTACCTAAGTCATGATAGATACTCATAATCATACAAGAATGGTATTGCAAAATTGGGATTTGCTTGAAATTTTCTGACTCATGGTCCAGTGTTCTTTACATATAACAATAACCATCACTTTCCTTCAGGTTGATTAAAACAGAGCAAACATCATTTTTTTAAACTGTCATTTTCATTGTCAAAAATAATTTTTCAGTTTTTAACATGTGCTTGTCTGTTCTGTCAACTAAATTATAAACTGAAAGATAGGACTTTTTTTTGTCGCTTCCTTCTTCTCTCCCTCCCTCCTTCCCTTCCTTCCATCCTTCATAGTAATAAAAGTACCAACTGCACATAGTAGCCACGGTGGTATCGTGGAAAACATGCATTAGATACTTAGGGAATTAATTGGCTTTGGTGTATCGTTGGTAGCATAACTTCAGAGTGTCATAAAAATTAGAGAACTTAGAAATGATTTAGATCCAAAGTCTTATTTTATGAGAAACTGAGGACTGAACCATTTTCCAGAGGTTACACAATAATTAAACTTGGACTTACTGGATACCCACGAGCATCCAGAATTCCATGCAACTGTTCAGTCATTTCCAGTGGTCATGGATCTGGTTCTCCTTCTCCAGATCAAGTTCAGTCTTCCCTGCATTAATTTGAATGCTAAAAACTGTGAGAGAAAATGCTTTCGAATTCATGTATCTTCAGCCTTTCCCGATATATGTACACTAGTTATCTTCTAAAGAAATTTTAGTAGCTCTCTAGCATAGTAATATAAAAATATTTTCAGACATACATTTGAGTAAAAAATAATATCATATATTTATACGGAGTCTTGTGTTGCCTCAGAATCTGAAAGCACAACTGATTTATCCAAGGTAATTTTATAAATATTTGCCTGCCCAAGTAGATATTTCATTTAAAGTGTTTAAAAAGTTCCATAGATGCATCAGTTAAATGGGTTTGCCATATATTTTCTCTGTCTCAGTGTATGGGTAAAATGATTTGAATGTTGTGAGAACAGGATCACAGGAGACATATAAATGCCACCATCAAACATCATCCAGCATGGAGATTAACAAGGTCATTTACCTAAACATTTTAGTAAGTCTTCTTTACTCTTCTGAGAGGCTAAAATTTATTTCAATTTTAAAATCCAGTATATGTTTATTAGGGTACTTATTTTTAATGGGATAGCGAGTATATAATACTGTGACGATCACCTTAGGAGTAGGCTAGGTAAAAAAATTTTTAAAAGGAAACTTGTAACATTAGGTGGTGTATACCATTAAATAATTTCACAGAAGTTTAGTGTACAGGGGGGTGTGTGTGTGTATGTGTGTGTGTGCGTGTGTGTGGTTTGTGGATTTGCAAGATCATATACACATGCATGCACAAATATACACAAACACACATTGACTTTAAAAATGAGAAATTATTTACAAATTATGCAGAACATACAGGGCTCTGAAAAAGGTGTTGGGAGTGGGAGGAAATACGGCATGTCTTGGGTGATTGTCTTTGGCCCTTAGTTCCCTAATGGGGTTCATAGATATCCTTAATACATGACCTTGCTGGTGGCCTCCAGACAGAGTTGAAAACATAAACCAATGTTTGCTATACCTCTGCCCTTTTGTACTTGGGTTTATATTCCCAAATCAGAAAAACTTATGCTAACAATCTATGCTTTTTCCACTTAAAGAAGCATTTATGACTGTTGAGCTTTTCTGGTTTCTGAACAAAACTCAGTATCAACAAGGCCACCTTAAGAAAGATGAGTGAGTTGGGGCTAACCTGGGGTGCCAGGTCAGAGTCCGAGCACAGGTGTTCCTGAAAAAAAATATTTCATGGAACTGAATGCAAATAAGTTAGAAGCCAACTAAATATTTAATGGAATTTCACTACCGAAGTGACTGGAAGCCTCACCAAAAGTGTATTTTTATGCTTAGAGCAATCTTTAGCTTACTAAAGCCACTCAACAGGAAGGGAGTTGTTAAAGCTGTGCAGTCCAAGGTAAGGCATTCTTCCTCATTTCCATCGCCAAACACCAAAGGCAGATATGGATGAGGAAGTTGCCACTACCACTCCCTGCCCCTGAACGCAGACTGTAAGATTGGCAGAATAAGGACTTTAGTCAACTATCAGAACTGAGTGCACTCACTACTACTATTGTCCAGCAGAATATGCAACACGTTATGAATCAGTACAACTGTGGTTAGTTTTCTGTTTTTTTTTTTTTTTTGAAGGAGAGTTTTTAATGGTAGTAGTATTTTCTATTCTCCACTATCAGAAGTTGTCAACCTTGGGCAGAGAGTTAAAAAAAAACAAACCAAAAACTGTTTTTCAGTGAACTATACACAGTTTCATTCTAACCAGTTGGAAAGAACTACACTTAAAACAGAGATTCTGAGGTTGAACTTGCTTTAGTTACTTGTAGGAGTCTTATGTCGTCTCATTTATGGTAAGGTACAAATATATTTCAGATAGGCATGGGAATTTTTGGAAATTCCTATGTATGGGAAGAACATTTGCTTGCATGGTGGGTAGCTAAAAATGTGGCCTATAGTACTGTCTTTGATTGACACCCTAATATCCATTACATTTTTAAATGACTGGTAATATATCCTGATTTCCCATATTGTTTGTAAAGATGAGATAATTCTGATAAATCTACTGGTGTCTCTGGAGGATAGTTTCCTCAATCTCAAGAATGAAACACAGAAAGTTACAGAATTCTCTTCATATTGGGATGTGATTGTGACTGGAGGTGTGGCCTGGAAATGCTGCAGCCATCTTGTTGCTAGCCTGAAGCTGATGCTATCTCCAGTGCCAAGGTAGAATGTAGAAAAGTACATGGGCCTTGGATGACATGACTAACCACTGAGTTTCTATGCCTGGAGCTCATCCTACCATTGTGGATATTGTTTGAGAACGTTTGAGCTAAAGTATTCTGTGACCTGAATATCAAAACATTCTGCTCTATACAGTAGCTTATCAGTGGGTAAAATTGTGTCCAAATTTAAAATACAACTGTAACTATTTATTATTCTCTAAAAAAGCAGTAATATTAATAGATAACTCTAGCCTCTCCCATTTTATTGTTTTCTATTCTTCCTTGACTCTAAAATTCTACATCAGAAAACAAACATTTACCAAAAATAACAGGTAAAGAAACATAATTTAAAAAAATAGTAAAAAGAAACCACCAGACCCAAAATAATTCCTTCTAGCTCTAAGAATTTATAAACTTGAATAAACACAAGGCTTAAACAGTAAGGACAAAAGTAATGGATAAGATGTGTTCTTTTTAAAGTGGGTAAAAAATGGCAGAAACTATGCTAGTTGTATCGTTTGGTCCTCAAAAGAGATAGATGTTTATAGTAATCTGATTTTAGAAATAAAGAAATTAAAGCTCAAAGGAGTTCAAAAAAACATATTTCAAATCTTGTTTCTCAGACACAACACATTTTCTTAAAGAAATTGATCACATGCCAAAATAACGAAAGTGAAACAACATAGATATAGTCCTTTGTTACACAAAATTGTAATTGAGATACTACGTCTAATTTTGACAATATTATATGATTTTATTTTAAATTTTAGAAGATGATGTGAAGCTGTTATTTCAAAACATAATCATTGAATCAAACTCAGAGAAGTCTCTTGAGTACAAACAAAACATGACAGATTGAAAGCTTTGGGAAAGCATCTTTTGTATAATTGCTATTAACAGCTGAAAGCTTAGAAATATGTTAGAGGAAAAGACCGAAAGAAGATAGCAATTATTTTGTTCCATTCGCTCTTTCAGTCAAAGAAACATGCATCACAAGACAATTTCAGACCATTATCAAACATATAATCTCTCATTAATTTATTACTTGAGACATGTTTTTATCAATTTTAGTAAAACCCTAAATTCTGTACTTTAGGGAAATGCTTTTCTCTTGAATCCAATGGGTATGTGATGTTCTTTTTAAAAGTTTAAAATTAAAAGCATAATTGATCATTTTGGCAAAATTTTTTTTTAAATGCAGTATTTAGTGAATAAAAAAATGTTGGTTCCAAAGCAATTTAATTAGAGCTTGTCTATTTTAAAATCATTTCCATTTCACTAATTGTTAATTTCCCCTGCAAATTTTTCACAATGAGATTATTTAGCAACTGGCAAGATCTTTAAAATTATAATTTAAATGACTCAGTGATTAGTGAAAGCCAATCCACGTTTTTATTATGTATTAACTAAATTATGATGTATAGGGAAGTGTGAAAATAATATTAACCAAGAATGATACGATTGCCATTAGCTAATGCAGTCATTTATTTTTACATTGATGTTCAAAAATAATCTGAAAAAGATTATAATTTACTGTCAAAGTATAAAACATTGAAAATACTTTCAAAATTGAATAATTCAAAATAATTCCAATAAAGCTATTTAGTAATTAATAAAATAGGATGGGTACAGTAACATTCATGGATTTACCATGTTGTGAGGATTTACATAACCATTCATACAGTTAAGTCAAAATAAGCTCTTGGATATCAGTACACATTATTAATGCTAACCAGTAACCACTTCTTCTGTTTCTACCCTTTCCTCTTGGTGAGGTGGAGCTTTGGAACTAGTTCTGACTAGAGGGCTACAAGCTGAAATCAAGTATGCCGCTTTTGAGATAAAGCCCAAAACAGGTGTGAGTCTACCAGGGATTTTCTTTTGCTGCTGTGGTGACTAAGAAAATGCACCTATAGGATATGTGGTACCTGCAATAGTCTGGGACCCTGAATGATTTTACAGAATAAAGCCCTGGCTACATAACAGACATGGAGCAAAAGCAAGAAGCAAACTTTTGTTAATGTTAAACCACTGAGATTTTGTAATAATCTGCTATTGATACATAGCATAGCCAGCCTAATACAGATTTCTTGGAGAAACGATTCTCTATAATGTTAAGATATGGGAAAAGAAAAAGTAATTCACCAATCTATAATATACTACATCTGGAAAAAAGCACCTGTTGTCATTCTTCACAGAAAAAAGTAATTTTTTTTAAAGCTCTAAAAAGATCTAATTAAATTGATGATTAACTAGAAGTGTAATGACTTATTTTTAGCATATGCACATTATATGAAGAAATCAATAGAAATAGGTTTATTAAAATTTAAAGTGTAAAATAGATTTGTTTCTAAATCCATTCTGGAAAACAATTTATATATATATATATATATATATATATATATTATATATGTATATAAATATACAATTTATGGCAATATATAAATATATATATATTATATGCAATAATTATATATATAATACATACCTATATACATATAACATATATATTGTATCTATATCTATATAGTACACACACACACACATGCACACACACATAATCTCCAATATGATCTACCTACCCCAAGTTTACCAAATCAGAGTAAGGATGTATTGTTTGCAGGCTGACACCTATGTTGAGACATCAAAGAGGGAGGGGAAAGCTTGCCTCCCACTTGCTCAATAGCTTTTAACACTGGTAGTTCAGTAAAATATTATAAAATAATAAATACTTTATTTTGATTCATTCTAGTGTCAGCAGTATTGGACAAGTAGATTACTTTTGCTTTCTAAAGGTAATACTTAAAAATTATAAATATTTTGACAATCCTTCCCTTTCCTTTATTATTCAAGATTGAAATACCAAAAGAAACTGTCTAAAAATTCATTATTTTCCTGAGTTATGTAAAGTCTGTGCAATTCTCACGTCTTAATTCAGTCTACAAATAGACATATGCTACCATGTGGAAAAAAATACACATTTTCATACTACGTATTATAATGAATCAGATTATGTGTATTACCTATCACCAAAGTCTTTAAATATATCATTAATATCAAATTACATGTCAGCAAAGGCAAAAATAAAATTGTCCTAACTATAAGCTATACACTAAAATTTGAAATCATAAAACTGAGTTCTACATAAGTAAACTGAAAATACAATATGATTTCTAACTAACATTTTGTGAATCTACAAAATAAATTTAGCTACCATCAGCTACACAATAAACATTCACTGAAAATATAAAAATATACATTATTTTTTTCTTGCATTTTTAGAGAGCACCTTCTCAACATGTGATGGGAAAACAAGCATTTTGGTTAGAAATTCTTCTGAGAAATATTACCCCTCTCTTTCTTTCCTTCCTTAAATAAAGCACAATTGTCTTCAGGTTTAAGTAAGATTGTACTGTAAGTAATAGTTTAGAAATAATAGTTTATATTTATTGATTTGTTTTGACAGTGTCTCTCTCTGAAGTAAACACTATTAATAATTACCATTTTAAAATGAGGAAACGGATAGGAAAGGTTGAAATAACTTGCTCAAGGTCACAATGATAGGACATAGCAGAGCTGGGCAGTCTGGTTTCAGAGACTGTGCATCTCTATTTGTAAAGCATATGCTATACTTAACTAAACCACCCACTGAAAAATAGCAATAATAATGTAAGACAAAAGCATTTCTTTTACAATTGCAATAAACAATTGCTCTTTTCTGTCACCCTAGGTCAGTGGGCCCTGATGTTTCCTGTGGGTGACTTATTCACATACATAGTGATTTGTACACAATCCCTAAAATATTACTTATAAAAACCAAAAACCACTCACTTACAGAAAATTTGCACTTTTTTATAGGCTCTGAAGAAACCTAACATGGTCAAAGTGCATCATGAAAGATAACAGGAATGTGATCTCAAAGCAACCTTGAGACTGTCTGTGGATTAACAGTGTTAAATGATTTACTGATTGTAAAGATTTACTCTTCAATGTCAATTATAATTTTTGTGTGGAAATACAATGCTGTTCACAGGGATTTCCCAGTGGCAGGACTGTTTTCTTCCCACTAGAAAATACTGCTGACCATTTCCTTCTTCCTAGTCTCCCCTTTCCTTTCTTCCTTTGCATACTTCTCTGTTTTTTTTCTTTTTTTTTTTTTGTAAGTATTGTCTCTCCACTCACTGTCAGACTTGACAGTTGTCCCTTTATCATGCTACAGACAGCACGCCTGTCTCTAACAAGAAGTCTGCATCTCAGATAATGTAAAATCTGCTGCGAGTTTTGAAGCTATGCAACTATGTCAAATGATTCCCCAGCGGCCTAAAGAGCTCCAACATGAATAGTGTATTGACAAAAATTAAGAATAAGAGGCTTAATTCTCACTGTTGAAAATAAAAGAGATTTCCCTTCCCTCCAATGTCTTAAAACATATACTTTTGAAAACTTGTAATTATAAGTAGTTTTTCCTCTGTTTGAAATACACACACACAAACACACAGGGTGCTGAATAAATGTATCCACATTTTAGGAAAGGAAAAACTATTAAAATTGTAATACTCAATTTATACCAATGACAAAAGATGAATACAAGTCACCTTTGACTTCTGCAATTACAAGAGGTGCTCAAAGTAGTTACCATCAGTCTACAGACACTCCTGATTATGGCGAACTACTGCTTAAGCAAAGTTGACCAAAGTGTCTACCTGTATACATTTTTTGGCACCCCCGATGTGTGTGTGTGTGTGTGTGTGTGTGTGTGTGTGTGTGTGTGTATTTGAAAGCTACATAAGCCTTTTGTCAGCTTTTAGACCTAGGGACATCTTTCACAAAAATTTAGGAGTCATCTCTTTGAAATGTAGACCTAAAGGGAGATAGCACTCCTATCTCCCAATTTCTGTGAGAGGGTAGTTGTCCAACTTTCTGGGCACCTTGCTCAAAGCTGCAAAAGAAACTCCTGTCATAAAGATATAAAAAGTTTGTTTCTCCCCTGGATAAAGCCAATTAGCTAACACAGATGGTCACCCTAATTATCAGATAGATTTAGGATGACATAGGCTGTCAAGTTCTTTTTACTTGATGACTAGTTATTGTTTGCAGGCATACCTCAGAGCTATTCAGTTCCATATTTAAAGTGAATATCTCAATAAAGTGAGTCACACAAATTATTTGGTTTCCCAGTATACATAGCAGTTATGTTTACACTATATTGTAGTCTAAGTGTATAATAACATTATATCTAAAAACATGTGTACATCTTAATTAAAAATACTTTATTGTTAAAAAATGCTAGACTTTATCTGAGACTTGGTAAGTTGAAAACGTTTTGCTGGTGGAGGGTCTTGCCTTGATGCTGATGACTGCTGACCAGGGTAGTGGTTGCTGAAGACTGGAGTTGTTGTAACAATTTCTAAAAATAGGACAAAAATGAAATCTGCCACATTGAACAAGTCTTCCTTTCATGAAAACTTCTTTGTAGCTTACGATGCTGTTTGATAGCATTTTACCCACAGCGGAACTTCTTTCAAAATTGGAGGCAATCCTCTTAAACCCTGCTGCTGCTTAATCAACTAAGGTTATGTAACATTCTAATCCTTTGTTGACATTTCAACTATCTTCACAGCATCTTTATCAGGAGTAGATGCCATCTCAAGAAACCACTTTCTTTGCTCATCCATAAGAAGCAACTCTTCATTTGTTGAAGTTTCATCATGAGATTGCAGCTATTCAGTTACATCATCAGATTCCATTTCTAATTTTAGTTTTCTTACTATTTCCATCACATCTGCAGTTACTTCCTGTACTGAAGTCTAGAACAAACCCCTCAAAGTCATCTATGAGGGTTGGAATCCAGTTCTTCCAAATTCCTGTTAATGTTGCTATCTCGACCCCTTGCTATGAATCACAAATGTTCTTAATAGCACCTAGAATGAATCCTTACCAGAAGGTTTTCAATTTTTTGTTTGCCCATATCCACTAGAGCAATCACTGTCTATGGCAAGTACTGCATTACAAAATGTATTTATTAAATAATAACACTCATTAATACATTGGCTGCAGTTGGATATTGTGCTTAGCAGGCATGAAAGCAACATTAATCTCATTATACATCTCCATCAGAGCTCTTGGGTAACTAGGTACATTGTTAATGAGCCTGGTTTGAAAGGAGACTTTTTCTGTGAAGTAGGTCTCAACAGTGTGCTTAAAATTTTCAGTAAAGCATTTTCTAAACAGAAAATGTCGTTTAGACTTTTTTGTTACATTTACAGAGCATAGGCAGAGTAGATTTGGCATAATTCTTAAGGGCCTTAGGGTTTAGGGAATGGTAAATGAGCATTGTCTTCAATTTAAAGTCATCAGCTGCATCAGCCCCTAACAAGAGAGTCAGCCTGTTCTTTGATGCTTTAAAGCTAGGCATTGGCTTCTCTTTAACTATGAAAGTTCTAGATGGCAATTTCATCCAATATAGGCTATTTTGTCTCCACTGAAAATCTGTTTAGTGTATCTACATTCATTAATTATTTTAGCTAGATCTTCTGGATAACTTGCTGCAGCTCCTCCTACAGGCTGGGGTGGTTGTGACAATTTCTTAAAATAGGACAATACAATCTGCCATGTTGATTGAGTCTTCCTTTTATGAACAATTTCTCAATATCAATACTTGCTGCTTCACCTTGTAAGTCTACATTATGAAGATGGCTTCTTTCCTTAAGCCTCTGAACCAACCTCTGTTAGCTTTAAACTTTTCTTCTGCAGAAAAAAAGGGTCCCTTCTCTGAGAGAGGCTCACCTCTCTCAGCCTTCATAGAACTGAAGAGAAGGCCTTGTTCTGGATTAAGCTTTGTCTTAAGGGAATGTTGTAGCTGGTTTGATCTTTGATCTTCTATCCAGACTACTAAAACTTTCTCCATATCAGCAATAAGACTGTTTTGCTTTCTTATCATCCATCGGTTCACTGGAGCAACACTTTTATTTTCCTTCAAGAACTTTTCCTTTGCATTTACAACTTGGCTAACTGTTTGGCACAAAGGGTCTAGTTTCAGTCTGTCTTGGATTTTGATATGTCTTCTTCACTAAGATTAATTATTTCTGGCTTTTGATTTAAAGCGAGAGATAGGTGACTCTTCCTTTCACCTGAACACTTAGAATCCATTATAGATTTATTAATTGGCCTAATTTCAATATTGCTGTGTCTCAGGGAGTAGGGAGGACAGAGAAGAGGGGGAGAGATAAGAAAAGAGCTGGTTGGTGGAGCAGTCAGAACACACAGCCTTTATTAAGTTCACTGTTTTATATGGTCACAGCTCCTGGCACCACAAAACAATTACAATAGTAAGCAATATAAAAGATAAGTGCTCACAGATCAACATAACATATATAATAATAATGAGTAAGTTTGAAATATTGAGAAAATTACCAAAACAGAGAGATGAAGTGAGCAAATGCTGTTGCAAAAAATGGTGCCGATAGGCTTATTCCATGCAGGGTTGCTACAGCCCCTTAATTTGCAAAACAAAACAAAAAAAACAACAACACAACAATAACAACAAAAACACACAACATCTGCAAAGTGAAATAAGAGAAAGCACAATGAAATGAGGAATGACTGTATTTTGAGAACATTCATGTACTGGGTTATATGTGAGTGGCTATATCTAAAAGGTGAGATTTCTCTCTTTGCAATCTCTTAATGGACTGTCTGTGATGTGCAGCACATTCCAGTTTAATGCTTATTCAATAATAAAAGTGCTTTCTCTGTTACCTTTGTGAAGAGGATTTCTGGGTTGTGAGCAGGTTTTGTTTATATTTTTTTTCCATACTAACGTGCACATGCCTCAGCCAGCACGGCATTTTGTGCCCTTTATGGTGACGTTCAGGAAATTATTTATTGCTTTTGAATCCTAATGATGCACATCATGTTTTAATTAATTTAAGTTTGGCAATAATTGGCAACTGAATAATGAGATATTACTATACATTTCATGTCACAGGCACAAGTATGTGGGTATATGTAGCTCATACAGCACTCTATACAAGTAAGATATTCCATATGGTTGAATTTATCAGAGAAATGAGGCTTAAACTTTTAAGTTAAAAAATCATATCTGGTATTTATTTTTTTGCTCATTGCATCTTTAAAAAATATAAATAGAAGGTAGCAATAGTTGAACCCTTCTCTGTCCTTCTATAATAGTTAAATATGGAACATTACTTTAACACATAACCCATTATACACAAATATTGCTATACTTGACTGATATACATTGACATATCCCCAGATAAAGAAAAACAGTATGTATTTTTTACCCTATAATAGTTCACAGTTAATTTTCAGCAGTTAAGAGGGACTTAATGACTGAAGTGCGTGTGTGTGTGTGTGTGTGTGTGTGTGTGTGTGGTTAAATATGACTTTGCTCTCGATTGCTCAATAATGTATATTGAACGCTTTTGATACCCTGTCCGTACCCCCCTTTATTAGGCCCGATTGCTATGAGTGTTGGTTGTTAAAGGTTCATAACTGCTTCCTTCTTTGGAGAATTTCCCTTTGCCTATGAGAAGCTGCTTCTACTGGGAGATTAGCAGCCTTCTTTCCCAAAGTCAATAACTGATACATGAAGGTAGAAAAGGACAGCCTCTTTGCCTCAAAATGGGAGCTAGTAAAAGTCATACTAGCTACAGAGTCTCGTCCTGCCCCAGGGGATCAGACTGAATCTAGACTCCAGCAAACACCACAGTTTTGCTTAGAAATTGCCCCTGCCTTCACTCACTTCCCTCACTCACTTATCTTGAGAACACACCATTAAAAAATATTAGAGGAAAATGCCTAAACGCATAATAGGCATTTTCCTCTAATATTTTCTATTTGTATATACGCATTTATAAATATTTGCCTAATTAGAGTTTACTATGTTATGATTATGTTATACAGTCTGTACCCTATTTTTCACCTTAATATTTCTCCTGTCTAGCTACAATATAAAAAGAGAGTTTTGACTGGCAAATGTCTGGTAATCTCTCCATTCATATACTCTATTCTGGTCTGTATATCTCTATAGTGCTTACTATATGGCACCTTGCACAACAGTCATGTGCATATAATTCATCCCCTTAGTTGTATTAATACCCTAAAGCAGCAACTAAATTAAATAATTTTATATCCCATCAAATGGTTGACGCAGTGCCTTGTACACATCATTTAAAAAAGCAGTCCAAACAAAATATACTAGCGATAGTATTAAATTTTATAGTTATGAATATAAAAATTTATATAAAAGCATAATTACCAAAATCACAATTATCAGTTACTTACTATGAGAAACCAATATCCTTCAAAAGCATTTTAATCTACTAAATGCAACTATTTTAATCAAGATGTATTTGAAAACACATTTAACCTCACATTCCCTATAAATGATTTTTAACCTCCCTCTGAAATCATTCTTTTCTTTTCAGATTCGGCATCTAACACTCTGATGCATTTAGAATATTTTCTTTGTAAGATAAGTTCATATTAGAGACACATTCAACTCACAGAGCATAAAAATGAGCATTTAAGAAGTTTCAAATTGTAAACTGTATAGTTTGAACTAATCCTAAATGGCAGTAGACTAATATTTTAGAAGAGGCTTTTTAACTTAAGCATTTTTTACTCTGCTACAAATTGAGTTGTACAAGGGTAGTTCCCAGTGGAAGGGTGCTTAGAGGAGGAGAAGAAAGAGATGGACAGTTTTCTAATAATAGAAGTGACAGTAGATTTCTTCTGCCTCCCTATAGGTGACAGTAGATATTTATTATGACTTTTATACCTAGAAAATCATTGGGCCTCCTCTGTTTTCATGACAAATACATTTGTCAAGAGTATTACCTCTAGAAGATGATGGCTTTTTTATTAAAGGAAAAAAATCCATCAGGCAATTTTACTTTACTCAGATTGGCATCTTTAGATCTACCCAAATCACTTAAACTGTAACCTAGTTTCCCATCAACCATATTGACGCAGATCCACCAGAACACACAAACAATGATACATACTTCTCTCAGGTTAATACTGTGTTTCTTAGGGATCACAATTGAACTCAACTGGCATACACAGAATTCTTAACTTGAGCATAGATTTACAGTCTGAAAAACTGTATTTGTCTTGCACGTTCTGTAACACTTAAATCTTATGGAAGTAGGTGAAAAATTGTCTAAATGACCATTAAATAACATCAGCTCACAGTTATGAATGCTTATAATTGAACATGTACTCATTTAATCTTCACAACTACCTAATGAAACAGTCACTACTGTCATCATTTACACATTGCAGGTGAAAAATCTGAGGCATAGAGATGTTAAGTAAGTACCTTGCTCACAACTGTAAGGCCAAGATTGGGACTCTTGCACTCGGGTGCCATAGCTTGTGTTTCTAACCATTCGGATGTACCGACTCTCATAAGTCATAACAAATAATGGGGGAGACAAATAGTTGACTTGGATCATATGTGCTCTAGACTACGCAGTCCCCAAAGTTAGCAAGGCACCAACTCTCCACCCCCACTGAATATCATGCAGTTCTTAGCTGCTGGGCTTCCTTTGCAGATCACTTGATAACTACTGATAGAAATATATCCACTTCCAAGGGATTGTTATATTTCTTATCTTCTTGGCAGAGGTACTCAATTCAATTCACTTTGCCTTTACTCTGACTTTCTGTCATCTCTCTCCAATACTCCCATCGCCATGAAGTAATTTGTGTTCTTTCTCTTGATCCATTCCTCCGATTGTTCCTCTCTCTCCCAAATTTTCTATTTTACCCCTGAAAAGTCTGTTCCACTGCAAACAAACTCCTTCTCATCGTAAACTGTTTGTGAGGACACTCAGTTCAGTGTTTGACCTATCTGAAACCGAGCCCTCTCCCAAGGACATTGATTCCCTGAAATTCTCTAAGTTGGAGGTTCCTCTTTCTCAATATGACAGCTTCCCAATTATCACCTCTCTCTTGTCTGCAATAGTCCTCTAACCTGAGAGATACAAATCACCATCTACCCATCCTGTGTCTATCAACATCCACCTCCATGTCACTGCCCTTCATTTACTGGAGATGTTTGCATTTGACTTCAGTTATTTTCTCCACCACTCCCCTGGCATCATTTGGCTGACTCGAGTGTCCAAATATATAATCCCAACAACAATGTAGCCACTAACTTATTTGACTTCTTCATCTGCAATGATAGTCCTCTACCATGGTAGGCAGAATTTTGGTCCCATGATTTATGTCAGAGATGTCAAGTCTGTACATATGTTATATCACATGGCAAAAGGTACTGTGCCAATGTAATTTAAATTACTAAAATCATTTGACTTTAAGATAGAGAGATTATGCTGAATTACTTGTGGAGGCCCAATATAACCACACAAGCACTAAAGAGTAGAGTTTTTTCCACATGAAGGCAGAAAAGGAGATTCAGAAAAGATGTGGCAGAAAGGGAAGTCAGAGAGATATAATGGGTGAGAAAGACTTCATGAACTGTTGGAAGGAGAACAGTGGCAAGGGATACAGGACTTAAGATGCTGAGAGACTCCTGGCTGACAGCCAGCAAGAAGATAGAAACCTAAGCCCTAAGGCCATAAGGAAATCAATCCTGCCACCAACCTGAATAAGCTTGGAAATGGATTTCCTCCCTTCACCATCCTCACCCCCAGAATCAGCAGGTAGGTAAGAGCCCAGGCTGCTAACACCTTGATTTTCGCCTTGTGAGAAACTAGACAAACTCTTGATAAGAGAAACTAAACAAATTCTCCACACTAGATTTTTGAATTACAAAACTATGAGATAATAAATTTGTGTTATTTTAAGCTGCTAACTTTGTGGTAATTTGTTACCACAGCAAAAGAAAATGAATATACTACTGCTTTCTAAATACTTTGCCTCAATGCCTTCAGAATGGTAATTCCCTCAGTCAGGAATACTCTTCTCTCACCCCTCTAGTTTCAGCGTGTTTCAGTCCTCAGAAATCCTCCTTCCCCCTGGATTATTGCTATACGTCCCAAAGCCTAGAAAATATACAACATGCTTGATATTATAAATATCTGTTTAATGTTTTCTTTCCTGCTATACTGTTAGTATCCATACTACTGATTGTAGTCATACTATATCCAACTGCCCAACATAGTATTTAAACTTAGTAGGCATTTGATAAAATTGTATTGGGTAATAATTTAATAAAATTAAGGAGAAATGGAAAAGCTAAGTTCACTGAACATGGACATGAATTTGCCAAGATTCAGTTATAATAAATGAATCTTGGCAAAAATCTACTTTGCTACAGCACTAAGATTCAATTAAAGCATATTATTTTATGTCAAAAATGTAATTAATGTTTCAGTTTCTGTGCAGCTTTGTAAATATACACATATCAATCACCCAAATACATAAATTTACAGAATTATTATATTGTTATTGTAATTATTAATTTTAACCACATAGTAGTATAGAAAGGTACAGAAAACATGGTGCTAATAAATTGTATTAACAAAATAAAATTGCTTTAATGCTTTTAACAAAAAGAGTTCCTTTTCCATTTGTATACAGTATGAATGTGTGGTGTGTTTATGCTGTGTGAACACATTCCCAAATTAAAATATAACTTATGATTGAAAGCTTAAAGGAGACATCCTAATCACAAAATTATATCACTACATTAAGTCCCATTTTGAATTGTTTTCCATCTAGCTGGAAATTTGCAATTAAATGAGAAATCATCATGTTATTTCATTAGTAAATAATGAAGTACATAGACAACATTGTATCTGTTCCATATTTCTATTATATGCATAACATCGCTATTTTTAAATTAATCCTTGACTCTTAAAAGTTAATCTCAAAAATAAATGTCCCAAAGTAGTTATGTGCATAAAATAAATCTGCAAACTAGAGTGTTTTTATTTTTTTTTCTCTGAACTGGAAAATCAATTCTTGTCTTTAAAACAATAGCAGTACACAGGTAACTTATATTCTTAGGCACTAGTTTTGCTTTCAAACAGCTAGAAAATAGCATTAAAAATATGTCTGGATTTGAAAACACTCATCCTTGACATCTATTATTTTGTCTTGGTTTTACAGCCATAATTAAAAGCTAAACTAAACACCTGTCCATCAACAATGTTTTACTATAGGGAATAACGTAACAGGCAATCTCATATTTTAGATTTGACTTATGTATCTTTAAAATATTTTAAAATAGATATTGCAAAAATTTTGAAGAATAGTATAATTTTGTGATTCTCAACTGGTTCTCAACATTTAAATAATTGATATTTTAAAGGTCTCCCAGATGATTTGTATATGTTGCCATAACACCTAGTACAGTAGAAATATTTTGGCTTTAGAACTGAGAAGGCATATGGGTTAGCCCAAGTTTCACCACTTATTAACTGGATACTTAGTCGAAATAGTAAACTTGATTGGACCTCAGTTTTCTCATGTATAAAGTGAAGTTAATGCTACCTACTTGATTAGAAAATTGCAAAAAATAAAATTTAAAAAGATCTACAGAAAATTGCCAAATATCGACCAAAACAAATTACTATTTTCTTTCCTCTAGAAATAGTAACATACACTAATAAAGCATTGCATGTGAAAAGGAACAGAGTGTCTCTTTCATCTTGCTGGCAAAAATCAGAAAGCCAACCTAAGATGATTATCCAAATTTCCTCTCATAAAGAACCAAAGCATGACAAGCTACTGCCACTTAGGGATTTCAATTTCTGAAATAAATATTTTATCTTTAAGGTACTAGAATACAATTTTGGTGCCTGAGTATTTCTAAATAACAATAATAATAAAACTTCCAAAGAAAGAAAACATGATTTAAGAGGCATCCTTGGATCCTGATAGATTCTGAGTCAGATATTCTGACATCACTTTAATGCATGACTTGCAGCTTCAAGAGTACCTGTGGTAGCAGGTGTAAGAGAGTAATAGATTTGGTAAGACCACTGGCTTTCATTAAAACTTTTTTTCTAAAAATAGGTTATAATTATTTATAATTTATGTTCTTTCCTAAATTACATAAGCTAGCTACATGGAAATGCAAATCATATGTAGTTCAAATACTGTGTAATTTACAGGAATTTTCCAACTGATTAAATAACCCTTAAAGCATGTGAAACACTTCGGGAGGTGCATTTAACTTACTATAGTAGATTAAAAAAATGAATTTTTCTTTTTAAGTTTAATTTCAGAATGATACAATTAGAAAACCGTAAAGGGCATTTAGTATAATGAGTAAAAGGATAGGCAGAAAATAAAAATGATTTATCCAAGATCACATAGTCGGTGAGTATCAGAGCTGATATTGGAACTCTAATGCTCTGACACTGAGTTGTGTGTTTTTTTTTCCCCCCTTAAAAGGCTTATTTAGAAGAAACAAGTCTGTTCTTACAGCTTATCAAATGTCAGTTAGGAAAGATCTAAAATAAACCTTTTATTTTTTAAGCAGATTGAAGCAAGGGCTACCTTTCTCAGTTTCTAAACAAGGCAATACATATTCTGATACTTCCTGCATTGTATTCAGTTATCGTTATTTGAAATGCCATAGTACTAAACTTAAATTTTATTAGAAGCCATTTGTATAAAATCTCTGTTTTCACAATTTTCAGTAAGACCAGTCACAAACAATCACATACGTAGGACACTATGATATTTTAGAAAGTTTTGGAGTTATCCCACAACCTTTCCTCTAACTTGTGCCAGAGACTAATAACTATCAATCAGCACCAGGAGGTACTCCTTTGTAGCTAACATTTATTATCTCATGCTACAGTTAAGTCCATTTCATTGTCTATTGTTCTTCAACCTTCTTTTCTTCTGGTTGAATAACCCTTATTAGCTTAATGCTTAGAAAGCATTTCCATTGTGTTTTCTATTTTATTCTTCTACTGCCTTTCTAGTAATATGCCCACAAACACATTTGACAATTCTCCCCAGGGGTTGCAGAAAAGCAACTGCACACTGTTGAAAAATAGGAAAAAAAAATCTGCAAAACTTTGTTCAAATTGAGATTTTTGTGATTAACAGAATGAAGGTATAATTGACTACCTTCATGACTGCCAACTATTCTAAATGCTGAAGCAGCTTTAAAAATCAAACAATAATTTAAAGGAACAAGATAGGGGATTGCCTAGGTAAGTTATAATTTGTTTAAAGTTGGGGAAGACAGTAATATAGAAATGAAAGTGCTTATCACTCTATTTAAATAATATGAATGATTTTAAGAGATACAGTATATTGGAAGTTAGAAATCAAATGTTCTTCGTTTATTTTAATCACCATGAAAAGCACTGTACTTATTTATTCCAAGAAACTGGCAACAAACATACACCTACCTTTATTGAGCACCAGCTAAGGGTCAAGTGTTTTATATAAATTTATATTATTTACTCATTATCTTAAAACTTCAAGACAATTATCAATATACTATTTTACATATAAAAGATTGGAGATACTCAGATTGCAAAATATGTTAAATATGTTAAAATATGTTAAATAAGTTAAAATATGTTAAAAGTCTGCATTGTATAAGAGGTGGGATCAGATGGCAGCCATTTGCACAGTGCAGTTGGCTGCATCCACCATTTCTACTTTGGCTCAAACCTTAGTGACTCTGCTTTCTATTTTAGCAAGAGTTTAGAAATTATGAAAAAATTTTAATATAGATCCTATAAATTTAAATAAAAACATTAGTTAATGTTGCCCTTGTTTTCCTATTTTAATAGGGCTAACACAATTGGCATATACAAGTATGATTTTATGCCTTATATAGTCTGTATAACTTATATGACTATATGTTTATTAGGTGAGACGAAACTTGAAGAATACTGTATATCAGTTTGGTATGTTCCTATGGCACATTTTCCTTAATATCCTCAGAAGTTTCATTATTTCTCCTTTAAGAGTGAAATTTTGATCTTTTGAAATAACCATTATATAATGTCTAAGTAAAAAAAAAATAATTAAGCAAGTTCAGTACTTTTCCTCCAACATTTTGTTATGAAAAATGTAAAGCATAAGTAAAAGTTGAAAGATTCATTTGCCCCTAATTATATAAAGTTTTGTTATATTTGCTTCATCATACATAAATGTTTATGTATACATATATATTCATCTTTCTCTCCCTCTATCCATTATTTTTTGAGACATTTCAAAGTAAATTATAGATATCAGTAGACTTCAGAATACGTATTATAACTAGAGTTCAATATATGTTCACAGTTTTGTTTTGTTTTCTTAGGTAAAATTTACATACAGTGAAATGTATGCATCTTAAATGTACCAACCAAATACTTCTTTGATTTTTCATTAAAAATCAGGACAGCTAGAGTACCTAGTTAAATTTATCTATTTGGCTTATCAACACATTTAGACAGCCACGTTTTTAAAAGTTCAAATATTATATGAAGTGATAAGATATAATGACTATAGAAAGAAGGCTTGTTAGGTAATAAAACTAATTATGTAATGCTGATTAAAATATAGGTAGCTTATATAAATCATACAGTTAAAATAATAAACAAGTTAATGACAATAAAAACAGCTTTTTGAGCCCACAACAAATAGTTTGGAAGTATAGTAGTGCTGTTGGTGGTGATGACGATAGTGGCAGTGATGGTGGTGGTATTGATGATAAAAAAAAATATATATATATAGCAACTTTTTCTGAATTACTAATATGTTTTTGCATATATTATATCATTTAATTTTAATTTTATGAAGTAGGTACAATTTTCATTCAGAGGAAGAAAGAAGTTACTTGTTCTGGGTTACCCACTTTTAAAGTGGTAGGACTGAAATTCATATCCAGAATTGAAACTTTTAACTGGGCACAAGGGCAAGTATGTCATTTGCCTAATCATTTGCTGGTTTCTTCAATGAGTTGTGCTAACAAGGTAGCAGCAGCAAGAGAAAGCTCTCCCAGAAATTCTTTATGTTGCCATCAGTTAAGAAACTTGCTGTGACTCAACCAATCCCATGTAGCATTAATTTTGCAGTAGGTCTTCACTGTCGTCCAAAGTTCTTAAAAATATCTATCATATCTTTCATTATTTTGAGAGTCAAACTCACCATAGAAGGAATGTACAAACCACCTTTCATTATATTCCTCAAACTACATCCAGAGGCAAAAACATAAGAAAGCAAATATCATATGTGTATATATAATATATACACTAATGACTCTTTATGATTGCCATTTGGTTTCAAATTAATTAAGACTGCATGACTACAGATAGCACTGCTAAGATTTTTAATTCATGAAGTACTGTGATGGATCAGGCTCAGTGGTCCCAAGCTAAATTATATGCCTCATGAAGAAAATATCCACTATCATTATATTTAAATATTTATTGGCTCTTTAAATGCACAGCTTTAATCTGAGTTGCCTTTTCTTCCCTCTGTTATTCCTGGAGAAAAGATACAGAGAATTATTTGCATAAATATGGTTGACAGTAGGAATAACCAGCTGCTAATTCAACAATATTACTTTGGATTGCAAAAAGAGAAACACTAATGACTTGACAGTAATCTATGGTCTACTCAACAGATGGTTTATGCAAATTCAGGTAATTGCAAACTAGCTATGTAACTTTGTCCATAATCCGGTGATTTAAATAGTTGAAAGTTCAGTAAACTAATGTTTTGTTTTGCAGGGCTCATATAAATAAGTAGTATAGTTTCAAGTTACAAGACATATTTGTTTACTGGCATTTCTTTCATTGATGAAGTATTGTCCTAGAGTCTTCTATTTTAAAATAATTTGGCCAAATAATGCAAAAGTAGGTTTTGGCTGTAATAAACAATACAATAAAATTTGGACAGTGAAAGCAGAAACTGCTTTTAGACTTTTTGTTACATATAGAAAAATATATAATCATGTTTTAAATGTATTTTATAAAAATGTTAATCCAAGACAATGAAACTATTCTCCAAATAGGGAAAGAAAAAATGAAAAGATAATAAATAATTTTAGTTCTTTTTATCTAGTTGTGGTGGATTAGAACAGAAGTTGGCTTTTTTCTTTTTTCTTTTCTTTTTCTGGAAAAGGCCAGGCAGTGAACATGTTAGGCTTTACAGACCATACAGTCTATCACAATTACGCAATATCCATGTCTGCCTTTGCAATAGGAAAACAGCCATAGACAGTATGTAACCAAATAGTTGTGGCTATGTCCCAATTAATCTATAAAAGCGGGTGGCAGCATGCATTTGACACACAGGACGTAGTTCGATTCCTGAATTAGATGGTTGCTTCTACTAAGAAAAACTAGAAAAGTCTGACCAAAACCCAAATCTGTTCGGAGACCTCACAAGGCTACTAATGTAGCCGTGAAAAGTCCAAGACCTGAAAACTCAAGATTCCAGAAAATAACTCAAGATTCTAGAAGCCAGAGAAATAAATGTGACATTTTGTGCCAGTTTTATGATTGGAATCTGTGGCAATTTAATATATAGTTGGTTTCTGCCAAGGGTTTCTTGGCACACAGCTCCTAAAACCCTCGGAATCCCCCAAGTGGTAAGTGCTTTTGTGTACCAATGAGATGGCTGGTGGCTGGAGGCTTCTAGTTAGACTCAGGATGAGGGCTGGTTGCAAGTGGAGCCAACCATGTAACTAGAGGGTCCAGAATTTCAGCCCAATCCCGCAACCTCCTGGGAGGGGAGAAGGGCCAGAGACTGACTTAATAACCAATATCCAATGAGTTAATCAATCATGCCTACTGAGTGAAGCCTCTATAAACATCCTAGCCAAAGAGATATGGAGAGCTTCTAGGTTGGTGAACACATGGAGGTGCTGGGAGGGTGGCATACTTGGAGAGGACATGGAAATGCCATGCCCTTTCATCCATACCTTGCCCTACGCATCTCTTCTGTCTGGCTGTTTCTGAGTTGCGTCCCATTATAATAAACCAGTAATATAGTAAGTAAACTGTTTTCCTGAGTTCTATGAGCTATTCTAGCTAATTATCAAACACAAAAAGGGGGTTTTGGAAAACTCATATTTATAGACAGTTTGTCAGAAGCATAGGTGACAACCTGTATTTGACATTAGTGTCTGAAATGGGTGAAGGCTTGTGGGACTGAGCCCTTAAATTGTGAGATCTGATGTTAACTTCTGGTAGATTGTGTCAGAATTAAATTGAATTAAATTGAAGAACACTCAGTTGGTGTCTGCAGAGAATTGGAGAATTTGTTGGTCTGGGGAAAACCCCTATCTGGTGTGAGAAGTGTTGAGTGTGGTTATAATAGGGAGTAGAAGAGGGAGTTCATCCTTTCAGAGTCATTTGTCAACTTGAAAGTATAACCTGAGAAATTGAGCAGAAAGCAGTGGTTGAGAATGAAAGATCTTAAGCAGAGTTATTAGCAGCAAGACTGGGTTAAGAGGAAAATATTGGAATTCAAATCTTCCAAGGAGACATCATAGGGAAACTTCTGGCTTTCCTTCCATTAGTAACCCCACTAGGTTACCAATAACTCATGTCCATCTTGAAATCACTCACATCCCTGACTAAACTGAGATGAAATGCTTACATCTTTAAAAAAAAAAAGTAAATCCTCTCTGTAGAAAGTTAATAAAATCCAGATGCTCAAATTAATCCTGTTATTTAATTAAACATTAATAGATCTATGAGGAGCGTAAAGAACCAAATAAGTAAATAACACAGACAAAGCCAGATAATATAAACATACAAAAAGGAGATCCAGATATAGATTTTAACACATAGACTTTAACAGAATTGTAATTAATATGTTCAAAAAATACATCGTAAGATGGGAAATTTAAGCAGACAATATTTAAGAAGATAAATATTTAATAAATATTTATTAAGTAGTTAAACATGTTGATCTGCTTAATAAAATTTAAGCAGATAAATATTATGACACAAAATCAAATGGATTGGGAGATATATAATTGAAATTTATCATTAGATGGGGTTAACAGTGAAGAAAAGACTAGTGAAGAGAAGATTAGTGAAGTGAAATATGGCTCAGAAGAAAATATTAGAAAGACACATGGAGAGAATAAACAATGGAAATACAGATAAAAAGTATAAGATACATATGATGTATAGCAAAGCACTAACATATATGTAATTGGAATCCAAAAGTGAAAAAGAGGAGATGGACAGAAGCAATAACTGAGGAGATACTGGATGAGATTGTTTCAAATCTAGCCACAGATCTGAATCACAAGAAAAACAAACAGAAAAAAAAAAAAAAGAGACAAACAAAATATTCCATGTAAAGATACAAGTTACTAAAGGCCAATGAAAAAGGTTAAAAGCCGCCACAGAAAAGACAGGATTTTCCAAAATGCAGTAATAAAATCTCACTAAAATGAAAGCCAGAAAATAAAAGTGATAAAAATAAAACTAACTGCAATACTCAAACTCCATCTCCATTTAAAATATGCTTTAAAATACACTGAAATAGGCATTTTAGGGGAAAAAAAAGAATTAGAGACAGAAACAGAAATAATTTATCACCAGCATACCCTGACTAGAACAAATATTAAGAAAGTTCTTTAGGTATTAGGACAATGATCTCAGAAGCACAGAAATGTAGGAATGTGTAAAGTTCAAATGAAATAGTAAATGTCTGTGTAAACCTTTTTTTTTTTTTTTTTTTAATCAATTCCCTATGCTTTCTTTACATCCCTGTGACTATTTTGTAACTACCGATTTGAACTTCTTAATCCCTTCACTTTTGCAGCAAGTGCCCCAAACTTCCGCCCATTTGGTAACTATTAGTTTGTTCTCTGTATCTATGAGTCTGTTTCTGTTTTTTTTGTTAGTTTATTTTGTTCTTTAGATTCCACATGTAAGTGAGAGCTTATGGTATTTGTCTTGCTCTGTCTGACTTATTTTAGTTAGCATAAAACTGAGTAAATCTTAATGGATATTGAAGACATGATAATGCATTATGGATATATATCTGTAGAATTAAAATATATGATTAAAGCTACAACAGATAAATGTAATTACAGTACTATAAGTGTTCTAAGATTATAACATTACATGGAAAATAAGTATGCAGCTAAATGAGGTTTTTCTGATATCAAAGATATATATTGTAATCTCTAGCATAACTACTAAAAATCATTTTAACATATTGCATATATATGTATATATAAAACAAACTAATAAAAGAGGAAATGGAATGATTAAAAACTAATTAATCCAAAGGGATACAAAAGGAAACAGAACAAGTGGGACAAATAGAAAAACAAATATTAAGATCATACATTTCAGTCCAAATATTTTAGTAGTTAATTAAAGGCAAACAAATACAGACTCCAATGAAAAGATAAAGCTTTTTAAATCTGGAGTTTAACAACAACAACAAAAAAGCCAACTATATTCTATTATTAGAGACACATGTAAAATATAAGAATACAGAAATATTAAAAATAAAAGCATGAAAGATACACCAGGCAAATACTAACCAAACTAGTGCTAACAGAAACTAGTATAGCTACACTAATATTACACTAAGTAGACTCAATACAGGTTTAATAGAGATGAAAATATATTATAATAATTATAATATCTGTTATTGTAATAATAAAGCAGTCAATCCATCCAATAATACAGTTTCAAAATATATAAATTAAAAATTGACAGAACAAAAAGGAAAAATAAAAAAAAATATATTCATAGTTTTTAATGCACCTTCCTCAGAAATGTATAGGATATGCAGAGGAAAACAAATTATCAGTGCAGTGACAAAGATCTTTTACTGGGGCATTTAGACAGTCCAAGGATTTTTAAAAGACCTATTTGTTGATCAACAGCAATCTTAAAGACCATTAAAAATAAAAATTTTGAATATCAACAAGTCTATTGAATGTATTTTTCTCTCATTAGGGAGATAGACGGAGTAAAAAAGTAGTCTAAACAATTGAGGGCAATGGGGAATAAAATAAATTAAAGCATGCTTTTCTAGACTTGTTGAGGCAGGATGTTAATAAAAAATAAAAGGCTAAATATGTTATAACTACACATAATCTCTTAGAATGTCTTGTCATGTGTATTCTGAGGATTTTTAAAGCTGAAAAATAATATAAAATTAATAACCTCTCTGTTTGGACCCAATGTTTAATCCCATTTTTCTGTTTGCCATTTAAACTCCAAGTAACTACCCACGTATGCATACATGTTTATTCAAGCTATATTTTGTCAACTCTCAAAATTTTATTAAAAGATCTTCATACTGCCCAAACTAGGACTCTAAATTGAATATTATAAAGAAACAGCCTGCATCATCAGGACCAATTTGAGAACACAGTGGATTTTCAAAGAAAAACCTAAATCAGAACAGATTAGATCAGAATTTTCTAGATCTGATCATACTCATCCTCAGTTTCACAAATGTCCTCCAAATATTAGGAAAAATGAGAAATGCTTTGTATTTATAGAATGGTCAAGAGAAACAAAGGTTAAAAAGTAGAATGTTTTGTTTTAATGTGAATGCAAAGAGACTAGAAACTTTCAGATGTTCTCATTTACCAACCAGCAAAAAGTTATCATAAAAGCCATAAAAACACTAGAGTTTTATTGTCCTTCCATAAAGCACACTCCAAAATGTGCTGTAAAAATTTGTTCATAAAATGCATCTTTCATCTCATCAAACCAGGACTCTTTAAAGGACAGTTGATATGAGGATCCTCTTATAAAATTTTATTGTGATTAAATATCCATACCTAAGATAAACAGAGAATTATTGTATTCTTTATTGAACCTGTTTAATGTGACATGAGAAAATCAAAACCAAAATTCATATAATTAGTTTCACAAATCACCAGGTAAGAGATTAAACACACTTTTTTTTCATGTCGTGATTTGGTGATAGTAATACCACTTATGGGCACAGAACAGAGTGTATCACTTATTTTGAAATATAAACAATTGTTGAATAACCCAAATTTAAATATCTAAACTTATCATTTGACAAGATTTCATTGTAAATTAGTGTGCTGCTTTCTTTATGTACTGAAATTAACTGTAATTTCTGAAGACTAGAACCAATCTCATTTTTATTTATCTTTCTCCTCTCCACCCCACCCATCCAGTGAAAATGTATGGTCTGGCCAGCCCGGCATCCATTCCAAATCCCTTTTTTCTGAAAAAAGCACCATACAGAACCATACACTTCCTAGTTTTGTGTGGCAATAGATTCCCAAAGAAGTTTAAGTTGGATGTGATTTCTTCATTTACAAACAGAGATGTGACTAATATATCTCAAGGAACTAAGACAGTGTTAGAAATATAATAAGGCCTAAATAAATGGCTTTTAAATAAACGAATAAACAAATAAGTAACTTTGTCTAGAAAGATAGCTTCTATTTAAAAAAAAAAGTAAGCAGTTCTTAAAAACTTACAATGTTATGCAAATGAATACAGGGCATTTTTAGAAATGTAGCAGCACATATTTAGAAACAAGTAATAGATATTTAGAATGTAAAATACAGATATGTTAATTGAAAAACATGTCTAACATTTAAATATTAAAAAATATGTTTAATATATAAAAACCCTAACATTTCTAAAAATATAAGAATTAGAATATGACGTATAAAATGAGATACAAAATCTAAAAACAATATAAAAATTCAAAAATTTGAAGAAAAGTGATAAGGATTCCTTTTTAATAATATAGCTTATGGAAAATTATAAAGCAAATGTTATTCCAGTAGATAAACTACTATTAATATTGACCTGTGGGAAACAAATATTGTTAAATAAAGTGTTCCAACGAATTAACATAATTTTACTTCAAATTTGTACCATAATACAGACGAAAGTTGAGCAATCTCACAATCATCAATGATTCAAATTAACGAAGGCTTTTTGAAGAATTACAAATTTTCACATAAATATACAACTGTACCACTTTACACATTTTAAAATAAGGAAAAATTATTTGTGGAAAGAAGAGCATCAAGATGCCTCAAGTCATATAAAATACAAAGTAGGTACAGTGGTGACTAAACTTACAGGAAACTCCTAAAATTATGTAAAAAGAAAATTTTCTAAAATTGATATACTGTTGTGCTGAAATATTAATATAAATAACTGACTTTGACATGGGTGCCTAACATAATTTTAATTTAATTCATTTTTTGTTTCTTCAACACTATGTTTGTTTCACTTCAACACTATGTTTGTTTATGTTCTTCAACACTATGTTTGTTTCATTAAACTTGTTTGCCTTTCTAGGATAAATACTGAAAACAATAAATTCACATTATACGAGAAAATAACAACAGCATAGAGATGTGCAAAGAAAAAGTCAGCTACCTCCCTCTACTCCCCTGTTCAGAGATAACCTATGATGATGTGTAGCCTTCTTATATGCCCATGCCTTTACAAACATATAAAACATAAAAAAAATACAAACATATAAAAGTACACTTTTTATTAAAAAAATCTATATTTATGGTAATGCAAATTGTTTTTAAGAGTAAAGAATCTATTATCATTCAAACTAAAAACAAGCACACCAAAAACTTGCACTGTTCTGATAATTAGAAATTCAAAACAAGATTTTTTTTCACCTGCATTCCAAAAGAAATCTGTTTATAATAACAAGTAGGTTGTCTGGTAAGAAATATATGGCAGGTGAAAGACTTGTTACATATGCAAACAGATCACTGATTCTCTCTTTCAAAATAGTCCATATTTTTGGCCGAAGAAGTATTGAATCTGACAGTTGTACCCTTTGAGTATTATTTTATAATCATATTAAAATATTCTTATAAAGGATACTGTAAAACTAGAAAATGTCAATTCTAGTATTAACATGTGAGCTGAATTATTTTACTGCATGCTTAGTCATCCTGAAATATGAAATTATATTTCTAAATATATTTTATTTATCTACTTAGGAATTAAATTTACCTATAATTTTTTAAATCTTAATTTATTTTTAAGTTATTTCTAAAGAAAGACAATTTTGCATATGAACTCTGAAAAGAACAGTGAAAGGTTTAAGATTTTACTCAATAAATATGAACAGACTAGCATGCAGCAGTTTCACAGATACTAGAGAAAGACTTGAGACTCCTTGGTCAGGGACACAGGGACTTTTATTACTCAGGATAGAGCAGGCAGCATGAGCTTAATGTTTTCATCAGCATCGCTTGTCCACTCAACCCTCCAAGTCCCACTGGAGGCTCTGTGGAGCAACCCAGGTGGGTATGGCACATACACCATGTCACAGCTAAAGAACCTCAAATTTATAAAATTACAATATTTTAAAAGCGGTGCTATCAAGCTGCCCAAACTTTGTCCTAGAGGGAGACATTATATTTACAACTCTGATGAAAAACTGAATTTACCCCCAGTCCTAGAGGGAAACACTAGCTCTGTCTTCCAAGTTCAATCAATGTGGGTTTGTCACTGCGTGGAACACCTTTAGGTCAATTAGCTTAGTGGTGTCTATGGGTGTGGGTCCTGCTGCTGGTTTAAGAATGTTTAAAATAATTACACAAAATTATCTTAATACTTGATCTATGTACATGTGTCAATTTACTTTTTTACATCATTCCTATTAAAGTTTAAGGGCTTTTGTTTTTCTGTCTTTTTGTATTGAGGGTACTAAAACAGATTTAAAAAGAAATAAAATTCAGAAATAAATGAGTTTGGTTTCTTTATCTTGTACCAGAAATCAGGATTCAGTTTTATAATAATTAACACATACTCCATAACCACCTGCACGATCACTTCAGTTACAATCTAAAAAATACATTTGAGACATTTATTTCAACAATAAAATTGTCTTCCTTCTCTGCACTATATATATTCTGTTCATACACAAGAACATTTAGTCAGTACCCCTCTATCTAAGATTATGCTAGGTGCTCTGGGAAATACAGAACAAACAAAGATATGTTCCATAGCTGACGATACATGCACTGATCTTAGTAATAAATTATAGTTCAGGGTTGTGAATGATTAAATGCATGTAAGAAACAATAAGAACAGTATGGAAGACTTATTAAAGACGTTGAATTTAAGGTTAAGAATTTGTACCGGCATGCCAAGAATTTGTACCGGGGGGGAAATGGCATGCCAAGCCCTAGGGAGTAAAATGTGCAAGAGTTTGCAGCAAGGATTCCGCACAGCTATCTAGAGAATAATGAAAAGGACACATTGACCAGAGCAGATGCATTAACTGGGAGATAAGTCTGGATAACCACATTATGAAGAGCTAAGAAAAAAGAATGAGGAGTTAGACTTTATCTTCTATGAAATAGGGTGTTGCTGGAGTTTTTTGAAGAAAAACAGCATGATAAAATAAATAAAACTATATCAGAAGAGAAAAGAGAAAGATAATAGTTTCATTTTTTTATACTATACATTACTAGTCTTCTCACATATTATTTCTCTCTTATTATGCAGCACTTATCAGTTTTCTCACATATTATTATTTAATTCCTCATTCTACAGATGAAGAAACAAATTTGGAGACATTAAAAAACTTCCCCAAAGGCAACTGCTATGTAAATGTCAGAAATGGGATTCTATCCAAAGTCTGTGTGACTTAATAGCTTCTCTTAAACACTTTGCAATACTGCTTCTTGGTTATGAGACTACTGTAATATCACATATATTTAAGGCAATGAAAATTGGAACTAAAGCATTGGTTATAGAATTGGAGAGTAAATGATAAGGTAGATAAAAGGATTTTAGAGAAAGAATAGGATTTAGTAGCACGCTGGCTAAGAAGAAATCTGTGTCAAAGTGGGAAACAGTTTTAAGCTTTGGTATGTAGAAAAATAGTGGTTGGAATAACATGCAGATATTTGGGGAGAGAGAATGTTAATACCAAGAAGCAGCAATCATGAAATGCTAAGTGTGAAGCGGGGGAGGGAGGGACATTTAAGAAGACAAATCAGCAGATGAAACTGGAGCAGAGATATGGTGCTTTCCTCTATTCACCAATTATCTCTCCTTTTAAATCAGTTGTTTTTGATGTTGTTGTTGTTGTTGTTTTAAGAGTAACTCTTTTCTATTTGTAACCTTCCTTTCTCATCATAATTTTTATCCTAAATCCTAGAATCCTGGAAGTCTACAACCCAACCTATCCAGTCATTGGCTTAACATGTTCTTTATTTTAAATCAGATTTCAATTTTAACTTAATCCAATAAACTTTTCTCCCTACTTCTGCAGAAAATTTGACTATGACAACCTTCTTTTTTGTTTAAGAATATTCTCCCCTTTTCCACAAATGTATGCTTTTCCCCAAATCTGTTCTTTCTTCCACCAAATCTATACCTTATTTTGGAGAGGCAGCATAACATAGTGGTTAAGAATGTAAGTCTGAAGCTCTTGGCTATTTAAAATCCTAGCTTTAAAATACCTATCAACTCTGAATCTGAATTTCCTTACCTATGACATAGGGATGATATAAGAACAGTATCATCATAGGGATGTTAGGAAGATGAAATGGAATAATGTTTGTAAATGACTTACAACAATGCCAGCACAGTGTAAGCACTATACAAATGTCAATTAATTGTTTTTATAACTCTGCTTCTTTACTTCAGACCCACTTATTTCTACTCTTTTCTCTTAACCTTCCCTAACCTTGCCCACTTCACAAATCACAGAGTAATAATGAATCACATCAACATTTAAGCATATCTAAATAAATAAATTCACAAATGTGTAACTTTAGGTATGGCCTTTTATCCTAGCCTCTTCAGTACTGATAACTTCTTAAGTCCTATGAATGAATCACCTGAATAACCCACTACTACTGATACAGGAAGATAGCATGTCCCTAGGTAGACAGGGAGGTCCCTGGTGGAATAAAGAAAGGACAGTCATATTATAAAACTTCAGGATTTGACATCACTCCTTTGCTCCGGACATAATGTAACAAGGCCTTGAGGTTAACCATAAAATTCCTTTTGGCCTGACAAATAGAGCAGATCTTATAGATAAAGAGTGGGTTACTTTGCTAATTCCTTTAGGATGGGCAAGCAGAACAAACCTGGTAGACGAATTTCATTAGAATGCCCCAGTTCCCTTCTTCAAACAAGTTCCCTTCTTCAAACAGCTCCCCTTCCCCAAGCAGGCAAGGGAAGGTAGAAAAGTAAGAGCTTTTGCTTAAGTCATGGGGGATCCCCCATTTGGGACCCCCTCCAGCTCGGGAGCTGCAACCTCTCTCCTGCCTCTAATAAACTATCCTCTTTTTAAAACTTTTTGCCTCTCCCTGGTCCGTGTTTCCATTCTTCGGCTTCACGAGACACGAACCCAGCCCACACTCAGAAACTGCTAGCAGATCCAACATCATCTGCATCATTTGGGGGACTCACAGGAAAATATTCCTACGTCACTAACTCAAATCCAACATAAATCAAATCAAGCTCATGATTTTGTCTCCAGAACTAGAAAATTGAACTTTCTCCTTTGATGTGTTACCTCCTCAGTCCCTACAGGAAACCAGTCATTAATCTCTGCTTTCTAATTTTGATACGACTTACAGTTCCCTCTCTTTCCCTAGATAACTAATGACACTGCTCCATTCCACACTCTTATTAACTCAAACCTGGGTCAGTATAAGGTGATCTTCATTCCCTCCAACAATCTTTACTCCAGTAAATCCTGCATATGAAACCAGATTAATTTCTCAACAGGACTGTTACTTTTACAACGTGCTTCTGTACAAAACATTAGCATAAAATTACTTAACCTTTGGTCCTTTTAACAGTGAAACCACTCAGGGAGTATTGCCGCTTTCTTCTTCCCAGTACATAACTGCCAGGCCTTCTTGCCATTTGCACGGGTGAATGTGTAAGAACAAGCAGCTAGCTTCTGCTTTCTGATTAATATTGTCAGACCATGTCGCTTTCTTTGTGTACCAATACAACAGACAGCGCTGTGGTTCCCTGCGTAAAATCCGCTTTAGGCTGGGTTCCTTCTATTTGGGATGTTAGCTGGTATAGTAGTTTTCTAGAGTTGCCATAACATAATACCACAGACTGGGTGGTTTAAATAACAGAACTTTATTTTCTCATAATTCTGGAGACCAGAAGTCTAACAATAAGGTGTCGGGAAGTTTGGCTTCTCCTGAAACCTCTTTTCTTGACTTGCACATGGCTTTGTCCTTGTGTGTGCATACCTAGCGTCTCTCTCTTAGTATAAGGACACCAGTCATATTGGATTAGGTCCCCATCCTTATAACTTTAATTACTCCTGTAAACGTCCTATATCCAATTATAGTCATGTTAGGTGTTAGGACTTCAGTGGATGAATTTGGGGGATCTATTTATTGTACTATGTCCTACACCCATGGAGACTTGAGGTTTTAAGTGTGACTTCATTATCTGAATGTGAGAAACTTGTATATGTCTTTCTTGAGGACATGTCTTGTCTTCCCTCTTTCCTTCTATTCTTCCCCCTTTCCTCTTTTCATTCTGTTTGTACCTCAGTGACTATTATTCAATGAATATTTATAGAAAAAATAAACAAAAGACTGATAGTCTATGCATACATTTAATAACATAAGCTATAGCAAAGGGCCAATAAAATAAAATGCCTCATAAAAACCTAATATTGAACTTAAAAAATAAACAGAAAGCTCAAGCAGTTTGTCAATTAAAAACAAAGAAAGAAGCCCTCTTAAAAATATAGGCATAATTAAAATATCATATAAAATATCTTATTTTAAAAGTGTTTTACTGTGTCTACCTTTCTCCATTAAATTCTGAATGTACACATCGTCATTTCATTTTACCAAAAATTAGACCTATCACAAGCCAAATAACAATGGCTATTACTTAGTGATCGTTATGTTTCCTTTTTCAACCAGATTTATTACTATCTTGGACTTCTTTTATTTCACTTCCTAAACTCTTAGGACAAATGACGTGAATCCATTTGAACTTGTCCTAACCAAGTGTAAAATAAACTATATCTGGATTTTCCTTGTTATTTTTCTATGTCCCGCCCTACAATTAATATTACTTTTAAGGGAATATTTTATATACAATTTGGAATATCAATACTGTTTTTATATGGTCAAAAATGAATCACAATTTTCACAATCGTTTATAATTACTGAATATTCACTCCATTTCCTTCATATTCCTTACCTTACAAATACACAACATACTTTGGTGGGTACAAAGCTATGTTTGTTTGTGTTTCAATGTTTTATGTTTTAATTTTCAAGGTGGAATATAAAGAACATTTCTAAATAATCTGAAATAGTAGCAGTTGCTAAATTGATAAATAGCTATAAGGCCTTTTAAAAATCAGCATGGCGGCATGATTCTATTTCAGAAAAACAAAAAGGCACAGAATTAACCGAGTTACCACTCCTAAACACAAACAATAATAGAGTCACCACTCCTGTTCCTATCTCTCTCAGTAATTATACAGAAAAAAAGTCAGTAAAAGCCTCACAGAAGTTTATAATCAAGAAAATAGCTGTTAAACTACCACACACAGCTACAGGAAAGGTGGTGTTAAGGAAAATAACTTTCATTATAACAAGTTCTCTTATTTAAAGCTAAATGTTTGTGTATTATCCCATGAACAGGTATTCAGTTTGAGGAGGGTTAACATGATGAGTAGAGAGATCATGGATGTCTGAAGCGCTGATGGAAATATCATAGAAAAAAGTACTTCCCTTGGGCTGTGATTTAAAATGAAAATGATGTGTGTGTGGTGGGGTCAGGGAGAAGGTGGACAGTATTAGGAAATTATAAGTCCTGTGTGAGGAGATAATATATGATGTTTAAGGTAGAGTCTAGGTTACTGCTGCTCTGTTTGGCCAAACAAACCAACAATTCTCTTAAGGTAGTAAATAGATATGAAATGTCCTAGGGCTAATACAAAAGACAGGGAGACTTGGACCATTAAAAGGTAATCTATTCCTTGCTTTACTGCTAAAAAGGAGAAAGATCAGTGCACAGGAGCAAAGGTGAAAGTCAGAGCCAAAAAGCAGATGGGAAAAGAAAGCTAAGTAAATCTAGTGAAGAATCAAGTAAGACAATAAAGATATCAAGAAATCACTCAGAAATAAATATTGTGAATGCAGACATAAACCTTAGAGTGTGTTTTAGGAGCATCCTGTTAGTTTTGAAGGGTTGTAGGAATCTTTAATAGGGCCAAATCTAACCTGACATTTAGTGTTTGCTTTTGGACCTATTTTTAAGAGCCTTTCTAACCCTACCTCCTAATCCCAATACATGAAAGACATTCACTCAACAACCCCCAAGATACATAGGTATTTGTGCACCTGCATATACACGTACAGGAGTGCACATACACACACACACCTGATATCCTAGTATCTAATTCAATCTCTAATCAATATTCTCAAATACACACTTGAATTACTACATTGTGTGACTATCTCCTATATTTGCTATATGCACAGAGATGAAGATGTTATCAGTTGGATTTTTTTTTTTTCCAAAATCAATGCCAGCAGTTTCTTGGCCTGCAGTCCACATAGTTATATGTATGCATAGTAATATTAAGTGCTTTTTTGCACTCATTCATGATGAACCTCCACCAAAAAAATAAATCGTTTCCTTTTCTGAAGGTTTTTGAGGGAAAAAAAAATATATAGCTTTGGTAGGTATTAAACAATTTGCCAGTAAGGTGAATATTCTTGGATCTCAACTTAGTAAAATGTCCAGAAGAAACAATTCTAAAATATTCATAGGTTGTAATTATCTCTCTAGTGAGAGTTAAATTTGACATACCCCTAGACAAAAAAATTCCTAAAGTCACTAAATACATTTTTTGGGGGGTGGGTGGGAATGTATAGTAAATGAAGAAGCCTTAAGATATTAGAAAATCAGCCTTAGGTTTCAAACAGCTTTAGGTTTCAAAAGCAATAGAGTGATTTTGGAAGAGAAGACTTTTAGCAGATACTGAATTAGACCACATCTTATCTATAACCATGTGTCCAAATTATGGTAGATATTTGAGTTAAATGAAACAAGCAATATGCTAACTGTGAGCTATTTGCAAAGCCATATATATATACATATACATATACATATATGTTATATATATATACATATACATATACATATACATATATGCTATATATATTATATATGTATAATGTTATATATATCACATATGTAAATATATATTATACATTTATATAATTAAAATAACAGTGAATAATAGTTACATTTCATCTTAGATTACATTATTAAGATAATATTTTAAACAAAGTGCCACCTTGAGGGAAAGCAAAATTGTTTGGGGGAAGATGTAGATGGATTAAAATTGTATGTATGTTGGCTGCAAAAAGAAGGTAAGAAAATCATAATATAACATATAATTGCTTTCAGGAAAATTATTTTAAAAGACTTTTATTTCAGCAAACTTTAGGGGACAGAAGGAAACTAACATTTATTTGGATATTTCCATCGCCACACACAATTTAAATGTAATTTTCATGAAATAATGTATAAGAATTTTTATCCTCTTATTATATGTGAGGGATTATAATATTTATCAAAGGACTTGAATAAACTTGAATAGGATAATACCGCTGATCTGTTATAGACCTAAGATTCAAATTCAAGTTTTTACCTAATGGTAAATCCATATTTATTTCACTAAGTGGTCGTCAGACTTTGTGATAATAACTAATACATATTGATCATTTGCCATGCGTCCAACATGGTTTCATGCATTTTAAGCATATTAACATATTTAATGTTCTCAGCAAATCTATGTGATATGTTAATATTATTATCTCCTAGTTTAACTCGCTTAGGGTCATTCAGATAATATGTAAAGAGATAGGATTTAGACTTTATACTATGGCTCCCAAAACTAATACTCTTAATTACACGGTGTCTTCTCATAATACTTGAATCACCTCTCTCTGAAGTAGTATGGGATGACAGGCCTAGGACAAAACCCGTATCTGGCCTGCTGCCTGTTTTTGTACATAAAGTTTTATGGGAGTCCAGCTACGCTCATCTGTTTATGGCATAAAGCTGTTTTCTTATTATACGAGTAACTTGGTTGAATTGTTGCAGTACAGACCATATGAGCACAACTTTTCAGAAAACGTTTGCTGATTCCTAATGGAGACCTTGGATAACAAAACAATATCCGTATATTTTTGAGGTAACTGAACTAAATCTTTCCTTGTAACTCATTATTGTTTTTGCACTTCTCATCTGTTCTTATTCTGCTCAGAAGTCCATTTAATTAAAAAGAACATGAAAAATACAATTGGCCCTTGCACGACATGGGTTTGAGCCACATGGGTCCACTTACATGCAGATTTTTCTCAGTAAATATACGGTATTTCCAGGTTTCACATACCCAGATTCAACCAACTACAGATGGAAAACAATATTCTCCATTCGCTGTTGGGAGTCTGTGGATGCAGAGTGCAAATTGTATGTATTGTTCTGTGCCATTTTATTTAAGGGACTTGAACACCCACAGATTTTGGTATCCACTGGGATCCTGGAACCAATTCCCTGGAGATACTGAGGGATGACTATAGTTAATTTTGGAGGGAGTCAAAAGGTTATATGTGGATTTTAGGCTGCATGGGGG
The DNA here is from genome assembly GCF_964194185.1 of Rhinolophus hipposideros. NCBI lineage: Eukaryota > Metazoa > Chordata > Mammalia > Chiroptera > Rhinolophidae > Rhinolophus > Rhinolophus hipposideros. The sequence continues at coordinate 66,955,330 of NC_138047.1, read as the reverse complement.
TTGGCACCATTAACTCTCACGTTGTCCAAGGGTCAACTGTAGATCTACTGGTTTTCAGGTGTTTACTATAAGTACAATTTGAGTCATTGTTTTTATTAATAATAAATCCTCTCTCAGTCCACTTTCACTTTAAAAAATAATAACAGAAAATAATCTATGTAAAACTATAATATTTGAAATAGTAAACATCTGTATTTTTATTAGTAAATTTATGCTAAAATAAAGTCAATGGCTTTCTCAAGTTTTCATTCTCATCAAGACTAAAATGAAACAATTAGGGAACAACTGCCCTCCATCTAAATGAGTCACTAGATGCTAAAACACTTTTCCTTACCTGTAAACATATGAATATTTTAAAGTTTATATCACTCCTAAGCAATTGCATTATGTATTTTAAATTTGTGAAAACATCTTTTATATAAACGGTGATTAAAAACAGGCATTTTCCCTGTAGTTAAATGTTTCTTCGATTCTGATTTTTAAACAAAAGCAAAATGCTGTTCTGATAAAAATGTGTCTCAGAAAAACACAATTGCATGCTTTCCACAGTACCATTTGCTCAAGTGGTTCTCTTCTCTCTACCTCCCTCCCCCTCTGGAAGGGCTGAACACTCTCAGTGTCCTCTGGAGATTTGCAGGGTGCCATCTGCTGTCTATCTGCTATGTTGCAGCCTGACATTCTTGAAGCCAGATTTAGCCCCTCGAATTACATAATAGTATGTGAGTTGTATTACAACTGAGACATTAACACCGGATTCATAAATAAAATTGAAAGTTAGACATGCATAGCAAAACCATATTAGTGGTTATTTGATTAATTATTGAATGTGATTATAACACAAATAACCACAACATTTAGGTGCAAGAAGGATGGCATTTATTGTTAGCACTGAGGGTTGCAGTTTTTTTTTTTTTTTTTTAAATAAAAAATGATATAATACACATGACTAGCAGAAATGTAAGTACACATACCAGGAAAAAGTCATCTGGCTTATAGATAGGCGTATATTTTCTCACGGTGATCCTACTCCACTTTTATTTCTACCTCAAATAAACATCAGAAGATAGCTTGACAGCAAAGTAGCCAAAGTATTTCTGTAGTTTTCATAGGCAGAGAGATACAGAGGAAAACAAAATATTCTCTGTGGGAAAAGATGATACATGAACACAAGGTATTCTATTACATGAATACATGATATGCTGCTGGGATAGTAATTTAGTGCACATGTTGGAAAAACTCTGATATTATCCAGTATTTTTGAACATGTATTTACCTAGTAATTCCACCTTGGAAGGGACCAGATTTTCATAGAGAGATTAAGCACCTTGTCAGAAGTTGCTTGCAGATAGTGAGAGCTGAAATTCAAATTTGAGTGGTCTGTTCTAGTACAGACTACTATATTGTGATCACTATGCTAAAATGTTTTTGCAGTATAAATAGTAACCTTAAGTAATATAAGTCATACTTTTTTAAAGAAAAAGAATACCTCGATGTGGAGGGTATGCTTATGTAAAATGATCTTTTGTTTATCATTCTTAATTAACCTAATAAAATCTGTAGTCTCCTTCCAAAACTAAAACGCGTTTTTCTTTAAAAGATATGTTAAAAATTCTTTCAGGGCATGTAATATTCATTTCTATATCCTTAAAATGCACAGACCAATGTCTTGTAAAGAAATGAATCAATAATATGACAACAGAGAACCAGCTGGAAATGATTACTATTTGGTTTATAAATTAACACTTTGACTAGCTTGTTTTACATATTAAAATTCATAAAGCCTAAATATGCTTTTAGAATTAATCAATGGGTGATTGCTTATCTTTTCTTATCATACTTACTTTTTAGCTCCACTCCTTAAGCTGGCTTTCTTGGAGCAAGTTTTTCTCTTGGCTTTTGGACACTACAGTCTTAGTGTTCTTCTCATATTATTGGATACTGTTTTTCTTGATTTTCTGACCATTAAACATTGGACCATCCCACCCTGGTTTTAGATGTAAGTTCTCTCTTCCATAGCTTTAAACAGAATTTATATAATCATGAATACTAAACCCTGTTCTTTCTGAGTTTGCACAAACATTGATTCAAATTTCTACCTGCAGGTGTATATAAGCATCTCAACCCTAATCTAGCCAAAACAGAACTCTTGTTTCCTTCCAGCCTCATACAGGTTACTCCTTACCTAGATTTCCAAGTCTCAGAAAATGGCAATAACAATAGCCCATTACTCAAACTACAACTCTCAGTCTCTCAGTTATCCTTCTCTCTCTCTCTCTCTCTCTCTCTCTCTCTCTCTCTCTCTCTCTCTCTCTCTCTCTCTCTCTCTCTCTCTCTCTCTCTCTCTCTCTCCCAGTCATGACCTAAGGACAATTCACCAGCAAATACTGTTGGCATTACTTCCAAAAAACAGTCACACATCTTTTCCCTCTTCTCTCTCTCAACTGCTACCACCATAGTCACCATGATTTCTCATTTGGGAAAACCTTTCTTAAATATTGACTGTCAACAGGAAATTCAATTGTCGTGTAATGGAGCTCTTGCCAAGAAATGTCAGGTCAAATGTGCTGCCACAATTTAAAGCCCCGAAAAGCATAAATGGCAATGGTATTCTTACTTTTAATTACAGCTAGAATAGCATTTATTAACAATTACTGATATTGAATTGTTATTCACGAAATACTATACTTTGCCCTATTAAATAACATTTACTGTTATATTTCCAAGTATTTAAGACATTTGAAATGTTTTCCACCTAGTTAAACACAATCGTAATAATCACACAAACAAGATCACTGCAGTAACTCATGGGTGCTCACCCCACTGTGATACCCTGTTACATATCTTTTATTGTTTAATTGTCCAAATAACCCTATGAGATAGTAATATCGCCTATGATGAAATAGAGATGCGGAAACTTTAATCAGTTTGTAGGAGCTATTAAGTGGCAGAAGTAAGAATCACACCCAGATATTGATGATTCCAAATGCCTGTGATTTTTACCTACCTGATATACTTCCTCCAGTGGAACTCTGTTTGTGAATGGAGTGGGGCTGGGCTTTAAGAAAGAACTGCTCTCTCACATTTTTAATATCTCCCAGAAGACTGTTCAAAGTTAAGGTTGCTTACATAGCAAAAGAGTCATGGAATTACATGTTCCTTCCCTTCATATCTGTTTTCCAGATCAAATTTTATTGCCTCACAAAAAACCAGGCCTCATGTAGGCAGAATATTCTTACTCAGAAACCTATCCATTCTCAATGAATCTAAGACCACATGTCTCTTCAGGGAGTATATAATGGGATCCATTGCTGTGTATGAACATTGTTACACTGTTAATTTTTTTAAACTTATGTTATTCTAAAAATGAGGAAAAAAATTGTAAGAATTCACAGTAGTGCCCTGCATGATAAATGGTCATAGTTCATGTACCAGTCTCCCAAGGGAAGAAACAGAAATTCTATAAAAGGACATTATTGACAGTGATGTTATCAGTTATGTGATGACAGTCTATATGTTATCATACTGTGTGATTTGATGAGATTTATTAAAATGTAAATCTATGCAACAACTATACCAATCTAGAAGTAAACATTTTTTTATGACCTTAGAAATATATTTAGTATATGTAGAGCTATCCTGAAAGATGAAAAGTAATGTTGCAAAGTAAGTACCTAGTTCAGCACCTTTAGTTGAAGGTTTTAGGGTATGGCTCACAAATCCACTTAGCCAAACAACTAAAATTGTAAAAGTTTAAAGGGTTCTCCATCAGCTATTTCAAATTAAAGAAGGGCTTACTGTGAAGACATTTATGGGTGTGGCTTTGTCTAATGAAGTGAATCCCTAATAAGGTTTACAAGAGACATTTAAAAAGACACTTGACAGTTTGGACTTACGGATAAAGAGATAGTACAAATTGAAACCAGTTCTTTGCATCCCAATGTCTAAACGCACAAACAAGGATGCAATGACTATTCAGCAGCAAACGTGCTAATTTATAAGAAAAGAAAGAATGACTAGCAGTAGGAGGGCAGAACAAAAGTCCAGAGGGAGGAACTAAAAGCCATGGAGAATTATTCTGAGGTTTTAGGTCCTAAGCAAAAAACGCTAACCTATGCATCAGTTCACCAGTCTTCAAATGGAGAACGACGTGAGGCACTGGATTTAAGCCTGCACATGCTTTATGTGAGGGAATTCTGTCCTAGCTGATGCTGTGATGCAACGGTACTTCGAGCGGCCCTAGGAGGGTTAAGTGTGCTTTGCACTGTCAGGGATGTATCACTGGGGGCCAGAGGGTGGAGCCAGCCCGCAGGAAGTGCTACAAAGTTCCCCACTGCCTGGTAGCCAGATCTTCTTATAATGTATTCCCACACTGAATTCAGGTTGTTGTGGTGACAACTTTCACAAAAGTGATGATATACTACTTCTGAGATTGGTCATAAAGGACATCATGCATTTTGTCTCTCTCTCTCTCTCTCTCTCTCTCTCTCTCTCTCTCTCTCTCTCTCTCTCTCTCTCTCTCTCTCTCTCTCTCTCTCTCTCTCTCTCTCTCTCTCTCTCTCTCGGATCGCATGCTATGGAAGATACTAGCTGCCATGTTGTCCAATGAAGAAGCCCGCGTGGTAGTTAACAGGCTCTGTCCACCAGCTGTAAAGAACAGAATCCTCCTGCCACAAAATATGAATGACCTGTGAAGTGAATTATCAAGTCCAGTTCAGCCTTTCATATGACTGCAGCCATGACTGATATCTTGAGTACAACCTCATGAGAGGCTGGAACCACATATAAGGTGCTCTCAAATTCCTGACCACAGAAACCACGAGATAACAAATGTGTGGTGTTTTGCGCCACTAGAAAATGTGATATGGGGTAATACATAGTTTTATTATAACTTTGTATCCTTTTATCCCTCATACTTGCTAAATTCCATTTATTATTCCTACTAGGTCTGTTATTAACATTTTTGTGGATTCCTTAGGGGTATCTATATAAATAAGTACGTCACCAGCTGATAGAGGTAGTTTTACCTTTTTTTCCAATATTTATGGGGTATTTTTTGGTTTTGTTTTTCAATCTTTATGTTTTTTCTTGCCTTATTTCTAGCTAGGACCTCCAGCCAACTTTCATTAAAAGTGATGAGAGTGGACATCCTTGCCTTGCTAATAATATTAGGGAGAAGTGTTGTGCCATTACATATAAACATTAGCTGTAGAAATAAAAGTCTCCTTCTATTACTAGTATGTTTAGTTTTTCTTTTTTTAACCATAAACTGATATTATTTTTTAATCAAATGTGTTTTCTTCAACTATCACCATGATCATATACATTTTTTTTCTTTTAGTTTATTGATATGATGAACTGCGTTGATTGGGTTTTGAATGTTAAACAAAACTTATACTTCCACAATATTTATATATTGCTGCAATTTATTTAATTTTAAAAGGCTTTTGCATCTATATATTTATAAGAATTTTTTTTCTATAATGTCGTTTTGCTTGAAAGATTTTGCCAGATTTTTGTAACAGGCTTATGCTGTCCACACTGAATAAGCTGAGAAGCATAACTTGTTCTTCCGTCTCTTGAATAATAATAGTCTTGGTATTTCTTATATATTTGATAAAATTTATCAGTGAAACTTCCTGGGTTTAGATTTTTCTTTATAGAGATGCTTTTTTTTTTTAATTTAATAGTGAAATCTATTTCTTTAATAAAAATTGAATTCAGATTTTTAATTTTTTCTTGTCACTCTGAAAAGTTGTAGTTTTCAAGGTATTTAAGCTTTGCTATTTATCAGTATTGTCATATTTATTTCCATATTGTTGTTTATGATATCTCCTTATTATCTTTTTAATGTCTTTAGGATTTGTAACGATTATTCCTCCCTTGATTCACTGCTGATATTAATAATTTGAGTTTCTTCTTTTTTCTGTAATCTTTGTCTCCTACAGTCTTTTTAAAAATTAATCATAGTACTTCGTTCAAGTTTGAACTTTCAAAGCTATGGATCTCCCCCAAAGCATAGGTTCAGCTATAGCCTATGAATATTGATTTATTGTACTATTATTTTAACCCTTTCATTTAACACATTTTAAAATTTCCATAGAGGTTTCTAAACTGACCCATGGAATATGTAGAAGTTTGTTGCTTAATTTCCAAATATGTAATGTTTTTTCTAGTTATTTTATCATTGTTGATTCCTAATTTAATTCCTTTGTTCTCAAAAAAATGTATTCCGCAGATGTCTACCTTTAAAATTTATTGAGATTATTTTATGACACAGCATATACTATCTCAGTAATATTCCTTCCACATGAATTTGAAATGAAGGTAAAATTCTGTTGTTAACTATAGAATTCTATACATGTCAGGTGATAAAACTGAGCTGGCATCTTAGGATTTAACCATAGAGCTGGGAGACTTATGGGTGGAGAAAAGGGGTCCTTGTTAACTCTCTAATCTTGACTTTCTATTAAACTTTGTGGTAACTTCAAGGCGGAGTGATTCATATACATATAGAAAGGCCATCTTGGGAAGGCTCCTCTCTTCTTTTTGCATGTGGGCAGCTTGTTGGACCTTCACCTGGAAGTGTGCATTCACACCCTGCTGTGGTGGTCTCCTTTCTTTTTCTTTACCTGAATAAATTGCTCTTTTGGTGGACTATCTGGAGAATTATTTTGTCCAGTTGATAAAGGTTAAGGAAGTTGATAATGTAGTTCCCGATTTTTTAAACTTTTCTGGTTTTGTTTAGTAGTTTTATCAATTATTGAGAGAAGAGAGTGAAAATCTTTAACTACGATTGTGAATTTATTTTATTCAGTCTGTCAGATTTTGCATCATATGTTTACAGATTCTATAACATAGGCAGGCCATCTGCATGTATGATTGTTTTGTCCTCCTGATAATCTGACCCTTATATCGCTATGACATGAAACTCTGGTTCTGGCAGTATGTCTTATCTTCATAGCTATCTGATAAGCATAGCCACTTTAGTTTTCTTGCTTTTGCAGTTTTCATGGTACATTTTTTTCCAGTTTGTATTTTAAACTTATATTTGTGCAAGCAAAAACAAACAAAAAACATAAAGCAGGTAGCAGAAACTTTTAATGTTCTTATTTTCAAAAGTTAATTTTAAAAAGTATTCTAATTATTAGATTTCTATCTACTTTTACAAAGGTAATTTGCTTGTTCTTGGTGAATTTCCTTACTTTATGACTCTCCACTGCTGCTTTCCCCTTCTGTAATTATTCTTTGATGGAGTTCCTAATCTATATAGGCTTTTCACTTGCTTTTGAAGTGTGCTGATAGGAAAATGTCAGTTATAAAATCATTATCATGACTTTTGGAATCATTTCACTGAAGTGTGCTTAAAAAAAGTCTTTTAAGTAATTTCCACCAAACAATGATGGATGGTAAAGTTCCAAACACTCCAAATTCTTTCATATGTTTGGAATTATATGTAAAAATAACAAATAAAAAAAAGCTCACATTGAAAATGATCCCTGAAAATGCTCCATTATTATTTTTTAGAGATAATAATAAAATCATCTCTAATTAGGTTATTGAGAAAAGAAAAAAGAAAAATAGATAAGAGCACTTTAATCAATGGTAAAGGCAAATAATTATATCAACTATATTGTGTGAATGAAAAAGGGACTGTATAATAAATCTAACAGAAAGTAAACTCACAAGGTGATCTGATAATAAATTCCTGAATGGGCAGGTGATGGGGGGTAGTCACGCACCAGGCACATAACGTCTTTACTAAAATATTTTTAAGCAAGGTTTGTCTATCATTTCTGTGCATCTAGGTTAACACACATTTGAAATGGCAGAAGTGATCCTCATTTCAGACCCCTTGAAGGCATAACCACCCTCAAGGGAGAAAAGATTATTGTTAACTATCCTGTACCTTGCTTTCCCCCATCTTCATGTAATCTTCCTTTTTCAGAAATGAAAAAGGCATGGGCACTGGGGGAGGGAGGATTATGGGCAAACTTGGATAAATATTCTTATAAGCTCTTATCTCACCAAAAACTACACTACTCATCACACCTGAAATCTCTTCCCAGTAGCCTTCATGGTAAGTACCACACAGTACAAACAAATTTTATACTAAGAGTGACAAAAAGAGAGCAGAGCAAACTAAAATAAAACATCATAACAGAAACTATCTCTACATATTAAATATCTTCTTATTTTACAGATAATGGAATTATGTGAAAAAATATTAACAAACGGGGTAGAATGATTTACATAGTTCTCTTTTGCTATAGGTACTTCTTTATCATTTTTATTAAACAATAAAGCAATACAATTTCTAAGGGCCTGAAGTTAGTTCCTTGTCTTGTTTTTTGTTTTTGTTTTGTTTTGTTTTGTTTTAATAAAGGAGTTGATGATTGGGGTTGTTGGAAATATACTTGTGCATTTGAATAAGAACAACTGATTTTCAAAGAAGAGGGACAAAATTAATAGTGTGAGATTCCATTTAGATTATCCACACTTGACCCAGCTCAAAATTAAAATCTAATATATCAACTGAGCACTATAAAAAAAATGTCAAATAAAAGCTTGTTCTACTATGATATATTAAACTTGTTAATTACTGTTTTATTTTAAAAATCAAATAATTGGGATATTCTGCAGTCAAAAATAAGCTGTGTAGAAAAGTGAGACTCCTATACATCATACAAATAAGTTTTAAAATAAGATAAACACTGTTGTGCTACATTAAAAAGGTGTTGTTAATTTAAAATGAATAGTTGGTATTAAACTCAAATATAGTAAAGAGATGTGAACTGCCATTTGAAAATGCCTGCTTTAGAAAACATTACAAAAAATCATTTTCTTTAAAGGCATCTATTATGAACATCTTATTTCTAGGACAGTTGTCTATGTTAACCATATACTAATATTTCTTTTCTTGTTGACCGTAAAGAATAAGACCCCCTGCTCTCTGAACAGACTTAACAAACAGACGTAATTATTGCTCATTGTACATCATCTTTAAAAATTGATTATCTTCAGTTTCTTCAAACGTCTTTTAATAAAGAAACAGATGGAAGTATAAAAACAATCTCAATATATTCTGAATGTGACTCTATAGTGAATATCACTGAATATCTTTAAATTAAAAAATTAAGTACCCTAAGAAAGCCTCTTGACTCTTCCTGTCAGTTCTACTTCCCTTTATTTGCATTGATTTTTTTTTATTAAAATCCAGACCAAAGAGGGAGGCAGAAAGCTGAATAGTTGCATGTTACCGACTTTGAGATTAATATCTTTTAATATAACAGCTGTTATTAAGTTTGCCTTGTTCAAAGAGGTTCCGACTGCATGTTAAGCCAAAGGTCAGGGAGATCCTGCAAGTGCAGGAAAATGCTTATGCTGTCAATGTAGAAACAATATAGTCACACAGATACTTGTGTGTTGATTACCAAACACTCACCCAAAATTGAAAGCCATAATTTATCGTGTTTGCCAATTTCTGTGGTATAATACTCCCATGTCGCTGATTTCAAGTTACCAAAATGACATAAATGAATCTCTAGTTGGGAAATATGCCCAGAAACTATTGTGTAGGATTTCTACATATAGATCCAATAGATATAAATGAGCTCATGAGTACAGTTAATAGTAAAATATAGTAAAATAAATAGAAAATAATGAGTTTTGAGTAAAGATTATGCTTTTAAAAATATAATGTTTTATTATAAACGTATGTAACTCAATTTTTTAGGCCTGTTCTTTAACTGTTAGCTCACAAAATTCCTGAAATTCTAACATTGACCTAGTATAAACACACTACCCCTACACACCATTGCATATTAAGTTTGTGAACACATCCTAGAAAAAGTACTACATACCTCATTAGTGAATATCACTACAGTGAACTCCAAAGCATTCCCCTTGGGAAGATATGCACCAATGCCAGTGCCTGGTCCACCATTGAAAGAGATTTTGGAACTCTTTTTCTGGAATGGCCATCAGAGCTGTTGGCGTATTACCCTTGATGTGCTGAATGTCATCAAAATGTCTTCCTTTCAATATTTCCTTTATCTTCAGGTACACAAAGAAGTCATTGGGGGCCACATCAGGTCAGTAGGGAGGGTGTTCCAATAAAGTTATTTGTTGACTAGCTATAAACTCCCTCACAGACAATGCTGTGTGAGCAGGTGCATTGTTGTGATACAAGAGCCATGATTTGTTGGTGAAAAGTTCAGGTCATCTAACTTTCTCACGCAGCCTTTTCAGCACTTCCAAATAGTAAACATGATTAACTGTGTGTTGAGTTGATACAAATTCATAATGAATAATCCCTCTGATATCAAAAAAGTTTACCAAGATCAGTGCAACAAGTTTGTGAACTTAATTGTCAAACCTCATAGGCTCTAGACACAAAGGCAATGTAATTTGGTATGAGATGCAGATATCTCTTCCAGTTTTTGCTTTAACAACTGACAAAAACACTATTTGGATGCCCTCAATAATCTATGGCCATCCTTCCTCTTAACTATTCTCTTGTCTTCCTGATTTCATTATGGCCTTTGGTGGTAGCTGCTAGCATTATTATTATTATTATTATTATTATTATTATTATTATTAAAGTGTTAGAAAAGCAAACATCAGTGATCATCATTTTAATGTTAATCATAATACTATTCATTATTAAAAGTTATATTTTTCTCTTCTCACGCTATTTATTTATATCTCCTATCAATAAAGAGAAATCAAATCATGACAATGAGACATAATAAAAAGCCACTGAATTTGGAGTCAAAAATCTCAGACTTTTCCTAAATTGTAATGTGTACACTTTTCAAAGAACTCCTCCAAAGAAAGTAACTGTTATAATTACCAAAATAAAACCATAACATACTAGAATCTAAAGAATAGCTGAATTCTGAGCATAAAGGTGAAATAATCAATGATGTATTTTCCTGACTAGCTCATCATCTAAATGACTATAGGCTGTGGGAGGGCAATTGTATTGAATAGGAAAAATCAAACATTCAGATTAAATTTTACCTGATTGATTTTTATTGGGACAAAAATGACTAAACTACTTTTATTATATCATATAGATAAAGTCTCAGTATCTTTAAAGTGAAGTTAATATGTCTCTCAATAGCTTTATAATGACATGTAAACATAACAGCTGATGCCTTTACCTGATTTTTCCTAGGCTTGGTATCAATTATTCTTTTTCATTTCCTTCACAATATTAGAATTTTACAGCTGAAGAATACCTAATAAACCCAAACTCCAAATCCTTCATTTAACATATGAGAAAAGCTATACTCCAAGAGGATACCTGGCCCTTGCCAAGTGTCATGCAGTTAATCAGTGACAGAAGCAGGGACTGACCAGGTCTACAGACTTCACCATCTACCAGAACTGAAAGAATAATCTTAGAGTAAACCATTACCTCTTGCAGAACTCTCTTCATCTTTAATAACAGTGTCTTAACGGCTGTGCAGTCCTGTAACATCAATCTGAATGGCAGAGAATCCATGCCTGCATTTTCTTCCACACCTTGCAGAGGCCAATCTGCAGATGAACTGCTGGGCATTCTGTTGATATGGGAACACCTGGCTTCCTGATCAATGTCTTTTGTTAATTTCAGGGAAAGATTCCTAGTAAGAAAAATAATGAACAAAAATTACAATATAGTTTATTCAGAGCAGTATTTTCAAGTTGTCAGAGCACTGTCAGTAGTGAACTACAGAATATTTTCTGTGACCCTCACATTTCCTCATATTAGTCTTTGAGAATTCTGAGAATTTTTGTCAAAATTATGAAATGGGTCAATTATATCCTTAGTGGTGTAAAACTGAATAAAGAAAACCTCATTTAAAATGAAGTCAGGTAGACCAGGAAAAGGAGCACTCAGGCACTACCACTTTAGGTCAATTACACAGCACAACAGGAAGAAGTGTCAATTATGGACCCCAGCAGGAAGAGAGGTACCTTGCATCCCAACAAGAAATGACTCTACTACTTCAGCAGGAAGAAGGAAGATTTCTCCTTGCCCAGCAATAAGCTCCGCTAATTATAACCTCACAATTCAGCCAATTGGAAGCCATCAGTACCCTGAACTCTCACTTTACTCCAATGGACTTTCATTTGAAGCACCAGCTCCCGAGTTCCTCCTTTTTCTCTAAAAAGTAATGTTCCTGTCTTTTGTTTGCTGGACTTCCTTATAGTCTTTGTTACACATGCTTGTCCCAAATTGCGACTATCTGTTTTCCTGAGTAAGTCCATTCGTCTGCTGGTAAAATAACTGGCTGTCTTATTGTTAGTCAACAGTGGTAATATTTAATGACAACCACTGTTATAGAAAATGATTTTCCCCCAACTACAATTTCATTTATACATGATAACAGTGTGTTTACTTGTATACTTATTTAACTCTTTTAAAAATGTTGAAAGTCAACAGAAATCACTAAAAAAGAAATTTCCTATGATGGTTTTCTGAAAATATGCTTAAAAATTAAATGTAAATAAAAGATTAAGAAACCAAAAATTAGGATAAAATAGTTTTGGTAATTACGATTTTAAATTACTAAAGTAATCAATGATCATTTGAGGGATTCAGAAAATCTAGTACGCATAGGCTTTTATGTGAAAATAGTGATATACATAAAAGATGTATAACTCCATATGTAATTAGCATGCTTATCAAACACTCATTAAATTTTTAGCAAAGTAATGTGTGGCAAAACATGCATGCATTATTATTTTGTTCTATTTGATAATTAACAATTATTTGAAAAGAATTCATTTTGAAAATAATTTAACATGGCTTATATTGAAAATATATGTAAAATGAAAGATATTAAGATTGATAGTTTTCCAAACCTGTACATGAGGCAAATCTAAAAATTGTATGAAAAGAGGAGACTAAAAATAGTTTTTCTAAATGAGTTTGTCCAAATTTGTTTCCATTCCTTAAAATTAAGGGTCCTATACAATAATGTCAATTAATATTATAACACAGATAAGAATATTTATGGGGAAAAAAACAGTTATGACTTGGGCTCACTTTCAATAGTGTTTACGTGTATCACTTCCTGAATTACATAACAAGGTCACTTAGCTACCTAAATAGAGAAAAAAAACAACAAAACTTGCCTAGGAACCTGCCGAGTCAGACAAAGATGCAAATATGAAAATATATCTTCAGTTGATTTTATTCAAAGTTGATTACTTACGAATAGCATAATTTAATTTAAAAGTATTGGATAATTAGTAAAGAAAACACATTTTGGATCACACTAAAATGTTTACTTGTCCTCACAGGTATATTCATTGATCATAATTGTTCTTTTTAGTTATATGATAATATTTCCTATTCCCATTTTATATCTATAATGAAATAACAAAAATAAGTCATACCTAAATTTTTTTGAGAGCTGATATGCGCCAAGTACTGTGCTAACCTAACAATTTCATGTGTGTTAATTCATTCAAAACTTGAACATGTTCAAGAGGTTGATGTAATGAGTATCTTCACTTTACATGTGAGGAAATAGGCCTACATAAGTAACTTTTCTCAGAGTTAAAAAGATAATGAGAAGTAGACCTGGGATGGACGAACCCAAGCACTTTTACAAGGTAAGATTTTTCTTTTTCTACTAACCACATAGTGTGTGTGTGTGTGTGTGTGTGTGTGTGTGTAGCACTATCTTAGATAAAGTATTATATATAATATTTCTATATATATATAAATTTATATATATGTATGTATATATATATATATATACACACATACACTTTCATATATATATATATATATATATATATAGTGCTATAAGGACTTTACATGTTAAAATACTTAATGCAACAACTCTTTGAGGTAGATACTGTTATAATCTCCATTTCACAATTTATGGATTTAAGTCTCAAAGAGGTTAAGTGACATGCTGACGACCACAAAGCAAACCGGGGACAGAGCTTACATTTGAATGCAGACAGTACAGTCGAGCTATAAATCACTACATGATTCTGTATTTCATGTGAAAAATGATTTTCACATGAAAATCATAAATGATTCTAAGCAAGTAAGAATCATTTATGTATTTTCACTTTTAAAATATATTTTATATGATATGACTGATTGATTTTAATTATATCCAACTTGTAGTGAACTATACAATCATTCTATTTTCTTCTTTGTATTGGTTTAAAATTTTTCAGTTGTAGTTGACACTCAATATTATATTAGTTTCAGGTATACAGCACAGTGGTTAGACATTATTACAACTTATGAAGTGATCACTCTGATAGGTCTAGTGCCATTTGACACCATATACAGTAATTACAATATTATTTACTATATTCTCTAAGCTCTACTTTAAATCCCTGTGACTATTTTGTAACTGTCAATTTGTACTTCTTACTTACTTCATCTTTTTCATCCAGCCCTCCAACCTCCCTCCCACATGGCAATCATCAGTTTGTTCTCTGTATCTATGAGTTTGTTTCTGTTTAGTTTGTTTGTGTTGTTTTAGATTCCACAATTAAGTGAAATCATATGGTATTTGTCTTTCTTTATCTGACTTACTCCACTCAGCACAATACCCTCTACATCCATCCATGCTGTTGCAAATGGTAAAATTTTGTTCTTTTTTATGTCTAAGTAATACTCCATTGTATATATGTACTACCTCTTCTTTATCCAATCATCTTTCAATGACACTTAGGTTGCTTCCATATTGTGGTTATTGTAAATAATGCTGCAAAAAGCATGGGGCTGCATATGTCTTTTCAAATCAGTGTTTTGGATTTCTTCAGATAACACCCAAAAATGAGATTACTGGGTCATATGGTAATTCTATTTTTAATTTTTTAAGGAATCTCTACACTGTGTTCCATAGTGGTTGCACCAATTTGCAATCCCACCAGCAGTGCATTAGGGTTCCCTTTTCTCCATATCCTTGCCAACACTTTGTTGTTGATTTATTGACCATTCTGACAGGTGTGAGGTGATATCTCATTGAGGTTTTCATTTGCATTTATCTGATGATTTGTGACGTTGAGCATCTTTTCATCTATTGGCCATGTGTATGTCCTCCTTAGAAAAATGTCTATTCATGTCGCCTGTCCATTGTTTTAATTGGATTGTTTATCTTTTTGGTGTTGAGTTGCATGAGTTATTTATATATTTTGGATATTAACCCCTCATTGGGTATATTGGGGGTAAATATCTTCTCCCATTCAGTAGTTTGTCTTTTCATTTTGCTGATGGTTTCCTTTGTTGTGCAAAATTTTTTAGCTTGATGTAGTACAACATTTTTCTTTCTTTTGCTTCCCTTGGCGAAACACTCAAAGGAGACATATTTAAAAAAAAAAAAATTACTAAGAGCAATGTCAGAGAGTTTACTGCCAATGTTTTCTTCTAGGAGTTTTATGGTTTCAAGTCTTATATTTATGTCTTTAATCCATTTGGAGTTTATTCTTGTATATTGTTTAAGGAAGTGGTCTAGTTTAATATTTTTGCTTCTATCTGTACAGTTTTCCCAACACCATTCATTGAAGAGACTGTCTTTAGCCCACTGTATTTTCTTGCCTCCTTTGTCATAGAATAATTGATCGGATTTGCATGGGTTTATTTCTGGGCTCTGCATTTTGTTCCATTGATCTATGTGTCTGTTTTTAAGCCAGTACTATGCTTTTTTGATTACTACAGCCTTGTGGTGTAGTTTGCTAGGCGGTAGCATGATATCTCCAACTTTGTTCTTCTTGCTGAAGATTGCTTTAGCTATTCTGGGTCTTTTGTGTCTCCATATACATTTTAGGATTATTTGTTACAGGTCTGTGAAAAATGTCACTGGCATTTTTTGATAGTGATTACATTGATTCTATAGATTGCTTTTTTGTAGTATAGACATTTTCATGATGTTAATTCTTCCTATCCATGAGCTCGGTATATGCTTTCATTTATTTGTATCTTCTTCAATGTCTTATAATTTCCCAAGTACAGGTCTTTTACCCCCTTGGCTGAATTTATTCCTAGGTATTTTATTTATTTATTATTATGCAATTGTAAATGGAATTGTTTTCTTAATTTATCTTTTCAAAAGTTGTTATTAGTATATAAAAATGCAACTGATTTCAGAATATTAATTTTGTATCCTGCTACTTTACTCAATTCATTTATTAGTTCTAACAGCTTTTTTGGTAGACTCCTTACAGTTCTCTCTGTATATGTAGTATCATATGTAAATAATGACAGTTTTACTTCTTTCTTTCCAATTGGATATCTTTTATTTTTCTTGTCTGACTGTTGTTGCTTATAAAATAATTCTTAAAGATTTCTGTTTTATTTCAGTGTCTTCTATTTTATTTTCTCTAAGACCAAAACGATGAAACTAGAACATAAAAATTATAAAGCACAGCATGTGTAGTATTATTTTAGTTATAAATAGAATATTGAAAGATTTATGAGGTTTAAGTTTTAACTAGTCTGGTGTCTGGTGCACATTAAGCTGAATCAGTAAATAATTGTATATAGAAGTTGAAGAAACAAATAGAGTAATAAGGGAAATATATATGTATATATATATATGTATATGTATATGTATATGTTCTATAATATCTATGCATACAACTCTCATTTGTAAACAGAAGTTTTTCTGCAAGGTGTACTTTTATGTATTATGGGACTGCCACACATAGTTCGCCACCACTTTCACAATAATATAAGTAAGCTAACATTTTGTAATTCTTTTCAGTTAGACTGCTGCTACTTTGAACCAACTTGTCCACTCATGAATCTAAATATCAGTGAAGAATGGCAAAGCTTTCAGAAACCATACTAGTGTAAAGTTGTATGACTAATTTCAGGAATTTATTGAGTCTCTGAGAATTTTCATTTAACATTTACAAATCTAAGGATCTCTGCCATTTTCAAACAGTTAAGAATGGGCTACATACAAAAATGCATTCAGAAGATAAAATGATCCATTTCTTGTATACTTCGAAAATTTGGATCTATTCTTAATTCCAACAAAACAGAATGATGGCATATTTTCAGTTAGGGAAATAATCTACATCGTGTCCAGCACAGCGACAGCCATTGAAGTCTCAGAGATTAATAGAATTGGGTTACTGTCCTCAAGAGGCTCACCAGGTTATTAATTTCTTAGTAGTCAATATCGAAAAATAACAATTTATATTCTTTCATATTAAAAACAAATTTATTTATCTCGGGACATTTTACTTCTACAAGAAAGAGTCGGCTCCCAGACTACAGTAATCAAAACTATTTTTAATTTGGTCGATGCAGTAAAATGGACTGTTAAACAGGACTGCTACTCAACTGCACAAGCCAGAACAGCCATCCTGCTCTCTGTGTATGGTCACTATATTTCTGTTTGATTAGTGCCTGGGGTTCACAATTGTTAAATAGTTTGAATATCAATCTTTTTAACAATAAATGTTTATTGGGCCCAAACTACCTACATATCTCTGGGCAAACTCACCCCCCAAAATCTATCACTGTAGTTGACAAGAAAAGAAGAAAAATTTCTAATGTGGAGCCATAGTTTCCACTAGCCAGGAGGGTAGAGTTAGGTTCAGTTACTTCTTGTCCTTGCAGTAGCAAGACTCATCAGATAATACAATTCATGCATTTAGGAGATACGGTTCTCTTTCTGCCAAATCTCTGAATTATTATAATTTCAGCAAACTGGAGAAATATTCTCTATATTAAAAAAAATAGTCCCTTAAGGTGGCAAGAAAAAAAAAAGGTAAGATGCTAAGGCCTGATACAGTGTTTCATTAACCACTGTAACATACATACAAAAAATAAAGACAATGTAATCTCCACTGAGCTCATTTATATATAGTATACCCTCTCTGATTCAACTTCATGAATCTTCAGTAGAATTGTTCAGTAAAATTTACACTTGCCTTGTTGCCTGTGATGCTGGTCAAATCTTCATAATTTTAAAATTTAGTAACATTTAGATATAAAGTCGAATTGAGACTTATGGGTTTTTCTAAGTCCATAAGCACCAAGATACTGAAGGTTGTGCATATGATTAAAAGCAAAACACATAAATATTGCAGTAAATGTATTCTTGAAAGTGTCAACTTGAGACACATTTCAACAGGTACTTAAAACGTATAATTAAACTACTATGGTAAACTGGTGCTGTACTTTTGTCACTATCCTTTGTGGGAAAGGAATTTTGTACTGATCTAGTTCGAAGTTCTGCTGCAACTGTATTCTCAGTATGACGAAAAGTTTAATGGGAATTAATATATATATATATATATATATATATATATATATATATATATATATATATAAAGATAAACTATACAGTGATTATTTTTCCTTATAAGAGAGAGAAAATAAAATAGCATTTTCATATATTTTTCTCATTTAGTTGTAACTAGCACTACCATTTTGATAGTGAGAAATTTACTTCTCACCCACATGTACTTTTCAAATCACTTGAACACTTCTAATATAATGGCCAAAATACATGATCATGTTAGCTGCAAAGAAGCGAGTCTCTTACCTGTCATAGGAGCTATTCCTTATTTAGTGCACTGACACCTTTCATTATAGTAAATGTCTATGGTCATAAGGGATCTGAAAGATTTACGCTTTATGATGTGGCTATGGTTCCTGAACCAGATTTCCAAGGAATGGAAAGTAAAGGTAATTTTGATATGCCCAGCTTAATAAATAAGCATATGCATACAGTTGCTTTACAAAGCTTCATTAAGTAGAGTTGCAGAAGATAACAGTTTCTAAAAACCTTACTTTGGAAAACTTATTGATATTTAAACCTCATTTCAAAAAGGGATAGATTATTTATGATCAATTAAATTTTAGCTTGAATAATTCTAAGACGGGCATAAAGGTATAAATCTGTATTAATAAACTGGCATCCAAAAACCTAAAAACTGTTAAAACAATTAAGTACAAAAAGGCTCTTGTTTATGAATAAGCTACCTATTTTTCTCATATTTTTTTCCATAATATGTTGTTTATCTGAAAGAGTCATTTTAGGAAACAAAACTTTTACCTCAAATTGTTTTATAATTTGATATTTAGCTATATTTCTGGAAGGGATGGAACCATCATCCATTCCTCTAAAGTAGTACAGTGGTGCTAAGAACTTGTTAACACTTTACATTTCCATGTGAATTTACATGTGAAAGGATTTCATACTACCAGAAGTGATGGTTAAAGGAAAGAGAAGATAGACAGGTAAAATAAAACCCAAATATCTTAACACACCCAAGAAGGTCCTCCATAATATAGCCACTGTCTGCCTCACTGTACCTCATTTATAATTATTATTTTTTTACCTCATTCATAATTATTATTATTCCAATTATATCGGCCTTCATTCAGGCCCCTAGCCCCAAATACTTCCAAGTTCTATCCTGCCTCAGGAACTTTGCATATGTTGTTCTATCTGCATGAGAGAAACTTGCTTACCTCACCTCTAGATCTCACTTTACAGTACACCATTTCTTTAGGGAAACCTCCTTTGCCTCTGGTACCCTGCCCTTCAAATATACACACAATTTTCTTTACTGAGTTGAAGCTCCCTTTGTAGCACTTCTCACAGACATAATTAAGAAATTAATTGGAGGAGACCTCTGGGAATACACTGGACTGAGCTGAACTACAATCCATCTCTTGTTCCAAATACAGAGAAATACTAGATAAATTATAATCACATTTATTTTTAAACATATTAAAGTGCAGAAGAAAAAGAGAAAAATGTCCAGGTGCCAAAAGCACAAAGTTAAAACCGCAACAATTATACGAGCTGCCACCGTGGTGGTTTCAGGGTGTTAAACTGGATACGGTCTATAAAAACAGAAGCTACAATTTTTATGCCCATGCAGATATAGGAGAGTGTCTGCCAGTGACAAAGAAGTCTCACCCTGTTGAGAGACATAAAAGTTCCAAATTTTAAAAAAGCTTCAAAAAAAATCAATCTGATCAACTTGTAAATTGACTGCCTGCTACAATAATACTCTTCTTTCTCTAAAGAAAGACAATCTAAAATACAGACTCAAAAATGTGATAGTCACAATGTCTGGTAAATATTCAAATGAATAAACATGTAAACCAACAGAAAAAAAAATAAAACAAAGAATTCATAGACACTATGAGGTGACCCATATCATGGAATTAGCAGACAAGGATTTTAAGTGGCTATTATAAATATGTTCAAAGTCCTTAAAGAAAAAAAAGTGGACATAATGAATAAATAGATGGTTATTCTCATCAGAGAAAAATTATAGAATCAATTAATATAATTTCTGAGAGGAAAAAATACATATGTTATGGCAGACAACTTGGTTGCCTGTCCACCCTTCATCGACACCTCCTCCCTCTTTATAACAAAAATAAGCACAAAAACAAAAGCAAAAAACTCCCTAGTTTTTTCAAATGCTGGCTCTTCTAGGGTTTCACGAAATGACAGCATGTGTGGTGGGGGTCTTCAAGGAAATGTTTCTTCTCTGTGGGGATCAGGAAATATTTCCCACCTTTTCAATCACTGCCCTATGGAAGTCATTTTATTTGGGAAATTTTAAACTATTCAAGTAAAGCAAGTTAAAGTCAAACAAAATCTGATCTCTGAGGAATAATTATCTCACTGTGATATTTATTAATAGTGAAGAGCTTTTAAAAATTTGTTAGAAGTTCAATTCCTCCTTAGTGAATTGCTACTAAATTTACTTTCAAATGCATTTATAAAGATGAAAAATCTAAAAATAGGAAGGAGTTTTACTATATTATTTTGTTCCAGTTAATGTCTCAGTTGGTGGTGACAGTAATCTATAAATACATTTTAGACAATAGGCATTTTTATACTTACTTATGATGCATATTTTATAATTACCTATTAGGAATACATTTTTAACTTTATATATTGTAATTAATATGAAGTATTTTGAGTGAAAAATACACACAAAAATTTGTTATTCATTATGTGTTATACAACCCACAGACAACTATACAATTTTAAGTGATAGTTCTAAACTCTTCATCTTTTTAAAATATTCAGGATCTGGCAATCTAAGTGTGATAAGTGTTAGCTATGAAAGTATAATCTAGGAAGTAGTGTTTCCAAACAGAAAATCAATTCTTGCTCTGTAACTCGGCATAAAGGCAATATCTAAAATTATTGGCATAATACATAGTGGCAAGGAAACTATAAAAATCCCAATATTTTTCATAGCTGAGAGAGTTAGAGATTATGACTCTGAGTAAATCTGTGGAGCCACAGAACTTCATCAGTTTGAGAAAGATTAATAAAACCTACATCAATCTTATCAACCGAATTTCCCAGATTCCATTCTTGAGATAATAGTCTATATTCAATTTCAACTAAAAAATATGATTTTCCAGATTATACAATATTAAGTATTTCCAAATATCTTGGCAGACCCACTTATACACACACAAAAAATCCTTCAGCTTACTTTTAAATATATAAATTCCAGGACTCTATCTCTAGCCCATTGTTTCAAGTCGTGTCTTGTTAGCCTTAGCAAGATAAAAAAAAATGTGTACTGCAATAATAGAACAGATTAGATATGTTTTATCACGCTCAATGACCATAATTTTCCTGATCATATATGAGTTTTGATAAAGTGTGGCTGATTTACATTTATCCTTTAAGCCTGGATTAATAGCCCCATGCTCATCCTAGGAAGTCCTCCCCAATGTGCTCATTTCCTCTTCTCTTTGGTCCAGTCACACCAAGAAAAGTGGAGCCCTCTTTTGGTGATGTTGTCTTTCCAAAGGCCTAATACCCAGCTGTCTCTCAGTAAGTATTGGTATGATTAAAAGATATTTGTTGAAAGAATGGATTAATGTGTGGCAATTTCACATACACTAAACATGTATTCTAATAATTCTACCTTATTAATAGCAAGTAACAGGTTTACATATCACAATTTCCCATGGAGCACTTTTCAGATTTATCTTTGGAGCCTTACCAAGGCAAAACTATTCAAGGTAGTAAAAATATCATGGACCATTCACTGCAGTAGGGGTAGATAAAGAAATATTAACATAAGGTAGAATGAAAACAATAAGAATGACAGAAATGATGATGATGATGATGATGATGTTTATGATAATGATAATTAATAATATACAACATAAAAATAATAACAGGAAACTAGGCTAGGATATGACTATAGATATCTATCAGTTGCAGAAGGAGAACTTGTAGTGGGGATTGTCATGGCTTCTAGGTTTAAATCTAGCTCCTCCTGAGAAATTAGATTCTTGTTCTTGGGGATAATTATATTAGAAAATAGAGTCGTAATGGAGGGACAATTGTTTGAGTGAGGAAAACCACTTGTTTAATAATATAGAAAACAATGTTTAGTTTCCCACTTATTTTGAAATTCTTTCCTACTAAATGAAAAGTACATAATTAGGTTCTAGCCAATAAGCTGTCCCAACACCCTAAAAGTTGAGTGGCCTTTTTGGACTCATGAGTACTGGATGAGTTACAACTTTGTGCCCGAAGTAAGGTCAAGAAAAATTAGAAAGTGCCTGGAGATTAATGAATTAATAATCAATAAGTACTGATTTCTCTAACAGTCAATTGTATCTTAAATTATATTACCTTTTAAGATATCTTAATAGTCAATTATGATATTACTAATATACTGTACTATTATTCAGTTAATCAAACTTAGAAATATCTTTCAGTTTGGATTAAAAGGCCATAGTCCAGAGAAGAGAGGGCTAGTTTGAATTGCAGCTGCAGTGTCTGGTAAATAGAATATAGGTCACCCGCAAATCCAATGCTACAATAGTTTGCTCCCATGCTATGTAAAACACAGGTGGGAATGGGGGGAGGGAGCTAAACATGTAATCGTTTTTTTTTTTTTTTATTTTTCACAGAACATTAATGATCGAATATGTTTAAAAAAGTGTTGAAATCTCTACAAACGTGGTATAGTATTAGCATAATAATAACTGAATAATCCTGATAAAGAATCCTGCTAACTTTGTTTAACCTTGTTTTCAAACTTATTTGAACATTTGTAAACAATAACAAACTTAACCACAAATAGACAAGAAAGATAAAGCATGTCTACCTTTTTTTCTCTCTGAAAAAAGAGAACAACTAGACTTCATATAAATAATAGGCCAAATCATTTGTGTAAATGAAAGTCCTGTAACATGGTTTATACTTAATTATACATCACAGAACTATCCAAGTATAAATATCTGTAGCAAGGAACAACCAAAAAGTCCTTGAGGGCAGTAAGAGAATCTGAGGCTAGACTGAAAGGAGTAGCAGGAAGACAAAGTGTCATGCCTCAACTGATTTAAATGATTCACTTTAAGGTAGCTGAATTACCATTCCATTATTCATCAGTATAGCACCAACATAGATAAATACTACAATCATACATATAAACGTGATATGTGGCTGTAAATCACAAGGTTAGATAAGTTAGAAGCTGCAAAATGCTTTTGTGTTGATGAATCTTTTTCTAACTCTAGTCTTGATGACATAGACAGTTAGATTGTTAGAGTCTATCTTTGGCTCCAATATATTCCTCTTTTAATGTTATCTCAGTTTCTTTCTCTCTATGCTGAAGTGTACTTGACATTTAAAACCAGATAACAGTGCTTGCTGGTGGCATAGGATGGTTTCTCTCTTACAGAAGCAGCAGAAACACAGATCAGTATCAATGTTCAATTGTCTTTGAAGCAAATATGAGAATAAAAAAGAAAATATCCAGCCTTTTTCTTTATACAACCAAAGAAGAGCTGATAAAAGGAAACCTCCATTTTGTTCTTTCCTCTCTAGAGACAACTACCCACTTAGGAAGGATAACAGAAAAAAAAAAAAAAAAAAAAAAGAATTCCTCAGAAAGAAATCAGGTTTCATTCCTAAAACAAGTCTTCCCCAAAATACTTTTATTAGGTTGTTTAATATCTAATTTTTGATGCCTTAAAAAAATCATTTTTTATCAGTCTTAATTTTATCCTAAATTATGTCATCTTTTAATAGTCAGTTCTGATGTTAATAATTTACAGAGGAGGAATCTAAGGCACAGTGACAGAACGAGATGCAAATGGCAAAACTGGATTTTAAATCTAAAGATTCTGGCTCCAGAGTCTGTGTCCTAACCCCTCTGTTTCCTTGGAGACAATTGCTTCTCAAAAATTCAATGAGCTCACTAAGCCAGACTCTAAGTCATAAATACATACTGACTGGAAAATATAAGCTAATCTTACCTCAGAGTAATTTATATGATCTTTTTATTTCTTTTTTCCATCTAAACATTTTTTTTTAATTTTATTCTTCAATAGTTTCATAGAAGGGTAGGAAATTATATTACAATAATTTATATTGGGAGATCTAACTGGAAACAATTTGTTTCAAAAAAGTCACATAGAATCAGTGAAGTTAGCATTTTGGGGATACTTAAAGCGAGTGTCTATGACCCACGGGAAATATTACTGGAGCACTGTTATAAATAAACTATTCACAGGTAAGGCGATTTTTAGAAGCTGGTCATGGTAATGTCAGAATGGATTCTTATTTTTTCTTCTTATGTAAAGGTCTGTTGTTTGTTCCTGCACATGAAGAAACAACCCCCCTTTCTTTACTAATAATGCTTTTATTTTCCTTTGAAAAAGTCCCCCTTTTCTTCCATGATTGCATGCAGTCTTGTTGGGATTGCTAAACAAGGTCCCCCATCTTTTTCTTCCCTGTCATCATGTGACTTGGACTTGGCCTACAAACTCTGGTTCCCAGAAATATTAATCTTGAACAACACAGCACAGGGACAGAAAATTATATTGCTGAGTAGAGCTTTGAAAGGCCTATCCATTCATTCCTGCAACCCAGGGCCAAATTCATGGGCTTGTATCCTATGCAGTCACATAGGATCTGCTCTTACAATTGGTTTAATATTCTTTTATCACCATCTTGAAATTATCAATAATTTTTGAACAAGGAGACTTGCATTTTTATTTTTCACTGGGTCCTACTATCTCAGTTCCTTGAGATTACTATATTTCTGCTCTCCTTGAGGCCAAATTGATGACTACTTTATTTCTGTGAGCTACTGCATATCCTTACAAGAAACACTTTTTTTTTTTTTAAATAAAGTAAGCAAAAGTACGTTTCTGGAGCTTGTATCAAAGCATCCTATGTTGTATATTTGTCAGACCCAAGATTAAAGTGCAAAATGTAATATAGTTATTTCCAATGCCCTCACACCCTTTGGTGTATTCCTGTCATGTCCCTTTCTGTGATCTCCAGGTTTGCTTTAGAGTATGATTTCTCGCTGGATATTCAGAATTCATTATGGAGATGCTGTATTTCGTTTTGCACTTTCTAAGTCAGAGGCCATTCACTTTTTGTAATTTCCCTGTCAAAACACACTGAGTCTGTGTCTTGGCCCTCAGCACCCTGACCTCTCTCAGAGAATTAACACAGCCAATGTGCTGGGAGTTGATAAGGGACTGGTACAACATTTTTATGTTAACAGATTATTTTTATCCAGAAGGAATGACTTCACACACAACAATTTAGAGCATACTGTCTGCTCTAAACAGACATGGTGTGGCTTTAGATTTATCAAGTAATACTAAATAGGAAGACATATATTCTGTCTACTAATTTCTCCTGT
Source organism: Rhinolophus hipposideros (assembly GCF_964194185.1). NCBI lineage: Eukaryota > Metazoa > Chordata > Mammalia > Chiroptera > Rhinolophidae > Rhinolophus > Rhinolophus hipposideros. The sequence continues at coordinate 66,929,674 of NC_138047.1, read as the reverse complement.
ATTTAGAAGGAAAAATGTATAGATGGTTTTAAGACTAGTGTTTTCTCATCTCTTTTCTCATCCAGGGAAAATAAAGTGGCTACAGGTCAGCACAAGAAAATTACATGAGCTTTGTTTTAATGTGGAATTACCCTGTTTTAAAATGGAGCTGCATGTGTTGGAAATTTTCTTTTGTGACATACGGCTTAAGTTTCTTTAAAGTCACTTTAACTTAGCTTCTCTTTTTTGTTCATTAGAAAGGTAAAAATTAATGGTTGTTTTCTGTGATTATTTTGTCTTTTAAATGAGAGACTATCTCCTATTCTCTAAGTATATTGCCCATTAAATTATCAACAGAAACTGTAGGATACGCTTTTCACCATTTCTTAAAAAACAATCTTTTTGGTATACCGAGGTATATCACTTGTTCCCCCTATACTTTCTCTAAAAAATTCTCTATAGGGTCGGCCCGGTGGCTCAGGTGGTTAGAGCATCATGCTCCTGACTCCGAAGGCTGCCGGTTTGATTCCCACATGGGCCAGTGGGCTCACAACCACAAGGTTGGCAGTTCAATTCCTCCAGTCCCATAAGGGATGGTGGGCTCTGCCCCCTGCAACTAAGATTGAACACAGCACCTTGAGCTGAACTGCCGCTGAGCTCCTGGATGGCTCAGTTGGTTGGAGTGTGTCCTCTCAACCACAAGGTTGAGGTTCGACTCTTGCAAGGGATGGTGGGTTGCTCCCCTTGCAACTAGCAACTGGACCTGGAACTGAGCTGCACCCTCCACAACTAAGATTGAAAGGACAACAACTTGACTTGGAAAAAAGTTTTGGAAGTACACACTGTTCTCCAATAAAGTCCTGTTCCCCTTCCCCCATACAATCTTAAAAACAATTCTCTATATACTACAAATTTACCTTGAGATAAACAAACATTTCAAGTGGGTCAAAATATTTTATTTTCTGTTTTGATGTTGTTTTAAGATTTAAAGCATTGTATTCCTAAATGACTTTAGTAATTTTAAATTGCACTTTTATAGAGTTAGTGATAGAAATATTTGGAATAGACTTATCTATAACTATCACTTAAAGGAAATCAAGAATAAACAAGAAAAGAAGAAAAAATATGTTAATCATATACAAACTGAGCATTCATTAAAAAAGTAAATAAATAAAAGATCTCTCTTTCGATTTTAAAAACCAGGCAGATTAGGCATTGGTGAGTGTAAATCTTCTACTCCTGGAATAATTTTGTTCCCTCTGTGCAATCAAATGATATTTGAATAAATCCCATTGATCCTAGAGGGATGTTAAGACATCAAAGCAATAAAGCGCCAGGCCTTCAAACTGGTTCATGTACTTTAAAAGATCTCCTGATTTTATATCTCAGCTACCTCATCTTACAAGAAAGAGACCAGGAAATATTAGTCTCCAAAATAGTCCAATCATTAAAGAAAGGTGACATATCTGCATTTTTTCTTATAATTTTGTTATTATCGACTGCTTTTTATGTCTATTAAAATGTTAACTGATGGCATTGGAGATTCATTTTTTTTTAATTTCATGATTGCAATGAAATACACTTCAGTCTACCATCCGTACTATACATCCTAGCATTATTTATTTATTTCATATTAATAAATTTGATATTATTTGTCTGCATATTATAAGCGGACATCTTTTTAAATCCACAACTATCTTCTTCACAGTAATATTGAAAGATTAAGTTTATTGTTGTATTGTTTAGATTAGTTATTGGTTTGACTTCTAGGTATTCTCACATTTTTAGAAGTAAATGGTAAATAAATAAAACAAAAGTTCTCTTTTCTAGCAACTGATGTAGATCAACATACTCCCTGTCATAATGTCAGACCTAGAAAACAAAATAATTTAAACTATGTAGATCATATTAAATTGATTAACTTACCTATACAGGTATGATATATGTAAAAAATGGTTATAAAGTAGTTTTATATAGTTGTTCACAGATGCACTTCCCAAATGTTGATGATGAGAAGATTGGGTGTCACATAAGAAGAGCACTAGATGTTTCAACTCAGACAGAATGGCAAGATCCTTGGAATCTTTTGTGATTACTGCTTCTTGAAATACCATATTTAAATTGATATTGTATGAGTAAATATGACTTTTTCTTCTGTGAAAAATACATCTTCCAACCAAAATCATACTAATCAATACGAATTGTATGGGATTCAAGTAAGGAATAATATAATTTAAAACATGAGATGAATACTTTAAGACCAACGACTCTAAAGCCAGTGGTTACTAATGCACACATCCTATGTGTTGAATTGATCTAGATTCAGTAATCTCATTTACTTTTATTTATAAATGTTTTCTGAGTGTTCACCTATAAAAAGTAGGTAAATACAGATAGAGATATCTGATATCTAGTTAGTATCCTAATCGGGCAATGCATGAATGTTGTACGCATCAGACACCATATACTGATATAATATTCCTTCTAAAATAGTTGTGTCAAGTGTTCCCATTGCAATTTGATGTTTGGGATAAGGTCTTAAAATAGAATGTTTTATTTCTTTTTTCAGAATGCATTCTCTTTTCTTCTTTCCACCGCAAGGGAAACTATATAGGCTGTTTGTTTATTTGTTTGTTTGTTTGATTTGACATAGCAGGGCTGGTATAGTCATCATCTAACAGACTAGAACGTTTCACATTAGTATTTAAATATAACTGGCGTATGATTTTTTAAACAACATGTCACAATCATTCTAATCATCCTAATTCACTTATAAAACAAATACATAAACCAATCAATATTAACTGTAGTAAAGAAAATAATAAAACAATTTAACACTTACTAATGCCTAGAGAAAGATACACACTCCCATTATGGTGTGATTTCTACCCTCAGTAAACAAAAACAAAATTTTACACATTGTTTCATTTTTTTCTTTACTACTGTTGATATTGATTGGTTTATGGTGTGATATATTTGATAAATCTAAAGCCACAAAATGTCTGTTTAGAGCAAACAGTATGCCCTGAATTTTGGTGTGTGAAGGGATGCAGTTAGAACACGTATCTATGTATACATTCATGGCAGAATAAAGAAAATTGATCACACCTTTATTATGGCCAAGTGCAGTAAACCTCCAAAATGCAGTTATTACAGATAACTACAGGAATCCAAGATTGTATCTTGGAAGCAGTGGTATTAGAGGCAGGATTGGATGTTAAAAGAATGCTCTCAGAACAAATGGGGTCAAGTGGGGAAAGAATCTCATACAAAGAGAATAAAATGAACAAAATTATGGGGTGAGGGTATTATTATAAAGAGGTAAAGATAAAAAGTAAAGATTGGAGTGGAATCATGGCAGATTTCACTTTGGTTGATAAAAAATTTGGCCCAGATAAAACTTTGGTTTTAGAGCTAATGAAACACTTTTGAAGTTATCTGAAGAGAGGAGTTAGATCGTTTCATTTTTTTTCTTTTAGAAAGATAACTCTGGAGGTGATATGAAGGAAGGCCTAGACTGATGATGGTTAGTTTTGAAAGATAATTTTTCAAACATAACTGATGCAGAAACACTTTGAAATATATGAGTGCTTTTCAAATGTAAAGTATTAAGAATCAATAGGGAAATACATACATGATTTATGTCAATACCAGTAGCACAATTTCAAATAGCAAGGATATTCCCATTATTGCATTTACTATTGATACACCTGCAGATCAGTGCTTTCTAAACTTGCTTGACAATAATAATCACCTGAAATATTAGTTTAGAAAATGAGTATCAAAACCCAGTGAACCAGAATCTCCTGATTAGGGACCTGGTAAGCTGAACTTTTAATAAGTTCTTTTAACTAAGGAGAATAATAGAAACACTGCTACCTACATCAGAGTTTCCCAACCTTGTTAAATGGAGATTCTGATACATTAGATTGTGCAGTGGACATCCTGGGTTTCTAACAAACTCTCAGATTATGTTAGACCTGCTGATCTACAGACCACACTTTGGGTAGCAAGGGACTAAACTGTCATTTCTCTCTGAAAGAGCAGCTTAAACGGGTTAGTATCATACATGTATTTTCTAGTTCTGTCCAAGTACCTAGAAGAAATGATAAACAAAAAGCAATACACACACCTAGCAACCCAGGTCTTGGTTTCTAAAGTCATTTTCATATTAAAGGAGTTGGGTCCTTGTTGAAGTAGTTGATTCCAGACTGGAGCAGGGGAATTACAGGAGGAGACTGCAGTTTCTTGTGTTGCTAGAAAGTAAATCAATGCTCAAAAAAGGAGTGTGATATATCAAAAGGGCACAGAAGCTAGCCTAACAAAAACTTCCAATGGTCAAAGATGAAGGATTTGGGCAACTGAATGAATAAAAACAGTATTGAATCGTATCTATTATATATATATATATATATAAGATTGAACTAATATAAATAATTGTGTAAATATAAAAATAGGAGGAAAGAACAGGGCTCCCTTAAAAATAATTCTAATTTCTCCAATTTCCAATAAGGCAAATAGAAAATCACCAGTAGAACACCACAATAATAATTGTTGGAGACAAGATCCATCCTGGATGCTAAAATTAGTGGGTAAAAATATGAGAAAAAGGGTATTTGCATAGTCTTAAAAATATCTCCCCCAGGATACGTAATATTGAAAAAGAGAACAGTAACTTTTAAGTGGAGAAACGTGATGGGCAACATCTTAGCCAAATTATCAAGGTTAACATCACCAGTAATAGACATATCAACATCATGGTTGATATTAGACTACCTTTTTGCCAAATATTAACCTCAATGTAAAGAGAAAAAAAAATCAGAGAACTCCAAATTGAGGGATGATTTGCAAAATACCTGACCAGTACTCCTCAAAAGAATGAACACACACACACACACACACACACACACATACAACATTTGTATAGTTTTTCATTATATATACATCTAGTTTTATATCATCTATTAATGATGTACATTTTGTTATCATACTAGATAGACTCTAAGGTGGCCCCTAAGATCCTACCCCCTGGTGTTTGTTCATGCTTTATATAATCTCTTCCCTTGGAATGTGGGTGGAACCTGTGAATATGTTGGGTTATTGTGATTCATCTGATAATCAGCTGTCTTTCAGTCAATAATAATAATAAAATAATAATAACAGCAATCATAATAATAATTTTAAAAGCCTGTACTGATAGGACTGACACAGAGGAGCCATTAGAAGATAAAGCATCAAAGAGGTGTGTAACTACTGGCCTTGAAGTTCCCCAAGGAAACCAATTCTGCCAATGACTACCTCATCTTGGAAGAAGAGCCTCAGATGAGACTTGAGCTGGCCAACACCATGATTGTAGCTTTGTGAGTCCCTGAACAGTAGAGTCAGCTAATTCCTCTCCAAATTCCTTACCCATACAAACTGTGATTCTTGACCAAAACACCTTGGACGAAAAATACTATACGTTAAATACACTTATGTTACTGCCAATCCAATGATTTAATTTTCTTAATAGTACCTTCTATATTAGAAATGAAAGAGCATCCTTCTTTTCAAAATTATTGAAGGGGTTATTCTAATTATTTTATTTCCATTACAGTATTTATTGTTTCCTCATTTTACACATTGATAGTAGAATATAATGTTGAATTGATATTTATGTGAAGGAATACAAAGTCACAAAAAACTGCATTTTTATAGATAGAAGAGCTTTTTGTAGACAATCAATATTACTCTTTCCATAGACAGATACATTCTATTCACAGATACTTGACAGCTAATTATATTTCATATATTATATACTTTCTCACTTAATCCATACAAATAGATTAAAATTTTAAAATATAATTTTAAATGACTGAATAAGATTTTCATCATTTGCAGATGCCAAAAAAATTTTAAGAATGATAAAACTGTGTCAAGTACTATGAAGGGTCTGATATTTTACTCTATTTGTTAAGTAACAAGTGAACCAGTCATTTTAGTGAATGCTGGCAGAAGAGAGGACTTTTATTACGCACAGGAATAGCGGTAGCTAGAGAATCAGTATTTTCTTGAGGCTCTTCCTTAAGCCTAATTCTCCCAAGTGATTCAAAGATGAGTGTAACATCTGCAAACAAAGTGGGTATGTTATAGGAGAGTGTGATCTTAGGGAAGTTGAGTCTTTTATAATAGCCAGTCAGCACTCCTGTCTTTTGTTGCAGAGAAAGAAACTATGTCATGTTTTCAAGGCTAAAAGCCATAAAAAAGATATTGCCTTTTCCAAGCCTGATTGGCACACAAACAGGCATTCTTGAAAAGATATTAAACATATAGTCATGGACTGTAAACTACAGTATAGGGAATATAGTCAATGGTATTGTAACAGCTATGTACAGTGTCAGATGAGTAGTTGACACTCAACAAGTTGAGACTTGTTGAGGTTATTGCTTTGTGAGGTGTCTAAATGTCTAATCGCTGTGTTGTTTTGTACACCTGAAACTAATAAAAAAAACTGACAAATATAGAGCATGAGGCACACACACACACACACAGACACACAGACACACAAAGAAAGGCCGTATGTTTATTTGCAAAACTTACATAAATGTGTTAGACCCATGGGGAACTATCTTTCAATGAAGCTTTATGAGTCGTAGTATGCGTCCCATCATCATATATTCACTGTGTAACGAAAGAAAACAAGACGCATCCATTTTTTCATGTTTAGGAAATCAGCATTCCCAGTGTTGTTTGTCTTATAAATTTGTTTCTGGTATTGACTGTATCTTCTGAGTTTTGTTTCTTATTTTTTAAATGCATAAGCCAGGGCTTCATTTCAGCTTTTCTGTTCCAGTTCATTTTGAGATATCTGTATCAACATTTATTTGCCAGAGCTTGATGTGATAAATCCCAGCAAGGACAACTGTGGACACCAGTAGGTAGATTTTTCAAAATTTGAAACTTTCAGGGGTCTCATATATCATATTTGGAAATAAAATCCTTGCCATACTAATATGATTGTTTATATTAGTAATTGTAAATAATGAAGTTTTTCTATTGTCCACATAAAATGAAATGAATTTTTTTCTAGAGTAAATATGTGTCTTTCCACCATTGAATTCAAAAAGTCATATCACACCTCTGAGCAAAGGGCCATAATGACTTCAATGAGATGATATCAGTATTTGTACAACATACCCTAATGCTATAATAAATAGCACCTGCTTTGATAGAAAATAAAGATTTCATTACCTGTTCTTTATTGTCTCAGAAAACAGATTAATATAGCCAACAAAACATTTTCAATGTTTTATACAGCTGTGCTTATTCATTCATTTACCAATTATTTGTTGAGTGCCTGTGTCCAGTTTGTAGCAATTTTCCTATACTTTTTACTTTTAAATGTGAGCAAATCATCACAGCAAGCCAATATGGCTCTCAGAGAAGCTATCTGGTCTATCTAGTGAGACAATTTTATATTAAAAATACATTGTTTTGTTTCATAAAACTGGACATATAATACACAAATTAAGTTTGGTTCAAGTTGTGATCTAATGTTTTGAGATATAATTGATGCCAAATTTAAATTCAACAATAATGATGTGACTATTGCTTCCTTTTCTAGTACTGTAAATATTCTTAAAGATACGTTTTTGCAAATAAGTGCATGACATAAACAATACAGTGATAGCACAAATAATCCAGTGATTACAATATTGGTGGAAATATACAGAGAAAAAATATAAATACTTTAGATCTGTACTGTTTAATAACATAGATTCTAAACACAAGTGGCTAAATTTAAATAATTAAAATTAAGTCAAATAAAAAATTTAGTTCCTCAACCAAACTTGCCATATTTCAAGTGCACAAGGGACACTTTTGACATCACAGTGAATATTTCAATAGCATAGAAGTTTCTTCTGGACAGTGTTGTTCCAGATACGAACATGTAAAGTGTCCTTTAAGAGTTCCTAAAACAGTACGGCATCTGGGTGCAAGTTCAGTAAATGTCTGATTATTCTGAGAATATATTTTACAGTGTATTCATGTATTTAATTTCATAAATTACATTGAGATCATTACAGCAGTTTAATTGCATATCAGGGAGCTATAAACACATTTTATTTCTAATGTTTTAACTTTTTAAGGCTATGGCTCATTTGGTAGACTACTGAAAGGAGCCCAAAGGACCCATTTACTACTTTCCCACAAAAGTTCATGTCTGTGATCAACTATATAGTCTTCTGATATTTTATATTTTACTCACATTTTTCTAATTGAAAAAAAAAAAGATCTAATTGAAATAGAAAACTCACTAGACAACCGAAGTTAAAGGATGGATAACAAAATAAAAGGTCTGATAATAGGGAGTAGCGTCTATTTATAAGAAAAATATTCTAAAAGCCTTTAAATTTCAATTTCATACATAGTAGGTCTGACAATTAAGTTCACAAACTTATTGCAACGATGTGGCTAACCTTTTTTTATTTCAGAGGGATTATTCATTATCAATTTGTACCAACTGGACTAACAGTTAACCAAGTTTACTATTTGGAAGTGCTGAAAAGGCTGCGTGAAAAAGTTGGATGACCTGAACTTTTTGCTAACAATTCTTGGCTCTTGCATCATGACAATGCACCAGCTCACAGGGCACTGTCTGTGAGGGAGTTTTTAGCCAATAAACAAATAACTGTATTGGAACACCCTCCATGATCTGGCCCCCAATAACTTTCTTTACCCAAAGAGAAAGGAAATATTGAAAGGAAGACATTTTCATGACATTCAGGACATCAAAGTTAATACGACGACAGCTCTGATGGCCATTCCAGAAAAGGAGTTCCAAAATTGCTTTGAAGGGTGGAGTAGGTGCTGGCATTGGTGCATAGCTTCCCAAGGGGTGTACTTTGAAGGTGGCTATAGTGATATTCAGCAATGAAGTATATAGTATTTTTTCTAGGATGAGTTCACAAACTTAATTGTCTGACATCATATTTATATATAGTATATATACATAGAGAGTAGGCATATATATATTTGTATATAAATTACATATGCAAAATATAATTTATCTTTGAGGTATAATATACTTTCGGAAAATAACTTATGTCGATATTCCTTATTAAAATATCAAAAACTTCCCTGAAGTAAAACTATATCATAATTTCAATATCTGCAAAATATTTTACAAATACAATAATATAGTAACAGCTAACAGTTCTTTAATTCCTACTGTGGGACAGACCCTATCTATGTGCTTTATATTAAATGTCTCCTTAATGATCTATATGTACTTCTACACAGCTATGGAAGATCTTAACTCCCCTGGAATCCTCATTTGTACCAAAAAATAGCTATTTCACAGGAAAATGAGTAATAAAACAAATAGCTTTTAACTAGACCAGTTCAGTGAATAATAATGGCCTTAATATTCTAAACACATAAGACCCAGGAGAGCAATTTAGAATATAACTACATAAACAAATCTCACATTTGTTTTACCAAACTACATCTCAGTCAGAATAATTTGCTCTTCACAGTAAAGAAAAAAAAAAACTATAAGGCAGTTTTTACAAAATATTTTATCTCTTTCGTTAATGGCACAATTACAGAATCTACAGTAAAAGTATAATTTCAGTCTCGATATTTATAGCTTATAAAATGAATATAAAACACTTAATCACTAGCTTTTTCTTTGATTTTAATGTGTCTGAGACTTGTGAAGTACAAGAGGAAAAGAGGCTGTCTTTTCTTCTTGAAAGAAAGTACAAGGAGAAATTCTTTATACTTTTCATGTCATATGAATTAATCAGCATTATGTGTCAAAAAGAAAATTTCATGACTAGTTATGAAAGTAACATTTCAGGTTCCAGTAAGTAAGGAATACGATTAATTAAAAAGAGAAGAAATGGATAAAAAAAAAAATGATGGGAGTTTCACTGAAACATTCAGAATTAGAGAGCTTTAACAACAACAAAAAATGCAAACCTTCAGGTTTGATCAAAAGTTTATGACTTCAAATTTATGAGTCAATTGAATAATACATGTCCAATTAAAAGATAGATGTGTGTGGTATCTTAATATTTTTTTGAATATGCAATCATATTCATCATTCTGAACTTGAATACCAACAAAGAAAAGGAGTGAACCATTTCACGGTTCACTTCATACGTCAGCCCTTTGAAGGGAAAAAGGAGGAAAATGTAGCATTTACTAAGCTATTAAAAATATTTTAGGTTTATTTTATTCACATTGATACTCTTAAAATTTGCAGAGATAAGTGGGTCATTAAACAGAGTCAGGAGAAAGGGCCATACAATGATCTTTAAATACTAAATATCAGAAGATTATAGCTTTTCAATGAACTCATCAATTAAGTTTTCAAATCTAGATTAAATATTAAATAGATGGCCATTAAGATTGGCAAGAAATTCTACCAGTAGATAGGAATATGTTTTATTATAACCAATGTTTTCAAACCAGGCAAAAATATTTGGTTTGGGGTGTGTGTGTGTGTGTGTGTGTGCGCGTGCGTGCGCGCGCGCGCACGCGCGCGCAAGTACATGTCTACACATGTGTATGTACATATTGTTTTGAATGTCAATTACATTTTGTCTTTAACTCTGAGTTTAGTACTTGTCACAGTTGACGTCCTAGGGATCATGCTCATACTACGCCAATGCTGGCTCACATTATTTCTCAAATAGAGAAATGAAAAGATAGAAGCATAGATGATGCCTAGCAATTATCATTATTATCATTGTAATCTTTATCACTCTTAAAATCAATCGAGTGTTTTATATGTGACAGTCTCTTGGCCAGGAGCTTGACATATATTATCTTATTTCTTAAGAGAAACCTATGAGCTAGATTCAATTGTTACTTCCATTTCGCACAAGGTAAAGTTGAGAACACTTATTTATTGTGTTCAGTGTCCATGGTCTTCCTCCTTCTCCTAAATGTAAACTATAGATAGCAGGGTCATTCGTCTGCTCTTTTCACTGATCTGTCACAATTGCCTAAAACATACCTAACATACAGTAAGCATTAAAAAAAAAAAGTTGACAAACGAATGAAGAATGTCCATTTGTTTGTGCCCTATGATGTTCAATAAAACAAATCAAACAAAATAACTGTGGTGAATTTTCTGTTTATTTCTCAAATAGTTACCAAAATCAGTGCACACGAATCTCTACTACCCCTGCTTAGGACCTTTCTTTGCATTTATCCACCCCTGTCCTTTTTTCCGTTTATCAAGATCCTTGAATAACATGTCAATTTTCAGAAAGCAATGTGAAAATTAAACATCTTTAACATCTTTAAAAGTGCTTAAGTAGGGAGTCAACATTTACAAAACGTAGCTTTGGAGTGAGCACTAGATATTGAGTCCACCTTAACCTTCAGTGTGCTTAAGTATTATTATTATTATTTTTAATTCATGTATTCATTTATTTATTTTTACAGTCAGTCACCTTTATTCCAGGGTTAAAACAAGGCCAGGTACACAACATACAGGAGCACAGGACAGAGCAGTCTCAGCAGAACAGGGGTGGGAGGGCAGGTTATTCTTTTTAGATTATTTTGCCTTACGGAGAAATGAGTAGACTGTTGAAAATGACCCTGTCTTCCTTCTCCCATCCATCCTCATGCTCTCCTCTCTTCAAAGGAAGGTTCCTTATTCTTTCTCATTCATATTCTTGTTCTTGCCCTCTTATTTAACATAGCCTGACTGGAAAGACAATTTATGTTCACTTCTCCTTCCCGATTCTATACATATCTCTCCTGGAGGGAGAAGCCAAACAGAGCTTGGGGAACTTCGAAAGGTCCTTCAAGGCAAAACAGTGGAGTCCCTGAGGTGTATGTGTGAAGGCCAGTGTCCGCAGCAGTGGCCAGAGGGGACAAGCAGGCTGGGCTGGGCTAGGAGGAGAGGGTGTTCTCCAACCAATCTGGCTTCTTCCTTCTTTCAAACAGCCAGCCCTCCTCTCCCACTATAGTTTTGCTCCTACATTCTAAAAGCCCCTAACTTACTTTCTCTAAATAGTCCAGTTGAGATGGTGTGAATTTAATAAGAGTTTTCTTTTTTGTTTTGACTATGTAGCAATTTGACTCTGCAGCTCCCTTCACTGTGGCATTCCCCTCTCACCCCGCTCTGGCCTATGCAATAAGTTAATGCTAGACATCACAAAAAAGGGCTGACATGGCAGTGCCAGTTCAATAAACATATATGTAGAATATGTATGTACACACAGTTAGCACGGTCAGCGTGGGAGGGGCATCTTGGGACAAGCAGAAGGCTGAGGTCACTGGACTCTAGGGATTTGGCTAGGAGGTGCTCACAAGCCCAAGACGTCAGGGTATTGAGGGAGAGGGGTTACTAAGTCCCCTCCTGGATTGAATTGGGAATCAGTGCGAAGGAAAACACTGTAGTTCCCTTCTTTCAGGCTTGGGGTGTTCTAGACCAGGGATACAGGGAAGGTTGCCTACAATAACCACAGTGGGACCCTGTAGGTGGGAGAATTGAAGTTAAAACCTAGGAATATCATTCCACAACCTCCCTAAGTTTGGGGTCAGTCAGTACGTGCAATGGTCTGAGTAGGAATTAAAGAGAGGAAAGGGGGTTTCTCAGCCCCATCTCAGGCTCAGTGGAGCACTGTCCCAGCAGGCTCTCCAGAGCACATGTGGGTGGTGGTATCTAATGCTGGGTGCTCTGTGGGGTTTGAACTTTGAGGTCAGGAAAGGATCCAGTGGTCCTCTGTCATTAGATCCCTGGCTCATACCCATCCAAGGCCCCTAAAGGGTACAGCATGAGGTACAAACACTGAACTCTGGCTTTGCCCCTCCCAGGTGGGGGTTGGGGAGCCTTTTCACCTTCCCTCCCACTGCTTTTCATTAGATCCACCTACCTCTCCTGTGCCTCATCCCTACCTCAGCTCTTCAGTGTTGGATAATGCAGGTCCTTTCTGCTCCCACACTTGAGACTTGGGTGGAGAAAGGAAGAACGGGAAGTAGGAGGAATATATCCATTTCTAAATGCATAGAAATAGCCTCCACCTCCCCCTAGAGTGGGGAAACAGTCCCCAGCCTCTGACCCCCCAGCCCTTCACAAGAAAGGGAGCAACATGAGCTAGACACATAGATAGACAGCCAGAGTGTGTGCGCGCACACACGTACAGTAAAGGGGTTAGAGCCAGGTTAGTAAGTGGGTAGATATGGGGGCGTGGCCTTACCCCCGCCCCTCGAGGATGGGGAAGGGAGTGGTCTGATGAAGGTCCAACCTTCCTCCCTCCTCCTTCCCCTTGCTCAGGCTTTCTTCCGTGGAGGAGCAAATTTGATGATCTCTTCCTCAGAAGGCTGCGGGATAATAATGTCTGTACTTTTGGGCACTGGAGATACCAGTTAGCTTGCTGTCCAGCTCATCCTTTCCAGAGATCTTCAGAACACGGGTTCTATAGCCAACCTCCATAGCGAGTAGGTCAGGACCGTGAGAGAGCTGAAAGATGTGCTTGATGTAGGAGAGGTTGTCTTGGTCTAGCTTGTTGGGGCTCTTCAGGAAGCTAAACCAGGCACTGCCTGGTGTGATCTCCTTCTCACCAGGGACGTCCTCCTTGCAGACCGATTTGTGCTGCTCTAGATCTTCAAGGGTGATGTTGTTGGTCAGGTTCTGGAGGAGGGTGCCATACTCAGCCATGACGCCCCGGGGCTTAGTGCGCAGGGTGCGGACACTCCAGCACCCGTGATTCCTGGGCAGCGAGCATCGGGCGGCTCCTCCTTGGCCCCACTGCTGCGTAGCTTCCACCGCGGAGACCCCATAAGTATTATTTTATGCCTGAAAATTTGAAGGTCTTAAGTGCATTCCTCCCTTCAAATTGTGTCATCTTTTGAACTGAAATTTAGTTTAGAGGGAGGGAGACGGCAAGTTGAATTTCAAGATGCATGTTTAAGAAGGGGGTTATATGCATTCAATAGTCTCTGTTAATGGGTTGATTTATGTCTCCAAAATTTATATGTTGAAGTACTAATCCCCGGTACCTCAGAAGGTGACTTGATTTGGAAATTGGGCTGTTGGAGATGTTAAGAGGAGGTCCTAATGGAGTAGAGTGGGCCCTACAACTATATAACTAGTATTCTTATAAAAAAAAGGAAATTTAGAGACAAACAGCAAACAAGGAGAATTCCACATGAAGATGAGGGCAGAGATCAAGGTGATGCTTCTACAAGCCAAGGAAGGCCAAAGATTGCCACTAAACCAAAATCTAGGGGAGAGGTGTGGAACAGAATCTTCCTCGCAGTTCTCAGAAGGAACCAGCCCTGTCAACACCTTCATCTTAGACCTGTAGCGTTCAAAACTATGAGACAATAAATTTCTGTTGTTTATGCGACCCACTTTGTGGAACTTTGCTACAGCAACTGTGACAGACTAATACACCTGTCTTTCTTAGATTTCATTGAATTTATCATGTTCAAGAGTCACCGACTCTTATCAGTCAGATAAGATTTAGTATATCAAATATTGAGGTACACATCAAAATGTACATGGATGTCCAAAACAGCCAACGATTTTATTGCTTTTTAGACACCAAGTCAACAATGGTAACTATTCTAACTTTTTGGTTAAAATGTAGTACATTTCAAAACATATGAGGCACCCATAACTAAATGCATAACTAAAACCATATGCAAAATCTAGCCCCCACACACAAGATTGGAATTAATTATCTGTTCCCCTCCACTAGCAATGATTATGATGGTTTATTATAATTATTCATTTCATCACCAACAAACATATAAACAGAAAAGTCATGAAAATATTTTCAGGCCAAAATTTATCTGTAACAATATTTTTTAAAAGACAGTTATTTTATGTGTAAATGTAAATGCTCATCCTGTGTCTGATGCCAGTGGTATTATTTATATATTATACTCAGTTTGTCTGCCTGAGTGTTGCATTAACCCTCAAAATTTGAGATGACCTAGTATTTTTTCAGAGCAGAATAGTATATAGACCACTAAACATTATTACCTCTGAGAAACATAATAATTTCAGGAAATGAAGCATTAAATTAGGATTTTTTTATCCCTTTTTTGCTGCATATCCATTTCATTGATTTTCTATGAAATGATGCATAGCACTTTAAGAACAAAAGTAATAAAAAGTTATTTATAGACATATTAAGAAATAGTTTGCTCATAATCATACAGTGAAATAGTGAGATATAAACTCTATTCAATGCAAGTATAGTAACAACTGGCAGATCGTTACCTCTGGCAGAGAGCAGATAAACTCATAACTTTTGGATAATATACTCCAAATGTATACAGTTATCTCTTATATATTTAAACATTTCAAAATCATTCTATATTTATCCAAAAATTATACTTACTTTCCTTCAGAGACAAATTTCTGAACAAAAAGAAATTATGAATAATAGGTGTCTATACATTATAAGAAATATAGCACCATTTCACAGGACTCCTATGAGTCAAAAAATTCATCACAAGAGAAAAAGCATGAAGTACTTTAACATTAAATTTAGCATAATATGTTAATTATAGTTGCCTACAAATAAGTTTAAATACTATGAAACAAGGAATATACTGATAAGATATGTTGTAGTGATCAAATTATGATTACTGTCTCAAACTCGGAAAAAATATACAAAACATGCACCAAAACTGTTGGCCAGTTTAACCATATTGAAACTAATAAGTCTAGAAAATTTTAAAAGCTCATTTACATTTTCAGCAATTGACCAGAGAACATACATTTTTTTTTTATATGAAAACCATGAACACATAACCAAGATTCTCAAGCTGTTCCTGGTTTCCTGTCTCATCCGCATTGAGGCAAGGCTCAAAAAGACATGGTGATGGAGTGCTACCAGCCAATTTTCCTTATGAAGAAAAATGGAAGTAAATTAATTACATTGTAGACTGGATTTGTAGTCTTGTATACACATTATATTCTAGCCCATATATATATATATATATATATATATATATATATATATATATATATATATATATATGGGCTAGAATATATACATATACATAGAATATATACATATACATATATACATATGTATATACATATATATATGTATATATATATATATATATGGGCTAGAATAGAATGTGTATACAAGACTACAAACTGTGATTTAAATTAAAATAGTTGCACCTCTAGAGTCTGAGTATATACATATATATATATATATATACACATATATATATATATATATACATTTCAAACATTTTTTGTTTTTCTTAGGTTGTTTTGATTTGTGAAGAGATAGAGATATCAGATTTGATAAATAATTTGAAGAATTAGAGCTATCAGCTTTAGTAGTCCATGTTTATACTATTGTACACATTATGTACAGCAGGATTCACACTTGTGTATCTGGTTTCACAAAATTCAACATATGTTAGTCTGAGCCATATATTCTTGACCCTCTGCCTCATGATACGCATTAATGCTATAACAATATACTAAGCACACTGTATATATCATCTCTAATTCTCATAACAAACACCATGTATTTATTATTATATTTGTTTTACATATGTTGGAACTAAAGTTCGCAGAGCTTAATTGAATTGCTCAAAAATCATAGAGAATAAATTGTAAAGATGGGACTCAAACTGTGATTTAAATTAAAATAGTTGCACCTCTAGAGTCTGAGTTCTTTCCCAATATACATGGGCAGCCACAAAGAGAGTAAAACAGTCATGAAAGAATAATACAAGGCTCAAGAATGTTTGTCGGGAGGTAGATGGCTGAGACAAACAGAAAAAGGAACATAGGTTTTCTAATCTTTCACAGCTGTTTTGAATCTTATCCTCAACATTTACTAAATGCATGAACTTCAATAAGTTACTTGGCAGGTAAGGCTCAGCTCATCTGGGAGGATCATGAAAATAATATACCTATTCATAGAATTACACTAACAATTAAATTTGAGCATCCATGTGAAAGCTGTTGGCATAAAGCCTATCAGAGATAACATTCAATACTTTACTTCTTTCCTTCTCAGTAGTTAAGGGATTGATATTAGGTATTAGGTCTGATGATAAGTATCAAAGGGTCAGCACACTTTCTTCTCCCCTTTCATTGCCTCAAGGAGTCACTATTCAAAGGTACTGAGTTAATGGCTAGGAAGAATAGACCTGGGTACTAATTTCTGTTCCTAAATTATCTGCATGCAGGTTTTTCCTTCCTCCATTCCCCTGTGGCTACTCCCTGGAAAGCAAAAAGTGTTTTTGGAGAGTAGTTTGGTACCACCCATCAAAATGTGAGATAGGTACATACTGTGAGCCATTACATTTGTAGGAATAAATCCGTGGAAATCCTTTCACATATGCCAAAGAGTAGGTGGACAATGTTAAAATATACATTAATAAAGACTTTGATGAATCATTTGTCAATTCAGCATCACCTTTTTTTCATCCATGTTCTCTCCTACAATACAGGGGAAGAAACTGGGAGCTATCCTTCCCAAATTTCCATAGTGCCAGCAAATTGTGACAGTGAAAACCACTTGAATGAGATTTGGGATGTGAAACAGTAAAATAAGCCATTATTCTCTGGTACTGCCGAGGACAGGCACAAGGGTATTGGGAGACAGCAGGCTGAAGACGTGGGGTTTTGCCAGTAGCTTTCAGGCATCCTCCTGAGAATTAAACCCTGTATACTACAGGTAGCACAGATTTGCAGCACCAACTCATCTGCTCTTCCTGCACTTTCAGGTGTGATAGGGAGCACTGAGGCTCTCTAACACTTGATGACCCAACCACTGCATAAGCCTCTAATTTCTTATATTAAATGTGATATATAGATGATGTATACAGAACTGTACACTTGAAACCTATGTAATTTTACTGACCATGGTCACCCCAATAAATTTTAATTAAACTTTTTTTTTTACTCTAAATACTTGGAGTGGCTTCTATTTTTTATGACAGAACTGTGACTGATATACTTGTAATATGTTGGGAGATAATTCCCATGAGTCTACCATTTTTCCATAACTTCTGAACAAAGGGCATTAACAGCTTTGTGCAAGAATGTTTGCAAAGCTACTGCAAGGCAGGTAACAGGTTGGCTTACTTTCCAGGGTATTAAAGCTAGAGTCTCTTCTCCCCAGAGGCAATCCAGAGAGAGAAAGTCAGTGTCTCCCTTCAGGAAAAAGGGCAAATTCGATTCCTGACCCAGTAATATAGATGATATTTCTCTGTGGGGCAAAGATTGGGCAGGTTTGTCAACAGATCTTTATAAAATTAGAGGTGTTCCTTCTCTGTGACAAAGAACCCTGTGTGCACAGTACTCACCTGGACTCTTTCTGTATTGCTTCCATGGGCCTTGCGGAGTCCAGGGAACCAATGCATACATGAACATCATGCTGTTTGTTGTGCCATGAGTAATAAATTGTCTAGATCCACTCAGGCTCATTGTTTCCTATCTACTAAATTCATAAAATATGGCAAGCTGGCCTAGCCTTTGCTTGCTGTTTTGTAACTGCTTGGCAACTTGGAAATATACTGGAATGGCAGGTGTGACTAAAAGTAATAAGATCGATATACAAAATGAAAATTGGGCAGCTGAGATGCCACAATTAAAATGCAGATATTGTTAAATTGAACCAAGCTGCAAGACCTAACTATAAACTGCCTACAAGAAACCAACTTAAAGTACAAAGGCATTAAATGATTAAAAATAAAATGTTAAAGAATATATAGCCTGCAAATGCTAATCAAAAGAAAGCAGGAGAGGCTATATTAATACTAGTCAAAATAGACTTGAGAATAAATACTATTACCATGTATAAAGAAGGTTGTACATAGATCACTGATTCAAGAGAACAGAAAAATCCTAAACGTTTTTGTACCTATTAACAGAACTTCAAAATACATGAAGCAAAAACTGACAGAATGAAAATCCATAATTACGGTCAAATATTCCAAAACCTTTCTCTCAATACTGATAGAAAAAGTAGACATAAATTCATAGAAGACTGGAACAACACAATCAATGAACTTGACCCACTGGAAATTTATAGACCACTCCATCCAATAACAGTACAATATTCATCATTTTCAACTTCACGTGGAACATTAACCAAGAGAGACCATACTCAGCACTGTAAAACAAATCTTAATAAATTCAAGTCATGAAAAGTATGTTCTCTGACCAAATATAATTAAAAAAGAAATTGGTAACAGAAAATCCCTAAATGCTTGGAAAACAAATTAACACTATAAAATAACCCATGAGCCCCATAAGAAAACAAAATAAAAAATAGAAAATTGTTTTAACTAAATGAAAATAAAATACAACATATAAAAATGTATTGGATATTTCAAAAGCAATACTTAGGGGGGAATTTAGAGCACTATACATCTGTATCAGAGAAAAAGAAAGGTCCTAAATAAACACATCTAGCTTCCAACTTATATTGTTATAAAAATAAGAGCAAATGAAATGTAATACAAGCAAAAGAAAATAAATAATGTAGATGTGACTAAGAATAACTGTAATAGGTTGCAGACAAGTACAGAAAGTAAATGTAACCAAATGCATCTGTCATATTTCAACACCCATTCCTGACCAAAAAGAAAAAACAAACAAAAAAACAAAAACAAACAAACAAACAAAAAACTCTCGGCAAACCAGAAACTAAAATGAACTTCACAACCTGATAAAAGCTATCTATGAAAAATATACAGCTAACGTAATATTTAATAGTGAAAGATTTAATGTTTTTCCCCAAAGATTAGGAACAAAACCGAGATGTCTGTTCTTATCACTGTTGTTCATTATTGTACTGAAGTTTCCAGCTTATGCAATAGGGTTCTTGCATAAAATATAAAAGGTATTCATAATGGAAAGGAAGAAGTAAAATTGTCTTTTGTTTACATATGACTTAATTTTGTGTTAGAAAACCTGAAGTTACTAGAATAAATGACTTAAGTGAGGTTGAGGATATAAGATCTATATACAAAAATCAATCATGTTCCATATATTGGCAACAATCAGAGCTTGAAATAAAATAATGTCATTTACAATAACATCAGAAATATGAGACTTGGTGACAGATCCGACAAAAATGTGAAATACCTGAACACTGAAAACTACAAAATATTGCTTAGAAAAAATAGACCAAAATAGATATACTGTGTTCATGGGTAGAAAGACTTTATATTACCAAAATAACAATTTTATCCAATTCATCTATAATTAAATGTAATCTCAATTGAATTCCCAGCTGGCTTTTCAGAGAAAATTGACCATTTGATTCTAAAATTCAAAAGGAATTTAAAGAACATCAAAGAGCTGAAATTACTTTTAAAAAATCACATATTTGAAGGACAAATGCTACATGATTTCGAGATGTAATATTAAGTTACTATAATCAGGAGAGTGGGCTACTGGCATAAAAAGCAAGTAAATTGATGAGACAGAATAGAGTCCTTAAAGAGACCCACAAATAAATTAAAACTGATTTTTGACAAAGGTGCAAAGGCAATTAATTGAAGAAATGATAGTCTTTCAACAGGTGGTTATGGAATAATTAAATTTATATATATATATACATATAATTATGTTGAATGAAAGAAGCCGGAAAACAAAAATACATACTGTATATTTCCATTTATATAAAATTCTAGAATATGCAAACTAATGTATAGTGACCTAAAGCATATCAGCGGTGCTCTGGGGCTGTGAGAGAAGGGACTGGAAATGGGTATTACAAAGAGGCACAAGAATATTGTGAGAGGTGATGGTTATGTTTACTATCTTGTTCTTGGTGATGGTTTCATGGATATAAACCTATGTTAAAACTTAAACTATATTTTAAATACATGAAGTGTATAGTATGCTTATTACTTTTAAATGAAGCTATATACATACAAAAGTAACGTGTAGTCTCAGAAAAGTCAAAATATATGGTGAATATAATTACAGAATAACACAATTTCAGTTGGAGAGTCAAAATACCATTCATTTAAGTTTACAATGATCAAAGACTCATAAATCAAGTAGACTACATAAGTATCTGCTTCTTTCATTTTCATCTTTGATTTTCCTATTGCATACTATTTTATTTTAACGGCGCATTTGGAGTATTATGAATCGTAATTTCATCTTTACAAAGTCCATGGGTTTATTTGTCAAGCAAATCAATCAGAAGAAAGAATTTACACTTCTATTGAAATAGGTATTATATTTTAGGTCAATACTAACTAGCCATGTAAATAAGAGTGATTGAAAATAAGTCATAAAAATACTGAAAACTTCTTACCTACAAGTTTTTAAATACCCTATAGCAAATTATTTACTCTTTCATTGTCTTTCCTTGACAATATCTGATGTTCATTATTAAATGTTTCAGCTCATCGTTTACCATAAATTCTCTTACTTCAATATTCTTGAAATGTCTTAAAATCATGTTCTCTTCTAAATGGTTGCTTTCTTTGAAACGATCTTATGTAAGAATGTAATCATTTATTAGGTTGATCCAAAAATAATTGTGGTTTAAAAGGTTAAATAAAAATGATTGCAAAAACTGCAATTATTTTTGCACCAGCCTAATAACATGGCATATAAATTATCATTTATGCTTTCCAGGCTGTCTCTTTTTGTGAAGAGAAACATCTGCATTAGCAACTATTTTTTTACAAGAATGTATTTTCACACTTATCAGTACCAAGAGCATTGAATCCCTTGTCGTATTCCTTCATATCGATTGTACTTGACTGCTACTAGGAATTTCTAAAGCAGTAAGCTTTGTACCTAAGCTAATTATAGAATTGGCAGTTTAAATTGTTCTAGGAAAAATCAAGTAGACTCGTGATCGAGATGTGTTTTATAGGTATGTATTGTCAATAAGAAATATAACTTAAACACTATCGGTGCTTGTCTTAAACTTCAAATCACTATATAGAATATCTATATCCTTTATAGTTAGTTCACCATAATAAAAATTAGATATAAATAAACTGAAAAATATTCAATAAATTTTTCAGTTGAATAAAGGAAAATTTACTATGTATAATTAATATAAATGCTTAGCCATATATTTTAATTTGCTTTTAACTTTTTAATTTTAATTTATAAATTCAATTTTATTTTTAATATATATTTTAATTTGCTTTCTATTAATCTTTCAATTTGATTTTTAAAATGGGAAATAGTTTTGTTTTCCATTTTTAGTCTACATATGTGCTATTCAAAAGGTGCTCCACAGACTTATCAGCATGGCCAATCTGAGAGTATATTAGAAATTCAAATGGTCAGACCCCAGGCACTGAAGCAGAATCCCTAGTAGTAGCATTCAAGAATCAATCAGTGCTTTACCAAACTTTCTGGGTGATTTGCATGAGTACAAAACTTTGTGAAGCAGTAGTCTATGTATATGACTGTTTAGAAGGGTTTCCTTTCTTTCCTTATGAAGTCTGGAAGGTACCTCCCCCACGGAAGATAGGCTTTGTCCAATATAGTCGAATCAAGTAATGATAGCAGATCAGTTTCCATATTATTCCTTAACTTTTGAGAAACAAATGTTTTCAATTCAAAGAAAACAACTCCTAAGTCTGGCTTAGGAGCACAACAAATAGTTGTAAGTAAAATATTAATACTAAAACAAATAAAAACATGAAGCATATCAGTCACTCACTTCATAGTGTTTTAAACTACTAATTGATTGAGATCAGAATCAAGAAAGAACTTGATTTACAATCACGTTCACATTCTAACAGGCAACATTTATTTATACTTATTTTATCTCTTGGTAAAACTAATCATTTCAGTTATGTCTGAGAAGCCCAAAGTAGGAATACAAACTTGCTAAAACCAATTAATTTCAAAGATTTAAATGCATACCATTTAAATATATATCAAAATAAATATTAACCTAGACTACCTTCTACTACTTAGAATAAATAAATTAAATTCAATCGTGTTCAAGATAACTCAATTAATGTATAAATTTTTCAGGTGACTACCATTATTTTCAAATACTAAATGTTTCTTCCAGTTTACTTTAACTATAAAACAATTCAGTTGCTAAAATGACTGCGTGAAGTGACAATATTTTCTTTGCCTTCAATAAAAACTGTTGTAGGTTTCAATTTCATCTGACAAATGTCAGTCAAGATAGTCTATACTTCTAAAACTTTACTATGAATTAAATTATAGCTATCATATTAAAAATTACATGATAAGAACTAGTAAATGGGATCAGGTTTATTTTAAGAAATTATAATATAGAATAGCATTATGAATAAGATATATGTCTTAACGATTTTTTATATATGTCTTTAATATATATGTCTTAACGATGAATTCTTTGATAAGTAACTGAAAACATTTAGGCATAGAAAGATAAGAGTAAATAATTAATCATAGAATTTGGGTGTATCACATAAGGTATAAAAATATGTTATTTATTATATTAAAATATAAAGAAAACATAATAATCATGTTACCAAAAAAATGAGGTTATCTAATTATAAATGCTGCTCTAAGAAAAAAAATTACTTTATTTCAAGACAGATAATTCAGTACATACCTAAAACAAAATTTTAACTTTGGCACTATTATTTGTCTCCTGTATTTTCAACCTTTGGACATAAAAATCACCTCATCCTGTGGGACATTGATTTTAGTTATTAGGCATCACTATTTTTAAATCACCTTATTATATGATGTTTCTATCAAATATTATAAACAAAACCAAATTTTTTTTGTGTTAGAATTTTTATTTGTATAATCAAAATGAGATTTCAAAAGAGAGGTTGTAAATGTCAGTGCTAAACATTTTCCACACTCTTAATATTTTGGTTACTTTCATCAGTTTTTGGCAGATTTATTCAATGAAAAAGTTCATGCAGTTCCATGTCCTGCTTAAAACCCAACACATTGTTCGACAAGATAGGATGGTTTAGATGAAAACTTCAGTAGAAGTATTTCTATTTCTTTACTATGTAAAGGTAAAACTAAAGAAACACATATAGTGGGGAAATATTTTTCACCTGTCTTGTATACCTTACTTTCAAAAATAATCCCTCTCCCAATTTATTTAGTTCTTTGAGATTGCCTACTTTAGTGATGGAACGTGATCACGCTATCTAAATACTTATAACATTACCCTATCTATCCTTTGGTGCAGTGATTGATGACTCAAAGGACAGGGCATTGGAATCAAACAGCAAGTTAAATCTGGAATTCCCTAAGCACGTATACATATACCATGGAAGAAAGGGCCAAGCTTCTAACTGGATTTGGAGTGGAAGAAGCAAACTTTAGTCCTAAGAAAAGCCATGATTTTCTCTCAGTGGTGAGAGTGAGCCTACCTGAGAAGCTGAGAAAACACATAGAGCAAAACAGAGCAGAGGGAGTCATAGCCATGATCACATCATTTAAGCCATGCCATATTATTTGCTTGTCAGTTGAGCATTAATGGGACACCTTTATGGTAAGCTAGCATGAAGCGTTTTCTTTTCTTAAAAAATAAAAATAAAAACGAATTGTAGCAAATTTACTGAGTGATTGTCAACAGAGACATCCTCAAATAATAAGTTCCAAAGGTTTTATTTAAATTTGGATTGCATACATTTTTCTTCCTCTAAAATAAAGTCATTTAATTATTAGTCTACAACATTTAATTAGGCATTTATGTACCGGACAAATATCTCTGAGTCCCTACTATGTGCTAAACACTGAGCTAATCATTTTGGATATATTAGTAAACAAAACAGACACAATCTCTTTTGTCGGAGAGCTTTCAGTCTTGTAGATTAAATACTCAAGTTCAGAACAAAACAAATAAACTATAATATACAAAATAACAGAAACTATCTGTTGTTTTGGGACCACAGGGGAGAGGTATCTAAGCAGAGTTTAGGAGTAAAGAACGGTGATATGAATATAGTAATGTCCAGGGGGAATATACAATAATAAATAAAATACAAAAGAGTTAGTGATTTTGGCAGAAGTAAAAGGGACTCTCTGATGTAACTGATGGCATTAGAGTCACATGGTTTTGCTTGTTTGTTTGTTTTTTTTTCTATTAGTTGAAACAACTAAATGAATGGGAACCTATTTAGTTTTCCTGTGGTATGATATAATACAACAGTGAATTCCGAGTAAGTTTCATTGAGATATCAACTTTTTGTAAGCATTAATAATATTGCTTTATATATTTTAAGATATACTCTCCATCTAATACGAACATTTTATCTAATAAGGGATTCTACAATATGAATTAAAGTTGTCTGGAAATTATAAAATTATTTTGTACAAATGTTTTCATTTGTTCTTGAAAGACTACTATGACCCTACCAGTCTAATGTTATAGGAAAGGAGCCCAAAAAGAGTGAGGTTATTCCCAAGTGCACTGAGTTAATATGCAGAGTCAGAATTTGAATCCAAACCTTCTGCACTTCAAATTACATGCTTTGCCAGTTGTATCACACAGCCCTGTAGTAGAGAAGGCTGCCTTAAAAACTACAGAACTCTCAGATAAGAGCTATAAGATATTGTCTCTGAGCTTTAAGTTGTCATACTCCAATTCAGTTATGAAAAAGGGGGTACTAAATATAAATACAATGTAAAAGAAAGCATATGAAACAAGGCATTTGATGATGTTAAAATGACACATATGTTTATATGCCCTCAAAATCAGTTATTCGTTACAGAGAAGAAAGTACTATGAGTATAAGAGCCGGACAGTTAATTGCTGCCCAGACTCTAAATAATAAAGCTAAAATGACGCATATGTTTATATGCCCTCAAAATATCCACATCATTCATAACAAGGGAGGTGAGATCACAAAATCACACATAATTGCTGCAGGGCATTTAACATGCTCACCCATCGCTACACACCAGAACCTGTCACTGTTTCTCTTTGTAGTCCTATAAACATTGTCAAATCAGTCAAATGAACACAGAAATACACTGAACATAAATGAATTAATACTACTGACTTAAAGTCTAAAACCCTCTTTATAATATAATCAAACATTCAAGGCTGCAATTCGGGGAAGAGAATGTGTGAGTTCAACTTCAATGTTTTCTTTGTAGAGTACAGAATTACACTATCAGTTTTAATAGGTAAAGCAATACTATCTGGCTAATATCTAATGAAGCCATCCTAGTAACCTCAAAATATTTCAAAATAAGGAAAATATGAACAAGTATAAAACATAGAAAGAAATCTACTGTTAGCCATACTACATTTGTTTTGATAGGACTTTTTTAGTTTAAATAATGGGTGATGGTATTTGTTAGAACAGTCTAAAATTGACTATACAATATTTGGTAACAATAAAGAATGTTTAGTAATTATATATGTTTATAGCTTGTCATTATTGGCTAATTGATGAACAATGGGAAAATCATGCCCGGGCTTTCTTTATATGATGAACTCATGGAATAGCAACATTTTAATTAACACAAGGATAGATCAGTATATTATAACCCTCAACAGGATGTGACATATTTGAATATTTTTTTCAATTTTAAAAAAAAGTCCAATTTCTGCTATACTGATTCTGCTGTTTTCTTTAGATTTTTGTATGTTATTAAAATTTTAGTCTTCAAATAAAATAATTCACATAATTTAAATAATGCTTTCCTTGTATTTTAGTTACTGGTATATTTGCCTTATTCTACCAGTCCTTACTAGAGAATAATCTACTTCCTGAGTAGGGACTGTGTTCTGCTTCAACAATATTAGAACACCATGATATATATTCTGTTTATTTTCTGACCAGTTATTTATTACTTACTAAGAGTCAGACAGGAGGTCCAATTGACTCCAGCATCTCATTCTGACTACCAGTAAAACTCAAAAAAGCATCATTGTATTTCTTTATGAATATGTTGCTTTATATTTATATCTATATATTTTGAAAAGTTATAGCGAATAATTAAAATTAAATTTTGTGAGTGTTATCACATATACTTATACTTTATTGATCTTTATTTTTTATAACAGGCAGACTATATGCAAAATTAAGGATCTAAAAATCTAGTTAATTAAATTTATTCAGAACTATTACAAAAAAATTACTACAAAGAGCAGAATTACAGTATAAGCTAAGAACAAAGGATGCATCTTTCTTTTAAAGAACTTACAGCCTATGAGAAAAACAAGGAAAAAAAAAATCAATGTGATTTGGTGGTACAAACTAGCTCAACAATTAACACAGTTCAGTTCCACAAAGGCAAGACCTTCAGTCAAGCTTCATGAATTTCTTGCCTTAAGCTTTTTAGAATTGGTGTTTACAGGTCTTAAACAGTACTGCATTTTAAAACCCAATATTTGTCATTTTTCTAGTTTATAAAAATTTTTAATGATGTTTTGTCAATCATACCATGTTTTATTACTATTTAGTTAATTATTATTAACCAATATATGCTAAAACAAAACAATTTAAATCTTAAAGCTTTATGGAGAGAAAAGAAGGGACTTTTTTTTTGTAATACTCATTAGTTTAAAAAGCTGGTATTTTGGAACATCTACTACATTTGGGAATACAATTGTGGACCATGGTTTTATTGCAAGGCAATTATGAAAACATGTATAACTTTTACATTTTCTTTAAAATCTTTGCTATATTGTCCCACATTGAACGGTGTCAAATTGAAAAAACAAAAATTCTTTTCAAAGTAGAAAATTATTGGGAGGATGGGTCTTTAAAACTTAAGTGTTCAGCTTTGGGATTCTATTCCAAAGTCTGAAGAAAAACAAAATAGAGTTTTCTGATGCAATAATTAAAATGTATGTATGAAAATACAGAAAATAGATGCATTGTGAGATAGTAATAGTGTCAATCTCAGCATCAAGTTTCTCTTTGCTGTAATAAAAAAAAAACTATAATTATAAAATGTTCCAAAAAACGGATGAACTTAGCAGATGAAAGCATGATTTGTGGGCAGACACACAAAAGGCTTGACCCAGGAACCACCACTTATTTGCTAAATATCTTGAACAAGTTATATTTATTCAACTATTAAATAATGTGTTCTTTGAACAAATACTTATTGAGTGTGTAGTATATGATATGAATTTGTATTAGTTTTTAATGCTTGCTGTTGATAAATGACCACAAACTTTGTGGCTTAACATTATACAAACACGTGATTTTCTGGTTCTGCAGGTCAGAAGTCTGACATGGGTCTCACTGGGATGAAATCAAGGTGTCTAGCAGGATTGTGTTCTTCTCTGGAGGTTGTAGCGGAGAATACCTTTCCTTGCCTTCCCAACTTCAGGAAACTGCCTGCATTTCTTGACTCAGGATCCTCTTCATTCTCAAAGCCAACAATTCAGGGGTGAGTAAAACTCATATTGTTTCATCGTGGCACTGATTTTTCTTCTGCCTCCCCATTCCACTTTTAGGAATCCTTGCGATTGCACTGGGCCCAACCAGATAGATCAAGATAATCTCCCCATCTCAAACTCCTTAACTTAATCACATCTGCAAAATGCCTTCTGACATGTATGGAAACATTTAGAGATTACAAAGATTAGAGTGTGGGTATCTTTGGGGGGCCATTATCCTGCCTACCATGACATTATACTAGCAATATGGATAAGGTTCCCTAAAAGATTTCAGAAAAGATTCCTGTTTCCATAAAATGTACACATAAACAATTTTGTGTGAAATTAATTTTTGGAAAATTGTTAGCAATGTCAGTAATTCTTGTCTAAAAGCAATGTAAATTTTTCCTGTCTATAGCAATCTAAATGAATGTCATCCATTATAGATGTAGTTGATTTCTGTCTGGCAGAAAGAATAACTACAAGCATTATAGTTTATTGCCCTGTAGTTTATTAAGTAATTTTCTATTAGGACACTTAATTTAGTATTCCTTACTGACTATCTAAATCAAAATTCCTTCAAATCCTCCTTTAAACCAGTTTTAGCATTTTCTGATTTTCTCTTTAATTAATTAATTGAAGAAAATAATTTACATTGTTCTTTTTATAATTATATGAGAGTCAAGTTTTAACTTTTTGAAAATTATACTTTAGCAAAGTAGAATAAAACAGTGTTAAAAATTATTATTTACCAACGCTTACCTTCTGAATACTTAAGTTCAGTTGCAATGGGACATCTACATGGACATAACTTTCAATGAGTTGTATATATTTTTTCATTTGTAAAATGGAATAATAAGAGAAAATAATACTTAAATTAGATAATGCATTTAGCACAGTGTCTGACACATAGTAAACCCCAAATGCCATTTGCTTTGTGACTTAATCTAATCATGGGAATGAAAGCCATCATAGATTCACAGTTCTAAGGGATTCTATAGGGTATATGCACCAGAAAGTGGGGATATTGCAGACCATCTTAGAATGCTGTATACCATAGTGACAGTTGGCTTAATTGGCATAATTATTATCTTGATAGCTTTTATTTTTACGCTCTTAAACTATATGTTAGATATTGGGCACTAATAATGAAAAAATATACTCCAAATAAAAGTTAATTGTTATGCATTTCAAAAAGAACAGGAATTATATTTTATTCTTAGAATAGTTTTCCTTAACATTTATAAGACTCTCTGTTATTAAAAAAAAAAAAAAACCCTGATTTTTTTCCCCTCAGATATTTTAATCCATGGTTGATCTTTAACCTCTTCTATTTAGCTGTAATTAAAAACAGATGTGCTAGAAAACTACATAAAAAGATGTTCTCATCAGAGAATTATGGCCTTTGATATAGAGACAAGCTTGGCTGGAAATCAATATTCAGGATATTCTCTGCAAAAAAAATTATTTAAAGGCTCAGTCGTCACTGAGATATGGGTTAAGATTTTAGCACATTTCACAGAAAGTATGTTTTCCTTTTCTTAATATCTATAAAAAGTATTTTTGAGCATATACAAAATTCACAAAAGTACACTTCATTTGTGAATCTAAAAAATGTGAAATAATGTAATGTAATAAACTGACTCAAAGATGTTTAGTGGAATGAGGTGTAATTGGTAGGGTTAATGTGAAATATAATAAGGGAAAATAACATCTACGGACACAGTGAAAAGTATATTCAATACAGATAAAACAATGTTTTTGAGAACTGAAAAATGTTATTAATGATTCTTCTGAAAATTACTGGTTAGCATATCAATCTGAGTAATGCCTTAATAGTTGTAAGTGGTAAACTTGTAATATTAGTCAATTTTTCATAAACTATGCAAAAAGTTGTATTTTTTTCTCAAGCATGAATTAACCAGATAATTGGATCAATTTTCCACTCACTCTTGATGTCTTAAAGTGTAAACATTATCATCTACATAATAATACCTAAAAGGTCTTCTTTAAATATGCATGTCTTTTACAGACTATTGCCAAATTTGAAACACAGTTATTTGATGTGGTGCTCCATAGCTAAGAGAAGGGAATGAGAGAAAATCCTGACATTGAAGGAGTTCACCTGACACATCTGAAAGAAAGGTTCTTCTACCTATGTTTGAACCTATGTTTGATTGTACATTGATATTACCCAATTGATAAACAATAGTTATTTTGATATTACTTAGCATCTGATGGTTTATAAAGTGTTTTCATAGTCATTATGCATTTTGATTGTTGTACTAATGATGTGGAATAGCAGTTTTAGTACCATGGAACACATATATTATCAACTTGTGTGCCACCAAATAATAAAGAAATCCAAATTGAATACATTCTTCCTCCCCAAAATTTTAAGGTAATCCCTGAAATTTCCATATATGAAGAAAATTAAAACAAAACTACCCAGCTCATGAAATTAATCAACCATTCACCATATGATAATATCCACCATTCCCCATATGATAATATCCACCCTGTCAGATACCGCCAAAAAATCACCACACACATGAATGATTGCTGCCACTTCTACAAAAACTTTGCAAAGAATCACTAATTCCCCCCCCAAAACAGCAAGTCTTAGCAGTAATGTGAATCTTTTTTGCCTAGCTTTGTCTTCGTTTACAGAGTTCTGTTGCAGAGGATCAATTAGTCACCAGACAAATATACTTTTGGAAGTCCTGCCCTGCCCATTTGTGCCAAGGCATTTCTAAAGCTCAGGATTGAACACAGTGGAGATCACAACGAGAGCATATCTTCCTCTGCTTAAACTTCCTTATCTAAACTTAATTCAAATTACAGATGGGGAAGTTGAAGTATAAAATACTTTGGTCAAAAGAAAATAAATACTTTGGTCATGGTACCTCAGAAAGCAGGAGAGAGACACAGAAACCATAGTTTCTGTTATCAAAACCTAAGTTATTTAGGAACTTCCCCCAAAATACTTATTGTCAATTATTTAGGTGCTAATTATATAGGTTTAACCACACAATGTATGTATTTCTCTCTCTTTCTCTCACACTCACATGCACAAGCACACACAAACACATTATATGTATTTATCCTTCCTAAAAATATCTTTCCTTGATAAAACTTGCATAAAGTAGAACCTAACCAAACAGCTCTGAAACAGGTCTTCTTTCCTTTGTGTCCCACAATGATGACCTCAGCATTCTATTTTCCTATCTAATGTCTCTAACAAAAACGAAGTGTTAATTTGGCCTTTTAAAAGATTTTTCCTTTGTTTTTTTTTTCTGGGATGAAAGATTATAATTTATCTTTTACATGTGCCAATTAATTGTTTAAAGAGTTTTCTTTAACCACTTTTTTTGTAGATTAGTGCTGATTCATCCATACAGTCTAATGATGGTTGATGAGAGAAATTTCGAGATACTACAAATCTGTAATACAGTATTACAGGTTAAATTATTTTTGCACTATATATCTATTTACCTAGTATTGCTTTAAATCTTAGTTTCTTAAAAAAATGCATTTACAAGTGAAATATATTCACTTGGACAGTTTTCACCAATAAAGGCTAAAATGTTTAAATAGTTTTAAACAAAAATTTAAGTAGTTTTGAGCAAATATCTATGTCTTTTCTCTTGACTGTCTTTGATATAATTTGCAACATAAAGAGTTAAGAAGTGTTTATTCAGCAACATTGTAAAAGAAATTGTTAACTTTCTGTGTGAAGATCTGTGTCATTCAAAGCTTGCACAGTCTCCAAAAAGGTACGACTTTAGGACTGGCCCTTGGCTTAAGTTTCTCTGCTTTACAAACTTCACATTTTACATATGAGGAAACCAAAGTATGAAAAAGTTAGATAATTTTACTGAAGTTACATAGTAAGGAGAACCTAGAATTGACCTGAGGATGTTCAGCTTCAGAAAGAATCCATTAACTACAGGTTACAATATTCGTCTACAACATTCAGTGGCACAATTATGTATGTGTGTGTGTGTGTGTGTGTGTGTATACATATATATGTATATATATACATATATATGTATATATATACACATATATATGTATATATATATACATATATACAAAACATATGTATATATTTTGAAAAATATTATAATTTGGCCTCCTCTGCACTCCAATAAACAGGATATCTAAGTGAGGCACAAACACACCTGATTTTATTTGCTATATTAAAATTATCATTAAAGAAAAACTGTTGTGATTTTTTTCTTTGCTTTTATCTTCTGTGAAGTATGCATTTTTGTTCTAAGTGACAAAAGGGAAGAAGAGAGAAATCCAATATAATTCAATTTACAGAACAATGTAACAATTAACTTTTTTTTTTGATCCTCCTTCCTTCTGAATGAAATTACCTTCTAGTCCCCATAAAAAGTCTTGATTTGCCAAATTTCACAAAAAGCCCAAGTATGAGATGAACTGAGTTGGACAATGAATCACTCTAATACTATCCCTCAATATCTGAATTTTAGAGATAAAATATAAAGATTTGCCTGTTGTTTTTCATTTCTGAAAGCCAATGACTATCCCCCCCCCCGGTACTGTATATTAGTATTTTATACTATCTAGTAATTATATATTGCTTTTGAAAATAGCTATGAGACATGAGTACAAGAAGGTATGGATAGTCTTTCTGACAAAATTATATATGAGCAGATGGACACCCCATAAATTACATTAGTATGTTAATTGTCTAAATGGAAAAGCTTGTCATGCAATTTCAGGCTATTAATGAAATCAAGAATCTCAACCATAAAATAAAGAAGTGATTTTATGCCCTTGCTAACTAGGTTTTTGCCCTTGCCACTTCGTCATTTTGTGGAATAATTCCTCTTACAGGGAAAAAAAAATGCTAGTTGAGAAAACACAGAATTGTTACCTCTACATTGTTCAAAATGAATGTTTTTTTATTGCAAGAGCATTAGCAGACCTCCTAAAACCTGCATTAAACACAAGGCAAAAAAAGCCCTTGAAAATATTATTTAAGTATCTGTTTTATTATTAAAACAAGATAATTTGAACGTGGTAAATTTGCATGTATAAAATTTAATCTTCTCTGTTACCTAACATTGAAAATAAGCATTGCTTTTTTAATTTGGTTTTATAGTTTAAAAATATAAATCATTTTGAGTAGAAAAGAGGTTATTTATTTTCTGGATTAAAGGAAAAAATTCAGTCCATTAGCTTTCCATTTAGTAAATTAACAGTTATAGACAACATAATATTTATAACTTTTGTAAGTACTCAAAGTATACAGAGAAGATCATGCTTTGCATTTTCATATCACTAGTACCAGTGTTTTAAATTACATTAAATACTTGTCAAGTTAGAGAAATACCTGCCTTGCCTACCTCTAGGGTTCCTGTGAATTAGACAATTAGTGGGAATCTAGATAATATACGTGAAATTACAAGTTAATAAATATTTTGTTCAATGAATATTAATAGATTCCATTCATTGACAGTCTATTTCAGGAATTTTCCTAGATACTTGTGGCCATCAGAACAATGACCCCCAAAGATGTCTGTATCCTAATACCTGAAAGTTGTGATTATACTCATGTTATGGTACATGGCAAAGGGGAATGAAGGTTGCAGATGCAATTAAAGTTGGCAATTAGCTCACCTTGTGGTGGGAGATTATTCTGGATCATCTAGGTGGATCCTGTTATCACACGGGTTTTTAAATGTAGGAAAAGAGGCAAAAGATAGCCAGAGTGACGAACACAAAAAGACTCAATGTGCCTTTGCTGGCTGTGAAGATGGAGGAGGGGGAACCATAGGAAAAAATGTAGGTGACTTCTAGAAACTAGAAAAGCAGTGAATAGATAATTTCCTAAGGCCTCCAGAAAAGAAAGCAGCCCTGCCGCCACTACCATTTTAGCCAAATGAGACACATGCTGAAATTCAAATTCTGTCCCATGATAAAATTGCATTGTCTAAAATACTAAGTTTGTGGTAATTTATTATGGAATCAATAGAAAACAGACACAATAATCTTCATATATTAACTCTTAATTCTTACAAGTCTTCCAAGCAATTTTTTTTTAATTTACAAATTGTAAGAGAATATTTAGTCAGATATTATACTATTTGTAAAAGAAAAATAGCACAAGTATAACCCATTTGACAAACTAAATCAGTTCTCTTTCAACCATGTCACAGTGTTCACTAGTTGAGTAAATATTAAATAAAAGTGTTTTGAAAATACATACTTTCACACAAGAGTAATGAGTGTCAAAATTGTTATTGATAGTAACAATATTATTAAGTAGAGAAACCAATAGCTAATTATGTACCATTAAAGTCGTGAAATTTCTTATGTGGATCATGAAACAAAAGAACAATTCTTTGTTAAATTAAATACTTATTACTTCTCATAATAACATAAAAAATATCTCCATTAAATTGTCTGGGGGAAAAAAGATATTTTAGCAAAGAAACTCTTGGATTTTTTAATCAATTAGTCCTGGCAGACAGTTCTCTGTTTTCATTTTTGTGAAAATGGATAAGTAACCACGCAGAGTTTCAGTTTCTTACTTTCTAAATAAAAAAACAAAAGAAAAAGTCACTTCAAGTTTCATTGGAAGGATTCAATGAAATAATATATAAAGAGTTCTGTCAAAGTAAAAGGCATAGATTAGGGTGTCAGTAAATATAGGATGTTAGCATTGTCTCAACAATGTACTCAAATCTACCCTATAGTACTATAATTGGATAGTAGAGAAAAGAGTTATTACAATAAAGTATAATTTTTAAAAAGCAGGTTCTTTCTATTAAACATGGTGGATTGACTAGATGTGTTCATCTCTTGTATTTCCCAAAACCCCATTAAAATGATTGCAAAAGGTATTTGAAAGGGTGTTAGTCTACGAGTATAAGGAGAAAGAAGAAACAATATAAGATGAAGAATGGCAAATGGAAAGCTGAAACAGAAGTGGGAAGTAACAGCATAACGGAGAAAGTTATAAACCTAAGATCGATCCTGCAGAACAGGATTACCACTAAGAAGACAGCCAAATCATTCTCCCTGCTTCTAGGGAGGAGGCTGGACAATGCACTCCAGAAACATAATAATTACATGTCCTCATAAAGTGTTCATTAAATGAGAAAGCAGAATGAAGACATTTCTAAAAACAAAAGGATTAAGAATGAGAAGGGAAACAGAAAGTAGAGAACTTGAGGTAAGAGAATATTTGTATTATTCTCTAAGGTAAAAGAGAGGAAATGATGACATTAAAAAATCTTGTGTAGCATTGAGGGTACATTTGAAGTTCAGATCATATATTTATTACGAAGTGTAATTTTACATGTTAACAGAATGGCTGAGATATCACTGACAACTGGTGGTTAAAATGAATCACAGATGGAATTTAAGTATGGGGGCGGGTCAGAAATGGAAGGAATAAGCAGAAATTGATGAACCATGGAGCAGTGTGTAGAAAACAAGTTAAAACCATGAGACAATAACATTTTGGGGAAAAATAGTGCAATCAAAGATCTGAAATTCTAGATATAAAGACATCTGAAAAGACAATATTGATCACTTCCAGGCCTTCTCTGTATATTCTGGCATGAGAATGGAGAAAAACACCGATTAAACATTATAAGTTTATGATATTAGGAGAGGAAAACCACTACATCATATTTTTATTTATTTCACTGTAGTTTGGGAAAAATAGTTAATATCATATCATTGAAAACACTAAAAATGTTACTGTGGTATTCTATTTCAGTAAAAAAGGTTTTACTATCATCTCATTTATAAATTATATTTAGGTGTTTATGATTCCAAGATATTTATTAAGTATCTTTTATGTGTCAGGCACAGTGTTAAGTTCTAGCACATAGCAGGAAACAAAACATATTATTCCTGTTCTAGTAATGCTAATAATCCCTTACAAACTTGACAAAGAAGTAATGTATTCCTCTGGTTTATATGGCAGTATATTAAATAGTATCTGTAGCTTAGGATGAAAAGTATATTTAATCAATTTTCTGACCTAGAATTTTGTGTATTTATTATAATACTAAATTCACAGAGATAATATTTCATAAACTTTTACATCTAGTTTCTAACACTAGATGTATTAAGAAGTCATCATAAATAAGCTAAAAAACTGAAGCATTCATTTTAGGCACACAAGAAATATTAGTTTATCAAAATAACTAACCAATTTTCTTTAGTACTCATTCAAAGAGAGAAACCACCAGGTTCTATTAAACTGTGTTCAAGTAATACTTCATTTTTATCTTTGTCAAAACAATTCTTTTGTTGTTCACTCATTCTGTGGCCTTAAATGGTATCAGCATAAAGAAAGTGCTTATAAAGAATCTTTATAATGAGGTGTTTTCCAAGGGATACATGAAAACAATCAAAAGTGGAATAGAATTTGGTGTCTTTATGAACTATGAATTGATAAGATCTTAATGCATTTTGGTGCATAAAGATTTAAAAGCAGGTGCTGTATTCATCACTTATTTAGTATGGGTAAATTAATAATTTTTAAGCAATATAAGTAGTAGCAAAATAAGTACTATCAGAAATCTTGTAACACTGCAAAATGCCAAAACTAATCAATAGATTTAATAAATGGTGAATTTTCAGAAAAAAATTGAAAGAACATGAAATTCAATAACAATAGTTGTTTTATAGTGTTAAATTAAATACAATTATAGTTTAAATATTATAAAAACTACTCAGCCTTGAATTTGGAGTAAATTTATTAATATCCCTTTCAAATTAAAAATTATCTTTGCATAAATGTCTAATCACTATGTTGTATATCTGAAACTAATATAATCTTGTATGTCAACTGTAATTGAAAAACAATTTAAAAAAAGTAAAATTATCTTTGGCTTGTTTCATATATATACATATATATAACATATATTATATATATATACATATAAAAATGCATATGTATGTTTATGTATATCTGTGTATTATTTTAGCATTCTTCATTTCTTTTACAAGTAGGAAAGGCAAATAATTTTTAATGAAACTTACAGCATTAAAATATGCTTTACCATGTGTTTCCCTGTGATTTTTATTCCTGCTTAATATATGAAATATTCAGAATGATTTCTTTGGAGGGGGTGAATATTAAATCAATCTAATGAGCAACAACCAAATATGGAATATGTCAGAGTCATCAGTAATGCAAATAGTACCTTGAGCAGAAACCACTGAAGAGTACACTACATGTGAAACAGTGTGACTTTAAATTCATTCACAGTCAATTCCCTCTCCATGTATGGTGAACATTATGGTTAATGCCATTTTCCAATCTTGGAATAATAAAGCAAAAATAAGGTACTATAATGACTTGGATAAGTAGAAAAATACTGTTTATAAAGACAGACGTGTACTTATAACTGTCCTTCTGCTATTCGTGGTCACAGAAAGTCACTTGATGAATTTAATTTAATGGCTACACTACTGCAAAAAGCATCCCAAACCAGAGGAAGTCTAGATATCTAAGGCAATGTTGTAACACTAGCACATGGCTACAGATAAGTTCTGAGGGGGAAAATATCTATTGTTCTTTCACCTTGTAGAATTTGGAAATATAGATTCAAAAATAAATTACTGAGCATAAGATATTGTTGGTATCTATCAGAATAACATGCTTTAATCTCAACTTTTTATGTTTAGCCAAGAGGGAGCTGTTTGAATAGGACATTTTACACATTTTTCAGCTAAATTAAAGATACAAACATTAAAGTTAACTCTTAAGACATCATGAAGATTTGTGGTACTCTCTAGGGTCCTATGTATCCATAAACCAACAAAAGGACACATAGATGAGCTATTTCCTTCTCAGACTGAGAGTTAGTGGGTATCTCTTAGATTAATAAATTCAGAAGACCACTAAGAGTTTTGTGGAATAGAAATTACCTGCAGAGGTGGAGTAGCAGATTGAATAGATCAGAAGATAATGAGAGTGTCTTCCTGTTTCTGGGCAGAACTACGCAAGGTGAGTAGTAACATACTCATTGTATATTATATTGTAAAAGTCCATCGCCATGGTTTCTGAAATAGACTTTCTGCTGCTTTTAAAATCAATATGATCCAATTGCAAATAAGAACAAACACCTAGTGAGAATGATTTAATACTAACTCAATTAACATGATTAGGATTAAACTGACTAATTCCTGATTTATGTGTAAAGGCACCTGACAGGTGATTTGAGGTGAGCTTCATTTCATTTTTTTAAGGCTTGTTAATAAACCAGAAATAATTTTAAACAGCAGAGACAAACCAGATTAAACACAATTTTCAGCCATTAAATAATTAAAGAAGATACTGTGATGAAGAATCACCTAAAAAGAATAAAGT
This sequence comes from Rhinolophus hipposideros, assembly GCF_964194185.1. NCBI lineage: Eukaryota > Metazoa > Chordata > Mammalia > Chiroptera > Rhinolophidae > Rhinolophus > Rhinolophus hipposideros. The sequence goes on along the minus strand of NC_138047.1, from coordinate 66,891,019 downwards.
AAAAAGAAAATCAATATTTTAACAAAGTAGTTAGGAAATTGAAATATTATAGTATTATTAGTACTATTGTTAAAGATAACTTAACATTATAGAATGAAGGTATTTCAAATAATAAAGGGAATGAATAATTTCCAATAAATCATTCACTTAATTAAGAGTTTAAAGTCTCTACAAAGGGCCATTAGGGGCCCACGAAGATGACATCGACACAGATCAAGCACATTGTATTTATAACAGACAGTATAACATGGATAAGAATCTCTGTAAAACAAAATAAATGCTAATAAATTGTCCAGCTTGCCCATCATGGTTCATCCCTGTCTGGACTAGGCAATTTGGATCCACTTGGTAAAGTTGTGCAGTCCAGACTGAGTTTTGGAAGGGCAATTCTGAGTCCTGTCTCTGGATGGCACTCAGTGCAGTGACTACAATTACAGAAATCCCTGATTATTCTTTACGTATTTCTTCAATCTGGTCTAGAGTATTTAAGAGCTTTGAAGCTAGAGAATATTTGGATTTAGGGATACACCCTCGTTCTCTCGGCTTCCTGAGAGATGGAGGCCTACTACTTCCCCTTTGTGTTCCTCCTTCCCTTTTTCCCACAGAAGATACAAAATATAGCCTGTTTCTGAGGATGGAGGTCAAGCAAATCATCAATTATATCCAAAATCCTGTTATGCTAGGGTATGTTATTGGAGTCTTTTACTATAACAGTGAAAGAGTGGGCTGTCCACAGAAAATCTTTAGCTGCCAGCACTTTCAGAATAAGTTAAGGTGATATCCCCAGGACATCCAGATCCAATTTCTGGTCAACGCAAGTATACAAGGTCTGACAATTAAGTCTGAAAACTCATCCTAGGAAATGTGCTAGATACCTCACTGCTGAACATCAACTGTCACTTTAGAAGTACTCCCCTTGGGAAGACATGCACCCAGACCAGTGCCTAGTCCACCCTTCAAAGCAATTTTGGAACTCTTTTTCTGGGATGGCTATCAGAGCTGTCGTTGTATTACCCTCGATGTCCTGACGGCCATCAAAATGTCTTCCTTTTGAAATTTCCTTTATCTTCAGGTAAAGAGAGAAGTCATTGGGGCCAGATCAGGTGAGCAGGAAAGATGTTTCCATGCAGTTATTTGTTGACTGGCTGAAAACTCCCTCACAGACAGTGTCATGTGAGCTGGTGCATTGTTGTGATGCAAGTACCATGAATTGTTTGCGAAAAGTTCAGGTCATTTTTGTCTAACTTTTTTATGCAGCCTTTTCAGCACTTCCAAATAGTAAACTCAGTTAACTGTTTATCCAGTTGGTACAAATTCATAATGAATAATCCCTTTGACATCAAAAAATGTTAGCAACATCGTTTTGACTCTTGATTTGAACTGATGGAACTCTTTGGTCATGGAGAATTGGCTGAATTCCATTGTGCATTTTGATACTGTGTTTCATGGTCGTATTGGTACACCCATGTTTCATCACCATTGATAACAAGGCCCGAAACATTGCCTTCCCTCTCCAAAAGGTCTTGGCAAACTTCGACTGTCCTTTGCTTTTGTTCATCAGTGAGCTCCTTTGGGACCATTTTTGCACGCATCTTTCTCATGCCAAGATTTTCAGTTAAGATTTTCCTAACTGTTTCTGTATCAATGTTTACTTGGTCTGCTATCCTTCTCATAGTCAGCTGGCAATTTTAACACACAATTCAATGAATTTTTGCAATGTTTTCATCAGTTCTGCTGTTACTGGCCATCGTGACATCTCTTTATATGCGATGCATTCTTTCCCCTCAGAAAAACATTTAATCTATTTGTACACTGTCGTTTTCTTCATGGCATTATCCCCATAGACTTGGACTAACATGTCCCTGATTTTTATTCCACTCTTGACAAGTTTAACATGAAATTTTTGTTCATTGCTCTAATTCAAGCTCAGACATTCTCACAATGGCACACAAAATGATGGAACAATAATAATAAACGCCATTCAGCAAGACACTGCCACACATCAACACGAACAGAGCTGTGAGACACTGATATGCCAAGGTTATGAAACCTTACGGAGCAAGCTCACTGTGGCAAGTTCGCGAACTTAATTGTCAGACATTGTAGCATTACTATAAAGGCCAGATCCCCTAGCTCCAACTTAGGCCATCCTAGCTTCAGAGCTCCCCGTCGGTTCAGTTGAGGTCTTTGTTGAAACTGAATTATAGCTTTACTTCTCCATCTGCCTAATTCTGACTTTTTCCTTTGTCATCCATAGATGGTAATCTCCAAATGACTCCCAAATAAATGTCCAATGTGCTATGCACTGGCTTGGGAATTAGAATGTGAAAATAATGTTAAGGTAAGGAGTGATTAAAAAAAGGGAGGCAGCCAACTTATGACCAGAATTAGTTTCATTTTATAACTTTATCTAGAAATGTACAGCCATATAGAAATAGGAATATAGAAATCAACTGCCATAGGCTGCTGTGTGCTGCTGTGTGCTGCTGTGGGCTGCTGTGTACTGCCGTGGGCTGCAGTGTGCTGCCAGCGTGAGTGACCGGTAACCAGCAAGAGCTGCCATGAGCTGCTGTGAGCAGCCCACTGATGATCCGTGACCAACTGCCTCAGCTGGGGGCAGTGCAAGGCTCATAATACCAGCATGGGCCAGGGAGCTGTGCCCTACACAGCTAGACTGAGAAACAATGGCTTGAACTGGACTGAGGCAGGGAGGCAGAAAAAGGGCGGGGGGAGAAATCAAACAATGGTGTTCACACAGATTTGGAATTCAGAAGACAGTGAGGATTAGAGAAAAGGAGAGCAGTAGACCCAGACAGCCCTGGGCTGGAGTCCTGCTGCTTTGTCAGTTAGTAGCTACGAGGCACCAAGTAACCTAAAATCTCTTAGAACTGACCTTGCACTGGCAGCCCTTGGGCTAAATTTAGTTTTGGTTTAACCACAATGCAGTTAGAAACATGATGTGATTGCCAACAATAAATATAGGAATATTTCATAAAATTCCATATATCCAGATTCTCTTTAAAAACCTAAAACTGAGTAATGTTTAGCTCCCATGGTTACCCAAGAACAATCATTGTAGCTAAGTGGCAGCTGTCCCCTCTTCACAAAAGAAAAGTGTTCTACCACACTGACACCATTACTTATTGTTTCAAAGCTATTTCCATCACTTATTTTAGTTGATGAATTATTTTGCAATTTGTCATGAGGGTAATATTAACTACGTTTTAGGCAAAGATAATGCAAATAAAACTTCCTGCAGGATTTCAGGTATGTAGTTTGCTATGGACTGAATTATGTCCCCTCAAAATTTTTATCTTGAAGCCTTAACCTCCAGTGCTATGTGTACCTGGGACCATTGGGAGATAATTAAATTTAGAGGAGGTCTTGAGGGTAATGCCCTTATAAGAAACACTGGAGATCTTAGATTATATTGATTAGGTAGACTAGGTGGGGAATAGGTGAGACAAAATTGAGCTGATGCTCTATAATTTATTTTCAACGAATTCTATAAATTATATCTTAATTTTATTTAATTGATACTGAATGTGTCCATTATAAATTAAATTTAAATGATAATAATGTTTTTACTGAGAATATTTCAAATGTCTGATTTTATTTTATTTTATTTTTTTAATTGAAACGTTCTAGAGAAAGGAACACATTGCTACCTTCTGGTAGCAAATACGAATTGCTGGCTTTTTTTTTTTTTTTTCCCCTGAAATAATCAGTCTACAGATGTTTTTTCAATTTTTATCTCAGTGTCAAGAAAAAACAGAAGTTATAATCTTCTTAGTTGCACCCTTTATTTGTTACTTAACAGCAAATAAACTCTATATTACCATTGTTTTAAATAACACAATTGGAATTATGCTAGAAAAGAAACAATTACAGAAATAAAAACACCTCAAAAAAAATGAAAACTATTTCTAAAATAAAATCCAACTTTTTCATACTTCATAATGTGATAATCGTATACTAAAAATATGACACTAACTATTTTTAAAGTATCCATACTTGAGAATACAAGAAATACTGCCAAGTAGTATTATATAAACACTTTGCTACATTTGTGAAAGAATCAACTTCAGAGTGTGCTAGATTATTCTACCAAGGAAGGAAATCATGAAGCAAAATGTTAATGTGTTATACAATGTTAGTTTCCCACCCATTCTGCTCCTTATTGCTAACATATCTCTATTTTGTCTTCACTTAGACTTAGTATCCAGATAATGCATAATGAGTAAATCATGATTACTTTGGTGAAGTTATGACCATTCCATATCTTGATTATCTACCCTAGGTCATAGGTAGGATGGACATATGACTCTATTCTTGTCAATAAAACCTACGTGTGCATCGGCGTGGAGGATCTCTTGGAAATCTTTTACCATCCAAGATAAAGAGGTGAAACGTATCTCCTTGCTTTGACTTCGGATATGATATCTGTAGCTGAGGCAGTCTGCTGCCTAATAAAACCAAATAGCTCCACTTCTGTTTTAAAATAATAGCTAACACTTATAAAGAGCTTAGTATATATCAGACAGCATGCTGTGTGGTTTATTTGCATTTTATCTCATGTAATCTCCACAGCCAAACAGTAGATATAAATATTATCTATGTTTATAACTGAGGAAACTGAAGCTCAGCAGATAAATGAACTTGCCTGTGGTCATAAAGCTAGTCAATAATAAAAGCTGGAACTGGAGTCCAGCATTGTTTATCACCAACACCATGATACTATGTACCATATGGTAATGCTTCCTTGTATTTACATAGAAAATGCAGACTGCTCAGAAAGTGGATCAAGTAACCGAACATCAAGCAATTGGTAGACTATTTCTGCTGATGCTTTTCTTTCATTGTAATTTTTAATTAATGATGAGAAATTCCAATAACAGGTAATAGTAAATCAGTTTGTTTCTAGTTAGAAATCTTGATGCTCATCAGTTGCAGCTAAATCCTAGAATACTTCCCAGAATCCAGTCCTTACAACCATCCTTTTCCTGGGGACAAGCATGAACTCTATTTTTTAAATTAATTTATTTTTTATTAAATTTATTCACATGACAGTAGTTAATAAAATTACGTATGTTTTAAGTGTACACTTCTATAATACATCATCTACATATTGCATTGTGTGTTCACCACCCGAAGTCAAATCCCCTTCTGTCACCATATATTTGACCCCTTTTATCCTTTCACACACACCCCTTACCCTCAGGTAACCACTAAACTGATATTTGTGTCTTGAGTTTTTATTTGTTTGTCTTGTCCATTTGTTGCTTTCAGTTTTATATGCCACATATGAGTGAAATCATACAGTCCTCAACTTTTTCTGTCTGATTTAATTCACTTCGCATGATAATCTCAAAAGTTTATCGCAAATGGCAGTATTTCATCTTTCATTATGGCTGAGTAAATTCCATTGGGTATATGTACCACATCTTCTTTACCAAAGGACAATTTTGTTTTTTCCATGTCTTGGCCACCATGAATAATGCTGAACGTAGGAGTATATATATATATATATATATATATATATATATATATATATATCTGTATGGGTAATTATTTTCATATTTTTGGGGTAGATACCCAGAAGAGGGAGTGGTGGGTAATACGAGGTCTGAGAATTAAGTTCGCAAACTTGTTGCAACAATGTTGCTAACCATTACCATTTTTGATATCAGAGGAATTATTCATTATGAATTTGTACAAACTGGACAAATAGTTAACCAAGTTTACTATTTGGAAGTGTTGAAAAGGCTGTGTAAAAAAGTTAGAGGACTCAAACTTTTCATCAATTCATGGCTCTTGCATCACGACAATGCACCAGCTCACTCGGCACTGTCCGTGAGGGAGTTTTCAGCCAGTCAACAAATAACTGCATTGGAACACCCTCCCTACTCACCTGATCTAGCCCAATGACTTATTTCTCTACCTGAAGATAAGGAAATTTTGAAAGGCAGACATTTTGATGACATTCAGAACATCGAGGGTAATATGACGACAGCTCTAATGGCCATTCCAGAAAAAGAGTTCCAAAATTGCTTTGAAGGGTGGACCAGGCATTGGCGTCCATGCATAGCTTCCCAAGGGGAGTATTTCTAAGGTGACAGTAGATATTCAGCAATGAGGTATGTGGCACTTTTTCTAGGATGAGTTCGCAAACTTAATTATCAAACCTCATATGGTAATTCCAGTCTGTATTTTTTGAGAAATCTCCATACTGTTTTCCACAGTGGCTGTACCAATTTACATTCTGACCAGCAGTATATGAGAATTCCTTTTTCTCTACAACCTCTCTTCTTTTTATTGCTTGTTGGTAATAGCCATTCTATTCTATAAATACAGATGCAAACATCCTAAACAAAATACTAGTAAATCAAATACAGAAAAACATTTGAAAGATGATACATCTTGATCAAGTGGGGTTCATTCCAGGGGTGCAAGGATGGATCAACATATGCAAATTGATCAATGCGATACATACACAATAGAGCAAAATAAAGGATAAAAATCATAGACCATATTAACAGATACAGAAAAAGCATATTATAAGACAACATCCATTTATGATTAAAACAATATAGTGGGCATAGAAGGACAGTATCTGAGCATAATAAAGGTCATACGTCACAAACCCTCAGCTAATATCATACTTAATGGTGAAAAACTGAAATCTTTTTCACTAAGATCAGGAAGACAAGAATGCCCAGATATAAACCCACATATATATGGGCAAATAATTCTTGACAAAGGAGCCAAAAATATACAGTAGATACAAAAAAGTTCTTAAATAAATGGTCCTGGGGAAATTGGACAACAACATACAAAACAATGAACCTAGACTGCTGTCACCATATACCAAAACTAACTCAAAATGGATCAAAGACCCAAATATAAGAACTGAAACAATAAGTTGCATAGAAGAAAACATATGTACTAAACTTACGGACCTTGGATTCAGAGATGAATTTATGAATTTTACTCCAAAAGCAAGGAAAAGTAAAAGCAAAAATAAATGAATGGGACTATATTACAGCAAAACATTTCTGCACATCAAAAGAAACCATCAACAAAACAAAGAGGCACCAACCAAATGGGAGAAATTATTTGCACACAACACCTCCGATAAGGAGCTAATATCCAAAATGTATAAAGAACTCATACAACTCAACAACAAAAACAAAAAAACATTCCAAGTAAAGAATAGGCAGAGATGTAGGTCAGAAAAATGGCAGCTTGAGGTAGCCTTTTGAAATCTCTCCTAGAATTTACAACAAATTGAACAACTGTAACTCCACAAAGGACTCCCTGCACAGCAGACAGGCAAGAGAAAAAGGCTCACTACTGAATTCACTTAAAAGTGGGAAAATTGTTAGAGTAGGGGAGGAAGGAAAGGAGAAGTGCGGAGACGTAGCTACGTGGGCACAGGACTCCGAGCTAGCTGCATCCCGGAACTACCACAGCTGTGGGAGAGGTAAGAACACAGTGCTCCGAGCTAGCTGCATCCCAGAACTACCACAGCTGTGGGAGAGGTAAGAACTCAGATTGCTAGAGCTCCGCGTATGGCCCACAGGGCTGAGGGGACAGCATATAACACGGCTGAACCCAACATTTACGTCAAAGACCTCAAAGCAAAGACTGAGGGAAGAAGGCTGAAAATGGTGGTTTAAGCCCTCACTGCTGAGCAGAGAATGGAAGCCTTAGGCAATGAGCCTAGATGCCCTCCTTACCCTCCCAGAGCTTGCCCAGCCCCCACCTGCCCTGTGCTACGAGCAGAACAGTAGCAGTGTCAGTTCAAAAGAACAGAATATTTGCAGTTCTGAGAACTGTGATCTGCAGACATGGACTCGCAGCCCAACTAGGTCTGGCAAAGCGGAGGGAGCTGTGGAAACAGGACTGACTGTTGTGGTGGTCGCTTCCATTGCTCTAGGCCTCTCAAAACCCACCCTGTCCCTGTCCCCACCTATCTGAGCAGATCCCTGCAGGAGTAAACAGAGCTGCTGAAACACACAGCTGTGAACCTGGTACAGGAAGAGCTTTGGACCTTCAGAAGCTCTCCACATCTCCCCACAGAGGCAGCACCCTATGACTCCTGAAAACTGTTCACGGAGGAGAAGCCCACCTTCCAGAGAATCCCCCTATCGTGTGAGATGCCAAAATAATTCAGAGAAAATATAACACTACAGTGTGAGAAAGAATAAAAGGGTGCAGTCAGAGAGAAAATAAAACATTCTACCAACACCTACGGGAAAACAAAAGAAAGGCCTCTATCAACTTGTTGCAGAACTCACTCCTGTAGATGTCTAGGAAAAGAAATAATAAACCACTAATTGTCATAAATAAACAAGTTAACAAGACAACTCAACAGAAAATGAAAAGTCTCCAGAAAATGAACTTAAATACATGGAAAAATGTGATTTAAATTACAGAGAATTCAAGATTCCAGTTCTTAAAAGACTCAACAAGATGCAAGAAACACAGCTAGGAAGTTTAATGAACTAAGAAACACAATCAAAGAAAAAAATGAACACTTTACCAAAAAGGTTAAAATTTTAAAAATGAACCAAAGAGAACTTCTGGAGATTAAGAACTCAATAAAAGAAATGAAGAATGAAATAGCCAGCTTAAGTAGTACAGTTGACCAGATGGAGAAAAGAATCAGTGATATCAAAGATAGAAATCTGGAAATGACACAGATGGAAGAAGAAAGAGACTTGAGCCTTAAAAGAAATGAAAGAACTCTACAAGAACTTCTGACCCCATAAGAAAGTGCAATATAAGAATAATGGGCATATCAGAAGGAGAAGAAAGAGAGAAGAAAACAGAAAGTATATTCAAACAAATAGCTGAGGAGAACTTCCCAACCTTGTGGACTGGATCCTTGAATTCAAGAAGCAAATAAAAGAGCTAATTACATCAACCCCAACAGGCCTTCTCCAAGGCACATTGTATTGAAGCTATCAAAAATTAATGACAAAGAAAGATTCCTCAAGGCAGACAGGGAAAAGAAGACGGTAACCTAGAAAGGAAAGCCCACCAGATTATCATCAGATTTTTCAGCAGAAACTACAAGCCAAGAGGGAGTGGAATCAAATATTCAAACTATTGAAAGAGACAAAGTATGAGCCAAGAATAATATATCTAGGAAAGATATCCTTTAGATATGAAGGAAGAATAAAGACCTTACCTGACATACAGAAGGAGGCTATTCAACCAGCATAAATAGGGATAATTGTGGCAACCAAAATAGAAAAAGGGGGAGAGTAAAGGCCTGAACCGGAATGTGGGAATGGAGAAAGTAAGCATGCTGAAGTAAATGGAATACTCTAAATATAAAATTTTATTTTACATAAACATAATGGTAACCACTCAAAAAAATCCATAACTGAAATACATAACATAATAAAAGAAGAGACACAGGGAAAAGTCATAGAATACCAGAAATAATAGACAACAACAAAAGGCAAAAAACAATGGAGACACAGTCTTACCAGAAAACCAAAGATAGAATGATAGGAAATCTTCACATATCAATAATCACCCTAAATGTAAATGGACTGAACTCACCAATAAAAAGGCACAGAGTAGCAGCTTGGATCAAAAAACTAAACCCAACCATGTGCTGACTCCAAGAGACATTTCTCAGCTACTAGGACAAACATAGACTCAAAGTGATAGGGTAGAAATTGACACTCCAAGAAAATGGTTTCCAGAGAAAATCAGGTATATCCATACTGATATCAGATGAAATAGACTTCAGAATTAAAAAGGTAACACGAGACAAAGATGGACATTTCATAATGATAAATGGGACCTACTATACAACAAGAAGACATAACAGTCATCAATATTTATTTCCCCAATGAGGGAGCACAGAAATATGCCAAGCAACTACTAACAGAACTAAAGGGAGAAATTGACCAATATTCAATTATAGCAGGGGACCTAAATACATCATTGACAGTTTTGGATTGATTATCCAAACAGAATATATATAGAGAAATAGCAGCCCTAAATGACACATTAGTTGAAATGGATATATTTGACATTTATAGAGCACTTCATCCTAGAATCAGACTATACATTTTTTTTTCTAGTATACATGGAACATTCTCAAGGATAGACAATATTTTGGGACATAAAACTAGCCTCAGCAAATTTAAGAAGATTGAAATCATACCAAGCATATTCTCTGATCACAAGGCTTTGAAATTGGGTACCAACTGCAAAAAGAAAGCAGAAAAAAACTCAAATATGTGGAGATTAAACAACATACTTTTAAAGAATGAACAGATCAAAGAAAAAATTAGAGGAGAGATTAAAAGATACATAGAAACAAATGAGAATGAAAACATATCCTACCAAAATTTTTGGAATGCAGCGAAAGCAGTTTTAAGGGGGAAATTTATATCATTACAGACCTATCTCAAGAAACTAGAAAACTGCCAGATAAATAACCTCATGCTATACCTTAAAAAACTAGAAAAAGAACAAAAGAAACCCAAGGACAACAGAAGAAAGGAAATAACAAAAATCAGAACAGAACTAAATAAAATAGAGAGAAAAAAAGACAATAAAAAAATTAATGTGACAAACGGCTGGTTCTTTGAAAAGATTAATAAAGTTGACAAATCTTAACTAGACTCTCTAAGATAAAAAGAGAGAAGACACTAATAAACAAAATCAGAAATGAAAGATGGGAAGTTATCACGGACACCACAGAAATACAAAGGATCATCCAAGATATTATGAAGGACTATATGCCACCAAATTCAATAATCTAGAAGAAATGGACAAGTTCTTAGAAACATATAGCCTTCCAAGGCTGAACCATGAAGAACTGGAAAATCTAAATAGACCAATCTCCAGTAAAGAAATTGAATCAGTCACCCGAAATCTTCCCAAAAGCAAAAGTCTGGGACCCGACAGCTTCACTAGTGAATTCTATTAAACCTTCAAAGAGATGTAATACCTGTCCTACTCAAATTCTTCCAAAAAATTGAAGAAGAGAAAATACTCCCTACCTCATTTTATGAGGCCAGCATTACCCGGATACCCAAACCTGGTAAGGATCACACACACACACAAAAAAATTATAGACCAATATCTCTGATGAATACAGACACAAAAATCCTGAACAAAATTCTAACAAATTGAATACAAACAGGCATTAAAAAGATTAATCATCACGACCAAGTGGGATTCATCCCAGGGGCACAACATGGTTCAATATATGTAAATCCATCAATGTGATACACCACATAAACAAAACAGAGGACGAAAATCATATAATATATCAATTGATGCAGAAAAAGCATTTGACAAGATACAACATCCAATTATGATTAAACATTTAATAAAATAGGTATGGAAGGAAAATACCTTCACATAATAAAGGCTATGTATGACAAACACTCAGCTAATATCATCATCAATGGTGAAAAATTGAAGCCCTTTGCTCTATGTTCAGGAACATGACAGAGCTGTCCCCTCTCACCTCTGCTTTTCAACATAGTGTTGGAAGTCCTTGCTACAGCAATCAGGCATGAGAAAGAAATAAAAGGCATCCAAATTGGAAATGAAGAAGTTAAATTTCCACTCTTTGCAGATGACATGATGCTATGTATAGAAAACCCTAAAGACTCCACCTAAAAGCTATTAGAAACAATCAACAAATACAGTAAAGTTTCCCGCTACAAAATCAACATACAAAAGTCCATTGCACTCCTATATACTAACAATGAAATATCAGAAAAAAACATTAAAAAAAAAATTCCTTTTGCAATTGCAAGAAAAAGAATAAAATACCTAGGAATAAAGTTAGCCAAGGATGTGAAAGACCTATATGCTGAAAACTATAAGACATTTTTTTAAAGAAATTGAAGAAGATACAAAGAAATGGAAAGATATTCCATGCTCTGGTATGGAAGAATAAATAGAGTTCAAATGGCCATATTATGCAAAGCAATACACAGATTTAATGCAATCCCCATCAAAATCCCAATGGCATTTTTAAAAGAAGTAGAACAAAAAATCATCAGATTTGTATGGAAACAAAAAAGACCCTGAACAGCCAAAGCAATCATAAGAAAAAAGAACAATGCTGGAGGTATCACACTCCCTGACTTTAGCTTTACTACAGGGTCAAAACAGGATGGTATTGGCAGAAAAACAGACACATAGACCAATGAAATAGAATTGAGAATCCAAAAATAAACCCACATAAATATGGACAGATAAATTTTGACAAAGAATCTAAAAAATATACAATCTAGAAAGACCACCTATTCAATAGATGGTGCTGGCAGAAGTGGAAAGTCACATGTAAAAGAATGAAAATGGACTGCTATCTGTCACCATGTACCAAAATTAATTCAAAATGGATCTAAGACTTAAGCATAAGACCTGACACAATAAACTGCATAGAAGAAAACATAGGTACTAAACTTATGGACCTTGGGTTCAAAGAGCATTTTATGAATTTAACCCCAAAGGCAAGGGAAGTAAAAGCTAAAATAAATGAATGGGACTGCATCAAACTTAAAAGTTTCTGGACAGCAAAAGAAATCATTGACAAAATAAAGAGGCAACCAACTGAATGGGAGAATATTTTTGCAAACAGCATCTCCAATAAGGGGCTAATATCCAAAATATACAAGGAACTCATGCAACTCAACAACAAAAAAGCAAACAACCCAATTAAAAAATGGGCAGAGGAACTGAAGAGACATTTCTCCAAAGAGGACATACAAATGGCAAATAGACATATGAAAAAAAAATGCTACATCACTAATCATCAGACAAATGCAAATAAAAACCACAATGAGATATCACCTCACCCCAGTCAGAATGGCTATCATCAGCGAGACAAATAGTAACTAGTGTTGGAGAGGCTGTGGAGAAAAAGGAACCCTCATACACTGTTGGTGGGAATGCAGACTGGTGCAGCCATTTTGGAAAGCAGTGTGGAGGTTCCTCAAAAATTTAAGAATAGAATTGCCATATGACCAACTGGGCATCTACACAAAAATCTGAAAACATTTATCCATAAAGACACGTATGCTCCAATGTTCATTTATGGTGACCAAGACATGGACACGACCAAAATGTCCTTCAATAGATGAATAGATAAAGAAGTTGTGGTGTATATACACAATGGAATACTATTTGGCAGCAAGAAAAGATAAAATAGTACTGTTTGTGACAACATGGATTTTGAGATTATAATGCAAAGCAAAATAAGTCAGACAGAAAAAGTAGAGAACCATATGATTTCACTGGTTTGTGGTATATAAAACTGAAAACAGCGAAAGAACAAGACAAGCAAATGAAGGAACAAAAACTCATAGACATAGACAGTAGTTTAGGGGTTTCCAGAGGGTAAATGAAGAAGGGTGGTAGATGAGGGCAAACAGGGTCTGATATATCGTGATGGAAAGAGAACCGACTCTGGGTGGTGAACACACAATGTAAGATACAGATAATGTATTACAGAATTGTACAACTGAAATCTATGTATCTTTACTAACAATTGTCACCCCAATAAACTTTAATTTAAAAAAAAAAGTCAGAGGATCTGAACAGACAGTTTTCCCGAGAAGACATACAAATAGCCAACAGATATACAAAAAAGTGCTCAAGTTCAGTAGCTATTAGGAAAAGCAATCAAAACCACAATAAGATATCACCTCACACTTGTTAGAATGAACTCTATTTTAAGAAAGAAGGGTTTTGATTAATATCACAAATCTATAAAAAACTTACTCAACTCCACTCCAAAAAAACAAACAACCCAATTAAAAAATGGGCAGAGGACTTGAGGAGACATTTTTCTAAAAAGGACATACAGAAGGCAAGAAGACATATGAAGAAATGCTCAACCTCACTAACCATCAGAGAAATGCAAATAAAAACCACAATGAGATACCACCTCACTCCAGTCAAAATGGCTATCATCAATAAATCAACAAACAACAAATGCTGGCACGGATGTGGAGAAAAGGGAACGCTACTGCACTGTTGGTGGGATTGCAGACTAGTGCAGCCACTATGGAAAACAGTATGGAGGTACCTCAGGAATCTGAAAATGGAACTACCCTATGATCCAGTAATTCCACTCCTAGGCATCTACCAGGAGAAATCCAAAACTCCAATTCAAAAATCTGTATGCACTCCTGTGTTTATCGCAGCACTTTACACAATAGCCAAGATATGGAAACAACTGAAATGCCCATGGGTAGATGACTGGATTAAGAAGCTGTGGTACATTTATACAATGGAGTATTACGCAGCCATAAAGAAGAAAGAAATCTTATCATTTGCAACAACATGGATGGATCTAGAGAACATTATGTTAAGTGAAATAAGTCAGAAAGAGAAAGACAAGTACCATATGATCTCACTTATATGCGGAATCTAAAGAAAAGAATAAGTGAATGAAGTAATCAGAAACAGTTTTGGGGACAGAAAGAAAAAACCGAGAGTTGTTAGATGGGCGGGGGGAGGGTGGGGATAAGGGGAAAGGTGAAGGGATTAGGAAGCAGCTGGTAATCACAAAATGGCCTCAGGGTTTTTTGAAAATTAATTTGGGGAACGTATTCAATAATGTTGTAAAGATTTTGTTGGGTATCCGATGGACATGGGTCCTATTTGGGAGACCACCTCAGGGATACTGTGGATGCCTGATCATGGCATTGTACACCAGAAGCTAAACATTAATGAATGCCAACTATAATATTATATATATAATGTGATGGCTCGGTGTCTATGAGGGATAATGGATGGGGGAGGGGGGTTCACAGTGTGAGGGATATAAATGATGAACGTCTAAGTATTACCTTGTCTTGTACACCTGAAACTAATAAATTAAAAAAAAAAGAATGTAAAGGTTAGCGTCAGCCTTTATTTTAGCTGTAATAAAACTGAGACAACATTTTACTAAATTCAAAGGTTAAATAAAGGAATCGGGAAAGAGAAAAAAAATAAAATAAAATAAAGAAGAGTTTTGTAGTTCAAACCTCATATGACCTTTGATATTCCCTTCACAGACTGCTCCATTGAAATACTTCATAATATGACCTGAAATTCCCTCCTCAGGAAGGCAACAAAGACAAGGAATGTTCAGACGGCATGGAGAAGCATGGAATGTAGAAGAAGCATAGAAATGGCCACTGCAACAATATAATCTATTTTCCATTTGTCTCTCCAGATCCATTGACATACTCCGTGGCCTATTATGTGCTCTAGTAGACTCACCTGCATAAGCCTACATCAGCAAGCTCTTTGACTTACTGGCTTACTATAAGTTTTAGCCAATGGGGACAAAAGTGGACATCAGCAGGAAAGAAGAGGGCAAAATTTCATTTCCCTGGCTCCTTCCCCTACGTTACCTCCAACTGGATGCATCTGGCTCACTAAGATCAAAACTCGCTTCATTTCACTTTCTGTACAAGATTTCCTTCTTCTTAATGAAGGTCGTTTCTTCCTCATTCTGTCTTTTCAAACCTCATAAGGGTAACAACCCTAATATGGGCATAAACCTTATCATTTCCCTACATTTCACCCACACCGTTGAAATAGTCTGTATTAAACCCTTCTTGACTTAGCAAATTTGTGTGCCCCCTTTTTCCCTCTGTAGAGACCATAATTGATGTAGCTGTGGATACTACAGTTGAAAAATGAAGAAAAAAATTATCCAGGGATGTTGTAGAAAATGATTTGTGAGATTAAATGCCAATGTGTAAATGCCTCGCGCGTCTTTTTTTCTAAGTAATTGTATGTAGCAGAAAATGATTGGCCCTGATTTACACATTTTGAATTACCTTGATGTTGGGAAGGCCAGTAAAGCACATAAAAATACAGTAGGATTTCTTTGTTGCACTTGATTTTCTATGCGTTATTTCAATATGGACATTTTATACTAAGTGAAACTCTATTGTTGAAATTGAGGTACAATGTCTTGAGAAAATAACGCAAAATCAATAGTGTCATTTACAACAAAGTAGATGCTTCTTACCGTATCTTAAAGTACAGTATTTGCTAAAACAAATATTTAAAATGACATATTTGGTCTGGTGAATACTAGGAGAACAAAGTGTACTCATCAGTCAAATGCTCTTAAACAACTAAAACAAAAATAAGAGAAAATAAGATCAATATGTTTTACTAGTAATATGATTAGTAGTAGCACCATAATCATCTGTTAATAATTAGAATCTCAAAGTTTCCTAACTCTCCATTCTCCAAAGTGTCCTGATCACTACAAAAATCTTGGCTATATACCTCAATTATTCTGGATGCCATATAATGACTAATAGACAATTATGGGCAATGAATGATATACAAATCCAAGATAGGTATTAGTCATTGAGTAATTTTAGCTGTCTTTAAAACATCACAAATGCCAAATCTAGAATAATCTCATAAGTCTTTTGGTACATCTCATTGAAATTCTATAATTTGTAATTATAGATTATTTGGGGGGAGGGAGATGCCATAAATATAGCAAGAGAAGAACACAGTGTATAAAACACATACTTCTAAATTAGTAGAGCTGTACCACATGTCAAAAAAACAAGTTGCTATTGAATGTTAGTATTCATTTTTATTTACAATTTCTAGCAAATGGGAGTGAATGTGATTAGTCATATAATAAAAGTTTAAATCAAAGTGTTTACATTGGAGATTTCATAAAAATGTTTTCATTTTAAATTGCAATTTTGTGTTATAATCCAAACCCCAGTAATATTATCATCATAAACAATAACTCAGTAAAATGGACTATTATTTAATTACCAGATTAAAACTATTAAATATAAGAGATATTGTAATTGATGCCTCCAGTAGACTCTTATGGGATAGTCCTAGAGGTCCTAGGTATAAAATAAGAATTTCATAGTTCAGGAGATAACAAAGTGTATTTATGCATTTCCATGTTAAAAAATGCAGTTTCTTACACATGTAATTTTCTAATTAAAACTGTATTCAAGATTATAATCATTGTTACATTGTATGTTGTTTATTTACATAGTTTTCTTTACCACAGTTCCTTTTTTTTCATGTGTATATTTCTAGCACATAGCCTAAAACTTAACACAGTTATTATACAAATCTTTCTCTCTTGTGACTACAAGTTTGTTTACCATACCTTAAAAGCAGTTTCCTATTTAAGTAATAACTAGCTCATTGAAATTCTTAAATGTATATACATTTATTTATGCATATATATGCACACACATATAAATATATAATTTTCCACTTGAAGAACCTAGCTTATGTTTTTTTAGTATACATCTTCTGTTAATAAGATCTGATTTCTACGACTCATATTGACATTGTCTTTGTTCTTCTATGTATATATTTAGTACACACTTGTTTTTTGATATATATTGGCCAAATATGTGTGCAAAAGTATAAACACTTATCAGTTTTCTATTTTTTCTTAAAAATTAAAGCTTTATTTCTATCACTTAATTAGTTTATTGCTGGAAGTTTTCACAGTATATGTTTTTGTCTACCTTCACGTGAGTAAATCAAAATATAGCAAAAAAAAATTTGTCTTTCCTCCCAAAGAATGATTTAACATCCTGGCATGTAGGTATTGCTTTCTGTTGTAGTTCTCCTGTTTATATTTCATTGTATGCGTACTACTTAAAAGTCTTTAATCCTGACTATTGTGCACAGTATGAATATCAACTGCTAAAGTATTAGTAAATACATTTGTATATTTAAATTTTTATTATACTGTAAAATAATTTGTTGTCCTAAGTAAAATTCTGTGTAAGCTATAGTCTCTGTTTCAAATTTAAGACGTGTGATAGTCGTGACCTTGAAAATAAACAATATCCTCTCTACTCATCTGCATTGATATACTTTAAAAAATACATCTTGCTTAAGATCATAACCATTATCAATTGATGTGTAAACAGGACACTAGTTAGTGAATTTGATGGCTCCTTTCTTTAGGTAACAGTTGGCATTTAGTATTTAGCAACAACAAAAACACTTAATTTACATATTTTTTCTAAGTCTGTCTCTTTTCTGTCTTATATTAAAATTATTCTGACATTTACAAAAGTAAAATTAAAATTGAAGGGTTATTTGAAACTGGGAAGAGTACAATCTCATATCAAGCACATTGTCATGGGAAGTAAATCATAAATACTAAAACTTGCTGGTCAAAATAATGAGTTTTAAATACTTGCACACAAAGTGGAAAGTGGATCCCCACATATTATGCTTAAACATTCTAGAAATATCAAATATAAATAAAAGTAACTGAATATTTTTAACAGGAGATAAACAGAAGTCATTGGCTGCAAAAACATGTGTCTGAATAATTTTATTTGCATATGTAATTTGCCTACATATCTTTAATGCTTCTACCACTGTCTTATCTAAGATGAAGAGCATCAGGATAAATCTTCTTTGGCAAGTCTCCAGGTTCAATGTCTGTCCTATATCAAAAACGATTCCTATATAAATGCCACTATGTGAATTAAAAAAAAAATAAGCTTTATGCATTATTTTACTTTTGTGAAAATGAAGAACTCAAGGGGGAAAATACATTTATTTTGGTTAGCATATTTTTCAGCAAAAAATACATTTCAGCAAACTTCCTACTGGGAGAACAGTAATTACTTAAGTTGGCAGCACACATCTGGCATAATAAAGAAGGGAATACAAAAGTCCTTGATGTAACCGAAGTGTTTATCAGTTTTTAGAACACTCCTGTTACTGCCAGATTCAAAGAAATATTTAATTAGGAATTGGCTCTCTTCTCATCTTCACTAACTCAAGGTGCTGTTGTTTTTAGTCTCCTGTGTACTAAAGAGATCAGAAGCATAAACAACATCATATTCCGCTTACCAAATATCTCCATTAGTAACTAGATATGATAATAGGTCAAATCTTTTAGCTTTGGTGCTAAGAAAAGTATAATCTGCATTCTGTTACAGAATACAAGTTTCTCCAAACACTGGCATGCTTTCAAGAACTTCTGCTTGAAAATTCTCCATTGTAGTTTGGCTCCTGTCCTTTTGGGAGTCCTTTTAGCTGGCTGTTTTGCAGCAATATAATCTCATAAGTGAGCTGTCCCTCATGCACAAAACCAGAGGAGCGATGTACACCTCCAGATGTGCCCATATATAATTGATATCCCCTAATTTTTATACTACTTTTAAATTTGTTGAATATTTTTATTTTTTTAAAGGTGGATTGAATCTTTAATGTAAAATAATCCATTTTATTATTTAAACATTTCAAATATTGCGTACAAGATAAAGAGGAAACTCTCCCTGGAACACTCCACTCCCATAGTTAAGGAACAGATAACTATAACAATTTGACATCTATGCTTCTAAGCAAGTGTACTTGTAACTTCACAATATGTCATGGACATCTTTCTATGGTAGTAAATATAAAACCTCCTTATTTGTTTTAATGGACATACATTATCACATATTTTGGATGTATGATTATTTATTTGAACATTTTTATTAATATTTTATTCTCTCCAATTTTCTGCTTTTACTTATAATGCTGTGTGAAACATTATAATATGTAGAAGGGACAAAACACAAAATTTGGTTAAACATGTTTCACACAGAGTATTTTGATTTTAAAATGTTTTAAATTATGTTGTTTTATTTGATGAATTGGTGTGCAGACAGCATCTCTTTGAGGCAGTAGTTTTCTTATCATTCTACAGATGAGAAAATGTACATCAGGGAGTTTAAATGAATTAAATAGTGGATAATTCCCTATCTGGGAATCCAATTCTTTCTACTCTACAATAACTTCCTCATGATCAGTTATTCTACTAACAGATGTGAAAATAAGCAGCAAGTGAAAATATTGAAATAAAAAAATGAAACAGGATTATTTTTTAATCTGTTCAGATAAATGAATTAACAGTTTCCGAGATTTGTAATTAATTTGACCTTCCTTCCTTAGCAAATGTTATTGAGAACTTGTGGCCACTGAATAATTAGCAAGACATAGGCCTTGCCACCTTGTGGTATTTGTTACTAGTTCGAATGAGTAATATTGATGATACATATTTAATTATTAAAAATGAGAACCAGAAAACATATATAATAGGAAATGAAATAAGTAAATCAATTTTATCTACATTTACTCTTTGCTTCTTGAAGTTAATATGTATTAGTTTATTCTTATTTTATAAAAAAAGTTATAAATTTACAAATATTTTGTGATTGGGAACACAATTCAATTAACATTTTATAAAGGGAACTTCAGCATGCAAACAGCAACATTTCATTAAAGCTATATTGGGGGGAAAAAAGTTTTAATTTAAGGACCACCCATGTGTTGATAAGAGTTAATACTGATTCAGAGATTCTAATTTAAGTTAAATATAAGCAGACCTCTGGTAATTATCTTAATGTTAAGAACAAAGGAATAATGTCACAGTGTACTTTGATATTATCAATAAATCAGAGGAATTAAAATAATTTCTACATGGCTACCATGCAAAGAGGTATAAAAAAGCTAATTGTATAGTACAGTATAAAGCACTCTCCTAGCTGAAAACTGTTTAAAAATTGTTATTCAAATTATTATCCTAGTTATGTATTCTAATATTTTTATATTTTAATCTTTATGGAACATCTGTATTAGAGTACGGGCCTACTATTTGCCATATTAGTTCATTATAATAAAGTAAGACATCAATGAATTAATGTAACATTCAGCGACTACCATGTAGCTGCAACCATGTACCATGTACCATAGATGCAGACATAAGGGTAAGTAAGACAGACATCTTCTCTCTTTGTAATGCTTAGAGTCCAGTGACGATGAGATTTAAGGAAATAAGCAATGTACGTATTAGAAAGTGGGCAATAAAAGGGAAGTACGAGATACTTTGGGTATAGAATTGAGGGATACCTAATGAATTTGGGGGATATTCATAAGGTTCTCAAAAGGAAGTAAAAGCTAAAAAATGTATAGAATTGTTGACATCAAAAATGCTAAAATATGTAAAATATACTCAAACACTACATACACTTCCTAGAAGGACAATTCTAGGTAAAATACGAGTATAAGGAAGAAAGATGGTCTGACATGATGATGATCAGGAAAACAATATCTACTTGTTGATAAAATAGACTTGAGTACAAATATCCAGAATGATGATAGTACCATGAATTTCATATTTAGAGAATCTCACATATATATTAGGCAATAATGTGAATAGCATTATGAAAATATCCAAATGTGAAACCAGAAAATCCTTTTACCCAGATATTTTTAATTGCATATATTCTCTTTCATTTTCATTCCATGTTTTTCATGATCTCACATTTGCTAATAATAATGGCTAATTTTACTTGTTAACTTGGCTAGGCAATGGTGCCCAGTTGTTTGGTGAAACACTATTGTAGATAGTACTGAGAAGCTTTTTTGGAGATGTGATTACTATTTATAATCAGTTGTTTTTAAGGAGATAATGCTCCACAATGGGAGTGGGCCTCATCCTTAAAAGCCCAAATTAAAGTTTCCTGGTGAAGAAGGAATTCTGCCTCGAAACTAACATAGATACCCTGCTTCAGTTTTCACCCTGCCACCCCTCCCCATGGATTCTGGACTTGCCAGCCATCAGTATTGTGTGGATCAAATCCCTAAAACAAATAATTAATGCACATGTACACACACACACACACAGGCCACTGATTCTGCTTCTCTAGAGAACCTTGACTGATACAGATTTACTGTTATGAGTTACTTTCTTCTATTACCCACCCCAAAAGATATGTCGATATCCTAACCCCTAACATCTCAAAATGTGACCTTATTGAGGAAATAATGGTCATTGCAGATGTACTAAGTGAAGACGAGATCATATTGGAGTAGAACGGCCCCCTACTCCAATATGACTAGTATCCTTATACGATGGTGGCCATGTGAAGGCACAGGGACAAAGGGACAACAGTGTGTGAAGATGGAGGTGGAGACTGGAGTGATGCACCTAGAAGCCAAGGAATGCCAAGGATTGTTAGCCATCACCAGAAGCTAAGCGAGCCTTGAAACAGATTCTCCCTCAGAACCCTCAGAAGGAGCCAACTCTGCCGACAACTTGCTTTTGGACTTCTCGTCTCTAGAACTGTGAAAGAGTAAATTTCTGTGGTTTTAAGCCACCCACTTTGTGGTACATTGGTACAGTAGCCCTACGAAACTAATATACTGAGAAATCATGTCACATACACATTCCCAACTGTCTTAAAAAGAAAAGGTAAAAAAGGGAAAAGAAAAGCCCTGCTTATTTGTCCTTGCCTTTTGCTAAATTCTCAAGGGTAAATGTACTCTATGAATGTTTACTGTAGTACCATACATAACTAATTCTTTCCCCAAATTAAAGTTCTGGCACAAAGCATATTGAAGAATAAGTTGTTAGTCTTTCTTTAAATCCACTTACAAACTAGCTCATCATATGTATTTTACATAAAAATATTCAGATAACATCTCCAAGTAGAAAGAGGTTAACAGTTATGAAATGATTTTCAGCTACTACAACAGCCATCACCACCCCATCATCCAAACGCTTATCTTGAGATACAAAATGAACTTACTTCTTTTCAAGTGTTTGGATGTTAGTTCTCTCCCTTGCCTCTTTTTCAATTCTGATGTTGATACATTGAAGAATCTACTTTTACATCACTTAACACTCTTCATCCTTTTTTATTTTAATTTCTTTCACAAACTGTTTTGGGGCTGAATAATGTAGTTTTCTAGATTAATTTGGAGTAGCTGAAAGGAATTAAAAGATGTAATTTTGAAAAAAAATGTAAATGAACAAAAAGCTTATTTTCTAAAAAATTGCTTGGAAATATTTGGATAAGTGAAACTGAATATTATAGATCCTCAAACAAAACATCAAATCATAGGATTGATAACTAAATTTTTAAAAAATTAAATTTTATGAAGGATCAAGTACTTTTCCAAGATGTTACAGACCATAGGGAATTCCTATCTTCAATAAGTATAAAATATTGGTAAATTACATACTTTAAGGGTAACAATTACTTAACTTTGAGTACATTGTATAGTTTTCCTAACATATTTAGCACACGCTATGCTACAGGAAGACAATAAAGTATCTCTTCCTTATAAATACCCCTTCCTGTCCTCAACTTCTCACTGGCTACTCCTCTTCGGGTATGCAACCTATATTTTCTCCATATATTTTTTGGAGAAAATCTAAATACTTATAAAGTAATCAAATAGATGGTGTTGATGATGATGATGCAGTAACTTTTATTTTTGTGTCACCACTACTCTTAATCACCTAGCTTTGAAATTCTGGGAATGGCTTTTAGTTTTTCCTCTCTCCCACGTCTAGTAGTTATCAAAATTATTGAATCTACCTGTGTAAATCTTCCTCACATTATTTTTCCATTATTCTTTGCTTAAATTCAGGTACATTTTATCTCCCACCTAGTCTCAATGGTCTACTAAACACCGATCTCCTCCTTTTCAATCCATTGCACACTTACCTGGAACATCATCCTGAAATATGGCCCCACTCATGAACTTTAGTTGTATTTCCTTACCTATACAACAAGGATTATTTAGCATTTAAAGGGGCTTTTTAGCTGGGGTCTCTTTTCTACTCTCCTACTTATCTTTGCAATCGTATTGATATCCACTTCTATGTAGTATCCAAAGTTGTTCCATATGAGTATCCAATACAGGTTCTATGTGCATATGCTATACTTCCCTATAATCTGGCAATGTTTTCCCCCTTACCCAGTGGTATCAAATTCTGATTATCTTTCATGATCTAACTTATATTCCACCAATGCTGAATGTTTTCTTTAAACACCCATCTTCATGTCTACCTCAAACTGAAAGCAATCTCATTCTGGGAAAGCCCTTTTATATTCACTTCTTTTATGGCACTTATTTCTACACTGTATTATGATTATTACTGCATGTGACAATGCTCCTAATAAGCAAAGCTTGCTGAATGAGTTTCATTGTATTTATTTCTGTATTATAGAAATGTAGCAAATATTTAGGGAATGAGATGTTCTCATATTAAGATGCAGGTAATTGGTGAATAGACACCATATCTTGCTAAATCACTAGCCAACTAATATTTATTGAAGGGGAGTTTCTCAATTCGTACTATTCACTAGAGAATAAATCACATTAGATAATTACCCAAAAATTCAAAGACCTAGAATCTCAGAACTTCAGGGAAACCTTTAAAACATTACTAGCCACTCCCCGAGTCCCAGCCTCTAACCAGGTGCCAAACCACCCTTTCCTTCTATTATTAGACATCGTTAGTGGAAATAATAGCTCTGTGTGTTTGTGCCAGGTGGGAGCCTTGTTTGTCTATATTATTGCTTTATGGGGTCACATGTGAAAGACACATCCTAAAACGTTATATTTGGGGTTGGAGAATGAGTGGCACTTTAAAGAGCTAATTGGGATAGACAGTTGAGTGGAAGCAAATTGCATCCTAAAGTGATTGTCCGTGTCTTCTCCTTACTTCCAAAGATGTGATAATGTACGGACAATTAAGTTCAGACAATTAAGTTCCCGAACCCGTCCTAGAAAAAGTGCTATGTGTCTCATTGCTGAATATCACTACAGTCACCTTCAAAGCACTCCCCTTGGGAAACTGCACTGATGCCAACACCTAGTCCACCCTTCAAAGCAATTTTGGAACTCTTTTTCTGGAATGGCCATCAGAGCTGTCATCGTATTACCCTTGATGTCCTGAATGTCATCAAAATGTCTTCCTTTGAATATTTCTTTTCTCTTCAGGTAAAGAAAAAAGTCATTGGGAGCCAGATCAGGTGAGTAGGGAGGGTGTGCCAATACAGTTATTTGTTTACTGGCTAAAAACTCCCTCACAGCCAGTGCCCTGTGAGATTGTGCATTGTAGTGACACAAGAGCCGTGAATTGTTGACAAAGGTTGTGGTCTAACTTTTTCACACAGCATTTTCAGCACTTCCAATAGTAAACTTGCTTAACTGTCCCACTGGGGAAAATTCATAATGAATAATCCCCCTGATCTAAAAATATGTTAGCGGCATTATTGCAAAACGTTCGCAAACTAAATTGTCAGACCCTGTACATTAAGTGCCAACTTGAGACGTGTTCTTTAGTTCTTTTGACTTCAGTTTTAGCTAAAACATAAATTATAACTTTTCTAGGAAATAGCTTATTTATTTGAAGGTTTAACAAGGAATACCTTAGCAAAAATGTCTTTCTAATAACGTACCAGTGAGGTGTATTTTGCCACTGCTAATATATATATATATATATATATATATATATCAAACAGCATAGAGCAGACCTTTCACAAATCATTTCCCTCTAAATTAAGGTCAATTTGTAAAGCACCATAAAATTAGAACTAAATTATCTCATGTCTAGCAGTCATTGTTAATTTGCAACCATTTTCTAAATTAATGTCAATGACAGAATATCTGATAATATTTTGCACATATGTATCTTAGAGAAAAAACTGGGATATTTTTTGGAATGTCCTTATTTTCTAAAGCTTTCTCTAATTCAGAATTCCAACTTCTAAAGTTTTAAAAGTATAAGACACAATGTATGTTTCCATTTTTTTTTTCTATTTCTCACAAATGATGTGTCTGAGTGAGTTTAATCAATCTATAAGATAGTACAGGTAAAAATAAAATGTCAGTATAAAAATGAAAGTGAAAAGGTATGAACATGTTCACATACCACATCTCTCTTTGGCAAAGGCAAATAACAATGTTGTTTTCCTGGATATAAATTTTGAAGAAATGGGCATTTTAATTCTAAAATATGGAATTAAAACTTCCTAATAGGAACACTTTCAAGGAGCACATAAATAATTAAATAGATTTTATCAAATATACAACTATCCTTCATCTTTTGCTAATGAAATGCTGTCACATTACAGACCTCTATTTTTATTGCTTAACAAGAGGCATAGACAAAATGTCACCCAAATAAGCCATAAATACCATGAAATTGATTTATCTAAAACTTATATGAATGTATCTGCAAATGTATGTCTCATCTTTCTAACCTTTCAAGAATGAAATGTAGATCAAATATTTTTAATAATTCTTCCTGCAAATCCTTTAAAACTCATGCTCAATCAAATTTTGACAGCATTAAGTAAGCAATATAACATATAAGAAACACTAGATTTACAAATTAGGCTTTGGAAAGCCTTTTGAAAATTAAATCCAACATGCTCCAGCCCATAAGGAGCAAAAATTACATTAAAAATGAACAAAAAAACAATGTAAATCTGAACAAGAATGACTATACATTGATATGATGTAGTATATTTATAAATACACCCTTTAAATGTTCTCAGGAATTTCAAGTCCCTCAAGTAGATGATTCTCATAGTTGGGGGATTTTGTCCTCAAAAAAAGGACAAAATATTGAAAAGTATTTTGTGTTTACTAATACACACACACACACACACACACACACACACACACACACATATTCTTTAGAAGACATTCATTTTCCAACTGAAAATATATAACAAATTTTGTAGAAAATAAGGAATTTAAATGATTTGTTCATTGAAGTCTGTTTCTTCAACATTAGTTGTTTAATACAAGAAATATTAGTATACTAATTATATGCAAGCACATTAAGGCTTATCGAGTAAAGAAACAATTGACTTGATCCAGCCTTTATTCAGGGCAGGAAAATCCCTGATCCCTGAGTTATACAGAAATTATGTCTATGAACTATCAATGAAATGAGAATTGATGCTTCTACCACCTCAGCCCTATTAGTAGCTGCATTTTATGTAAGAAGCATTGTGTGACATTGAATTGGGCATTCTGCTGGGAGTCAGACAGCAAAGTCACCGCCTGAGGATGGACTTACTATCCCTCATAGGCCCAGCCATGCCACTATCCACAGAGAACAAGAACTTGAAAGGAAAGTGCTAGGTAAGCAGGAAAGGAAATAACCTCTTCCCATGAGCTTCATTTTCTTAGGTTTTTAGATCTTCAGGAGGCAAACCAGTTCAACCAATGCTCCTGGGCATTAAGGCCAAGATAGAGTGCTCTCACATGAAAAGTAGCTCTTGAAAGTCAGATCCAATGCCATAGGGGCAAATCATATCTTATAAGAAAACATGTTAGTTGCATGCTCTACTCTATATTTATTTACCGATTATTATTCTCCTGTCTAGATTTTGCTGCAGAATTCTGTTATAGCCTTTTATGCATAATGTATATTTCTAATTTCCCTAGAGGAAAATAATGTTTCCAGCACATTCCAAATGTATTTGACAGTCAAATTCTTTTTTCTTTTTCTTTTTCTTTCCTTTTTTTCTTTTTCTTTTTCTTTTTAAGGGAGTCGTGTTAGTGAATATAGTTTGGAAAACCTGCCATGGCTTTTAGAAAAATATTGTTTAAATGTTCCAACTTTTAACATGGAATATCAAGGAAAGGTATTTATGTATAAGCCAGATACATAAAAGGGAGCATCAGAGAAAAAATGCATATTGTGGAGCAAAAGTCACAGCTAAAAATAGAAGTGAATAATCGGAATGGGGGTGGGTTGTGGTCAAAGAGCAGGGGCACCTGAGGGCGAAAAGGAATACCTGTCCTCTAGTTTCCACTACTGACTGACTGGGGGGGGGGGGAGAAAAGGGACTGTCATGGTCAAAAATGGGATAACATTTTAAGAAACATATAAAATTAGCTTCTTAAATTCTAAATCATACATAGGTGTTGTTAATTCTGCATCCATTAAGGAATCACTTTGTTTTCAGGAGAAAAAAAATAGAAACACATTGTAATAATGCCATGACGCGACCTATGGCTGTCACCTCCAGGTAATCTGGGATTTTTCTTCCCTTTGAAAGACTCCCAGAGTTTGCATAAACTATATTATCTATGTCTCAGGAATGCAAGAGGCCCTTCCAAGGTGGACAGACTTCCTCTATTACCAACCATAGAGCTTAAAGAGGTAGGTTGATCATTTTATGCAGATCTAATGAATATATCATGGATAGAAGGGCTCTAGTTCACCTGAAGGGCAAGGAATTCAGGAACGGCAACCTGAAAAGTTGAGTTGTATCACCTGCAAAGTAATGCCTAGCCCTCATAACTCTACACATCTAGGCATTACTACCTATTCTTCATAACTCTACACATCTAGGTATTAATAGCCAATTTGCTCCAGGAATAGTTTGTCCAAAACATCTGTATAAGGAGACAGTTCTGGAAAAATGGAGATAGTTTCCTCCCCTCCTGAGTGAGAGGAGATTTGTTTACTTCTCGAGGTATGTCGTAAAGAATTCATCCTTGCCAAACTTTTAGTTTGCCCTTGGCTTTGACAAAGTAATCTCTAAGCCCTTGGAATGTCATGCCTGATAGAAGTACTTTTATTTATGTGGAGGCCTTGGGTCATACTAGGTAGTCTAACAATAGAAATTTTGGTGGGACCTGCCCACACCAGGCTTAATTTGGGGTGGGAGCATTGGGTCAGAGAGTATCAGCTTGTCCTTAAAAGGGACTAGAGACAAAAACTGGTTGTGTGGGCAGTTAATTATACTGAAGTAACAGGGCTACGCTTGAAACTTTCCTGGACTCTGCCACATGTGTCTCTTCCTTTGGCTGATATTAATCTATATTCTTTCATCAAAATATACTATAACCTCAAGTATAATGACTTTCAGTGGTTTCTGTGAATCCATACAGCAAATTATCAAAACTGAAGGTGGTTTGAGTGATGCCCAGACTCGTAACTGATGTCAGAGTGAGGATGGTGTTGTAGATTATTCTCTAACCTGGCACAGTATAATAAAGATAATCTTTTCTCCAGGTCAGAGGGTGGGCAGATTTGCCAAAAGATCCTATAAAAGACAAAATTGTCTAAACACAGGGTTCTTCTGAAATATACCCTCACCACATGTATGGGTTTTGCCCTTCCTCATCACATTGCCTTGTGGGAACTAGGCTCAGAGAACTACACTACAATGTTACTCTGGGTGCTGCTTATGCTATAAGTAATCAATTATTTTGTCTCTTACCTAAATGCCCCCCCTTTTTTTTTTCCCCTGCCAATATCTATGAAATTGTGACAGGCTATTTCATGAGCTTGAGTACAGGGTAAAATCTAAAACACTTTTACAATTTCTGAATTCATGGTTTAATACTAGAACCAACTATGGCCAACTGATTATCACCCACCTTTAGAAAGAGTTATTCACTAAAAAAATCATTCTAAGACTGAACTTTGCCAGTTGGAAATGGTTTCAGTTACATGAGATATTATCTTTAACATGCAGTGAAGAAACTTACAGGAAGAGTTAAAGAAGCATATACCAAACATTCTTCTGAGACACGGAAACATTGCACTCCATGCCTTGATAAGCAAACTAATTTTCTAGTGTAAAGGTCTAGAGCACTGCTGCCACAGACTCTGTCATGGGGTGACCGGTAATTTAAGGTGACTGTATCTATTTACCATGTGGCGTCCTGTGCACTCTCTTCAGACTTAATTAAAAACAAGAAACAATCACCCACCATGTTTTGAAATGCTTATTTCCATTGGTTGCTAAATTTTCCAAATCTAATTCCCATCCTGGAACATTTATGACTACAATCCAGCACAGTATGAGTGCTTTACAAATTCAGACTTTAGTGCCCATCTACATATCGCCAATCTCTTCCTATAAAGAAAGACCCATTCTCAACTTGCACCTAGCAGTGAAGAGTAAAAACTTAGATGCACATGGCTAAGATTTCAATAGTATCTCAGTGTGTTTTAGGTTGGTATCTATTCTTTTGCTCTGTGGAAGGTCTCTCTCTATAGATAGGTGTTAACAACCACTGAGGGAAATGTAAACAAATGACAAAATACTATGAAACATGGGGCAATTGCATTTGAACTCCTAGTGTGAAATCTATTCAGTCTCTAATTCTTTAAGTCAACAAACATGTATTACCGGCAAATGTCAGGCAAGTAACATAAGTTTCCATGAATCAATGCTTAAAAATAAGTATTTTGAAGTAAATGTGAATATGTGTAAGATATAAGCATAATTTTTAAAATAACAAACAGTTTTTTATAAATTACTTATACTCCCCATCAGACCAACCCCAATGCCAAATACAAAGGGGAAAATAAGTTATTTTCAGGTAATTGTTTACAAGAGCTAGAAAAATATACTCTGCCCACAATAACACAGGTTTACCTGCCTCATAATACTATTTTAACAAAACTTTATTAAGAACCCTGTGATATTAAAAATTGAATTTTTAAAAATATTGGCAACAAGATATTTTTATAGTAAATATTTTACATCTTTATAGTTATGCAAATAACCATTGAGCCTATTAAAAGATAAAAGCCTTTTCCCCTTTCATCCAACTTATACACTTGTAATTCAGTTCTGATTCAATTTATAGAGTTTGTTACCACAGTTTGCCACCACTGAGACCCCAAGTAACTGACATTATTTGCATCAAAACAACTTTATTATGTTGCATGTCATTTAGCTTGATGGTCTCATTATTGATGCAATGTTGTCCCATAGCAACAACAGGGGGAAAAAGGGAAAAAAAAAAAAAATCTCTCAGCCTGACTAGAATAACTTAACTTCTCACTTTCCTGCTGTGTGAAAACTACATTTTCATTTAAACTACAGAATATATTGGTGAAACTAATGAGATCTGACAGTCCATCTTAAACAGTGTCATTAGGTAACAAAGAAAAATCTGAAGCTATATAACCGTTGGTCATTTTGATAACTTTCTTTTTCTTTCAATTTGAACAGATAACTTGAACTCCCAAAAGGATTTCTGAAATTTTGTGTTGTTTAATCTGGGTTATTCTCTGGATAGTTCTTTTATCATAAATCAGTGTTTTAAGATATGGTTGTAAAATATGGTTAGTGAGATATTGAGTCATAGGAAAATACCACTATTGAAGCACTGTTTCTATATTATTTGTAGATTCTACAACCTTATGAAATCTTACTAAACCAAAACGTAAATTGAGAAATGTCTGGTTTCCAAATTTCCTTTAAATAAATGGTATCAAATTTAAAAAAAGTAACAAGTTTCAGAATATGCATATTAGATAAATAACATTGTTGCTGAATATATAATAGATCATTTCCAGGAAAAGGATATGTGGTACTAGAGTAACATAAAAATATTCATTTGTACCTAACAAAGTATAGAACAGGACCAGTTTCTAAAATAATAATTTCTATTTGAACATAATATCATTTATAAATAAAATATATGTACAATCCTTTTGAGTTATGTACTGCTAACAGTTACAATTTTACAGGTGATAAATTTATGTTGACAGTGTCAAGCAATTTGTTCCAGATTGGACAATTTATTGATTTGAGATAGGATTTGAAGCGAAGCAATCTAAATCTTGAGCTTGAGCTCTTTTTAGCCTTTCAGTATCTTGTGAAAAGGCAGAGAAAAGCTGACATGAAGGACAAGAAAGCCGACTTAAGCAAAGTTATAATTTTCATAAGTAGTAGAGACAGGGCTTTCTTCTCTTTCCCTCTCACTTTCATTCTCAGACTTTCTTTAATTTCTTTGTTTACTCACATTGTTCTCTGCCTTTTTGCTTTCAAGTGCAACAATTTTAAAGTCCTTTTTTTCAAATTAGTTTCTGTTCACCTTCTCCATTTTCCTTGTCACTTCCCTAACCACAGTTTCATATCAGGAGAAAAGAAGTAAATGTCCAGTATCTGTAACTCTGCCATGGCTACAGTGGCAGAGACTTTTCTAACCCAATGAATCAATAAATGATGAAATTTCAACTGGTCTTAGTGAAAACTTGTAGTTCAAGATTCTAAAAAATCAAGGGAAGGGTATTTCATAGTTTCAACGTCGATCATCCATGATCACAACATCTTCTTTTTTTTTAAATTAAAGTATATTGGGGTGACAATTATTAGTAAAGTTACATAGATTTCAGGTGTACAATTCTGTAATACATAATCTGTGATCATAATACTTTAATCATAAAACAACAAATGTTTGATTGGTAACTGAAAAGTCAACTTCTGTGTTATGCATTCATTATGTCAAATACTTCTTATAGCGATCCATTACTGTTGATTCTGTTTTATATTATGGAATCTAATGCTCTTAATAATTATGCAAATTTCTTGAAGTTCAAGAGTTGGGAAACAGCAGAGTAGGTACCAGGACCCAAGTCTGTCTGAGAGTTAATGAACTCTGAAAGTTTCTAGACTCTCTGCTACAATGCTGTGTGTAACATCATCTACATATACAGCTAGATCTAATAATTATACAAATATATACATTTTAAAAATCGAGGGGATAAATAAGATTGTAACCAAATAGCAATAGTTGAAATTAGAAAATACTGATACTAATACAAGTGTATTGTCATAGTGTATTGTTTTTTTTCCACTGGTTTTCGAAGGATTTTAAGGAATATTTGAATACCCATGATTTCCTTAGTTTTGAGATTCTGCAACATGATAAAGGCATTCCTCTGAGGATAGTGAATGAACAATAATAGCCTAATTAAAGCCTGTGGAAATGGCTTCCTTTGGTCTTTTCACCATGGGAGCCTTCTCCCATGTCGTCAAGATTTTAATTACATAAAAATGAAATAATTCGCAAGCATGGGCTCTCCTGTTGTGTATTATGGCCTTTGAAGTAGTGCTGTTAAACAGGCATGTTGACCTTTCTTTGAAGTAAGTTAAGCATTAATCCCATTATCTACTCAGTGTGAACTACAATGCAAACCTTTCCTCTTAGACATAGGAATATATATACATACATATATACACACACATATGTACATACATGCATATATATACATATATACATACATAAATATATAAACAAACATATATAGGCCTTATATATTTTTCTGTCCCTATATCCTTACAAAATTTATTTTAGGTATTTTTGAAAACTACGAAATATAGCGGTTGAATTTAAATAATCTTGTAGACCTGTAAAACATGTTTGTAGTTATCAAGAATATATAATACACAATCTTATTTTTCCATGTTCAGTTATATTTTCCCAGGGCTTAGTTTTGAATATTTCATTTTTCAAAAGTTGTTAATGGAGCAGATCTACCAAATCAACTAATTTGAAATCCTTATTGAGACAGGTTAGTTATCATGCTGTTAGGTAGACAGGGAGGTCCATGATGGAATAAACAAAAACAGCCATATCCTAAACTTCCAGGTTTTGAAATCACCCTTCTCTCCAGGAGAAACTGTAACAACGCCTTGAGGTTGATCATAAAATTCCTTTTGGTCTAACAAATGGAGCAGATCTGATAGATAAAAGTGGGTAATTTTGCTAATTGCTTCAGGATGGGCAAGCAGAACAAACCTGGCAGATGAATTTCATTAGAAGGCACCAGCTCCCCTTCCCCAAACAGGCAAGCGAAGGAATAAAAAGTAACAGCTTTTGCCTCAGTCACTGGGTACACCCATTTGTGACCCCCTCCAGCTCCAGAGTTCTGACCCTTTGCTTTCAATGAACTATCCTCTTTTAAAAACTCTTTGCCTCTCCTGGGTCCGTGTTTCCATTTTTCGGTCTCACAAGACACGATCCTGGCACTCACCCACTCAAAAGTCCCCTACATCATTTGGGGATTCACAGAGACATATTCCTCCTTCATTATCTTAGCATCCAGCTTTTTTCTGAACCTAGCCAAAATCTACCTGCACCAATTCACCCCTCATAAATAACCTTTGGTCAGTATCTAAAATTGTGCTTACCTAACATTTCATGTTTTTACTGTTCTTCTTTTCTTTTCCCAGAATACAATGCCTTGGAAATCCTACCTCTTCTGCAAAATTCAGGTAAATTATCACTATTTACATATGCCACAGAAAAAAATAGACACGTAGATCAATGGAACAGAAGAGAGCCCAGAAGTAAACCCATGCATATATGGTCATTGAATTTACAACAAAGGAGCCAAAGATATACGATGGGGACACTTTCTTCAATAAATCGTGCTGGGAAAACACAATGCGAAAATTGGACAACCACATACAAAGAATGAAACTAGACCATAACCACATATAAAGAATGAAACTAGACCATACACAAAAATTAACTCAAAATGGATTCAAGACTTGAACTTAAGACCCAAAACCATAAAACTAGAACAAAACATAGGCAGTACGTTTTTTGACTTAGGTCTTGGGAGTAATTTTTTGAATGTTACCAAAATCAAAAACAACAAAAGTAAAAATAAACAAGTGAGACTACATCAAACTGAAAAGCTTGTTCACAGCACAGGACACCATCAACAAAATAAAAATGCAACCTACCAAATGGGAGGCAATATTTGCATATCATATGTTTGATAAGAAACTAATATCCAAAATATATAATAACTCATAAAACTCAATAGATAAATCTGATTAGAAAATGGGCAGGATATCTGAATAGATATATATTTTTTTTCCAAAGAAGACATACAGACGGCCTACAGGTACATGAAAAGATGCTCCACACCATTAATCATCAGGGAAATGCAAATCAAAACCGCAAAGAAATATTAGCTCACACCTGTTAGAATGGCTATTACCAAAAAGACAAGAAATATAAACCTTTGGTGAAGATGTGGAAAAAAGAAACTTGTGTACAGTTGGAGTGATATAAAATGGTGTAACCACTATAAAAATATGGTATGGAGGTTCCACAAGAAATTAAAAATAGAACTACCATATGATCCAGCAATTCCACTGATGGGTATTTTTTAGAAGAAAATCAAAACACTGACTCAAAAAGATACATGCACCCCTATGTTCATTGCAGCATTACTTACAATAGCCAAGATATAGAAACATCCTAAGTGTCCATCCATGGATGAATGGATAAGGAACTGTGAGATATCTACATCATATATATATATATATATATATATATATATATATACACACACACACACATATATATATATACACACATATATGTATATGTATACATCATGTATATATACATGTATATATACACGTATATATGTATATATGTGCATATATACACATTTATATCTATATACATATATATATAGAGATAGATAATTCAACCATAAAAAGGAATAAATTTTGCCATTTACAACAGCATGGATGGACTTTGAAGATATTATGTTAAATAAAATAAGTCAGAGAAAGACAAACACCATGATAACTTACTCATATGTAGACTCTAAAACAAATAAAACAAACAAACAAACAAACAAACAAACAAACAAACAAAAAATCCAAGCTCATACATACAGAAAACAAAATGATGGTTGCTAGAGGCAGGAAGTTGGGAATTGGCTGAAATGGGGGAAGAGAACTTCCAGTTATAAAATAAATAAATAATGCAGATATAATGTATAGCATGGTGACTATAGTTAATAATGCTGCATATTTTAAAGTTAAGAGAGCAGATCTTAAAAGTTAAAAATAATTATGTATGGTGACAGAGGTTCATTAGAATTATTGTGGTGATCAGTATGCAAGATATACAATTATTAAATCATCATTTTGTATACCTAAAGCTAATATAATGTTATATGTCAATTATACCTCAATAAAAATTTTTTTAAAAGGCTAAAATCCAACCCATTCTATCTATTCCTGCTACCTGTAACCTGGTTCAGAGTTTTGTCTTGTGACCTCTTGCAGGCTATTGCCAGTATAAAATATTTTAATCTTTTATTTTGATATAACTTTCATTGACTCCTTTTCTAATTATATAAACATTAAAGATTAAAAGTATCGGAGAATTAAAAAAAATACTTAGAAACTTTGTGCAAAGAAAAAAAATTTCCCCATAGTATTAACATTTACAAATATATCAGAAGTTGAATAATTGACATGGAAAAATAGAAAAAGGTTAAAATTTTTTAAATATAATATACCTAAATGATTCATTCCACAAAGTCCTCATCATTGTATTTCACATTATAATTATTATGACATCATTTCATTATTTTTGAAGAAATGTGAACTACTCTTGAGAGACTCTCTGAAGACTTTGTAAAATAAATATTTCAATTAGAGAACAAGTGAATATTCTATCAATAGATTAATTTTGTTTCATAAGCAAGCTGAAACACAATTCAAAATAAGCCAATGGTTAGGCTGTTACAAAATACATTATATCATGCTGCAAAACAATGAACAATGCTAATGTTTATGAAACAAACTAATCTGAGCAAAGGCAAATCAAAGCTGTCCAGCAGTAGAACAATATAACTAGTGTTTCCCGTATTAAAAAAATGAACTGAGTACATTTTAAAGATTTTGTTGGCTTTATTGAACAATTCGTGAATTGAGTCACATCCCATCTAGCACTTGGAAAAGAGTTCTGAAGAGCTATTGGAAATAAAAGACTTTTATAGGCAGAAGAGGGGCAAGACAAGAAAGTTACTGTCAAAGAATGGATTATTTCAGTCAAGGTCAACTTTCTTTGGGGATTGTCAGGAGTCTCTCAGGCAGATTACCTCACTAATGATAACCAGGAAATTCCAGGGTGACTAGTTAATATTCTACTCCTGGGAAATGTTAAAACTGTAATTAAATTAGGCATAAAGTCTCAGTTGGTGACATAAACTTAGCAAAAGTGACTCCATATTGGACCTGTTGTCTCTTTTTAACACTAGTAAAAAATTTTGAAAAGACTTCCAGTGTAGCTGAGGACAACAATGGCAATGCCGCTACTTATCTCCCTCAATATCCCCCACAAATAAGGAAAGATGAGAAGAAAAGTTAAATTCTACATTTACAAAATCAAGAAAAAAAATTATACGTAAATTCTTCAAGCATAACTGCAAATTATCTCTCGTGATTCATCCCTATCCCTACTCATAAGCAAGTCGTTTTTGGGTGAGAAAAACTGTGGGTAAGACAAAAGGGAGAGTGATTTGTAACAATCACTTGAAAGATGAAATCCACTGTGTATCTGAAATAATCCAAAAATGTCTGTGCAGATCAGAGTAGGGACTACATTGAAGGTATACCAAAGTACCCACAACTTAAGAGTTAAAGTGACTTTTACAGGAACAGGCATGATTAAAAGATATAGATGCAATTTAAAAGTGAACTCATTGAAAAGTATAACTTATGGAAAAAAGACGAAGAGTGCCCTTTGGTAATTTGATGATGAAGAAGAAAAGAAAAAGAAAAAAAATCAGGGTCCTACATGACAAAAAGTGAAACCTAAAATGACAGGATCACAACCCCCCCCCAAAATAAAAAAAACAAAGTCCCATACAATGCTTCGATTTGCTATACTGAAAGAAGACGGAACTATTAAACGAGGGATGTTGTATAAAGTGCCTATAGCATAACAGAGAAGAAGAGGAAAGTGAAATACTTACAGAGGTATTGCAGAAAATTAAGAAATAAAATTCCACACAAGTTGACAAAAACTCCCTCACACAAAGCAACTACAAAACAGAATAAAACTCTTAACACACAATGCAGAATTAAATACACACAAATAAGAAGTTGAAGATATAAATAAAAACACCTTTAATCAGAAATTCAAAATCTAAAAACAAATTGGAAAAAAAGAAGTGAAGAAATGAAAAAAAGTTGATTAATCTCAGGAAAGATACAGATGAAAAATAGAAAATTATCTCTAAAATAAAGGCCACATTAGAATATATCCAAGCAAAATAAACAAACAAACAAACAAACAAACAACTCAAATGAAAATTAAATAAGGGTCATTGAAGAAAGGCATGAAAATGACGAAAAGAATGAAAATGACACAAAAAAGTAAAAGGGTCAGAAAGATGGTAGTGGAAATGGAAGACAGGCAAAAAAAAAAAAAAAAAAAAGAAAAAATTACCATTTAAATGATTACATTACTTTGACAGAAGAAAAACAAAACAATGGAACAGAGGTAATAATTAAAAATAAAATCCAAGAAAACTTTCCAAAGAAAGAAAAAGACCTGAATCTACATATTGAAAGAGCTCACTTCGAAAAATTGACCTAGAATAATTTCAAAGATAAAAAATCCTGAAGGCCTCCAAGTGAAGTGGCAAATAATTTACAAAGGCAAAATAATTAGATTAACACAAGACTTATCTATTATTCAAAGTAAGGCAACAAACAAACATAAAACTCAATGAATACTAAGGATAGGGGAAAAGTTTTCAGCCTATGAGAACTTGGGGAATTGTGTTCTCCCCAGTCTCCCTTGAAGAATATACTACAAATGAATTTGACAGATTCAGTGATAATAATAGTCATATAAGGCAGCTAAAATTTTCCCCATTCTATAAAAATAGGAAACAATGATGAGCACGACTAAATGAGAACACTAAATTCAAAGCAGCATCAGTAACAGAACTGGGAATTAACCCAGATCTTCAATTATCAGGTTAGTGTACTTTCAATTAAATCACAGCTTTCTCCTCATTCTCCATTAATCAAGGTCAAGCTAGAGACTCTAGACACACATTGAAGTCAACAACTGCCACACATTCAAATATCTGGTTGCCTCTGGAGAAGAAAGATGATGATAATGAATGCTAAACCATGTAACATGGCATGAGCCACGAGTATGCTTTTCTCATTCACAGCATATATACTCAATTTTGCCAGCTATGCTGCAAATAGGCACAGATATTTCTAATTACCAAACCCTTACTACTATAAGGGAAAAAAATCCAAAGCATTTCTAAAAAATGGAATATTAGTTTCAACATATAATACTTTACATTATATAATATTTACTTTATGTTATATTATATTATATTATATTATATTTGTATTATATTTTATATTATATTATACTAATCAAGGTATAATATAGTCAAGGTATCGTATAATCAAGATATTTAACTGGATTCTTCATCTCCTCATCTGTAAAAACGTGATTAATTCCACCTAATCAGATTCCTATAAAGAATTAAATGCTTAACTGAAAGAAATGTCTGAACATTAAACATATAAGTTACTCAGTATTGTTTCCATTGATTTAGTTTTGAAACTGTGTGCTGTCTTTTTGTATCATTCTATGATGTTATCTGTGACTGTTGAGCAACATAATTACCCTCAGGCTTTGACATAGAAAATGGAAATTGAGTTGTTCTGAAGAATAAACAGGACATTCTTTCTTAAAGCACTTGACATGATTTCTGACATTGAAAGCTTATTAAAGTTTTCAATGATACTTACAGAACTCCTCATATTCACCTGGTACCGCTGCATACATCAGAACAAAAAGAAAAATAGCGATTCCTTCCCTATGGTTCTAACATTCTAGCCATGAGTCAGTGCACATATAGATGTGGCAGAGGCACACATATGCCCAATTGATTGAGTTCTGCAAACCTTATTTAGTAAGTCTCTGTGCTAATTCATAGTCAATAGGGTTTAAAAAAAAATTCTTATAAAAGCAAATTAACTTTGCTCCTACTAAAGTTACATAAAATGATCTCTAATTCCCATACCTATATATCAAAGCTTTACCGAAAAATTGAACTAAAGTAGAAAATGTTGCATTTTAAAAATTTTAAATGCAAATTTCATATAGATATTTAATCTGTTTAAAGATTATATATGTGTGTGTGTATGTGTATGTGTGTATATATATGTGTGTGTACTTATACTTTTTAAAATTATATTTTAAAAAATCATTTAGAATTCGGTAGTTAACATTTATTTTTTCCCATACTTGATGAGTTTTGGAACATTGGAGAAGTATTACTTAAAATTGAAGGTACATAAGAATAACTTGGGGATCTTGTTAAAATGCAGATTCTGATTCAGTTCCCAAGTGAA
This sequence comes from Rhinolophus hipposideros, assembly GCF_964194185.1. NCBI lineage: Eukaryota > Metazoa > Chordata > Mammalia > Chiroptera > Rhinolophidae > Rhinolophus > Rhinolophus hipposideros. The sequence goes on along the minus strand of NC_138047.1, from coordinate 66,851,222 downwards.
ACCGATGCTGCTTTGACCACATTTTGATTAGCAAGACGTTAGAGAACACTTAATGCAGATACTATGTCAGAAAGAAAGATCTAGGCATGTGCAAAATAATTGACTGATTTCATTAGGAATTAAATATGACCAAAAATAATCTTTAAAAATAATAATAGATGTTCTCATAAATGAATATTTTTAAATTGATATTTTAAGAATAGCACAACATGTGTAAATGCCTAAAGACAGGAATGATACTTTTGCTATTGAGTTAATCTGGCCTAGATACAAAAGAAAATCACATACCTCAGGTGAGCACCTAAGCATAAAGTAATGTAATAATAATGCCCAGTTTATAGAACAGTTAAAATTTCTTCTTCACAGTGAAACCTGATTTGAATTCCTATCATGAATGGCTTAAAAGTAAAGACTAATGTTCAAATTATCTCATCTACTTTTTTTGGTATGTTTATGAGTGTGTTAATTCATTTTAATTTATTTTAGCCTTCCAATATCTGCTTATATTCCTACTAAAAGCAATAGTGAGAACCTTCAATAAGTTTTTAATATAGAGAATAAGCAAATATGATGAAAGTCTGGCATATTATCCTACCTCCAATACAGAGTGGCAACTGCAAACAGTAAATGATTGCTTAAACATTAGTTTTCAACCAACTGTGCAGTGAACTCAAAGACCCACTACTGAAGCTATCTGTGACCTCTGGCACCATAATTGCCCTCAGCGTTTAATACAGGAAATGAAAATCGGGTGTTCTGAAGGGTAAGTGGGGTATTCTTTGTTAAAGCACCTGCCATGATATTTGGAACATTCTATTTCCTAAATCACATGTAGTTAAGTTCTGGAATATCACAAATACTAAACAAATGAATGTCATTTCTGAATGAATGAATCAATGGATAAATCACTAGACCAAAAAACCCTCAAATATTAAAATGCAGATATTGACTTTGTCTAATTTGAAAAGAAAGTCTGTCAAATGCGTTCTATGGAGGATGACTGGAAAACATAGAAATGGAACAGTTTTTTAAATCTTCTCAAATTTTCCCACAAAAACAGAAGGGTAAAATCAGATATCCCTGGACATCTACTACAAATGCCAGTTGTAGACTATGCTATGAACTTCAACATACAAATTAGTAAAACCACTAATCGTTGCAAAATCTTCAAGGTATCAGTAATTTTGCAAGAGGAAGCCAGTGTCCTCAAGGTCTGAAGAACCTAATTCATTAACAGAGAACTCTGCAATGAGCCAATCAGAGAACAACAGCCAATGAGCCAATCAGAGAACAATGAGCCAATCAGAGAACAACAGCCAAAAGTAGGGAGAAAATAGTGCAGCTTCAAATTTGTGGGTGAACACAAGGGAACCATGGTAAGGTCAGAAAGTGGAGTAATTTGGATCATGTCAAATCTCAAAACTAAACAAACAGAAAAACTAAACTCCTTTCCAGGGCCAGGTCCCACACTGAAAAGAAACTCCTGGGAGTATAATCTAAACTGTCTTGAGCAGAAACAAGGGGGACACAGATATGAAAAGGTAAAGATGGACACTTGGGTGGAGAATAGAGGAGAGAGATAAATAAAAATACACAGTAATCTTTTTGATGATTTTGTGAAAACAACAGAATCAAAAGGTCTAGATTTAGGAAGTCAGAAAAGCCATCCTAGCTAAATGTTCCCTCTATAAAACTAATTTCCTTTAACTATGAGAAGCAAGAAAGAACTTTGGTAGAATCCCTCACAAAATTATTTTAAGAATAATAAAATAAGAAGCAGGATAACATATCTAGAAACATAGTCTTGCTCATTCATGTGTTGTGTATGGCTGCTATCTTGCTGCAACAGTCAAGTTCAATAGTGGCAATAGAAACCATATGTTCCTCAAAGCCCCAAATAATTACTATTTGGCCGTTTACAGAAAAGTTTTGGCTTCCTTGGACTAGAAGACAACAGTTACAAGACCCAACTTTTAAAGACTGAGTAGAAGAGGCTAACAGGGTACAAACTGAGTAAAAGAGAAAACTGAGAAAAAGAAGTCAGAATGAGAGCAGGAGAGAAGGAAATATAGAATCACAGAAGCCAAAGAAAAGATGTTTAGGCTGGCAGATATGAGTAACTGTATCAAAACATGCCTAGTCTACGTAAAAGAAGACTGAAATGTGCCTGCTGGATTTAGAGATATGGAAATCAAATAGCTGGGACATGGGAACACTCAACATTAGCTTTGAATGATTTTAGAGTAAGCACAAGGGGTTAAATGGTCACATAAAATAAATAAGCAGACTTTTGATTTATGAAGTTATTACTTGTTCTCTCACCTGCAGGATTACTCTTAACTATAAGGTTTGTCAAAAAAGGCTTCATAGGGTTGTGTTTTATTTATTCTTATAAGAGATATATATGCGTTCTTTTAAAATCAGATTCTAAGAAGTTAGTTTTATATTGCCTTATCGTAAAGACACTTTCAATCTAACTGAGGCTTCAGTGCTTTCTCATCCATATGATACAAACTGCTGAAAGCATGTATTCATACTGGGCATGCTGACATAGAATCCTTTTGAGTCTTATTTGAGGTAAATGTAATAAGAAATCAGGTAGCTGACTTGTAAAAGATTCAACTGGAAGAATATATGTATGTATGTATATGGATAGAGTCCAGACAGTTTTTTCTTTGAATTTTCAGGGATGCAGTGTAACAGTATCATACATCTAGGTAAAAAGTAGCTCTCTTTTTTTAAGTAATTTATTCTCAGTTCCCAATCAGCAAATGTGTCCTGACTATCCTGACTCAAAATATGATTGAATCAATAAATTATCCTTTAAATAATCAATATTCAATGTGCAATGGAAGTATTTCCTTCTTCTTACTGATTTAAAAAGCTTAATAGTTTGTTGAATGGAATTATAAAATTAATATCCAGGCTCAGAACCACACGAATTAATAAAAAGACACCTGGTGAGTAAGAGCTTGTAATTTTAAAAGTTAGGAAAGGAAACCTGCAGCATATGTAACCCACTGAGGATTTTATTTAACTCAATGAAAAAATCTCCAGGGAAGTAAAAACCCATTTTTGAGATTTTAAAAAGTCTTTATAGAGCAAAGAAATGTAACAAAACTAACAATGAATGTGTTTATGCAGGGAGAAGAGTATATAGAAAATGTTCTTTCCTTTACAGATCTATGTTTTCCATTTTCTAGTACAGCTTCCTGGAAAAAAAAAATAAAGAAAAAAATAAAACAAACAAAAACAAAAGAAATACTTTTTTTTTTTTCTGAAAAGATTTCAAGTCACATAAAACTAACTCGCAGATATCACATGGCTAATAAACACATACGAACTAAACTGGGACTAATTTTCAGCAACTTACTAATTAAGGTGCATTATATACGTCTATTTTTTTTTTTTTCTTAAACAGACTCATAGATACAGTGAACAAACACTTCTGTTAAGGATTATCATTTGTGTGATTTCAGTAAAATACTTGCTTTTGACAGTAGTTTAATTTTTCTTCCAAAAAGGAACACATATTTAGGCACAGTTTCACTGACACCAACAGTCTATGAAAATTAACAAGTTGTTTAATCATTTTAGCATAATTACAGAAAAGATTATAACTGGATGACTTGATTAAATTCTTCCTTTATTTTCATATTTATACATACTCGTGTGTGTGTATGTGTGTGTGTGTGTATGGAGATATAGAATTTATTTTTAATATGGCTTATTGTTTTGTTTTATTTTGTTTTCCCTTGTTTTCAAAATATTGCTGCTGAGAGCTCCTTGTGGAAGTAATTTCTTGAATAGCTTGAGGGAAAATATCATTTCCCTTTTCTTGATAGAGCGATATTCCCTAAAACTGGATCATCATATGGTAGTTTGAATATTTTACCTACATCTAAAGAACTATCTGCTTTATTTCTACTGAATTTCAGGAAAGTTTGATAAAGTACAACTGGCATGAATATTAGGAAATCAGAAATCTTAACAGAGGAGCTGAAAAGTAATTGAAATTTATGTTACTATCTTCAGGAAATGAGACACATTTTAACAATACCCATATTATGCTAAATGTTTCTAAATGTCCCATTTTATCAGTTAAATATAAAACAACAGAAAATATAACAACAACAACAACAACAAAAACACTACAGTGTGTATTAGCGAAAACAGACAAGGTGACCTAATGTGACTTTAAAATCTCTCTGCACTACATTTAGAATGAATTAACAACACCTATGTTGTGGACAAAAAAGAGTCTGTGGAAAGTAATCTTACAGGGGTAATCTGATGAGAAAATTCTAATTAAGCCAGCAGGCCATGGTGGGTAGTCTCACTCCAAATATACAGCTTCTTTAGCAGGATGTTATTTTTGCTTTAACTAATCCCTGTTCATAGTTTCTTGCATATCTAAATGAAGACACCTTTAAAATAGTGGTAATTACCCTCAAGAGAGGACATAAACTTGTTAATTATCCTGTGATCCAATTCCCCCCTTGCTTTCTCCCACCTTCATGTAAACTTCCTTACATTCCCTCCTTAATTTCAAATGCGCAAAAGAAACTGCAAAACTGTCATTCTTGGGAGCATTTTAGATCTTTCTTCATGGCAATTGTCAGTTTTGCCTCAAATAAACTCGTATAAAAGTTCTCTACAGGTTTAGACGTTTCTTACATTGCTAGATGCATGAAAAACAGTAAAATAAAATTTACTTTCTCAGTAGTGAAAAAAATCACTAAGCAACAAAACATATTGGTGTACTTGACAGACTAATTTACTTTCACAGTGGATAGCATACAGCAGAACTAAACAGCATCTCTTCAGGTACACTTAGTGAACATAAATTAAATGATATTATGAGTTATTTTAAAATTGCTTGGAATAAATTAATTCTAACCCAGATATATCCGTGAGTAATTGGAAAAAAATTAATTTCTAAAACTTCAGTGCTAAAGACAAAGTTCTAAATCATACTGACTCCACCAAGTCACTGCAACCAAAAAAAAAAAAAAAAGAGAGAGAGTAAAAAGAAAAACATTATTTTTATCAGTTGGATATTTGGAATATATGTCTGTACTTTATTGAAATTGTTAGTAGCATAGATTATTATTTTTTTCTTTATTTCTTTCAGTAGGACATAAAACAGAAAAGAGAAACTAATTGGTGTCATATTTTACTGAATAAAACAAGGTCAAACAATAATTTAATAAGCCAATAACAAAACCATGAACTACTTTTGAAACAAATGAGGGTAAAAGAAAACAAACAAACAGATCGCAAAACACGCCACACAACTATTTCCTCATGTGTATTTCTGTAATCACCGTATACCCAAAATGTATATTTTCATATTTCAAATGTCAGCTTAAACGGGAACTCAGAGGACTGTGGATCTTTGTTCTCCTGACTAGAATAAATGGATAAATCAAATACTGAGCGACTGTCACTTTCAAGTTAAATTTTGTTATAAATAACATTATATGTTATCGTCATTTCCTTCTCTGTCAAATACTGATAAAGATTCACTCTTTAAATCATTATAATTCCCCATATGCTGTCAACAAAGAGATTTAATATGGTGATAAAGAGATAAATGGAGAAGAGTATGTGTTCCTTACAAGACTTGCATATTTTATGTAAGGTTTTAAAAATGATTATATATATATGTATATTCTTTATTTCTACTTAAAAAATATCATCAATTTATTGAAATACAATAGCTAAACAAAATTTTAAATTAAATAATTTATGCAAACTGTAGAATTCAGGATACATCAGAAACAAAGAACATAAATAAGAGCCAATTTATTAAGTAAGTCTTTTGTGTTAGTAACACATATTATATACTTTTTTATTTGATTCTAGCTTTTATTTAATTATAGTTAATATGAATTCCATTATATCAAAAGTCTAATGAGCCGTGATTATTATAGAAGAAAAAAAAAGATCATACATGAATATTAGAAGAATAACCTAGAAGAAATGGACAAGACCTTAGAATTATATAACCTTCCTAGACTGAATTGCAAAGAACAGAAATATCTATATAGACCGATCAACCGCAAGGAAATTGAAACAATCATTCAAAACTTCCTCAAAAGCAAAAGTTCAAGACCAGATGGCTTCACTAGCGAATTCTATCAAACATCCAAAGAGGATCTAACACCTGTCCGCCTCAAACTCTTCCAAAACAATTGAAGAAGAGGCAATACTTCTTAATTCATTTTATGAAGCCAATATTACCCTGATACCAAAACCTGGTAAAGGTAACACAAGAAAATTACAGGCCTATACCTGATGTATACAGATGCAAAAATCCTTAACAAAATTCTAGCAAACCAAAGACAACAATACATTAAAAAGATTATAGACCACAACCAAGTGGGGTTCACTCCAGGGGACAAGAATAGTTCAACATATGCAAATTGGTCAATGTGATACACCACATAAGCAAAATAAAAGATTAAAATCAATGATTGTATCAATAGATGCAGAAAAAGCATATGACAATATACAACATCCATTTATGATTCAAACACTCAATAAAATGGGTATAGAAGGAAAGTACCTCAAGATAATAAAGCCACATATGCATATGACAAACCCTCACTAATATCATACATAAATGGTGAAAAAATGAAAGCTTTTCCTCTAAGATCAGTAGCAAAACATAGACGCCCCCATCCTTCACTGTTATTCAACATAGTATTAGAAGTCCTAGCCAGAGCAACAAAGCAAGAGAAAGAAATGAAAGGCAACCAAATTGGGAATGAAGCAGCCGAATTGTCACTTTTGCAGATGACATGATTCTTTATACAGAAAACCCTAAAGATTCTACCAAAAACTAATAGAAACAATTAACAAATGCAGTAAAATTCCAGGATACAACATCAATTTACAAAAATCCATTGTGTTCCTATATGCTAACAATGAAATTTCAGAAAAAGAAATGAAAAAACACTATTTTGCAATTGCAACAAAAAGAATAAAATACCTAGGAATAAACTTAAAACAGCATGTGAGGACCTATACATTGAAAACTACATTACAAAAAAAAGTTGAAGAGGACACAAAGAAATGGAGAGATAATCCTTGTCCATTGACTGGAAGAATCAACATAAAATGGGCATGATGCTGAAAGCAATATAAAAATTTAATGCAATCCTCATCAAAATCCCAATGACATTTTTTTTCAAGAGATAGAACAATACAATCATTAGATTTGTATGGAATCACAAAAGATTCCAAATAGTCAAAACCGTCCTGAGTAAAAAGAACAAGGCTGGAAGGATCACACTCTTTGACTTCTATTTCTACTACAAAACAACAATAATCAAAACATCTTGGTATTAGTAGAAAAACAGACACACAGATCAGTGGAATAGAATTGAGAAACAACAGAAAAACCCACAGACACATACATGGGAAGATAATTTTTGACAAAGGATACAAAAGAATATAATGGAGAAAAGAAAGTCTCTTCAATAAATGTTGCTGGCAAAATTGGAAAGCTATGTGCAAAAGAATGAAACTAGGTTGCTATCTGTCATCATATACCAAAATTAACTCAAAATGGACCTAAATGTAAGACCTGAAACAATAAATTGCATAGAAGAAATCATAGGTATTAAACCCCAATAAACTTTAATTAAAAAAAAAAAAGAAAAAAAATGAAACTATGGACCTTGGGTTTAGAGAAGCTCTTATAAATTTGACCTCAAAGGAAAAGGAAGTGAAAGCAAAAATAAATGATTATAATGGGACTGCATCAAACTAAAAAGCTTCTGGACAGCAAAAGAAACTATTAACATAAAGAGGCAACTGCCTGAATGGAAGAAGATATTTGCAAAAACATCTTCAATTAAAGGCTAATATCCAAAATATATGAAGAACTCATACAACTCAACAACAACAACAAAAAATAATCCAATTAAAAATTGGGCAGAGGACTTGAACAGACACTTCTCCTAAGAAGACACACAAACAGCTAACAGATATATGAAAAAATACTCACCTTCACTAGCTATTAAGAAAATGCAAATCAAAACCACAGTGAGATACCACCTCATACCTGTTAGAATGGCTATTATAAACAAGACAAGTAATATTAAGTGTTGTACAGGTTGTGTAGAAAAAGGAACCCTCATACAGTACTGGTGGGAATGTAAAGTGGTACAGCCACTATTGAAAAGAGTATGGAGGTTCCTCAAAAACTCAGACAAAAAAAGTCGAGAACCTTATGATTTCACTGATATGTGGTATATAATACTGAAAACAACAAAGGAACAAGACAAACAAATGAAGAAACAAAAACTCATAGACATAGACAATAGTTTAGTGGTTACCAGGGGGTATGGGGTTTGGGGTGGTAGATGAGGGTAAAAGGGATCAAACATATGGTGATGAAAGGAGAACTGACCCTGGGTGGTGAATACACAATGTGATATATAGATGATGTATTACAGAATTGTACACCTGAAACCTATGTAACTTTACTAACAATTATCATCCCAAATAAACTACAATGAAAAAAAAATAAATAGAATTATCATATGATCTAGCATCCCTCTTCTGGGTATCTACCCCAAAATCTGAAAATATTTATTCTTAAAGATGTATGTACCCATATGTTCATTGCAGCATTATTCATAGTGGCCAAGACATGGAAATAATCAAAGTGCCCTTTAATAGATGAATGGATAAAGAAGATGTGGTACATAGAAAAAGCCATAGATTTTTATTGCAAGGTCCATTGGTATGATATTTCTCTATTAATTATCCAATTTAATTCACACAAAGAGCCTCATGATGTTACCTACATATCATAGCTGAGAAAGCTGAGGCTCATGGCAATTAAAAAAATCACTTTAGGCCTTTGAACTATTAAATAAGAGAGCTTTGATTCAAACCAAGTTGACTTCAAAACCTATGTGCCTTTTACTTTTTTAATAATATACCAAGCTGGGTTAAGGCAGATCTCAAATCTAGTCAATAGAATCAGAGTGTAAGAAGTAAAGACTGAATTTGAGAAGGGGTCAAAACAGCATTTTCTGTCCCTTGCGTTAATGGAAATTACATTAGGTACACCTCTCAATGCATAAAAAGAAAATCATATTTCAATAAAGACAGCTATAGATAACTTAAAAGTGAGAAAACTATAGCTAGTACTTTAAAAAACTGTCAAGACAATCTTTTAAAAAATGCCATTAGGTATCTTAACTAACATGGAAATGATTTAAACTATATTTAATTATATCTTGCTATGTAACATTATAAATGCTATGAACATGAACAGTAAATATTTGATATAATTTAACCATTGAGAGACACAAAATCATTAAGGGAACAAAAGATCTTTAAATGGTAGGTATGTAAAATTTGAAATGAAGACTTAAAATGTAGAATATTACAATAGCACTTTAGTGAAGGACAAAAACAGTGAAATTGTACTTCAAAAGCATTTTTTCTTTCAGTTTAAGTTATTAAGAAACAAAGGGGATATGACTGATGATACATATAATTTTTTAAAATCAATTGTTTACTTCTTAGAGTCTTGGAGACTTAAAAATTCTAAATTTATGAAGACTAATTTTTCAAAAGAACGAGATTTATATATGAATATATTGTCCAAAGCATCTAACTATCTTTTATAGTCAACCAAAACATTTTCATAAATTGATCACTAGTTCATTAGAAAAAATAATAGGAAATCAATGCTTTGAACTATTAGCAACAGCAAACACCATATAAATCATATATTTTATACAGATATAGATTTTAAACACTATTTTTATTTGACTATGAAACTAATTTGGAAAGGTTTCTTTCTTCATGTGATGTAATTGTTTAATTTTTAATAAAAATGATTTGTCCTATACTTTATATAAGAAGAGCTCACTTTTGTTTTTCAAATGATATTGAATATTTCTTTCATCTTTGGTTTTTGAAATAAAAGAAAACACACACAATTATTTTGACTTTTCCTGTTCTTGAAATAAAGTAAATAAATTGATCTAGTGTTTTTAATGGTAAGCTTTATTTCTATAAAAATATTAATTTTAATCTTTATAACAAATGTTAAATATTTTTATTTTACCTGGGTATAAAATATCTGAGGATTAAACAATACAATTTTCTAGAACAAACCTAATATTTGTTTTAATATTAAGCACCGAGCATTTCCAACAGGAATGTTCTTACTGTAGAATCTTTCTGTTATTTGCACAATTTTATATAGTAAGATTAAGTTTCATAAACCTTTTCTTCCTTCAACTCTCCTTTTTGTCACTATAACTATATACTCTAATATTGATGGTTATAGTTTGACTGACTTAGAAAAAAAAGAAAAAGAGTGACAAAATTAGAGAATTAAAAGTTTTACAGAAATGACCAGAACATGTAAGGACAAAAAAACAAAAAGGTGAATTTTATTTGTCAGATATTTGTAGTAGTGAAAAAACTCATCTTCACACCAAAGAATTCAAGAATTAGACACAACATGCTTGTTTTGGAAGCTCCATCCCACTGTTTTTCCATTAACTCTGATCCAGCTGGTTACCCCTTGGCTAACCACTGGACACTACGAGGAAGCTTGCTGTTGTTATACTTAAGCCCTGTCTCCCTGGAAAATAGGCTGAAGTTTCCTTATCTGTATAACGATAAGTTGTTTCTTTCTGCAAAGCTTAATTCTAATCAAGATCCTAAGGTAACTTTATAAAAAAATAGCCCCAATCTTTAAGGAATTCAGGCAAAAAGATAATAACTGATATACTCATTCCCAGAATTTATTCCTTATTTTGGCTCAGCCTGAAATGATTTTCCCCTACTCTCATAAGTAAATGGTTCTTTTTCATCTGGTCCTGTTAAACATTACATATAATATTTCAAATTGTTACATGTGTCTTTAAAATGTGTCCCATCTTGCTACCTAAGGTTCTCAAATTCATGACCATAGGCCATGCCATTAAGATATTGGCATCCTTAACTTAATACTGTACACAGCATGGATTTTGTGATGTCTATAATTACGGTTGGCATCTTAGTGATTTTACAGAATTATTTTCTTCCTGATTCTTCTACAAACTTTTAGAAAGTCTTCAGACTTCCCAGATCCATTTAACTTAGGATTTAAAGAATCACGAAAATCATCTTTCCAGATGATGAAACTAATTTGCCTAAGGGTAAACCGCTTGTAGCAGGATAACTAAGTCTGAAACTTAAAATTCCTGATTCTAGAACTTGGATAGCTTTCTAATTTACCTTTAAATAATATTAAGAATGATAAAAGTAATAAATACATTGTCAAATCCTGTGTTTTTTCTGTTAAATTAATATAGTTTGTAACAAATCACTGTACACATGTGGTTATATTTATTACATGTAAGAAAAGATTTAGAAATACTATCCTTTATTTGTCAATTAATCAGTTTTAATTGTAAGAGGACCACTGAAAATTGAATAAAAACTGGTTACCAGGAAAGAAAGCCAAGAGTCCAGTTAATTCAATTATGTATAGAATGACAATAGAACCAAAAACAATTTTAAATAGATTCTACTCTTTGTGGGATTGAAAATTGGTACAGTCACTTTGGAAAACAGTATGGAGAGTCCTCAAAAATTAAAAATAGAACCACCATATGATCAAGCAATTCCACTCTGAGAAAATATCCAAAGGAAATAAAAACACTAATTCAAAAGATATCTGCACCTTCATGTTTATAGAAGCATTATTAATAGCCAAGACATTGAAACAACCTAAGTGCAATTTGTGCATGAATAGATAAAGAAGTTTTGGTATATATCTATGTATGAAGCCGGACAATTAAATTCATGAACTCATCCTAGAAAAATTCCTCATTGCTGAATATCACTATAGTCACCTTCGAAGTACTCCCCTTGGAAAGCTATGCACAGACACCAGCACCTAGTTTAGCCGTCAGAGCGATTTTGGAACTCTTTTTCTGGAATGGTCATCAGAGTTGTTCTTGTATTACCCTTGATGTCCTGACTTGCATCAAAATGTCTTCCTTTCAATATTTCCTTTATCTTCGGGTGAAGAAAGAAGTCATTAGCTCCCAAATCAGGTGAGTAGGGAGGGTGTTCCAACACAGTTATTTGCTCACCGGCTAAAAATTCCTTCACATAAAGTGCCGTGGAGGTGGTGTTTTGCCGTGATGCAAGAGCCATGAATTGTGGGGGAAAATTCAGGTAATTTTCGTCTAACTTTTTCATGCAGCCTTTTCATCACTTTCAAATACTAAAATTGGTTAACTGTTTGTCCAGTTAGTACAAATTCATAAAATTAACAATTTCTCTGATATGAAAAAAGGTTAGCAACATCATTGCAACAAGTTCACAAACATGTCACACCTCGTATATGTATGTGTATGCATATTTATATGTGTATATATATATATATATACACATACACATACATATGTGGTATATATTATATATTTATATTTTTTATTTACTAAATATATTGGGGTGACATTGGTTAGTAAAATTATATAGTGTACATTTCTATACTACATCAGGAATATACATATATAATGGAATATTATTTAGTCATAAAAAATAGGAAATCCTACCATTTGTAACAACATGGATGGACATTGAAGGTATTATACTAAGTGAAACATGTCAAACAAAGGACAAATACTGTATGATGTCACTTTTTTGAGAAATAAAAACAAAGACAAAAGCAAATCCAACAAACTCATAGGAACCAGATTTGTGGTTGCTATGGGTAGAGGAGTAAGGGGGATAATAGAGGAAAGTGGTCAAAAAGATAAACTTCCAGTTGTAAGTAAATAAGTACTAAAGATGTAATGTACAACATGATGACTATAATTAACACTGCTGTATATATAGGAAAGTTGATAACAAGTAGATCCTAAGAGCTCTCATTACAAGACATTTTTTTTGCTTTTCTTTTCGTTGTTATCTGATGAGATAATGGAAGCTAATTAAACCTAACTTGGTAATCATTTCATAATTATATGTAAACCAAACCATCAAGCTGCATACCCTAAACAGTAATATATGTCAATCATTTCTCAATAAAACTGAAAAATAAATGAATAAATCAGTGCTGAATTGTCTAAAATATTGGTGCCTTTGTTATCAGACTGATATGAGTCTGATTCCGAGCTCTATCAGTTACTAGTATATAAACTTGAACCATTTACTCAACTTCTCATTTTCTTAATTGGCAAAATATGCATATTGGTTATTTCACAGTGCTGTTGTAAGAATTACTGAGTAAGTGCTTAAAATATTTAATAAAGTATCTGGCTTGTAATAGCAGTAAACAATAATTAGATTCAGCCATTCTTAAACCCAAACCAATACTTTGTTGACCTAGAGATCTTTATAACATTTCTAGTCTAATGAGAAGTTGGCCATAGAGCTTGGTACAGAAATAAAACTAAAGGTGATGGCTAAATAAGTACAGGACAGTTTAAAACAGGCAATCAATAATATGATAGAGATTGCAAACTACTCCAACTGACACTTAATTTAAAGCAGTGATAGAACATACTCATTCAATTCATATTTAAGTGATGCCTACTTTGAAACAGACATAGTATGTATAAGGAATATATAAAAAAATAATTCCTCTTTTTTTTCCTATCAGAAAAAACTTTTTGCTGTAAAGGAATACTTATAAACACAAAATATAACATATGTGTCATATTCTTGCATAGAGCATAAAAGACAAGAGGAGTTGATGAAAAGTCTTCATAGAAAAGGTAATATTTATGCTGTGTCTTGGAGAATGTGTATTACCAGGCACTTAAGAAAGAAAAGCATTTCATGCAGAAGGAAAAACATAGGCAAAGACTGTAAGATGTCACACTCAGAAAAAGAGAATAAAGTCCTGTGCAGAAGCAAAGGATATATGGCATCACTGGTCATAGGATATGGTCATAAATGAGGCTGGAGAGAAAGTTCAGGTCTAGACTTAGGTGTGCAATGGAGTTTGGACTTGAGACTGTGGTTAGTGGAGCCATGTGGAGATAGTTTAGCAGGAGAATAACAGCTAAAATGAATTGCAGTAGATGACTGATACCAAAATCATCACTTTACCGGTTGGGGGAATTGACAGAGACCTCAGTTAGGAAATTTTTCTATCGTATTGGAGGAAAATGATGAAAGCTGGACCCAAAGCTCTGACACATAAAAGCTCTGATTAGAAAAGAAATTCTATACTAGGATGTACAGAATTTGGTGATTTTTGTTGTTTTGTTTTGTTTTCAGGGTATAAGAAAGTGACCTGCATTTATAAAGTTTAAGAAAGTGACTTGTATTACCCCAAGATTTTTTAGCTTGGGAGACTGTTTGGATGATGATTATTTATGACAATTAGGAATACGGAAGCAAAAGGAACTGTATGGAAGTGAGAAGAAATCAATTCATGGTCATACTTGTAGAAAACTGGAAATGACATTTTGAAAGTCAATGATAGTACCAGGTTTTGGCATTTTCAGTAGAGAGCGTTTTAACCAAAATAATTGATTAGATAACCCAGGAAGAGTGTTTACAGAGTAGACAAAGAAGAGTTCCTTTATAGTCAATTAACATTTAAGGAATGAAATGGAAAAAGTGATCAGTGTAAAAAAGTGACCAATCAGCTTGGTCTGACATTTTGAACAGAAGAAAAATTCAAGAAATAGTGATTTCCACTTCAAATGCTATATTACCCAACATTCTCTTAAGTTTAAATTAATAACTGCTGTTTCAGAAAGGCCCAAAACTCATGTGTGAAAGAAAAGTAACACTTGCAAAGGAAAGCATAAAATAAGTCAATGATTTCCACCCCCACTATATTCAAAGAAAAAAAAAATGGTCTAAAGAATGAATCCTGCAGTGCTTCTATCTCTAACCTGCAGAGAGGAATGAGTTTCTATCTACTTGCTTTTCATGACTATAATTTAGTTTTATAGTTCCCAATTTATTTCCCTTGCTGCAATAAGCCATTCATACATCGTGTTCTCCAGTAGACAGTTATGTTTCAGAGGGCTTATCCTGTTCAGAGAGGAAAAAGCTTGTGGGTAGTGAACAACAAGGATAAAATTCAGGTAAAATGTGTACTCTTTCCATCTCGTGAATTGCACCACATTTCCTGTTTCACTCTGCTTGTTTTGTAAACTGTTAATGTTCAGTGCTTTACTCTGCTCCCTTTTGTCAATCTTTCCTTTCTCATTACTAGTTTATTAGGTGTTTTTTATTGTTGTTTGTTTTTTTTTTTTGTAGTTTCTTTTTTTTTTTTTTTGCTTAGGATGTTTTCTAAGTTTGTTATTGATGTAGGTATATATTTTATATGTGTTAGATATTGATAGCAATAGATTCAGAACTTTAGGGGAACAAAAGATTTATCTTCTGCTAAATGCAGAGAATCAGAGCAGAAATTGAGTTTTAATTTTTCACCTGAGTTAAGTATATTAAATGTAAATAATCAATTTCTAGAATGCTTTTCTCTGATTTTTAAAATGGTGTTAATGATTTTAAGTAATTATGCTAAAATGAGCATTAATGTTTCATATAGCTCCTGCCACTGAAAGGTAAAAACTTAATCATACATTTTTACTCATATCTATTTTAATAAACATTGCCTTTAGTCCATTTGTTTCTTCTTTCTTTTGTGTCCAAGTGTTCTTTAAAGACAGAGTATACAGTGCCCTTCATAAAAAATTACACAATCGATCCATCATTAAGGAAAAAGTTTCTTTTTTTATGTTGCTAAAATAAATGTGATAAGTTTTTCATTAATTCACTTAGGTATAAGAGGAAATATAATAAATATTGGGAATTTCACCATAAACAAGACATAGTCCTAAAAGACTTTGGAGTTTAAGAAGGAAGCCAGCAAGAAGCTGGAATTATAATGCCTAATCACAGCATCAGTAAAACCAACTGAGAACCAATTGACTAAAGTTCTGATAACATTAATATCCACAAGCCTTTTTAAGTGCCAGAGGATTCCATGATATCTATATAATATAATCTAAAGCTAATTTGTTTATGTAAATTCCATATAAAAAAACAATACCTATAGTCAATAGTTTTCATAATTAATCATAATTATTATATTGTAACATGTAATAATTAAATTTTATATTATACAGACTATATGTAATAGTTATGTTAATAAAAAATCTATAAATATAACAGCTTGCATTCATTAAAGGTTTATTTTGTGCCAGGCACTCTTATCTCAGGTTAACAAAGATTATTTAATATACTATTGCCTTAGACTATGACATAAGCATTATTACTACCGCACATAAGAGGGAGATGGAGCATCATGATGCTTAAATCACAGTTAAGTGTAGGTATGTGAATTCATATTCAATACGGTATAATTTCAAAGTTCATGATTGCATCACACATTTTTACACAAACTAATATATAGTTTCATTTCAAAGAAAATGTAGTTTTTAAATAGCATTAGAAGTAAGATCATTTTCATTTTTTCTTGGATTCATTTGTCTTTAGTAGAACAGCGATGTTCTGAGATAATTAACATTAATGTAATGTAAATTACCTTTTGGTCCCAAAGCATTAGTCCAAGAGTTATAATTCCTCAACATCTGCTATGGTTTGATAAAACCACTATCAATAGCATCTCACTATCAAAACCAGTATTTTAAGTCCAATTCTGACAAAGGCAAAACTAATAACACTAAGCATCATGATACAATTTAGTGAAGTTAGATTTTTTTCAATGTTATTTGGTAAAATCAACTTTATTTAGAAATAAAGAATTTTCAATAGACTTCATACCATAACATATTAACACCATTTTGAAAATAATATGTCATTAATTAATTAACACTGCTTTGGCAACATCTCATTGCTTTTATCCTTCCCTCTGTAATACTTGTTTTGGGAATCATACATTATAAATGGCAAGTTTCCACATGTGTTAACATAATCGTATTCTAAGAAGTTCTAAATTATTAGACTGCTTACTGTAATTTATTGTTAAGCAGTTTTACCCAATTTAATATTTTCCTGAATAATAATTTGTAAAAACTTAGAATCATAATAGCAACATTAAAATGTATTTATTTACTTATGCTATTTTCCATTCTTGATTCTCTGTAAGCTTCACGAAAGTGAAGACTTTTTATTTATTTATTGTTTTAAGTTGTGTCATCAAGAGCTAGAAAAGTGGTTGGCACACAGAAGGTAAGATGAATAAATAGAGATTGTAAAAGTTATCTCCAAAGTGTAACTTCAATCCCCAAAACTAGAAAACTTACTATAAACTTAAAAATGAATAGATAAAAATGTTTTCACTACAAATTTAAAGTACTAATTGTATCCATGCCTCTAAGCAAATATTTCAAAAAATTATCCTACTGATTATCCTCCCTTAATACAAAGATATGCTATTCAATGAAACAAATTTCCTCTACTGTAGCTCAAATATTGTCCACTATATAAATGTATTTGACCTAATATCATAAAATATGCAAGTAGAAATGCATCCTACTTCTATGTCCTAATATGAAATTTTAGCCTTTATAAGTTTAAAATGTAAATATGATATTAAGAAAGTGTAAATGATTTTCACATGGCAAAAATGTAGTATCTAGATATGTTATAAACTATGAAAAGTTTAAGAGTAAGATGAAATTTTCTACCCTAACACCTCAAATCAAGGCAAAGCCACATGTTCATTAACATTTTCTACTCAGGAGTCATTCCAGTCACTGTGTTATTATAAATTAAAAGGTATTTCTCACTCCTAAGTATATGCTGGCACCTCAGCAGAAGTACTTACTGATCATTTTGGACACTTATTTGAGTTCATGACAGTTATTTTGTGGTTAATGGACTGATTATGAAACTGCAGTCTTTACTAAAGATGTTTAAAGCTCTATTTGAATATCCTAATAGAAAGTAATGGATTTCATATTTTTATGTGATGAGGTTTAAATGTCAAGACTTGTTTTCAACTGTACATTTAAACACCTGTTGTCTAGTCTCCATTAATCAATCTAATGCACAGTTATTAAGAATGAGTTGTTGGAAATAAGTACCCAAACTCTTCATAAATCAAGCTTGAGATTAAATTAATTTTCTACCAATTAAGTAGTAAAACTAAATTTTGGTAACTTTATGGCAAAATATATTTCCAAATGTGTTTTAGTGGCATGTATTAACCCCATTTAAAAGATGAAAACCATATCATCAGGGAAAACAAGATTAGTTAATAATAATTTAAATATCAGATGTGATATATAAACTGAGAGGGGTTTAAAACTACTTACCTCATTCATATATTTCCTTTTTTTTTTCTTTTGGTCTACCACTATTTTAGGAAGATGTTGATTTTGCTGTAACAAGCATTTATCATGTATGATTGACAGGCTAGTGTCATAGAAAAAGCATTGGTTTTGAAGTGAGGCAAAACCAAAGCTAACTTAAAGCCAAGTTGATCAATCTGATTTTCACATCCTCATTCATAATATTATAATATCTACTTCATAAAATCATAATCTAAGTGGGATAATTTACATGAAAGTGCTAGCTTACTGCTAGCATGTGGAGCCCTCCTTTCACTCCCTCCCTAACTTTCCTTTGATAGTACGCAAGAAATGAAGAGCTAGCCTAGTAGGAGACTGCGGAGCAGGAGATAAAACATGATCAGAGTCAGTTTTGGGGACGCAGAGAAAAAACCGAGAGTGGTTAGATGGGTGTGTGGGAGGGGGTTGGGGATAAGGGGAAAGGTGAAGGGATTTGGAAGCAGCTGGTAACCACAAGATGGCCTCAGGGTTTTTCTTTTGAAAATTAATTTGGGGAAGGTATTCTATAATGTTGTAAAGATTTTGTTGGGTATCCGATGGACATGCGTCCTATTTGGGAGACCACCTCAGGGATACTGTGGATACCTGATCATGGCATTGTACATCAGAAGCTAAACATTAATGAATGCCAACTATAATTTTATATATATAATGTGATGGTTCAGTGTGAGGTCGGAGGGATAGTGGATGGGGGGAGGGGGGTTCACAGTATGAGGGATATAAATGATGAACGTCTAAGTATTACCTTGTTTTGTACACCTGAAACTAATAAATAAATTAATTAATAAAAAAAAAAAAAAAAAAAAAAACATGATCAGAAATTTGTTTCTCTGGCTCCTTCCCTTTGGGTTTGCTCTAGGTGGCTGTGTCCCTTGACTGAATGTCACTGCACTCATAAGGAGGTCCATCCTTCATTATCCTATCCTCTCCAGTTCCAGCAAACTCCGTTTTCCTCTTTTGATCTTGGGGTAGCTATAGCACCACTACTGCTCACCCCAAGTATTTACATTAATCCTTAAGTGACACTATAACCAGCCTACATCTCTGCAATTAGACCCTTTGTAAATAACACCCCCCCTTGAAATATCCTAAGTTGTAGTGTGCCATCTGTTTCCTGTTTAGACCTAAGTGATACACGAAATAAGGGTACTCCCTTTCTTAGCTGCAGGAATCCTGACTTTCCCATACACTGCTTCTTCTACCTGAGACTCTTCCTTCACCAAGTACCTGGCTGGATCTGCATCATAACGTAAGTCTCATCTTCAACATTATTTTTTCAGACAAGGCCTGTCCATATAGTCCAAAAATGGTTCTAGCTTGTGCAGTATCTTATAGAGCTTGTCCTTTCTGTTCTTGGTCCTCACCATTTTGCGATTGAGTATGCAAGTTAGGTTTGTGTATCACTTGAGCCTAGGGAGGAGCCATTTCAATTTTAATAACTGGAAAATAGAGTATTTGTCATTGTAGGTACTTGTTAAATATTTATGGAGAGAAAGGATCAATTCAATAAGTGCTCTTTCTGTTACCACTCTTGAGTACAAACTGTTTATCAGCTATGTATCTTATAGAGGGAGTATAGTGTAGTGGTTTAAATCATGATTTCTGGAGTCTAATCCTCTGGGTTTGAATTCTAATTCTGCCATAAACTAAGTTTTTTGTTTGTTTGTTTGTTTGTTTTTATCTTAACCATTGTTCACTTTTTCTATGTCTGTTTTTCTCCCATTTATTTAAAAAAGACAATAATAGAACCTATCACATGTACACATAAGACTTGAAAAGGTGAGCATCTCAACATGCTTAGATTCATGGGTCTGAAATTCTTAAGGGCTATATAAGCATAATTGTAATTAGTAGTAGTAGTTGATTATGTAAGCAGTATAGAAGACGGAAATACAATGAAAACGGTTAGTCTAAGAACAGTTCTTAGTTGAATGAAAGAAGAAATGTACATATATAGATAGATAGATAGATAGATAGATAGATAGATAGATAGATAGATAAAAATAAAGTTGGCATCACTAGGCCACCACTAAACGGGTGGTAGTCTGATAAAAATAAAGATATAAAGAGCCTTCAAAAGTATTCAAATTTATTAAGAAAATTTTAAGGATTCATTACATGGGGCATATAAAACTCATGGATCATCGCAAACCAGGCAAGGAAGTATTTATGAGGTAGAAGTCTAACTATGGTGTCACCGATACTATAATCAACAATGATTTTAAATATCATTGCATAATCATAATTTTAAAAAGAATCTGTACTTTGTATTTGCCTCTTGTACAGATATATTAATAAATGCAGAAAGTAACTATGACTTATATATTTATGTAATGTAATGTATGATCATTTATATATGTATGATAACAAAGGTTTAAAAATGTTTTCTAAACTATACCCCCATATCATTCTATAACTATAATCCATTAAAATGTCATCTGAACCATATCTTAACTCTTCCATATCTGTAATCCACAGTTATGAAAATACACTATTGAAATAATGTGATTAATTCCATCTAAAATAAAATAAAGATCAAAGACATGCTTTTATCAAATTGATCTTTAATCACTGAAAATAGAATGAAAAATTTCATTAGAAAACATGTCATTTTAGTCCATCATTCATGCAGCAGATTAATCTAATCAAATTCAAGACATCCATTACTAGAAATAATCCATTATTTAAGAAGCCCCAAGTTGCTAGCCAACTCTTAAAACCCTTTAGTACTGTCCTCTGAAATTTCAATCAGTGTCCTGACAATTTCAGTTTCTCGTTTGTAAATTCTCTGTATTAACTTTAACTGAAACCTGCTTCACAAAGTTATAGCTCCCCCTCCAGTTTTCTGAAAGGACAGCTGCTTTCTCTCCCACACCTATTTTCTCTGAGCCGCATAGGTGTCCTTTTTACTTTTTTTTGATACTTTTGGATCATTGCCCTTTTTAATCCACTCCCAGCCTTAATTCTAGCATCAACAAATACACAAACAACTGCCCCTCATCCTTACAGTTGTATACCATGCTTCACTTGCCTTCTCCTTTTTTGAAGATTCTGTTTCTTGATTAACTCAAATTTTCTCCTGTGCCTCTCTGGTTCTTGACCCAGTATCCTCGAATGATCTTTTCGTCCACCCAATCTCAGTCATTCTTTTCCATGATCATGTACTTTTCACTCATCTATTCAACAAAGATTTACTGTTCAGCTTCTCTGAATACATCAGGTAATATTATAGGCACTAGGGATAGCAGGTGGGGGAAAGAGAAAAAATACAATCCCTGCCCTAATGGACCATGAGTTTTAGTAGAGGAGAAAAGAAAAAGTAATATAAAATCAGTTAAACCTGAGCCTTGTCTTTATTAATAACTAAAATCCATCCAATATTGCAAATTCAGACATTCCACTCTTCAAATTCATTATCTGTGAATACCCTTTGCAACAATTTTTCCACCTCGTAGAGACCTACCATCCACAGACAAAATCAGTGGTTTCAGCATTCCTCACCCATCTCTTTACCCTGCATAAATTCCATGGTTCATCATCATATAACTTTATTGTGCACATCCTCACTTCCTTGGCCAAACAACCCTGGTTAAATGTAGCTGCTTCTACTCCACTTTGGTATCTATGTAATTGAAAATAATGGGAGAAGAACAAAAACTATGCTGAGTGAGCTTCTTTTATATTCATTCTCTCTAATCTCAAATGAGTTTTTGTTCTGTCTGGTGACTTTTTTTTTGCTAGTGCATGCACTCTGCCCCTCTCCCCTAGTTATCAACAAACTGTTTTGCTTGTGACCCTTCTAAAACAGTATTCAAAAATTCTGTACCCCACCATTTTCTAAGAAGAAAATTTGAAATCTTTATCATAAGTTGAAATTTTTTCAAATGATATAATTTCTGATAAACAATAAATGTGTTATTTGTCTGAAACAAAACATGGTTTATGTGTAAAAATCATTTTTGTGACCACTAAGCTTTAGTTATCAATTTTCCTGTTACAATGGCTTATTACAACTATTAGTAATGTACAATTAATCAAAATAAATATATTCTAATCTTGATTAGTGATTATCAAGTATAAATTTATTATTTCATTGGACTATATCACAATAAAAGATATAAAGACATTTTTAGATTTGTTTTTGTCCTGATTTTGTATGCGTATCATGATTGATATTATTGCTAAAATTAGCCTGAGTTCAATATCATTTCTATTTTTTATCATCTTCTTATAGCTATAAGAATAAATAAGTAAATGGAAATGAAAAGAGTTTTATTATAGGAATGTATGTCAGTTTATTGAAGTCCTAAAGAATGCCAGCAATCACATAATGATGTCACCAAATGCAATTACTATCTAACAGTCAAATTGGTTAGGTCTTTGCTTTTGACAAAAGCAAAAGATTTGGAAACCATTTGATTTGTAAAAGGGCTTGTTACTTAGATGACAGAGTCATTCACTTTCTTAACTCACATGGTAATATTTTATTTATTTATTTATTTTTTTCTGTTTTGAGTCAGTTTCTTCACTCAGGGCCAATGCACCATTGTGGATCCAAAAGGGGTAGGAGACATGTGGTAGAGACCATGAAAGGAGAGGGGTTAAGGAAGAGACTATACAACAGCTCTACTCTCTGGCAGATAACTTTTAGGGACGAGCACCTTACAGAAGAAGATTTTGAAAGTGACTTATTAAAAAAATAATCAGTGACCACATCCCCATTAGAAAGGTTATATATTCCTCCGTTTACAGACTCTGTCCTAGATCACTACATATATTTCTTCCTTCTTCTCAAATTTGCATACTTCCCTGCTCATCCCCACTGTCAGCTGATTATCTTGCTTTCGATTTACTGAGAAAATGGAATAAGAAACAACAGCAACAACAAAGGTTCCACACACCCCACCTCCACGTATTTACACCTATGAGCATATGTCCCCATATATTTGCTTTACTCTTTGTCCTAAGGATAAATTGTGGTCCCTTCCATGTTAGACCATTCCCTCCCTTGGTGAACCAGATTTCCTCAAGGAATTATTTTCACAGCAATTATTTTCTTTCTCTCTCTCAAACCATTACTTTTTCTCCTTTTACTTTATTACTTGGCAGCAGCAGTCAAACATGCTTTAAAAAATCTCTTTTATCAAATTTCTCCCTCTACCTAATGCTCTATTTTTCTATTTTGCTTTACAAAAAAACAAAACAAAATTAAACAAAACCAACAAACAAACAAAAAAACTGGTTGAGTTTCCTGTACTCACAAACTCCAATTCCTCTTGGTCCATTTGCTTTGAACTCATTCTAACAGCACTTCATTCTTTACCTCATCACTAAAACTGCTGTTGTTAAAGTAACTAGTAACTCACATCTTTATGTCACTCTGCCTCTCACCAATATTTGACACAGTTGATTACTATCCAATGCTAGAAACACTTGCCTGCTTCACTTCTTGGACATTAGTCCTGGTGTTCTTTGCTCTCATTGGCTACTCCTTCAGTACGGCTCAGGTTTTTCATTTCCTATACTTCCTCAAATCATCTTTCCCTCATCGTTGGAACAGGAAAGTTCCATTGGGTAAAAGGGGCATTAAAAAAAATTGATTGACAACAGCAAGTGTGTGAAAAAGACAAGATTGACGTCTAGGACTCGCCATGTTATAACTTCTCATTTTTCTGTCTTATGTGTGATTATGCCAACTGAAATCCATGTTAAAAAGGTTAAAAAGAAAAGATTAGAAAAAACCAACAAAAAACAAAAAACAGTTTGTTTTCTAATTATGGTAAGTTTACGTGAAGGTAACTTGAAAGAGACTAATATCAACTACTAAGTATCAAAAAATTTGTTAAAAAATTTCCTTCTAGAGCAAAAAAAAATGCTTTCATCTAGTTTGGCTATTTAGAGACGATTTAATAATTTATTGATCTTAGTCTCATTTCAGGGAAGTCTAAAGAGCTATAATCACCTAAAAGAAGAGTAAGCATAAAGTTGTAAAATGTACAACAATACTGGCAATGGAATATTTTGCTGTATATCCCAAGATATAGTCATTCCATTTCATTTATTTTTGCCTGCATTTGTTCTTTAAGAACTCCTTCAATATCATATATTAGGTTCCAATGTGAGTGAGCACATCTAAAGGAGAAACGTTTAAATTCTAACATACTGTGAGATTAATAAACCATGAAAATCTGACATTACTACAGATGCAGGGCATTGATTGCCTTTAGAAACAGATTTAATCTCTTTGTCCCATAAAAATTTAGTTATGATTTTTGAGATAGCAAGACAATTGCTAAGACAAAATTGTTTCTATACTCAATGTACATATTAATAGTCATAAGATTAATACTTAGTTCTACAAAGCATAGATTTTAAATATTCAAGTACAGCAGGTCCTTGAATAACGTCATTTTGTTCAATGTCATTTCATTCTAATGGTGATGAGATGCCATGGGTGCTTAACTCTTGTTTATATCAATTAGCTTATGGTAAAATTGGTTTCATTTTATGTCAATTCGCTTAAAGTTTCAGAACCCATCGAGGACAATAAGTGAGGATTTACTTATGCTAACCTCTGTTAGGCTAGCCCACCCAGCTTTCAGTAATGAAGGTGTCATAACTGCCCCTGATTAAACCCCTAGTTAACAGCATCCTGCTGTAATTTAGGATACATCTAAAAGTAATAAATGAGAAAAATACGTCAGGATATAATCATTGCAATAATGCCAGGTACAAAAATCAAGAAAGTAGTGGCCAGGAGGAAGACAAAACCAAAGATCAATCTCTAAAATTGTTCATATTCAAAGGTTTGCTCTTTCAGATTAAAGATAATGGTTGACTTGAGGCAAATCAAAATATACATAGTTATGGTGATAAAAAAACAAAGCTTGCAGTTAGGGGAAAAGATAATCCCTCGTTTCACTCAATAGAGTTCGCTTATATCTGACATAGTTGGTGAAAGACTTGGGAAATTTAAGGCAGCTATTTAAAAAATTATATATATATATATATATATATATATATATATATATATATATATACACACACACACACATATATATATATACACATATATATGTATATATACATGCACACAACACACAAACACACAGTGCATTATTCTTGGTGTTATTTGATGTTTTCTCCAGCCAGGTGCCATAGAGACTTAATAATTATCAGATGAATCTCTGCCCTTCATATATCTAAATCTTCCAGAAAGGCAATTTGGAGTAAAGGTTGTACTTTTGTTAGTAAAGGATATAACTAGTTGTTGTATGCTGTAACAAAAGTGTATCGCTATTACACACCATACACTCATGCACATACATATAAGTAATATGTAATGTTAAAACTGAATAACTCCCAAGTCTTCCATAATTGGGACTTAGCACTTTGCAGAGGTTAATTATTTGAATTATTTTGAATTTTATTCAATACATATAAACGTATACACACACACGCACACACATACATATATACATGCACATACACATATATATGTATATAGATATGAGTATATATAACAAAATATTTTAAAATGAAAACTTTCTTTTAAAAGCAATACATTGATTCAATATATGCTAACGTTTTATAGGATTATTTACTAAACATCAAGAAAACTTCAAATTAGTTATGGTATGTGACAATAGACAATCAACTGCTAATATAAAGTATTTCTACAGTCAATGAAGATAAGTGTCTAATTATGTTAAATCAGTTCTGTTTTAAAAATATGAGAATATTAATTATAATTAGGCAAGGTTATCCAGTCACTAGTAATGGAAGTGTAAAATTGTTTCCATTACGTCCGATACTATAGTGGAACTAATTCATGAGCAAAATATTTAAGAAATAATTGGCACCAATATCTAATCACCATCCCCAACATGTCTCACCAATATAATAAACTCAGACTAGATAATTTTCAGTAGGAGGATATAAGAAACATTTAGCTTATGCTCCTTTCTTGAGGGAGGACAGGACCAAGGATATACTACAGAGAAAGTTTAGACTTCCTCTGTAGAGAAAAGATCTAAATGTTTTGATATATAGGGGGAAAAGAGCTAAAATGAGCAAGACAGTCCAATGAATTTCATCTAGAATTAAAAAAAAAAAAATGTAAAGTCTAACAAAAGAAAAACAAAGCCCAGATAAAGAACAACTTCAATTTTAATAAACAAGATTGTTAAATAATATTTATAAGGTATAGATCTATAAGATATAGAGAAGACAGGATAGATAGATGATAAATGATAGATAGAGAGGAAGAGATCAAAATACAGAAAAAATAGACTGGCCAAATCTCGTTGCTCCTTCATTAGATTCCTCAATTGTCTCTTTTTTGACAGACAATTTTCAGTGTCCTCCACTATAATAAATTTTCCTTATTTCCTAAAAAATATTTTATACCCATTATTTCCAGTAGCTCAATCCTAAAGACAATCAATTAAATATATTAAAAAACACCAACAACACATAATGAGTTAACATATCACTTTCTATATAGACACATTGTATTGTCTATTACATTTATTCCATTTTTATTTTCAGGGTTCATTTTATATTTATGCTTAAGAAAGTTACCTTATATCTACGTAAAATAAAGTTGGCTATCTTTCTTTTTTCCTCTATGAGTTGTCAAATGTTTGTTATAAGAAAAGGGAAATCATATTGTAAAACCAGGTTTTCTATGAAAACAAAGTTGGCAAAAATAAAGATAACCCTAATTAACTGAAGATTAGCTTTTACATTAGCTCTTGTTTTTCAGTTACAGGTCCTGAAAATAAGTGGCCAGATGGAGGAATAGTGATACCTTGATAGGAAAAGAGGGCAATGGATATACACAGAAATATATTTTATCTCTTTCTCTTTTTTGGGGAGGGGGATGGGGGAAATATGTAGCAATTCTCCATAAAAAAAAAAAAATAAAATAAAATCTCAGAGATTAATAAACACAGTTTGAGATTAGATAAAGGGAAATTTTTCTTCAAATGATGTTTACACAGTATAAAATCCTCTATCTTTCCTGATCATTTGCCCTTTTCCTTTATTTATGTATTTTATTATCTTAATTTTTTTCTATTTTTAAGGGACAAAGAAAAGAATCAAGGAATAAAATGGCACAACTTACAACATGTCTAATTCTTTTTTTTTCAGCTTTGTTCTGAGCCTTTTTTTTTTTTATTGCTTTGGGATATAGGAAAGAGACAATCACTACTGTTTTAGCAAATGGCAATCAGTGTAAAAAACAAAACTAGTGTGTTCTTTCATGCTTGGATTTAAATTCTATATACAAATGCACATTCCTTCATGCTTAATTTAATTCTTCAATTTTTCTTCTTAAATGTCAAAATTGTGCATAAAATGCATGCAGTCAAATCATGAAATAACTACTTAAAGATTTTATTTCAGTGACAAGAAAATTGAAAGGAGAGTGTATCAACCAAACCTGTCCTTCTACCTAACTAGAAACAGAACCAAATCACATATCTGTATTCAAATTACATAAGAATAGCTAATTCCAAAACGAGAGTCAACTTCAGTGAAATACAGAATACAGAATATAAAGGGAATTGAGCATTGCTTGTTATTTTTCAGAGTCAATATTTAAATTCTGAGAAATATTTAATTTACATGAATTAAAAATTCTTTGGATTGAAATGTAAGTACAATGTAAGTACAATGGTACTTAGTACTTAGTACTTAGTAAAGCTAAAAACCACAAATAAGAAAAATACAAGTAGTTTTTATTTTACTTAATGTTCTTTCACTGTAATTTTGTTTATGATTAAACAACTTTTTTTCTAAATTCTCTTTTTTATAGCCATAAATCAACTAACTAAAATAATATTCTTGATAAATGATGTTTTCTAATAATCACTGGCTTTCTTTAGATTGATGCTATATTTTTAGAAATAATCTCTTTCTACATGAAGGTAACCTACAGACTCATAAAGAAGACTAGAAAGGTCAGTACTTTGCATTATGTACTCATACTCTAATTCAACACTGACTAAACAACAACTCATTTTAGGTGTGACCAAGGCATGGGGATGGGTGAGCGGAGGGTGGAAATTGAATAAAACAGCCCTTTGTTTCTAAAGAATCATGAAAGTGAAATTACAGGACAAAGTTATAAGTACTACTATACAGCTAAGGTCAGTGCTCCGGAAGCAGAGAAGGAAAGCAATCCTACCCAGAGGGTTAAAAAATGGCTAAGGAACACTAATTGGAGCTCTCAATAAAAATTTATGATGGTATAGCACTTGCATGAAACTTTGTCACCATTTTAGAGAACTGAGGCTCAGAGAAGTCAATTAACTTGCTGGAATTTCAATTAATTTCATTATGTCATAAATGAAAACAACATCCATCCTTTTAATATTATCGCAAGAATTTAAAAAATGTGTTTCATCATGCCTGATGCCCCTCCCCCCTCAAAAAATTCAGCAGACATTAGTCATCGTTATTGGATCTTAATTGCATCTTAATGAATTAATTAATTGTATCTTAATTAATTAATTTTATCTTAATTGTACCTTAATTGATTCAATATTGGATGACTGTTTAAATTGACCATATTATACTTTAATGACTATAGAATGCATCTTACATTTTTCTCCTTTCTCAAACTCTATATTTGAGATCTGTACATCTGTCTGTATCTCCATCATCTATATGTAAACAGATGCATGCATACATACATACATATAGCCTCTATCTATACAGATATGCAAGGTCTGTCAATTAAGTTCACAAACTCACTGCAACGATGTGGCTAACCTTTTTTTGATATCAGAAGGATAATTCATTATTAATTTGTACCAACTAGACAAACAGTTAACCTAGTTTACTATTTGGAAGTGCTGAAAAGGCTGCGTGAAAAAGTTAGACAACCTGAACTTTTTGCTAACAATTCATGGCTCTTGCATCATGACAATGCTCCGGCTCACACGGCACTGTCTGTGAGGGAGTTTTTAGCCAGTAAACAAATAACTGTATTGGAACACGCTCCCTACTCACCTGATCTGGTCCCCAATGACTTCTTTCTTTACCCAAAGATAAAGGAAATATTGAAAGGAAGACATTTGATGACATTCAGGACATCAAGGGTAATAGGACAACAACTCGATGGCCATTCCAGAAAAAGTGTTCCAAAATCTCTCAGCATGTGGATGGACCACATGCTGGTGTCTGTGCATAGCTTCCCAAGGGGAGAACTTTGAAGGTGACTGTAGTGATAGTCAGTGATGAGGTATGCAGCACTTTTTCTAAGATGAGATCACAAACTTAATTGTCTGACCTCGTATACATATGAACTACCCCAAATCACCAATGGACTCAGTCATTAACATTTTCTAAGTAAAAGATAATTTTCTAAGTAAAAGCTTAAAATAAGTGAAACAGATAATGAAAATAGTGGTCAAGGGATATGATATAAATGATATAATTTTGCAATAGATGAAGAATAGAAGCTTTAAAAATTGAGTGTGCAAGGAGGGACGTGTACAAATTAAGAAAAGTTTCTTTAAAACTAGAAAGATTTTGGGTGGCCTGGTAGCTCAGGTGGTTGGAGTGCTGTGATACTAATGCTGAGGTCACAGGTTTGATTCCCACATGCGCCAGTGAGCTGCTATTTTTAGAATAAGATTTGCAGTGTTCTCCCAAACAATACATGACAGCTTAGAAACATATGCCATGTAGGTATATAACTTATATTTCTGAAATACTTGCATTTTCCAAAGTCATGTTTAGAGCAATATTTTCTACTGTTATTTCCCCATTATGAATACAGAATAGCAGCTCAATTATCATAGAAAGTGTTAAAATGCACCTAAAGGGCAACGTGGCTATTATAAACAATTAAAAGCAAAAAGAAAGAAAAAAGTGTAGAGACAAATTAGAAGCAATTATTCTTAAGTCAAAGGACACATTTTACTTGCTAAAATATAATTCTCTAAATTTGCAGTGGCTATGACTGACCCCTGAATTAACACAGTCTCATTTTATATCAACAGGCATTAAAATCAGTAATTACCAGGATCTAGGATTTGTATGTTGTTTTATCTAAAAATATGCAATAACTAGCATACTATTATTCTATTATTATGATATTTTTTTGTCTTTTCCAAATGAAATTCATATGAATATCAAATGTACTCATCATCATCAAGAACAAAATGATTTAAAAATGAGCTTTTAATGAAGGTCAGGAAAGGTACAAAGGAATAAATTCCTCTCAATTTGTAACTTTTTTTTCTTTTTGTACTAGTCTCTATGAAGAAACAACTATTTTACCTATAAAATTTTAAAAAGTGAAAACACTTCATAAAGTTACACACTATACTTGTTTGCCCAATGCATTCTTTTTTAAAACTGAGCTATAATTGACACGTAACAGTAGTGTCAGGTGTACAACATAATGATTGAATATTTGTACATATTGTAAAGTGATCACCACAATAAGTCTAGTTAATAGCCATCACTATACATAGTTACACATATTTCTTTTGTCATGTTAAATTATTGACATAATTTATTTTTTTGTTTGTTCACTCTTAGGAATAATCCGATATGCTTTTCCCCTTTTCCCCCAATTATTGTCACTATACATTTTACTTTTAAATTCATAAATCTCTGAAACAATGCAGAGCTGCTATCAATTTACTATGATTAGTCTGATTGTAAAAGTCATATAACACATTCTTTCCAAACTATGTCTGCACATTTTATGATAAAAACCTTTATTTATTGATTTATTTTTTGCTCGCTTGTTTGGTTTGTTGATTGTTTTTCTTTCAAATCCACATTTATCTACGAGTATGTTCCAATACTATTTCCAGGTGACATCAACATAAATTAAAACAAAAGATATGAAGCAAGTATACAGGCCTTCTTTTACTCTAATTTACTTTTCCCTTGGGATGTAAATCATGCATACCTGCTCATTTTAGAACATGGTAGATAATTCAAACACAGACCAAGTATATGGGGCTTCAAAACAATAAGGGAGCAGCAATTCAGAATTCATAGACATGTTTTCTAGTACGAAATAAAAAGGGAAGGAAGAGGATTAATGTGACCTTTGAACACCAGGCTCTTTATTGATTACAAACTGAAAAAGGTCCAAAATGGTGACTGTAACAGAAAAAAACCTTTAACAGGAAAGGGACTATTCATGCAGTACTTTTGTGTTTTTCTTATTTTTACTGGTGTTTGTGAAGTTGCAATTTTGAAATATTTCTTACAAATGTCTATTTGGCCCCACCATGATTCTAGTTTTCCATGAAATGAAGTTGTCTTTAGCTGCTTTCTGAATTAACCCCAAAGGAGGTACAACTAATGGCTAGGTCATAGCAAAACAGTCCAAATATTCCTTTTAGAGAATGACCTAAAACCTCATGATATGATGGAACATGAAAAGTCGTGGTTTCATCAATCCTTTTTTTTGCTTATAGCTGTCAGTAAGATCTTACAAAAGTTCTGCTGCTGCTGGGTTTATGATATTATTTGGATTAGTTTGTTAGAAAAAGGATTCGAACAACTTTAGCATGGTCAGCACTGGTTTTCAAAAAAGCATACATAAATATATGGGGTGAAAAAAATAAAGGCCAGGCCATTGCATAATGTGCATATATCAACATGAAACTACAGCCAAGTATAAAAACCAAGAAATAAGCCTATAAAGGGAAATAAAGAGTTAGATTCAAGCACTATTAAATGGATGTGCCAAATGTCATCACACGTGCAATTTTTGCTAAGTCAACAGAGAAATTTAAATAGACAATGGGCAAAAATTAAATAGTTGGTGAGGGGAAACATTTTATGCTTAGAGACATGAAATAAATTTCCTGGCAGTTCTTGAGTAGGAAGCAGGTGTTTTTTCACTAGGGATTCAGTAGACATATATTTAGTACCTGTGCCTTGCACCCAATAGGCACTGAAAACACAGTACCAAATTAGCATTGCGTAACTAGGACATAGATTCAGCCATACGGTAATAAGACATTAAAATCTGACATTGATACGTATATTTCATAGCTAATTTTATTTTTAGAAACATAGGACTTATGTATTGATAAAGGATTTCCCAATAATTAATTAGGGTTTAAATAGTTATTATGCAATCATTGACTCATCACAGACTCTTGAAAACTCATCATTAGTTTAATACAATGTAAATTGTAAAAAAAATAAATAAATAGAAATTTAGGAGAAAATAATGCCTAATTTAATATTTAGATTGATTTATACTTCTACTTAAAGACCTTAAGTGATATTACCATTTATTTAGTACATGTGATCAATAAAACAAAGAAAGGTTTGTAAATATCTAACACACATATAAAAGTTTTTATCTGTTTTAATTATTTTTGTGATGTGAATATGAAGACTTTTAAAAACATGAGGCATAATATTGTTTTATAGAAAACTTTAATCCTTTAATACAGAATAGAGAAGACAGAATTTTCATCATCTAAAGTTTATTGCACCTGTCTACAATGAAATAATATTAAACCAGACAATTTTTGATGGAATAATATCACCAAGTCATTGATTTGAAATGAAGGCAGAAAAGCTTCATAACTTTTATTTCAATCCTGTGTCATATTATCAGGTTTTATGAGAATGTTCTCAACATAAACCTTATATAAAATGTTAGTATTCTGAATATAAAAATACCTTTGAAATTGAAGGTGTTTTGGCTTTTTAAAAAACTTTTAAGATAATCAAAATACACATTAAGATTCAACTATAGCAAGTACATTAAAACTCATGGATGGTATATGTGTTAGCTATCCTTTTTTCTTCCCTCCCCACCACAACACTTATTATAAAAAGAGTACATTATCTGACTCATTTTGAGTTTGGACTTATCCATGTAACCAGTAGAATGTGGGGAAGAAGTTCCAGAATGCTGGTTTTTAACGCATCATTTAAGAGACATTTCATGATTCCAGCTCATCCTCTTGTACCCCCACAAGAAGAGAATTCCCTGAGTAGCTGCTGATGCCAGATGAGGAGACAGGTATACCAGACCTGAATCCAACCCTTAGCCAAAGCCAAGTTAAGCTGCGTTAGCTGATTTCGGACAGCAAAGCAGAACCACAGTTGATTCTAAAACCAATGAGCTCTTAGATGTGCGGAAGTTAGTTCTACAACCTTAGTGCAGGAAACCTGACTAATACAGTAATATGTATTGTTCTCTAGCTTTGAACTGATTTTTCTCTAGTCTACTTACACATTATACATAATTGTGTTGTGCTATTTCTAATCTGTTGTGGAATGCGGCAAGATGAAAAGAAAAATGCTACATTTTAAATTAAGCATTATCTTTCATGATTAAACAATCAATTGCTATAAAAAGACTACAAAAGTTGCCCCAAATAGTTTGTGAAAGCCAATTAAGATAACATTTGAAAAAAATTCTGGGCTACAGTATATGGGTAATGTGCTGTCATTCTTAGTCATGAGGAGGATGTAATAAAAAAAAAAAATTTAAGAAAGACAACTCTTCATTTGCACAACTCATATGTGAATATCCATTGATGGCTCTTGCATGCTTGGTTTTCCTAGTATAACATATAAATTCTCTCACAGTTAAATGTAAACAGTCCTCTCTTTGCATGGTATCGTTTTAACTGACACTCACACATAATCAGAACCATGACCTCACGTTTGAGTGGTTCCGTGGGAACAGAAATTTGATCCAAGTAAGGACACAGTTCCAGTTCGCATGGGTTTCAGTTAACATGGTGTCCTGCGAAATAAAAACTGCCAGTATTGTTCAACAATTTTCAGTTAGCAAAAAATAACTTTTCAGTATTACTTTTACGTTTATCATTTCAATTTTGTTGCCTTAGAATTCAATATAAATAATGATTCATATTAGTCTTTTTCACAATTCTACGTATTTTATAACTTTTACCCTCTTTGGGGTTTCTGTACTTAGTTCCAATCTATTTCAAGGAACGTATTGATTGATTCAACTTAGTTATGTTTGACTAAAATGATCAAGACATTCATTTAAAGCTTAATTAAGAGAACTCATAAAAATTTGGAAAAGGGGAAGTTAGTCACACCTCAGTTTTTCAGTACGAATCAATTCTGAGATAGAATCCTCCCATCATTTATAAATAATGAAATGTAGGAAGCCTATTGATAAATTTATTGCTTTCAATTCCATTTCAATCTGTGTGGATCAACACTCTATGTTGAATGCATTTGTCTTAAATTCCAACTCCTCGATACAAATACTACTGAGAGAAATAACCTCAAGCATGGATTTTCTATTTTCTACATTTTAATAAATCTGTCACAAATCATTTTCTGTTAAGTACACAGTGATTCTTTGATGCTTTTAAAACTGTCCTTCAATAGCTCTGTAACTATCACCATAGAAACAGAGTACATTCTATGAAGCTTTAATTGTTGTATCTTCAAGTGGAATCTATCATGCTTTTATTGAGTCACTCTGGACCTATGTTATCAAAATTATATTCCAGCAGTATTGTTAAAGTTACATCATGAAATAAAGTTCCA
The DNA here is from genome assembly GCF_964194185.1 of Rhinolophus hipposideros. Lineage (NCBI taxonomy): Eukaryota > Metazoa > Chordata > Mammalia > Chiroptera > Rhinolophidae > Rhinolophus > Rhinolophus hipposideros. The sequence continues at coordinate 66,816,357 of NC_138047.1, read as the reverse complement.
TTTATTCTTTGAGAGGTTTCTGTTTATTTATAAACTCTGAGCAGATAACATATTAAAACATTTTTGCAAGGCATTATTTGAATGAATCGTTTCCCCAAGGAAAATAAAAAAAGTGATTTTTATTTAATTTTAATGGAAGAGCATCTTTCAGCAGTAAAAGCAAAGGGGTTTGATTATCACATTCTATTCCACAATTTCAGGGGTCTGACAATTATAGAAATATCTGTTTATAATCTAGAACCCCAAATTGAATAACTGTGTGGGTCTTTTGTTTGAAGTCTTGGATCCTCAACTCTACATTTATCAAACTTATCTCTCCCCTATACTTAGAACTGTCATTAAAAATAAATATTATGACATAAGCTATAAACCATTATTCATTTGTGTCATTATGATTGCAGGCTAATTTTTTTAAATTTTTAAGTAGCCATGTAAAACTTAGTGGGCATCTTTTAGCTCAAATATAATTAATTCTATAATGGGATATTATTTATTTTGGGAAATGATTTATATATTTACTGGAATGAAAAACATTGACATCTGTAATTTCAGGTACTCAGTTTCCAATCAGAATGAAGTAAAATAGAAGTCACGGCAACTAAGCCGTAAATACCTATTAAATGGATAAATGATGATTTCTAAAATAAGTAGGCAAAAGTAGCAAGTCTTAATGAGCTAACCAATTTGGGAAATCAGCACCAATCTGGCCATTACCAGTGGTCGTGTTACTCCAATTAAATTCACAACAATATTAAGCCTTTAAGTTGCTGTAATTTTTAAAGCATCGTTATCTAATCATGACAACCCTTTGCTAGGTTAATGGATATTAACTATTTCAACCAGAGGTGACAGGGCTCAAAAACGTAAGCAACTTTCCAAACATAGAATCCAGTTATCCAAAATTGGAGACGGGGTAGTATACCACGTTAGGGTTCATACAAATAGTTACAAGAGGTGAATAGAATGCCACCAGTATACAAGATAAGAGAAGAATTATAGGCAACATAAACAATATACATTCAAGCCTTGAGTAAAACGAAGGAAGTACGTATTAGAGAACTGAAAGCCAATGTTAGGGCAGAGAAATATGGAATAGGCCTGTGATAGGTCAATGGAGAGGTAGAAGGGAGATAGATAATTCAAGACCCTGAAAGACATGATATTTATTTATTTTTTAACTTGACTCTAAGAGCAATGGTCTTGAGGAGATTTCATTTTTAAAAGAGATCTCTGAGTTGTGAAGACTAGAATAAAAGGGTGGGGGCAAGAAAAACAATGTGGAATTCTACTTTGGAAATAGCTGAAATCGGCTGAGACTAGGTATCAAGAACTGTCCTTGGTTTCTGGTATGAACAATTAGTGGACGGTAAAACCACTTATTAGAGAGCTAATCCTTGAGGAGTAACAGGTCTCAGAATAATGTCTTTGTCTTATTGTTTATTTAAGCTTGGGATGGTTGATTGGCAAAAATTCACTATTAGCCGTATTGAGTTAATGATGCTTATGTGACATCCCAGGAGAGAAGACGAGTAGACTGTTGAATATGCGGAACTAGAAAGTCTAGTTTGGAAATACAAATCTCCTAGAATAGGCTCTTGGAATCTGTGTGTGTAATCATTGCTTTAGTAAACACCATCAGCTTGGCATCTTCAATAGATGGCATTTGGGTTCCTCTGTACCAACATATAGACTATCTTTCTCAGAGTTCTCCAGACTTTGTGTGTGTGTGTGTGTGTGTGTGTGTGTGTGTGTGTGTGTGTGAAAACATAATTGATATAAACTTTACAATTCTAACCATTTTAAAATATATAGTTGGGTGGCATTACGTATAGTCACATTGTTGTGCAATCATCAGCACCACCCATCTCCAGACCTCTTTCATTTTCTCAAACTGAAACTCCATACCCATTAAACAACAATCTCCCATCCCACTTACCCCATATCCTAGAAATCACCTTCTACTCTCTGTCTCTATGAGTTTGACTACTCTAAGTACCTCATATAAGTAGAATCAAACAGTATTTGCCCAATGGTGAGTGGCTTATTTCATTTAGCAAATTATCTCCAAGGCCCATCCATGTTGTAGCAAGTGTCAGTGCTTCTTTCCCTTTTAAGGCTTAATAATATTCCATTTTATGTATATACCACATTTTGTTTATCCATTCATCTGTCAATGGACACCTAGGTTGCTTCCATCTGTTAGCTATTGTGAATAATGCTGCTGTGAACATGGGTGTACACATTTCTGTTAGAGTCCCTTTTTTTTTACAGTTTCTCTGGGTGTATACATAGAAGTGGAATTGCCAGATCATATACTTATTCTATGTTTAATTCCTTGTAGAACCACTATACTATTTACTACAGCAGCTGCATCATTTTTCCACGCTTTTTTTTTAAAGGGGATATCTATCAATCTCTATCTCTATCTCTATCTCTATCTCTATCTCTATCTCTATCTCTATCTCCATCTCTATCTCTATATTTATGTCATCACTGAAAACAATGAAAGTGTTGCCTTTCTGGTCTGCTGTTGAAGTCTTGCACTTTACCAACAACTGTGGGATATAAAACTGAAATGCAGCTTATCTTGTTTGAAATAGATGCTGTAGATTGGAAGAGATTTTAAAGATCACTGGGTCCTGTTACCTCAATGATCCCTAAAGGCACCTTCATCAGTCATACAAGACAGTTTTATAAAACTTTCAGTGACCAGAAGCCTGCTACATCTATTGGCTATGATAAAATCCAGCTTTATACCATCATCTATCTTTGTACGTGTCCTACTAGGTCTTCATCATGCCTTTTAGATCCACACAACATCTTGAACGTGACATTATTTCTGTCCCAAATTACAGAGAAAATGCAAAGCTGAATTCTGTAAACAAGTAAAAGTCATTCAATAACTACATTTTTGAAAGAGTAAATCTCTAAATTCTTTTCACAATACCTTAGTTAATGTATTGTATTATGGGATCTCCTAAAGCATATGACATTTTACATGGATACATTGATTGGACAGAACATCTTGTTTTTTCCTTTTTTTTTTTTTATGAACTTACGCTCTCTCTCTAAATTGATACGTTCCTCCTTATTCCTTGACAGAACATGTAATTGTAACATTATTGATATGAACTTAATAAAAGTTATGTTCCAAAGAAATATAAAGAAAACAGAAACTACACACACACAAAAGTGTTCAAAGTAGCTAGTAAAATGAATGACACTAAGTAGGATAGAAGCATTAAAAAAACAAACAAACAACAACAAAAAATAGTTTTCTTTTCTTCTTGGCTCATTTGAGTAGAAATATATGCACAAATGAAGAGGTACTGATTGATTGTGGTAATCAACAGTGAAAAACTTTGTTACTTAAGTCCTATTTATTCTGTTGATTTGCAAATGCTAATTATTTTTTTGCATTATTGGTTTACAATGACAGTCATATTTTTTAGGTTGCAAAAGCATATAAAAAGAACTATGAAAAAAAGAATGATTGCTTAGCATGTCAGGTTCGACATTTAGCAATTAAAATAATTGCAAAGAAAGTATAACTTATTATTTTTTTAAAGGGTCATCTTGGACAAGTTGCTTCATCTGTGTACCTTGGTTTCCTTAGGTGTAATAACCTGGGGATAATAATGGCACATAGCAAAGTTAGGAGGATTAAATGAGTTAATATTTATAAAGCTTAGAATAGTGCATGGCACTTAATATGAACTATGTAAGTGCTGTCGAATAAACAAATATAGTATTTAAAATAATATATTTATAAATTCAACAACTAATCCAGTGCCTACAATGTATAATATTTTGTCAAGCATCAGAGATTAAAAAACAAAAACAAAAAGATTGGTAAAAATATTTATCTTCAAACGCTACCTGTTTTCAGGGTCTTGTGAGAACACTGAAAACAGAGTGGCAGCACAGAGTATAGACAAATTATATTTTTGTGTAATAAGTGCCATAACAGAGGTGTTCAAATATTATAGGAGTGCATGGAAGTCAATTAGTCTACAAGTACCTCAATTTTTCCATTAGTCGTGATGATCCATAGATTCAGCGAGATTTGAGAATATCGATGAGTGTTTATTATACATTATTCTAAAAAAGGAACAAAGAAAAGTAGGCTCCTTCACAATTTATGTTTTGCTTTCCTAAACTCTTACTCTGTAGAATTTCTCCGTGAAGTCTTTTTTTATTATTTTTTTATTTTATTTTATTTTATTTTTATTAGTTTCAGGTGTACAAGACAAGGTACTACTTCGACGTTCATCATTTATATCCCTCACACTGTGAACCCCCCTCCTCCCATCCACTATCCCTCCGACCTCAGGCATCCACAGTATCCCTGAGCTGGTCTCCCAAATAGGACGCATGTCCATCGGATACCCAACAAAATCTTTACAACATTATTGAATACGTTCCCCAAAATTAATTTTCAGAAAACCCTGTGAAGTCTTTCCTGCCAATGTTTATTTTACAGAAAACTATGGTTTAGAAATACAAACAGCCTGTCCTGTCCCAGAGGTGGGGGTCAGGTTTCCAGAATCCTAGTTCGGAGATCTTTCTTTCAATCTATATGATGAAATTTCTGTTTGAATTCAATGTGACATCTTCAAATATTAGTTATTCAGATATGTACTATGTTGATATTGAAATATTAGTGGCGGCTATGCATTAACCAAACCTAAACTTTATTTTCAAATTGATAGTAACAGACAACTATCATGGTTGAGTTTTTCTAAAACAAAGATTATGCGTTTTACTTAGAAAATAATAGAGTCTCCAGTAATTCTTAAGTACGTACTAGTTATTATACAAGTATTAGAGAAGATTTTAAAAGGCAATATTTATGTAAAAGACAGTCAAATCTAGCAGATGAAAAAATATATTTCCTTAAGAAATAAGCAGACAATCACATGTTCTAAATAGGTAGACTATAGGAAAATCTAAAAGCAGAAATTACATGAAACATATATTTTTATAGACCTCTTTCCCTATCCTCAACTTCCTCATACAAGAGATAATAAATCAGCTATTTTTTATAGCTTTTTTCTTTGTGCCCAAAATTATTCTACCTGCTTTACATTCAAACATGAACACTTAAAACAACTTTATGAAGCAGGTGCTATTTGCCTTATCAATGAGGACACATGATTGCAACAAAATTAATAATGCACTGTACACATCTTCCAGCTGCTAAGTAGAGTTTTGTTAGATTTCAAAGCTTTTAATTTTTCTACTAGTCTATCTGCCCTGAAAGGGAAAAAAACAGGACTTTAATATTGGGTAATAGAGCATTTAGAGTGTTATTAAATGATTTGTGCTATGTTCTACATTTGATGTAGAATAAATTGAAATGAAATATTTCATTTATCTGAAAAGAAAAAAATTTCCATGAATGGTGTCAGCAGGGTCCATTGGAAGCTGGTACCACACATTTTATCTTTGCATACGAGCTACCTTCACAACAATGCTGATGTACTTGCAGGCTTTTTCAGCAGTCTGATAAATTGTATTTATGTTACACTATAAAGAGTAGAATGGTACTGTACCACACTGGTGAACTGACACACTGCAGTCATCTTATTAGGGCTGTCCAAACTCATCTGAAAAATATCATTAGTGTGTTCAATGTACAAAGAAGGATTGTCAAACCAGATGCAAATCTTACAAAAGGATTTCTTGACTTGACAGGTTGTCTGCACAAGGGACGCGATATTATGACTCACTAAGGAGCAATAAACAGCAGAGAGAAAATAACAACCCTCAATCAAGGGGAGTGATTTCTCTGGAGATTTTTATTTACTTATTTGGTATTAAAATCCCCTGGACACATGAAGTCTGAAACGATCAACTTTCTCGAGTCTTTTTTTTTTTTTTTTTTAACAAACCAGTGACTGATGAGACCAAATATTCCAATAGGTGATGAGATACTATGAAACACAGAAGAATCCTCTCACGATAGCTATCAATTGATATAGCATAATTAATCAAACAGCTAGCTTTCCCCTTTTCCCTTCCTACCATGGGCTTCTTCCTGCATAATCAGGCCAGAGGGTGAACGTCCCAGCCAGCACTCTAAGGTCTGCCCACCCCAGCCCCTTGGGTCGTGGGTAGTACAGCCCAGAGGGGTGAACTCAGGGCCATTTGAGCCAGGAACTCCCAGAACGATGGGTGCTAGAGGTATAAACTCCTGTTAGCTCTTTGGAACTCTTACTTTGTGGCAAAAGGCAAAGCCAGTGAAAACACATAACTCAGTTCTTTCAAATGCAGAATCCAAGGCAAGAATCCTGACTGCCTAGACCTAAGGTTGGTGGTACTAAGGGGCAGATGAGTGTTTTGTGAAGCCTGAGGTTTAAAAGTCCAGAGGTGTCATTAAAAAAATTAATCATAATAACACATTAGTAAGCAAAAGGAAGAATACACGGACCCTGTCTCTAGGGCCTTGTGAAGGGCCCTGGTGCAAGTGAGGTCCCTGAAACTTAAGCTTCCTCAGCCTCACAGTAAACATATTCTTGCCACAGGGTAGAAGGTAGAGGGAAGGTATTCTCAGTTTGCCATAATGCTTTAAGGAGGTTTTACTTATCTCTAGAGCCTAGCAAATGGACACACAAGTGGTTTCTTCAATTCCCTTAGTGTTGGTGGATGGACATCCTATCATTTGCCTCAATTTCCTGAGTCTCCTTGTCCTCCAGATAGTTCATAAAAAACAATATGGCCTCCCTGACCAGCTCTGGGAATTCAAGATGGCGCTGCTTTCACAGCTGGTGAGCCCATCTTTACCTTCTAGATTTTCAGGACTGGTGTCAGATTCTAGTCTGTGGTCTTCAGTTTTCTTGGGCTTAACTCAGCATCTGTCCACTGTGTTCCAACTGCAGAAAACACATGTGAAACTCTCTGAATGAGTCCCTTGACAACCTAGGCTTGAGATTAGAAAGTGATGCCTTGGAACTCTAACTCCCCCTCCAAAAGCTGTTGGGAGGCTCACATTTAGGCAACAGCTTTCTCCACAGGAGTCTCTTCACTTAACTCCTCGGACAGCTGTTTCTACTCTTGAATTGACCAAAAGCATAAAACAGGTACCATTTCTTTTGACAACCTGGATGGCAAGTAGGCTGTTTCATGTTCATAATAGTATCCTAATATTTCATATATTCATGTCTCGATTTGTTTATTTTTCCAAATAAAAATCCTGTACATTAATAGTCACAATTAATTAAAAGATATCCCAAAAATGGAAGAAAGTTTTGCACATAGCAGTTCAAGGTTATAAATCAGAATATACAAAGAACTTGTCCAAATAAAAATGAAGGAAGACAAATCCCCAATAAAGAAATGGGCAAAAGCTATGACAGGCAATTGATGGAACAGTAAACATAAGTGTCCAATAAACATTTGCAAAGAGGCTCAACCACACTAGAAATATGTCAAAGTAAATCAAAACCACAAACAGATGTGGTTTCACACCCACAAGATTTGCAAATTATAAAGCCTTACAAAGCTAAGTGTGGGCAAGGGTATGAACAGTAATGACTCCTGGGGATAGTTTAGCCCTCTGTTAAATTGAAAGAGGTACCTGTCTTACAACCCTGCCCTCCCACCTCTAGAGAAACCTCACACCAGTTCCATAGCAAAATTGTTTATAAAGCAAAATTGTTTCATAGCAAAATTGTTTATAAAGCAAACAAGTACTCATAGCAAAATTGTTTATAAAGCAAACAAGTATTCATAGCAAAATTGTTTATAAAGCAAACACTGCAGCCATGTACATATCCACTGATAGGATATTAGATAAACACATTTTGATAAATTTATACAATGGAATATTATACACCAATACAAATAACTGAACTAGAGTTGTAAGTTCAACATTTACCAGCACACGGCTGCGTGGCGGTTGTGCCTCCTGGATACCTAAGGCCTGTGGTGGGGAGGAGGGAGCTGACTGACCCTGACTGGTCCCAGGACAAGAATAGGACCTTTGTGAAATTATCTAGGGAAGTGGATTTGGGCTGATATTGAAGGAGAGTTTTCTAACAGGCCAGGCTGGCCAAGATCAGAAGACACATTGTTCTAAGGGAATGAGCTGCCTGTAGTTGGAGGGATGCAAGCAGAGGTTGAGCAACTTTGTGGACGGTGTAACTAGCATTGGATATCAGTAGTGTAGGGCTGGAGTTGGATAAATATGGTCTGTATGACCCCTCTTCCATCCCCAGAGGCCCTGTGGCTCTGTGATTCAGTGACTTTGTAAGTGTAGTCAACTGAGGAAAGGACCGAATGAATAATCCAACTGTGATACAGCCACGTGAGGCAACAGTGCTCACTAATGAAAGGGCATGGACCGCGCGGCACATGCACAAACATGAATAAATCTCCAAAACATGTTTAGTGAAAAAAGCCTTGCACAAGAGGCCACAAACTATGATTCCATTTATGTCATGCCTCAGTTTCCAATATTTTTTAAATGGGAGAGAGAGTTTTAAGGCACCAAGGGATAGACGGTAAATAAAAGCTAGAGATCAAGTATAGAATAAAAGTAAAGAATTATAAGAATTCACATAAGGACCTAAGAGGAATTTACTTATATTCATTTACTCATTTTCAGTGAGAATCAATGGCAATGATTCAGATAGGAATTTTGTGCAAAGCACATTTATATATAGTCCCACTTATATAGTTTCATTGATAATATTCAATATAAATTAAAAGAATATAAAAAGCCTCCCTTGACTAAACTATTACTAATTCAAAATAACATGTTGGATTGTCCCAATATTACATTATTTTATCATAATTATAATAAAACTACACATATTTCTTCTCATTGCAAGTGCTTGGTAATATAATTTTTATTTAATAACTATATTTAATTACCCTAGGTTCTGAAATATGCACTGACTCAATTCTCTTCACATTTCATCATCTCCAATGCCAGCACCCTAGTCCAAGCTACTGTCAACAATCAACTAAATGGTCTATTACAGACACTCAATCCATCTTTCATTTCGTGGTGTGCTGGTAAATTAAGTTAACCACCAGCTCGCTGGGAGAGGCAAAAGCCCTGATTTGTAAGATTTGCCAATTACTATCATGTAAATACATCCACCGGGGCTAATTTCAAGCTTCCAAGTAAGATCACTGAACCTGTACTTGGGAAGAAATGGTCACAAATTAGCTCTCTGAGGCCAGCTCCATCACACCACTGCCCTCACCACACCCAATTTGTTTTCTGTAAGAACCCAGGATGCAGTTTTCAAAAGATCACGTCACTTGGGGCCTGGTTAAAAACATGTTTTTGACTTATTTTTACTTCCCTCAGCCTTCTTTTAATTTCTCCCAGCTCGCAGCCTTCACAGAGTATTGAACAAGCTGTTGTCTTTGCTGGTAAATTCTTCCTTTGCTTTTTTACTGACATCCTTGGCTATGTTAAACCTGCCCTACACTATGCCCTTATAATACAATATACCTGTACCTTACAGCCACTATCACATCTTTAACCTTGACGCAACCAATCAATTAATATGTGTCTCTCTGGTGACACTCAAATTTATGAGAGACAGTACTTGGCACTTCAACTTCAAATCCCCAGCCCTGAGCACACTGCCAAGAACAAAGCAAATACTCAAGAATTACCTGGTTTTGATGGATTAAACTAGTGAATAAATGTGTACCTGAAAGCATAGATAAATATGTTCCCCTGAAATTTGTCAAGGGGTTGAGATTAGCTGGTAAGAGGAGTCTTTGATGTGTCTCCAGTATAGCTAGAGTTTGTGTAACAACTTCAGAGATGACATTAGAGAGTACTTAAAATTTTCAAAACTTAATATACAGTATTCATGCAGATATAAAAGTCAAGAAAAATAGATAACAGAACTTTAAACGTGTGTTAAGTATCCCCTAAGAATAAAATAGGTTAGTTTTAGCCATTCTTAAAAGTAGGACATTATTTTTATGATTGCATCTATGCCCTTTCAGAAGCAGCTCAATGAACCTTTTTGATATCAACAAAATTCTGCACTACAAGGAGGCCTTGAACCTGGACTGAATGACAGCAGGTTTAGCTAATGCGTCATTTCCACAAATTGAAACAATAAAATTAAATCTCTTAGGAAGTTTTGGTCTCTCTATATAAAGTAAAATAAAAACATGGAAATGGGCAAAGAAGTAATAGGATGATTTCTCTCTTATATACACTTCTGTATTTCTAAATTTACAATGGACACGAAATCCCTTCATTTCAGGTATTGATTTATGGGATGTACAAACAGAGTAAGTTCATTTCAGCAAACATATGTCTAATAAAAGCACAAAATAGAACCCAAAACTAATCATGGAAGGGGTTTCTTCATTTTCTTCATATTTTGAATCATTAGTGCTCATTAGCACATAACTGTGATTTGAGAAATGGATAGGTTTGAGTAACATGCTGAGTGTGGCTGGGTAGGTGGACATATTTGTAATATTGTGATTTTATAGATTTATAAATTTTTGTGTTCAACGCTTTCTCCAGCGTAGATCTCAAAATTCTACGCTCATGATCAAATAATTGAAAACTGTATACTCTTATTGGATCACAATTTTTTTCTCTTTTTCTTGCAAATGTATACTTTCCAAGGTATTCTGAGCTACCTGTCAGACTATACTAAAAAATAAAGTAAAATCCACACCTTTGCTTTGTGAATTAAGATGAACTTTAGATATCTCAACAAGAGAAAAGCTCTCTAGAGCTCCTCCTATAGTGCTCAGAATGCAACTTTCCTTCCTAAAAGATTTGGTATTTTATCCCTATCCCTTGCTATGCTGAAAAATGTATACTTCATTCCTAATAGGAATCTATAATTCCTACTTCTTTCCCTATTGAAAATGTTTAAAAACTGATAAATACGTAAGAATATTTAAAAACAAACTGTCAAAATTAGAATATTTATCATCAGACTATGACTAAAAGTTTGTAAGAAAATATTTCAGTCATAAAATATTTTTTTTATATTCTAAAATTACATATCAATACAATGGTATAATTAAGACCAATATCCTGGGTTTATTTTCATAACTTTATTCTGATACATTGATAAACCTGACCTAACTTTATAAACAATCATATGCCTAAATCAAAATCTGTACCTTACATAAACAGTGTCTGTTGCCTTTATACCGTGATTTGTCTCTTACGCACAGGTTTTAACTATTTTCCTTCATTATAACATTCTTGAAAATACATTTTCTTCCATATTCTTTCTCATGGACTTTCTAATGTACTCTGATGCCCATATATTGAGATTGTTGCAGTTCTTAGCAAGAGATTTGCTGAGCTCTGAATTGCATGATTCTATAAGTCCTATGTTTCAAAGATTCAATGGTTTAAAAATTTATCACATGAAGCCTATAAAACTAAATTGAAAATTTTTCTTAAAGAAATAATTCCATCCTGAATTTAAAGGAATTATTAGCTATCCAAAGACTGTACCTCAACTTGCAGCATTCTAATATATTTGTATTATATTGGTGAGTTATTATTTTTCCTAATGGGAAATCCAAAACATATAAAACTAATACCATACAGGGTTTTGGTAACTCCATTTATAAAACGTGGTATGGTTAGACCCAATGTATCTGTTGTAAAAAAAATATAATATATATATATATATATATTATTTTTACATATAAAAATAATATATATATATTATTTTTTATATATAAAAATGTATATGTATATATATTTTGTATATTCTTGCCTTCCTATTGTGTTTCAGGCATTGCACTGTAGTTAGCTAAAGAAACTTCCATATTAAAAAGAAAAAACTATGGTTAAGAATGTTTCAAAAAAGCTAGCCCACAGCCTGAATTCCTAACCACCCAAGAAGGTGGTTGATCCAGTACTTCCCAATAGTACAGCTGGATCAAATAATATGAAACAAAATTAAGTAGGTGAAAAATGACTTAAAACAAGAAACAAAGTCACACATAACTCTATTTTAATGTAGTATTTTAATGTCTATAGTTTAAATATAATAAGAATTCTGACTTAGAAATAATGGTGATTATATTATTACCTATATTGAATGTCCATTGTTTTGACATCCAAACATTAATCCCTGCTTCTTACATCAATATCACCCATATTTCAAATCTGGAATCATCTTTCCACTGTCATCTTCACCTATGCACCAGAGTTTGTCAGGTAATGTGGCTCGAGCCAATCATATTAAATTCTCCAGGGCATAGTAATTACTCTAGCACAGTCTTGTCAAACAAGCTAAGCTAGTCAAAGTCAGTGACACTCAAATCTACGTTTCGTCCATTTGTTTCTTTGTTTGTTTTGATTAAAGGGAAAGAGAAATCATCTCCTTACACTGATATAATGTGATGGTTCAGTGCGATGTCGGAGGGATAGTGGAAGGGGGGATGGGAAGGGGGATTCACAGAGTGAGGGATATAAATGATGAACATCTAAGTATTACCTTGTCTTATTCACCTGAAACTAATAAAAAAAATTTGAAAAAATAAAAGAATAAAGACTAAAACTTTCTAAAAAAAATAAAAAGTGATGGTGGGAAGTGAGGAGCTGGTGAAAATAAAGAAGAAAAACTATTTTAGGTTGGTGGGTCAGTATCTCATTGTGAGGCCACAGACCCATTTGAATGTTTTTTCTCTTTTATGTGCTCCATCACCTTCATAAATTAAGTGGCGATGTTCCATGTCCCTTTGAAGAGATAGCCAATGAATTGATATGAAATTGTTTTTGATCTGTTGGAAGGATTTACCATATCTGGGATCTCCACCACTAGTCTCATTAGAGCCTGCTTCAGATATACCTTAATCTAAGAATCTGAGTTAGACCAGTGCAAATATATGTATTCACTTTCTAATCTCAATTTATAAACAAAAAATAAATTAACTTTCTACTTAGTTAGCTATATCAATTTAAGCATGATTTAAAGTATATAAGAAAATGTTTAATGTCTTTACTCAGCCCTTAAAATTAGCACATATTACATTCTAAATCTCTCATAGCACATCTGAAGCTAGATCAAGAATATTCTAGGCATTTTTTAAAGCCAGTGATAAAGTTATAATGTCCAAATCCTATGTTATTAATATGCAAATAAATATAAATTTCATCACATAAAAAAAAAAAAAACATAAAAGTCCATCCCAGTAGCTGCTGAATGCAGTAATGTCACCATTAGAGGAAACTCCCTGAAAAATGGAAACTACAGATAGGAAAGCAGAGCAAGGAGATACAGACGGAGAGAATAACTTTTTATGACATTATTTGAGTACAAGACTCAACCATATTTGAGGAAATTTCAACCTCTATACTTTTTAATCACATGAGCCAAGAACAACAGCCACCCTTAATGTTTCTGAAACCAATCTGCATTGGGGCTTCTCTCATTAGCAAACAAGAGTTTTGAATTATTCATTATGTTTTAGCATTTATGCTGTGTTCTTGCCATATATTCATTCACACCTATCATTTAATTCTCAAAATAGCAACATGAGGTATGGAGGGCATATGTAATCTCCATTTGATAGATGACCACTATTTGAATGGCTTCATTAAGATCAAAATTCAATAAATATGTTCGAAAAACTACTTTTTATTTTTTTTTTAAATATGAGATGTATATGCCTTTCTAGTCAGCTCAAATTGTAAGAAGAATGTAACAGAGACATTAATCAAGTAGTCAAGAGCTAACTGAATCTGAGATGTGAGGGAGAAAATATATGGAGATTTAAAAAAAAAGAAAAATAATGTTAGCTTTATATAAACGTAGAAGTCAGAAAGAATCAAAAGTTTAAGGGGGCTAGAGGAATCATTAATTTGGTTTTAGACACACTTAAGTATAAGATTCTGGTAGGACACCTAGCTAGACAATTCACGTCAGCAACTTTAAATATTAGACTTACATTCAGAAATGACTTCAGGAGAAGAATATATATCTGTAAATCATCAACAATGTTGATGGTTGAAGCTATGTAAAGGGCAACATAAGTAATACTTTTAGGTTTTTTTTTTAGATTTCAGGTCCTTTACCAACTTAACATCACATAATACTCACAATGACCCAATAATGATGGTGATATCACACCAATTAATAGATGAGGAAAGGGAAGCATGGAGTTTAAATGTCCCTATTTTCATCTAATATGTAGCAGAGTTAAGATTTTATCCAACATCTCTCTGACTCAGAAAAATAAAAACAATAACAAAATCTAAATGAATTAATGAATGTTATTGTTGAGAAATAGTGCTTAACCAAGAAAGTAGATTCAAAGAACACAGAGGAGTATCAGAGTGGATATAGGGTAACAGGAAGAAAAGGGACAGCCAGTTAATAAATGTTGTCTGCTTTAATACATATCTTATAAAAAATAAAGAAGATTGAGTATTTATTAAGTAGATAAAGATTGGAAAAAAAACACAATTTATGTAAGGAAATAACAGTATTTACCAGTGTTGAACAGAGTCATTGAAAGATAATTAACATAATTTAAGATCCAATTACAAATATATAGGTAACTTATGTAAACTCATATATATATATATATATATATATATATATATATATATATATATATATATATCAGGAAAATACATCTGAGTTTTCAAATATAACTCAATTGGCTTATATGAGATGTAATGTTCCTCCTATTAGACAAAAATGGCTTTTGGAACCTAAAAATTACACTATATTAAGAGCAGTTAAATTGTTTTCACTTTTAGATTTATTCAAATTGAATTACAATCATTACTTTCTGAATTGGTTTATATTTCTTTTCTCTATAATGAGAATATTAATAATATCTTTGCGCAATCAAATATATACATTGTTCCATTTAAATTCAACATTATTGAATGTAACATTAAGGGATTTTCTAATTGATTTCAAAAAGAGTATCAGGCACTTATTCCAGAGAATGCTATCTTCAGGAGCTTATTCAGTAGAAAGACATTAAGAAACAAACAAGTTATCCAACAGGGAAAAGTAGCAGGCGCATCAAGGTAACTCGTACCTCTTTCATGAGGAGGTTAGCCAGCAATCCTTGGCAACACCATACATCACTTAGTCTCTAAACTTAAAGCAGGTATGGCACTACTTTGACTGGAAAATCATCAGTAGGTTTTCCCTTTTCACTTATTTAATGTATACCTAGAAATAATCCTAGTTTATTTGATATTTCAAGTCCATATATCTTATATCCATTACCATAAATTTATTTCTCTTCCACCATTATATGGGAAAAAATCTATCATTTATTAATTACAAGATCAAATTTAAATTCAGCTTGATCTGTTTAAATAGCAAAAATATGGAAACAATAAATAGTGTCAAGTGTTACTTTAGGATAATTTATTTAAAATAGTTAAAAAGAATAACTTCCATTTTTTATAAAAATGCAAACCAAAGTTAGGCTAGCAAATTTATATTGAAAACTGATCACATTTTAGACCATTGAAGCCTACAAACATAAACTAAGCAATCCAAGAAAAGTGGATCCACAATAACAATATTAAGGAAATAAAGTGCTTTAAACTACTTACCCAATGTTCCTAAGATAATGTAACAAAATAAAACTTAGTTCAAACACATGAATTTAGAAGACACAGAAGTTATTCATGAGACGACATATTAATTTTTTTAAATGTTGTACAAAATGTATTTCTGTCCTCTCAATTTGCTAGTATTAACACACATTATAAATCACAGTCTGAGCAATCTAATTCTGATCAGTAATCTAATTAGTCATCAAAGCTCTAAAAATTAAAATGAATAACTTACTGTTTGGAAGGTTCAGGAAGTTTTATTTCTTCTCTTTTCTTCATTTCTATTGTTGATTCCATAGGAGTGAGAACTACAGCAGCACATGAGACTACAGAGTGGTATGAGTCCTCCCGGCAAACTGTTTTATTAAAGAATTAATTGTGAATGTCAAAATTATTTATTGATTATTTTCACTTTCCCGTTTTCTCTTTTTTTATTTTCAGTCAAATGAAAGAAACAATTCAACTAAAATATTATCATTAAATTATCCTTAATTATAATTTTCTATGCTATGTCTTACCACTCACTAGTTGTATGACCTTAGGCATTTTTTTCTTTTTTTTTAAGCTACACAGTGAAACAGATTTTGCCAATATTTTATAGTCCTTTATTACAAAACATGGTATGTATACACAATGGAATACTACTGTGCCATAAGTAAAGATGAAATAGTGCCATTTGCAACAACATGGATGGATCTTGAGATGACTAGTCTAAGTGAAAGTCAGACAGAAAAAGTCAAGAACCATATCATTTCATTGATATGTGGAATATAAAACTGAAAGCAGCAGAGGAACAAGACAAACAAATTAAAAAAAATAAAAACTGCTAGACACAGACAAAAGTTTAGTGGTTACCAGAGGGTAAGGTGGTAAATGAGGGTAAAAAGGATCAAATATATGTTGAGAACTGACTCTGGGTGGTGAACACACAATGTGATATACAGATGATGTATTACAGAATTGTACCCTTGAAACGTATGTAACTTTACTCACCACTGTCACCCCAAAAACTTTAATTAAAAAAAAAGGTTTTCATTGGAGAATGAAAAGTACACAAATCATATACAATTAAATTAATCTTTGCAACATGAATACTTCCATTTAATTAGCATCAAGATAAACAGGGCATTACTAGAATCCTAAAACTGCCTGTGGTACCCTTTCCCAATCATTATTGTTGCTTCCCAACTTAGCCATTATTATTACTTAAATAACCACAGATTACTTTGTCTATCTCTAACATTTATCTAAACAACATCATATTCTTTTGTGGGTGTATTCTTTTGTGTGTGACTTATTTAATTCAATATATGTTTGTAAGACTCATTCATGTACAGCAGTAATTTGCTTATTCTTATAAATATGTAGCTTTCCAATGAATGAATATATCACTATACATACAAAGGGTGCCAAAAAAGTATATACATTTTAAGAAAGGAAAAAACTATTAAAATTAAAATACTCAATAATACTGATAACAAAAATAAATACAAGTCACGTTTGACTTCTGCAATTATAAGAAGTACTCAAAGTGGTTACCATCAGTGTCCAGACACTTCTGATTATAGCAAATTACTGCTTGAGCAACGTTGACCAAAGTGTCCACTTGCATACATTTCTTTGGCACCACTGATATACACAGACACACACACACACACACACACACAAACACGCATATACATGTTATTGGTAATGGACACTTGGATTGTTTCTGGTCTGGGGCTATTTCAAAAAGTCTATAAACTTTCTTGTACTTATTTTTTTTCTTGATGCACAAATAGATTTAGTCACATATTGCAAAAATACTTATGAAATATTCTTAGTGTATGTTCATATGTTTTATGTTCAGCTTCAGTAGATATTGCAAAACAGTAGAGTTTTGGTTGTTCTACTTCTGTACCGACACTTGGTTTTGTCTTTTTTTTTATATTTTAATATTATATTAATTTTTATGGCTGCATAACAAATTGACATAAATTTAATAGCTTAAAGCAATATTGATTTATTATCTCACAGTTCAGTACATTAAAATCTAGGTAGGATCAATTGGGTTATCTGATTATTATCCCAAAGGCCAATGTCAAGTTGGCTGCCAGGCCATGCTCTTATCTAAAATCTGTGGGTCAAGAATCCACTTCTGAGCTCATTGAGGTTATTAGCAAAATTCAGTTTCTTGCTGTAGAGGGACACAGGTCTCCTTTGCCTTGCTGGCTACTGGCCAGGGACCACTCTGAGGTCCTAGAAGCTACTCTCAGGTCAAAGGCCAATAGCCTATCTATCTCAGCAGTGGAGAACATCCCTCATGTTGAAGACCTCTCATGCTTCAAATCTGTCTAATTTCTTCTTTTGCTACCAACTGGGGAAAATAATTCTCTGATTTAAAGGACTCATGTAATTAGGTTAGATTATCTCCTTTTCGATTATCTCAAAGTCAACTGATTAATAACCTTCATTACATCTGCAAAATTCCTTTTGCCATGTAACATAACATAATTATAATAGTGAAGTCTCTCCCAGTGGAAGTAATTATACAGGAGCAAAAGCCGTGTGTCATCTTAGAATTCTGCCTACCACAGCCATTCCTAGATGTTTATAGTGATATCATATTATAGCTTTAACATCATATTGTGGCTTGAATATATAGACATATATTCAATCCTCATTTTACATGGTTCTGATATGCACAAATGTCAGTTACATGGTTTAGATAAATAACACCAGACATCACCAAAAATGTGGTTCAATTTAAGTTAGCATGGTGTATCAACTGTAATTATATAAAGGACAAATATATACTAGTTCTTCGGTTCACAAATCATTACACGAATAAAAGATATGCATCTTGATCAGTGACACACATTGCTTCTTTCAAAGTCTGTCAATGATAGGTCACCATGCATCTGTTACTCAGTTTAAACAGACTCAAAGTGTCTAGTTGCATTGTCCTCTTGTCTCCCAGTGATAAACCCACGTGACATTTTACAAAAATGGATAATCAAAGAAAGGAATTTGCCAGTAGAAATGAAATTGTCATGAAAAAATGAAAGCTGCTAGTGCTGAAAGTGATATTTGAATTGATTATAAATGAAAGGTCAACAACCAATGATCTAAGTATTCATTTCAAAAACTAAGAGCAAGACAACTAATTAACTCCCTCACCAATGCAGAAAGAGGGAAATACTAAAGATGACAGCACACATTAACAAAAAATACAAAAATACAATAAAGGCAGAGTCATCCAAAAAGTGTGGGACCATGATCTGAAAGAGAAAGAGACGTAAGAAATGGTTCCAATGTTCTTCAGTTTTCCTCTAAAAATATTTGCTGAATTATTAATCTACTCAGGGATAGAGTCTGAGGTATAAAATACATGACCATTATAAGCATAATTGAATTTAAAACAATCCTGTAGCGCTCATGAGGCAAAAATTAAAGTCCCGTATGTTTCAAGGAGAAGGGGTCCTGGTTCCTCATTGTCTCTCCAATGCCATCACACAGATTTTCTTCCTTTTTTTCCTTTTTTTTAATTTAATTTTCTCTATTCTTGGCATCAGTTTTGAGTCTATGACAAGCAATTCCATCATAGGTGGAAGCCAAAAACTTTATTATATTTTAAATTTCAACTCTTTTCTAACCACTGCTAGTAAAGAAATAGAATAAGAAGAACATACTGATTTATTTCTCTGATATAACATTAATTTATTCAGTAAATATTTAGTGAACTACTGATATGTTCCAAGAAATGTACTTATTAGTAGGACAAGAAAGAAACGTCTCCCCTTCTTTAAGGAAGCTTTGATTTCTTCTTCTAGAGATATTTTTTCAAGTTTTAGTGCAATAAGCTTCTGACCAGAGTAGACAAAAGCACTTACCTAGTTCTGCAGGAGGGAAAATAGAACTAAGTTATTTTAAATCAAAAAAGAAAGAATTGTGCATGAAAAAAAAATTAAAAAATAGAAAATATTTGTCTACTGAAGTTAATTTTAATATTGTTACTTAATTTTTATGATCTAGAGGTTGGAATACAATTGACATTGCACCCAAAAGTACATGGACTTAAACAATGAATAAGTCAATAAGAAAAAAAAACAACATTAATTGTTCTATCTATGAAAAAATTGAAAATTAATGGACCTTCTAAAGATGGATGGTTGAGAACTCTATGTAAATGACTGAGCCTATATATCTAGCTGAAATTAAATTGCACTCATTTCAATATCTTTAAATTGCACTTACTACAAGATACAAGAATTAGTTTAATAAACACAAGTTAGGCACATAAGTAATAGAGAAGTTATAACTTCAAAAAAAGTGAATGAAATAATAAAAGGAAAGAACAAATTTTTCAAAACAAAGAATATTTCTAAGTAGTTATAAGCATATGAACACCAAAAATGATCAAATCATCTAGCACCCCTAAGTCAGAAATCTGCAGTTATTGGGGCAGAGTAGAAATTATTTCTAGTTTTAAAATTGAGTAGTCTTACATTGTCATGTAACCTTTTATTACACCATAAAGAATGTGAAATTACATGAAATGACTCCATTATTACTGTATTCTACAAAATGTTTATTTCAAACTCCTAATAAACTGAGATGCAAAACCTAAACACAGAAATATTGTTATTCTTTTTCTCCAGTTTAATATATCAAAAATGTTTCATTTAATTACTGAACTTTCATCTTTCTTTGGTCCTTTAATTCATGAAATCAATTCTAAAGCACTAAGAAAGCAATATATACTTAATTAATGTTCACAGAAATGCCAAAGATTTATTAGAAGAGGCATTTTTCTCTTTCATAAAAAATCAAAATATTTACATTACGGAAGGTGCCTGGAGCACAGTTAACTTATAAGTATCATGTATAACTACCTTGAAGTCACAACTCCAACTCACCAGATTACTGCTAAGAGTAAATTGTAAGCTTAAAAGAAAAGAATTTTTTTTTGACTTGGAAGTGCTTACTTTTCTATTTTCCTTTTCAAATATCCAGAATCCATTTATTTACCATGCAACAACTGACTGGTAAAGTTTAATGCGGTAAAAGGGTAACATTTATTTAACAAATGCTTAAATAACCTTATGCAGTAGGCACAGTTCTATGTGCTAACTATTCATTTATAGTCACTATATTGTCTTTATACCTCAGAAAAATTATATGGAGTAAGTACTATCATTATCCCCATAGTACACTATTCAAGGTCATACAGTTTAGGAATAACAAACCAGAATTCAATCAATTTGCCTGTAGTCCCCATGCTATTTATTGACCATACTTCATGCCGATTCTCATTTAAATATAATGTATTAAGTGTTCTAAAATAATACATTTAATAGTTTCTCTTTCAGTCATGTTTTTGCTCGATGATATTCTCACATCTGAATTCTTTATCCTAAGAAACCTGTATAATCATTAAGCAATTTGCCTCGGAACCTAACACAGATTTGACTCATTATCCAAATGCTTCAAGTTCCACGGTCGGTCCTTCAAAATGACTTACAATTGTTCTATTGTTCCATTAGAGAATGAGTGGCATGTGGCAGGATAAAACCTGCTATTAGATACAGTTATCTGTGGTAAAGAAAGGTATATAATTTAGAAAAATATATGTTTTCAAATATATTTGTAATCAGTCACTGTTGATTTTTCTTGCCTAGCACCATTACAGGTATTTGAGATACACCAGTAAATATACAAGGTCTAACAATTAGATTTGTGAACTCATCCTAGAAAGAGTGCTACATACCTCATTGCTGAATATCCCTAAGGTCACCTTCAAAGTACTCCCCTTGGGAAACTATGCACCCACTCTAGTGCCTAGTCCACCCTTCAAAGCAATTTTGGAACACTTTTTCTGGAATGGCCATCAGAGCTGTCGTCATATTACCCTCCATGTCCTGAATGTCATCAAAATATCTTCCTTTCAATATTTCATTTATCAACAGGTAAAGAAAGAAGTCATTGGGAACCAGAGCAGGTGAGTAGGGAGGGTGCTCCAATACAGTTATTTGTTTGCTGTCTGAAAACGCTCTCACAGACAGTGCCATGTGAGCTGGTGCATTGTCGTGATGCAGGAACCATGAATTGTTGGCAAAAAGTTCAGGTTGTTTTTGTCTAACTTTTTCATGCAGCCTTTTCAGCACTTCCAAATAGTAAACTTGGTTAACTGTTTGCCGAGTTGGTACAAATTCATAATGAATAATCCCTCTGACATCAAAAAAGGTTAGCAATATCGTTTTGACTCTTGCTTTGAACTGACAGAAATTTTTTGATCATGGGGAATTGGCTGACTTCCATTGTGTAGTCCGACGCTTTGTTTCAAGGTCATACTGGTACACCCATGTTTCATCACCAGTGATAAGAAAGCCCAAAATATCATCTTGCCTCTCCAAAAGATCTTGACAAACTTCGACTGTCCTTTGCTGCTGTTCATCAGTGATCTCCTTTGGGACCATTTTTGCACACACCTTTCTCATGGCAAGATTTTCAGTTAAAATTTTCCTAACTGTTTCTCTATCAATATTTACTTGGTTTGCTATGCTTCTCACAGTTAGCTGATGATTTTGACATACAATTCAACAAAATTTTGCAATGTTTTTCTCAGGTTTGTTGGTTACTGACCACCCTGACGTCTCTTCATCAGTGGTGCATTCTCCCGTCAGAAACATGTTTAATCCATTTGCACACAGCCATTTTCTTCATGGCATTATCTCCATAAATTTGGACTAACATGTCTCTGATTTCACTTCCACTCTGTCCAAGTTTAACAAGAAATTTAATGTTTGTCCATTGCTCTAATTCAAGCTCAGACATTCTTGCGATGGCACACAAAAACACACAACAATAATGCCACTCAGCAAGACACCGTCACACGTCCACATGAACACAGCTGTGAGACACTGATATACAAAGGTTATGAAACTTTACTGAGCTGTTTGTACGGTGCTGCCATATAAGCACATGATGACAAGTTCACGAACTTAATTGTCATGCCTCTTAAATGATAAAAAATACACGCTTTTGTGGAGTGCATGTCTTCTAAGGAACTAGAATCTTAAATAAAGTTTACCTCTCTGTAGTTTTTTTCTCATCAGTAAAATTTAAATAATAAAAATATCTTCTTGTGGGTACTTGTGAAGATAAAATGAATTACTGTATGTGAAGTGCTTAGGATAATGCTGGAGAAACAGTAAGAAGGTTTAAAATGTTACCGTATATCATTGCGTATAACTACTTTCGAATTTCTTTTTGATACTTCAGACCCTAATTATCCAATCAAACACTAATCGAGATGTGCTGTGAAGATATTGTGTAGATAACGATTAGAGCCTATCACAGTTGCCCTTAAGTAAGGGACATGGATCATCATAGATAATAGGGGTGGGCCTTTGAATTAATGCCTTTAATTCAGTGCTTATAAAAGGCTCTTCTGATCAAATAATATTAGTCCATAATTAAAAGAAGAATTGAAAAACAAGCGGAAAATACAATTTATTGCATCACGACTGTAAACAAACACACTGAGCAAAAGTAGGTACATGTATTCATTCCATATAGCTTTCCTTGAGCTATACCATGTCTAGGCACTGTTATAGGTACTAGACTGATGAAGATAAAAGGCAAACTCTTTGCCATGATGTAACTTAGAGCACTGGGGCAATGACACTATGTAGACATTGCTATCACAGAAGCCAGCCAGGTAAAGCAATCAGAAGGATTGGAATAGTAGGACTGCTGCTTCATGTTCACTCTTGCTACTGAGCACAGTGCCAGATGCAAAGGAGGCAATCGATAAGTATTTGTCTTATGAATGAGAAATTGAGGAAAAATGAACTGAGGCATGAGGGAAAAGACGCTAGCCAAGCATAGGAAACATTGTTAAAAGGCAATGAGATATGAGAAAATGTTATATAGCTTGAGAAATTCACATAATTCAGTGAGGCTGGGGCCTAGAAAAGACAAAAGCAATTGAGGAATGGTGATTCACATTATTGCCAATACCTTTAGGATCTTCTCAGCAACCCTAAAACATTAGTGTTTGATTCTGAAGTTAATGTGGATCTCCTATTAATTATTTAACAAAGCTGCTTTATATTTTCTATAGATAGCCTGGGCAAAACCTAAGTATAGGAATGAGATGGGTGAGACCACTGAAATACAAGTGAAATAAATGAATTGAGAACAGTAAGGGCCTCCTATATCACTGGAAGTGGCAGTATAGTGACAAGGAGGGGTAAAAGTAAGAGTGCAGAGTATCAGAAATTTTAACACTTCTGTTTCAAACACATGCCTTCTATATTTACTTGCTTACAAGTACATTATTAAAATGAAACAAAATTCTCAGTATATTAGAAAAACAGAAAATACGGTGAAAGTAAGGGTGAATGAGAAACAAGAACTGACAAAAACAAGATGCAGACCTTCAAATTAATTAAGAAATAATTTAAATAGTAATTTAAATTTAAAAACATACGTTGTACAACCATATTGGGTAGGGATAATATCATCCTGGGAATTTTTTTAAAGGTGTGAAGAATTCCATAGAAATTGTAAATATCCTGAACTAAGAACTGATTAGAGGGATAAAAACACAGAGACAGACATGAAAATAACTATATCCTGGAAATTTTAGATGAAACTATAAAATGTATAAAGTAAAATTACATTTAGTCAAGCTTATCTCACATGATCCAAATTCTGGTACTTCGCTGTTGTGTGTCTAGGTTATCTTTCATCTTGTGATACATGTTTGGAGAGCTATCAAGATTATTATAAAATTTTATTCCAGAAATTGCATATTTTAACCAATTTCATATCAATTTATTCCTGTTTCAGCTTTTGAGTAGTTATTTTCACAAATCTTACATTGTGCAAATATTTCCTAGAATAAAACTGAAACTCAACAGTGAAAGAGAAAAATAGACCAATGTAAAAATGTGAATTCAGTATGTAAGGTCACCAATTTTATTGGTATAACTCAATGTTTAGGGCAGGGAAAAGGCATGTTTGGCACATTAAATACAAGCAGAAAGAGCCAATGGCTTTTTTGAATGTCTTTCACGAATTGATCATTTATAAATCCGTCCTGATTACAGAGTAAGAAATTTATGGATAAAGTGTTATTTTATTGTAAGAAACAGAAAAATATATCTGATGGTTGTAATTTCCTGAAGTGTGCCATCGCCCACTTATATGTTGAGACCCTAAGTCCAGTATGTCAGAATATGTCTGTATCAGGAGATACGGCCATTAAAGAGGTAACTAAGTTAAAATTAGGGTGAGCCCTTATCCAGTATGACTGGTCTCCTTATAAGAAAAAGAAATTAGGACACAGACACACACAGAGGGGAGACCATGTGTAGACACAGAAAGAACATGGTTATCTACAATCCAAGGAGAGACACCTCCGAAGAAATTAAGCTTGTAGAACCCTTTAAGTCAAACACCTACTCTAGAACTGTGAGAAAATAAATTTCTGTGGTTTAAACCACCCACTGAGGTACTTTCTTATGGCAGCTCGATTAATGCTGCCGAACTAATGCAAGAGTCATTTTATGAGAAGGTTAAAGAATTATTTTGCTAATATTAATAATTAAATAAAAGGACCTTATCAGTCCAAACTCCATCTACTAACTGAATCTGTATCATTCCTACTGTTAACTGCTTCAATTTCAAAATCTCTTACAGATATCCATTCAGGCTATTGGGCTAATGCTTCAATAATTCTAATGCTGGAAAGTTTATTACCTTGTCATTCTGGTTGTCTTCTTCCAAATGTGATCCAAATGTTTAGTGCATTTAAAAATACATTGTATAGAGATCTATGGGTGTGTGTGTGTGTGATGTATTACATATGCATATATTATATATAGTACATATATTACATACATATGTTACATACATATATACATTTTATACAAATACACATCTAATGTAGAGAGAGCATCAGAAAGAGCAGTCATAAACAACTATTATTGCTTTCTGATGACATAGGTATTGAAACCTTTATCAGAAATTCTCAATCTTAACAGCCATTGTTTAAAGTATAAGGTCCTAGGTTAGGTGTTTTCCAGGCTTCCAAAAAAAGGCTATATGTAGGAACAATAGTAGCATTAGAAGCCTATAAAGTCTGTCATCACCGGAGCAGATTCCACTCGTAAATATTAGGATGACATCATTATCTGTGGCTTACTGCTTCTAAGTAATTCAAGTAGAGGGTACATACTTTGTTCATTAAACTTTCCATGTTAAACTTTGTAGGACTATTGATGAACATTGTGGCAGACTGTATTTTCCAAAAATGGCCACACCAATATATATCCTCTCTTGCTTGTTTTAAATTTTATACTTAAGTGATAGGGTATCAGTTCCTTCCCTTTGAACCTGTATAACCTTTGTGACTGCTCTTACTAAAAGAATGTGGAAGTGATGCTATTTGACTTTCCAGGCTAAGTCACAGAAGTCACCATGCATTTTGTGTGGCTCTCTCTTGGAGCACTTGTTACTGGGACCCAGCCACCATGCTGTGAGGAAGCCAATTCCAAATGGATGGTATGGATGGTTGTCCCATTGAAGCCCTGAGTTGATAGCCATCAGCAACAAATAATGTGAGTGAAAAGGTTTTATATTTCAGCTGAGGCCTTAAACATCACAGAGCAGTGGGAAACTTTACCTGCTGTACCCTGTCTGAATTTCTGACCCACAAAAATCATGAAAGATGAATGATGTTTTCTGTTTTAAGTCATTAAGTTTTACGAAAATTTGTTACACAAAATTAGACAATGCACTTTTAAAGAGCATAATTAATGACAAAGTAGATGTTGATGCTGTAGGACAGGTTTTCATTAAAATGGTTACCTAAACGATACTGGGAAAAAAATATTCTTGACATAAGTGTCACAAAGATTTGCCCACCTATTATGTGTGTGTGTGTGTGTGTAATTGATGAATGAAAATTATAGAAACTCATAGTTAAAATTCTCAATCAGATGTTGTCTACAGCTCAATGCTCTGAAAATAAAAAATAATATAAATAGCAAAGTGTGCGTGTATGTGTGTGTGTGTGTGTGTGTGTGTGTGTGTGTGTGAGTATAATATTCACCTAGAGAGAAAAAAAAGTCTGATAAATGTGCTGACTTTCCCAGTTATGTTTCTCATTTCAATCATAGAAAGAGCCCCGGAGCTATCCTTGGAGCAATTTTGCTATAACAAGTACAGACAAATAAGTATCTGCTCTACCACTCAAAACAATACTTTATGAATTTTCCAAGCATAAGATGAAATCACAGTCGCATTCCATTCTGGAAAAACATGTGTTCCAAGGCCTATATCATTTAAATAATGCTTAACCCCAAATATCTATAATCTAATATCCTAAACTCTAGCACACAGAAAAAAAATAATAAAGGGAGGAGAAAGAGAAGCTTGATATAGAAGGATACAACAATTTGCAAAGCATTCTACATAGGCAACAGATAATGAATTCAGGGGAAGGGAAGCAAAACCAAAATGCATTTTACTGTCATTTTTTCAAGATAAGTGTGTCAACGTTACACACCGTTAAACATATTTTACCTGTATTTGTCAAGGAAGCAAGAATAAAACTAAAAATAAATTAGCATTATGATCTTGCAAATGAAAATTTTAAAACTCATGAAAAAATATTCTATTATACACAAATAAAACTATGTCAAATATGATTTTCCTATAGGTCATTATTAGACAAAAATATATATATAATTTTCACGTGTGCCAGCTTTTGTGATCACTACACAATTCTCTTATCAGCCCTAAATTGTTTTTTCTTGGGTACTTTGTTAGCTAGGTATTTGCTTGTTTTTAATACTGATGATTATTACACACAATAAAACATGAATCAAGGAAATAATGCAAATTCTAGTTTATAGTCTTCATGGAATTTACAATTTAATACAAATTCAAATAGTTGTTAAGGAATTAGTCACTACATATACCAGGGATGCCCAAAAAATGTATACAAGTGGACACTTTGTCAATGTTGCTCAAGCAGTCGTTCACCGTAATCAGAAGTGTCTGGATGCTGGTGGTAACCACTTTGAGCACCTCTTGTAATTGCAGAAGTCAAACATGGCTTATATTCATCTTTGTTATTTGTATATACTGATTATTACAATTTTAATAGTTTTTTTCTTTCTTAAAATGTGTATACATTTTTTAGTCACCCTCTATATATCAGCCCATGTAATTTAATTGAATAAAGAAGACAGTTTATTCAAAAAATACTTATTAAGTCTATACTTAGGCCAGCCATATTCTAGGCTCTGAAGATATAATGGTGAACAAAACAGGAAAAAAAAAAGGAAAAAGAAAATCTCTGTCCTTTCACGGAATTATTGCTATTTGATTTCATCAGTGTCAGAAAGGTGGTGGGTTGGATTACTCAGGTCCTCGTAAAAGGAAGTATTATGATTTTTTTTTGTGGTTGGGTTGTCTTTTTTCCAGAAAGATCTCAGTAAATTTCTCTCACATATTTTGGTCCCTAATTTTTGAACTAGATTGAATATCATCAACCAATGAGTAGTTACTGAATAAACAAGAGTATTTTTCTTACAGCTTAATCTTTCTATTTTTTCACAATTATCTTTTACTTCAAACATAATATAGTCAATGCTATCATGTGACAAATAAAATCTCTCTCTTTTTCCCCTCACCTTCCTTCCTCCTCCCTCTTCTTCCTTATGCTCCCCTGCCTACTCCTCCTGTCCTTTAACCCTTCCTCTCTCTCCCTTTTCTGCCTGGTCTCTTTTGCAATACCTTTTTGGTTGACCGGAATAAAAGAACAAGTATCAAATGAATTATTAATCTTCATTGAAGAAATTACATTAAAAATATGAAGAATCTCTTGAAGGTTATGAGACATAATTGATTAGCCTTTAGTTCTGTAGTACTGACAGATTATTTAATGGGCTTCACTTTACAGAAGTATGAGGAGTAATATAATCTACATAATGTTCATCCTCACTTCTAAGAAGTTAAATAAATTATTCAATTATCTCCTTAAAAAAACACCCACTCTTCAGAATTTTACATACGAATTACAAATCACAAAAAAATGTATAAGATATATAGTTTCAATAGATGATGGAAATAGCACAGAGAACTGAAATATTTTCCAGCTAATGATTTTAGGCTGCTCACACCTTGCTATCATTAAAATAGATTATCACTTGCCCCCCCCCAAAAAAAATTATTTACACTTTGGCTTCTTCTATTCTGTTTCATATGAAGTAATCAACTAATATTTGGAATCTTTACATTCTATATCTAAATTTCCACTTCAAAGAGAATATGACATTATCAAAAACTTTGAGTAGGATTTGGTTCTATGAAAAGGAGGTAGACAGTGAAACTTAAATAAAAATACAGAAGCCAGAACAGTGATGGTCTTTGAAGAAATTTGCATAGCTACAACCTATGGTTGAGCTGATGAAACTCAGAAAGTATAATTGCATAGATAAAAATTATATAGGGGCCAAGGTATATGGAGACATAACTATCAAGACAAGTTGCTGATATTTCATCCTGTAGGACAAGTTTTCAATTTATAAACAAGTGCTAAATTTTCATAGGATCTAATCTTGAATAACATGTAATCCTAGACCAGTGAGTAAGATAAAAAATGCTAGAGACACATAATCAAATAAGTCAAGATATATAGCAAAATTCTGTGCATACACCAAGTATGACAAGTAACTGTAACAGCCCAATATTCCCATAGGAGAACCATGCTGTTTAAGAGGGAGGAGAACGGGAACCACAAGAGCAATATCAAATCTTTCTCAATTTCCTGTAGGTCTCCCTCACCTAAAAAGGCTCTAACCTCTCATAGTTTACTAACAAATCTTTTAATTTTAAAGAAACATTTTCTTTGTTACAACACTCCCTTTACTCAAGCCCCATTAGTCTTCCTATATGAATGGAAGTCATGTGCACATTTTATATCACTGAAATGTCCAGAAATTATGTACATCTAAATAAGCCAGAAGCATAATTTAATTCACATGACAGGGTAAACTGAAGTATCTCAATAAGATTTTGAATAATTACTGAAAAATTTCCTTTAGGCATTCATTGAACACCGTTTCTGAATGGCTGCTTATGTCTGCCCAGAGAAAGTATCACTCTTTGAAAACTTTTTAGTGTAACTGCTTATAGTCAAATTTTTTGACATGATAAATAATTTGTACAGATCAATGAGTAATTTTTCACCTTTCAGATAAGGGTATTTTTCAAATACTACATGTATATAAAATAGAAGTTTTTAATATTTAAATTCAACTTGTGGTGTATATGTATACATGTACTCGTATTTCTTTCTTGGATTATAAATGCTATATGTGTGACAACAGAAAATAAAACATATATACATTACTATCAGAAAATGTCATTAATAATACTGCTCCAGTCTGCATCAAAGAATATGACATCACAGTAATGAAAGCTTTGTTGTTTACTATGGGAACTATATATATTAGGAGACAGAAGCCAAGATTTGTGTCCTTACTCAAAAATGGATGACAAAGTTGCTAAAGAAATTTGAAAGATGTGATTTTTTTTCTTTTTGGTAAGTTGGCAAAAACCTAAGATGGCTATGAGAAAAATGCCAACTTCGTAAAATTCTTAGACAAGAAGCCCAGAGTCAATGTTTCAAATGGCTACATTTTAGCTTCCCCCTCACTTATCTTCTCCTTTCTTTGTCATCTTGAAAAAGAACAAATGGCAGTTCAACATTATTAAAGCATGAAGAATGCTCTCTCCGGCCTCATACTAAACTGTGTCAGAGATTGATTCAGGCTTTTAGGGATCTTTTGATTATTTGATCAGATTTAAAAATTCATACTTGGTGAAAATCTGTCTTGTTACTAAAAATATTGCTGGTCTTTCTGACTGTTCTCATCTTTTTCTATTGTGAGTATATAGAGGTTAATATGTAGGGCAGAGGACAGATGTTAAGTTCAACAAGACTGACACTTGAGTCAGCCAAGAGAACTAATAAAATATCTTGTTTAATCAACAGCTCCATAGGACATATTTTGCCTGGCAGCACCTATCAGCAACTTAAAAGAAAAAAAAAAAAAAAAAAACCGTTCCTTGCCTTGTCTTGTTTTGTCCGTGACAGTTTAGTTCTAGATATGTCTCACGTCCAAACATTTGCCCATCGGTGATTAAAGGTTTCTACTCTCTGCTATTAGACACAGTCAAGTTCCAGAGTATAGATATAAGGTGCAGAAGCACTTGGACAAACCCTAACAGATTTGTCTCTTAAATACGTTATCATTGTAAATCTAATTTGGGCTATCTTTCTAAAAGGAGGAATTTCAACATCGATAATTGTTGTGGACTAAGTTGTGCCCACCCCCTACCCCAAATTCATCTGTTGAAGCCCTAATCCTCAATGTGATGGTATTTGGTTCTGGGGCATCTGGGAGATAATTATGTTTATGTAAAGTTATGGGTAGGGAGAGAGGGGCTCCTGATGGGATGAATGACCTTATAAGAAGAGACACCAGAGAGCTGTTCTCTCCCTCTCCACACCAAATAAAGACACTATGAGGAGGGAATCTTTTCCCAGCCAGGAAGAGAACTATCACTAGAAACAGACAATGGTGGCACCTTGATCTTGGAATTCTAGCCTTGAGAATTGTGAGAACATACATTTCTCTATAAACCACTCTGTCTGTGGTAATTTGCTATGGCAGCCCAAGCTAACTGAGACAATAACATAGGCATATTTTGATCATTTTAAAGATGAATAAAATGGTGTATATGAAAATGGCCTTAAAACAACAAGGGAGTAAAATTCCAAATAGCCAACTGTCTGGATTTTTCTTCGTTGGAGGAAGTCTCCAAAAGAAATTTGGCTTCCAAAATTACCTTCTTAAAGGCTTCCTTGACTAAGATAAAATGTTTTAAACTAGTCTTTTGGATCCTTCACACCATAACTTGAACCTACCTATAATAACTGCCTTTTTTCCAACTATTCTACTTTCTTCCCATTTACCTCCATTAACCCTTGTTGTTATATTTTCTGGCCTAATACTCTTTCTGTCTAGTCAAAAAAAAAAAAAAAAAAAAAAAAAACCCAAAGCTAAATTGCCTCAGAGTTAAAGCCCCCTGAAAGTTTGGCAAGTCCTTTGTTTTAAGGGACCTAAACTTTAAGTCCCGGGCTCATATGAGCTCAGTATAAATACATAAGACTACACAAAGCCAAGACAGAAGAGAAAGATGGTCTAAGATAAATTTAAAATAGTTCTAAGTACATCTAATCCAATTTTCCTGGGTCACTCATATCAATTGGTACATAAGTTGGTAAGTATCTCAGGGGGATAAAAGGGAATAACAAATATAAAAGATCTTGAGAGCAACACAAAACATCCCAAATTATACAGGAAAAAAAAAAGAGAGAGAGAGAGAGAGATTTAGAAAATCTGTACGGTAGAACATCTTTTGGAACTCAAAATCATTCTTCTGCACTCAAATCTAGTCTAGCAAGCAAAGAAAGGATGAGTCCAATGAAGACTTGAGAGATAGACTGTCTTGAGACAGTATTCAGAAGTACCTCATATATCCTGAAGCCCAAGTTATACCACTTCTCCCTGCACTTTTTCTTTCTATATTTTTTTCTTTTTTTTCTTCTTTTTTTAGTGATTGACTTAATCCAGAGTTAGGAGATACATACGGGAAATCTCTAAGGGGACATTTCGAAAGAGCCTTGGAACAGAACAGAATTAAGATTCAATATAAACTGAGGTCTCACTCCACTCTAATCAGTAAGTATCAGAGAAGATAGATACATTAGAAGTATAGCCTTTGGTAAATGACTTAAAAGAATATGACAATATTTTTCAACTATTAAAAATTTGTCTTTTAAAGTATAATGTAAGTTCTGTTTTAATGATGATAACCAAAATGATATAAAATAAAATTAGATCTGCAAGTTTTATCACTGAAGTCTTTTTTTTGGTGGATAATAACTTGTAATTTTAAAAAATCAGAAATAACAATTTTTTTCATATTTGAAATGTACTCATATTAATTAATTTATTATTTAATTATCTGTATTGCACCAAAAAGAATTTCATTTTAAATAATAATTTAGGACCAGAATATAATCACCTTGTTTTTGATAATAGACAAATAAATGATGGGGGATAAACAGATATATATAATAGACAGATAAATAAACAGATAAATAATAAATACGTATAGTGGAAACCTGTAACTGTCTTTTTGAATTACAATGTTAATCTTGATTAAGGTCAGGGATGTTGATCTACTATGAAATACCTTGCTTTTTTTCAATAAATCTATGTGAGTCTTTTTATTGAGTTATCTTGTTTTTTCAGATAAGACTTTATGATTTTTCCAGTAAATTATGTTTACAAGTATATGTTATCTCAGTGCATAAATTAGTCCTTCATTTTCTTACGATAGTCTTTTCCACTATTGCTCTATGTAAGTATTAATCAGGATTTTTGTCGAATTACCTTAACAATGTCATTCATAAGTGAGTCGATTTTTGTAGAATTATAGAAATAGTACAGAAATATACCAATGTTTGGTAGCATAGGAACAATAAATGCTATAAAATAATGGGTGAGATCATCCTTTGAAAGGATCCTGCCTAAACAAAACATGATAACCCTTAAAATAAACTATTCCATTCACTGCCTCCCCATGTTAATGCCAAGGCATAAACGGTTACACATCTTTCTTCGAAAGTATCACCATCTATCCTGTTACCCACAGCTTTAATATTTCTAAACGGTACAAAGATCAAGTTCAGTTTCTTCAAAGAGACGAAAAGTTCCACTGTATGAATAAGAACAATGACAATGACTATAACACTACAGCAGTTAACATGGAGTTTTCTGCATCAAACACCGTGAAGCCTTTTTAAATATGCTATTTTGTTTAACCCTCACAGTAACCTTTTCAACGAAGATTCGTTTGTTTGTTTGTTTGTTTGCACAGAAATGTGAAGATGTAAATAAAATGCCCAGACAGGTAACAAGTGGAGAATTCAGGTCTTCAACCCAAGTTGCAAAGTCCGTATTTTTATCAATGTCGACTACAATCCAGATTATAATTAGCCAAGGAAAATAAGGACGACGGACATTAAATAACAACCAGCTATTCAATTCGCAAGGATCATTTTCACGTACACTAAAACACAATCCCACTGCTGATAATTATGCATCCAAGTCATACGTAGTCTATGTTTCAGATTTAAATCATATTAGGCAGATCGAAAACTAATA
This sequence comes from Rhinolophus hipposideros, assembly GCF_964194185.1. Taxonomy (NCBI): domain Eukaryota; kingdom Metazoa; phylum Chordata; class Mammalia; order Chiroptera; family Rhinolophidae; genus Rhinolophus; species Rhinolophus hipposideros. The sequence goes on along the minus strand of NC_138047.1, from coordinate 66,782,499 downwards.
AAAATAAACAAAAAATAAAAATGTTTAAAAGATAGCCATGTCACCATAAATAAATAAATAAATAAATAAATAAATAAATAAATAAATCACATCAGTACATTAGAAATAATGTCCTATTGAGACATAAATGTGCTGTTGATGTGTGTCATAGTACAAACAGAACAACATAAAATGGCTGCTCACCTCATTATATGCATTATCTGTCACCTTCTCTACAACCAGCAAATTTGGTTTTATTATTCTCATTTTAGAGAAGAAAAGGCAAAATGGATTTAGAGATATTAACCATATTTCCAAGGACAGCCAGACAGTAAGTAAAAGAGGAAAGTTAGAATGTTCTGCTTCCAACTCTGTATCCCTGTCTAGTCATTCTATCTCTATCCATTATAAGTGATAATTATCATTCAAGAAATGAAAAAATATTGTATAAGTATGTATAATGACATTATTTACTATGTATACTTATATATAAAAACATATGTAAATACATACATCTCCACATACATAGGTGTATGTGCTGATTATAAATTATATCTTCAAATCTATCAAAAATAAAAATAAGAACTTATCTTCCTGTTTCTAATTTTAGAGGTTTTCATCCTATAAAGTAACAAATTCCTTGATTATAAGCCTAATATAACATTATATATGCTATCACATATCTATATATAGTTTATACATAAATATGTACATATTCATATATATAAACTATTACATAATTTTATAAATATGTATGGCATGATAAGTGTCAAATGTATCATTTTTTTATGGTATAAGCATACTAGACCTAGAGTCAGGAAATTTGATTCTTATAAATAGATCTGATTTTAACTGTTTATATGACTTCAGGTCTCAATCTTTTTCAGCTAATGCACTGAAGACTAAATATTTGATGATGTCTAATCCCTTCTAGCTGAAAGCTCTTATTCTCAATTCAGGTTTTAATTTTGAAACACAAGTGTTATTCAAAAATTTGCCTTGATTCCTAATACTCACATCATTGCTAAGCTGAGTATAATTGTATTTTCTAGCTTGAGGCATACTTAGTTTTCTGCTGAAGATTCATACCAAAAAAATTATAAGTATCTGTCTTTTATTTTGAATTTTTCTTGTTAGATTTTCAAAATGCAACTCAAATTAGGTTCTAGAAAGGGACATTTTCATTTATTGTTAAACAATAATTCCATTAATCAAGGAGCAGCTTCCTTGATATAACCGATTGTGCTAGTATTGTTTGTGTTGTTGTTGTTGTTGTAGTTGTTGTTGTTATAAAACTTACCTGAACTTAGTCTTGATCTATGTCAAGTATATCTTATAAATAAATGAAAATACAATTTTCTACTAATCTGTGAGAACATGGATATTGAAATTTTTGTACTTTGACTTAAATTGGAAACATTATAATCCATTTAAATTGAATAAAGCACTTAAAATTAAATAAATTAATAAAAAATAAAATAGATCTTGTATTTAACTAGTTTTATATCAACTTAAAATCTTATCTAATACTTGTAGATTGAAAACAAAAATCTACATTCATTTAAAGCAGGCATTTTACATATACACGTATAATGAGAATCATTTACTGTCCAGGAGCAAAATTTAATGTTGACTGTAATTTTATGTATCATTATCTGCAACAGCCATATATTACACAGCTTAAGTGAACATCAATTAACAACTTAAAATGTTGCCATATTAGTGATATGCATAAATTGGGACAAATAAAACACTTAATTTGCCATCACTTAATGTCCCCCAAAGAGTCAAATTTAATTACAAGCCAAAGGAATCAATTTTACTGGCCAAGTGTTAAGTTAGAAGAACAATGCAATCCTACTATCCCATCACACTTTTATTTCAGAGATAAACATTCCACACAATTCAACAGAAGGTATTCTATATTGGTGTTAATTTGGTTAATTTCTTCCTTAATAAATAACAATAATAACAATTTAATTTAACAATAAATTAAATTTTAAGAGATGAGCTTCCTCCAGAAATAAAGCTTCTTTTGGAGAAACATGACTTGTATTTTCTTTTTTCTAAGAATTAAACTATTATAGAATTGAATGGATCAAATCAATATTAAACATTAGTATATTTTTTAAATCTCCATTAAGTTATTATTATTAAATAAACAGAAGCTTGCAAAAGCTGGCAGAAAATTGTCCTATAAAATTGTTAATTTGCTTCTTTTCTTCTTTTTCTTCACAAATATACATTTGCATTTTCCTGCCTCTTTGCAATAACTATATCTCAGTGAAGTTGAATAAGCTATAGTAGTATTTGCTTAAGACATGTTCAATGCTGTTTTCATATTAGATTATTAGTTCAAAGGTAAAAATTTATTGTTCTTATATTAAAAGGACATAATGAAAATAAAGAAGAGGAAAGAATGGGAACACTGATGATCCTAACATGAGACTCCTAAGGTACTATTCACAATCACACAAAGGCCAACGTGAACCACACAGATGTCTAATGAGAAAAGAAGAAGAAAGTAGAGAGGCAGGAGTTTGGAGTAGGAGTCAGTGAATAAAATAACCCAGCGAACTGCTAAAATTGTATGAAATCTTTCAAACCACAACTTTGATCAGGGTTCCCGTGTGGAGAAAAACCTTCACCAAATCCCAAATACTCATAAAATAAAGCCTAACCCTCCTCCCCTGGAATACAAGCTTCCTCTGATCAGGTGCCATTAGCTTCACAGGCTCATCCCCCATCCTTTTTTCACATCACACCAGGCTACTTGCAGCACCCCAAATATAGTCTGTTCTTTCATGTTTCTGCTCCTTCACCCAAGCCATTCTCCCGCCTTTAACGTGCTGTTTCCTTTCCTTTTCAGCACTACAAACTCCTCATCCTTTGAAACTAAAGTCAAATGCTATTTTTTGAACTTCTATTCTGTTGGGTTTTCGTAGTTGCTATGGTTCCTAATTCTTAATGCAGCTGCAGCAGGCAGTGAGGAAATCATAGTGAGCCTGGGAAACTTATGGTGCCATTTCCGTGTCTAATACTATAGAAGGACAGGAAAGGGTTCAAAATTCAGCTTGCCAATTAAAAATAGGGGAGGGTAGAATTATTTAAGTACTAGAAGCTAGTAAATAGTAAATGATTCTACTATTGTCTTATTTAAACACTTGCAATCCTGTTTTCATGTGAAAACCAAATGTCAGAATTACTTTCGCTTAATTTGGAAAAACAAAGTAAAAATGAAGAAGAGAAAAAAATTGGAAAGCTTGAGTGTGATCTGACATCGCTAAACTAAGATTCTGATTAAGACCAACCTGACAGATATAAAAAGGTAAATAAAAATCGAATGAGAAAACAAAAGATACATAGAAACTAAAAAACAGACTCAATCATAGTTGTGAGTGAAAAGTTGTAAATTCAAAAAGTATAACCCTTTTAACTATCAAAATACCAAAAACCTGAAAATGGTAACAATCCTAAAAGGATATGGTAAAATAGTTTCCCACATACAGTTTTGACCGAAAATTTTTATCTAATCTTTTTGGTATAAAATTTGCCAGTACATACCTAGAGAATCAAAATTATGAATACTCTCTTTTATTCCAAAATTCCATTATCTGCTCTCTCCTATGAAATTAGAGTGATTTTTTGTAGATAAGTACAAATCAAGATATTATTTTAAAAAGATACAAAATTATCAAAATCCTGGCATTAAACAAATTTTCCAAAAATGTATTGTACTTTATTTTTGAGACTATAGCATTATGGAGAAGAGTGTGGCTCTGGATATTGTGCCATCTAATTTGCTCTGTGGTCCACTGATAACTTTCAATAACTCAAAATAATCAATTTAATAAATTATTCAATGTTTGTTGTATAAACTGTGTGTGAGACACTATGCTAAGGTTTGGTACTACTGCTGTTATTATTATTGATAGATAAGAAAATATTAAAGTGTTTAATTTCTTGGTACTATTATGAAAATAGTTTTGACATCATGGGTGCCCAGATAGGATATGTGGACCTTCATCAGTCTGTAGCCCATAGTTTAAGAACTACTGGTCTAAGAATGTGATAATGATAATTCCATCTCTTTGGTACATGAGTCAATGATAAGCAACTTCATGCCTATTGCCAGAGCCCATTTATCAAGGGATTGTGTGTAAGATATAAAAAAAGAAAAAAAAAGGGAGACAAGAAAATCCCCAAGTTATTAACTCTTAGCATGGTTAGAATGGACTTAGTTGCTGAGATGGATAAGAATGAGAGAAGCAAATTTTCGGGAGCTAAGGAATAAAAAGCAAGAGTTTGGTTCAGGGGCCTAACAGACAACCAAGTGAAGATCTCAAGCGGATAGTGAATATAGGTGTCTGGAGTACAGGAGAGACTTATGAGCTGGAGATGGAAACTCAGAAGCTGTATGCATTGACCAACACTTAAAGCTGGGAGACTGGATGACATAGTCAAAGATATAAAAATCAGAATTTTTTAAAAGCCTTGGAACTGAGCCTAAGAACATGCCAAATAGTTAAATAACATGAAGATGAGAGTACCCACCAAAGAAGATTTTCAGGTAGACAGCAAAACAGACAAAGCTAGTTTCCTGGAAATCAAATGAAGGATTCATGGAAGAAGGATAATAACTCATATTTGCTGAACGTTTACTATATCAATATTCAATACCCTTTGCTTAATATATCTTATATTAATTATCATGTGTTTGTTATATTATCTTTGTTTAATATATCCTTTGATATGTCTTATGATTCAGATATCTTATGATATATCTTATGATCTCTCTTAGGATTTAGATATATCTTATGTTATATCTTTGATATGTCTTAGACATAGGATCATAGGAGTTCATCATTTTATTTCTTGAGCTGTCAGTAATGGGAGTCTTGCCCCACACAAAAACTCTCCAGTGTACTGGTGCTATCAGAGTCAATCTCATGTGGAGTTTTCCCAAATATTTATAAAATGCATTCTAAAGTTGGCTTTATTTTATCATTCTTTCTAACCATACTAACTCTTTTACAGAGGTAGTCAGTACAGTATCACTTGAACTGTACAAACAGCTGAAATTTCAAGTGAAGGCCTACTTTTTTCCCCAAACTGAGCTGTTAGTAGACATCTGTTTCTATGTTGGGATGACAGTGCTTTTTGTCACCACCCTCAGTTTAAGGTCCTGTCATCAGAGCAACCTATGTGAATGCACAGCCAAGTTAACTTGAAGGATTCTTGAAATGAAGAACTTGGGTTTGCTGTTACTTGTTTGTTTTTTATAAACTATATCAAATGAGTCACTAGTATCAATTTATATGACACGTACTTGATAGTTGCAGTTTAGAGACTAGCACTGTTGCTCTTTTGAGGCACAGAATGCTTTGTTTGATTCTCTAGGCTCTCCAACCAGTTTTATCTATTAATTTAGACATTTTTCAGATTCTGATGATTATATTCCATTTCTTCCTCTATTTGTACATTTATTCACTGGAGAGTAGAGTCAGGTATTTGAGTGGATTTAGACAATAAATTGTGTACATTTTAGGAAATCATTACTTCCTTTGGGCTAGGTAAAGATATAAAAGGAAACATAAACCATCCATCTACGTAAACTGAGCCTCTTATGAAATTAAAAACAAGCCATCAGTTTTATCTTTTAAAAATTTTAGTGTTTAAACTGAGAAAAATCAACTCCAAGGATTCCTTCTCTCAATATCCCTATTTTTATACCAATCCTCCACCCATCACTCTCTCCTAGGAAATGTAAACAATTAAAATGTGAGCATTTAGGAAATCTTTCTTTCTTTTACCCAGTATTACAGAGATCAAGTTAAAAGTCCATAAACATAACTCCTTAAAATTAAAACAAATTCCATGAGTTTTATTTTATTATTTCTACTTATAACCCCATTTCTTCTACAAAAGCGATCTCCTAAAACAATTTTACTTAGCATAAATTTAGATTTATGCATGTAATAAAGCATGAAAAATATTAGCTCCGTTTCTAATGTTTTATAATGCTCACTTGGATTTCTGCTATTGGTGAAACTTGTTTTCATTACTACAGAAATATTGAAAATATCTTCAAATCCTTTACTAGCTCAGGCAATACTGCAAATGTTTTCCTAATGAAGTTCTCTAAAACCAATGTGTCAGGTAGAAAAGATCACATGTGTTAATTATTAACCGGTAATCACACAACACACACACACACACACACACACACACAAACACACATACACATTTACTATTGGGTTGATTAAATGCCTTTTGGGGAAAAGACAGTGTATGAATACATAAACATAAAAACCACATACTTTATTTGAAGAAAAAACATTCTTGAAAAAAAAAATTGCTGTGCGGCTTTCACAACTGATGAGTTTTTCTAGACTTCTAAAGCAGTGACATTCCTGAAACAATAACTAGTGTGGCCGCTAAAATATTTAAATGTTCAAATCCCCAAGAAGCAGTAAGAACTGTCAATAAAATTGGACTTAGCTATGTGATGTATTTTAATTTGCATATGCTTTTAAGAGTACTAAGATAATGTGGATTGATTTCCTTTTTGATAAATTTCAAAGTTTGTACTGGAGATTAAAACGCATACAAACTACACTTACAAAGGCAGAACTCTCCTTGAAAATTAATTTTGACATTGTCACAAATTATTTTTACCTCTTTTTCACAGGTTTTATCTTTCTATATGATTGGGGTCATTTTTTTTTCCCCTAAAGAGAATACATCCGAATAGAAATTCAGATGTTAGATATATTTGATATGTAAATATGCATTTTCACAATTTATCAGAAATTCATTTGATGCCTAAAATGAGCTCAAATTATAACTGCAATCTCATTACTTTATACAAAGATGAAAATGCCAATTGAAACCATCTTTGGAAGGGTACCAGGTGGAAAATATAATTAAGTGATAACTATTACCAATGGTTAAATTTTTCCTAAAATTTGCTTAGAACCTGGACTGTTTGGGAGGCATCTGCTATATCCACCACACACACCTTCTTTCTTATGGATAACTATTTTATTTTCAAGAACTGGTTCGTAAAGATGGGAGATTTCCCTGATACTTCCCATCCCTGGATATTAGAACTCATTTTTCGATCAAATATATGGTGATGGAAAGAGAACTGACTCTGGGTGGTAAACACACAATGGGATTTATAGATGATGTAATACAGAATTGTACACCTGAAATTTATGTAACTTTACTAACAATTGTCACCCCAATAAACTTTAATTAAAAAAAATAATTCATTTTTCTTTCTTTTTGCTTTAACAGACTGTTGCTTGGTTTTCACTTAATAATTGATCCATTGCCTCATCTTACCTATTGGGTCATTTTAAGAATTATACTTGAAACTTAGTACAATGTTTGCTAAATATATGTCTATGGAAATGATGTAAAATATAAAACAGTAATTGTAAAATAATGACATGTATTTACTCTGACACCTACCATATACATTCCCACTAAAGAATTAAAAGTTGAAAACTAATACACAAGCCATGCAAATCACACATTTGCCAAACATAATGAAAATCCTGTTGCTTAAATTTAGAGGAGCCATATAAACTCTGTCAACATGATATACTGTTGTTTTTGTTAGAACAATTTTTGCTATACAGTTTTTTTGAGCTGTAAGTCTTTATCTGCTTATGCCATTTAAAATATAGTCTGAAATGTAAAGCAAGTCACCAAAAGCAGTTTGATACAACTTACACATAGTTTTCTGACAACATTGTCTAAATCCCAGGCATGATTCAAACCCTCTTCACATTTTATAACTCTGGGGAATAAAAAATAAATAAATAAACTATGTTTCCCTAAAATGTAAATAAATATACCCTTTACCCCTTAAATCTCATATTCTATATGATTATAAAGATTACATGGGAAAACTCACATTTTATGCATGTAGATAGTAATTTTAATTACTAATTCAAATGCCTTTCTTCTGATGGATTGTCAATAGACCTGCATCATCAAAACAGCTCTTCATATAAACCCATGATCCTGTGTCCTTACAATAATATAAGGCCTTCCTCAATGGCGATGTGGTCATCTTTTTTTCATCAATATGTCACTTTTGATTCTAATCCCTCTGAAAGTGAATACTAAACAAATATTTTTAAACCAACATTCTTTCCTTTTTATTAACAAACTTTGTTTGTTAGAAGTTATAAATTTACAGAAAAATAAGCAGATAATACAGAGAATTCATATATCCCCACTCACAGAATTTAGTCTATTATTCACATCTTACAATAGTATAATCCATTTGTTACAATAAAATAATATTGATACATTATTATCAACTAAAGGATATAGTTTATTCAGATTTCCTTAATTTTTGCTAATGTCCTTTTTCTGTTCCAGGACACCATATTATATTTAGTTGTTATGTCTCCTGTGAGAGATTGTGATTTATAATAAGAAATATATATATAAGATTTATATAAGAAATATGTATTTCACTGTCGTCCCCAGTTTCTGGCACAGAGCTCCTAAAACCCCTGGAATCCCTTAAGTGATGAGACCCGAAAAGCTGTCTTTTGTTATGTTAATGAGGTGACTTTTGGACTGCCCCTAAATCATATAATGATGGGGACTGGTCACCAGAAGAATCAACCATGTGATGAGAGGATTACAACTTTCAGTCCCAACCTGCCAACCTCCAGAGAGGGGATAGGGATGGGAGGTTGAATCAGTAACCAATAGCCAATGATTTAACCAATCATGTCTATGTAATGAAGCCTCCATAAAAACCCAAAAGGATAGGGTTCAGAGAGCTTCCAGGTTGAGTAGCAAGAATGCTTCCATGTGCCAGCATGCTGGGCCCAATCTCCACAAGGATAGACACTCCTTTGTTTGAGATCTTTCTCTGTGTATCTCTTTATCTGGCTGTTGATTAGTATCTTTTAATATTGTTTGTAATAAATAGGTAATCTAATGAGTAAAAGGGTTTCCTGACTTCTATGATAAGTTTTAGCAACATAATAGAAACCAAGGAGGGGATCTGGGAACATCAGATCCAGCCAGTCAGTCAGAAGTGCAGGTCATGACCTGGACTTAATGATTGGCATCCTTAATTGAAGGGGGCTATTGAGAACTTAAATTTGTTGCTGGTAACACAGAAGCACAGGTAACATCCTGGGCTTGCAATTGGAGTCTGAAGTAGAGGGTGGTCTTGTGGCACTGAAGCCTTTACCCTGTGGAATCTGATTCTATCTCTAGATAAACAGTGTCACAACTGAGTTGAAATATCAGACAGCCTACTGATATCCAAGACTTGCTCGTTGATGTAGAGAAGCCTACACACACACAAACACACAGACTCTCTCTCTCTCTCTCTCTCTCTCTCTCTCTCTCTCTCTCTCTCTCTCTCGCTCATTTCAGTTCTAAACAAAAAAGCACAGAGCACGTCTATGGGAACAGGTATATACCTTTCTTTACTACAGTCTATGAGCATGTTTTAACTATTCCTTGAAAGTTACTTATTTATAATACACAAAATAAAACACTGACAACAGTAGCAAAATAGAGTGCAATTTAATTTGCTTTAGTTATACATAAATTCACTTCCATGTAAATGTTTCTAAAAGGTATTTACCCACAGAGGATTTTTTTCTTTAATTATTACATAACCACATTTCAAATGTATACTTTTTGTTATTAATTCTCAAATTCTCATGAGATAGGCAGTTTTGTGACGGCTTTGATATTAGGAGAAAAATTTCAATCATATTTAGCATTTGTCTAATTTTGAAAATACTAAGCTAAATAGCATCTACCATAGAATGAGTGGCATTCCTAGGCTGGCATCCAAGGCTACACTTATTACTAATACATGACCAAATGTGTGAGAATGAATTCAAAGGCATAAGGTAAGCCTATCAAAGTGTTTCTAAATAAACCAGGCAATCAATAGCATCTCCTATAGTTAAGTACATACGAGATGTGTCATAAAGTATTTCTCCTGGAAGAATACATTCTTTGGCTGAAAGCTTAGTTCACCACTATCAATGAGCTTCATTTAAGACATCTTTTTGACATTCTGATTTTCATATAGTTTACTTAATTTTTTATTAGATTAAAAATAAATATATATTTCTACATAATGCTGTTATTCATTAAATGTATCAAAGCATTTCCTGTTTTGTTGCTGGATAGAAAGATATGGGTCAAAGCAAGAAGGTGATGCAGAAAGTGAAAAATAAAAAGAACAGATTCCACTGTGAAATTCTGCCTAATAAACAACACTACATTTTGCATAATAGGCTGAAGTTTTTGTATTCTTAGCAAATATATGCATCTCCTGAGGAGTATTAAAACCATAAAGACAGAAAAGGAAAAATAAAAGAGAGATTAGCAAATCCATCCTCAACACTTGTTTGATTTAGGACCTATGGGCAACCTATCTGTAAACTGTGTCAGGCAAGACCATTCAGTACTAAAGGATCTGGCTAATGCAACAAAACCACAGGCATGCCTCTTACAGAAATGAGTTTCTGTTCCTGGTGGTTAAAATAAAAGCGAGATTGAAAATGGGGCTGATTAACATTACATTCTAATCATTAAGAGTACAGTTTGCTTTATTCTAGAATAACAAAATCTCATCATGCCTCTAAACTCAAAATTAGCACATATAAATATATATTAGTGAACACAATTAAAATCAAATTTAAAATACATTTGGAATCTCAAATCTACATCCGATCATATGTATATACTCTCAAGATCATAGGGTTGCTGAAGAAATACCCTTGTTTAAATTTTGTTTAAATTACTTTCCACTGGGTGTTGGATGATGTTTCATAAAAATAATGATTATAAGCTTAGAGCTATAACTGTTGGATAAAGTCAATCACAAATTTTTAAACTGTGTCATAGAAGGGCCTTATGGTATGTTTTCTAGACTCATAGTCACTTAACAAAGCTTTAACTTTTATTTTAATTTATAACATTCATTAGTATTATTAAACTATATATTCAAACTGAATTCAAATCCTTCTATTCTATATTCAATGTTTTGCAAATTAGATGATATTAAGTCATTTTTTCATGGATTTTAATTTCCTCATATATAAATGTAGTTAAATTATAACATCTAAGTTCCCTTCCTTTTCTAAAACATGGTCTTTTTAATAACTTTATTAATTTTGTCCTAATTCTCCAGCGTTAAAGAAATAACCTTCAAAGAACTAAACAACTGAACTAGGAAGAGTATCTGTGCAAGTTCCCACTAGGATAACAGATATGAATAAAGATTTTGCTACTAGACACGCAAAATGGCCCTTAACATTTACAAACTGGCTAGTTAGAAAGACAACTGGCTTTAATATTTACTTACTTTTAAATGTTTGTACTTGAAGTTTATTTTTGTTTTCTGTAGATATGTTGCTTCTTACCTCATAAAAACATTTAAGATTTTAAAAAAGAATAATCTAGAATTGATTTTAGACTATTTCATTGAGAAGATTATTCAAAACAACTTGAAAGCAATTCTGCTAAAAATAGAAGTACAGAGTTATTTAGAAGAGTACGCCACCAAGTTCCAATTCATAGAACTACAGTTTCTGGCTAATACTTTTTGATGATTCTTTATCGATATACATCAGCAGAGTCATACATTTGAAAATTACAAGTTATACTTTTATTCAAAAATGTATACATTTAGTATTTTATTTTATAGCAAAAGCCAGAAACAAAGCCCTATTTTGGTTTTGACTATTTAAAAACACATGAGACCAAAGAAACATAATAACAGGATGAAAATTTTTAGGTTTGATCCCTAAGCAATCTTTGCTTTTGAAAGGTAGGTCTAACCCTGTATTATTTTTCAGATACACTTAAATATTTATTTCTTTAAACTTTATATTAATTTCTGCTCACGAAGCGCCTCCACTCCCAGCCTTTACTGCACTTTATTTAAACACAGTTCAAGTATAACTTCTCCTAAAGCCTATCCCTCCTACTGCAGCCCACAGAAATATATCTTTCCCTTGAATATAGTATGTTATATTTATTTAGCCCATATCATCATTTCTCAGTATTACATTTATTTTTTTTTTGAGCACATATTGACTCTTCAAATGGATCAGTGGTTTTCAGACTTTGTTTTAATAGTTGAATGCCAATAGTTGTAAAGATAGAAAAGAACATTTCACATTTCATGAGAAAACAGCACTTGGAATGTCACATAGGTGAGAGAGAATGTGGTGCATTCAAGCCATTCTTCTAGCACCAGTTATTCCCCACTACACCAAAGCACCTTGTGTCAAACTTTCTTCTAGGAATTGAAATTTCCTGAACCATTTTTCCCAACACCTCATCCAACATCCACTTATCCTACATATAAAAGATTAAATGTCACTTCCTCAGGAAGTGTATCTTCACTACCCAATTGCCATATCCTTCCACTGCACACTGCTCTTTTCTGTGTTAACAATATTTTAAAAATAGAATTTTCCATTAGCCCCTAGGCTACATTTCCATGTTTGATGTCATAATTCTAGTGTGGGTAGCACACCTTAAATAAATATTTGCTGGAAGGCAATCTTAGTATGCAGAAAAAGTGGTGATGAGAAGCTTAGGAACTTCTAATAAAATTGGAATTTATAATGATGGTAATGGGGAATACTGAAAAAAATTTAAATATCTCAGTGACAAAGGTGAGGTTGATGTGTTAGCACACCTTGTGGGCAGTACAGAGAAGGGACTAGAGGAGGTCAAGTTTAGAGATAAAACAGGAAGCAAATATACATAAGGAGTGACTAGAATACTCTTCTAGCAGAGGTTATGGAAATCCAGTTGGGAGGCGCTCTGCTAAACCGTTCTTGAGAGTGGAGTCTCTGCTTTTGACCTGTGAGCCAGCTGACAACTGGGAGTAGCTTATAGATCTGCATTGTGTGAATTAAAGAAGAAAAGAGCACAAAGGTCCCAGAATTTGGTGAAGAATGTAGTTGCAGGAAAGAAACTGAGGAAAGTCGAGAAGACAGAGTAAAACAAAACTTGACTATTCTACATTCTCGCTCACTTCCAAGAATTTTTAACTGCTGTGCTCTTACTTGTATTAAACGATCACTCCTGATGACTACAAAATCTAAAATGAAGTCAACACTAATCACAAAAGTTTTTATTTGATCGAAATATCTTGTGGGGTGGAGTGAGTGATGGAAAACTGAAGGAGATTCTGAGTTCTGAATCAAGTTTGGTACTAAGAGAAAGAACAAAAACAAAGATGGCACTAATAGGCCCTGGAGCCAGAGAAAGGGCCTCAAACTACCAAATGGAGCAGAATTAGAAAAAAAATGGTCTGACTATAGGCTGAAATAGATATTGTGGAGAGAAGGGTATAGAATCAAGAATAGCTAAAAAGTAGAATCAGTTAAAGCTAGCAATACATGGTTTCAAATTTTGTAGTCTGCACAATTTTGTTACTATTCAACAACAGAGGAAATAATTAAAGCAAAGACAAATTAGAAGGCGGAAAGAATAATGTTAATCTTGAATCTATTAAATCTAAAGTTTATAACTGACATCTGATGAAACGGCTAGTCTGTACATTGTGAGAGAGGCTTGAACTGGAGGTAGAGACTTTGGAATCAGTATTTCTGAGTGATGGTTGAAGTTGACTTCTTATGTTCTCAGAGTGATAAAAATTTGAATATGCTATTAAAATGTAATTTTTAGTAACAGAAATCTCTTCTCTCAAAGGTAATGTATTTAATAGATAAGGATAACGAAGATCACAGTAGGTAGGGTTAGAAAAAAATCTGAACATACAAATGCATTGATTGGCACAAATCAATAAAATATACTATATATAATTCATGTATATACGTAGAGAAATATGAGTATTGTAGTTAGTACTATACAGAAAATGATAAATATTTTACCTTTGAAAATAATAAGACGATGCAAAAAAGCAGACAAGATTCCATTAAGGGTGTCCAATCAGAATTGGAGGTTATTCTAGATTCTTTAAATGTAGGAAAACTGAAGTCATGTCATAGATACAACAATTAATATTTCATCTCTATGTCTTTCTCAGATTCCTATTTTTATCATATATATATATATATATATATAAAATACAGATTATATATATACATATATGTATATATAATTTTGGCTCTAAGACACTATTGATTGTAAAACATACATTTTATGTACTTCTTTAAAAAACAAAATTGCTATCAATCTAGGAAACAATGCTTAAATATCTGCATTATAAACACATCAATATCAGATGTTAAAATGTGAAATAATGTGACTCATTAATCATTGAAATGTGTTAACCTTAGAATATTCTCATCATTGTTTTCTCAAAATAATATGTATTTTAATAATTTTCTAATCAGAATGCTCTAATTGAGGAAGCCAACCCAAGTTACCATTGATGTCAAGATGTCCAAGAAAATGTCCAGATATTTCTGAGCATATGAGTGATATTTAATTAGCAGACAACACCTCATGGAAACAATAAAGAGATTTCCAGGTCTCCTAATCACCTTCTAATACAGAAAATGTACAGTGATTTAGCCCATCACTCATATAATGTCCCTATATATCCATCTTATCATTTTTAGGATGTTGAGAGCACGGTGTCCTTGAGACAGTTTTAATATATTGTAGCCCAGGAGAGATTTCCTCTTTCCATGTAAACCTTTTTCAAATATCCTTTTGAGGCCTAGGCTGCAGAGGCTTTTGTCCTCTTATCCAAAGGACCCTGCCTTAAAGCAATTAAATCAGAAAATTAGGGAGTTTGGTTAAAAACCCCATATCTAGTTCTGTGGGCTCTTCAGAATGGGGTTGGGGTCTATTCTCTCATTTAATCTGTACACTCAACTTCTGGAAGAGTGGACAACAAATCCTAATCAGAATCCTTCTTTTACTGTTTGGTTGCAGCATTCAGAAGTGTCATTTCCAAAGTCTTCAATGATGTTACTCAGCTGCTCTTCCATCAAATGATCCAGCCATGTAAAGGTCATCCAGTAGAAGGAAGAGGAAAATCTGACTTTTATGGATGATTAGACAATGATTTGACATGTGATTGTGACACTTCAAAACTAGTGAAAATATGGATGATCATACCTCCAGTTAAAAAGGGTCTATGCTTCTGTCTCCCTCAATGTGAGATTGAGATTTAAAACCACCAATCCCCAAACAGGTAACTGTTGCCTTACAGCTGCCAAAAACGTTTGTTCCCCCGCGCTCTTCCCAGGATTTCATAAGGGAGTGCCTCAGCAAACTGAGGCCCGATGGAGAGATATCGGAAAAGCTCCTTTTTGAGGGGAAGTCTCAGCAAACTGAGACACGATGGAATTATATTGGTTCCTCCCCTACAGTAGATTCCTTGGAGATGTCTGTGTGTGTGTGTGTGTGTGTGTGTGTGTGTGTGTGTGTGTGTGTGTGAAGGCAAAGTCCAAGCTGGAACACAATGGGAACTTTCGGAAAGACAGACAGCAGGCTACTAACACAGATCTCGAGATTAACAATCTTTTACCTCTTTAGAAGTTTACCAATAAAAACTATGTGTTGACCCGATTCGGGGCCAGTCCTTGAGGCTGCAGCCCCTTGTCCCCGCTTGCACTCTATTCATGGCTACTGCCTTTTCTTAAGCCTGCGCCATCATTCTCCCTCCCCACAACCATGGTCGTGTGGGATGCGACAGGTAACTGACTATATGAACCTCATTTTATTACGTCATTGTCTTTACTAAAATAACTTAACTATTCCAAATAACTTTTATTGTTTATTATAGGATTCCCCCAAAGACACACCAATTCTTCAATAGAAAGCATCCAACAGAGAGCTTATGCTCTAAAAATCATGAAACCCTTCACCTTAAAATATTCACTTCGCTGTTTCCACCAATCCTAGTCTCCTCAACTATTATATCATGATTTTTACCCAATCCCAGTCAAATCTCCATAGTGAAGGATATGTCTTAAACCAACTGTAAAATCTCAATAGGTCCTAACTTGTTCTTCCTCTAGAAAGAATGACCAGAGTTCAGTGGAGGTGCCATTTCCCCTTCACCTCAGTGAGGAACACACTGAGCAAGGTCTTATCAAAAGGCTGGGGAGCCAGAGTTTGATGCTAATATCAAGACATCACGCAAATCTACTAATTATTCAGACAAATTATGGTCATATTTATTAGGATGTCTGGTTATAGAAAGGTGGTCCTCATAAGAATAAGAGACTCCCAATTCCACTGTAGACTCTTGGAAATTGTGATTCAAAAGATGGAGAATCAGAATATAAATAAAAGGGGATAATGCTATAGTATTGCCTGATAAATAATACTATTTGAATCTTATAATTTAAGGAATAGAAATTCTGTAATTGTTTTTAGTGTATGTACAATTACAATTTAATTTGTTGTAATAGTGTGAAATGTTCCTTATTATTTCTCTCTTTTCTGCCTCAGGCACTGTAGAACATTGTTTCATGTCAGTAATTATTTTCCTTGTTGACGAACAATTTTACATATATAAATTTTCTATTTCTTCAGAGCAAAGACTAGCATTTGCTTTCTTAATTACTTGTTCATTTTGATAGTGACAGCTGATGTTGTCAGCATTATTCAAGCAATTGTATGGAGACGACACCACATAATTGTAAAAGGCCATGAAATTTTATATTGAGACACTTATTTTCTTTCTAATTGCTCCAGAAAAACCATACTGAATGAAAGAAATCTTTTCCTTTGACTGTATCCTCTAATGAACTTGAGTCATTAACTGCCCTTTTAGACAGCAAAAGAGAATTTGTAACGGTAGAAAGTGCTACAATAGCAGGTTACAAGTAAATTCTATGACTTCATTAAAATTACTGTCATTTAATATTAAATTAGGTCAGAATGTGTAAACATTTTCAACAATAGTTGATTAGGGTTTGAAAACCATTTCACCTAAAAGCCTTCCTTCTAGCTAAGCAATGCTCTTGAAGTATAGGGAAGTCTGTCAGGCAAAATAGCCAGAGGCACTTTTAAATCCACAAATACAAATGACTTTTTCTGTTGGCAAATATAATACAAAAATGAAATAATTAATTGCAATTGTGCTTACTAAATGGAACTAGTCAATTTCTTATTAACAGCCTGTTTCTTCTACAAAATAACTCCACGGCCTTGAACAAAACCTCTAAAACAATGAATATTCATGAGGAGCAGAAGTAGACAGGGTCTATTTCATAATATCTAAAATTCTCTTCTAGTTAAGGCTTTTCTTCTGTCATTTATGTACACCATTTAACACAGTGAATGGAAAATAATGTGCTCAGGTGAATGTCATATTTTGAACATGCTTAATATTTAAAAAATGGGAATTGAAAAAATATCAAATCAATGAATTAATCAATTGGTCAATTAATGAACTGGACAAACAAAATCAACAAATAAACAAAAACCATTAAAATTTTGCAATATCTGTCCTGAAAATAGACATTACCGATAATTGTATAGTGTTGCGTTTAAGTAATATCATGATCCCTATGCTCTATCAGTAGACCAAAAATAAATTATTGCTTTTTCAAGGATGACAATTGGTAAACTTTTTATATAACTTTTATGTCTATTCAGTCATTTGCAAGAACTTGGGGGAAGAAATATGGAAAACAATATTTAAAATTATACAAAAATTATTTTAAAATTATTTTTAAATGTATCAAAAGTTTTGCAATATGGAATCTTTATGAAATGATACTTTCTGGAGAGTTCAAGTTCATAAAAAAAACTACGATTTTTTTTTTTTCTCTTAACATACCAACAAGTAAAAACAACATTTGAGAGAGCTATACTTCCAAAGTAAATTGTACGTCGGACAGTTTGCTATCTTATCAGAGTAGTCAGAATATAACACTTTTTTCTTGATGATTCAGGGCTATAATAATGCTTAAAATGCAATGGAGTCATATGCTGCAATACAATAATGCCTCATGGCCTGCTGATACAGAAAGAGATGTCTGTTCCTGCATTAAATGGACCCACACTGTTCTGCTTTATGACTTTGTCTACTTTTCTACTCTTTTTGCGTTCTGTCTTGCTTTTAGGCTAGCAGTCCTTATTTTTCTCCACATTAAGCATGTCTGTTTGAAGCAACTCCTTCGCCTCTTCTAGGATGTTACTGTGATTTTCAATGGCCTTGAAAAATACATAACCAAATATATTAGAACTGTATGTAAAATTAGAAGCAGTAAGGCTAGAAAGGTAGTGAAAAGAACCTGTCATTTAATGTTAAGATCTGGGTTAATATTAGCTATGTGAACCTCAATACATTTTTTAACCAGAGAGTACTTGCTTCTTCCACTGTACTTGGAATATATTAACACCTATTTCAGAGTGTTATTGTGATAATTTGATGAGATAACATATTTGAAATCCCTTGTAAACTATAAAGCTGAATACAAATGTATGCTAGGATTACTATCATCATTATCAGTACAAGATTGCCATCTAATGGCGAGCAAGCAGGTAACACATACTCCAACCCTTTGAAAGCAGAAATGAGAAAGCAAAAGCACCAGCTGATGAAAAACATGAAGTGACAACTAATGTCGCAATTGAATCTTTAGTACAGTGTTACCCAAAGAGTGTTTTACAATAGAACATTTTGCATCTTTATTATAACTGCTCTTTCTAGAAACTAAACATCGAGTGCTTTTTGTAGTAAAAATAGTGGGTAGGCATCAATTCACAACACTATAATTTAAACCCTAGTTCTGCCACTTTACTGGTTTGTATTCCTGGACTAACAACAGTGTTCGCCTGGGCCTCCATCCCTTCATCCATGAAGCCAAAATGGTAATGTGCATACTTTCTAAGAGTTGTTGTTGGGATTAAATGAGATAATCCAAAGTTCTTATAAATCATAGCTTAAAGACAAAGTAAAAACAGAAGCAACTTAGTACCTACACTAGTTCTTGGCACCACATAGATTCTTCCGTAAGTAAATATAAGTTAATTCCAGCTTCTTGCATAAAGTCAAAAACATATATAAGTGATGCCCATAATCGAAAAAGTTCATGGAAAGAAGAGCCAGTTTGAAACAAATTTTTCACTGGATCTACGATTTAAAATTTTATAGGAATTACTTTTATTAGTCAAAAGAGTCATAAGGACTAAACACAGAACCTTCAGAGTTAGAAAAACTTTGGGTCCAGCTAGAATATCTACTGCCTGTCATATTTTATCACTCAAAGCTTTCCTTTTCTCAAACGTGAAAGACATTATTTAACTCATTGAATTGGCATATAAATTCAATAAGTGTTAATTTATTACTATTTTACTTAATGTGATAATTGTGTAAGTATGGAAATATGTGACAGTTACAAAATTAATGGCATGTGTTATGGCATTCTATACTTAAAATTGGAGAAATACTATACTTGAAAATATGGTTGAGAGGCTCTGTTACTAGAGACTGGAAAAATCACCACATTTTCTAAGACTGGATGCCTATTAATCTTCTGGCATTATATTTTATCACAAATATTGTAAAAAAGTAGTATCAGTGGTAGTACTTACAAAATATTACATGCCGGATATGAAACAGAACATTCTACTGGGCTTTTTGAATTTACTCCTCACAACAAACTTATGAGGTATATACTTTTGTTGCTTCCGTTTTCAGATGAAGAGAGGGAAACTGAGAGAGATTAAATAATTTGTTCAAGTTCACATAGCCTGATAGTTGGCTAAGATTTGTCCAGAGTCCAGGTTTTTAGCTACTTCCAAATTAAATGTCATATAGTCTTAGCTTTACACAATCAGATTGAAGCTACCTGACACACACTTTTTCTCTGACTTAAACATAACAAAGCTTGCAAAAAGTTATAATTTATTTTTATAATTTTCCCTGTGTGAATATTGTTGTAATTTGTACATTATCATTCATATTAGCAAAGCCACTAGGGTTTCATCTCTGTTCTGCGGTGCTATTATCCATTAAAATTAATAATAAAAATTATCTTCTTAATTAATAGACACAGGAGGCGTTCCTAACTAACTTCAGAATATCATACCGCTTGCTTAACAAATTCAAATTATTTAGCAATTACCTAATTATTTCCTTATTTATATCATTTGGCCATTACTTCCTCATTTGCATGTGGACATATACCAAGAGATACTACCCTAAGTGTTTTATATATAAAATAAGTAAGAGAAATAATGGAAAATTTCTTCACTCAATCATCTCAATGACCATCACAATTTTTTTATCAAAGAATGATAACTAAGTAAAATCTATTTTCAATTAACTCATCTACAAATTATAAAGATCAAATTTAATACAAAGTAAAAGCTTAGCTTTATCTCTGAATATTAAAATAATTGGGCTAATACATTTTAAAATATTTAACATAGGAATTTACTCTTTCTTTGAGAAATTGTTATTTAAAATATGTTGTAGTATTTTGGACATACTGTGTTTCCCTGAAAATCAGACCTAGCCAGACAATCAGCTCTAATGCATCCTTTGGAGCAAAAATTAATGTAAGACCCAGTTTTATTTTA
This sequence comes from Rhinolophus hipposideros, assembly GCF_964194185.1. Taxonomy (NCBI): domain Eukaryota; kingdom Metazoa; phylum Chordata; class Mammalia; order Chiroptera; family Rhinolophidae; genus Rhinolophus; species Rhinolophus hipposideros. The sequence goes on along the minus strand of NC_138047.1, from coordinate 66,761,973 downwards.
CTGTAATATAATATGAGACCGGGTCTTATGTTAATTTTTGCTCCAAAAGATGCATTACAGCTTATTCTCCGACTAGGTCTTATTTTGAGGGAAACAGGGTATGAGTAATATCCGGAAAAAAAAAAGTTTTCATGCATTTCAATGCATCGGTTTTAACACAAAGAAATGTACCACCTGTTATAAGCAAAGTGCCTTAATTAATTTCAGAATAATAGGTACTAACAAAACATCACTTAAAATGTCACACAGAATTTAGATAATAAAAATTCAAATCAGAAAGCATATTTTAAAATAATATATAATAATGATGAATCATTAAGAAATTGAGCACAATGAAAAAAAACAATGATATGACTAACTCTTTGACAAGGAATTAAAACTAAGATTTCGAGAGAAGTAACTGGTTTGTAGTGGGCTCCTATTTTATTCTAGACAACTTTACATATAAATAGGTCACCCTTTTAGGTAGGATGATATTTCAAGATAGATACCATTATCATTTTACAAATTAGGAAAGTAGGCTCTGAAAGACTGGATCGCTTGTCCAAGGCCACTGTAGCAAAACTGGAATTCTAACTTGGATGCAATTGTCTCCAATGTGGCTGTTCTCTTTTGATATTAATTTGCAGTTTCTTTACGAGTCTTTAAAATACGTTTCTTCTTGAGAGTTCTTGTGAGGATTAATTTGAGATACTGAGAAAGAGAGCATGGCTTATTATAGGTATTCAGTTTTCCTTTCCTTTCAACTTAGATTTCCAGCTACTAATTGCTAAAACTTATACACAACCGACTCCTAGTGTTAACATAGGAGCCAAGGAAAGAATTAGAGAAATAGTATTTTAATTAATATGTTCCAAACAGGAAATACCAAAATGTGTTTCAGCCTTCTTTCCTTTTAACTTTAACTCAATTAATTACGATGCTTAACTGCCAAATTAGCCAGGCACATGTTTCCCATTAGCTTCTACCACTGTGAAGGTAATACTACTAGCAGCCTAAATAAAAATGTTACCTTGTTCTTGTTTATTTCAGAAAATAGTTAAAGATTAAATGCTCCAAAACCAAAACTCAAATTCTTATTCTTATCTCTTTATCGAACAGTACGCACTGCTTGATATTTAACTGGTTGTTGATAACATCTATTTGTAGAAAAGTTATCTTATTCAGTTACATTAGGGGTGCATTTTGCAGAGTTCATTATGGAGGACTCATCAGGAAGTAACATTGTTGAACATGAGATATTTTATTAGGCTGTAAGCTAATTATCTTATGTCTGAGAAAAATGCTTGACAACATTTACTTTAATTATTCTCAACATTAAAATTATCCGAGGAATATGAACCATAAACAAGGAACTGGATTTAATTTTTGTATTAAGCAAAATTCTCATAAAGCTCCTAGCTTTTGCTACACTGCTGTGTTACCACTTAGACTACGTCTACTGAATATCATGCCACCAGCTTGTACTGTAAGGAGTTGCTGAGGAAACTGTTCTTGATATAAATAATTTATATCGTATTAAGACGTGAGCTAAATATCTTTCAGTTCTTAGTAAGAAGAATTTCATTATTTTAAAAAGGAATTGATTGGTTGACTGAATGATTGATGGCATATATTTTTAATCATGCAACTGGTTGTGTTTCTTTCTTCACATATGACTAGTAGAGCACCCCAAGTAACATTTTCCACTCATTGTGATAATACCAGTATACATTTTGTGTGCCAACCTCACCTGTGACTTCATCTTATTTATCATATCCTTCTTTTATCATTACACTATTTGCATTGAATGAATATTATTTTGCAAGCAAGAGGATAAGTGAGTCTTTATATTTTTAGGTCATTCTTTGCTCTTCATCATGGTTGCCTGCCAAACATAACTGAGATTACTACAGTACTACACTATAATTCTTTTAAATTATTACTTGGTTTTATTTTTTATTGTGAAAATCTTTAAAAATGCACAAAATAGAGAAAATTGTATAACTAATGAATAAACCTTTGACGTCAAGCACCATTTCCCTTCTTTGATAATTTTCAACAAATTTTCAACTTCATTTTTCTATTCTTATCTCTACATTTGTAGGTAAAATAAATATGAGATGCCATGTGTCTATTTAAAGAATTTTCCTTAAAAAATAGTCCACACTCAACAAAATAATAATAATTCTGTAATAATTCAGCTAGTTCTCAAATTTATCTGATTAACTCATGAATATCTTTCTATAATGATTTTATTTTGTTCAATAGATATGCCAATAAAAATGTCACATTCCATTTCTTACTTTTAATCTACAACACCCATCACCTTTTTGTCATGCCATTTCTTTGTTGAAGAAACCAGACCATTTATCCTATAGAATTCCCCACATCCTATATTCGGTTGCTGTCTATCTCATCATGCCATTTAACATTCCTTCTCCCCTTAAGCCAATATTTCCTGTAAAATCATAGTTTAGTCGAGGGACTCAAAAAAATTTAAGTACTTGTGAGCAGAAGTGCTGGTGCTATGTACTTCCTTAGGCATTGCATTAAGAGGGACAAAACGTCTAGTTCTTATACTTTTAGTGATGTTAAGATGAGTGTGTTTAGGTATTACCTACAAGTCTGCAAGTCTACCATCACAGCAAAATTCTCCATCAATAATATATCCTTAAAATCTTGCTATAGCACATATACACCTTATTATTCCTCTTAATAGCTTAGTATATCATACAATAGATTAGTATAATAACTTAGTATAATATACAATGCTTCATATAGCATTGCATATTCAACAAGTGTCCTATTTAAATACATTTAAGGTAGTTCCAATATTTTGTTATTACAAATATTTTTCTATTAATAATTATTTGAATACAATACTTTGTATATTTCCACTCTATTAGGGATAAATTTCTAAAAGCTGGATAGTTGGGTCTAAAAGTAAATAAATGGATTTATAGATTTGCTAGATGTTGACAAATTTCCCACCAAAAGGGTGTGTATTCTCACCACGTGTAACTATTTCATGATAAATACACATGAATAACAAAATTGCATAAGGTATCTGCATAAAAGTGAGAAAAATCTATATTTGTAAAAGAATATCAACTCAACTGTAAGAAGAACATTTCAAGAAATGGTTATTCTAAGTTTGTATTCAAATAAAAGAATTTCAAGTAGCTTCTTATTAAACTAAAATAAAGTGTAAGAATATAAACATTGTTATTGCCTTCTTTTGACAATTGTTAATATGACATTACCTATAACATAAAAATATTGCATGAACAAAAATTCAGCATAAAATATTAGAGCCTGAAATAACCTTAGAGATTATATCTAAATCCTAGTAGTTAAAAATATGGACACTAAAATCCAGGAGGTTGATTTTCTCAAATGTATGCAGTAGGATCCAAGATTTTTTAAGGTCCAATTTAATTTTATTTCTACTTTATTTGAAAATGACTGTGTTAAAGGAATTATTAGTAATAAAAAACAAAATAAGTAAAAGCTTGCCTCTGTAGCCAATTATCTAAATTTGAATGAACAATTATTCCCTGTAACCTACTTCAAATGGAGTAATTTTGCTATTTGGAGATATGACTTTGCATGCTTTAATATAAAGTATTACAAATATAATAGGATCCATTCTTAATTTATACAAAAATTTATCTCATACTACTGTATGTGTATATATGTGTTTATGAGTATGTGTTTGTGGTGGCTGTTGGTAATTATTAATTTTGAGGTCAACTTTATTGCATCAACATTAACCTTGCAGTTATTACTGACGAGACTAAGTTTTCAAAAAGTAAATCTAGATCTACACACTCTCCATTTGGTTATATAAAATGATGAAAACTGGGATTGTAACTGTTGTTTTCTTCAAAAAGAAAATAACTGCTTTATTAAGTGTTTAATTAGAATGTCCTTTTTTGAAACAACTTTCGTTTTGTAGGGTTTTGCATTTTATTTTACATTTATCTTCCATCTGGATTTATATTTCCATAATAGATTTTAAGATCACCAGAATCATGTGTTCATGATACCTAGCAAGTGTCTTGCACATATACAAACTGGAGCTGAAAAGACGAAAGGCAGCCTAAACAATATTTAGCTCATCAATGAAATATAAATAAATAGGATCGGTGTTGTAAGATATAGCACATCTATTCAACACTTACCAGAAGGATGAAGACTCTGTTCTTCTAAAAATTCTAGATCAAGCATTAGATCATCTTCATCCAATTCACAAGATCCCAAATTATTCAAAACATCCTGATGAAAAAGCAAAATCAATAATTAGAGACAGAAATACTGAAAAACTGAGGAAATATTCACATGTAGATGCCACGAAGCAAAAAAGAATTCATATTAGAAGTGAAAAAATTTAACTGATACAAGAAAATATTTGACTGCCTTTAAATTATCAGCCCAATACAAATTTTTAAGAATTATTATCAAAATATTAACTTTTCCATTTATTGGTATGCTATTACTAAAGGACATGTATAATTAAACAGACATACATATGAACAAGTAAGAAAGATTAAAATACAGTAAAGTATTTTAATCAAAACTTTTTTAACTATCATGAAATAAGATTTTGCTCTTTAAAAATGCACAAAGAGAATTAAAAGCTTTCCAAATGCATAGAAGTCTGTGCACTGAAATTTTAGATGATTTTTCTAATATTTATCTTTCATATTTGTGTAACATTCTTCTGACACATTTAGAGAATTGTTTCTCAAACAAATTTTGTACACTGTGAGACATTAACTTAGACCATATTTGGACTAGTTATCGTTTCCCAATCATTTATGATAGACTAGGAGGAATGAATGGAGGAAATAAATACCTAGTAGATTAACTGATTATTGATAACGTGAAGACACGTCAAAATGGCAGTCATCTGCGAACCAAGGAGAGAAGTATCGGGAGAAGACAAACTGCCTACACTTTGATCTGGTACCTTTAGCCTCCAGAACTGTAGGAAAATACATTTCTATTTGTTAAATCACCCAGTCTGTACAATTGTCTTAAGGAAGCTCCAGAAAATTAATACAACCAACATTTAGAAAGCAATAAATGTTGAACAAAGAAAGAAAAGAAAGAAATGAGTGCCTGGCATATAACTGCCATCTTTTTTTGCTGTTATGTCAAGTAAGAACATCTTCCTCATGGTAGGCTTCTATGGTTTGTACAGTATTTTCCCCTTTTATTTGGAACCACCCTACTGAATCCATCTAGACACAGAAAAAGTTACCAGGTTATTACATGAGCCAAACCCCCTGTTTGGAGGGAGTTTATTTGTGGATGGTTCAAGATGGGCATCTTAACCACACTTGCTGGTCAGAGAGTAGTTTTATAGACATGGTAAAAATTTGTGTTTGTGTGTGTGATAGATATCGCAGCAAAATGCTATTGTATCAGGGACCTTGGGATTCATTGTATGGCTAAGACCATTTTAAGTCTACTTGAAAAATGAAAAATGTCATAGTATTAGATCACCTGTTTCCTGGTACCAGGAGGTCCTGAGATCCAGAGGATACATGATCTTTTCAAGACTGGACTATTCAACCCTCTTTTTGATTTTGTAGTTAATACATCCACCCACAGTTTGAAAAACAGAGTTATTTTTTTTTAACAAGGAAATAAAATACTTATGAAACTTGCCACTGTTCTTCGAACATTTAATTTAAGATACACAAAATGAACAACTTAAACTTGGAAAACTCACTACATTGGTATAATTTAATTCTCATTTTGCAGGTGACTCTTGACATTTGGATTAGCAGGGGTCCATTTACTACTGGTCTAAATGAACTTTTTTTTTAAATCTACCCACTCTAAATCACACTGCTTTAAATCTTGCTTACTAAGGAACGTTTTTGCTAGTATAGTGGAGAGTATTTGAAACTGGTGAAACTTCATGATAAAAGGATAGTAGATGCAGCAACACAATGTTACAGGAAAAAAAAAAAAATCATTGTGACCTCATAAACCTAAAAAGAAATATCTTTTCCAGATCACTCCTTAGAAAAGACCAGTAGCAGCAACAACATTTTTGCCCTCAGCCAACACTTATGGACAATTCAGACACTTGTTGCCCAATATCCACCAACACAAAAGAACCAGGAGTCCTCAGTTAATAGGGAAAAAAAAGAGAAAGAAAGAAAAAGCACAGAATATTTCTAGAACATCCTGTTGTTGCCAAAAAAAAACAAAGTTTGTCTAAAATAAAAAATCAGAGGCAGTTTTGAAAGGCTAAGAAAAGTAACCCTAAATGGCTTCTCCTTGGCTAATTTCTGACATAACAAACATTAAGAAATGAAAAATAAAAACTGAATCATTATGACTAAATGAAACAATTTGAGTCTGTTAAAGGCTAACAGTGTATAATACTCAAACAGAGAAGTTAGTGTGAAGGATATAAAGAAGCACTAATGATATACACACAAAAACCACAAACAAGATAGAATCTTTTAAATTTTTATTGTTTTTGTTAGTTATAATAATATATGGATTTCTTGTAATTATATGTACATTTATAATATGAAGACATATATTTCTTTTCATGTGTGTAAGGAAAGACTTGCAAGTAAAGTAGAAGCATAAAATACAGTTGTTCTGTGTCAGGAATAGAAAGGACTTACCAGCCCTAACAGTCACACATAATAACTAAGTAGAAAAGGAGTCCAACATTTAATTAACACTAATGATCATGCCCAGTTTATAAGGTGGTACAACTGTGTGTTTCAGATATTTGATAAATTACTGCACTATCTAGAAGTGGTTAACTAGGCAGAAATAATCTCTCAGCTCCTGGTAGATAAAAACCTAATAGGTCTCCATAATAAAGATATAATAATGAAACTCGTTTTTTTACTAACATTAATATACCAGGCATATATATCATACTAACAGAAAAACTGTTATGTATGTTAACACAAGCCATTGGAACTTAAAAAGCAAATTATTTTGTGAGGGGACATTTATATTGCACAGAATTAAAAGTTAGGCATAAACTTGTAAAGGCACAAGGGCGTATAATAAGTAAAGATTGATTGAAAAAAGAAAGCCCATTCTGATGGTCAGTATACTGAGTTTAAATCCTCTGAATATACAGCAAATTACAATGACTAGATAAAAAATTGTCTAGTAAACAACGTGGAATATGCAAATATAAGAAACAACTTTTTTTTCTTTTTTTTAAGTCTGTATGGTTACTAAATACTATGGAAGTGCAACAATAGACTCAGCTATTTTTGAAATTGCAGGGAAATGTGAACATTTTGATATCAGCAAAGTGTAAGAAGCAAAAAGATAAAAAGAAATGAAAATTTTTGGTATGAGCATATTTGTAACCAGTTTTAGGGAAAGCATAATGATTTGCTTTGGGATGCTTGTGATATATATAATAATTTTCTTCTCTAAAAGTGGCTAAAACATTTAACATAAGTTGATATTTTAGAATTGGTATTTTATTAAAACATTGCGAAGAATTTGATTATGTAAAATTTCAACCAATGTTTAAGTGCCATGGAAAATTTAATACATATTCCAGTTTATCAGTATGTAGGATTTATGTGAATACTTTGAGAACCACTGATTGTTTAATTGTAAGGAAACACTAATTATTTACTAAATTTGTAAGATTAACAAATCGGGTATTACATCAACCATAATTATTACTAAGTATTCTGTAAGCACATATTTAAAATTCTGTTTCCAATACTGATTACTCATGTGATCTCCTAAATGACTGCAAGCCATTATAGTAAACTAAAAATTATTAATGAAGAAATAAAAAATTAATTTTCTAAACCCTAAGGACATAACAATGAACTTAATAGGTGTGTTTTCTTTTCTCATAAACCTTACAAATAACTGTCTTCTAATAAAGAAATGCCAATCTCTTTGACATATAAAATAGGTATTATCATTTATAAATCAGGCTCTTGTGTTTTGGTACTGTGAATCAATTCTCCAGAACCTGGTTGCTATTGGCAGAAATAATAAAATCAAATTTTGAAGCTACAAAGTTGAGAAAACAAGCTCTGATCACTACATTAATAGGTAACCATTCCATAAGGTCCATTCTAAAGCAACTGTTTAGCCTTATCTGTCCCTTTATTACGATAAAGATGACAATTATCATCTTGCTAAAACTAAAGAAAGCTGAGACATGTCACTACATAATAAAGTATTGCTCAAAAAAGAAAGAATTCTATCAAAGGAGATTATTAAATTATTAAAATATCCTTAATTGTGGTATTATAAAACTGTCATTAATGTTATTGCTGTACTATTACACATTAGTTAAAGGACTTTCCAAACAGGCTTAAAATATTTACAAGCAAGATGTGGCATCCTGATCTAGACTTCAATAGTTGTTTATGAATATTTAATGACACAGTAAAACTATTCTGATTATTTGGTCTAAAAGTGAAGAGAGAATTATTCAAATTAATAAGGGATAGTTTACTCCAGTCTGCATTCTTCTTCTAGTCATTCTACATTATCATCACGTGCTATGATATACATTTCATTCTCTGCCAATCATAGGAGTCTGTCTCCACATTGAGTGAAAGGAAAATATTATTTTATTATCAAAAACGTATGAGGTAGCAGTGTACAAGACCCCTAGTCTAACTTCCCTGTGTGTCTAAATATACATTCTGAGACTTGCCTTATAATAACTATATTCTTTTTTTTTTTTTACATGGGAAAAATTATAAAGTCGACTAACCTGATAAGTATCTTTAAATAATTCATATTACCCCCAGAAAGATAAATTATGTGAATTCTAAAAAAAGAGAGATGTAAAAGTGACAAGGTACACACATCATCCAAAACAGGCATTGGAACAGGCTGGGAACGTATAATTTGACAATAGTTGGATTGTGCACACCTATATATGTAGTGGAGAAGAGAAGATAATACACAACGGCATGCATATATTTTTAATTTCATTGTTATTTTTTTGGGAAGAGAAATTAACATGATGATATTTTATAATTCCTACTCTTAGAATAGTTACCTGGTTTTGATTTGTTGGTTGTATAAGAAAAGATAATCATTATGATAGTTACCTCCACCTTTCAACAAGGCAGCCATAAAGTATTTCCAAACACAACTTTCTCTTTGCTAGTTACTGATTTTAACTTATAGATTTCAGTAGCTCAAAATATATTTTCAATAAAAATGTTCAAAAATTCATCTTAATTCTTAATCCACCCTTACTCAGAAGGGTTCCCACTATAAGTCCAAAAACATACATTCTGCAAATATGAATGGTGATCTTACATTATTCATTAAAATGACATATTGCCATAATAAATATGAGCATAAGACAATATTTTGTTTTGATTATTATTGTGTATTTTTTGTACTGGTGAAATATCTAGCAAAATGAGATTTTAAAGCTATGCCAAGTTTCTAATTCTTCCCTTTATACTAAAAGTAAGCAATTCTATAAGTTATTCCAAGTAGCACAGTACTATTTGAGCTTCAGGACTAAAATACTGAAACTCAAATATCATGCTATATTTCACTTTTTAGAAAAAGTTAACATTTGTGTAGATTCATAACACCATAATTTTACATGGATTTTAAATTAATAGCTTAAATTCATACACAATATAAAATTAAACTCAACATTTTCTTTTAATCTATGTGAGGGAAGAAATCAAAATTTTGTTATTAAGTAATAAAAATAGAAAACTAGGGAGTGTAAATATATCACATAATTAGTAAACTTCATAATTCAAAGTTAAAATTTTAAGGATTGCTGTTAGTTTAAAAAATGCATTTTTTTGGTCATATTTAAAATATGGAAAAAAAAAGATGTCTTTTGGGTTCCATTTTCATGACAAAATAGAACCAATGTCACAGACATCCTATCCTTGATTCTAAACCTAACTAAATCAGTTTGTGTCATTGTCAAAAGAAACACAAATAATTTGATAAAGATTAGAGATTTCAGAGAGATCATTATTTCTAGCCTTCATTTTCCTTTATGAACTAGCGGAGCTGAGCATTCCACAGTTATGAAGTGCACTTCATTATTTCCTTATTGTGTGCCTATCAACCTTTTTCCAAGAACCATTCTAATTCTTCAACTTCCACTTATAAATTTTTCTACATACTACTCTGAGATTACTCTCATTAAAGTATTTATTTGAATACATTCCTTTATTGTCGTAACACTCACACACTCACAAAAGTCAATGGTATGCGTCTACAGCATAAATGCTAACTCTCTTGAAAGTCAAAACCCCACAATACAATTTCTACTTACCTCTGCAAAATCTCTTCCCACAAGTTTATTGCTACAAACAAACTCATGTATTGATTGTTCTCCAAAAGTTCCATTTAAGTTTCTTGTATTGCACTGAGTCTATCCCCTTGTTCTAAACGCCTAAAAAGTAATATAAGCTAAAAACATATTCACTCTTATATCACAGGCATGTTTTACAATACTACTTATAACAAGTGCTAACAAGTGTTTCTTGATAATGTTAGGAAAGCTTAAAAGTCTTTCTCTAAAACATTCCCTTTCTGGGCAATATGTGCTGGTTCTCCTGGAACATAAGACCTCCAGCTGTACTCACACTACGCAGAGTGTGAGAATAATTCAGACTACTCCTTGTACTTCCTGCTAGAGAATCGAGAAAAACATATAAGACTGTGTAAATCTTTGTGTTGCATCCAAGCAGAGAATTCTTATGCCTTCAGAATCTCTAGCATTGTATCATTATAGTGTATGGAAAATAATATCTCATTTACCTCAGAATGTCTTATGTATGATATAATAATAATAATAATAATAATAATAATATCTCATTTAATTGTATGGCAATGAGGTATCACATCACCGAACTATTTTGATGAAGAACATTAGTGTCTGTTTTAAAATATCAATTTTTAAAAACTATTGAATATTTTGAGAAAACCATGTGATCCAGAAAAAGCACGCATGTGTAATACAAAGGAATATTTTAAAGGCTTTTCATAGCCCTACACTAATTTAGTTGTCTTAGAATTTCTAAGGTGTGCGTTTTTTTTTTTTTCAAAGTTGTCATTTTGGCCTCATTGGAAATGCTTATTTTTCATCATTATCAGTGTATATGAATCTGAAAATTGTATGAGTCTCCCAACACTTTAGTATTCCAATGTATGCTGGATTGGAATTTGCCCAAGAAAACATTATACGAAAGCTTGTTAAACAAGTGACAACAGTGTTAATCATAAAGCAAATTGATCCTTTCCAGAAGAAGATAGCTGCTCTAGAGAATACTGGGTATTTTTAGGCAGGTAGAGTTTTCATATATTTAGGCCTCAAGTTTTCTTCTGGCTTTATCTTTATATATAGGACACTATGGAATTAATACTTGACCAATTTAGAAATTTAAAATTGTCATAATTTTACTTCTAAAATAGGAATCAAATTTTACAATAATATTTACTGTGTCAACTTTGTGTTAAATAATACCGTATAGTGGGAAACCAAAAGACTGGAGGTTGATAAACCTGATTTCTAACCCCAGCCAACCACCAAAACATCTCTGACAACTGAAGCAAACCATAACCTGCCTGATGCAGTTCCCTGAAATAAATATTAGAATGGTTATTCTCTACTAGTAATTCCACCCAAATCTAAAATGTTACCATTTATAAGACAGCTATGAACTTCTTTCCTATGATAGTATGCTATTCAGACTTACCCAAACTACAGTCTAAGGGCAGAGTTCCCAAAATGCTCTGACTTCTGACACCGACAGCAAGTTTGGAGCGTTCACAAAAACCCTCAAGTGCAGTATTTCGTAGAAAGGACTTACAGAGCTCACTGAAAGCTATACTCACGATTATGATTTAGTGCAGGGAAAGGATACAGGTCAAAAAAATCAACCAAAGAAAGAGATGCATAGATTAGAGTCTGGGAGGGTTCCAAATAAAAGTTTCCTTTGTGCACATGATGTATTACTCTCCCAGCACTGATATGTGACAATAGACGCAGAATATTGCCTACAAGGAAGCTCACGAAGCTCCACATCCAGGTTTTATTGAGACTTCATTACATAGGTATGATCAATTGACTGATTGACTACATGTTTGATCTCAGCCTCCAGATTGTCGGATGTCAAATGACCTGAAGTTTCTACTCTAAATCACATGGGTAGTCTTTCTAGCATGGCCAGTCCCACCCTAAGACTGTCTGGTGTTTTAGCCCTGAACAAAGATTAAGTGTGGCCAGACCCCCCTCTAAACAAAATACACTCATAGGTATAACACAGATTACCTCTCAGAAACTGAGAGCCCTGGCCCAGAACTGCTTTGGGCAGGGCCCAATTCTTCCCTATACATATACAGTGTTTACATAGATGGTGAATAATTTGTGATCTAATTTAGTCTTAAAGTATTTAAGCTTAAATACAAAAAATAATTATGTCATATGATTCTTTCTCTACTTTGTCAAATTCCAGAGTCATGTCTGCAGGTTGGAATCATCATTGTGATCTTGGTTTTCTTTTACAATCAATGTTCATCTTTTAACAATAAATAAATAATTCACTAAAATAATGTGTACCAAAATATTGTATATATAGCCTGGGTTAAAGTCTTACTGGTTATTTTCTACATATTTTCTATATTGGATCCATAATTATGGTAACAAAAATTAACTTATTTCCTTATTCAACAATATTTATTGAGAGCTTACAAACTGCCAGGAACAGTATAAATTCCAAAAAATAAATGAGAAAAGTTTCCTAATCTAGACAATCAATGCAAACAAATAAACAAGATAATTTCAGCTACCAATAAAAGCCATTTTTTAAAAAGATTAATATAATATTTACCAGTTGTAGGAGACAGCTACTTTTCATGAGGTTGGCAGGGAAGACCTTTGTAAAAATGACATTTGGGCTGAGTCATGAATGGCAAGCAAACATGAAAATCAGAAGGAAAAACATTCTCAGCAGAGGAAACAATACATGCAAATCACCTAATGTGGGTGTAAGGTAAGTATACATTAGTAGGGCAGAGAGAAGGCTCTAATGGTTGGAGCATAGAGGTGAGATGAGAATGGTACAAGAGGAGATAAGAGAAGTAAGCAGCATGTAGGTCATTTGATAATACCTTTTGGGCAGGTCAGAAATTTAGATATCATTGGAGAGTGAAATGATTAAATATACATTTTAGAAAAATCATCCTGCCTTTTCTGACAAGAACGCACTGCAAGAAAGCATTTTCTAATGGATCCTAACAGCCAGGAAGGCATGTATTGTTTTACAGATGAAAAACTTGAGGATTAGAAAAATTAAATAACTTGCCTAAGACCATGCCACAAAAAGTGGCAGAACCAAAATTTAAACGTAAGTTGCCTGAAGAATAAAAGTCTCTCCACTAATTTTCCCTTTACATGACATGAGTGTGTGTGTGTGGGGGGGGGGGTGAGGAGGGTATTTTTAGAGATATTGAAGGTAATCCACTCAAATCCTCTCAAATACTAAGAATTATTATATATTTATTGAAAAGGCTAGTAAGCATTTTACTAGATGTTTGGACACATATAGATGAGCATGTATATTTTTTAAAAGGGGGTCTAGACTTGTTTCCTTAAAACTTCCCAAATGGGTATGCCCACAATTTTGCTATTTTCGATGAAATCTCAAACAAGTTAACCTCTTTGGGCCATAATTCACTTTCTTGTAAAATAAGGGCAAATCATCTCTGATAATCTACTTTCCCTATCTGTAATTCCTTTCACATACAAAAGATCCTTAACTATTCTGAGATAATGTTAAAAAAAGTCTAACCTGTCAAATTTTGCTTGACATGTTCTTTCTTTTTCACAGTCGCAAATTAAACTGAATTTCTATCTTATATTTACACTTCCATCAAGGTCCAATTAATAATATATTCCTTTATGGAAGCTCCCTCATCTTCAGGTGGTTACATTAATTTCTGTTAAACACATGAATTACTAACATTAATTTATTTCCATGTGGTTTATGATAATATTCTTATTTACATCAACATGAAAATAAATATATGTATTATTCTCTCTTTGTAACTCCTGCAATATTTCCCACAGGCCTACAGACTAATACTTTAATTCAATCAATAATTATTAAGAACCTTCTATATATCAGGTATTGTGCATTATCTTAAAGTTTGAACTTGTTAAATAGGATACTGTAATACATAAATTAGAGCATTTTGTGACTTAATAAGAAATCCATACTTATTTAAATAATTTGTATCTTTTACTGGTTATAAGTATCGTATTGAAGCTATGTTGAAAAGTAATATAATTCCACTTACTGGGTCATTTTCATATTAATGTACTTTGTATTAAGGTACAAACAAATATATCCTCACAGGCAGAAGTAGCACACCATTTGCAGAATATGAGATGTTATCAAAAGCTATGGTGAATGTTTAAATTAAAAAAAAAAAAAAACGTATTACTGTAAAAGACACATTGCCATTAATCCCCCTCAAAATGTTCCTCCTCACTTTGAACACACTTATCCCATTGTTCTTGCCACTTTCTGAAGCAGTTCTGGAAGCCTTCTTTCATGAGTGTCCTTTAGTTGTGCTGTTGTGGCTGTTTCAACACCCTGAAACGATTCAAAACATTTACCTTTCATGGCCATTTTGACTTTGGGGAAGAGTCAGAAGTCACATGGTGCCAGATCCAGTGAATAGGGCGGATGAGTACACAAGATAATATTTATATTTGACAGAAATTGCCTACCAGAAGCAATGTGTGCCACAGAGCTTTTCCGTTGTGATGATAAAACACAGTGAATGCCACTGCTGAGTACCATCCAATAGAAAGATAGGGATCTTCAATATGGAAAGCAGTGCATGGAACCTTAGTAACAGTGTGTGACAAGTTTCAACTTATTCAGTACAGTCAGTCAGGTGTGAGCTACGGTTGAGAGAAGGTGTGTTTAAAGTGTTCCGTAAATGATCCCACATCATGACAACACTGTGTCACACATCGCTTCTGGTATATGGCAATTTCTGTCAAATAAAACATTAGTGGTATGTCCTCATCTACCTTATTCAATGGATCTGGCACCGTGTAATTTCTGGCTCTTTCCCAAAGTCAAAGTGATTCAGGACATCGAGGCAGCCATGACTGTGCAACTAAAGACACTCACCAAAGAGGACTCCCAGAACTGCTTCAGAAAGTGGCAAGAATGATGGGATAAGTGTGTTCGAACCAAGGGAGAGTATTTTGAGGGGGATTAAGACATTGTAAAAATTTTACTGTAAAAATATTTATTTAAAAATTCATCATATTGTTTGATAACACCTCATGCCTTTTCTTTTTCCTTATAAAATTAGAACTCCCTATCTATCTATTTGAAAGATTAAATTTGTATTCCTTTAAGTACTGCAAATAATAGTATTTTAATGAGTAAAATAAAACAGTGTTACGTCATATAAGAGAAAGACAAACATTTCAGCAATATTAATATAGAGAGATATAACCAGTTATGAAGTGCCTTAATATCAAAAGGAATATCTTCAGTTTTAAATATTTATAGTGCTCTATGAAGATATATAATCTTATTTCCTATTCTTTGAAGGACCAGTTTAAAACACAATATTGACAGACATTCAATAATAAAAACACATTTAATCACAAAATAAATATGTTCATAAATATCAAGTGCCTGTCAATATGAATTTCATCTAAAATGTGGAGAACAAGAAAATATCATTAGAAGGCAAATTAGAAAAATAATTATATAGATGATGGTCCAGCCATAATAGAGCTGGTTCGTTTCTTCAGTTTGGCATGTTTGCTAACTTATTTATCTGATGTAAAGATTTTCAAATGCATTTATCCTTCTGGTTAGAAAATATAAAATTTAAAAGACATTTTTATTTTTTCTTAATCACTTGCAAAGTTAAAGACAAAATTGGAATATTCTATCCTGTTCACCCAATTCACATCAGTTTTCTCTGCATCTAGTCCATAAAAAGAGTGTACCCTAAGGAGGTGGGAACGGCACAAGAGGACTTATAGAATTCTAAACAAATGAAGTGCTTAATAATTAGCAGAAACCTACTTCAGTACTTAAAATCCAGCAACATAAACCAATCAATTCAACTTCATTAATGTATAAATTAATGGGATTTATGATATAATGATGGAAGGTGTATGAATAATGATGAGGATAAAGAAAAATAAGTTTAGAGAAACACCAATTAAACAAACAACACTTTAAATCAAATTATAGTTGGTTTACAATACAAAATTATAATTTTCTTTCCACTGGCAACTCATTTTTCTTCCATTCTTATGAATAAAGATTGAAATTTACTTCTATGACTATTATCCTAAAATACATTCATTAAGTGCATTTTACCCTTCTTTCTTTTTTTCTCTTCATAGCAATAAGATCATTATTTTGTGAAATACAGTGACCATTATTAATTCCATGTACACTATGATATTCTTTGAAGTGAATGCATTAAATAAAACAACTCTTGATATGATTACATCCGAATTTGTTTCCATTTTATAAATATACAAAACTAACATAAGGCAAAGTAAATATGAAATCAGCCTTTGTATTTTCACAAATATGTTGTTTTCATTACAAAATGTACTGTTGTTTCTAAAAGGCTGGAACTTTTCAAATGCTTCATAAATTTGAGGAAAGTGTAGGAAAATAATGAAATGTTTTTAACATCTTAAAATAAATAACCCAAAGTAATTCAGGATATTAAAATGAAGTCCTACCTGGTGGTTCCTTTCTGCTCTGATTATCCTGTATCCTAATTACCAGAGGGGTGTGTAGTGATGGCCGAATAAGACTGGTTTCCCGTACTTGCTTTCAGGCTACACGGCTCTGCTGTCATCTAATAATCCTTGCCCTTAGGATGTACATATTTTATAATTGTTAGATCCTCGGCTGTTGCTGCATCCTTTGAAGACTTTGACCCTGGCATGTCCAACAGTCCTGGGGACCATCAGTGTCCAACTCTCTGATCAGGGCTAGGTGTCTTGCATTGTGCTTTCCTATCTTTTATGCTTACTTCTGTTTTAGCACGCAGTTCTTAGATTATTTGTTTTCCCTGTTGGATTTTACAATTGTTGGGAGCAGGAGAGAGGCCACAGTATCTCACAATTGAATGAATTGGCTATTTATTACATGTCTGTCCCTGAGGAGATTATCATAAATGAAACTCTTAATTCTCACCTGGAAAGTGAAAGAGATTGGGAATAGTTGTCAATTAAAATTTCTAAAGCTAAAACCATTCCCCCTAAGATCAGGAACAAGACAAGGTTGCCCACTTTCTCCACTTCTATTCAACATAATGCTGGAAGTTCTAGCCACAGCAATCAGACAAGAGAAAGAAACAAAAGGCATCCAAAATTTCTAAAGGCATGGACAATGACAACTATTCCTCACATGGCTAGATCCAAGTAACAGAAACTCCAAATTTGTTGATATATTTTTAGAAAATATAAGAAAAACAAATTTCAAAAAAGATTCAAAAATAAAATAGTGGAATAATTAGTTTGAATAGTCATGAAAATCAAAGAATTTAAACATACTCTGGGTGGCAAAAGCAATTTCCAGGTAAAATTTTGTATTTTTCCACATAAAATAGACAAACATTCAAAAATTAATATGTCTACAGAAAATCACAAATGTTAATAATATGTCAAGTGCCTTGAGCATAAATATAATTAATGATTTAAAGATTAAGTAATACAGGGGTGGCCGGATGGCTCAGTTGGTTAGAAGGCAAGCTCTGAACAACAAGATTGCCAGTTCAATTCCCACATGGGATGGTGTGCTGTGGCCCTTGCAACTAAGAATGAAAATGGTGACAACTAAATTGAAGGACAACAAATTGACTTGGAGCTGGTGGGCCCTGGAGAAACACACTGTTCTCCAATATTCCCCAATTAAAAAAAGAAAAAAAAAAGATTAAGTAATACAATACTATCTTAAAATTTATCAAAATTAGTACCAGAAGATTTATTTAATTTGTATGTATTTTTGTATGAAGAGAGGAATCCATTTTTATCATTTTCTCACTTCAGCTTTATTATACATATTTCCCTGTGAAATATATTTTCTCTTTAGTTAACCATTTTCTGAGACATTCAGAATGCATATCACAATTATCAGTGCTTTTCTAATAATCCTGAGAATATATCTCATTCTTATAACATGTCATGTACGAGTATATCCCAATTCCTGTGGAAACTTAAATCATCATTTATATCAAAGGTTTTCATTATGCAATCTTAATTCTGTTATCACAGTCCTCCTCATTGTATCAGCAAATGGTTTTTGTGTGATATACCACTTTTTCCCCTTCCCCTATATGCAAAATATTTTATCTTCCTTATTACCATTAATCATGTGGCATAGCATTTCAGTCATTGACACCCAAGAGGCTTGACAACTCCTTTGGAGTTATGTTAGGGTCATGTGACCAGGTTTTGACCTCAAAGCCAACCTATATATTCTCTAACAGTTTCTCTCTGTCTCCAGGTAACCAGAAATCCATATATTAAGTTGACAGGAGCATAAATGGAGAGGCTGAGTCTTAACGGGAAGCAGAGCTGCTCTGGAGAGTTGCCAGATTCACACTGGATTTTTTGTGAGCAAGAAATAATTCGTGCTGTGTTGAATCCATTAAAATTTCTCATAGTTTATTTCTTAACACGCATAGCCCAGTCTATCCTAGCTAATAAGTTCTCATTCTGTTTTTACACTTATTTCCTATGTTTCCTATTGTTCCAGTTTCATCTTTAAGTTCTGTAATATCCTAATAATCATTCTTCTGCAATAGAGTTTAAATAGCATTGTGCTTCTTCTATCTTTTAGCATATTTCTATTACTTTCTTTTTTTATCTTATTGGCACCATTGACTTTCACACTGGCATTATACTTTGTCTACAACTTCCTTAAGGGGATTTTATAATGTGTTTCAAATATTATGGATTCAACTTTTTTTGTACTTTGCATAATTTAAATGCTATTCATAAACACTGAGCCATGTGGCAAAACTCAGTGACTATATATTTAAATTATAGGATATATTACTCTTCTTGTAGAGAGACTTTAATAATACATATTCATTGGTACAATGAATGTCTATATCACATTAAAATCAAATTTATGATATTCTATTTTGGTAATAACAATAATTTAGAAAACTACGTCTGAAAGTAGGTCCAAATTACCACACTAAAATATTTCTTGATTTACTTTGAGATTCTAGGCTGCAAAACCAAGATACATTGTCTTAGCCATATTTGTAATACTGCAGAGTTGAGAATTAAATGAGTTTATATTCTCAATCCTGTTTCAGTCAGACCCAGTCTTAAATTGTAATTTTCAAAAGACACTAAGACACTAACTGCATATTGCAATTAGAAACCTTCAACCCAATCTATCACCTGCCAAATATATGTACAGTGAGAATGCACACAATTTTTTGTGAAATTCTAATTTTGACTATGCAACCTAGCTTTCGATCCCTTCCTCTTTAAAGAATTTTGTTCTTTTTCTGTAAATGGAAATAATCAGCTCTGCTTATTTAGCTCACATTTGTTGCTAGGATAAAATTTGAAATAACATTGCACAATGTTTTGCCAATATTATTTATCATTAATTCTAGATACCATGTCAGGTATGCATTTTAGGTCTTTCAAAGCTAAAAATATCCAGCCCGTACACAAGCAGTTTTTATTGTAGGCAGAGGTGAGCTCAGTGCCAGCAGACCTAAAATTTTCTAGAAACCTGAAATTATTAAATTCTTAAAAAAGCCATAAATACCTGAACAGTACTCAATAAAATGAATAGATGGTTAATAAACACTTGCCAAGTGAATGAATGAAAAAATGAGTACATAGTATAATTTATTGATAGAGAAGAAATGAGAGCTAAATGGAAATAAGAAAAATTAGAAATAAGGAAATAAGGAAAATTAGAGATGAAACAAAAAATAGTAATATAGAAAAAAATATGCTATTTCCATTATTTACTCTATTTTCATAAAAAAACATTTTAGAGTTTTTAAAATTTTAATTGCAAATATGTCCTATGGAGAGTTTATTTCTGTGCAGAGTTTGTTTCCCTAATTATTGTCTATTTCCAATTATATTTTGTTAATCTCCGTAAAACCACTCATTTCAGTCAGTCAGGGTATTAGGAAATTTTAGATTTGAGTTATATTGCATTTCCTACACCTTTTGGAACATGATATTCACAAGTTGATTAATGTAAGTTCTCTTCTTAAAATTTGGGCAGTGTTTATTTACTTCTTATGTATTTTGTTAATTCCTTTAATTCCATCTCTCAGAAGTTATTTTTGTTCAACAAATTAACAGCTTTTGATGTGCTACTGATGTTTTCCTTGAAGACCACAGCTCTTTTAGAGTTAGATGTTACTTATATAAGCCATTTTTCATTAGACTGAGTTAGGATTATGCTACCCAGATTACATACAATTTGTGTAGCACATTTACCTAATTATACCAGTGCATTGATTGATAGGTAAGTACATATTCAGATTTATGGAGCTAAAACAATTCAGTAAAAGTTAAATTTTATTACCTAGCTATAAATGTTAGCCAGATATAATCCCCTTTCTGAAAATTAGCTTTCACAACACATTAATATTATTTTATAATTTCAAACATAATGTGTCTATGAAATGTGTGTAAAGTGTCTAATATCTTATCCTATCTGCAAGCTAACCTTTAGCCTACCACAGTTTTATGTTTGCTAGAAGACATAAGATTCTTGAATCAGATGCAAAGAAATTTATTACTCACACCAATAGCAATAGCCACCATTTTTTGGTAATTTCCTAAGAGCCAATTCCCACAAGTCAACACAGGGAGCCAGGTGATAGGTATACATACACTGGGTTATACTACAGGAAACAAAATCTGTCTGGTAGGTGCAAATCTTTGATAATGGTAAGTAAGCGTACCTTCCATTTGTTTCGAATAAGACACTCTCTATTTTCCAAGTCTGTCCACTATTACCCATCCTTGAAAAACTATTCTGGCACAAAGGCAGTGAGTGCCTCTGCTTGCAAGAGGTATAGAAGTATGAGAGATCCATGGAAAATACTGGGTCTAACAACGTCCAACTCTTTGCTATATCTTAACTTAGAGCTAACTACAACACCTTGTTGTCCACTCTGATTAATTGTACAGTCTGACTGACCAAGGCTGGGACCAAATCCATCCCATTTGTCCCATAGAGCATTTAATTAAGGCTTCTAACAAGACTGCAAGCAACAATAGGAAACTGTTTTCAGAATCAAACTCAACCATGTCCCCCAGGGTCTTAGAAACAGACAGCTGATTTGTAGAACAAATCCTACAACCGATCAGGGGTTGCCATAAAAGCTATGTGGCTTTCCGTACTGACCTTTCCACTTGACCCAAAACATTAACCCAGGTACAGCAGGAAGTATGAAGGATTGCAGGCTCAATGTTGGCAGGCAAGGAAAAATTCTGGGCAAATCTATCATCAGTAACTGTATGGGCCAATGAGTTGTGGCTAACCTGAGTGCCCCCCAGAGCTAGTTATGTCATTGATTACTGAGGCTAAAAGTAGGGAGAAATTTGATACCACTTTTTCAAACTGGTGATTCCCATTGTAGGGGTATTGCATATGTAGTACACATTCATAACGAGTCACTTATTCCTCTTTGAAAAACCCCCAGTAAGAACAGGCAATCTCCTTTTAGAGAAATCTCTGCAGTTATCTGAGGACTACATAATCTACTCATGTTATTTCCTTAAATACTTGAAAGTCATTTATGACCACTTTGAAAATGCACATGTTTTCAGAAAGGAAGCAAGTTAATTCCTGGCTTATACACACACACACACACACACACACACACAAACAACAACAACAACAACAAACAAACAAACAAGAAAAAACAATACCAGGGCTACTTATGGTGCCTCTGAAATAAAAGTGTTTTTAACAATTGTTACTCCTCTAAAAACGGGGGACACAGATTAACAGTGCCTTCAGTGTGGCCCCCTAGCTGGCTGGAAAGCCTTGGGTACCCATTTAAGTTCAAATAATTGGATCTAGTCCTTGCTTTTGGAGGGACTACCTGAGGGAAATCAGTTCAACCTGTCTTGATGTCCATAGCACTAGTCAGGCGGCATTTGTCTTCCCTACAAAATGACTGAGTGATAACTATAGAAATCTGGGTGTAGAAGATATTAGGAGGGTCAGCAGTCGTTTTCCATTGGAGGTGCAAAACTGGAACCATCTCTGCTGTAACCAGTAGACTTCCACAGTAAGTTCAAAGGAGGATAGTAATTAAATCATGGTTAGAGCCATTGGGTAGGGCACGGTAGACCCAGTACTCAATTAAAATTAACTACATTGTAGTAGTTTGAAAGAACCACACGAGGGTGTTTTCCTTCACGTGGAAGGAAACCAGTGTGATACTGAAAAAGAAGGATGCTTAATGTCCCTCCTTACCCCGTACCTCTCTGGGTCTAAGTTGTTCTCTCCAGGTTCTGGAGTTGTCACTCTCCTCCTACCATAGATTCCCATGTCCCATTATAGTCATTGTATTTTACCTTTTTCCTGTTCCCAGCCCTCTTGTCTGGAAGGAATAAAGTGAAAGAAGGCAAAGGCATTTTCTTAAGTCCTACAGAGACCCACCGTATCACTCACATGGTTC
This sequence comes from Rhinolophus hipposideros, assembly GCF_964194185.1. Classification (NCBI taxonomy): domain Eukaryota; kingdom Metazoa; phylum Chordata; class Mammalia; order Chiroptera; family Rhinolophidae; genus Rhinolophus; species Rhinolophus hipposideros. The sequence continues at coordinate 66,739,263 of NC_138047.1, read as the reverse complement.
ATGAGAACCACTGAGGGGATACTTAGTGAGCAGTGCACTCAGTCGATCGAGGAGCATGTCGATTCAACAAAATATTCCAGATAAATGATCTAGAATTAAGTATGAATCCTCTGGGTAGCTTTTGGTTGAGAAGCTACCCAGAGGGTGGGCCAACCAGGCTACATTGAGGTTGCCATTGGGGGAAATAAAGAAATACACATCATGCCAAATAATAGGTGAAATCCCAAATTTTCAAATAGATCTTTATAACCTCCTTTTGTCAGGCAGTGACTGGGAGGAAAGACCCCTCTCTGGGGACAGCTGCACTCATAACTAAACTTTCTTATTAAGATTTTTTGACCAGGAAGAGATGAAGCGGGTATAGTAAGAACTATTTTTAGAGTTAATTATTGAGCAGGCCATTCCAACACTCAACAACAACGGTTAACTGTAGATGATGGAGAGTGTGGAAGTTTCATTATCTCAACTGGCAGCCCATCTAGTGGCTTTTGTAATAAAAGGAGCAATAAAGTCAGACTACAAAAGCTTGGAAAACAGAACATATGGCAAAGATTACTTTTGAGGCACATAAAACTGTGACCAAAGTGGGTTGATTGAACAGGAACAACACTATAATCTAAAAAAAGTATCAACGGCAGTGAGGTCCTACTTAGGAGGTGGGGAGGTGTCAAAGGTCCAATGTAGTCAATGTGCAGGAGTGGGTGGGAGCAATGCTCTGTAATGGGACTATTGTCACCATGGAAGAAATTCATAGCAGCTTTGGCAAGAGTCATGAGTCTTGCATGCAGTAGTGGCCTCTGCATAAGAAACCCAGGGTCCTTTATTTTGCATCTAGTCTGTGATGGTGGGTATGTTTCCATGTCCACTACAAGATGGATCCAGAAATGGTGGCATTCTGGTCAGTGCACGCTGAATCAGAAGCTTGATTCCAATTGGTCTTGCAAGAGAAGAGGCCCTTACCATGAATGTCTACATGAGTGACCCAGATTGTCCTATCAGAAGCTGCTATTTATTTGTACTCTTCATGGCCCAAGAAGGGTATCTTTAATTTTCTAAACGGCAGATCAAGCAGACCACTTGCAACTGCCAAGCACTGGTAAAAATCTAACAATGTTCACCAAAGAGAATACTGGACAGAGTTATGACAACAGATAAATCCTGCCAACTAAAGAGAACGACCACATGTACTTTGTTTTTGCATAGCTGCTGCAGTTTCTACATCTTCAGCAGTCCAAGAGATATTGTTGGGTTTCAATTAAACCTAATCATCAGTGTTTCAGGCCCAGGCATTTATGAGAAACGCTGAATCAAAGGCCCTATTAAGTCAGCAGATTTGCTTTAGCCAGTAGGTAGTATAGGGGCAGAAAGTTTCCCCCAATGGGTTATCTCCCACTTTTTCATTTAAAGCTGAGATGCTGCTAGGGCCAGGCCAGTGGCATTCTTGAATATACCATTTCCATTTGACAAGCAAGGCTTATTGGGTTCTTTCCACCTAATTAGTTGCATTGATTCAACCCTAAATGGGAACAGCAGGCCAAAGAATTACAGAGCTCAGTAGCAATCCAGCAGCTGCTTTTCAAAATAAGGGCCTAGTAACACTATCAGGATGTAACAAGTATAAAGCACCAAGGAACTCCTATCAGGTAGAGACTGCTTCCTTTTCCCAGATCCTCTAATTGGAAAAATCAACAGTAATAGAGATTTTAACTCAGAAGAATAATTAATTTGTGGGGTCTCAAAGGAATGAGCACTTTTCTTCATGTACTATTGCTATTGGGAGATCTTTCCCTTATGGCACTTATAGGACAGAGAAGTACATACCACATATACAGATTAATTTTGTACTATATATTCAGAAGTGACAGCCAAAAAAAAAAAAAAAGAAAAAAAAAAGAAGAAAAATAAAAAGAAAAAAAAAAGGAAAAAGAAAAGGAAAGAAAAATAAATATTGTATTTTTCGAAATGGCCCTAATTAAAAGATCACTTTTGGTCCCCTTCTCCTCTGAGAACCTTGCCCAAATGCCCTCAGTTGAATTTTGGTGCCCCTTCCCCAGATGGCCATGAGAAGGAAAATGACTTGAATTTGTATACCAACAGAACCATAAAAGTTGGAGTCCCTTTTCTCCTTGAAGTTCCTCAGCATACTCAGATGGATCAGCGTGGTCTTTGTTCCCCTTTGAGAAGAAGGAGATTTTGCTCTCATCCATAATTACCTTTCTCCTTAAGCTACTTAGATTGAGTCTAGGCTACATGCCATTAAACAAAGTTTCTCACTCACTTTCAATTTTTAGTGGTGTGGCAGTGGCTTGTGGACCAATTAAACAAACTTCCAAAACACAATACTGAGTGGCAGGATCATCATTATTGAAACCATGTATATCAGACTACATGACCCTTTAATAGTCACAGTCACATACTTTCCTGCAATGGCCATGGGTCTGCTTCTTTTGGCAGACTTGGGCTTGATTCTCAGAGCAACAAGTGCTTTAAGGAGTCCATATATTCCATAACACTTGCCCATTATGATAACATCTACTAAATTTCCATCTGGTTTCATCATAAAGGCTAGGAGAAGTATCTTGGGTAGCAGGACTTAATGCAAGAATTTATCTAAAATTTTTGGAGTCAGTGTCTCATTCACCAGTGGCCACCTTCAACAGCATTGTAAATCCAATCCACAGCAGTATGAGCCTGAATACTAGTCAATGCTTCATCTATGGTTTACCATGGTAGTCTATCTCAGAAATCTCTCTGACAGTCAAAACACCCTTATAGCCTCTATAACCCACTAAAAAAAATTTACTCTGAGATCTTTTACTATCATTTCTGAATATATCTAAGGTTGGTAGACTTAGTTGGTAGACAGATTGAGCCATAAAACCGAGAGCTGCTATTCTTCCTTAATAAGCATTACATGCTGAGGTCCTCATCTCCCAAGTAAACCAGCCAAACTTGTAATGATTCATGTGGTTTCTGCTTATACCAGTGATGAGTCCTCCTACCTTTACCTTCAGTGTATGTGCAAGATTCTGTCCATCTAGGAAACACCTTAGTTCTAGTTGATTTAACAGGGAAGACTTTAGATGGACAACCAGATTGGCAAGGAAATCCTCCTGCCCTCCCTGTGGAGAGGAGAGTTTACAACAATCCCATCACCGTTTAGCAAGATCTCTTTATACCTACTTCTCAAGACTATCCAAAACCACCCTTCTGAAACTTTTGTCCTTATTAAAAAGCACAGGTTAGAATAGCTATCATCAACACGACAAATAATAACAAGTGTTGGAGAGGCTGTGGAGAAAAAGGAAACTTCATACATACACTGTTGATGGAAATGCAGATTGGTGCAACCACTATGGAAGGCAGTGTGGAGGTTCCTCAAAATATTATGAATGTAATTAACTTATGACCTATCAATCCCTTTCCTGAGCATCTACCCAAAAAAATCTGAAAATATTTCTCTGTAAAGATATATGTGCTCTGATGTTCACTGCAGCTTTATTTATGGTGTCCAAGACAAGGAAACAACTAAAGCGTCCTTTGATCGATGATTGGATAAAGAAGTTGTGGTACATATACACAATAGAGTACTATTCTGCCACAAGAAAAGATGAACTAGTGCCATTTGCGAAAACATGGATGGATCTTAAGATTATTATGCTAAGTGTAATAAATCACACAGAAAAAGTTGAGAATCACATGATTTCACTGATAACGTGGGACATAAAACTGATAGCAACAAAGGAACAAAACAAACAAAAAAACAAAAACTCATAGACACAGACAATAGTTTAGTGGTTACCAGAGGGTAGTAGTGGGGGGGGGCAGGGGATGGTAGATAAGGGTAAAGGACTAGTATCAATATATGTTGATGGAAGGTGGTTTACCTGGGTGGTAAACACACAATCTGATATATAGATGATGTATTACAGAATTGAGCACTTGAAACCTATGTAATTTTACCAACCATTGTCACCCCAATAAATTTTAATTTAAAAAAGCATAAAACAGAGGACCATTAATTGCCTGGTTGACCATATAATCCAGTCAACATGTTTCCTACCAATTTCTGCAGACTATCCACAAATCCTGTTAAATGACACTTATCCATCCTCTTGCAGAAATCAAGTCTCTGTCAGCATCTCATCCTCATACCAAAATTTTCAAGAACTATGATCAAGAACTATGAAGAGTCTAAGATTTTATCTTACTTACCAGCTAACAAGTTAGCCTGCAACAGTTTCCTGGATGCTCACAGAAGCCTCCTAGTTCAGAAACAAAGGACTTCATTATTCACAGCTAAAGCTGTCTCTAGAGTATCAGCATCTTCTTATCCTAGTTCTGAATCGGGATTCCCACAAGGAAATTCAAAGGGTACCAGGCAACATCTGCCTATGTATTATAGGGGAAGAACTCAGAACTTAAAAATTCAAGTATTTTACGATGGAGAGTAAACATGCCTGCCCTTATTTCCATAGGGAAACATACATCTTCTATGGCTATTCCCTGTACAAATATCCTTGGAAAGACAATCTGCAGTAGACAGTGACTTTGCTCACAAGACATGGAGAAACACTAGAGACTCATGGAAAACTATCTCACATCAAATTGCTAGAATAAATGTTCTCAAAAAAAAGTGCTTCATTTGTACCATTATTTCACAGTATTTTAAATACACACCTGATATATTTTTCGAAGCCATTAATCACAAAACAAATGACGTAATTAAAAAGAAAAATATCACAGGTATATTTCTGATAGAACAGAGTGTAGGAGCAATACGTTGGTTAATTATACTTTTGAGGAATATACTTGTTTCCAATATCATGACTTACTATTTCACTGAATATACACTTTATTCCAACTACATAGCACTATATTTAATTCTGCAAATGTGCAGTACTCTCTCCACACTACATTTTGCACATACTAATCCTGCTGTTCCCAATATTTCTGTCAACCACGGTGATTTTTTTTTTTTTTGTCCATGAAGCATCATTTCTAGAAAAGCCTTCCTAATGATGGTAAGTTATGAGTCTTTATTCCCAAATATAATTATATCATATCACTTAGACCAATATATGTTAATGTTTAGTTTATATGTCTGTCTTCCGTTCACTATGCACCACCCATAAACACACACACACACACACACACACACACAGACTCACGCACACTACACCAGTGAATTTTGTCTGACCCAGAACACTACTGAAAGAATCAGTAAATTCTCAACAGATTATATATTAATGGATAGATGGTCACCTCATGAACAGCAGTGTGGCTTAATAAAGTTTCAGTCCTTATCATTTCTAATGCAAGAGTTTGCATCTCCTTTATTCTTTCATTTATTATTATTATTTTCTTTGACTGTTTTATAAACTGTATTTATTTATTTTTTTAATTTCTAATTGTGGTGGGATATATAATATAAAATACAGCATATTAACCATTTGTAAGTACAGATCAGTGGTATTAAGTGGATTCACATTGTTGTGCTGCCATCACCACCATCCACCTCCAGAAATCTTTCCATCTTGCAAAACTGAAACTCTATACCCATTAAATAAAAACTCCCATTTCCCCCTCTCCCTAGCTCATGTTCACAATAGCGTTATTCACAATAGCTGAATTGTGAAAGCCGCCTGCTGTCCATTGCCAGATGAATGGATAAGCATTGTGATATACATATGTATTTTTATAGAAAGATATACATACATACCTACATACATACATATATACACACACAACGTTAAGAGGAAATCAATAAACAATATGTGGTATATATGGTATACACATACAATGGAATATTATTCAGTCTTAAAAGGGAAAAAATTTGAACACATGGATGAAACTTGAAGACATTATGCTAAGTGAAATAAGCCAGTCAGAAAAAAAAAACACTGTATAATTGTACTCACATAAGGTATACAGAGTAGTCAAATTTATAGACAGGAAACATTATTTCATTTTGTTAGTGAGTTCTATATACTCTCACCAGTTTAATGTACTTTAAACATCAGATTAATGTCTTGTAAACATCATTCATCATGGCTTAATCAAGTTTCACTTCTCAATTCAATTTTCACTTCTCAATTTAAAAAATTGTAATACTTTTGAATAAAAAATGAAGATTTCTAAGACTATTGATACAATATTCAGAAATCTATACAATATAATCAATCTCAAAACAGCTTTTAAAAATGACTTCTTACACATACCACACTAGGCTCCAATATCAGACGTTTCCACTCTGTGTCATCCCCACTCATATCACCTTTCTCACAACATCTTTCTCACAACGTCTTCTCCGATTATCTGCTATTTCGTTGCTACTCAAGTTTTAAACCTCTTCTTATTGCTCCAATCAAAGCAAGTCATACCATTTTCAAACTTCTGTTGAACAAATGGCCTAGAGTAGACCTTACAATTATTGTGGACATATAAGCCTTAGGCTGTGAATTCTAATTTTAGATTTAAACATCATTTATCCCAAGGAGGCTTTAAGCTCCCTGATGACAGAAACCAGGTCCTCTAGTCCTTTGTACCCCATAAAGTATATTGCAGTTGAAGAGTACAGGGTATTCAAAGAGTTCAAAAATGAATACTAACTAGTAACTGAACAAGATGTCAGCTTTCAGAAACCCAAATGGCTTAATATGTGAAAGTAATTCTTAAAAAGATTTTTTGTAATTTATTTGTGTTTTTTTTCTTTCAGATGTACACTTTCGGGTGAACAGTTTATTGATTAGTGTTCTAAACTAATTCAAATCATGTTCATTTTCCACATTAAGTTATAGCATTTGACATATACAACCATCTAAGGATGGCTTTTCACATGGTTCTCATCCAATAAATACCAACAAGGTAATTCTTGTTTTCATTCGACCCATGATATGATTGTGATCCTAACACTAGTGTCAGTTTGCGGTGTTGTTAATTTAACAGGTATATTTATCTGTAATAAAAACAGGTTGAACTAGATGATCTCTAGGACCTCTTGTAACTCCAAATTATTCCCAATCATATTCATTATAATAAAAACAACAGTATTTTTTGTTGCTCTGCTGCTTTTAATAGGTTTTATAATTGTTTTATTTTTCAGCTAATGACTAGTTTTCAGTATGTACAAATTCCCACTCATATTTTGAATAAGGAAGTTATCACACTACTTAAATTTAATGTTAAGTAAAATGTGTAAATTATCATGTGATGTGTTAAGGCATAGCTATCATTTATAAACAAATTTGATTTACATATTTAATTATAGATGCCAGCATAATTAAGAAATATAGAGCCAAAAAAGGTTAATTCTTGAAGGACATATTATCTCTAAACTTCACGATTTTGTGATTAAAAAAAGGACAATTATGCTTAATAATCTCAAGATCTATCCATGTTGTCGCAAATGGCACTATTTCGTTTTTTCTTATAAAGGGGGGATGTTAGATGAGGGTAAAAGAATCATATATGGTGATGGAAAGAGAACTGACCCTGGGTGGTGAACACACAATGTGATATATAAAAGATGTATTGCAGAATCATACACTTAAAACCTATGTAATTTTACTAGCGATGGTCACCCCAATAAACTTTAATTTTAAAAAAAGTATAATTATGAGTATTATTTTTAGGGAGAATAATGGATTTCTTGGAACAGGGATATTTTAAGGAGAGTAATTGGATTCATTTGTTCCCACCATCTCCCCAAAAAGTAGACAAGGTGATCACACAGCCTATAAAACTACATACAGTTGTACCCTATATAATGCTACAAAGTCAGATTAAAATTAAACAGTTATTTATAGGTGAGGTCTGGGTTTATTTCCTGCAATAACTTGCGTCTGCTAATTCATATAGCTTTGTACCAGCTAAGAAATCTAGCTTTATGAGCTGCATTAGAAAATCTAAGAATCACTACAGGAAAATGTTAAACTATTTGAACTAATGCTAATTTTGAAAACCAAATCTGAATAATTCATGGTCAAGTTAAATATTCCATCTTCTGCAATTTTCATATGTTTCAAAGGGAAAAGAAAATATATAATAAAAATAACAATAAGAAAAAACAGCAGGAGCTTTAAATCTGCAGAATCCTTTGCCACCATGATTAAAGTGCTGTGCCCAAACTAAAGCTTTTAAGTGTCTTTTCAACAAGAAAAAAAATTTGAAAAGCTTTTATCCTTTCTTTATAAAGGATAATTTAAAATGAGCTTTCCTGAAAGAATGTATGTAATAAGCTAGAAAAGAAAATGCAGGTTCTGTGATTTTTTTTCAAATTCCCCACAAAAGACATACAAAACTTGCTAAAATTTTAATAATGTTCAATTTTACTCTTAAAACTGAGAAAAGTAAATGACCAAAAGCATATGAAATACGTGAAATCATTTATTTTTCTTTCGAGATCACCATGCCCTCTTCCTGAAGTTTTAGTTTTGCAATGTGAAAACTTACCATCTATAGTAAATTTTCTGGAAATAAGGGAAAATCCACGTACTTTTTATGGGCTTTGAGATTTAATTTTAGAAGTCTTAAAAAGCCACCTTCCTATTCCTATAGCCTTAATTAAAACGTTCTCTTCTATATGAGAAGACTGACATTTTCACAGAAACTGGCGATGTGGAAAGACCAGCTTAGAGTTGTGAAGATGTGGCACCAGCTGTGTCAGGCAGAGCAGCCAAGACCACCCAGAGGTCAACGCCATGGCACAAGTCTACACCAGACGGCTCTAATAACCAACACAGTTTCTTACACATGGTTTAGTTTCTTTTTTTGAAAGAATAAACAAAAGTAAATAAGAATACAAACACTTTCTGTTTCTTTAGTAAGGTTTGATAAATAAACCTCTAAAGTAAACTCCTAAGGTTATGTTGAAAAAAATAACAAAAGATGATGCTGTTAAATTTCTTCAATTGCATCAAATAAACTAGAAAGGTTTTCATTATTGGAGATGATCCTCAACTTTTTAAAATGCTATTGTCCTATTAAGTTTTAAGGTGTTCCTAAGAAAATGAACACATACAAGTATGCACTCACACATTTGCATGCACAAACACATATGTGTATGGACATACATTTTTAACCTAATCAATTCCCCTTTTTGTCAAAGTAAAATCTTATTCATTCATATCTTCGTTGACAGGATTTAATTTGATTTTGTTTTTTTTTTTCCATAAGTGATCATGAATGTCACCTTTCCTGAGTTTCTTCCTGTCTGAACAATTTGATTGCATCTATTTGAATGACATCTTAGATGTGTATAAACTAATACTTTATACTTTTCACATTATACTTTTTGTTCCTCAGAATTTTATATCTATCAATTCATTACTTTATGGAATAAATCTGAGGACAATCAGAAATGTTACCCTTTGAAAAGGATTTGAGCTTAATGCCTAAAATCTTGCAGAATTATTTCTTTATTCTTGAATATCAGAAAATTTTCAGGCAATTCGGTTAATCGTTTTGTATCAAATTTCCTGAAATATTGTGTAACCCTTTCATTCACACTATGATGCTTTCTTTTATATCATTAATTTTCTGTTAGTAAATATCTGAGGACTTATTTTTTTCTGTTCAAATGTGTTAACTTCTTGACTTCATGGACCCCATCATGCTCGTATTAAATGCTTTGTCCATTGAGTTTGTCTTTTCTAAGTGTTTTGATTGCTGATATTTCCCTCTGTACATTCAACTGGATATGTTCTGGAACCTTTCACCTCTGGCACCAAGTCAGGCTTTCTGCCATAACTTCCATATTCATTGTTACGTTTAATAAATTAATCCTGCAAAGCTCTTGCTGTTTTTCACTTTTTTTCATTTTACATTATTAACCCCACAAATTCCATTCATATATTCTTTTATTTTTGATGCCTTATTTTTAAATTAATTTCTCCTTTGTATGTCTCTTTCAGTTCTTTTTTTTTTCTTTTCCTTAAGCTTTTCTAAAGGCAAAATACAATTAGCTAAAACGTAATAAGCACTGACTATCTGCTAGGCACCATTCTTCATATGATAATATGTGCAATTTTTCTGCAAAAATTCTGGAAGAAAATGCTATTATTATCCTCATATTAGATGTGAGGAAACTAAAAAACAGAAACATTAAGTTACTTGCCCCAAATCACACTAAATCCTGTATTCTACTTCATTAATCTGGTTTATGGAGCATTAGTGCTTATTCACTACACTCAAATGCACAGTACTTCTTGTATGGAATTTTCTTCTCTTTATTGTTGTTTTCCAGAATGAAATATTTATCATTCTATCATTATGATGAATTTTTTTTGTTTGTTGTTTATTTCATTCCTTATCCCTTCCTTTCATCTTTTTGCTCTAGTAGTAGTTGCTGATTACCATATTCTTATCTACTTTTCCATCTCACCTGTTTTTAATGTTGACAATTCTATCAATATCACAGAATTATTCCAATACAGTGTATGTGAATTTTCATTGGCTTTCCATAAGATCACTTGTCCTTCCCTAAGAGTTTCATTTCAAAGACATGGTCTTATATGCTCATAGATTAAGAGAAATGTTTTGTTTGTTTTGATTTGCTGACTTATATACACCGTTATTAAATTTTGTAGTAAGGAAATTCTGTGATCTGTCTTTATTGAGTCATCTTACTACAGAAGACTCTTAGTTGTCTATATGTGGTTTCTAAGAATATCCAGTTTTTATATATAGATGATGTATTACAGAATTGTACACCTGAAACCTATGCAACTTTACTAACAATTGTCATGACAATAAACTTCAATTAAAAAAAGAAACAATATCCAATCTTTACATATAAAATTCATGAAATAGCCTAGAAGATATCATTTAAATTACTTTGCACTAGGCAAAAAATCAAAATAAACAAACAAAAACCCTAAGTAATTAAACACTTACCTCAAATGCATTTAAAAGACACAGTGATATTGATTCCAAAGTGATTAAAATACTAACATCTTTATCTTCAGTTGTTACAAAGGAACCTGAATAGAAAATAGTCTAGAAACTTGGAAATAGAATTGTAATTTTATAAAAGAAATGGGCAATGACGTAGAACAATAACACTGTGAATGTAACATAATGATAAATATGTTATTGCCATTATTTTAAATCTTACTGTTACCATGGCTATGAATATTGAACAGCTTTACCGGTAACCAAGATTTAAGTCATTCTTGATTATGCCTTTTATAGAAACATTGAGCTTTATAAATTTCGGCTTTGAAATTTAAGTGTTGTCCAAGACTACCCAGAAAAAAATTACATTAAAATGGTGTATTATGCAATAAACTGTTACTATACATATTATTAATTTCATAATTATATGTAAAAAGAACTAATTCAAAAATAATCTCACGAGTGTAATTGATGATATCAAGGCCCATACACGTTGCAGAAAAATGTTTGCTCACTTATCAATTAGGATATTCTAGCAGGAATATTTGAACATGTATTTAAACAGTTTAAAAAATACAAGTTATTTAAATTAGTGTCTTTGAAGTCTATACTTTTTTGACTAATTCATGTAGAATTTGAGAGAAATGAAAGAAAGGCATGAGAAATATATGTGTGTATATATACACGTATGTGTGTGTATATATATATATATATATATATACACACATATACACACACACACCTTTGCTGAAAGCCATGCTACTGGCCTTATCTGTGATCTGCAGATTTAGGGTTTTCTCTGATGAGCATGAGTCTTCAGAGAGAATGCTTTCTCATGGCCCTTAACTACTAAGAAATTTCATATATAGTCAAGCAAACTAAACTTTTGGGACTAAAGGGCAAACAATCTATCTTCTGATGGTTTTTATTCTCATTATTTTTAATTGTGTTCCAAGTTCACTGTCATTTTAACATTAGTCTTTTTCTTGTTTTATCTTCCCACCTTTCCCTACTGTTCCTCCAATCTGTTTTCCAAAACCTTTTTAAAATCAATTTTAACATTTCTGTGATTCTTTGCTTTATTTCCCATGAAAATTAAAAGAAAGAGAACTCATGGAGAAAAATGTGTGTGCATATATTAAAATGTGTGTATCTGTAGTTTTCTATTATAATTTTTTAAAAATTTTTTTGTTTGGTAAATTCAAAATTTTATTTTGACCTTTAAGAAAGATTCTGTTTTATTTACTTTTTTCTTCTCAACATGAACTCCAAGTTGGAGATCCTCTCATTTCAGTTATTAACAAATTTATTTTGTTTAATATTACATACACTCAAGCCACCTGTTTTCTATACAGCAACCAACCTGGGAGGCACAAAATATTAATACTTCCCACTTCATGAGTTAGGCCTGAGTAGTAGTAACAAAATATAATTTAAAGTAGAATTAGAAAGATAGTTTTAAATAGAAAATATTATTTTAAATATAAACTAATGTTTTTTACTTTAAAAGCACTGTATAATGTTTGAGTGGATTTTTGGTTTAAAAAAATCTTGGTTTCAAATTTTACTTCATAACTTATATTTTAATTTATCTAATAACTCAAATATCAAGTTTTTTAAACTGCAATTTTCTTCTATCTTCTAATACCAGAACACCATTTATTTTAGTGGTTCTCAACCTTTCATTTCATCTGACATTTCATACAATCTTAAGATTTCTTCCACTAAAAACATAAACTTCATCCTTGGTAATAAAAAGAATAGCAGTTTGTGTGAAAAATGTGAGTAGAGGGAAATATAGGATTACCTGAATTTGAAAGGGACAGAAAATTTGAAAAGGCTTACATTTTCTACTTTCCACACACCTCTTTCATTCCCCAGGAATTAATTGTATTAAATTAATTGTCTATTAGAAGGTAAAAATGTAGGTGTCACACAGAGAATATTTTTAGTTTGGGTGTAAAGCTCTTTCCTCCCACCATGTTACAACAAAAAAAGAAAGACTTTATAAACCCAATTTACTATAACAAAATTATTCCCTACTTTTGTTCTTTCATTTGCTTTCCAATATGGAAACAAAGTTAGATGGATCAAACTTTAAAATAACAAATACTAATTTTGAAAAAGTAACAAACCAAAGTATATCTTTAAACAGTTTGTTTTCAGGGATTCTACAATGATATAAATAAACTTGACCATGGAAATCATTTTACATTAAAACATATTATCCTATAACCTGGCAGCATAAAGATGTTTTTAAAAGAGAATTCTTCTACACTCTAACTGGCTATATTAGATCACCACAGAAAAGCTTTACTACACTAGTGATTGGGAAAATGGACTAGAGACAATTACATAAAAAATAAAATTATAAAATATTTTAATTTTAAAGTTGTAGATTATATATTAATAATAAAATAATTTCACTGTTTTTTCTTTAACTTGACAATTTCCTTTAGTTTCTTTGGCAGGCACACAATTATTATTAAAGAATCTTGACTTTTTTCCTTCACTTGAAAATCTGTGTTTCCCAAATCACAGTACACAAGTACACAGTACACAAGCCAAGTTGGATTTGGGTGAGCAATTTGTGTGTGTGTGTGTGTGTGTGTGTGTGTGTGTGTGTGTGTGTGTGTGTGTGTGTGTTTGGAATAAAACTTTCAAACACATGAGTGCACTGCAAGTCAGAAAGTGTAAAACAAGGGGAAATTTCCTAAATATGTGGCATACTTTAGGGACCACCATGACATTGATCAACAAACATTTATGGAGCACTTAATATGTGGCAAAAAGTCTCTTAGCATCTCTTCAGGCTTTGCAATACAAAAATGGGAAAAAAAAATTAACAGACAAAGATAGCACTGTTCTCAGAATGCTTACTGTTTATTTACAGAGATAACAAAATCAAAGGATTACAAAGTACTACGGCAAATGCTTGATTAGAAATTGGCAAGGAGAGAAGTAATCTAAAATTGGTAGAACTAAACTGGAAAATATACATTTCATCTTTTTTCCTACTCAAATTTAAGGTATATTTTTAAATTCAGAAAAGTATTAAATATGTTCTCTTCAAATTATTAGAAAAGATAAATAACTAACATTTATTGAAAACTATTTAGTATCAGGTATGTTTCTAAGAACTTTCCATGTATTAAATAATATCAATAATTTCAAATTTCAGATGAGGAAATATGGATAAATACTCTGGCCAGAAAGACAGATAGTTAGTGGTGGTAGAGGGTAAACTAAGTCTAGACAGAAATACTTTGACTACATGGAAAATGTACTTTCGTTTTTTTATCTAAAGTACTAAAACCCAAGTTGAGGTAATGTGAATGTGTAAAAGTTAACAAAAAGTTCAAAAAAGGAAAAGAATCACCATATTAAGGTGACAATTTAGCATACTGTATTATTTATGCTTATTTCCAAAACATCTTTTGTCAAATGTTATCATTTTACAAGATTTTTGATTTTTTTGTTTTGTGTTTTTCTTACAAGTAAGCTTCAGCTAAAAACTGAGATATCTATCAATTAGGTTTTAAAATCAGATTATTCCCAAGGACTCTATATATGTTTTTGAAGCACTTTAAAGGTTGATTATTTGTTGGGATAATGGTTTTAATGGTAAGGACATAGAATTATTTTCTCTAATTAAAATAGTTTGAGTATTATTATGCAGGACTTACTTTTAATAAAGCTTTAAGAGTTGAGAAGCAGGAAATGCCCTTTTCCTCTTTATTGCTAGGGAAGGAGCTGACCTGACAGTTTTGATGAACCTGCTATGTATCAGTAAGACAAAAGCAGAAACATCTATCCTTCCCTTAGTGATTAACTCTTTTTGTGACACATACCATGATTCCTCTAATTTTAAGCTTATTACTTGCTCTCTTAACCAATGAATGGGCATTCTTTTTTTAATAAAGTCCCTGGTTGTCTTTTTCTATAAGTGAAAATACTATTAAGAATGATGAAAGCTAAGTATCTTTTAGAGCTGTGAATTTTAAATCCTGGAAAACGTCAATTTCCTCTTTTCTCAGGAGTACTTTTTCTCTGGCATACAAATTTGCTTCTTCCACAAAACATTGCTGAGTTGTAACCACTCAGAAGAAAATAAGTCTCTCATAATTTATGTTTTAATTGAAAGGCTTACATTATACTACTACACAGGAAACCAAGTATAAAAATCACCCAATACTGTGACTTTTCCAAATTCAATACTGCCATCAAGTGGACCACGGTAAGAATAACCACACAGAATACTGAAACCAAGTTTCTTCAATTGATGGGCTATACCTTATACGGGGAACTATAATAAAAATACATAAAATAAATTTTAAAAACCATCTCAGAGGTGATTATTAATTTTTACATATTTGTTTTCAATATAGCACTGAAACTCTACAATTAAATAACTTTATTCTGCAATTGAATAAAGTTTGGATGACAAAAAGGCAAATATATATATATATATGTATATATATACATATATACATATATACACATATATGCACGTATATACATGTATATACATATATATATATATATATATATGTATTCCTCCAATCACTCACGAGTGATTTAAAAGTACTAGTCCTTTAAAAAGTAATTTTACTAACCTACTTGAATCTTCCAAATAGAATTGATTGAACAGAATGTTTTCTGCAGGTCTATTTCTGTATGAACTTATTTAGGCAATCTCACTTCATTTGTGCCTTAAAGTCCCTGAATTTTCAAAACATTGTAATATAAAACAATCTCTGAAAGTTATAGCGCAAATACCATATATTCATTTATTTCGTCTGTCAATTTCTCTCCTAGTGTGTTACCAGAAAATAATAAAGAAATTTAAAAAAATAATGCATGGGTTTATATGGTATCTATATTGATAGATAAATTAATAACATTGAACTCCAATATACACAAAGATAGTAGCTAAACTTTATTGTCTTCCTATGCATTTTAAATTGATTCTTTCATTCAGTCCTCACTTATATTCTGAGGTTGGTATCATTCTCATTTTTTATATTAAAAATAATTGAGGCTTAGACATTTTAACTTGATATTCCAAAGGCACATAGCTAATAAATATTTACGGCAAGGCAGTCTGATTCCCAAACACTAGGTGTTGATCTCTGCACTGTGAACTGCAGACGTTAGATTAAATTTTTACATTAAACTCTACAGTTATACATTTCAGAAAATTTCATAAATACAATTATTTAAATATGTCTCAATTTAAAATAACTGAAAACATTGCAATTACATTAAGAACAATAGCTCTTAATATTTAATAATTAGTGAATGCAAAAATAGTTTTTAGAAGGAAAATTCAACCCTGCATATAAGTTGTGGAATGGAAGAAATATTGTAAAATGTTAAAATTCTAGAGGTTATTATAAAGTAGCATAACTACCTAAACACTAAAATATCTAGATACAGAATAGATATATATGAATGTTGTCTTTTGTATACTTCAAGTTGTGCAAATTTAATTTTATTGAAAGATCAGGAAAATCTGCCAATATAATTACAGAATATTCTTATAAATTATATACTCTTGATAAAAACATATGATATCAAATGAATGAAATGATATAGTTGAAACATTAACATATAATGATTTGTAGCTGGTCAATTAAGACAATGATGTTGTCAACAATGCCTACCAAATGAGCCAATTCCTATTTAACTATTTCTAACATGAAGATAGTCTCTGAGTCCTAGAAAAGGGATAATTTATATTTACAATAATTCACAATTGTCCTTTGGCAGCCATAAGGTCCTTGGAAACCTTTCTTCCCCAATTATTTCAGCAAGTGCAGAAGTTAGTAAATTCTACCACAAATACCATTAAGTCAGCATCTGAACAGATGCCAAGAACCAAGGTGATTTTCCTTTCAATAATGTTGCAAAACATATAGTAACAGAGCAAAATGAATATTATATCTGTACATACTCTCTACTACTCTGCCATGGAGTAGTAGAAAGAAGATAGGCTTTAGAGTCTTAAATCATATCTCCCTATCAGTTTCCCCACTTAAAAGAGTGTGGGGAAAAATTCAGCAACTTATTTGTCGTCTCTGAAGTCTGGCTTTCCTCATCCAAAGGTAGTGACAGTAACTCATATTTCATTACATATAATGGTGGCATGTAGATATTAATAGCCCTTACCTATAGAATTTATGAGAGTTGAATAAAATAACTATATGAATTGCATGTGAAGTGCAAGACCTGATACAAAGTAAGTTAAAAATCTGTGCCAGCAATATGGTAACAATGCTAATTAAAAAAATAATTTAAATTAGACTGTTACATGGACGATCATTTTCTTACTCTATAATTCATCATTAGCTTCTTCCTCCTGGGAAATGCATCTACAAGGTCGGACAATGAAGTTTGCTAAGTCATCCTAGAACAAGTGCTACATACCTCATTGCTGAATATCACTATGGTCATCTTCAAAGTACTCCCCTTGGGAAGTTATGCACCAATGCCACCGCTTGGTCCACCCTTCAAAGCAATTTTGGAACTCTTTTCCTGGAATGGCCATCAGAGTTGTCGTACTACCCTTTATGTCTTGAATTCATCAATGTGTCTTCCTTTCAATATTTCCTTTCTTTTCGGGCAAAGAAAGAAGTCATTGGGGGTCAGATCTGTTGAGTAGGTAGAGTGTTCCAGTACAGTTATCTGTTTACTGGCTAAAAACTCCCTCACAGACAGTGCCGTGTGAGCTGGTGCATTGTCGTGATGCAAGAGCCATGAATTATTGGTGAAAAGTTCAGGTCATCTAACTTTTTCATGCAGCTTTTTCAGTACTTCCAAATAGCAAACTTGGTTAGCTGTTTGTCCAGTTGGAACAAATTCATAATGAATAATCCTTCTGATATCAAAAAAGGTTAGCGACAATGTTGAAACAAATTTGCGAACTTAATTGTCAGACTTTGTACTTACTGTATTTTGCCATTTATAATGCATACTTTTTGCCCAAATTTGTGAGAGAAAAACATGGATGCGCATAATACACAAGTAGTACTAATTCTGTATCTATATATGTTTTTAATTATTTTATTTATGTTTATCAGTTAAAAGTGTAACTCTACAAATCAATAACGGTATGCAAAATAATACCCTGGAATATGATAATCGGTGTTGTCGAACTTATGACAAACTTGCAACAACAAAGAGTTCTTGGCATTCTATGATGCATAAATATCATCAATCTGTTACTGGTATATAAAATTTCTTGTGCCTTGTACTTGTTCTTGTGTTTTGTAATTATTTGTTACATAAATTGTCTTGTACCATAATATGATACGAAATAAATGCTAAAATTATTTTATAACACAAAAATCAAGTACCTAACTGTAATCAAACAAAAACTTGAATTAAAAAATTAAAACAAATTGTTGGGAACTAGAATAATGTTGGGATTGGAAATGTATTTGTCATGAGACTTTAAAATTGGAAGGAACCTACCAGGACATCTATGGCACCACCTAATTAAAAAAATAAAATAAAATAAAAAAATTAAAACAAAAGATTTGTTTACCCCTGAAAGTTTGGGTCAAAAACGTGGGTGCACATTATACATACCAAAATACAGTAATAAATGGGAATGATGTCTTCTATTGTCCCATAGAAACAATAGATAGGAAGATGTACTGATTTTAAAGATCATTTATTTTGCATAGACACAGGTTAATATAGAAAATTGGTTCTTATCAAGAAGTCTTCAGTCTCTATGTCCTGTAACTGCATGTGTGATCTTGGAAAAATAAACTATTTGAGGCTCAGTATTCTCTTTTTAGCAGAGTCAATGAGGTTGGCTGGAAAGAATAAATGGTGGAACCAAAGTAAATAAGGTGTTGAAGGCAAAAAAAAAAAAGCTTTGTACTTAGATTTTGTATTCAGAGAGATCTATTTCAGAGTAAGCAAATACAACAAAATGAACTAAGGCAAAGAATGAAGAAACTGAGAAATGCCAACATTTGCAATATGGCAAAATTTCTCATGGGCATGGAATACGCTAGAAAGAAAAATCAGAAGTGATTAAATTTTATTTGAAAATTTCTGGGGCAGATACTACTTGATTGTTATAGTATTTAAAAAGATGTCAAAGTCTGTGAAAATGCCTAGCACGAGAACTGTTCAATACAAAGTATTAATACTTTTAATTGGATATGAATTTGAAGACATAATAAAAAATAAGTTGGCCATTTCTAAGGTCATTCAGAAATGCCAAGTGGGCAGGAAAATCACTTAAGAAGGTTGGCTCTGTGAAAATTCATCTAATAAAATTCATTTTTGTAATCATAATAATCAATAGAATGTACTCAAATATATTTGAAATATTCTCTTTCAGTGAATAATTGAAGAAGAACTCTGCCTAAGCCACATTTTCCTATATACTACATTTCTGGTATAATTTCCTTGATACATCCAAATCATGTACTGTATTATTATCTTGTTATTAATTATAACAATGATATATAGGTGAAAATTTCTCTCAGTTAACTATAATTTGAGACTCACTGCCCAGATTTCTGCATAAATAATTTTATTACTGTTAATTTCGTATCTTTACTACCCTTTCCTTCTTAAATTATATGTGTATAATTTTCACATTTGTTGAATTTTATTTTCCATACAATAAAAATGTCAAAGACTCAAATATGAAAATGGATGGGGAGTTGAGTCTTGTAACATATTAACTCTTTAATAACCTACTGGTCTTTTTATTTCTATTACATTGCATTTTTTAAAACTATTTTTTAGAGCAGTTTTGGATTCACAGAAAAATTGAGAGGAAGGTACAGCGATTTCCCAAATACCCTCTGCAGAGTCTCCCTAACTATCAACATCACCCATGAAAGTGGTAAACTATTGCAACTGATGAACCTACGTGGACACACCATTACCACCCAAAGTCCATAGTTTACATCAGGGTTCACTATTGGTGTTGTACATTCTATGAGTGTGGACAAGTGTATAATAACATGTATCTATAATTATAGAGTCATACAGAGTAATTTTACTGCTTTAAAGAGCCTCTGAACTCTATCAAATCACCCCTCTCTCCCTCTAATCCAGGGAAACCATTGATCTTTCTACTGTCTCCATAATTTTGCCTTTTCTAGAATGTCAAATAGTTGGAATCATACGGTAGTGCATAGCCTTTTTAAAGTGCCTTTCTTCACATGGCAATATGCATTCAAGAATCCTCTATGTGTTTCCTTGGCTTGATAACTCATTTATTTTTAGCACTGATAATATTCCATAGTCTGGAAGTACTATATTTTATTTATCCATTCACCTCCTTCTTGGTGGTTTCCAAGTTGGGCAATTATAAATAAAGCTGCTATAAACATCCATGCACAGGTGTTTATGTGGACATGTTTTGAATTCCTTTGGATAAACACCTGGGAGCATGATTGCTCAATCATATAGTAGCAGTATGTCCAGTTTTGTGAGAAACTGTCTTCCAGAGTGGCTATACCACTTTGTATTCCAACCAGCAATGAATATGACTTCCTGTTGTTCCATATTCTCATCAGCATTTAATGTTATCAGTGTTCTAGATTTTGGCCATTCTAACAGATCTGTAGCAGTATTCCACTGATGTTTTAATTTGTATTTCTGTAATGATGTGGATATCTTTCATATGCTTACTTGCCAATTGTATATTTACTTTGATGCAGTGGCTGTTCAGGTTTTCACCCATTTTTTTTTAAAATAGAAACATTCTAGGATTTTTTTATATTTGTGTTTTACATTTAGATATGTGATCCATTTTAAGTTCATTTTTGCAGAGTATAAGGTCTGTTTCTAGATTTATTTTCCTTTGTATGTGTATGTCCAGTTGTTTAAGCACCATTTGTTGAAAAGGCCATCTTTTCTCCACTGTATTGCCTTTGCCTCTTTGTAAAAGATCAGTAGAATACTTTTATGTGGATCTATCCCTGGGCTCTCTATTCTGTCCTATTAATCTATTGTCTGTTTTTTGCCAATACCACACTGTATTGATAACAGTAGGTTTGCATTACATTTTTGATACAGAGATATTAAGACAACAAAACAAAACAAAACAAAAAAACCCTCAAAATCACTTCCATTTTGATTCATTAAATTTTCAGAGCAATTTTTATATTAATATTTGCATAGCATATTTTAATCCATGTTTTTGCATTCAACCTACTTATGTCATTATGTTTCAAATGAGTTTCTTGTAGACAGCGTGCACTTGGGTCATGTTTGCTATTCACTTTGTCAGTTGCTGTCATTAAATTGCTCTATTCAAACCAATTATATTTAAGGTAATTTTTGATTGTTGGATTTAAGTCTGCCATTTTATTTGTTTTCTGTTTGTTCGCTTTGTTTCTTGCCCCTATGTTTCTAATTTCTTCTTTCCCTGTAGGTAACTTAAACATATTTTTATGATTACATCTTATTTATTTACAGTGATTTTGAGTGTCTCTATTTGTATAATTTCTGTAGTGGTTGCTTTGGGTATCACAATATACACATTTGACTTAAGACCATCTATTGGTATTAAATGTTTTATTGTGTCAAGTAAAATGTGGAAACTTCCATTCCACTTAGGTTCCTTTACCTTCCCCACTTTAAATATAATTGTCTTGTATAATAGATGGCATAAAAATTTTGGTTTCAATTATTAAAGTGATTTGTAAAACTCATGAGAAAAAAGATAGTCTACTGTATATACCCACATCTTTGCTCTTTCTGTTGTTCTTTCTTCTTCCCTATGCTCTAAAAATCTTTCTTTAATCCTTTTCTTTCTATTTGCAGTTAATTTAGCAAATCTTTAAGCATGTGCCTGTTAATAACAAATTCCACCAGTTTTCTTTCATCTAAGAATATTTTTATTTCTCCTCCATTCCTGAAATTTGACTAACAGATACAGAATGTGCAAATAACTCTTCTGTCCCATTGACACTTGAAAAAAATGTCATGATACTTCCATCTGGCCTCAGATGAGAAGTATGTTGTCATTCTAGTAAGTGTGCTCCTATAGATAATGCATAATTTTTTCTCTACCTGCTTTTGAAAATTTAATTATGATGTGTTTTGGATGTCTTTCAGTTTATCCGGTTTACCCTGTTTGGTGTTCATTCAGCTTCTTGAACGTGTAGATTTGAGTCTTTCCAAAACTTAAAGTTTTTAGCCATCATTCCTTTGAATACTCTTTCAGCTCTACATTTTCTCCTTTCCTTCTGGAACTCCAATAATATGAATGTTGGATCTTCTGTTATTGTCCTAGTGGTCTCTGAGGCTGTTTTCTTTATTTTTTAAGTCTATTTTCTCTGTTTTTCAGGTCAAGTAAATTCTAATGGTTTGGTCTTTAGCTGATCAATTTTATTGATCAAATTTCATTGAAATTTTCTACTTTTTCCTTTTTTTTCAAGAGAATTTGCAATGCAGTATTCTAGCATTTTTATCATAGCTGCTTTAAAATCCTATCATATAATTCCAATGTCTGATTTATGTTGGCATTCATTCATTGTCTTTTTTCATTTAAGTTGTGATTTTCCTGGTTCTTGATATGATGAACAATTTATGACTGTGTTCTGGGCATTTTGTTTACTACACTAAAGGACTCTGTGATCTATACAATTCTTTTAATTTATCAGGAAGTCATCCTCTGTAGGTTTAATGCGCAGGTCCTTGCCTTTGCTTTGAGCAGTGGTCCCAATATCAGTTGAATTTTCAGAGCATTTGCAGTGTTATTTTTGTATTCTTGGTTTATCTGGTGTTGCTTGTCTTTGCTGGTGGTGTCTGAGAAGGCAAAATATGTTTCTCAGGCCTAGTCACTAGGTGTCTGGTGGTGGTGGATTGTCTCAGCTCTGCAGGTGTGAAGAGGCTTTCTGGCAAACACTTGTTAAAGCAGAATCTCCTTGCCTGTTTGGGACAGAAAGCACTTCCCAGGATATGTGTTGCCTGTGGCAGGATCCCTACTAGAGATTTCTCTAGACATCCATGATGTGTATGGGTGGTGGTAGTATGTCTCAAGCCCACAGGAACAATTGTTTTCATGGGGTCTCTCTTGTCAGTGATACCTATTACCCTGATATCTCCTGGTGGGGGAGGGGAGTCTTATGCCTGCATGCACAAAGAGGCTTCCAGAGCTGGCCCACTTGTTGCTGCGGGATCCCTTTAGCTGGCCACCGTGTATCTGTCCATTGGAGACGGAATTCTCAGATGCTGCAGAGAAGGAAAGTGCTTCCCCTGAAATGGTACAGAGCTTGCCATGAGTTTTCCGAGGGACTCTTTGCCCCAAAGGAGACATGAATCTACTTGGGAAGCTTTCTTTTCCTGGTTTGAGGTCCATAAAAATTATCTTTTTGCTGAGTGAGAGGATGTAAGACGTCATTCCTCTGTGCTGTCCCACAAGTTCTGGACTATCATATCAACTTTTCTTCTTCTTACCACCTTTCAGAATTTTCCTCTGGTTGCTTCTGCCATTATTTCCAGAGTCTACATTTGTACTTAGAACAAAGAAACAGGTCCACGCCATCTTGTCCAGACTAACAGTATCTCTGAGTGACTTTTAATGTTGAAATATGACAATTTAGTTACTACTATAAAAATCTTTCAGAATTCAAACTCAATTTCTTTAGCATGAAACACTGTACCTGTGGTCCCATAACTTTTCATCCTCAATCTTACCACCTTTCTGTATGCCTACTTCACTCCAGCTACATGGTGTGCTATTTGAAACCTTAAATTCCTGTGAGTCCCATTCTTTATTTTCTTTACATTAGACTCCAGTTTGAGATACAGCTTCAGCTGCCCACTCCTCAGTAAAGTATCTCCTTACTCCCCATGGCAAACTCAGGCATCCCGGTCTGTGTTCCTCCTCTTTACTTTCACAACATCTTCTGCTGGTAAAATTTATCACCATGTCTGACGAGAGTTCACATTTCCTCAGTTCCTAGAATAGCCTGTACATTGTAAGTATTAAGTAATCATAGATGGTATCAGTTAAGTATAAAAAGTGGTTCTGTGAAAGTGGAAAGCTCCACAGAAATTAAATATGATGAAAGAAACAAAAAAATGTTTCAAACTTTTATACTTTAGCTAGCTGTCTTACCAACACTGTTTTTCTTTATCCTTAAGGTATATATTATTACCCATATTCAGATGAAGAGTGATTCAATGTTCCTTTTACTAAATCATGCTACCTGTTATTATCTCCATTTTTTTTTAATTGGAAACTAGGTTTAGAAATACAAGACAATGTTCATAAAATAAGACAAGGACATTTTTAAACAATTGTTTAAAAATAAAGTGTAGGATCTTTATACTGAAAAAGGCAAAAATTAGAAAGTATAAATGAAAACTGCATTTTCATCGACACATCTGTCACAAGATACATATTAACATTTTATGTATTTACTATTAAGTAGTTTGTCTGTATAATTCTGAATGCAAAAATAAAATATAGACATAGCCCCTAACTCATAACATGCAAAAAGATATATGTAGAGAGAGAGAGAGAAAGAGAGACAGAAAGAGACAGAGACGGAGAAACATATTTCATGCCTATGCTTGTCTCTGAGCAATCCATTTTTTCCTCTAGAGTCAACCATTGCCACCTCTTGGTTTTCATTCTAAAATATATACACGTATATTATTTTATTTTTTGTCCACAAAAGGTGATTGAACATACACACTAACAAACTCATTTTATTTCGTTTCTGTTGGTTAAGTGTTTTCTGAAATACTAGTGTTGTTTATTTTTTTGCTATTATTATTATTATTACAACTAGAGTCCTGTTTTATTTGTATGTACTCATGTTTATTATATTTTATTTATTTAAGCATATGATATAATTTTTCATTTTGATATTTTAAATGTATTTTTAGAAACTTGTAAGTTTTCTTTTCTTAACTTATTAAATGTATTGGTATGACATTGTTTAGTAAAATTATAGAGGTTTCAAGTATACTTTTCTATAATACATCATCTATATATTGCACTGTGTTCACCACCGAGCCAGTTCTCCTTCCATCACCATATATTTGATCCTGTTTACCTTCCTCTACCACCCCCCAAACCTCTGTAATCACTAAACTATTGTCTGCATCTATGAGTTGCTCTTTGTTTGTTTCTCTTGTTCCTTGGCTGCTTTCAGTTTTATATCCCACATATGAGTGAAGTCATGTGGTTCTTAGCTTTTCCTGCCTGATTTATTTTTCTTTTTTCTTTAATTTATTGGGATGACAATTGTTAGTAAAATTACATAGATTTCAGATGTACAATTCTGTATTACATCATCTATGAATTCCATTGTGTGTTCACCACCCAGAGTCAGTTCTCCTTCATAACCATATATTTGACCCCCCTTACCCTCATCTCCCACCCCGCACAAACCTTACCCTCTGGTAACCACTAAACTATTGTCTAATCTAAAGATCCATCCATGTTGTCGCAAATGGCAGTATTTCACCTTTCCTTATGACTGAGTAGTATTCCATTGTACATATATACCACATCTTTATCCAGTCATCTATTGAAGGACACTTTGGTCATTTCCATGTCTTACCCATCATAAATAATGCTGCAGTGAACATCAGGGTACATATATCTTTACGGATACATGTTTTAAGATTTTTTGGTTAATTCCCCAAGAGAGGGTTGCTGGGTCATATGGTAATCCTATTCTTAACTTTTTGAAGAATCCCATATTGTTTTCTGTATTGTATGTTGTGACAACCTGGCTATAACAATTTACATTCCCACCAACAGTGTGTGGAGGTTCCTTTTTCTCCAAAGCCTCTCCAACACTTGTTATTAATTGTCTTATTGATGATAGCCATTCTAACAGGAGTTAGGTGATACCTCATGTGATTTTGATTTGCATTTCCCTAATACATAGTGAAGTTGAACATTTTTTTTATATATCTCTTGGCTGTTTCTATGTCTTCTTGGCTGAAATGTCTGTTCAGGTACTATACCCATTTTTAAATTGGATTGTTTTTGTTGTTGTTGTTGTTATTGAGTTGTATTAGTTCTTTATATATTTTGGATACCAGCCACTGATCAGAGACATTGTTTACAAGTATTGTTTCCCATTTGGTTGCTTGAATCTTTGTTTTGTTGATGGTTTCTCTTGCTATGCAGAAGATGGCTTCCTAGTGAATTCTATTAAACATTAAAAGAGGATTTAATACCTATCCTCCTCAAAGTCTTCCAAAAAACTTGAAGAAAAGGCAATACTTCCTAATTCATTTTATGAGGTCAACATTACCCTGATACCAAAACATGTAAGGATAAGACAGAAAAACTACAGACCAATATATTTGATAAATATAGATGAAAAAAATCCTAAACAAAATTCTAGCATATCAAATATAACAACATATTAAAAAGATTATATATCACAATCAAGTGGGGTTCATCCCAGGGGCACAAGAATGGTTCAACATATGCAAATGGATCAGTGTGATACACCACATAAACAAAATAAAAAATAAAAATCATATGATCCTATCAACAGATGCAGAAAAAGCATTTGACAAGATACAAAATCCATTTATGATGAAAACACTTCATAAAATGTGTATAGAAGGAAGGTACCTCAACATAATAAAAGTGATATATGACAAACCCTCAGCTAATATCATACTTAATGGTGAAAAACTGAAGGCTTTTGTTCTATAATCAGGAACAAGACAATGTTGCCCCTGTTACCACTGTAATTCAACATAGTATTAGAAGTCCTCGCCAGAGCAGTCAGGCAAGAGAAAGAAATAAAAGGCAACCAAACTAAGAATGAAAAAGTTAAAAAGCCAATTTTTGCAGATGACATGATTCTTTATACAAAAACCCCTAAAGACTCCACCAAAAAAACTATTAGAGACAATAAACGAGTACAGTAAAGTTGCTGGCTACAAAATCAATGTACAAAAATCCATTCCATCCCTATATATCAACAATGAAATTTCAGAAAAATAAATGAAAAAATTTCCTTTTTCAATTGCAACAAAAGAATAAAATACCTAGAAATAAACTTAACAAAGGATGTGAGGGACATATATACTGAAAACTACTATAAGACATTCTTAAAAGAAATTGAAGAGGACATGAAGAAATGGAAAGCTATATTGTGTTCATGGATTGGAAGAAGTCAACATAGTTCAAATGGCCATATTACCCAAAGCAATATATAAATTTAATACATTTTTTTAAAGAAATTACATTTTTTAAAGAAATAAAACAAAACAAAAAATCATCAGATTTGTATGGAATCACAAAAGACCCCGAATAGCCAAAACAATCCCAAGTAAAAAGAACAAGGCTGGAGGTATCACATTTCCTGAGTTCAATTGGTACTACAACATGACAATAAGCAATACAGCATGGCATTGGCAGAAAAACAGACACACAGACCAATGGAATAGAATTGAACCCACATATGTATAGGCAGATAACTTTCGACACAGAAGCCAAAAACATACAATGGAGAAAGAGCCTCTTCAATAAATGGTGCTGGGAAAATTGGATAGCCATGTGGAAAAGAATGAAATTAGATTGCTATCTGTCACCATGTACCAAAATTAACTCAAAATGAATCAAAGATCTAACATAAGATGTGAAACAATAAACTACATAGAAGAAAGCATAGGTACTAAATTTAAGTACCTCGGGTTCAACAAGGAGTTTATAAATTTGACCTCAAAGGCAAGGGAAGTCATAGCAAAACTAAATGAAGGGACTATATCAATCTCGTATGTTTTCTTACAGACCTTTACAGTTCTTTATGTTTGTCTTCTCTGTGGAATTCATTTTGGTATAAAACATAACAAAGGAGAGATGCGACTTCATTCCTCCAGATGCCTACTAAGACATCCCAAACTACTTACTAGATAATTTATTTGCCCACTGATTACAAATGTAACCTTTATTATATATTAAATTTATGTATTTGGATCTGTTACTTGATTGTCCATTGATGCTGACATGCAGCAGTATCAAACTTTAATTTCTGTAGCTTCACAATATATTTTAATATCTATTAAAGTAGTATTCCTTTTAATTACTGTAGTGTTATCTGATAGGACTAGTACCCTCCTATTATTATTCCTTTTCAAATACTTTCTGACTTATCTGATTTGTTCATTTTCACCCAAATAATATAATCTATTATAATTCTTTTAAAAATCTATAATTTATTAAAATGCAATTTATATACACATATTAACTTGGGGAAACTTAACATTTTTATGAAACTGATTCCTCTTATCTAGGACTATGGTCTACTGTTCCATTTCTTCAAGATTTCTTTTGTGTACCACAAAATATTTCAAAATCTTCTTTGAAGGCATCTTGTATATTTTATGTACAGTTTAAGTATTTTGTTATATTTGGTGCTATTTTAATGGAGTATTTACTTCAATTATATCTTCAAATAGTTTTTTATTGGAATATAAGTAGGCAATTAAATTATTTATATATATATATATAATTTTATATTTCTATATTAAATATTTTTTTTTTGTTTTTGTTTTTGCTTTTCAAATAATTCTATCCAGTTTTCTATGTAAACAGTTATATCCTTAAAAAATAATAACCTTTTCGAATTTTTATTTATCTTATCGAATTGCATTGGCACGTACCTTCAGAACAATGTTAAATGATAGTTCTGATCAAGATTATACTTCCCTTATTCCTGATTGTAATGGGAAAACTTCTCACTTTTTCCCTGAGCATTGCCCAGATTCTAAGAATCTACTCATGATTCTCCTATTATCTTCCCAGATAATCTGCTGTGTTTATCTCCCTCTCTTTTGTGCATGCACATATTTCAATTTTCAGTTTACTCTTATCTTTTCTATAAGACTTTCTTTGGTCCTTCCACCCTGAGTGTTCATCCTGTAGTTATTTCTCTGGTATGCATGCTTTGATATATTTACTTATTTATTCATTAATTTAGAACTGATCTATCACCATGTGGCAGGACCCAAATGAGGTAATTTTGTTTTAAAACTTCTAGTGGCAATAGTCCTTGTCTTTGGAGGTCTAAAAGTACAATGGGAGAACAAAATTACTTGTTTGTTATTTATGTATCTCTGAAGACAATATGGAGTAGTGTTTATGTTTAAGGACTTTGGTTTTAGATGGTTTAGGGTTTTTAATCCTTACCATCTGTGAGACCTGGAACAAATTACTTAATTTTGCTAAGCCTCATTTATCTTAATGTGAATGAAAGATGTGCCTCATAAAGGTTTTTACGGTTATACATGATGATGCTTGCACAACTCTGAGCACACAACCAGAAAGAACACAGTGAGAGCTAATGAATGTTAGTTATTGTCATTACTATAACCATTGTTATAATTAATAGAGTTAAATACTGTACGTAGTTCACAAAACATGTCATAGGTGACAAGAAAAGGAGTTTTTCAGAAAACATATTAATTTAGTCACATAACCAAATAAATAATGATCGAAAATAGAATAAATATGAATCAAGAATGTCCTGTGAAATAGTTACCCTGTTATTTTGGGGGCATCCGCAGATGGAAACACGTAGAGATCTCTCAATTTTGTAAGAAATAAAAATAAGTGAAAAATCAACTACAACCCAAAGTCATTAGCAACCATGAGGGAAGCAAAGACTCACCAGGGACATATAATTTGTTTCTTCCTGGACCAATCCGGGAAAAGTGTCTAGCAGAACCAGGAAGCTTCTCTGTGACTTAAAAGAAAGGATAGGAAAGGGGAAAGGTATTCCAGCCTTGGTTCATATTATATTTCTTTTTTCCTTAAGCCACTAAGAATGCTCTGTGCATAACCATTTCTTTGATTCAAATTTATCACCTGTGATGAATATATTTCTATATATATTTTGTTTGCTCTGAACAAAAAAATGAGATTATCTGGTGGATAAAGGTAAATAATTTTAAAGGAGGAAATATTGTAGAGAAAGAAAAGGTACATACAAGGTGATTGGGGTATATAAATAAGTGCATGACATGCTGAGAAATGAAAGGTGTTTCAGTAAAATTAGAAACCAGTACCAGGAGACAAGCTGGGAAGGTGGACTCTAGAATCATATGCTACAGTTTCCATTCTATTTCTTCATATATGCTTTTGTATAATTACTTCCTTATTTCATTATGTCTAACATCTTTTGACTGCTAAGTTTACATGACTAGAAGTCTAAAACATTGATTTTCTACATTTTACATTAGTTTGCCAAAAACCTACCTTAGTGCTTAGTATATCTTAACATCTGCTGAATAAATAAATGTGAGTACAGTATATGATTTAATAGAATAATTTTATGCCTCCTAGATAAATGATATTCTAAAATTAGAAAATCAATATACTTACACAATTTTAATTTCGCCTTCCATTACTCTGCAATTCATGTAGACTGGCTTTGTGACTTTTAGGCACATAGGAGGGAATTCCTCACAGTTTGTCCTCAACTTTATGTTAGTAGGAAACCATTAGGATTTTATGAAAACTGGAATTTATTCTTTAAAAGGCATTATCTCACAATTACTAAAATGCAGGTACTGTATGGCCATATCTATAAATATAAAGTGATATCTATTTTCTATAAACTCACAGATTGTTAGGGAAAAGAGGAGAGAGACTTAAAAATATATGTATAAAGTCATATTCTATATAGTTACAACACAGTTGAAATCTATGATAATTACAGTGGTTTATGAAGACTAGTCTGGTAGTGAGTGATATGCACCATATTTTGTGGTGGAGAAAGGCCTTAAACAAAGGGATCAGATAGGAAACAAATGCAATAATCCTAATGTCCTTATAATGGACACTAGAAAATTCACTCCACTCTACCCGGGAAGATATTATAAAAAAACATAAATGTCGATACTTGCCACTGAATAGTTTCAAAATAGTATAGTATTCAGTTTCCCAAAATTAAATTAGTTTCTCATAAGTTTGCAGCCTGATAAGAAAAATTTTCTGTACTAACCTGTACTGTTATTAATGTTTCGCTTATTCTAATTATCTTTTTAGTGCTTCTATAAAATGTGTTTAATCGTGGGTAGAAAAGCTAAGCAAATAAAAATAAACAAATATAAATCTTTCTTTTATGTCTAAAACAAATATCTTTCAAAAGATCAGAGCCCTAAGTATTCTGGGAAGAAAAATATATTCTTTCAAATAAGTAGAGGAGAAAACAGCTTGGTATTCATTTTTGAAAGGCATGAAAACATTCCTGTAAAATAGGATGTACGGGACATGGCAGAATTTTCAGTTTATTTTTTATAGTAATTAAATCATCTACTATAGCGTGAATTAAAGACTATTGGGGAAGAATTTATGTGATTTTTTTTTCATAGTTGCTGGTCATTTACATTATTACTTTATATTAATAAGATTCAATGCTCTAAATAAAAAACTATGAAAATTAAAATAGCTCTTTGTATTTTCATTACCAGGTCAAACTAGATAGGAGAATGATATGTTTTCTAATATAATCAGTACTTATATGCATGTATTAATATCATAATAGGCATAAACACGCATACACACATTTTTGAGGAACACTAAA
The DNA here is from genome assembly GCF_964194185.1 of Rhinolophus hipposideros. NCBI lineage: Eukaryota > Metazoa > Chordata > Mammalia > Chiroptera > Rhinolophidae > Rhinolophus > Rhinolophus hipposideros. The sequence continues at coordinate 66,707,806 of NC_138047.1, read as the reverse complement.
CCCCATAACTATATCAACACCTGTAAATAAAACTTCATCAAGCACTTCAAAGCTCTTTTAAAATTTAGGTAAATTTAGGTAAATTAAAAATGAAACATTACTTGATAATGGCAAGCTTTCCAGCTTAGTATTCAAATTAAATCTTGATCTTCAGTGGAATTATGTTGAGTGTAATCTAGTCATTCATTGATACGTAGCCTAACTATTATTGATATATCACATAATTATATAAAATGCCTTAAAACAAAATGAGTGTTAATTTTAACATTGTGAATAAAGAGGAATTATCTCCATGATAATAAGAAATATATAACTGACTGAATTGTATAAAATCTAGATTAAATTTTAGGAATATATACTGTTTTAAATATACTTTATGATCACATTGTGTTTATTTATATTTCTACATAAAACTCCAGTGTTAAGGCATAACATTTCTACAAATTTTACAAAGGATTCTTAATATTCTATAATAGCAACTTATCACCATTGGTCTAACTGGTGTTTGTTATGTAGATTGTTTTTAACCTCATTAACAGCATTTCATTCAGAGAGAGTTCTAAGTGGAAACTTCCTATGGAAGGACAAAGTAGGATATTTAAAGAAATTGAGGTAAGAAACTATGATTAAACACCAGAAAGAAAGGGGGAGGATAATATGGAATGGGAATGCAAAGACAATCCACCATAGAGCTAAGGAGAAAAAAAAAGTGTATTCTTTACTTTAAAACAATGATTAATCTCTGAAACAGTTTAACCAGGGTGATTATATAATAAAATCTGTATTTTATAATAATTACTGTCTGAATTATGGTTTGGAAAATGATCAGAGAAATATGGAGAGATCCTATGGGAAAATACTTTAAATTAATCCAAGAGAGAAATGATGTTGTTGGGTTTAGAAAGAGTAAGAATCATGTGTCTTGTTTCTGGTTGAATTCTCAGTGCCCTTAGCATAAGTTTAGTAAATGTCTTTGTTCATTCATTTCTTCCTTTGTTTATCACATGATTAAAAGTTATTCTCCTAAGCAGAATTAATTGTGTCTTCTGTACTAGAAACTATTAATTTGAGAGTTTCCTACTGCATAATTTCAAACGGTCACAAAAAATTTCTATTCTCTTCATCCTAAGAACAACTAAAGAATAATATAAAAATGTGTGTTATAAAGTATCACATTGGGAAAGATTAGCATCAGCATCCAAGCTTTTTTATAAGTATTCCTTGCTTAGCATTCGCCACCACAAATTGACATATTTTTCTTAAAATTTTTCAATTCCAAAATATTAAAACTGGAAAAAAAAAAAAAAACCTATACCACCCATGCATTTTAGGAGACAATCTGATCTCTTTGTTTCTTCCATTCAAATACTTTGCCAGTAATATGGCAATCAATGACTTCAACGGCTATGGTTTTGCCATTAATTCTCACACATATATTTTTGTAAATTGTTCTTTCAAATGGTCAACTTACATGCAAACACAACATTTTAAAGGTAACTAGCATTGGTAAAATTATATTCAATTCTAAAAATAAACCATATGATAGTGCCAAAGACTTTGATTAGAGAGAATATGGTTTTCTTTTTTTTTCTTCTCTCTCTGTATCTTTGGCAGATGAACAGACTGTTAGAGATGAGAATCGTGGATTCTTTAACTGGAGTTTGTCAAATAAATATTAAGAGTATTTTGAACTTATAAATATTTAATGTTTTATATACACAATAAGAGTCAATGAATGCAAGGCAAAAGGACCTGAACTTGGCTCCGAATTATTTCACTGGGTATGATTTTAATATATGTTGTGAAGAGAAAAATATTTAGAGGTGAAGATGAAGGCAATTATAAGGTCCTAGAGTCTAATAAACAAATTCAATTTTATTTTGACTAGCTTTAAATTGCAGAAAAGAATTATGACACACTTTGTGTTAAAGAAAAATGTTCATGACAAAAAATGTGAGAACATATTAGAGCAGATCAAAACTAAAGTATAGAGTCTAATTTGAAGGCTACTATAGTCACGTAGGTGGTAAGAAATAGATAATAATTACTTATCACATTATCTGAATTCAGGAAATGATAGTGGGAATAGAGAGAAGGCAGTTTGAGTGTTAATTAAGAGGTACTAATAGAACTTCATATTTTAAAGGGTATGGGAAATGATTTTGATATGGAACTGATAAAAGTCTCCAAAATATGAGAAAATAAAATTTGCAAGATAGGAAGGATGATCCATTTTAAACATGCTAACAAGGATATATTTGTAGGTCTTCTAATTAAAGAGGTTAATCCAAAGACAGAGATTTTATAGTCATCAACTAAGAGTTAAGTGAATTAAATCATTCAGGGAAAATGCATTGAAAAAGAAGATAAATGCCCAGAAGAAATACCTAGGAAACATCAATACTTAAGAAAAAGTCACTAGCAAAAGTAATTGAGAAGAAATGAGCAAGAGAATAAAAAAAGAAGAAGAAAACGGTCTGAAAGCCAAAACTTGTTTTTTTTTTGTTTTTGTTTGTTTGTTTGCTTGTTTTAAAGAATAAGGGAATAATCAGCAAGATAAAATGACAGAGAACAGAAGGATAAAGGCCACTGATGGTGCCAATGAAGAAACTGTGGACATCTTTAGCAAGAGCAGTTTCCACAAAGTGCTGCATTCTGTTGAAAACTTACTAGGTGGCAATAAAGTGAAAGATTTCAGGCTGATTAGCTATCAAGGCAAAATGAGAAGTAGGGTGACAGAGGGATAGTCTATATAGATTTATATGTGGGAACTAGCATCATCGTTTCATCATCATAGTAGAAACGATGATGAATGCAACTACAAATACACTATATAGATTTATATGTGGGAACTAGAATGGTAAATCCCACTAGGGTGGCAGAGGGATAGTCACTGCTGCACTCCTTTTGGTTGTAAACAATATTCTTGACTAATGAACTTTCCTTCAAGACTGGGAAGGAAAGAAACTATGATGAATGCAACTACAAATACACTATATAGATTTATATGTGGGAACTAGTATGGAACTAGATACTACTAGTATAGTATCTAGTATGGTAAATTGAGTGAGTTAATTCCCATAGTCTCTATTTTCTCTGTGAAAAGATAGGTAGGCCACGTTACCTCTGGAGATGGAGGATGGAGCAGGACAGGCAGTAGTCAATGTTTGAAAGACTTATAGTAAGATATAGAGATCAAGATGATGAGAGACATGTGAAATCACCAGCCATGTGGTGATAAGAATAAAACAAGTTGGGGTTCTCATACATGCTGTGGTTATCAATTCATTCTGTTTCCACAAAGTATTAGATTCCCTGCACAAAGTTATTTTTCTTGGTCTAAAGAAATTAGAAAGTAAACGCACTCTCATGGCATACCTCCCATTTTCATCTCTCATTTTAAATTCGGATTGTATACAACCTTTGAATTTAAAAGAAACAGTTGGCTATCTTATTTTGCTAATAGGTCTCCAATAATCTTTTCTGGAACTAATGATGAACCAGAATTTTTAGTACTTCAAAAGGAAGTGATCATGAGAACACATCAGTGCAAGCTAACTGCTATTCTACCAAATCCTTAGGTTTTAAAACTGTATCAGAGGGTAAGGAGGGAGGGGGGGATTGTAGAAGAGGATAAACAGGGTCAAATATATGGTGATGGAAGGTGAACTGACTCTGGGTGGTGAACACACAATGTCAGATATCGATGATGTGTTACAGAACTATACAACTGAAATCTATGTAACTTTACTAACAATTATCACCCCAATAAACTTTATTAAAACATAAAAAATGTATCTATTAATTGATATAGAAGTGTTTTATTAATGTATAAATGCATATAAATTAAGCATTCCATAATAAAATATGCTACAAGACACTCTATGTTTCTTTCATATGTATTATTTCTCAGTGTCATTTAATCTCCACAATTAAAACAGATTCAGGTCAAATAAATTATTCCCAAATGAAAAAGTATTTATTAACTTCATTTTGTATAATAATAAATCAGGTTTAGCCTACGGAAAAACAAAAACGAAAAACTGAATTGATTGTCTAAGCAGCCTAGTAGTCATGCTAAAAAGCTAAAATTTCTCTATCAAATGTAATGCACTATAAATGTCAATAAATTGGCAAATGCATATTATAGGATATTGATTACTTTAATTCACTTATTTGAACTGGTAAAAACAAATATGACAACAAGTATAATATTGAGAGTCTTGGGGATCATGTAAAATTAATTTTTAGTTCTCTTAAAAATTTTATCAAAAGAATATCATACTAGAAAATGTTCCTTGCATACTTATAAACTCCAAAGAGTTAGAACTTCACTTGCTATATTATGTATTAGGTATCAATAATCTGATTTATATATTTTCTAAACCTTGTCAAGTTAATGTTAAAGATAAATACTAACAAGAGATAGTTTTCATCCAGGAATAAGTTAATGAAATGCCTTTAAGATCACAGAGTTAAGTACGTTATCAATTAACACTTTTACTGATTTCACTTCAAAATGCAAAGATAGATAAATATGTTGTTTTAAAAATTTACATGCGAGGAAAAGGATATTTCAGCTAATCTTTAAGTGTAGTGATTTTCAAAAAAAATAGTTCTCAAAATCATATTGTCATATTATATTTGGAAATATTTCCCACATTATACCGTAACTCTCTTTACAATTTAACTCATTATTGATATTCAAGTCTTGAGCACTTTTCAAGTCACATGATAAAATGTGTATTTATATATATATATGTATATATATATATACACATATATATACATACATATGTATGTAGATATACACACACGCACACACACACACACAGAGTAAATTTGTTCAAAACTTTATTGTTATTAAACATATCTAACCATTTGGTTAAATTTTCAATGTTCCAGCTTAGTACCTAATTCCAAGATGAATCGAATATTCATTTTGAGAAATGTCACTGAGCTGTATTGTCGATAACTCTGTGAAATGGATGAATAACTACAATTAACAATGAAATTTCAGATTAATGGAAAGTGTACTCTAAATCATATTAGTATTTCCAAGACATCCATGAATCTTATGGGAATTGTTAGAAATAAAAAAGGGAGAAACCTATTAAACTGCTTGAAATTGCCAAGTTGTAAAGCACAGAAAAGTTGGCATATAAAATTAACTGAATTAATGAGAGTCCAAAATTATAAATTATGCAGTATGCACAATAGCTGATTCAAAAGTTTTTAATTTCTTTCATTTATTTTAACTACTATAATTATGGTTTCCTCTGAATCTATAAGCTATGCCAAAGTATCTGATTTCTAAATGTCTTAAGCTAACACAAATTCACGAGTGAAATTCAATTTGACAGAAACAACTTGAGTAATAGTGAGTTTTCTCTAAGGACTGTTTTTTTTTTAAACAAGGCTCTTTTGTTACACAAGAAATTTATAATGAAAGAACAAATGAGTCAAATTCTCCTTGCTTTAAGAGATTTAGGGTGAATGTAAATCAATGTTTTAGAATAAGCAAATATAGTTGGAGCCTTAAGATTATCGAGATGTGTATTTTAAAATTTAAAAGGCCATGTACCACTTATAATAATTTCCCTTTTGTGTGGCCAAGAGAGAAATTAATATGTAATTCAGTGATTTAGAAAAAGTTTGTTTTAGCAAATTCTTATTCCAGTGATATAAAACCATCTAAAGCATATGTGGGGGGAAGCAGATTGTTTTTAAATTTTCATGGAGAAAGCATAAAATAACAAAGTGTTACTACAAATTGGTATAGCTCCATCTCCTCAATTATTAATTTCTTCTTTTTTTCTTTTAATATGTAATTCACGTTTTCTTTCTGTAAGACCCTATTCTAGGCCGTCAGGATGTTTCATTGAAAAAAAATATTTCATTCACTCACGGATCTTTTATTCCAACATGGAGTGAGGCCAACAATAAACAAGTAAACAGATACATAAATGGTCATAAGTAATATGAAGAAAAAAACTAAAGATGGGTAAAGGGTAAAGGAGGATAAAAAAAGTGTTCTACATAAAATGTCAGGAATGACCCAATGTTTTGACATGAGCAAAGACTCAAAGGAAATTAGAGAGGACAGCATGCCCAAATATGAAGGAAAGGTCTTCTAGGCAGCAGAAACTACAAACACAAAGAGACTGAGATAAGAAATTGCTTCACAAGCTGAAGAAAAATTAGGGAGAATAGAGTGGCTAGTGGAATGATCCAAAGGTAAATAGAAGATAATTGTAGATTGAAAGTAAAGAACATGATCAAGTGGCCTAAGGAAATTTAGGCCACTGTAAGTCATTTGCTTTTCTTTGGAGGAGTAGAAAAACATTGGAAAATGTTAAGAATAGACATAATATGATATACTTTCGATATTAAAGGATCACTTTAACAGCTATGAAGAAAATAGGTTATAAATGATCAAGTAAAAAGCAGAACTAGAAAGAACAGTTTGGAGGTTACTGCAATAATTCCAGTGTGTCGGAAACCTGGCAATGGTATAGATGGTAAAAGTGGTCAGATTCTGAATATTTTATAACAAAAGAAACAAAATAATTGTTCTCAGAAAAAAAACACCGGCGAGGAAGTGCTAAAATTTCTTGACATAAGTAACAGGAAGAAAGTTGGCAATAGGATTTACTAGTCTGGAGTTCTATAAAAACAAAATAATTCTTCTTTCCCAAAGGATCATATTATAAAATATGCAAATATATGCATAATTTATTATGAAAAATTACAACAAATATTTTAAATCTAGAGAAGCACATGTGTGCACGTCATGTTATTTATTCAACAGACAATTCTATTAATCAGGACCCCTTGTAGAAACTCAGCTGTCTACCAGGAATGCATGGTCTACAAATTGCAAACAACTGCACTAATTCATTTTATTATTTTATGTAGTTAGATCTGATTATGTTATGATGTAAATATAATAATAAAATATATTCTGCATATGGAATATCTAAACAGCAAAGACCATAGGTATAACAGGAGATAGCTTAGCAGATAGATAGAACACCTAATTTCAATCAGTAATGTCTGATTTAAATAACATAGTCTCAGTATTTCAGAATATTCCCAGTATTCTTCTTTTAGCAAAATAAAGTACAGAGCCAGAAAGTAGTTAATTAAGTTAACTCAAACATTCCTTCGCTGGATGTTATGTCTAGGCACTATGTTGGAGATAAAACGATGAATAAGCCTCAAGTCCCTATAGGGTAATCAGGATGAAATACTCAATTTCCTTACAAAAGATGGCATATTTTTGTTTTGCTTGTTTTCACTGTGTAAGGTATAACAGAATGAAAATAGCTAGAAAATTGTTTAAAACAAGACACTATTATAATTGCAGATTAAAAACAAGCAGAAATAAAAATGTATAAAGAAGTAGATGTAAAGTAATGGAAAAAAAAAAAAAAACAGAAAGCAACCAAACAAAATCATTTGGAAAACATAGTTATAATCTTAAATTGACTAGTTTGTATTCATCTCATTTTCTGGGGCACACATTACATGTCTTGCATTTTATAACATTATATCAACAAGTCATCTATTGCGTGTTCATTTTTTATTCTAGACTTGGCCACCCTATAGATAGCCCTTAAACTTCGGTTGATGACAAATGCAAAAAAGGTTTGTTATGCAGGGTAGCTACAATAAATTTCATATCAAAAAATCATAACCTCCAAATTTACTTGTATAAAAATATGTAATTTTACACATTGGATGGTCCTTAGTAAAGTGCACACATACACATCATCAGACATCAGAAGTGACTCTTCTACTCATACCTCTACTCAAAGACATAAATCTAAAACATATGTCCTCAAGGATAAGAACTGGGATGATGTAATTCTTCTTGCATAATGACAAGGACAATCAGAAAACTACAAAAGTCTTTAACAGGCCATTTTTATTCTTAAAACCAATCATTTCAAATTAACTCTAAGAACAGAGGAGAAAAGTGATTGAGATTAAACAATATTCTATGAATGGCAGCATAGAGTTGTTAGTTCAATTTGGTCACAAGTGTATCCTTATTTATTTTACATTTTCTTATGTGAAACATGGAGAATCCTAGGTTTGGAATCTGAAATATCATTTCAGATATAACCTAAGGAAAAATCTTTAACCATATCTGTACAACTAACATATCATTTTAAAAGAGACTGTTGTCTCTTTTATTCTTTAATGCCATAATACAATTGTCAGTTAAGTTAATCAAGGCAATAAAAAAAAAAATCTGTGAAAATCACTGTACTCAGGGCCAAAATCTCTTAGAATGAAATGAGTAATTTATAACTTAAAGAAACTCCAGGGTCAAGGGTCCAGAAGAAAGAGAATTAACTCTCTACTCAGTGTGCAGATTATATGTGATTTATGCTACTTGACAGTGTATATTAGATGCTTTTATTTTTTTTCCTAAAAAAAGACTGTAAGTGGAATAGAGAAAATGGTGAAGATTCTAACTATTAAAAAATATACACAGATTTTAAGTCTCCTCATTTAAAAAAAATGTTGTTAATATGAAAAATAAGCTTTAAATATCTAAAGGACTAGAATTGGTGTGTGGCATCAGAGAACTAGATATAAGTTAGAGGAAGGCAGAATTCAGTTCAATATGAAAAGGAAATTTATTAACTATAGCCATTTCATACAAGTGTAAGCAGCTCTTTAGTGAGAATTTCTCTTTTTAGAAGGATGTAATATGAAATAATATTTCCACATCAAAATGACTATGTAATCCATGATACTAAACTCCCAATAAATATCAACTTCCTAAAGTCCCTATTCCTAAATATGAAATAATTTATGAAATAAAAATTTGCTCTGATAAAGGTTAAAATAAGAGAAGAAAATATTATAAAATGTTTAGTTATAAAAATTATAGGTGAAATAGTCATAAAAAGCATACATTTTAGGCATCAGGAGAAAAATGAGATCTGAACATCAAATAATAAATGTTTGTAATAATAATGACCTGCAAGCTTATAATTACCACTTCTTCCTTCTTTTTGTTTGTTTGTATTTCTCATTTCTAATCTACACATCATTAATTAGTCTTGTGTGTTTAAGTTCCCTACCTGAAATTGTTTAGAAAATGGTTTAGAAAGAGAATGCGGCATTTCCTGTTCTATCAATTAAAAAGCCTATGTCACAGTTAATTTTTCTTTCTTAATCATTACACATCATTTTAATCAGAAGAGAATCACATAGATTACATCTCTGGCCCTTTGCTCCTTCATGTCCACCACATTTAGTAAAAAGATGCATTTTGAAGAAGGTAGCTGACTCCAGAATGAGCACACAGAAAACAACAAACAAACAAAAAAAAATCACTGCTAATTACAATGCAGTCATCCCTGCACTAAGAACCACCACTGCTTAGAAATAAAATTGTCTGTTTCTATAAACTCCTCCTATTACTTTATGTCACTTTTCACACCACCCTGTGTGCAAAGTTATACAGACATTTTACAGTTGAATTAGAGACTGAAGAAAATCATAGCAAATGGATTGGCTAGCAAATGGATTGTTCATAAATTAGGTTGGGTGACTTCAGTAGCTAATAAATTATGGGACTTTATAACTGAGTATAATTATATACTTTCTAATGTGAGAAAGGTAAACAAATTGCCGAGTAAAGAAAAATAGTCTGAACAGGCATAACTCAGTGGTTTCCTTCTTCTAAGAATATCTTTATTGTTATTTTCCATAAGAGGTTTAACTGATAAATTTGTAATTATTCAGTAGTTATTCACTAATTGGAAAGCTTTTAACTACACAATTTCACAATTTTTAGAAACAAGTAAAATTTAACACATAATTGAATAAATAAAATGAAACTGATGAAGTGCTAAGGGAATGGTTGTACTTTAGTGACAAAGTGTTTCAATCAAATTTGAATATAAAAAGTTTATTTCAAATGTCAACAAAAAAAAGCAACATGCTACTTTGCATTCACACAGTAAGAAGAAAAAAGAAAATATTGCAGTTTTTTTTTTTTTTTTTTTTTTATGTAGGGTGCTTATCTCTATAACCTACAGCCACCTACTGAATTCATTCAATCCATTTAAAATTAGGTAAACAATAATTCTAAAAGTCACGTATTTTCATACTGCTATCCTGCTTAAAACCACTAACAAGAATTCCTACAAAATTCTTATTATATAATGCATGACTCTAACCTATTTCTTCTCTTTCTCCCCCTACCTATTGTAAGAACTCACCTCTATTCAGAAAAGCTTCATGCATTAACACAATTACTTATGAAGTACTCTAGATCTAAATTGCTGTTCCTTGAGCTCACCATGGGGTAATGGTTGAGTTAAGAACCATTATCCAACACTTAGAAACAAGGACAAAAAGATGATGGCAAACTGATGCATCCTTGAAAAGGCTCTCCTAAGAATTACTGAATTCTGTAGAATGCATCACTATTTGATTTTGCTATTTACTATAAATTAAAGAATCAACTTAGTGAAGTTACATGGTAACTTGTATGTTTGTTTCTAATAGAGATAGGAATGCTTTTATCTGGCAATGAATCATCGCCCTGTAGAACATTAACTGGTTTTGTATTCAATTTTGCAATATTATTCTAACAATAATTTATTAAATTGATATAAATTTACAGTTCCTGATGCTCTTTAAACCAATTTACCATTGTGCAGTTCATCTTATTGAGTTGATTAAATCTTTGATTCTTGTCCAATATATATTTGCATAAAGTCATGCTTTAAACTTTTGAAATTATACCTTAACAGTTTTGGAGGACCCACAGAGATGTCCAAGTGGACTCACGTTACAGAGTCAATTAAACTGTATTGCCAGAGAAGTCACTTCCTTAAAGTTACTCATTTGAAGATACTACGTACTCTACAAAACCGTTTATAAATCCTCAAGAATGTATCTCTCTCATTTGTGACTCTACTAATACTGACTTAAAAGCACATATAACACCATTATACATAAATTTCTTTACTTGGCTGCTTCCTGTTGCTATATTTAAGACCTCTAGTAGCCGAGACCTTGTTGATATTTTCATGAAATCTCTAGGGCTTAACAAAATTCCAGTACTTCAACAACAATTAATAAATGTTACTTCAATAAGTGAATACAAGAATACAGGAATAAATTTAAAACTAAAATGTATTTATTGATTTATATATTGCAAAAGAATACTTCAACCCCAAATAAAATGTAAGCTATATTGCATTTTATTATAATATAGGGTCTGATTGTAAACATTTCATGGCAAATCAGTTCCCCTTGGAATTATTTGGGATGGGTGGATAACATGAAATTTATAATACCAATGTAGAATATAAAAGTGATAAAATATTTCCCGTACCAAGAACTGGAAGCTTGGCCAGACACATACTCATAGTATTTTCTAAAATGTAGCTTCACTCAGCCTTTTAGTATCAACTATAATCAATCTTTAGCCTACTCAAGACTAGACATCCATTAGTTGATCCTTTAAAGGGATTCAGGAGCCACTTTGAAGGGGTTCCCACAGATCAAAGCTTGAATAAGTTAAGCATCAAAATAAATAATGATAAAAATAAATAAATAAATAAATAAATAAATAAATAAATAAATAAATAAATAAAGATGATGATAATGAATTATACTCCTGAATAAAATAGGAACCCATGATTCAGTTCTGATATATCATACACACATATATGCATACTTACACATATACACACATGCATACTTACCTAAACAGAGAAAAAGGGAAAAGACTTCCCTACAGAATGTCAACTAATAAATATAGAAGTGATAATGGGGTTAAAGTCACTATTGTGCAAGTATCATAGGAAACAAATGTGTTGGGGGGAATCATCAATACAAACTAAAACTTCTGGGTAAAAGCTGATGAGAAATAGCATACTTACATAGCTTCAGAGTATCTCTCCAGAGATTACTTATTATTTAACAATGGGAAAAATAATAACTTTAAGTGGTGAAGTCTAGTGAACACCACCTTTACTAAGTGATCAAAAGTAATGAGACATGTTTTTTTTGTTGTTTTCAGTCAAGATGGTAGATTAGGGAAATGCTGTGCTAGCCTCTTCTCACCACATCAAAATTACAACTAAATTATAGAATAGCCATCATTGAGAATCACCTGAGGTCTAGCTAAACATAAGTCTGATAACTAAAGACATAAAGAAGCAGCTACCATGAGACTAGTAGAAGGGGCAAAGACACAGAAAGAGCTGGTGCAACACCCACCTGTGGCAGTTAAAAACTGGGAAGAATATCTCGGCTGCAGAGGTCGCCTCTGAAGAGTAAGGAGTCCCAGCCCCACAACAGGCTCCTCAGCCAAGAGTTCCAGTGCCGGGAAGAGAATGCCCCACAACTTCTGGCTGTGAAAACCAGCGGAAATTTTTGCTGAGTGAGATGGAGGGCAGCTGGAGTCCCAGGTGCTCCTCTTAAAGGGCTCATACACGGACTTACTCATGAACACACTTACTTGCTCTGAGCTCTAGTGTTGGGGCAGAAACTCAAGTCATGCCAAGAACATATGGTAAGGAAATGAATTTTCTGGCTTCAGGGCAAAGGCTGGAGGGACATCTTTCTCCCAGTCTAAGGAGATGCTGGAAGCCATTGTTTCTTTGTTGAAGCCTCCTCCCCACCAAGCATGCAGACCCAATTGGGTGCCATATCAGAGTCTCCATCAACCTGGCTAACACGATTCATACTGCCAAGATGATTCCTGAGACCCCACCCCACTGAACTTGCAGTTCCACCCAAGCTGCTTCCAGTGGCTGTTCCATACAAATGGCCTGTCTTGGTTCATGGTGTGGACTCTCCTAAAATCTCTTAAAGGTTTCAAAACCCAGACAAGCAGCATTACGTGGGGAGCGGGAGCAGAGACCTGCCTGCGTGATACCCCACATGACAAATGGTGTAGTCGGCAGGATACGGTGCTGGCCAAAGCTTTCCGAAGTGCAGTGGAGCAGTTTGTGCGTATGAAAGCTCAGTCTGAGGAAGACCAGGAGGAGCAGCTGCCGGAGAGCTCGATCCCCGTGGAGGGGTGGGAAGATGTGTCCGGGGAGACTGGTGGTACTCTAAGAAGCCCAGGAAGTCTGGCTGTGCCCAGAAGGACTGGTGGTGCCCTGAGAAATCCTGGCTGTGCCCAGAAAGCCTGGCTGTGTCCAGGATATTGCATTCACCTCCAGGTTCCTCGCACAGGGCCCCTCGCGGAAGACGCTTGTCATGTAGATTGTGAGGCGAGAGCCTGTAGGGGTGGAGTGTGGGGACAAAGCCCCAGAAAGCAGTTTCCAGGCTCTCGGCCTCATATAGAAAGGTGCTGGCTCGGGTAGTAAATGGCCATCAACGGCAATCAGATGGCCATCAGCTGTGGCTAGTTGGCCGTCAGCTGTAACCAGTGAGGCATTGGCCACAAATACAACTGCCGTGGCTACGCCAGCAGAAAGAATGGGGTCTAGCAAGAGCGGACTGCAGAGAGGCGGATGCCGCCGGTGAGAATATAGTGATATGACTCCCCTACTTATGGCTCCGTGGGTGTTCTTTTTTGGCCTCATCGTGTCCTGTGTTCTTATGTGGCGAGCGGGAGCAGAGACCCACCTGAGTGACACCCCGCATGACAACACCCTTGTGGCTGTCTATGGATGCTCCAGGAGCACGACCTAGCCACCTCCTTGGACGACATACCCAAAGGGCCGACTAGCCAGGCACCAGGGCCCTGCGAAATCCACTTCTGCTCTGTACGATCAGCCTTTGCACAACAGCTCCTCCACTATAGTCGCAGCCCATCCTCACACCCAGTCTTCCTGAGGTCAACTATCTCTCTGATGTGCCAACAGCAACCAAGGCTCAAACTACAACAGGAAGACACACACAACCCACACAAGGGACACACCTGCAACACCCAGCTCAGGTGACCTGGGAAACTGCGCCACTTGGCTCCACAGGACACCTATTACCGAGGCCGGATGCCATCAGTGCTGGGTTTACGGCTCTTCCGCAAGAGGTACAGGGCACACTGAGGCCACATGCTGCTTGTCTGGGATTTGTGAACCTTTGAATAAAATATTCACATGAGGGAATAATAAGTAGTAAGACGCTATCCCTTTTTTACCTGCTTTCTTGAATCTGATGCTATTGATACTCAATTGAATGGTGTTATTTTGAGTCATGTTTATTATTTTTGAGAAAGAAGTTGAAACCAAGAATAGGTGAAATAACAGGGATAGAGGAGAAGAGGAAAAAACAAAGTGGAAGACAGCTCATTTTCTTTATCTGAGTTCTACTTCCTACAAGTTCTGTTTTGTGAATTATCTGAACAAAAATATAATATACCCTTATAAAGTATAAATAAATACATAAATAAATAAATAAATAAATAAATAATTTCTGTGAACACATAATGCCTAGCCCCGTTTCTGACTCACATCCTTCCCTGATGGCAACCATCAACTTGTCCTTAATATCTATGTGTCTGTTTCTATTTTATTTTATTATTTTAATTTATTTTATAGATTCCACATATAAGTGAAATCATACAGTATTTATCGACTTACTTCACTTAGCATAACACCCTCTAGGTCCATCCCACAATGTTCTTCACTGAAGAAATAATTTGGATTAATTTTACTTAAATCTTTGTGCTATCTGACCAATAATTGAAAGCTAATTATAGCCCCTCACTTTTCTTTTTCAGAGTTGTTAGTGAACTGCTCTCTCTTTGATACATTACTTAGATCTGTAAAAGTCATATTCCAAAACCAGTAATTTATTATCTATTCTAATTAGGAGTCCTTGTGAGTAAAGAATCAATTTGTTTAGAATATAAAAATACCAGGACTCTCACAGGAAATCTAGATTTTTTTGAAGCAAGATATATATATATATATATATATATATGATAGATGATAGATAGATAGATAGATAGAGATATATATGGATCTATATATAGATCTAGATGATATATAGATGATATAGATAGATATAGATAGATATAGAGATATAGATATAGATATTTCATATAACTCAGCTGCCATGAATAAAGAGACCCTCTCTTCCTGTTCACCATGACATCCCAGTCCCCTTCAAACAGTGCCTAACCCTTGTTTGTCCTGGACACATTGCTAGCACTTGGTTCAACTGAGAATTCACTTTGCTTGGCCATTAAGCTCCATTTAACAGGAATACCTTTGTAATGTTTCTTTAATTGGGCTGCTTTACCCTGAGCAATTCTGTGATTTTATTATACAATCCTGTTTTTTGGGGGGAAAAAGAAGTATTTTAATGAAGCTTTTGTCCATTGCTTTAGTAAAACAAGATTGTTTGTTAAACCAGAACACTTTGTTATTTTATGGTAAAAGGATTCTTATTTTTAAATGAATATAAGAATTGTTAGCAGATGCATAGTGTCAAAATTGGGAAATCACTTTGCTTTATGCTGTTTTTTTATAAGAACAAAAAAAAATCTGTTAAGTCATTTGTATGGGTCAATTGTTCTGATTTCCTTAAAATTACCTAATGCTATACTTATAACAACTAGGACAGAATCATGAAAAGATGAAGATTTTAAAATCATTTATGTTCAACCCCACTGCACTGAATCAGAAAATAGAAAACAAAGCTATAAACTGAACAACGGTGACTATCTTTGAACTTCTTTAGTTAACAGACCTTACAGGCTTCCAGCTGTATAACAATAAGTTTCCTTCAAAAAATCATAGTATCATTTCATAAAACTTAATGATGTCCCAACTCCCTTTTGCTATGTGGAACTTTCTAGAGAGATGAATGCTACTGGAGAAAAGCATGCATTAGTACTTCTTTTTCCGTCTTCTAATGTTAAGTCCAGCAACTCTGCTGCAGTTCTTTTTTTCTCATGTATAAAAACTTCCAGTGGACTGCTGGGTCAAGTTAAATCCTTTGGATCAGTGTACTCTGGCACTCACTTGGTTTAGTGATAGTTTTTATATACTCTTGTTATTATTAAAAATAAAAGAGACTCACTGTGATTCATGAACCATAACTGTGTGGCTGATCTTCTGTTCATTGAAAAGCACTATTTATATTAATGTATCTGCATTTCTTTGGAACATAAATCTAATGAAAGCAACAGCATGCTGAGATACACTGTTTCATCCCAAGCAGTACCTAATAAATGGTATGAATCGTGTAACAGCTGGTTACCCCCGTTCAAATCCATATAGTTTACATATTCAAGCTAAAAACCTCACTGGTGGATGTATTCTTCCAAAAGAAAAGAAAGAAGTAAGAAAGACAAGAACAAAAAGTTGAGTGTATTATAAAATAGTCTCTCACAAAAGTTTCAAAATCTTAAATTATCACAGGACTAGTAACATTACTAAATACACTATAGTTCAGAATTTAATTTTAAAGGAAATAAATAAGATATTTTATCAATCATTATTTTCTTCAACATTATTTTTTTTCTTTGAAGTCATTGCCTATTCTATTTTGGATAATATCATACATTTAACACAAAATATTAGTATTAGTAATTTGTGTAATATTAGTAATTTGTCAAGTTACTATTGATTTATTATGTGATTATATAAGTGTAAACATAAATGTCCACAGTGGTTAAACTTGCTTTTTACTTCAAAAAACGAGTACAAATTAAGTTTTTTTATAAATAGCCAAAATACCTGTTTTAAGGGCAAATGTTTTATTCCTAATTTCATAATCAGGAAATAACAAGGTCAAATAAACTTTCTAATTACAGTGTACCGTAAATGGAGTAAAATATGCAAATCTTAAATGTACTCCTTGATTAATTTTTTCTGAGTACTCTATGAGTATATTATTTTGAAAAATGTATGAGTTTCCGAAAAAATCACCAAGTGAAAAATCAGGTAAATAGCAGATTTTCTGTATAAAGCATTAATATGTAAATAACTTGCACTTTTAAAGAACTGTTTTTGTTGTGGCTTAAAGTAGTCAAGTCAACTTAATGCTGTGGTAAGATATAATTTATATGTGTTTGACTTTTAAAATATTTGTATTTCTAAATGAATACTTTAAAAAGCAATACTACTTGTATTTCAGTTTCTGGCTTTGATCCATGTTATTAATAAAAGTAAGTGTCCTTTTCATAGGTATAGCACCTTATAGCACCTTAAAATTTACAAAGCGTTTTCACATAAAATATATTATTTGATCTTCACAACTCCATGAGTCAGGCAGTATTATTATTAAGTGAAAGAAATGAGACTGGATTTGGTGTCATTTACCAAATCATGTGCTCCTTTTATCACACTCTACTTGTTTAAAATAAAAAGTTTAAATCACATTTAACTGATATAAAAGAATTCCAATTTTATAAATTTGTCTATTTTGATCATGTTTATGTGTTAACAGAAATAGTTTGCCTTTGATTTTAAGCAATATTCTTTTATTCCAGACAAGTGCCACAAAAACTAAAAAAAAAAAAAAAGGCATATTCTTATAAGCTATTAAAGATTAGAAAACACTGAGGCATTTGGGGAAAAATTGTATAAAAAGATATAAAAATATCATAAAGCTGTTTATTAATTTACTATATTTTTTTTAAGTTGTTACTTTTTCATACGTTTAGGAACTAAAGGTATTTATAGATTTTCTTCCCTTCTTAATACTCTCCCCTTCTCTTGCACATGCACACTGCGTACCACGAGTTCATCTTGGACCAGAGCCAGCTTGAGGACAATGTACAGGAAGCTCTGAAGGAGACAAAGCAGAAATAGCAGTTGCAGAGAGACCACACAGTAGGATAGAGGTGGGCAATATGTGGTTCTCTGGTAGTTGCCAAGATTCCTGGAAGGTCAAATATATGCTTTATGCACTATGCCCAAAACTTTTGCCATTGTCTGTCTTGTGCTCAACTGAAGCTGCTGTCAATTTGAAAAGAAAAAAAAAAAAAGTGTAGTGGTGGGTGATCGCAGTGAATATAGAAATTATCATTGCAATGTATGTACTCTGACTCTAATATGGAAGTCCTATTTTAAATGATATAATTGCTGCTTCTCCAATGTGACTATAGAAACAGAGAAGATTTAGAATTATTGGAATATCTTAAAAGGAGGCTGAAATATAATGTACTCAAATAGAATAAGATAGTAATATAGATGGGGGAAAAAGCAAAACAAAAGGAAAAGCCATTCACTATTTGGGCAAAAAACAACTCACTGTATATTTCTCCACATCCACTCCAAAGTTTCAGTCCTCAGAGTTTCTAATACTCTGTGTATACAAATAGATCTTTCACAAGCCCTCATTCTATTTCCATAAATCCAATGTATTGTGTTTTTCAATGTCTACTGATTTAGTCAGATTTCTGATAGAGATCCCCCGCCTTTTCATTTAGGGTCTTCATATGACTTTACCTACATCTTACATTTTCCTATAGGACAGTCAAAAAATAAAAGGCAACAAGGTCATGGATCAAACATCAAGTAATAGCTGGGTTTAAAGTGGAGTATGGAGAAGAAGCTGCAAAGGAGTCTGAAAGGAGAAAAAGAAGAAGATGACCAGAGGAAAGTTAGCTCTGAAAAAAGGAGAAATGATTGATATACAAATAATGTCCTCACCGGTGAGCGGATGAGAAGTCAAGAAAGATGAAGACTGAAAAAAAGACTGAAGAAAGGTAGTCAATGATAACTTTAAAGTAGTTGTCAACTGGGGGTGATTTTTGCCTACCAGGGCATATTTGGCAATGTCTGGAGATATTTCAGTTGTCACAACTTGAGAATTCTATTGGCATTTTATGGGTAGAGGTCAAGGATGCTATTAAACATCCTACAATGCACAAGACAGACCACCCCCCAAACAAAGAACTATCCAGGACTAAATGTCAATAGAGCCAATATTGAGAAACATCCTGCATTTTACAGGAGCTAAAATTAATGAAATTGAGGAGATCGTAGACAGTTAGGAAATAAATATGGCAAAAGAAGGCTATTCATTGAGAGCTTTTTGCCTTGTAGGGAAAAAGAAGGACAGGATGGAGAATTTTAGGAGCAGGTAAGGCATAGAAAAAATATTGCTTGTTTTTCTCAAGGATGGAAAACTTGGAAGTGATGTAAACTGACAGTAATGAAAAGATGGAGAAAAAGCTGGAAAAACAAAACAAAATAGGAGACACATACTGATGAAGTACTATTCTAAAGGAGGTGAAGGGTTGAAATCAAGAAGACTAGTAGAAAAGAGTAATATTTTGAAAGACTTCATATTACATATGCAGACACATATATCTCTAAGATCAGAAGAAATTAAGGACTAATGGGTAAAAATAGGAACAATTTGGGAGTGAGGGGAAAGAACAAGATAAATAGCCTGAGAGCATTTAATGTTTATTATACTCAGTGTCAGGATTAAGCAGCTGGTCTGTGATCCATTTTCCCTGTTATAGGGGGAAATATAGTATGCTTCCTAAAAAGAAAAAAGGCAGGTGACCTGGTGTAATCTCCTTGAAAACATACTAATGACAGGCAAATGAACTGACAAACAAAAATGGTTTTCACTATAAGTGAATTGATACATGGACTGCTCTTAACAGTATGTGTCTAAATTATCCAGGATTGTTTATGAAAAATAAAGCTGGAATGTAGATATTTATGAGTTATGGCTACCTGGAAAATGTCTATGCATGCTACATAACTATGTAAGTTTAAAATGAAGATGTTTCATATGGTCAAAAGGTAAAAACATAGTTATAACTAATTTCTGAGGATGTAATGCACAGCATGGTGAGTATAGTTAAAAAGAAAAAGAAATGGAGAAGTTTCCTATTGTGATTGCTTCCTTCTGTGTAAATGAGGTGATTGTGCATGATCAACAATCCAAACTTCATCCAACAATCTGGGCTAGGACTTACCAGATATAGACAGAAAGGATGTGGGAATCTGGGAAGGTATCCCAAATCTCTCCCTGCTTCACCTATGTCTCTTGATGCCTGATAAAAACTCTGATTTATGTGAGTCACTCTTAACAAACAAAAAAAATTATTTGTGTTTCTCACTGACACAAATACTAATCATTGGACAGTGTTGGAAGACAACTAGCTGATATTCTGCAAGGAATAACAAATATATACAATAAAAAGTCTAAGAGAGGGAACTAAAAAAAATGATTAGTACGTGGGTTGTTTCAGGTAGGATGTAACAAGCTAAGCACAATAGAAGATCTAAACACGAGGGTTTTCCAAGCAAGCTTTTAAAATTAGAGTGAAATAATCACTGAATTAAATTATAAAAGTGTTAAAACGGCAGGTACTCTAATTTAGTAATTATTGAACAGAAACACCATCACATGGGAAGAATGTGAAATGTATATACATGATTCATTTGAAATCACACCCTTTATTCTGACATTGCAAATATGATGGTTTGGGAGAGAATATTTGTCTCAATTTTAAATTTTTAAAAAAATATTGGCATTTTAAAATATTTATATTTCCTATAAACTGACTGTAATTCTTAATACTACATATTATTCCATATTTCTTGACCTTAGAAGTCAATTTTTAATTACGTAATCTACTAAAATTAATATAATATGCTGTATTAAATTTCAGAATAATAGAATAACTCTAAGAACAAATATTTCTTCGTTATCTAACTTGAATAAAAACTTCAAATTCTGGTGACTATTTCCTCAGAAAAGGTACTTATTTTTTCAAGGTCAATTCTGTTTTACAGATTATGCAGCTGTTCAGATAATCAAGAATCCTGAATCGATAAATATTCTTTTTCACGCTGTGAAAGCTGTGCCAGCCCACAGGGTTACCTAAATATGGTATAAAACAGTTTTTATCTCACAGAAAATTGAGATAACTTGATCCAGTTAAAAATAGAATAATCATTTTTGCATTCTAATCCCAAGAGTAAAGGAAAACAACCTTAATTTTCCAATTTGTACAGTCTAATGGGTATGCTCAATGTAGTATGGTTAGAGAAAAAGTCTTTAATTTTCTTCTACAACTGTTCTTCTTAATTATTTCCTTGATTAAATAACACTAAACAGAAATATGTGCTGTTCTTAATGGAGCTTTTAATATATACTGTTTAATACTGTTATTGTTACAACATGATTGTTTATTGACATGGTCTGAATGTTTGTGTTCCCTCAAAATTCATATGCTGAAATTCAAATCCCCCAAAATGATGGCATTAGGAGGTGGGGCCTTTGGGAGGTACTTAGATTGTGAGGGTGGAGTCCTCAGGAATGGGATTAGTGTCTGTATGAGAGACCTCTTAGCCTACCACCATGTAAAACACAAAGAAAAGGTGTTGGTTCTAAACTAGAAACAATACTGGAACCTCCATCTTGGACTTCCAGCCTCCAGAACTGTGAGCAATAAGTTTCCATCATTTATTAGCTATTCAGTCTGTGATATTTTGTTATAGCTACCTAAGGGACTAAGATACATTCTAAGTTTTAACAAAGTAATCACAGAGGAAAAAAATAGGTGCTATGCACCTTCTCATGTGAACTGTATGAAGAGACAAGCAATAATTAGGATACTGCAACTTGATTTATTCACTCAAATTAATTTTTAGGTCATTTAAGATGAAGGGATTCAGCTCAATAAATAAGCTATTCATAATTCTGTGCACCAAACATACGAACTGTGACAGCTGCTAAATGAAAATGACTCATCCCAAAAGCTAGAAAAAAAACTATATTTATCCAATTCTACTTATTTAGAAGTAATTCTGAATCTTCAAGTTTATAAGAAATGAAGTGAATTGGACTAAATAAAATATACCTGGGTGTTTTAAAACAACACCTTAGACATATTTGACAAAGAACTTGTATTTTTTTAATTGGTTCTCCAATAAATAACACAAATAATTAAGTATGTCTCATCTTCTTTGTATGGCCAATCCGTAACCATTGTACTGATATGATCCTATAAACCATTCCATAAGACTTATTATTCTAAAATGAATTCTGTTTCTACTGAAATAATGTCATAATTGGTATGGACTTCGTGATCAAGGACTTAGTGTAAAAACCAATGCTGTATCAAAAAATGCATCATAAAAACATCTGTGCATTTGTATTATACATTAAAATGTTGAAAAATGTGCAAAAGCGCACACACACAATGATTGTATTAAAGGCATATATCATAACCTAATCAGCAATCTTACCTTTAATTTACTCATATTTTTTGTGCACCAGACACTATAATAAGTGCTATAAGAAATGCTAATATGAACAAAATTTCTTCCACTCAAAAGACTGAAAAGACAGGTAAAACGAGAAACATTCATATAGCTAAGTGGTGGGCTATATATGTGACATAACTTAGAAGGACATTGATAGAAAAACTATCATTAGTAACTAGAAAAATCAATAAAGGCATTATGGATTAAGGCTATTAATCTAAAATTAATAAACTAGTTATCAACAAATGTAATTTCAGGTTGGATGAGTAATACTTATGATTTTCCTTCTTAAAATATAAGGATTGTGGAGAATGATTTGTGTGGTTCCATTTCCTTAAGAATATTAATGACTTCCTTTTCTCATTAAATGTTCTTGTAGCAAGCAATGATATTTGCTTTAATTCCATTGACAATAAGTTAAACCCAAAGCTGAGATCATTATCTTAACCCTCAAAATGTCATTAACATTTTTACATATTTGAAAGTCTCATCTAGGACTTCAGGATTAAGAGAGAAAAATTCTTGAATCAGATTTTCTAATCATCATCTTTCCTTTGCTCTTAATTTTGAGCTGGAACAACTTTTATGCCACCAAATGGAAGTGTGAAGGTGCATATACCAAACAAGGCCTGTGGAGCTCTTTTTCCTGATGAATGGCAGAGGTGAAGTATTTTGAAACTGATTCTTTGAACATTAATGTTCTATTTTCTTCTTTACTGTCCCAC
Source organism: Rhinolophus hipposideros (assembly GCF_964194185.1). Taxonomy (NCBI): domain Eukaryota; kingdom Metazoa; phylum Chordata; class Mammalia; order Chiroptera; family Rhinolophidae; genus Rhinolophus; species Rhinolophus hipposideros. Next base: position 66,684,894 of record NC_138047.1, on the reverse strand, counting down.
TGTCTATCAGAGTACCTACTCATTAGCTGCTGAGCCACAATACAGTGGTAGAAATTAGCAAAAATATAAGAATTTATGTATACATTCAACAGTGTCAATTGAGCATATAGACTCCATATAAATTAGGAATACAGAAGTTCATGTGCCCTTTTTTAATGCTTTTAACGTTTCATATTAAAGGTCACAATACAAATGAAACCCCACTCATTCTGAATTTTAAGATGGTAAAAATTGTTATATCTGTCATACTGACAAGACCATGTAACTGTCTTCCAATCTTGGACTCTAAATTCCACAAGGGCTGACTCTTTCATTTTGCATCTTCAGAGTAGGCTCTCAATAAACATTTTTTGAAAGAAACTGTGACTGGCTTGATGACTGAACAAACAAACAAAGGATAAATTAATAAAAGGAGAAAATAATAGGCTTCAGAAGAAAAGTGGATGCATAGTAAAGTGTTTGGCTATTTAACATAGGACTTAATTCATATTAGATCATTTATTATCAATAATATCTAAATTCTAGATTTTGAGATAACAAATAATTAAAATATGACGTGAGATACTAATGACCTACAAATAACAACTTTTTTCTTAAATATAAATCTGGTCTTCTACAGAGAAAGTCCTACAGCTTATGTTTTCACTATGCAATTTACAGTTTCTACACAAAGGCAGCAGGAGCCAAACTGCAAATGAGAGAAATTATGCTGTATCAGAGTCAACCTAGCCATAAATGAATGCTGTCAGAATCACTTAGCACAAATACTTCAGGGCGACTTTATGGATGCATTTGCTGAGTCATCTGAACATAGCACAACTTTCCAAGCCAGCTTTTTAATGTGATAAAAATAAGTACTTCCAAACATAGTAGGATTCCCAGAAAGTTCATCAAGTAGTTAATTTAGATATACATCTCCAGGCCTTTAAGTTAGGAAAAGAGCACATCCCAAAAGTTATGGTGAAAATCCTTTGATTTCAAAGATATCTTCAACTTTTTCAACCACAGTGACCAGTGCAGTGCAACGCATAAAGTCAGGGCACTTTTAAATGACTGTGGACCAAAGGGAGGGAGAAGGCAAGCAGGAAATCTCAGTTAATTAAATGGACTGAAATACAATAAAATATTTGAGAATATGATGCTCATTAGTGCCCAACAGATGTATCTGGGTCTATACTTTTCAAACACAAGGAAGAGACTGTACTTCCTGGTACCTTTTGTGGTTAGTTTTGGCCATATGATTAGTTCTGGTCAATGAGTTGTGAGAAGAAGTGAAGTGAGTCTTTCACAAGTCAGAGCATTAATTAGTGGGATGAGGACCTGCAGAGATCTCTTTTTGCCATGGTGAAAGGCAATATTTGCACTGGTAGCTGCTTCAACAGCCCAGATACAGAAGGAGACATCATACAGAACTCCCAGCACTGTCCACAAGAACATGTAGCCTGAGCGATAAATAAACCCACATTATAAAGTCACTAATATTTGGAGGTTATTTGCTATCACACAGCTAGGAAATCTTACTCATACACTCACTCAGGAACTATCCTTCATTTAATAATGCCAGATCCTCTGTATTGTTCCTTATATATGAATCTATTCCTTACATTAATACATATGTATTGTGTATAATATAATATATAATATATCATATATATATATTAAATACACACACACATATGTTTAGAATAGGGTAATCTTGTAATATTTGGAGTCAGACTTCACTGTGTAAAGCTGTTAGAGAAATCATGCAAATCCTTGCATGTATTTATTGATATACCATAGTCTGGAAGGGAAAGTTCCTAGAAAGAAATAGCCTATTTCTAGCAAAGCTTTTGGCCCCTCCCAAGAAAGTATCAGGAAAGTTGCTTATTAGAGACAAATTAAGGAAAATCTTAATTTAAAGCAGTTTGAACATAAGAGTTTATAATAAATGTAAATCCTTAAAATTTTGTTCCAGATATGTTTTTGTTTCTCATAATAAATTTAAGCAAAGTCTAATTTCTCTTGAGCCATTGATGATCAAAAAATTAATACATCCTACCATTATACTTTCAGATTGAAATATCCCCAAAGTATACAAAAACACTAGAATTGTGATCTATCTAACCTATTAGGGTGCACTTTTGGTCATTCAGGAGCCCTCAGCATCTTACTAAGTAGAGCCAAAGCCTACTGGCAGAATTAAATCCCTGTGAACTATATAAAGCACTCCAATTCCTTCTCAGTATGAATATCTTCTTTTGTCACAAATTTCCTTTTTTGGATGAGCTATCTCTCAGTAAAGACATTGATACCATGCATCAGCAGATCAAGAAATACTACCACATTTAAGTCCAGAATAAGAATAAATACTAAATTTTGTTTCTTTTTTGTATCCCTTTCTGAGGGTCATAGTCTATACTTAGAGAAAAAAAAAACACACACACAAACAAAAAAAAACTTGCCTTAAATGTGTTAACTTCATGACACAGAAATAATGTGGGGAAATGAAAAATTAACGCAAATCTATCACATCCCACCCCCTCCCACCCTTGCATCAAAGAAGTATATAGGGATTAAAGCTAGACAGTTAGGATCCAAATCTCAATCCTATCTTTGCCACTTACTTTCTGTATTTTTGGCAAGTGCTTATCTTCTCACTGACTTATTTTCCCCTTTTGCAAAATATGATCCATAACAGTACCACTTGGTTCACAGTATTGTGGGAACTGAATGTTAGAATACATGCGAAGCATGAGGAGTAGTTCTTTGGTTCACATTAGATTTAAAAATACATGTTACTATTTTTTTAAGATTTTTATTAAAATATAGTGAACATGCAATATTATGTCAGTTTCAGGCCCATACCATAGTTACTCAACACTTGTACGAGGTGTGATCAAATAATATGGTAAATGTTTAAATTAAAAAAAAAATATTACAGGAAAAGACACATTACCATTAATAACCTTCAAAATACCACCCCTCGCTATTAACAAACTTATGCCATCGTTCTTGCCACTTTCTGAAGGAGTTCTGGAAATCTGTCATGTCTTCGGTTGCACTGTTGTGGTTGCCTCGATGTCCTGAATCATTTTAACTTTGGGGAAAAGTCAGAAGTTGCACAGTGCCAGATTGGGAGAATAATAAAGTGGATGAGGACAAACTGCATTTTTTGTGTGTGTGTGTGTATTTTTTTAAGTTTATTGGGGTGACAATTGTTAGTAAAGTTACATAGGTTTCAGGTGTACAATTCTGTTATGCATCATCTAATTATCACATTGTGTGTTCATCACCCAGAGTCAGTTCTCATTCCATCACCATATATTTGATCCTTTTTAGCCTCATCTACCACCTCCCCACCGCACTTACCTTCTTGTAACCACTAAACTATTGTCTGTGTCTATGAGTTTTTGTATCTCATTTGTTTGTCTTGTTCTTTTGTTGTTTTCCATTTATATACCACATATCAGTGAAATCATATGGCTCTCGACTTTTTCTGTCTCTCTTATTTCGCTTAGCATAACAATCACAAGATCCATCCATGTTGTTTCAAATGTTTTTATTTGACAGAAATTGCCATACCAGAAGTGATGTGTGACACGGAGCGTTGTCATGATGGAGGATGATTTACGGAACACTTTAAAATGCACCTTCTCTCACTCATAGCTCACAACCAACTGACTGCACCAAACTAGTTGAAACTTGTCACAAACTGTTACTAAGGTTTGATGCACGGCTCACCACTTCCTGTATTGAAGAGCCCTGCCTTTCTGTTCGATGGCACTCGGCAGCAGCATTCACTATGTTTTTTGATCACTAGCGCAAAGCTTCATGTCACACATCACTTCTAGTGCAGCAATTTCTGTCAAATAAAACAATACAGTGCATCCTCATCCATCTTATTCACAGGATCTGGCACCGTGCAACTTCTGGCTTTTCCCCAAAGTCAAAATGACCATGAAAGGTAAACATTTTGAATGGATTCAGGATATGGAGGCAGCCACAAAAGCGCAAGTGAAGACTCTCATGAAAGACAACTTCCAGAACTGCTTTAGAAAGTGGCAAGAACGATGGAAAAAGTGTGTTCAAAGAGAAGGGGAGTATTTTGAGGGGGATTAATGGCAATATGTCTTTTACTGATAACTTTTTCTTTAAATTTAAACATCTACCATATTTTTTTATCACACCCTCGTATACCTAAAGAAGTAATCACCAAAGTCCAGCAACCACCTGACACCATACCGCACAATCACAATATTATTGACTATATCCCCCATGCTGTACATTACATCCCCATGACTTATTTTTGTTTTATACCTGGAAATTTGAACCTATTATCCCCCCTCACCTTCCTCCTTCCCTTTTTAAGTTTTCAATTACAGTTGACATTCAATATTATTTCAAATTAATTTCAGGTATGCAACATACTGATTAGACATTTATATAATTTAAGAAGTGATCCCCCTGACTAGTCTAGTACCCACCTAGCACTATACATAATTATTACCATATTATTGACTATATTCCCTATGCTTTACTTTACATCCCCATGACTACTTTGTAACAACCAATTTGTACTTCTTAATCCCTTTCTCTTTTTCACCCACCCCCAAAACCCCCTCCCATTTGGCAACCATCAAAATGTTTTCTGTATCTATGAGTTTGCTTGAGTTTTCTTTATTTTGTTCTTTAGATTTCACATATAAGAGAAATCACATTGCATCTGTCTTTCTCTGCCTGACATACTCCACTCACCACAATACCGTCCAGGTCCATCCATGCCGCCACAGATGGCAAGAACCCATTCCCTTCCATGGCTAAGCAATATTCCATTGTATATATGTGTGCCACCTCCTCTTTATCCATTCATCCATCAGTGGACAGCCAGGCCGCCTCCACATCTTGGCCATTGTAGACAATGCTGCAATGAACATGTGGATGCACACGTCTCCTCAAAGTCATGTTTTCGTTTCTTCAGATAAGTACCCAGAAATGAAGTTGCCTGGTCCTTCTTTGTCTTTTGTTAGAAACTTTGTTTTAAAGTCAATTTTGTCTGGCATAACTATTGCTACCCCAGATTTTTTTTCCATGAAATATCTTTTTTTCCATCCTTTTACTTTCAGTCTCTGTATTTTTTGTTTGTTTATTTCTATTTTTATGAAGTATCTTTTTTCCATCCTTTTACTTTCAGTCTGTATTGTCACTTTCAATATGAAGTGAGTCTCTTTTAGGCACCATCTGTAAGGGTCTTGTTTCCTTATCCACTCAGCCACCCTATTTTTTGATTGGAACATTTAATCTATTTATATTGAAAGTAATTGTTTTTCTTTTTCTTTTTTTTTCTTTCTTTTTCTTAATTTATTGGGGTGACAATTGTTAGTGAAATTACATAGATTTCAGGTGTACAATTCTGTAATACATCATCTATAAATCCCATGGTGTGTTCACCACCCAGAGTCAGTTCTCCTGTCATCACCATATACTTGATCCCCCAAAAGTAATTGTTAATAGATATGTAGTTATTGCCATTTTACTATTCATATTTATTTACTTATTTATTTATTTCATTTATTTATTTTTTTTGCTTTAAATAAGTCACCCTAAGTTTCCTTGTAATACTGGTGGTGATGAACTCCTTTATCTTTTTCTTGTCTGGAAAGCTCTTTATCTGCTCCTTGATTCTAAATGATAGCTTTGCTGGGTAGAGCAATATAGGTTGTAGTCCTGGTTTTTCCTCACTTTCAATATTTTGTGCCAATCCCTTCTGGCCTGCAAAGTTTCTAATGAGAAATCAGCTGACACACTTATGGGGACTCACTTATGGGTAACTAAGTGCTTTTCTTTTGCTGATTTTAAGACTCTTTCTTTGTCTTTAACCTTTGGCATTTTAATTATGATGAGTCTTAGTGTGGGCTTTCTTGGGTTCATCTTGTATGGGACTGTCTGTGATTACTGGGATTATATGTCTATTTCCTTCCCCTGGTTAGGGAAGTTTTCTGTCCTCATTTTTTTCAAATAGATTTTCAATTCCTGGATCTCTCTGGTCTTCTGGCACCCCTATGATGTGAATATTAGTGTGATTAATGTTGTCCCAGAGGCCCCTAAAACTATTCTCATTTTCTTGGATTCTTTTATTTTTCTTTTTGCTGTTCTGATCAGGTGTTTTCTGCTACCTTATCTTCTAAATTGTTAATTCAGTCTTCTGCTTCATCTAATCTACTGTAGATTACCTCTAATATATTCTTCATTTCCATTACTGTATTCTTCATTTCTGACTTTTTTTATGTTTTCTATCTCAATTTTTATGTTTCCTATCTCATTGTTGAAGTTTTCCCTGAGAGCATTGAGCATCCTTATAACCATGTTTAAAACTGTGTGTAAATTGCTTGTCTCCATTTTGTTTAGTTCTTTTACTGGAGCTTTGTTCTGTTCTTCTATTTGGGACGTATTCCTTTGTCTTCTCATTTTAGCTGCCTCCCTGTATTTATTTCTATGTATTAGGTATCGATGCTATGCCTCCTAGTCTTAGTAGAGTGGTCGCATGTAGTAGGTGTTCTGTGGAGCCCAGCTGAGCAGGCTTCCTAGTCACCTGAGCTGGGTACTGCAGCTGTGTTCCTTGTATAGGTTGTATGTGCCCTCCCATTGTAGTTCAGCTTTGGTTGCTCTTTGAATGTCAGTGGGAGTGATTGACCCTTGTGCTGATTGGTTGTGAGAACTGAAGTGACTACAGTGGAGGAGCTGTTATGCAGGAGCTACTGACCAGGATTCACTTTAGCAGGGCTCTGGTGCCTGTCCAGTCTGCCCTTTGGGTGTGTCATCCTTGGAGGAAACTGGGTGATGCTCTAGCTTGGTCTGAAGCTAACCAACAAGCGTGTGTGCCCTGGGGCCTACTGGGAGGGAACCTGCTGCTGGACAAGTTCAGCCACAGCCTGTGCCCTGCCCTGGGCCACCTGGCATGAGCCACAAAGCAATCCACACATGGTCACCACCAGTGCTGGGCTTGGAGGTGCCTTGCGAAGCCAAGCCATGAACTGAGGATGGCTGCCACTAGTGCTGGGCTTGGGGTTGCTCAGCAAGAGATACAGAACATGCTGAGTTCAAATGCTACTTCTTTGGGTTTTGTGAACCTTTGAGAGATTTTAGGAAAATCCACAGCATGAGTCAAGACAGACTGTTTGTCTAGAAAAGCCACCAGAAGTAGCTTGGGTGGGCCCACAAGTTGGGTGAGGTAGGGTCTCAGGGAATCAGATGAACGAACAGTGTTAGTCTGATTGATAGAGATGCAGATATGGCAGCTTCTGGTGACTGCATGCCAGGAAGGGAGACATCTCAACAAAGAAATAGTAGATTCTCCCAGCACTTCTGTCTAGGAGACAGCTGCCCCTTCAGCCCTCTCCCTGAGGCCAGATAACTTAGTTCCTCCATATATGTCCCTGTTGTCTTCTGAACTGCTTCCCCAGTGTTGGGCCTCAGAGCAAGTGAGTCTGTCAGTGGGTAAGTCTGTGCACAGGCCCTTTAAGAGGATTGCCTCTGACTCAAGTCACCCTCTATCTCACTCAGCCATAATCACCGCTGGTTTTCACAGTCAGAAGTCCCAGCCCTGGAACCCTAGACTGGGGAGCGTGTTGTGGGGCTAGAACCCCTCACTCCTCCAGTGGTATCCTCCGCAGCTGAGATATCCCTCCCAATGTTCAACTGTCACACATGGGTTTGGGACCAGTTGGTTCCATTTCTCTGCCCCTCCTAACAGTCTCAGGTGTCTTCTTCCATATTTCCTTAGAGGTAGGACTTTTGTTCAGCTAGACTTCAGGCAATTCTCAATGATGGCTGTTTTGTAGTTTAATTGTAATTTTGATGTGGTCATAATAAGAGGCGAGTACAGCACTTACCTCCTCCTTCATCTTGACAGGAAATGTACACATTACTATTATTATTGCTCTAAAAGAAGAGAATAACTGAACCATGGTTGTACTCTTAAATGCATATATCCACTGGAATTATTTTGAAAGAGGAATATAGAAACTATGTCATTTTACACACATTTCCTAAATACATGTCACTAAATACATGTCACTTGTTTCACAGCTAACATAATGTAAAGAACCATGGCATTTCATCTTCAGATTGCTATGAGTTGAAGATTATATTTTTGTGCATTTTAAATTAACTATTACCCTGTAAATTAATTGAAGGACGAGATATTGGTTGCAAAATTCATAGAAAAACAGTAAAGTCATAAAGTATTTTTTTATAGATTTAGTGTAACAATTCAACTGTTTCAGTATTATTTCAACAAATTTTAACTATAAATCCAGTTAACATGTATTTTAACCAAGTTTCTGATCCAATCTTGATAGCCTTTCCCCTAACATGGCAATGGTGTCATCTTGCCACCTAGTGGAAGACCTACATCACTGCAGGAACAATTGTTAATTTATTATAAAAAGCCTCAAATAGAAAAAACAAAATCGCATTTTTTGTTTTAACATTTTAATTTTTAAATCTTGAAAGTGGATCTGAGAGGTAGAATGATTTTGTGCTATTACAAGGAAAATTATTTATATATAGTATGAAAAAAAAAGCTATAAATAATATGTAAAAGGCCCAGTGTTTGGCAAGTACTATAAATAATGCATAATTATTAATATAAATACCTCTCTGAGAAAGAATAATGGAAATTTTGTGAAGAGTAATGTTTCACAATAATTTATTAGCCACAACTTTTAATGTTGCATCAATTTGAAAACTTTCTTAATATGTTCTTAAATTAAAAAAAGTCTATTGCAACAATATAACATTTTTAAAGAACAAAAAGAATGATGAACTATTATATATGTATACATATATATGCATATATATATGCAAATACAAATACAATTATTTTCTACCTCCATACAAATAAGGAACCCATTATCACTTGTTTTGTAGTTACTGATTTGCCCAAGATTAAAATCTGGTCAAGCCTGACCTAATGGATAGAACTTCTAACTTCAGTACAATGGTTTTGGTATCACTCAGTAGTGTCTCAGTAACTTAAGGCTTCTTCACAACACAACTGTCAGAATGAAATGAGCTAACATTTTCATTTGAAGACATAAATATGTAAAATACATAGAAATGCCATCAATTATTTAGCATTTTGCACATGTAGGTATGTAAGTAGGTAGATAGATCATTTAAAGGAAACACTGTTAAATATTAGGAATCAAAGACACTGCTGAAAAAAAAACACATTTGTGAGAAAATGAATAAAGTAATAACTTTATTTTGAAATAACTCCAAAAGGCAAGCCCACCCCAACATTTGTGAGACCTAAGCCTCTTGGAACCCCTGGGCTGTGGTCCACTCATCATCAATTTTCACCCCAGGCTCCATATCACATTAGGAGGAAGCTTCATCCACATGCCTCTAAGATACCACAGACCCTACCCCCTACATACCCACCTCCACACTTAGCTGCAGGCTCCTGTAGTTTGGACCAGGAATTGGGAGTCTCAGTTAATCTAGAATGCATTAATGCTTTGGATAGGCACTTTACTTTGCATTGACTCCAAAGGTCTCTCACCTGGTGTGGAGGGTCAAATGTAAAACCATCTAATGGTGGGACTGGCATCAGCATGGTTTATAAAAAAAAAATATTTTAGAATGGCTATAGAATAAAGAACTAGTGTGAAATGATGGTGTTAGAGGGTATCCTCATAACCATCATTTTTCTTATCTTGTGTATCCCAGGGTTTTATTCTAGAATGGAGAACGTCAAACTTTCCATCAACCAAGGAAGAAAGGAATTAAGAGTAGTTACCGTGGCCATCTCCTATCTGTCACAACCCATGAGAATCTTAAGTGCAAATTTAACATCTCTGACTTGCGAAGTCAACTATGGAGATCAATTTTCCCTTCAAATATAAGGAGTCATTTTTCAGTGTGTTTTCACTCTGCAAGAGGCATGAACATGCTAGATGTATGTGGAATTACTGTATCATGTGCAGGTACATGTATTCACTTACCAGGCTGTTCATTTTTGAAGACGATGAACCTGCTCTTTGCTTTCTTAGACTATTAACTTCTTCTCCATTTCCATCTTTTGGTTTCAGGATCATTCTGCTACTCCCTGCAGTTCCTTCTGATGAGGATCGTAGTCGCCTCTCTATAAATCTTCCTTCACGATATGGACTGAGGCTACTGGCAAGAACTATTAAAAAATGAATAAATAAAATTAATATAAATGGTTAAATATAGTTTTTATAAATGTTCCTTTGAAAGCAAATTGGAAACTCCTAGTGTCATTCAAAATTTCTCTATCACAGAAAACTTTTTAAATTAATAAAGTTTGCTTAATCATGTAGTCACTTTGAAGCCCAAAACCTCTGGAGTCATCTGTGGCTTCTCCATACCTCATATAAATCACATAAGCAAATTTTGTGCTTATGTGTCTTTCTTACCTCCAAGTTGTGTACAGAATCTCATCACTTCTTGCTACCTTCCTCATTAATATTCTGGACCAAACTCTGTCAATGCTCGCTTGGGTTGCTGTCATACTTCCTAATAGTCTCCTGCCTCTGGTTACTCCTACCCACCTCTCCCTACCAAAACACAATCTACTTTCCACATGGTAACCAGAATGATACACTTAAAACATTAAGTGATATTAATCACAATCACTCCTCTAATCATTTTAAAGCTGATGTCTTCCCTATGGTGAGTCAGGTTCCTCATGATATAACCCTTCTCTTCAACTCACACTGGGAACCTCTCCATCATTTATCTGTTCAGGTCTCTAACTTCATCTTCTGCTGTCTCCCCTATCCCTTCACTCTGCTTATGCCACACTAGACCTTTTGCCATCCCTAGAAAATTGAAGGTGTGTTCCAGCCCCAGGACCTTTACACCATAGTCTTGTACTGGTATACTTCTCCCAAATATCTGTATATCTTACTCTCTAATCACCTTCAAGTCTTAGCCAATATGCTACCTTGAGTAACATATTGCTCACCATTCCTAAAGAACAAAGCTGGAGGTATCACATTCTCTGACTTCAAATTATACTACAAAGTGATGATAATCAAAACAGCATGCTATTTGGCAGAAAAACAGACACACAGACCAATGGGACAGAATTGAGAACCAAGACATTAAACCCACATATATATGGAGAGACAATTTTTGACAAAAGAGCCAAAAACATACAATAGAGAAAAGAAAGCCTCTTTGATAAATGGTGCTGGGGAAATTGGAAAGTCACATGCAAAAGAATGAAAATAGACTGTTATCTGTCACCACAAAGCAAACTTAACTCAAAATGGATCAAAGACCTAAATATAAGTCCTGAAACAATAAATTGCATAGAAGAAAAATAGGTACTAAACGTATGAACCTTGGTCTTACAGAGGATTTTATTAATTTGACCTCAAAGGCAAGGGATATACAACCAAAAACTAAAAAGCTTCTGCACAGCAAAAGAAATTATCAACAAAACAAAGAGGCAACCAACTGAATGGGAGAAGATATTTGCAAATAACACCTCAGATAAGGGGCTAATATCCAAAATATGTAAAGAACTCATACAACTCAACAACAACAACAACAACAAAACAATCCAATTAAAAACTGGGCAAAGGACCTGCACAGACACTTTTCCTAAGACATACAAATGGCCAACAGATATATGAAAAGATGCTCAACATCACTAGCTATTAGGGAAATGCAAATCAAAACTACAATGAGACACCACCTCATGCACCTGTTAAGATGACTATTATCAAAAAGTCAAAAGATAACAAATATTGTAGAGGATGAGGAACAAAGGGAACCATTACACAGTGTTGGTGGTAAACTGGTAAAGTTTTTGTGGAAACGTGGAGTTTCTTCAAGAAATTAAAAATAGAACTACCATATGGTACAGAAATCCCATTTCTATATATGCAAAGGAAATGAAATCATTATTTCAAAGAGATATGTATACTACCAAGTTTATAGCAACATTCTGCACAATAGACAAGATATGGAAACAACCTAAGTTGTTATATATGGTGGTATATATACACAATGGATAATTACTCAGCCATTAATAAAAAAGGAAATTCTATCATCTGTGGTAACATGGATGAACCTGGAGGGCATTATGCTAAGTGAAATAAGCCATGTAGAGGATGACAAGTTCAAAGACATGTGGAATCTTAAAAATAAAAAAGTCAAACTCATAGAAACAAAGATAGAAAAGTGGTTGTCCGTAGAATAATAAAAAATAAGGAGAGGTTGGTAAAAGGGGACAAACTTTCAGTTATAAGATGAATAAAGTCTGATATCTAATGTATAACAAGGTGACTACAGTTGATAATATTGTACCATATAATTGAAATTTGCTAAGATACTAGAACTTCAATGTTCTCACTGAAAAAACAAAAGGTGAACATGTGAGGTGATGGGCACGTGAAGTAATTCAATGGTAGAGAATCCTTTCAAAATGTCACAATGTACACATATATGAAATCATCACATTTTACCCTTTACATATTACACAATTTTATTTGTGAACTATACGTCAATAAAGCTAGAAATAAATATAAAACAACACCACCCCTACTTCCTACTCCTTCATTCTGCTTTAAACTTATCCTCAGCAGTTATTAGCATATGCCATTTATTTATTTATATGTTAGTTGTCTGAGTATCCCCAGTAAAAAGTAAGCTTCATGAAGGTAGGAATTTATGCCTATTTTATTCGTTGCTATGTCCCTAGTGCCTAAATCAGCGTCCAAAGAAATGTTTGTTGAATGTATGATTCAGTGAGTGAATGAATAAATGAATGGCTCATCTACCGGTTTAAAGACTTTTGTCCAAAACCTATTAGGCCAACATATAGCACTTTTTATTTTTAATAAATTTTTAAACCAATAAATATAAGTTAAAATGCCGGACATTACATTATTAATTTTGATATGATTGAACACCTAATACATTCAAATGTGTATTAAATATTAGCTTAAATATGTTTCATAATAAACACAAAATAAATTTAGTATTATGGAATTTAGTGTGTATAACAACTCTTTCTTACATAAAATACATTTAACTATTTTAAAATATTAAACTTCCAAATTATAAAATCCTTATGAATAGCAGATGACCATCTCCACAAAATGAAGACTAGAATGTTATCACTGTTTCCTTGTTGACATTACCAGCTTATTTACCTATGTATATTTTACTAGTTGTAGATAATGTGAACATATAACTAATGTCCAAGAATGGGCAACATATTGTGGAATTCAGTGAAATTACTTTAATATGTTGAACAGCTTGCAATCAGGATATCAGTCAAAGATTAATAATCAGCAAGATACTGTTAGTCACTCTAGTTTTCATAGAGATAAATGTATACAGTATTTAATTTGACATTGAGGAAAATCATCATCTCTAAATAAGAATTAGAGATAATCAGGATAATTATATTTATACCTTCTTTTGTGTGGTTTTTTTTTTTTAAACTTCCTAGATTCCAATCTGAGGGCCACCATTTTCTAAGAATGGGATTTCATTAAGTTTTTTAACTTAGTCCTAAATCTTAGTTATTAATAATTGCCACACAAAATTTTGATTAAGACTAAATGCAATAATGCAAGCAAACTGTGTAGCTCACTTTTGGGGCACATATTAAGGATGCAAAAAGTTCATCAACATTGACATCATCTTCTTCTTATATTATTATTAAATAATTAAGTAGGTATAATTAAAGTCAAAAGTAGACACAAGGCTACCAAGATCAAGAAAATGAAAAAAGCAGGTAGAAACATGAAAACAATCTTGTATCAAATTTGAAAAATATTAAGCTATAAAATTATACAGCTGGACAATTAATTCATACATTTAAAACTTTAAAATTACTATAATCATGGAGAGATTAGCTATATAAATCATATAACCTTATGATTCTTGATATTGTAATATGGAATTTGACTTATGAATCTTATTTTATATTTTAGTATGATTCTTAATGTTTTGGAAAGAGTCAGGATCATGATGTATATTACAGCCTAGTCATTAAGAGCCTGAGCTTTGAATTGAGACAGTTGTAATTTGGCTTGCTGCTTACCGGCTGTATGATCCCTTGGTCTCAGTTTTCACATTTGTTAACTGGGGGAAATACGAATGCCTACTTCATAGGATTTGTATCCCAAATAATTATGTGATAACATTGTGCCTTTGGACACATTACTTAACCAACTGATCTGTGCTCCAATTGTCTTGTCTGCATAAAGAACTACAACAATATTAGTGATTTCAATCAGTTAAGGATTAAATGAATTAATATATCCAAAGAGCACAGAACAGTTAACGAGACATAATAAGCATTCAATGTTGGGAGAACTAGTAGTAGTGGAAGTAGTAGTAGTAATAGTAGTAGTAGTAGTATCAGTATAGTAGTAGCAACAGCAGCAGTGGAAGTAGTAATTGTAGTAGAGAAAAAAAAAATAAAACATAATGTCAAATACATCCCAGTAGGGGTATATATTCAATAATTTTCTTGAACTGAAATGTATATTAAATAATAAAGTTTTCTATTAAATAACAAAGTTTTCTACTACTTAACAGACTAAAGTAATTCAACTGTCCATTCCTTTTGTTTAAAGCACAGAGAAGCTACCTATGGTTACACATCTCGTTAATGGCAGAGACAAAGGTGAAACCAAGTTTTCATATATTCAAAATGAATGCATCCATTTCATTAATTAAGAAATGCCAATAGTTTATCATAATCTAAAAATAGACAGTCCTTATTTTAGATAAAGCCACATTGCAAATAAAATTAGTTTTCTTCCACTTTCTTCTTAGGGTCAGAATCTGGATAACAGAACTAAGAAAAATGAGTAATATTGCTGAATTATGTTTTCAGCATAATAGAAGTGAAGTTTAAGATCGAGTGAAAAGATTTAAAACAAACTATAAATAGGAAAAAATATTAGAGAGTGAAAAATAAGCAAAATGTGGTTTCCATTAATGAGATGGAGTAAGAAAAGTGAATAATTATAATTATAATTTATATTTATTATACCAAGAAAATCAGCATACCTTTGGCAGGATTTGTGTCATATCCATATGACGTTTTGTTAAAAATATGACGATCACCAGAAGAAGGTATTATCCTTGAATCTGAAATAGGATGGATCCCTTTAGCACGTTCAGCTATTGCTTTATGTTGCTCGTAAAACCCAAGCTTCCTTGGGGAGCTTGTTGCCAGCATTTTTTCACCATTTTGTAATACCATATGTTCTTCTCCTTGAGTATCTTCTGGTAGGTGACTCTCTGAGTCATTCCCATTCATAACAGGTAGTTCTGTGATTTGCAATAACACTTCCTTCTGACTAGCAGCAGAGGTTTCTGGTAAGGAATGAGATTCAGTGCTACATTGACCTTCTAACCTGTATTTTCCAGGAGACATAATTGCACAGGAAACAGTTCCCATAAGGTCTATTGTTGTCTTTTTAACAGCAGCAGGATTGGGAGAGATCTGAGAGGTAGAGTCATTGTGGCCAAAATTGTCACAGTGGGATGCCATGCTTCCACTTT
Source organism: Rhinolophus hipposideros (assembly GCF_964194185.1). Classification (NCBI taxonomy): domain Eukaryota; kingdom Metazoa; phylum Chordata; class Mammalia; order Chiroptera; family Rhinolophidae; genus Rhinolophus; species Rhinolophus hipposideros. The sequence continues at coordinate 66,669,345 of NC_138047.1, read as the reverse complement.
TAGAAAATGCATCTGCTTCGGACACAGAATCTTCCGTTAAGGCGAAGAATTCGGAAGGTGTCTGAGCTGTGGTAAGATCGGCAGACAGTAATGGAGACTGTAAGGAGCTTCCCGCCCGTTCTGTTACACCCACAGAACAAGATGGAGAAGCTGTGACTATTACAGGTTCTCTCTCTTGGTACTGTGTAATTTCCAATGAGAATTCAGACTGTTGTACCAATGAAATAGACTGGCTTTGTGGAACTGGCTTAGAAAACTTATAGTGAGATGAAAAAGATTTAGTAAGCAGCTTCTTTGTTGACTGCTTAACAGAACGGCGAGTTTGTTCTTCTGTGAATCCAGAATCATCCCCCTCACTTTTGCCAGAACTTAGGCAATTTATAAAAACATTCTTATTAGTTGAGTGCTCCTTTTCCCTTTCAAAATCCTCTGTCAAAGATCTTGTTATCTTCTTATTTCGTGAACTACTAAAACCAACAGAATGTCTTCCCCTGGTTTTAATATGTTCTTCCATACTCAATTTTTGCATACTGCTGTGACCAGATTGAGCACCATTTGAAATACTAAGGTTCTGATTGGTAGGTTCTTGCTTAGGTTCAGTCCCCTTCTTATGGTGAAAGCTGATGGACGGAGTACGGAATATGCTCCTGCGTTTACCTGTACTACCTGAGCTTGAGTTAGTGCTGGAAGGAGAGGAACTGTGGACACCGACTGTATTACTGGAGGAGGGTGAAGAAGGAAGAGAATCATGTCTTCTGCTAATACTTCTTCTGAATATTGGCAACCGGGAGACCAGGGTAGATCGTCTTGATCCGGAGTCCCCCATTGGGACTCCAAGGCTTGCACTGTGATAGCCAACTTAGCAGCCTGGAGAAGTTAAAACAGAAAGACCAAGTCAATATAATTCAATTATAAATAAGATATTTTAAAACAAAACACCGTTCTTCAAGACATGGAATACAATGTGATTTATACTAAAACAATAAATAATAAAATTCTGATATGTAATGATTTTTTACAAAATTATCCAATAATTTGCACAGCAATTTTATAATGGTGCAAAGATTTCAAGATTACCAAGACTATTTAAAGTCTATTCAAAAGAATGTTGGGTGGGAGACACAAGATCATTATTTAAGACCCAGCGTTATTATTCACACTGGTTCTATAATTTGGTAAGTGGTTCAATCTTAACTTTTTATGTGTATTTATTTAGATTTAATAGGCATGTGACAGCCATGAGCATTGCTGTCTGGGTAAAATGTCCCACACTGCCTCTATTAGCCAGCACCAGACAGACCACAGGACTCAACAAGTTACTGGCCTGAGTTTAACAGCATTACAGACTAGATTAAGGTGTGAACAGACACTAGAATCTTCACTTAAAAGACAAAACAACCAGGATATATTCTTCTCCTTGGAGTTTGATTTAGGACGTTTAAAGATAATAAGGCTATCGGCAGAGGAAACTAACCACAAAGGATAAAGTCTAGAGTTATAAATGAGATAAAGTTATAAGGAACCCATAACTGTGAGTTGAAGAATTGATTGAAAGCTAATTCAGCTGGTAATGTTAAGACAAATAAGAATACATAGTTAGAGAAGCAGAAGGACAGAAAATTGTTGAACCACATTAATATAGGGGACTGGATGATGAAGAAAAAGAAGGAAGAGAAGATGGCTCCTGCAGTTCTTCAACTCTTATGCACCAAGTACTTTTGCACAGATTATCTCTTTTAATGTTTCTGAAGTAGATAATATTACTTTGAACGTTTTACAGCAGAAAGGTAACATGTCTAATGTCACTCAGCTAATAAATGGTAAAGAAGGAATAAGAGGCTAAGCCTTATCTAACCACAGGGTCAGCTCATAATCACCATGACATGTACTGCTTTCATTAGAGTGAAGAGTCAAGAAATTTATGCTGCTGAGGGCCCAGATATGCTTCCACTTTAGGGATTCTTAGTTGTACTGTCAATCTTGCTACCCTGGTGATGGCTACTTTTCACTGGTTTTCATGTGTTATGATTTGGTTCCTGTTTGGTTTTGCTTTGCCTCTAACTTTCATTTAATTCCTTAATTCCTTAACTATAATGTACACACTCCCTTTGTCAACTGGAATCAAGCTCTGTTTTTGTTTTTTGCAAACCAAACTACCTAACTAAACAATAAAAAATACTACATAAAATGACAAGCGCTCCATTTTTATCATCCTTACAATTATGAAATGGATCAAGTAAAATACTTTCACGTCCTTGAAGAAGTATGTGACAAAAATGGAAATGATTTCCTCTCTCACATATGCATTCATAAATATTTAATATTTTGTTCCAAATGATACAGAATCGAACAGATTTGCATTATATGGTTTTATTGGATGATTTTTAATTTCACTCCCTGAATTTGAATTAAAATCAAATTATGTGTGAATCACTCCCAAAATATTTAAGTATTCTTGTAAGGCTTTGAGGGAAGAAAGCCTACAATCTAAACAAAGACATTTTAGCTCTTGAAATGTTCCACAAATTAAAAATATCTCATTTTTCTCCCAGCTTAAATTTTCCAAAGTGGATACAAATATAATACAATTTTTTTTCATGATTTCACTCTTAAAATGATTTAATTAACATCACTCTCAGCTGTGTTGCAAGATTTATTTCCATTAAATGTCCAGTGAAGATTTTGCTCTAATTAGAGCATTATCACCCATAATGATTTGCAGCTGGTGGGGAATCTACAGCCTTCAGTGCATTAATGTCAAAATATTTATCATTATTATTGAAATGGCTTCAAAATTTATGTATAGGGAAAAAATGCCTTGGCTTTTCTAAAAATATTTCCTGCATTTGTATCAACATATCAAACAAAAAAGTGACTCAGTTCCACATTTTTTTAGGAAGTATTCAAAGAATTTAACTAATAAAGAAAAATTCAGAAAATAATACAATAATTACTCTACTTCCTAAATACCTAATGAAATGACTTCCATTGGGTACATAATTCATTTAGGATACTAATATATTTTTCCTAATTTCTTTAAGTAAAAACATCATAGATACTAAACAATATCTGTACATTGAATGGATGACATGGAGTGGATATAAAATGTATTACAGATAAAAATCCTTGCTATTTCAATTTGTCTACTAATAGCTTTTTAAATGAAGTTCTTTATTTCCTACTGAGAGCTTTCCAGCTAAACAACAGACAAATAAATATAGGTTGGAATTATCCATATTTGTTAAAAGACTCTTTACTGTCTGGGTGCTATCTACATCTCCAGATTAATTATTCCCCTTCTTACATTTCATTCTCTAATTGCACTTTTAACTACTTTCCATTTTCTATTCACTTTCACCTTCTAGGCATGAGCTGATATGGGTCCACCTGCTTGGAATTCCCTTCCTAGAACTCTGATGTGACAGTCTTCCTATTTATATTCCATTTTGGATGTAACACTCTTCCTTTACATATCTCTAAGTATTACTTTATAGTAAACATCTGTTTATTTATCTGACTTTACTATTTTACTTTAAGTTTCTTAGTGGCAAAGTTCATCTCTGCTTTGCTATGAGACCCCAGTACCTAATATAGAACACAATTCATACCTACAGAGTAAATAGATTTAAGAAAATGAAGTTTTAATTTGAACACATCAGTATTTCAAGCATAAATAAATATTTTCTGTCTCACTACCATAAATAAATGCTATAATTTTGAGGTTAATTATATTGAATTACAACTTTTAAAGATTCACAGGTTAAATGAAACCTTTTCAAACTGTAAAATTATTAAATGATCTAAGAACTAATAACATTTGAAAACATTATGAAAATATAATGCTGAACAAATTTAACAAAACATACATCATCACATCAATTTCAACTATGAATGAAAAACAAATATAAATAACACTCCAATATGTTAATTCTATTTTATTATAATGAGAACAATTCCTTGTAATTCCCTAGCAAGCCTTGTATATATTTTCATAATTTTATAAATTTCCAAGTCAGATAAAATAAACATATTTTCTCAATTCTCCTCTAATGTTTCTTGGTTCAGAAGTCATAGCCATTGTAAGCATGGTCCTAAAAATATAAGCTGAACTAAACATGCCCACTGCCCAGGGGCCTTTACTATTATAAACATTATTTTCTTTGGAAAAACATTTTATGAGAAGGAAAATGTTATATAAGAAGAAAGTCTTCTAATTATACCTTTAAACAAAAACAAAAAATTATACTGACTTGTAGGCAATACTACTATACAGATGTATATTGACCCTATTAGAAATAGCTTGAAACTCAGTTTGAACTCAACCAAAGAAACCTCATTCTTTGTTCTTTAGCACCAGGATTAAAAAAAAAAAAAAGAAAAGAAAAGAAAAGAAAGAAAGAAAAGAAGGAAAGAGAGGGGAAGAGAGGAAAACGGAGGGGAGGGGAGGGGAAGGGAGGGGAGGGGAGGGGAGGGGAGGAAGGAAGGGGAGAGAGAGAGAGAGAGAGAGAGAGAGAGAGAGAGAGAGAAAGAAAGAAAGAAAGAAAGAAAGAAAGAAAGAAAGAAAGAAAGAAAGAAAGAAAGAAAGAAAGAAAGAAAGAAAGAAAGAAAGAAAGAAAGAAAGAAAAAAAGAATGAAAGAAAGAAAGAAAGAAAGAAAGAAAGAAAGAAAGAAAGAAAGAAAGAAAGAAAGAAAGAAAGAAAGAAAGAAAAAAGAAAAAGAAACCTCTCAGAAAGGGTTTTATTCAGTGATCTCTTATTGAACACAATCATTACCCTTAATAGAGTACAACATCATATGATGCATCTATGCTGAATAAAATAAGAGGGGAATTTCTTACTTGACATGGTTGAGGAAGGTATGAATTCTAGTTAAAGGGGTTATTTAAATTGTTAATGTTTTCTATTTAAAATTAGAGTAAAATTAAAATACATTAAAGAAGTAAGAAATACAGAAACACACACATATACACACAGAAACACACCCTTCCATGATGGCAAAGGCATTATCCAAAGGCATAAAACAACCTTGCAGGGTTTCAGAGCTATCATCTTGCAAACTGATTATCATATGCACAATTAGGCATATGTTAACACTATTTTTCATTGTTAACATTTGAAAACTAAATAATATCAAATTTCAATGAGTGAGTTTTCACTATGAAAAGCTATTTACTTCTTCTTAAAGAAACACTCACTATTTCTTTACCACATGATAATGTATCTATATATTGTCAGTAATAGGTCAGACGCAAGTGATTTGTTTCAGGTTTTACACAATCTTTTAAATATTTTGGTATTTCCATAAGATAAATATTAATCCACCAAAGATTACTGTATACTTTTGGCTAATGAATTTGAGTTATAGTATGGTTTGGAAGCATGTAGCACTATGATTTGTTCTCATTAATAATAAATTGGTGCCATTATACCATTCTTTTCAAGGCTAGTAAACTAACCAGACAGATCATTTTTATATTTTCTTGATCCAAATGCATGCTTCTTTTAGATATTTATTTGTGTACTAAATATTAAAATGACTGGATTTGCCTTACCTTTTATTTTTTTCACTAAAAAACTAAAGGACCAACTTTATAATTAATAAACTGCAGTTGCATTTACCTATCAGCAGAGGGTGGAGAAGATCTTCCTTTTTAATAATAAAGTCTTTTTTTTTTTTCCTTGTAACTTTCAAAACCAATTAAGATTTATTGGGCAGTTAATAATCAAAAACATCACAAAGTCCTTTATGTAAATAGAAAATAAAAGGCTTCAAATACATTTGAAAATTATATCTTTGTTTTTTTTAAACAATATTTTAGAAAAATAAATTGCCTCTTGAATTGAAGGAAGACCCCAACACTTACCTTGAAAGTTTGAAAAATAATTAGTAAAAATAAGAGTTTTAGTATTTAAGTTATAAATACTTAATGCATAGGGCTTATATTTGAAAGGGAATTTAGATTCATATAGGTCAATTCAAATTCATTTGTTTATTTTCGAATAGTTTCTTCTCGTTTTTGGAACAATAGAACATATATACTGCTTTATACGAAATATATTAGTGCAAAGGGTGTATGAAGATAATAGCATTTCTTGATCCTATTTCATGTTGTAAATATCACTTAATTTTTAAACCTTTTTTACTACATTGCATAGAACAGCTAGCTCATGGTCACAGACACAAATGTAAATTTTAAAAAGTACTATCGATGTGTCAATATAAAATAATACAAAAATTGGAGGAAAATAAATTTTTAAATACATATTAGGAGATTGAATTTAAAAGTAACTACACTCAATATTCATAATCATGTATATGTCTGTGTGCTTGTATATATTATCAGCAATACAGTCACCTGAAAATACAAATTAGCATAGGCAGTAAATGGAATCCAACATTCTCAATGTACGTTCCAGTTCAAAAATAAATTGGATCAAGATAAATATAAATTTAGAATGGAAAGTCAACATTGATCTGGTGAGAGGAGTAAAAGGTAAATATATCTGCAAATCATTACTGCCTTACTTTTGTTATAAATACTATTGTAGTTGTATCCTTTATAATGTTAATGGCAATATGTTAAAGAATATACTAATTTCTGTTCAGTCATGTGTTGACATGAAGTACAAATTCCATCAGAATAATTTTAAAAGCAGTGTCTTGGATTTATCATTGTTTTTTAAAGAGTTACCTTTGAACTCAACATATAATAATCACATTTATCAATTACATTGTTTCACAATATATCTGATCTGTGAGTATAATTTCTCTTAGACTCTGTTTCTTCACTCATAAAAAGCACTGAATAGATGATTTCTGTGAGTCACTTTATTAAAATATTTCCATACGATTTGAAATTTAGGATACATATACACATAAGTAATAATAAAATGTCATTTAGAATTTTTTTCCAGTTTAGTTAATAACAAATTAAATTCATAGTGTTCCATAGACAGGAAGGTAAAAATAATGTTCTGTAGATTACTACCACACACATAGATATAGTGCATTTTACGAAAAGAGAGCAAAGTGAATCTGGGAATGCAGTCTATGTGTTGTATTACATGAGAAAATTAGAAATATTTTTAAGTTTCTTTCCTTTCCTTATATATTATTTGCTTATGTAATCAATAAACTTGAACAAATCATACACATATTTTCTTACTTTTATTTCTTATAATTGTGGTTTGTAACTAATGAATTAAAACAGGGGTATAGTTTTTAGAATCTAAGAAGGATGGCATGGCTGATATTTAACATATTTTGAAAATAAAATCCTCTGCTATAATATAGTATCAGATTAAAACTACTTCAGATTATATTGAGAGAAATTTTAATTTGGTAGAAAAGCCCAATTTTAACCCAATAATTAATAGACGTACTCTAGATCCATAAATAAAATTCAAAGTAGATTTTATGAAACATAATATCACCTGTATTTTTCTTTGACTTACAATTTTATTTGTTTTAAGAGGAATTACATAACATCTATTATAATTACAGAGAGAGCATAATAAGTTCAACTCATTTCTTTCTTATGAAAAACAACAACAGCAAACCTTTAAACTTTGTTAATTTAGTAAATTGTCTCTTTATGAGATCATGGTCCTGCCTCCAAGACTACTATAAGGGATGACTGAGTCAGACACTGTTAATTTGATAGAATAATTAGTAAGAATGAACTCCTGAGAGAAGGACTTAATGTTTATGCCAAATGGGCTGTTTTAGCTGGTAAGGGTAATGGTGTCCCTGACTTGAGTTGCCACTAGATGGAGATTTTGCATCTTGGAATATTTTTAAAGAGTCCTACCTTGGTGAACTACTATTGCATAGAATTTTACATTTGCAAGATGGACTTCTTTTTGAGAAGAAAATAAATCAAAATCCAGATTAGTTAAGTACCTCATTCAGTCATACAAATAAGTAGCTGCACTAATACTCATAAAGTGCAGGGAATTCACTCTAATCCACTCAAATAAAAGAAGAGACCGTCACTGCCTAAAACTTGTCCTTATTAAAAACAAGCGGAAGACCCTTGATCTGTAAGCATCTGATATATCTATATAATTGAATAGTGTAAGTTTATTTTTGTGTAACTTTAAAATATAATTTATTTTTCAAGGAGCTACATTAACATTATGTTTTCTCTCGGTTCCCTTTTCTGGCTTTTTACAGAACGTAATCACAAATTCCCTAGAAGGGGTACCTCATATTTAATGAGTATATAAGTTATCTCACTTTAATCCTCCTAAAAACTTTGTCATATAACTGTAATTATTATCATGCATGTTACCTGCCATTGAGCCAGCTCCGACTCCTGGCCACCCTACGAATGAGTGACGTCCACAGTGCCCTGTCCGCAGCAGCCTGCTCAGCTTTTGTGTTGTAATGCCTAGCGTTTCTTTTATGGATCAATTCATCTCATATTTGGGCGTCCTCTTTTCCTGCTGTCTTCTATTTTTCCCAGAATCATTGTCTTTTACAAAGAACCCTGATTTGCTATGATGTGCCCCAGATAGGATAGCTTCAGTTTTGTGATTTTTGCCTCTGGTGATGTTTCAGGCTTAATTTGCTCTAGGACCCGCTCTTTGGTCTTTCTGGCAGTTAGGTCGACGATATCTGTAGAGCGCTCAGCCAACACCATTACTTCTTATTTTATTCTTATTCTTCTTATTATTATTCTTATTCTTATTATATTGCTCTTAACAGATAAATCAACAAATGTGGGGGCAGTAGAGTTGAGATTTGAGTCCAGGTATTTCTGATGCTAAAGAAAAATTTTGAAATTATATCACTTTGCCTGACTGCACAAAAGAGATACAATGACAATAATAGTATATGATACTAAATAATATTCTTAATTCTCTTGCTGCCTGAAGAATGTGTAATTGAGAGTGGCTTAGTAGTCCAATTTAGTATCCCAATGACAGATCCATCTGTAGGTAATCAAGAGGAGTTTTAGAGAGAGAAACAGGGAGAGAGGGAAAGAAATGGTTGTGCCATCCTACAGATTTGACTAGGCTAACATGTGCACATCTAAGATTGAATATTAGACAAGGACATAGGTTAAGATGTAAGAACATTTTGTGACTTATAATAAATTCTTCAAAGAAAGCATGCATCCAAGCTTAAAAAAATGGAGACAACATATCACATAACAAACCAGATGTTACAAGAAACTCCAAGAACCTCCAGGGCATCCTACTGGCTTTGTTTGTGGACAAATCACATAATGGTATTAGAACACTACGTATATAATTTATAGCATATACTATATAAATAGTTTAATACTACAACAAAATAATAACTGAATGAGGGCCACAGTCTAAAAATATTGTCTCAAAATAGTTTTTTAGCTTTCTTCTGGACATCTTAATATCTCATTCTGGTTTTGTCCTGTATAATCTTTGAGTTACATTTCCGGATCTTCACTTTCTGGGTTTGGATACTGGCTTCTGCACTCATTAACTTTGGATAAACTATTTAATCGCCCTCTGTGTGTGAAATGGAGAAATAAACAGTACCTACCATAACAGAGTTAACTATGATGAGGATCAAATGATCTAATGCGTGTTAAGTGCTTAGCCCTGAGCCCAATACCAAATAAGCACACAATAAATGTTACTTAATTTTATTTTTACAAAATTACATAAAGTGTACCCAACTTTTATATTTTAGGAATGTGAAAAGGAAATCTATCAAAAATCTGATATCTCGAAGAGTGACATCATAGGAATGGCAGCAGCAGGGCACACTTTTTGAGTTCTCCTCTGGATCTTACCACAAACGGGACATATAACCCATCAAAGGACTCTCTGCTCATCACGCAGAACAGCTAAGTGACTCGTTCAAGGATAACTTGCAGGTGGACAAATTGGGCAAGCAGGGGAAGAGGGAAGGGAGCGGAGTGGAGACGTGTCCCGCATCTGCGGCTGTGGAAACGCAGCCGACATTCGCAGCTGCAGAGACGCAGGGGATTCCAGGACAGAACGGAGAACACAAAAGCCAGGAGGTGGTCTCTTTCCCTGCATCCCACAGCTGATCTCTCCCAACGAGGGGGCAGCATATCCAGCATTTGAGGCAATAACATCAGCTGGGTCCTCCATTTGGGCCTTAGTCCAGACAAAGGACACAAACTCCATACCTGGGCCCCTCCCCCCCTTCCAATCTTATCCCCACCTTTCCAGAGACTTAAACTGGCCGCTGAAATGAGGAGTACAGATTACAGAGGGGCCATAGTGCTCAGGCTCTGGGAAGACTGGCAAGCAGCTCTGTCCCAGGGAAGAGGCTGGGAAGAGTGTGATTTTTTGCTGGGCTAGGAGAGAAGAGACTCCTCTACCCACAGCCACCACCTTTTCTGGCCTGCAGGAAGAGTGTGACACAGCTGGGCTGGGAGAGAGACGATCCCTCCATCCCCAGCCCCCACCCTTTCTGGCTTGCCTAGAGCAGGGCAATTAAAACTGCGGAGGCACTCCCAGGGATCAGCAGTAAGCGGCAGACACAGCTCCCTGCTTTCAGCAGCTCAGAACTGGACACAGGGCTGGTGGTGCTACTCTCATTGTGCACATGTGCAGGCAAGGGCAGAAACTGCACTGACTTTGTAAAAACTACCATCCAGACCCCTCAGCCCCAGGCATCTAAATCTGCAGTCTCAACGTCACTCTGGGCACCGGGTGACCGGCTCTGCCTGCACAATACGCAGGGGACTCTGGGGTATAGCAGAGGACAACCTAGAAATTACTTGGTGGGCTTAAGCCAAAACTGACGCTGCTTTTTGTTTTATTTTGTTTTGTTTTGTTTTGTCTTTACATCTTTGATATTTTTGCCTTTGTTGAGTGGGGGTTATCGGTTGCTTTTACATGTGAATGTATTTGATGTTTTCTTTGTTGTTGTTGTTGTGCTTGGTGATTTGCTTTGTTCTGAAATTGCCCTGCCAGGGCCCAGCTTAAGAGGCACAAGATTCAACATATCCAGAGGCCAACTCCATAACAAACCAGAGTACTACCGGGTTTGACCTACAAGTGACACACCCAGAGGAAATTCTCTACAGGCACAAGAGCCCATAGAGACCAAACCACATTTAAGTGATCAATCCTCACGCAGCAGACCACCCTGAGGTGGGCAGAGCCAAGTCTCACAACTAGTCAGCCTAGGAGTTAACCCCACCTACTCACAAGCAAAAAGCAATTAAAGATCTTCTTTAACAGGACAACATACACAACACAAGAGTCACCTTTAGAGCACACACAGAGGAGAAGAACAAAGTAGTGCAAGTCAAATATAAAGGACGCATACTACATAAGATAACCCAGCAAGAACTAAGAACTCTAGGGGATCTACCTAATACATCAAAGCAAACACAGAGAGTCAGTCGGAATGGGGAAACAAAGAAACATGTTCCAAATAAAAGAACAGAAGAAACCTCCAGAAGTGGAACCGAATGAAACAGAGGTAACCAACCTATCAGAGACAGAGTTCAGAACACTGATGATAAGAATGTTTAAGGAGCTTAGAGAACATAAAGAAGGATGTAGAAATCATAACGAACAACCAGTTAAAACTAAAGAACACAATTACTGAAATAAAGAACTCACTTGAAGGAATTAACAGCAGGTTAGATGAAGCAGAGGATCGAATCGGTGACTTAAAAGACAAGTTAGCAGAGATCACCCAAACAGAACAACAGAAAGGAAAAAGAACAAAAAGCAATGAAGATGGTTTAAGAGACCTCTGGGATAACATCAAGCGCAACGACATGCGCATCATAGGAATAACAGAAGGTGAAGAGAGGAAGCAAGGGATTGAGAATATATTCATCCTAATCTGATGAAGGAAACCAACATAAAATCCCAGGAAGTGCAGAGAGTTCCAACCAGGATAAACCCAAACAGGTTCACACCAAGACACATTTCAGTTAAAATGGCAAAGCTTAAAGACAAATACAGAATCCTAAAAGCAGCAAGAGAAAGACAGAGGGTTACATACAAGGGAACTCCCATAAGACTATCAAATGACTTTTCTACAGAAACATTGAAGGCCAGGAGGGAGTAGCAGGAGATACTCAAAGTGATGGAAAACCAAGGCCTACAACCCAGATTGCTTTATCCAGCAAGGCTATCATTTAAAGTTGATGGAGAGATAAAAGGCTTCCCAGAAAAGAATAAGCTAAAGGAATTTATTACCACCAAGCCAGCATTGCAAGAAATACTAAAAGGACTTCTGTACATAAAAGAAAGATGAAAACAATCTAACTACAAATTTTAAAATGGCAAAAATTATGTACATATTAATAATCACTTTAAATATAAACGGATTAAATGCTCCAATCAAGAGACAGAGTGGCTGAGTGGATAAGAAAGCAAGACCCTTGTATATGCTTGTATATGCTGTATACAAGACACTCACCTCAGATCAAAAGACACACACAGGCTGGAAGTGAAGGGTTGGAGTAAGATATTTCATGCAAATGGAAATGAGAAAAAATTTGGAGTTGCAATACTTATATCTGACAAAATAGACTTTCAAATTAAAACATATTAAAAGACAAAAATGGGCACTATGTAATAATAAAGGGATCAATACACCCAACATAGGAGCACCTAAATATATAAAACAGATATTGACTGACATAAAGACAGAGATCAACAGTAACACTATCATACTAGGGGACTTCAACACATCTCTGACAACAAGGAACAGGTCTTCCAGACAGAAAATCAATATGGAAACAACAGCCTTAAATGATACATTGGACCACTTGGATTTAATCAATATTTTCAGAGCATTTCACCCCAGTGTTGCAAAATACACATTCTTCTCAAGCGCACATGGAACATTTTCCAAGATAGACCACATGTTAGGCCACAAAACAAATCTTGATAAATTTAATAAAATTGAAATCATACCAATTATCTTCTCTGACCACAGTGCTATGAAATTAGAAATGAACTGCAGGGAAAAAATCTAGAAGATACACCAATTCATGGAGGCTGAACAACATGTTACTAAATAATGAATGGTTCAAGCAGCAGATCAAGGAAGAAATCAAAAGATATCTCGAGACAAATGAAAATGAAAACACGACGACCCAAAATCTATGGGATGCAGCGAAAGCAGTCCTCAGAGGGAAATTCATAACATTGCAGGCCTACCTAAAGAAACAAGAAACATCACTAATGAACAGCTTATCTTCACACTTAAGGGATCTGGAAAAAGAACAGCAAAATAAGCCCAAAGGGAGCACAAGGAAGGAGATAATAAAGATCAGAGCAGAAATAAATGAAATAGAAACCAGAAAAACAATACAAAAGATCAATGAATCCAAGAGTTGGTTCTTAGAGAAGGTAAATAAAATTGACAAACCTTTAGCCAGACTCAAAAAAATGAGAGGAGCCAAATTAATAAAATCAGAAATGAAAAAGAAGTGACAACAGACACCGCAGAAATATACAAAAAAAATAAGGAATTACTATGAGCAACTATATGCCAACAAATTTGACAATCTGGAAGAAATGGACAATTTTCTGGAGGCATACAACCTTCCACAGCTAACTCAAGAAGAAACAGAAAACCTGAATAGACTGATTACCACCAGGTAAATTGAATCAGTAATCAACAATCTCCCAACAAATAAAAGCCCTGGACCAGATGGCTTTACAGGTGAATTTTACAAAATGTTCAAAAAAGAATTATCACCTATTCTCCTCAAGCTCTTCCAAGAAATCCAGAAGGAGGGAAGACTCCCAAATACGTTTTATGAAACCACTATCACCCTGATCCCAAAATCAGACAAAGACACCACAAAAAAAGAAAACTACAGGCCGATATCTCTAATGAACATAGATGCAAAAATTCTCAACAAAATATTAGCGAACAGAATTCAGCAATACATTAAAAAGATCATACACCATGATCAAGTGGGATTCATCCCTGGTATGCAGGGGGGGTTCAACATCCGCAAATCAATTAATGTGATACACCACATTAACAAAATGAAAAATAAAAATCACATGATCATATCAATAGATGCAGAAAAAGCATTTGATAAAATACAGCAACCTTTTATGACAAAAACCCTTAAGAAAGTGGGAATAGAGGGATCATATCTTAACATAATAAATACCATATATGACAAACCCACATCTAACATCATACTCAATGGGGAAAGCTAAAACCATTCCCCCTAAGATCAGGAACAAGACAAGGTTGCCCACTCTCTCCACTTCTATTCAACATAGTGCTGGAAGTTCTAGCCACAGCAATCAGACAAGAGAAAGAAATAAAAGGCATCCAAATTGGTAAGGAGGAAGTAAAATTATCACTATATGCAGATGATATGATACTATATAGAGAGAACCCTAAAGACTCCACCAAGAAACTATTAGAACTGATAGATGAATTTAGTAAAGTAGCAGGATATAAAATTAATATTCGGAAATCAGTTGCATTTGTATATACCAATGATAAAATATCAGAAGGAGAAATTAAAAAAACAATTCCATTTACAATTGCTCCAAAGACTATAAAATATCTGGGAATAAATCTAACCAAAGATGTAAAAGATCTGTACTCAGAAAATTATACGACACTGAAGAAAGAAATGAAAGAAGACATAAATAGATGGAAACACATTCCATGTTCATGGATAGGAAGAATTAATATAGTTAAAATGTCCATACTGCCTAAGGCAATATACATATTCAACGCAATTCCTATCAAACTACCAACGATATTTTTCACAGAAATAGAACATATAATCCTGAAATTTATATGGAACCATAAAAGACCCCGGATAGCCTCAGCAATCTTGAGAAATAAGAACAAAGTGGGAGGTATAATGATACCTGATTTCAAACTATACTACAAGGCTACAGTAATCAAAACAGCATGGTACTGGCATAAAAATAGACACATAGATCAATGGAACAGAATAGAGAGTCCAGAAGTAAATCCATGCCTATATGCCCATCTAATCTACGACAATGGGAGCAAGAATGTACGATGGGGTAAAGACAGTCTGTTCAATAAGTGCTGTTGGGAAACCTGGACAGACACATGCAAGAAAATGAAGCTGGACCACCTCCTTATACCATATACAAAAATAAATTCAAAATGGCTTAAAGACTTAAATGTAAGATCTGAAACCATAAAATATCTAGAAGAAAATATAGGAAGAAACTTCATGGACATTACCCGGAGTAAGATTTTCACTGATATATCCCCTCGCACGAGGGAAGTAAGAGAAAAAAATAAACATGTGGGATTACATGAAACTAAAAAGTTTTTTCACATCAATAAAACAAAAAGGGATCCTACTGAATGGGAAAAGATATTTTCCAATGATATATCTGATAAGGGATTAATATCACAAATCTATAAAAAACTTACTCAACTCCACTCCAAAAAAACAAACAACCCAATTAAAAAATGGGCAGAGGACTTGAGGAGACATTTTTCTAAAAAGGACATACAGAAGGCAAGAAGACATATGAAGAAATGCTCAACCTCACTAACCATCAGAGAAATGCAAATAAAAACCACAATGAGATACCACCTCACTCCAGTCAAAATGGCTATCATCAATAAATCAACAAACAACAAATGCTGGCGCGGATGTGGAGAAAAGGGAACGCTACTGCACTGTTGGTGGGATTGCAGATTAGTGCAGCCACTATGGAAAACAGTATGGAGGTACCTCAGGAATCTGAAAATGGAACTACCCTATGATCCAGTAATTCCACTCATAGGCATCTACCCGGAGAAATCCAAAACTCCAATTCAAAAATTTGTATGCACTCCTATGTTTATCGCAGCACTTTACACAATAGCCAAGATATGGAAACAACTGAAATGCCCATGGATAGATGACTGGATTAAGAAGCTGTGGTACATTTATACAATGGAGTATTACGCAGCCATAAAGAAGAAAGAAATCTTATCATTTGCAACAACATGGATGGATCTAGAGAACATTATGTTAAGTGAAATAAGTCAGAAAGAGAAAGACAAGTACCATATGATCTCACTTATATGCGGAATCTAAAAAAAAGAATAAGTGAATGAAGTAATCAGAAACAGTTTTGGGGACAAAAAGAAAAAACCGAGAGTTGTTAGATGGGCGGGGGGTGGGGTGGGGATAAGGGGAAAGGTGAAGGGATTAGGAAGCAGCTGGTAATCACAAGATGGCCTCAGGGTTTTTTTGAAAATTAATTTGGGGAAGGTATTCAATAATGTAAAGATTTTGTTGGGTATCCGATGGACATGCGTCCTATTTGGGAGACCACCTCAGGGATACTGTGGATGCCTGATCATGGCATTGTACACCAGAAGCTAAACATTAATGAATGCCAACTATAATTTTATATATGTAATGTGATGGCTCGGTGTCTATGAGGGATAATGGATGGGGGGAGGGGGGTTCACAGTGTGAGGGATATAAATGATGAACGTCTAAGTATTACCTTGTCTTGTACACCTGAAACTAATAAATTAAAAAAAAATCAATTCATACTCTAGACTACATTATAGAAACTGACTATTAAGAATCAAAAAATATATATACAATGCATGTATACATTTATTATATATATTATATATTTATATAAATTATATATATATGTATATATATATAATTTATAGGGGCTGCCTACTTTTTATATCATTTTGATATTAATAGCCACGAACAAAATAATGCTCTTATTAGGCATAAAATGAAATAATACAGCATGTGATGTATATTAATGTAAAATAGTAACCCATTTAATAAACCAAGTACAGTTAGAAATGTGTTTAGTGAAACTGAACTAAAAGCTTTATAACAAAATATGAACAAATAAAAAGCACACGAACATATTTATTCAAGCCTAATTGGTATACAGATGCAATTAAGCTGATTCGGGAAGTATAAAACCAAGATACCACATGGTTCTTAGTTCTCCAAAACTGCAGACATAAATGTGGATTTCATACACTGGTATCTGAGAACAGCACTATTGATAACAGAATGCTTTGCTCCATCATTCTTAGTGCCTTTTGAAAATATGGTTTATAATATGTAGTGTTATAAACACATCCCATCAAAATGTGTGAGAGTAAAATGCAGCCAAATAAGCAAGTCAATCATGGGTATCCCCACGGTGACTCAAATTGAGGTGAGTTTTTTTTCAGTGCATAAACTAATGCTATCTCAGGTATACAGTTCTGCTTATGCTCAAGTTAAAGAGTTCAGGATCAGGGAGTGATTGTAAATGGTGGGCATTGATCTATCTATATGTACATTTTGAATGGACTGGTAACTATTCTTAGTTTTCAGACTTTCCAACACCATCATGAAAAGAGCTAACAGATAAAAATAGACTTGAGAATGTCAGTGATTCATTTCTATGAATTGCTTTACTAGGCACGCATATGTTTTTTCTGTATTTTCTCATTAAGAGATGAATGAAAAACAATACTCATGTGGGGGCAGTACAAGGGAAGCTATATAAACTAAATCGGCAATAATCAAAAATAAATTAAAAGTAAGCAGGAAATTCTGAACATCTGTACTACCGTATGGCTAGATTTGTTTAGTAAACAAAATGAGACCATTGTGTTTAAAATACTTTTCAAGTTAGCAAACAGTACAGATATATATACAAATATCAGTATGATTTCAAATGTTAGCGGCCTATTTAATTTTAAATAACTATATATGAACAAAGACTAAAATGTGTAATATGAGCCTATGATTTGCAAAGCAACCGGAATGGAACTACTAAGATAATAATCCATGCTGAAACATTACTCTAGAGCTTTATCTCTACTATACTGGAAGTCTCCCAATGGTTCTTCAACCAATGTGATTAAATATTTAGATTAATGGGTTAAAGACATTCTCATGTTTCAGGTGAGCCTGGCTTTCTTATTCTAAATTTCTAACTTGGCAAGGAGACACTCTGGTAACTCTCATCGAAGAAGAGGGGAGGATAGTTGAAAAATTTATAAACACATGTAAATGAGGGCCTAGGTCTGATTTATAGCCTTCGGATTTATAGTTTCTTAGTAATCTGTGTGAGTCCATAGACCTCAACTCTTAAAACAGAGGCCCATTTATGTGGAGTTCAGCAATTACATAAGAAGAAACAGCAGAGTTCTATTCCATTTCCTTCATTCTTTGCAAAGCTGTGGCATTGCTTATTTCTGGGTTCCGTTATCATTTACAATTTCCTCATTATTTGTCCATGGAAAATTTTCCGGAGACCAAAAAATTCATCATTACAATTTGTTCACCATATTTGGAATAGTGGCTTCACTCCTTTAGTCCTCAGGTTTTTGAAATCAAATATGAAAAACACTTTAATAAGATTGGTGAGTTTGTAACTCTCCTATTACCAACCCCTTAGAATTTGTTATTTTCTTGATGTTGTTCAACAAATTCCTTTCTACTTTTTTTATTAATATGGGCCTCTGAAGTGTATCTGTCCCCATCTCTGATACAAATTTACTTGGAACAAAGTCCCTTGACTCGTCATTTATATATAGTATGCAGATTTTAGATTCTTTGCTTGGATTGTCTTGGCAGAGAAAATGTCAAAGATTAATTTCACAATAAGCTCTTAATATTTGACTAACATTCATAAGCCACATACCCATATTTAAAAACATTATACAATTTTCATTCACAGCAGACATTAATATAAGGCACAGCTACTTCAAGGAGCAAGTCACATCCAGCAGTTGCGTTCCTAAAACATTTTCTCCTATTACAGCCAATAGACCTCATTAATCATTGGAAGCACTTGGTACGTAGGTAGGGCTGCCTGCATATTAGTTGAATGAGGAACCATTTCTCCTAACTGGTGTGTCCTGATATGTTCCAGATGTTTTCACATAAACACACACGCACACACACGTAAAAAGTACAGCAAGAAACAGAAAAAGAGTACACAAGATTTGTCTTTATCCTACTAATGTCATAGGTAGTTGACAGATCTTTCATTCAGTTTCTGTTCCATACCTCATCTTGGGGATTTGAATATCTTCCTAGGAAACTTTCTGTTTTTCACTCTGCATCATTGCTATGTGGCTCCTTATTCCAGTATATATGAATATTATAAACCCTTAGTTTTAGCTTCCATACTTTAGCTTCCATAATAGATTGGCATATGACCCATACTCTTTTCATTATATCTGTCTCTAATTCACACCACACTGATAAAAACTGTTTTCATAGTCTACCTATTTTTATTCCAGAAAATTTCAGCATAAAATCTTCCAGCAGAATACAAATATTTATATATCTTTTCTTTTTAATTAATTTTACTGGGGTGACACTGGATAATAAAATTATATAGGTTTCAAGTGTAGAATTCTATAATACATCAATGTATAGCTTTATATTCACCTAAGTTTTATATATTCTAGTAATGACTAGATTACACTGTAGCAAAATGGGAAATAGGTTACATCTGAAGACAAACTTAAATTAATTAGTGGGCTTACTTGGGGTAAGTACTGAGAATAGCTGCAAAGTCTATCCCAGCTCAGCAGTAAAAAGTATCTTAACAGAATATAATGTGTGACATGGGCAACGGAGGGAAAGTTGGCAGCCTATGTGCTATGTATTTTCTACCATAACCGGACTCTCTTAGATACAAACCTACTCTTACGGAAAAGTCCTAGGGCCATTAAACACCCGAATCCCAGCCACCAATTAAAGACATCAAATTTTCACTTCTTTGACTTAGATCCTATCATCCATAGAGCAATATGGGTAGAGATGTCTTTAAAATGATTTGATATCATCACCTAAAAACACTTTTTAATTTTTGTGTCATTATATTCAAGAAAAAAAATATTAACCAACCCTAATTATTTTACACTGGTTAGTTTTTTAATACCTGATTAGTCTTGATTGTCATTTTGAATGAATGGATATATATATATATATATATATATATATATATATATACACACACACACACACACACACACACACACGTATATATATATACATATATACATACATATGTATGTGCATATGTAATTTTAAAAGTTAAAATAACCTTTCTTAAATGCAGATTTTTAATATCAATACTCATCTTGAAATCCATCCAACAGGATAAAGTTTGAAAGATAAAATTAATTATATTGTATAGCCCTTGCAAAACAGGCAGCTATAAGTATTTTGGTATAATTATTATATACCAATTTTACTAATTTTGATATAACTACTTTAAGAACTAGAAAATGGTCAATAAGAGATTACAAGTAGCAACATAAACCCTAGAAAGGTTTATCTGTTCACAAAGGTAAACTTTGTAATGCACAAGCTGTCTGAAATTCAATAGTTTTCTTATTACTAGATGTTAGTTTTATTCTTGTAGTTTATGGAGATAGGAGAAAAATTATATCCGCTATTTAAAATAGTTGGATAAACAAGGGATATCAGAAAAAAATGGGTTATATTTAGTGGGAAAATATGATTTGAAATGTATTAAATAGACTTCTTTTGTGAAGGAATAAATTTAGAATTATAAACCAACATAGGGGATAAAAACTAAAAAGCCTTCAGTTAATAATCATTAAGATAACCTTAATATTCTGGAGAGGAACAGATAGATAGATAGAAGTATTCCAGCCAACTCAACCACGCAGAACATCACGCAAATTCATTTTAAAGAAGGAGGAGAAGGAGGAGGAGGAGGAGGTGGAAGAGGAGAAGGAAATAACATGTGCTACACAACTATATATACATTGAATAGGATAGTGTATTTGTTAACTAACATCAGATGGAGGAGAAGAAAGTTTGGAGACATACAAAAAAAAAGGAAAGAAACCTACAAAAATCATTCCAGTAAATAGGAAAGTATCACAATATTAAGTATGCTATTGTTAGTTCTAATATTGTTAGCTAACGTTGTATGAGAGTTATAGGTTGACAAAAATGACCCCAACATGAAAATATTCTGTAATAAACTAACTTTTTATGAAATGTGTAACCAATAAAATTGCTCATCTAAGTTAATAACAATGACTCCCCAGAAACCATGTCAATGTCTTCAGGAATTAGGATTTATTGTAAACAACCAAAAATTCATTGTAAATGAAATACAATAAATTCCAAAGCAAAATTGCAGAGCCTACAAAATTGCAGGATTTCACTAAGATCATTAAAGTGAGGTAGAAAACTGGTGAAAACACAAACAAAGCCATTGACAAATTAGAACTGTAAGATGTTATGGAAGAAGAGAAAACTGAAAAGAATAGCTTCAGAATTTGTGCAAGAAAAAAAACAACAACATTCTTTGAATATCAGATTACGTCCTTGAAGAAATTGATAAAATCTTCAAATATTTTTTACAAGAGATTCTCTTTACGACAGTGCTCTAAAAGTCATGTGTGAGTTGAAAGCTGCTGCATCTTTTCATTACATCTTTATGTCTGCAAAAACGCTTCCCCAAATCAGTACTTAATCACTCTTTTTTCATTCCCTGTATTGAAACCATAGTTGCAATTATCACCTAAAATAAATTTATTTTTTCAGACAAATTTCTAAACTTTTCTTTTTCCTCCAAAGTATTCACTATGAATTTTGCATCCCCATTTTAGATGTATTTATCTTAAGTGACTTTTTTACTGAAACAACTACCTGCACCAGAACCAGTTGTAACATTGTTTCCTTACAGAATTATATTTTAGTGAATTTACAGGAAAAGTCACTTACAGTTAAAGCACACCTCACTTTCCTATGAAACTATCTTTCCAGCTACAGCCAAACTCTTAGTAACCATTATCTCTTGCCAAGTCAACTCAAAAGTCCCTGCTTCCATCACTGTCCCTCCACAATCTCTCCTGCATATGGAAGGCAGGCTTTTCATGTTTCTCAAAATATTGTTATCATATCCTCACATAATGTCTTTAAAAGACTTACCAGTATACTTGGATTTAAATCCAAATAAATTATATACATTTGACAATTTCCTAATTGTTTGGTCTTTATACCAAGTTACCCCCCTTGCTTGTTCTGTCTCAGCCACATTAGCCTTTATTTTTTTCTCTTTATTGACCATACCAAGATAGTAGCACCTTAGGGCTTTTTTATCTACTTTTGCCTCCCCTGCTCCCGCATTTGTGTGTAGCTGCCTCCTTCTTGTTATTCAGGTCTTATTTTAAATTTTACATTTTCATAGAAACTTCCAGATCACTCTTTACATAAAATTGTTTTGTTCTCCTACGTCATCACTCTGTTTAAGCACATCTCCCGCCCACCCCACACGCCCACTTCACTGTATTTGTTCACTACTCAAATGGTCTTGCTGACCTATTTCCTTACTTGCCTACTGTCTGCCTCTCCAGGAAGGAGGATGAGCTCCAAGCAGACAGTGACTTCCTCTGTTTGCCCGTACTGTACCCTATCACTCAGAACAACGCCTAGATTGCAGTAAGCATTAAAAAATATCTGTTTAAAAGTTGAATTAATAAAATGGAAAACCATTTAAATTGCCTCTAATATTTTCATTAGAGATACATTTCGAAAGTTCAAACAATTAGGGGCTACAGGCATTTTCTTATCCACGAATTAATTTGTTTTGTTCAGTTAGAGACATTTAAATGTCTACCATCAAGTTAAATTTCTAGGAATATCAATTCCTTTCTTTATACGCTTGCATAATTTCTGGGTTAACATTAAAATAAGTCTTCTGTGCTCTCTCAAAAGTGTAATGATCTCCAAAATGTCTATAACCCAAGAAAACTGCACTATCTTAAGAACTATAGAATGGTTCAAAATAGCGTGAAGGAAGGATTCGGAAGTGACACAAGTGGGTCCTTAACATTTGATTTCAGCTTAATGTTACCCCAGGATCTCTGACAACAATTTGAAGTTACATCAGGTAAACATTAAAACAAAGAGAAGAGATCCCAAGCTTAACATTATAGTTTTATCCCATCATACAATTTTGTGAGGAAGTAAAAATATTTTTGTGATATTCTATTACCCATCTGCTTTTAAAAATGTAAAAATACTTTTTAAAAAGCCCTTCAGGTAAATAGGAGAAAAAAAAAGGATTTTAGCCTTGTCAATTTTAAATAACTTGTATTTATTAGTCAACACATGCATCTGTTTCTAAACATATTTATGTAATTAAAGAATAAGACAGTAGATTCTTTAAACAACTACTAATACCTATTTCAGGGAAAAGGTTATGACCAAGCATTACAGACTAGCCAAGGTATGTCAGGCTTTCACTATATCTCATAAATTTTAGATGCACATTTGATGTATAATATGTCTGAGAGTATTTATTGAGAAAAATATACAGCTATTCTTCTATGATTTAAAAAGCACCTCATGAATCAAAGATCAATTATTATAATGCCCTATCAGTTTACACAGTTGATCTAAAATATTTCTCTACTAAGGAATTCAGATACTGGATTGGCTGGGTAAATTGTTCTGGAGACATTCAACATCAAGGAAGATTATGAAAGTATTTCATGACAAAATTTCAAGTGCCAGAAACATATTATATAAATTTATACTATGATCCCATTGAGTAAAGCATGATATGCAAATGTGGGACAGCCATATCATTGCTCCACTCAGATCTTCCTTCAGGAGAACCAGCTGTGGGATATAGTCAATGGAATTATGACATATTCGATGTCAGAGGAGTAGTCGATTGGGGGATGGGGTCATCATTCTGTGAGAGGTGTAAATGTCTAACTATAACATTGTTTTCTATAGCTGAAACTAAAATAAATAAACAAACAAATAAATAAGTGAATAAATAAATAAATAGATAGATAGATAAATAAATAAATAAATGAGAGAGGCAACTGTGGGGAACATAACTGCTTGACAGCCTCAGCTGCCATACCCTTGAATCCATCACGGTATTCCTGCTGAGGCCACACTTCCCAGTAAGTTCCCAGTCAATGACTGAGCCCAAAGAGACTCCTAGAATCACCTAATTCCTACCAGGCATGGGATTCCTATCAGAGGTAACTTTTACTTGAGGACTACTCATTGGACAGGCTGAGACTTTCTCACATGGTTTTGTTATCTGAGGTTCTTCCTGCCCAGTTCTCCTTTCCCTCTCTTCTTACAGGTGTGAGACCTTCATTGTAGCCGGAAGGCTCTCCAAAACTACTTCTGCTTCCTCCCTTTCATCCTTCACAGGTGTCTCCTTCATTAAACCTCTGGAAAATCTGGTTCTATTTTGATATCTACTTCTTGGGGACCCAAACTAAGGTAGTAGATATAATTAATTTAATTTGTATAGAAAAAGGGCCAGAAGAAATATAGCAACCATTATGACTGCTTACCTCTGAAGAATGTAACTACAAAAGAGGAAGTTTTATTTTTTAAACCATCATATACCTTAAAAATCATTTTAATTCTGTGTATTTCATTTTCATAAATTGTTTTACATGAATAAATCATTTGTTAATAATCTTTTTTTCTATGATGTGATGTCAATAGTCAAATACAAACTGCAGTACTGGAATCTTTATTCTATAAACATCACAATATATTTGCAAGTTACCAACTCTGTAACAACTTACCATCAGTCTGGAACCTTAATTTCAAGATCACCTCCTTTCAAATGACTGGATTAACAGAAAATTTAGCAATGTGATAATTTTAGGTGTCAACTTGACTGGGCCATGGGCTGCCCCGGAATTTGGTAGACATTATCAAAGCCAGTGAAGGCCTTCACAGAGAAAAAGACTAAGTAAGAAAGAATTTGCCCTCTCTCTGCCTGTATTGGAGTTGAGACATTGGTATTCTCCTGCCTTTGTACTTGGACTCACACTGGAACTTACACATGAGCTCTCCTGGGTCTCCAACTTGCCAACTACAGACTTGGGATTTCTCGGCCCCCATAATTGTAAGACCCAATTCCTTATAATCTCTCTCTCTCTCTCTCTCTCTCTCTCCACCCCCCACCCCACCACAACCGGCATAAATTCCTACTTTGCTCATTTGAGTTTTAAATACAGCAAAATATATTTTCTTTGCTCCCTTAATAAACATTTATTGAGTGTCCATTATGTGCAATGTTTCATAAATTAAAAGAAAACTGTATAGGGTCCCTGTCCTAGAATCTTAAGTGCTAATTTTGACAACTAATATTTGAAAATAAATAGCAGTGCTGCACTATTGATATATTTTATGATATAGAACACTGATATCCCATGCTATCGCTTTCCTTTATCTGTTATTAATAAAATCATGTTAATATTCAAAAGGGTTTTATATATATTAATAACACCACTATTTTCTATAACAATAAATAAATAAAACTAGTACTGATTCTCTTTTCAATTGTATTGTTTATTAATCTGCCACAGCAATCTCAAGGTGAACTATGTAAACTTCTTTCTTACGACTAATCTTTTTTGATTCTTAATTCCTCGTCCTTAATGTAGGGTTAATAATAACTACCTCCATAGAAACATTATGATGATACTTTACTCAAAGAGTCTGAAATGTCATGCACTCAGTAAAGATCTGGTGATTTGGTGGGGACGACTAGAAAGAGCACAATCTTCAGAACAAATGGGTACAGTGCAGATCTGGTACTTATAAGCTATGCAGCCAAAAGCACATTAGTTAGCCTCACTGACTAAGTTTCTTTATCTGTAAAACTGGATACAATAATGTCCAGTCCACAGAACTTTCCATGGATTAAATGAGAGAACATGCAGATGGCACTAGAATAATGACTGGCACACTATGCTTTTGCCTGGCTATTATACAGTTCATTTTAATTGTCCTGTATATTATGTACATCTTCAATAAAGAGAACAGGCCAGGTCATAAAACCTGGAAATTTCCATGATTATAAGGAATGCCCTCCTCTAACACTCTAACTAGCCAAGTTAAAAGAATATAAAGAACTCCACTTGGATCTGGAACAGTGTCATTAAACATGCTTTTCAAATCTGTGATCTAAGTAAATAAACTATAAAAGATGAGAAAACAAGCCTTTACATAATGTCAGATGCAATGTGGCAGAGCCTGAGTTAGGCTGCCAGGGTAAATATTACAACCCCATCAATAGCTAGCTGTTAAAGTTAGATAAATTACAAAATCACCCACAGTTTTAGTATCCTCTTCTATAAAATGAACAATGCCCTACCTATTGTGACAACTGGGAAACATTACACATGTGGACAGTATCTGAAATGCCAAAAGCAAACATTAGCTATTATCATATTTGTAAAAAGGGTATCGGTGATCTATTTTCTAAAGACTTCTCTTGCTTAAAGTGTGTTGTTTTACTCTTCTTTGGGCAATTGGTAACTGTTATAATTTCAGTGTAATATATTAAATTTAAAGGTGAAACATTATTCGGTAATCAGTTGGTTTTGTAAAGCTTACTCCAGAATTAGAAAGCTGAAATTGCTAGAAAGTCCAAACACTAAGGTTGCAAATACTTCTGTAAATGTCAAAATTTTGCATTTACCATTGCTGATTTATACACTAAACTTTTAGAAATATTGTCCTTATGTTTCATATCACCTAATTTTTTATAGCCTGTATTCCGATAAATTGAATCAAATGTATTGATAGTAGAGCAGAGAGGATGAAAATGTAAAAAGACAGACAAAACAAAATGGCTTGATACTATGAATCAGTCCAATTATCAAAGATTAACTATTGTTCAGATTCATGGTCACCAAGCAACCTTCTGAGTGAGATTTTGCTTCCCATGCAGATCTCTCTAATGAGAAAAATATATGATGATCATGCTGATTCAAATAGTTATGTCTATGTGTTCATTATAATTATCTTTGTAAATTAATAAATTGGAATTCTGGTGGTATTTTTAAAAGGACTAGGAGACAGTGTTTATTAAAGTATTGTTACTTGGTGATGAAAAGCACTAGAGTAAATTTTCCATGATGTATGCTTTGAAAAACTATTATTTCACTGAAAAAAGAGGACACTTACTGGTAGAGGCAGAATAAACACAGAAAAAAATATGTTCATGAAAAGGTATGTGTGTGTGTGTGTGTGTGTATATATATATATATATATATATATATGTATATATGTATGTACTTTTTTATAAATATGTAAAAATATTTATAAAAGAAACTAAACGTTACAAACATTACAGGAGGAATCTACTGGAAATAATTCTTTTGAGGTTTCTTATTTTAAAATACTAATAAAGTTTCCATAAATGTATCTATTCTAAATTCCATTTTTATACATTTGTTTTGCTTAAAACACAGTATGGCTACAGACCTCCATATGTAAGTTACATTTCAGAACTCCATGAAGATACCAGTAACATTCAGTGAAATATTCTAGTGTTAGATTCCTTTAGATATTGATCCTTTAAAACATAATGGTATTATTCAGATTGAACTGTCCAACTTTCTAATGACTTTCTGTTTCTCAAAGAACAAAGTTGGGCTAGGTTAATTAGGAGTTTCCACAGTATAGATCAGATTTTTACATTTCACACATCTTTGGTAAGCATTATCAAGCAACAATAAAAACTTGAGCTTCCTAAAATAATGATGTTCTACAAATCCAAACAATTAATAACTCATATTGAATCTCCATGAAATTCCTTGGTTATTCACACCCATCTAAAGTCCCACTAACTTACAGAATAGTCCAACTTCACAATGATCATTTGGATACTGCACACTATGCACAAAAGGATAAAAATCAATTTGAGAGAATGCTTACATAACAGGGGTATAAAGAGTTCCATGGATCCTTTCCCCAGTGAAACAACTATTACAGGTGAAAATTATGTAAAATGACCACTTGAAATATCAGAAAAAAATGTCTTAAGGATATAGACCTGAGAAACATTTATTCAACAAAGGTTAATAAATCTCAATAAGAACAGTGAGAGTATGTGGCATTTGAGCCATGACCCACTCCCCTCAACTAGCTCAGCCTGATGGAAGCTGTTACAGACACGTGCTGTCAAGAACACAGGTCTCTCTCCTTTCCAGATCCTGATCCAGGGCTATAGTTTCTTCCCAAGGGAACAAGTTACCAGCATTCTTCATCTTGCCCCACTCAGTGTTGCCAAAGCTCTATTCCAAGCAAGAACGGGCAAATGAACTGGGCTCCCTTCACTCAAACCCCTCTTATAGGGTGCATAACTACCCAAGTTTGGATGGATGATGACACTTGGCCCTGATCACCCTTGCATAGCCAAGGTCCTAGGGTGTAGGTTCAAGAAAAAGACAAGGAACAAAGACTACAATCACTGCCAAATTTCCCACTCATTATAACAAGGTTGTCAGTCCTGGAGTAGTTGCCCACTGCCCTATCCCCAGTCTTAGAACACCTATCCAGGGTTTCCTCCCAGAAGGAGAGAAAAGCCATAAGAACAAAATGTTCCAAGGTTCCTTTAAGGGGAATGACTTTATTTGGAATAGAGCATGGCAAGTGCAAGTCTAAGGACACTGTTAAAAAGAATGAAGATTTGATTGTGAGAAATGAATAGTAGCTCCAGGAGAGTAAGAAGGATAACAATAGAGAGAAGTTTTAACACAGAAAACTAAGTAAAGATAAAGCTAAAGAGAGCACTCCTAGGGTGTGAGTAAGTCTCAAAGTCTTGTCCCAAAGAACACCTCTGAAAAGGGACCCAAATTTAATTGGATTAAACTGCACAGCAATTTTAGTCCATAGGTGTTGAAGAACACAATAGAACATTCAGGAAGTAATTAGAAGAGACTAACAGCTGGGGATGATACAAATGGAGACAGACCAATTAGAAATTTAACAGGGAAATCAGTGTAAGAGACAGTTAACAAGAGACTGACTAAAGCTCCTCTTGTCTCTTGATTAAAACAGATGTCGGGGTGGCTGTGCACATGTTGAAGGATGTGCCTCTGATGAACAATATCACAGGCTACAAACTATGGGGGAAATGGACTTTATTAAAATAGTCAGGTAAAATCACTATACAAGTAAAGCAGCAAACAACCATGGGCATGATAAAATCTTGAAAGCAGCAAGTGGAAAACAATTTGTCACGTGCAAAGGAACCCTCCCAGAAGAAAATAACTGGTTTTTCATAAAAAACAATGGAGAACAAAAGACCGTGGAGTGATATATTGCAAATGCCGAAGGGGAAAAAAATTGTCAATCAAGATGATCATACTCAGCAAAATACTCTTTCAAAACTGAAGACAAATACAGACATCCTCAGATAAACAAAAACTGAGAGGATAAATTTCTTAGTACATTCGCCTTTCAAGAAATACTAAAGGTAGTTCTTAATGCTGAAAGCAAATGGCACCCAACAATAAAATGAACCCACATCAATAAAAAAAGTGTGTCAGTAAAGGTAATTATTAGAAAATTATAAAATAATTGTATTCTCTCCTTTCTTCTCTTAACTAATTTTAAAGTAATAGTATAAAATAAAATGTACATAATTATATCATTGGGACTATAACATGTAGAAATGAAATGTATTAATAACAGTACAAAGAAAGTGAGTGAGAGTAAAGTTGTACTGGAGTAAGAAAATGATGTCATACAGTAACATGAATCCACAGAAAGAAATGAAGAAAACCAGAAGGTGGTAAATGAAAAAGTTAGCAAAACTCTAGAGATATATACCAGCTCTCCTTCACTCTCAGCTTTCTTAAAAAACATAAAAATAATATTTAAATTAATAATGATAACAATGTATTATCTGGTTTGTAACATAAATTATCTCTCTTCACATCTCTCTACATACATACATATGCATTTTTATACTTGTGTGTGTATATATATATATATATCAAATGTATAGCTATATAGGAGTAACATTTCTATACCTCACTGGAATTAAGTTAGCATAAACCTAAATTATAATGTGCATTATAAGCTGTAAACTACAATGTGCATTATAACCAATCACTATGAAAATTACATATATAAACTTACATTTTATATATATATATATGTATATATATAACAAAAAGTTAATTTATGGCAGACGTGAATCCAACTGTATTAGCAATAAGATTAGATATGGATGTATTAAACAATC
This sequence comes from Rhinolophus hipposideros, assembly GCF_964194185.1. NCBI lineage: Eukaryota > Metazoa > Chordata > Mammalia > Chiroptera > Rhinolophidae > Rhinolophus > Rhinolophus hipposideros. The sequence goes on along the minus strand of NC_138047.1, from coordinate 66,639,331 downwards.
CAATCAAAAAGAGATTCTTAGCCTAGCTAAAAACAACAAATAACATCTAAAATATGCTGTCTGGGAGAGAAACACACTTTAGATTCAAAGACACAAACTGGATGAAGGTAAAAATATACCATACAAATGGTGATGCAGAAAAACAAAAATGATTATATTAATATCAGTCACAATATACTGTGAAAGAAAAAAATGTTACTAGAGATAAAGAGAATTATTGAACATTTGAACAACTAAAATCATACAAAGTAGCTTCTCCAACCACAGAGAATGATGTTAGAAATTAATAACAAAAGGAAATTTGGAAAATTCACAAATACATAGGAACTACATGACACATTCCTAAACAACCAATGTCTCAAAAAAAAAGTAAATAAATAAAAATGGAAATTAGAAAATGCTTCAACATTAATAAAAAGAAAACAAAACTTATAAGATGTAGCATAAGTAATGCACTAAGGGATATTTATAGTTGTAAATACATTGAAGAAGAAGAAATATCTCAAATTAATAGCATCACCTGTTACTTGAAAACAGTTGCAAAGGAAAGGCAAGTGAAATTTTAAACAAGAAGAATAAAGGAATAAATATTAGTATACAGATTACTGAAATAAACAATAGGAAAACAATGCAGAAAATCATCCAAAAAAATGAACAAACTTTGAGTAAGATTAAGCAAGAAAAACGATGGAAGACTCAATTATTAAAATAAAATAAAAAAAGCTGAAGGACAGAATATCACTAGAAACCTAACAGAAATAAAAAGAATAGTAAGGGATACTATGAACAACTGTATGCCAACAAGATGAAGACAGATTCCTAAAAGATTCAAACTACCAAAATTGACTCAAGAATAAACAGAAAATTTGAAAAGACCTACAATAAATAAAAATGATTAATTAGTAATGTAAAACCTTCCAACAAAGAAAAGACCATGCCCAGATAGTTTCACTGGAGAATTGTACCTAACATTTACAGAAGAATTAATAATACCAACCTTTTACAAACATCTTAAAAATAGGAAGGAATGCTTTCTGGTTCACTTTATATGGCCAAAATTACCCTGATAACCAAACCAGAAAATGACATGGAGAGAAAAAAACAAACAAACAAACAGTATCTCTTATGAATTTATATGCAAATCCCAAGAAAATCTTAAAAAAAAATAATTTAAGTCTATATACCATAATGAAATTGAATGTTTCAAGTAATACAAATTTGGTTTAACATCCCAATATCAATCAAAGTAATAATATATTATATCGACAGAATAAAGAACAAAACCCACATGATTGTCTCATAGATGCAGCAAAAGCATATGACAAATTCCAACCTCCTTTCATGATGAAAACTCTCAAGAAACTAAGAATAGAAGGAAACTTCCTCAATCTGATGACAGGCATGTACAAAAAAATCCATGGTCATTTTTGATACTTAGTGGTGAAAGCCTGAATGCTTTCTCCCTAAATTTAGGAACAAATAGGGATGTTCACTTTCATCATGGCTGTTTAACATTATACTGGAGGTTCTAGCCAGGACAAGTAAGGCTATCTTTACTTGCAGATGACACGATGTAGCATATAGAAAATCTTAAGGAATGTGTGTGAGCGCACACACACACAGGCACACACATGCACACACACACACACACACCTCTACGGTATTAGTGATGTGCTTTCCTTACTGAACCTGACAAAAAAGAAGATTCGATTGTTGCAAAGATCAACTTTACCACTACGCTTTCCTTTATCTTTCTGATTTCCCTGATGGGTTATATGACTAGAGCTGTGAAATACAGCAGTTTTATTGAATTTGAAATCCATGTCTTTGATGATTTTTGCATGAGTATGTATGCACATGCATGTTGACAAATTGGAAAGCTATCCTCTTGGCATAAAAAAAGAGCAAGACAGTGCAATTTTGGCTATGAAAGTTCTATTTATCACCTCCACCACCTGTTTATTTCTCAGACTCTATTGTACCACATATGGGCCTTAAAAAAAAAAAAAAAATCAGAGTAGACCAAGGCTCAGTTAACCAATAGGATACAAACTCTGTAAGGAGACAGATTCCAATGAAAATACATGCAAGTAACAAGGGTCCAATAGCGGCAAAGAAAAAGAGCTCATTGGTAACGTTCCCCATCTTTCCAATCCATACGATTCCTCTTGCCTCCACTTTGGATGATCCTGGAACTTGTCCTTTGCTCTATCAACACACTCCTTTTTTCATCTGGTCCCATGGCGATGACTCTCACATCTGTCTTCGTCCCAAATTGCTTCCTGGTACTTCAACCTTATATATACAATGACCTCTTTGATACCTCTCCAAGGATGTCTAATAAATATTAAGTTGAACTATATGAAATTACCATTTTTGATGGTCATAAATTGAATATAAGCAATTTCATATGGTTCAAACTAATATTTAAACTTAACTTGGTCTTAACAAAACCTTGAGCTTCACACTCCCTCCATCAGATCTGTTTTACCTCCCGTTCTTTCTCGAGAAACTGCACGCCATCCACCAGCATAGTCAACAAAAGTTAAGGGGTTATCCAAGATCCCTCTTTCCATTCACTATCATCATCCAACTCATTGAAGTGGAAGCTGCATGGTCTCACCTATAGCTTGGCAATGGCATCCATCTCTTCTCTGGGATCTTTGCTTCCATTCTTGCCCCCTACAGGATACTCTCCACAGACAACACGAGTTATCTTTATGTCTATATTCTTAATTAACCCTTTACTGTGGCTTCTAGCTGCACATAAAATCTATACCACTTATGGGATCTGACCCAGGCCTGCCTTCAAATCTCATCACCTACCACTCTGCAATTGCTAACAGAAACACCTAGGTCCTTCCCCACTTTGAGGTGTCAGGCGCTTGACTCTTTTTGGGTCAATAAGAACTCAGTTTTAAATATCACCTCCACAGGTTGACCTTCCCTGACTATCCAATCCAAACAGTTTGCTTAGTCACTCCCAATCACATCACACATCACTTCATTTGAATTTTCTGCATAGCATTTATCACTACATGATATTTTTATTGCATGTTTCCAACTGGCTAATGGTATATTTCCCAACTAGAAAATAAGCTTCATGAAAGCAGGGACTGTGTCCACCTTGTTTACTGCTATATCCTCAGTGAGTAGAATACTTAGCACCAATAGAGACTCAATATATATTCCAGGAATTAGTACATTTTTATTGTGAACAAGACACAAATATATTCACTTATATTTCAGTCAGCAAGGCACTTAACATTATAATGAAATACTGAAACAAAGGCACATGACAGCAAAGATTAGAATTTGAATCAGACTACATTGGGTTGAAATTCCATTTGCCAATTTTAAACTATATAACCTTAAAAAAAGTATGACTTCTCTAAGCTTTAATTTTCTCATGTGCAAAGTGAAGATAAAAACATAACCACGCATTATTTTTCAACACAAAAAGTGTTGAAAATCAAAATGGTTAAATATGAAATACAACTGTAATCTTGCCAAGGCTTAATAAAGGCTTTTTTCATTCCCTTACTAATCCACAACCAGCTACAGGATGGCAGGTGATCAATCGGTTTGTAATCCTAGTTAATAACAACGTTTCTTTCTGTGAGAGGGGGTAACTATTTCAGGATGACTGAATATTTAAAGAAAAATATTAATTGCCTTCTGTATCATTTCTGTGTATATTTATTCCCTAAAGAGACAAAAAAAGGAAAGCTACTTATTCCATCCAATTGTCCTAGGCTACTTTAGTCCTTGCAGTTAGGAATATTTTATGATGTGTCCTGGGACATCTTAGTTAAATTGATAAGCCTAGCATTTTAAAGCTGATCATCATCATTGCAACGGACCGTTTTATAAACACCAGAAGATGACTGGAGGGTGTGAAATTGGTCTGAAGGAACTCAGTAATACAGGGTCAAAATCAGTACCGCTAAACAACTGTTTCAACTAACAATTCTTCATATTCAGATCGATATACTCACTTGGAACTGTAGCACAAATGTTACCTTGATGTGCACTGCTCATTTTAGCGCAATTGCTCTGATTTTTATCATACGTGTGAATAAAAACTCTCCAGTTAATTTTCAACTAACAATGGGCTCTTATAAGAGCATGTAATAAACGTAAGCTACTAAGAATGTCTTTTTTCTTAACTCTGTGACTTATGAAAAGGAAGCTAAAAAGGAAGCATATCAAAGATTGTAACACACCCATTCCTTTAGAAAAAGAGTCAGCCACAGGCAGCTTAACTTTTTCAGAAGAGGAGACTAATTACACCATGAAAGCACCAAAAATGTCAGGCAAAATTTCCTCAAGAACTAAAAGTCATTGCACATGTTTACCATAAAAAAACAGAATTTAAAATAGTTTTAAAATGCTATCCACAGATTTAAATAGTCAACCTTTTGTAATATTTAACCCTTCTTTGATTTGCTCTCCATAATATTCAGAATATTAATAATCTAAAGTATTTCAAACAATCTACATCAAATAGACTTTGATATTTAAAATTAAAAGTAGCTACATCTGTTGAGCATCTTCTTTGTACCCCATACATTCCATTCATTATTTTAGTTAATCCTCAAAAAGTTTTACACGAGAGATGCTATTAGTTTTATTTTACAGGTGAAGAAACATAGCCTAATGAGATAATTTGCCTAAATTCATTGAGCTAATGATAGAACTGGAATTCAAACCCATGTCCTGTAACTCTAAAGCTCATTCTCTATCCATTCATTCATGATGGCTCTAAGCACACTTGTAAGCAATTTTTAGAACTTAGACTTGTTTCTGGATCTTTTTGGCAAAACATTTAACCTTGGCCTAATGATATCATGCCACCTCACCACCAAAAATTTGATGAACTTTTCTAATCCCAGAATATTTGTCATTGCTTTTACTATTGAGAATGCAGTATTTCTTATTCCAAATGTGTAAAATGCACATATTATTACAATTGACCAATTTTGCCAAAAAATTAGAAAACTCCATGAGTCTATCAAGAATCTTGTTACAATTAGCAAAATCCTACTTCATAATTCTTTCTCCACTCAGAATAATCGTATGCTTAATCTATAATATGTATTATATAAAAACCTTTGTGCAGCCTCTCTCATTAAGAGAAGATGGTGATACAAACTTTAAGAAGCTTACTTTCTAATTAGAGAGGTAAAAAATAAACCTGAAAATTCTCATAGTATTTATTGGTATAAAGAAACGATAGAAAACAAAAGGGAAATTTGTTAATTCCTTATTGTGATGGCTATTCTTTTCATTACTGCAACATTTAAGAATTAATTTAGTAGATTTTACCTTAATGTTAGAAGATTTTAGAAATTTGTTTCATACCAAAGCATATTCCTTGCCCTACAATCATTACATTCCTCATTTTATAGATGTGGTTTATACTGTTTTTTTTATAGCGTCACCAATTTTCCACACTACAAATAAACCACTTGCACTTAAGTATTAGTTTCTCAATGTTCATGTTCCTGCAACACTCTTTTAAAAAGGTAATTGCAAGCAATTTATCTGTTGGATTTATTCATGTTGGAATTTTTTTTAACATGTATAATAAAATACCCCCCCTCTCCTGCCTTCTTTTGCCTAGAGAGGAAAAAAGCACCCTGAGGAAAGATTATAAATCCAAAGCAAATTGCCAAAGCAATTATAGTATTTCCATCAAAGGCTTTTCTCCCCCCCCTTTCATATAAAAAGAATAAACTGTTTATAATAAAATTGTTCCATGTTCTGCCTGCTAGAAAAAATTTGCTTGCCAGTGGTAATTCCTACCTTAAAGCAACAATAGACATAAATATTGTGAGTGACTTAGCACATGGCTGTTACTGTGGTTTATAATAACCCAGCTTTATCAAGGAATTATTAATTAGTACCTATCTTTTTAAACACCATATTTGATACCTGTACGCCTGGATACCTATCTCTTACATATACATAATATATAATAGTTGACAACTTATTGACATATGATTACAATGGTATATGATTATAAATGTAACTGGTAGTTACAAAACAGTCACAGGGATGTGCAATACAGTACGGTGAATATAATGAATAATGTTGTAAAGATCATGTACGGTACCAGATGGACACTGGACTTATCAAGGAGATCACTTGATAGATTGTGTAGATGCCTGACCACTTCGCTGTACACCTGAAGCTGAAGTAGAATAACACTGAATGTCAACTATAATTATATATAGTTTTCATATATATATATACACATACATACATACATATGTATATATATAAATATATATACATATACATATATATATTTACAGGATGTAAAGTACAGCATAGGAAATATAGTAAACAGCATAGGGAGCTTTGTAACAGTTATTTCGATATCAGAGGGATAGTTGACTTGGGGGTGGCGGTGTTACCACGTTGTGAGGGGTGTAAATGTCTAATCACCATGTTGTTTTGTATGCATGAAGCTAATATAATAAAAAAATTAAATGTAAATGATAGCATCTATAGAACACTAGGAAACAGTTACTAATAATAACTTTTTCTCACCTAAGCCACAAAGATGGCTGTACTAATACAGAGAGAAAAAAATAAGTAGTAACAAATTGATCTGTGAACTTGCGTGTTCCTCAGTGCTTCAAAATCAATATTGCTTTTTAGCTTTGCCAAATGAACTGTGTGCTATTTCTAGTGCAGACTCTAGGGGTGAACAGTTTCTTCATTTGCTTATAAAAGAGAGATGAATGGTTCTAATTAGAAAGAGTTTATTAATACTCCATGAGTTTCTTCCACTGAGATTTCTCAAACAATTACAAGAATTTGGGCATGCATACAGTGGCACATATAGACAGGCTCCCTATCCCACAGCAAAGAGTTAGGGGTATTGTGTGTGAAAGACAATAGTGAAAAATAAGCATAGTCCTAAGCTCAGCTACTGAAAGCAAGGATATGTGACTAATAAGGATAGACAAGTATAAGGGACTAAAATTAAGGCACTGCTAAATACCACGGCATTCTTAAAGCAATCAGAATTGTCGTTTTTGCTGTAACATTAGCTACAACTAGCATCCAAACGTGAGTCAACGTGTGCCAGTTATGAATTATAGTTTGTTCATGAACAACATGTGATTAGGGGCACCAACCCCCACGTGGAAAATCCATTTATTACTTTTGACTCCCCCAAAACTTAACCAAGTTTTCCCTTGGTATCTATTGGGGAGTGGTTCCAGGACCCCCACGGGTACCAAAATCCATGGATGCTCAATTCCCTTACATAAAATGGCATAGAATGATGTATACAATCATCCCTCTTCATCCCTGGATTCCCAACTGCGGGTCAAAAATACTGTTTTCCACCCACAGTTGGTTGAATCCATGGATGTGAAAACCTGGGGATTTGGAGGGTTGACTGTACATTTACTGAAAAATATCTGCACATAAGTGCACCCATGCAATTCAAACCTGTGTTGTTCAAGGGTCAAGTGTAATTGCTTCCCAGCTCCGAATGTACCCTTCAATAAATACATGCTCTGTGATCATGGATGGAATTCCTTTAAGCACTTCTCCTTTATAATGAGCATGATGTTGAACTTTGGAGATAGAGAACTGTACCGAGCCGCGGGACACTACATGAGGGACCCCGAAGCACCTAGAAGGGAGGAAAATGGGAGACACAAAGACCGGAGACAAGACAGGAGTTCTGATCAAGTCTCTCTTTATTGCAGCTCAATCAGGGGTTATATACATTATTTTGCTGGGTGGAGGGGCATTAACATAAGAAGGGTTGTCCCAGGCTAATGGTCTTAAGCCATCCGGACACCCCCTACAGAATGTGGGTGTTACCCAAGTAACTTCCTCTATCTCATGCTTCTCAGTCATGGTGCCTTACAGGCACCCGCCCTCTACAGAGAACACTGGAGGTTATTGCAAGACAAAGAGGGTCCACACCTTCTAATGGGCATTCACCAGTTTGCCAGTGCCCTGCCTGCTCTCTCTGCCACCAGCTTGTCCAGTGACTGTGGACCACCTCTGGATGTGTGGTCAATTCCTGAAATTCTCTGCTATCCAATAGGATGAATCAGCATACCTTCTCTCCAAAGATGTGAACCTTTTCCAAATTCATCCTTCCTTGGTAGACTCCCTCAATCCTAGAGCATCACGTAGTATTCCTTGTATCTCATACTTACTCTCTTGTCATAGTTTAATAATTTTTATATTAAGCTCATTTTTTAACCTAATATGGTCTCCATCTCCTGATAAGACTCATTGATACACAATTCTACCAAAACCTGATATCAAATCAATCTGATTGTGATTCACATTTTGAAATAATTATAAGCTATACATAAAGATTAAATATACATATATATATAATATAATTGATCAATTTATTTAAAAGGTAAATTACAAATTAATTGACTATATATAACAATACCAGGTAAATGAGTTATTTTGAATAATAGCAAATAGTATGGCATAAGTTTCAAATATGTAGCAGCAATCGATTTTTTACATTAATGTGCCCACATTTCTACATCAAAGATCAATGCGTAAAGTGCAGTACACATCTCAGTATCACTGAAATGATCAATGTCCCTGACTGTAGCCTACAAAAAAATGTTATTTACCAAGATTAACTCCTGTGGGATGTAGGTGCATTGTTTCCTAATGAAAATGTCCAAAGTATGTGTTTTATTATGTGAAACAATTCCCAAAATGTGTTTTCATTATTGAATTGTTCTAATTCTAGAGAAAAATCCACCAACATAATAATTAAATGAACTGTTTGTAGAAGACATCATTCCTCAGAGCTCCATTAGAGAAAAAACAAATAAAATGCAACACAAATGTGTGTGTGTGTGTGTGTTTTTTTTTTTTTTTAGTATTACAGGGACATATTTTTCAAACAATGTATCTTTGATTATTTCAGAGAGGGAGATGCCTGGAAGGAAGGGGGGGAGAGGGGAGAGAAGGGGGGAGAGAGAGAGAGAGACAGAGAGAGAGAGAGAGAGAGAGAGAGAGAGAGAGAGAGAGAGAGAGAGAACGCGAATATAATCTTGGCAGAAAAAGTCACATCTAACAGAATAGCTCTGCTTCCAGGGCAATATCACCAAGCAATAGAAAATAATTTGAAGTTAAATATAAAAGCAGTAACAAAACCTGCATCTTAGGCAAAGCATTTCTTGGAAAATGTTAGCTGTTGAATTATTTTACTTTTGGCAAAGCTTCTTTTCCCCACTTGACCTTTTAACACCATTTGTAGAATGCCAGACTAAGCTCTCTAATGCCCCCACCCCCAAACATTACTTCATTAAGAACTTTCTACAATCTAAAGGAAACATGTTGTGAAGAACCTTAATCAGCCATCCAACAGAAGCAATGATTAATAGACCCCCAGACTATTTGATCACTGGCATGCCATCCATTCCTGGAGTTTATAGTAGGATATCACCATACCCCTGCTGTCCCATTATTCTTGATAAACAATTGAAGCTATGTAAAGTACAAGGGCTTCAAAGAAAGGTCTGACTTTTTGAGATATAGCAATTTTTTTTTTCTTTACAGTGTATTTTGACAGCATTTTCTGATTCTTATCAGCACCCTGGGATAATATAGGTTCTCATTACCAGCACCTCGTCCAGAAATATGCTGCTTCTGCTGTTGAAGGCTCTGATAAACGTACAGTCACTTTAACCAACACTCTAGGGAGCAGAACACACAATTTTGATTAAGAAAACTGTTGAATATTAACTAGCAGTGCTCACTGAGACAATAGCTGAGCAACTTGTCCTTGAAAAACACCACACTAAACCTATTCTCTGGGAAAAAGATGTTGGTGTTTGACAGCTGCCACTGCTCCGGAAACCTAGAATGCATCTTATTATAGTAGGCAGCTTCCAATAAAATCACCATAATTAAGGTGTCATTATTTTCAATTTAAAAGTTCTTTTTTCACAGGTTAATAAATTGAGACATTAAAAAAAACAAAAACAAAAAAAACCCACCACTGTATGATTCCATTTGGTAGTATTTCCATTTCCAGAGACTCCCTCAATAGTTTATGGTTTTAATAAGTTATTTTCCAATTTTTCATTTTAATTTTCTGAGGACTTCTGAATTAAAGTTTTCTATGGCTGTGTATAACAAATATAAAAATCATTGTAATCTGTTTAGTAAAGTGGTAAATACCTCCTTGAAAAAGATATTGAGAAATATTTCCACTAGTCTGCTCAACTATGAACTCTGAATTCAAGTACTTTCAAAACTCATCTGTCTAAACAGATTGGGAGCATAAGAAAAAGAAAAAAAGAAAACTATCTAGAAAGGATCTCTAAGCATAGTACAAACATTTCTTATACATACTATTAATATAAAGTGAAAACATTAAGTACGGATAATAGAAAGGATACTCAATGCTCGTAAACATTAATATTTATAAATGCCATTTGTCATCCTACAAACTTTTAAGAGCCGTTCCTCTACAATTTGACTACATTAGAAGAACCTTAGTATCTTCATGCCACAGACATGAAATTTCTGTTAAAAACTGAAAAATAAGGAAGATCAGCAATGTAAGGTAACTATATTTTATTTTTCTCGGCACTACTTTCTGATCTTTATTTTATTCACAGAGTTCTTTATAATATACTCCGAAATGTAGCTCAGAAAATAGCAAATTATATATCTAGGTATGATGTTTAAACACAACAACATCATTAGGCTGTTTTTAATGCATCATATACTGACCTATTTTCCTTTCACTCCAACTTTAAAATTAAGAAACAAATCAAAAAGAAAATATGCAGGTTAAATACACACAGGACAATAACATTCTAACATGTGTGTGTTAGGATAACTTTTAATAAATAAATACATTCCATAATTCACATATTTACTGCTAAATAAAATTATATTCCTCATGCAATTTACGGGGGAAAAAAGAGAGTCCTGGGTGCAAATTCATTCTATAAATCCATGCATTTGACACATCAAAAGGTTCACCCTGTTTGAAGTGCATGTATTTAAGTATTATTTACCAATACACACTTTGTAAATTAAAAATAAAACACAAATTCTGAATCATTATTGCAAGTGGGATGGAAATAGAAACTTGCATTGTAGCTGAACAATAAAATTAATTGATGGATTTATCCTTAAAGAAAAGAAAGAGTCCTTGAGAAAAAGGAACTTGACTGGGATATTGACACAATTATATATATATATATATATATATATATATATATATATATATATATATATATATATATATAAAATATACAAAAATACATATATAAATATATATTTTTTTCTTGCTAGACTACTTGTAAGCAATAAAAGAAAAAGAAAAGCTTCTTGCATAGAATTAAGAGCTCTTACTACACCCCATACGCTTTTCTCAATTAAAAAATTTAAACAAGCTTTTGCTTTCAGTTAAGATGATGAATTCAGCAATATGACCTTCTTTTCCTCCAGTTAGACATTCCTTATTTTGCATGTCCTTAAGAGAAGAGGTTTGTAAATTTGCATGTCACCTCCTTATTTTCCAGCTTTAGGACAATGTTGGCATTCTTGTGAGTTAAGGTTGAAAGCAAAAGAAAAAGAAATCAGCCCCATCAACACAATCACTTTGTCCCTGTAAACCTTTTGATATGAGTTGTATGAATTATTGATAAGGTTTCAAAGAAAGATTTGATTTTTTGAGTTCTAGTAATTATTATTTTTTTTCACAAGTAATGTAAATCACACTGAAACCATCCTGGCTAGATAGCAAAGTTGTATATACATACACAGTCACAGCATGATTCAATTATTGCACAGATAAATACGTAGTCAAATTCTAAAATTTCAGTGCTTTTTATTATTTTTTTCAAAGTAAAATTTCTAATGTAGTGAGGGTTCCATTTTAAGACTAAATTATGTTCATTCTAAGGTTCAAGTGTTTATGTTCATGTTTCCAGGGCTTCTGAGGCATTGCATGAGGGAAGAAAGAGCCTCTGAGGAAAACAAATTTCTAGGGAAAAAGAGAAAAGAGAATGGAGGTGCACATTTTGGTTCAAGGCCAGCTGTCCCAGATGCTGGGGAAGATAAAACATGCCTCTGATAGTCTTCCATCCCAGGCTCCATGGATTTAAGCTGAGGCCTAAGGCAAAGGGCCTCCAGGTAATGAGCAAGTAGCATCTAAAAGCAGTTGTTTGTCTACAAAACTGCCCTGGGACACTGAGAGCCCAAGGCCTCAGCAGCACTGGCACTGGCAACGGCAGGCCTGGCAGTGTTGGCAGCAGCATAATGACAGCAGCAGTGCAGTCGGTGATAACAGCACGTTTGGCAGTAACAAGAGTTTCTTTAGCCTCCTGCACATCAGCTCCCAGCACCTTGAGCATACACAGCTGGGTCTCGATGGCAGCCGAGCTGTAGACAACAGCAGAGGAGCAGCAGCGGCAGTAGCATCTCCCATGCCAACCAGTGGCACACGGGGCTCTTAGTAACTGACAGCCCAGCAAAGCAAGGAGGAGAGTAGAACATCCAAGGTCACTCAGTCGTTACGATGGCAGTGACCTTGTGGCCTGCCATAGCTAGATTAAAACCCAGGCACTGCCATTTATGAGCTACAGCGACGTTGGTCAAATTAAACCTCTCTAATCCTCAGATTTTTTGTGTGTAAAATGGAAATAACAGTCCCTATCTAACATGCCTGTGATGATAATTATGAAATAATTTACCTAAGGACTTAGCATAGTATCTGGAAGATGACAAAGGCTCAATAAAGGTGGCTATAAAACATAGGAGACAAAGCAAAGACTCCATGTGCCATAAGGGCTATGTCTTACACCAAGTCTCACAGATCTGACCAGGGATTCCACACTTTATCTCAAAAGACCACGAGAGAAGTCAGGGTATGCAAGGCCCCAGGGGAAAGCTATATTGTGGCTGCTATAATACTTTTGCCCTAGTTTTACCACCTCTGTAAACACAGGAGGTCTGGGAATCACAGGCTGAACTAATTACCACATTTTTTTGAATTCTCTAACTTCAAACTTTCAAAGCATTTGTTTTCCATTTATATGACACAACACAACATTAAAAAATAACTTTCAAAGAACTTCATTCCAACTCAATATTAATAAGTTAATTTCAGGACATTTTAATTTCTTCTAGAATTCCAGACATCTTGTAAGAGATGCATAATTTAATAGTATCCATATTTCACCACTGATTATTATTTGTTATTTGTTATGTGCTAATTATGCAAGATCCAGGTATATTGTTCATATTAATGATACATATTAATAGAAGAACAAAACGGAAGATTATTTTCCAAATTATAATAACTAGCACCGTGACTGATAGTTTGTCTATTCCTTTTCTTTATTCATCTTCATTGTTAATTCTATCTGCCCAGTAAACATGTGTGTTACAAGAAGCTTAAGTAAATATCTTTTGTTAGACACTGATATTCCATCTTTTTGTGCTGTTAGCAGATTCAAATAACTCCAGATAATTATTCACACAAATATTAGTAATTAAAATTATATTAATAATCAGAATTTTAAAAAAATTTAAAACCACAATACACACCTTTACATTTTTGAAGAAAACACTCATTTTCCAAAGTATAAAGTTAGCAATTTAGACAGGTCCCTACTCTACTGATACCCAGAAGGTGTCTCATGCCTAACTTCTCAGTATCTTTATGAAGCAATTATTCAACTCTGCCTAGGAGCAATTAGACTGCAGAGCAAAATGTTATAGGATTGCAGAGTTAGAAGGGACCTTAAAATTATTCTAAACAAACCCATCTGTCACTTCAAATTCTGTTATCTTCACCTTGCTCCTAACAGAAGCAGATGCTGAGCCAGAGTTAGGAGTACAAGATGTTTATTGTAGAGTAATATCTATAAGAGATAAAGAGGAAGGAAACAGGAAACAGGATTATGCAGGGGAAGCCTCCAAACCACAAAGAAGAGCCCACACTGTGAAAGCAAAGAGGGTAGTGAAAAGAACTGGACAAGAACCATATAGGGAATGCAGAGTTCTCAAAACCAACTGTATCCCTTATCAAATCATCCTTCAGATAGTTGACAATAACTTTCTTATCCCACTTCAATTTTCATTTGTCCAGTTTTTATTCTCTAAATTCCTTAAATTTCTCAGAACTCCCTTTCCTAGTAGAACTACAACCTCACCTTGGCCGAGGTCTCAGTATCTTGAGATGGGCATAGAGATGACAGAAAATAATACTCAGTCTTCAGTACTGAGATGAAGTAAAATTGGAAGTCAGTGAATAGGTCAGATATCTATTTCTATTTATCAAAATACTCCAAAACTTAGTGGCTTACAAAAGCAAACATTTATTTCCTTATGAGTCTACAATCTGAGCTAGGTTTAGTTAGCTGGGTGTTTTAGACTAGTCTCACTTAGGTCACCCACGCAGGAGCAGTCTTCTGGAGACTCAATGGGACTGAAATCCAAGATGACTTCACCAACATGCCTGGTGATTCAGCTGGGATGGCCAAAAGCGCCGCTGCCTGCCTCTCTCCCTCTCTCTCTCTCTCTCTCTCTCTCTCTCTCTCTCTCTCTCTCTCTCTCTCTCTCTCTCCCCTCCCCACCCCCCTCACTGGCTCTCTGGTAGGGTAGAGTTAACCACATTACATGGTAGCATCAGTGAGTGAGTGAACGTGGTTTCTGCCAGGCCTCTTAAAGCTGAAGCCCATAATTGGCACAGCATTGCTTACTCCACACTGTATTGGTAAAAGCAGGTCACACAGCCATCTCCTGGACTAAAGAGGAGCAGAAATATTTTCCACCTCTTGTTGAAAGGAGCAGCAAAATATTTATGGCCAACTTTAATCTATCACTGAGGTAAAGCTGTTATCAAGCCGGTAGCACACGTGAAGCATCAATTTTCTGGACTGAGAAGAGACAGAAATGAGGAAAAAAGAAATAGAATAAAAAGTAGGTGTGGACCAGACAGAACAAGTAGATGCTATACCAAAGATAGGAGCGAAGGAAAAATAAATTTCTTTAGTGTGGCAGCCTACTCCAGAAATAAACTAACAGTAGAGCTTTAGTTCTTTCTGAAATAAAACAAAAGAGCAGTTCCAGCATTACTAGATGTGTTACACTGGCCTAGTTTCATAGCTTCTATGAACCTCATTTTCTCAACTGTCAAATAGAGAATAATATCTATCTCTTTGGGTTGAGAGGAGAAACAAATGAGGTAATGTATCTATAGAATTCTGTCCTACTCCAGAGTGGGGGTTTGTAGTTTGGGCTTTTAGTTTGTTTGTTGGTTTTGTTTCTCTTTTTTTCTCTTCTTAACATCAAGAGAAGTGTATCAGAAGGCCATACGGGACTCAGAAAAGGTGATTTATTGGAAAGGTGGAAGCACAATGAGTTGGACCAAATTTGGCAGAGTACCATGCGCTTGTCTTATTATTAGGAAGTTATGTACATGGGAGTTTTGAGGGCCTGCATATTGAACAATTGAGGATTTCTTGGGTATACATGTCAGAGACCAGAAGGCCCTAGTGTTCTTGGAAAATTCAGAACCACCTGGAATATTAACAAGGGCTGGGCTAATCATGATCCTTATTGCCTGTCATTGTACCTCTGGGGCCTCCTGAATACTGGAACTGGAAATATTCTGTATCGTTTTTAAACATATAAATTACAAATAGTTATCAGCCATTTATTTTTAAAAATCTGTGTTCAGTGACTCTTACTTGACAAACATTATATATAGCTATATGTAAAAGACAAAAATCCG
This sequence comes from Rhinolophus hipposideros, assembly GCF_964194185.1. Classification (NCBI taxonomy): domain Eukaryota; kingdom Metazoa; phylum Chordata; class Mammalia; order Chiroptera; family Rhinolophidae; genus Rhinolophus; species Rhinolophus hipposideros. The sequence goes on along the minus strand of NC_138047.1, from coordinate 66,623,556 downwards.
CTCCTCCACAGAATGTTATCTTAAATTAAGTGTAAAATAAAACACATTGTGTTTTATTCATTGATCATTATATATGCTGTACATTGCACTTGTTTTAAAAAATAACATCTTTAGGGAACGGAAAGAAAAAAGCCTGTTACAGTAGACTAGAATAGCAAATGATAAAACACAGATGATGAAGAAAATATATAAAACACTTCCTGCCACAGATCACTTTCATCAGAGCCAGGAGTTTTCAAATTTAGCCTATTGAATAATGCAGCACTGTAAGCAAACCATTACAACCAATTGTTTTGTAACAATACCTTCAAAATCACATCACACATTTGTTAGGTGATACTGACATCCCACAAAGCAATGCAAGTAGAAAAAGGACAATGGGAAAAAAAAAGTGAAGGAAAATGACCCTGAAGATACCCTTGTAATATATTAACCTCAGGAGTCTGCCATTTTTCTGTTTTCTGATGAATGCTGGAGCTCTAACTAGGAGCTCAAACTGATGAGCTGAGTTACGTACACAGCAGCAGAATATAAATTCCCTTGCCAGTAAGATTTGAATGACGACGCTACCAAGAAATCCCAATCTATCTCTTATAAATACATACATACATACATACATACATACATACATACATACATACATAAATAAACGTTGATTTTAAAAATACTAAAATAATATATAGTTACATAGTGCAGCTTTCCAATCTAGTAAACCACAATTATTCAACACATATTTACTAAACATGTTTTACCAAAGTTGCAAAGATACAAAGACAAATATATAAGATATTATCTAACTTCATGAAGTCATCAAGATCTAAATGTCAAGAATATTAATTTTGAATTATTTTTGTTCTTTCCTTTTTTTCTAGCTTTATGAAGATAAATTTGACATGTCACATTGTGTAAGTTAAAACTGTACAATGTAATGATTCAATATGCATAAGATACTATAAAATGATTACCATAATAAGGTCAGTGAACACTTCTATCATCTCAACATTGACAAATGAACAAGCTTCTTTTACCTATGTCGTATTCAATGCAATACAGAATTTTTTAGTTCTATGGTTTCTTCTAGATCCAAAATCATGTCACTAAAATCACTGGATTAATAATATTTACATTTTACAAACTCCTTATAGAATGGGTCCTTCAAGATCATAAAACAAACTCAAGGTATTGGAAATCACTCGGTGTTCCTGTTCTATCTTTACCTTTATCTCTCTAGTTGTGACACCCCTGAGAATACGTGGTCCATATTACACTTTAGTGATCAATGTCCACATGAATCCCCCACATTAAAATAATCAATGTAATCAGTATTTTTGTGACCCATAGTCACATACTTCTTGTTTATAGTCTGCAATATTCGTAACCACTTAATTGGCTCTCAGGTCCCTACATTAATACTAATACTGAAGAGTTAGGGATTTCCATGTATGCTAAAATATAAAGATATATTACTTATCCTGAATCTCTAATAAACGTTATGAAATAAACAGTATCTTTTATCACATTCCTACAGTCTTATGACCAAAACTATATTGTGAAAAGCATGCATGTTGTTTTAAACACAGAAAAAAATACATTACTATGATATCTTCTAAATGACAAAATTTTAGAAATGGAGAACATATTAGTGGTTGACTGGGGTTAGGCATGTGGTGGTCGGGCAGTGGGGAGATGGGTATGATTATATAAAGGCAACAGGACGAACCCTAGTGGTGATAAAACTGTTCAGTAGCTTGACCACCCTATGCATGTGAGAAAATTGTACAGAACTAAACACACACTCAACATACACAACTGACTATATGCAAAACTGGTGAAATCTGAAAGAGACTGGTGGATTATCCTGGATACAATATTGTTATTATCAGTTTTCAAGATGTTAACACTGGGGCAAACTGGACAAAGGGTTCACAGAATCTCTGTATGTTACAACGGTATATGAATCTACAATTCACTCAATTAAAATTTCGATTAAAAAAAACAGAGCATGTTTTCATAAGAGTCCCAATGTGAAATGATAGAAGCATAAAAGATATTCATGTAAATATGAAAGATATAAGGAAAAGAAAATTAAATATTTTTAAAACACTGTAGTGACAAAGGGACAAAAAAAAATTTACTGTGAAATACAAATACCGATATAAAATAGCATGTGAGAATTGTATGATCTGTTTCCTTGTTCTAATTCTCGTATTTTCATTTGGAAGCAATATGCTAAGCCAAATTTTCAAACCAACTCCAAAATCCAGCCAAGCCCAAACTTGCCTTTCAGAAAAGCAATGTTATTAAAATGATTCATCCTATGAACTATGCACTACCAACAATGCGGAATGTTTAACTGTGGTGGCATGAATTATGAGGTGAGAGAAAAGTAAGGAAAAATAATTACAGGAACACAAAAGATTGCAGTTGATCAAAGTATATTTTCAATTCCAAATCTTTTATGTAGGTCTCTCTTTTAATATGCTAATTGGAACTAAGACATTCTCTTAGCAAAACAGGGTCCTAGGAAGATCCCACTTAAGTATGTCCCTGTCCAAATATGGGACATATCTGCCTGACCAGGTGCCTTTAAACCAGGGTTGCTTATTCATTCACTTGACCACCAATTTTTCAATAAAATAAAGCTTTAAGTCATCTAGTATTATTCTCAATAATTATACTAATTACAACTTTAGGGTAACCATATGTCCCAGTTCACTTTAGACGTTCCTAGTTTATACATGTTGTTCCAGCACTATTGCTAATAATGCCCCCATTTCCCATTCAAAATGTTCCTGTTTGGATAGCATTTTGTATAGTCACCCTTATATACTATAAATACAGTTTATATTCTGTGTGTGGCCCTGCTTTGTACGCCTGACCTCTTATCACCTAAGTTTGGATTGGCCCCAGTTAATGAAGAAGTGCTCAGTACAGAGAAATCAGACTAGGGTCACAGAACGGTGGACGATTCACTTACTAAAAGAAACTAAAATTATATTACTTTAAGTGAACTTCTATGTACTTTTTAGAATCAGTATGTATCCCAGTCCTGAGGCCAGAGACCTAAATAATAAAAGAAGGTGATGAATGTTCAAGCTTCCTTGGACTGAAAGAGATTCTTTGGAGACATTGTTCGTATAACCAGGGATGGAGATTTCCTTAACTTGCCAGGAAAAGTCATGACTCAGATGTCATACATGATGTTTAGAATGTGCTTTGTAAATACTTTTTAAGTGCCAGAAACCTATTGAACATGTACAACCTCCTTTCCTAAGTAGTTAAATCAGGTATGTTACCTTTCTTTCAACAAGGATATAACCAGTTTCCACCTTGACACAAAGGGCTATGGCAGAAAACATGAACTAAAACAAAAATAATGGCAAGAATTGGACTCAACTGATTTTAGGGGATTTCAGGAAGCCATTCACAACTTTGTCTGTTAACTCAAACTCATTTCTCATGGATAGCCCCACCTCAATAATCATTCCCATGCACCCACTTACTTAGTTACACTAGCCTGAGAAATTCAAATTCAAACACCTGATGTTTTGGTGTCCTTGCATTACTGTTATAAAGTGAAAACATATGAGTCATTCTTAGAATATTACACAGAAAAACCAAAGAATAACTTAGGGTTTAGAGTATGGATTTGATGTATCTACTTTATAAGTTATGTTTTATTTAATTAACAGTAATAAAAGCTGCCAGAATTAGTCCTACTTGGTATGCAATGTAGGCGAAACAAATAAACAGGTCTTTATCACTTGACCTTTATTTCTTGTCCTCTTCCAGCTGAGTTCAAATAGTCAAGGCCACTAAAATAATTTCTACTTCCTGTGTCAAAGCCTACTTACACAAGAGGTTATAATCATTCACACCGTATGGTACATATTTATGAACACAAATAATGACTCCTCACAGGAATTGAATTAAATATATGTATTTTAATAGTGATAAAGTTTTAAGTTTTGAGGTTTAATCAGTAGAATTGCAGGGATCAAAAAGACCATAGGAGGCATTGGGAGGACATCCCATCCCACTGCATGGTATAATATTGTATCTAATGCATTGCTTACATGTGAAAAAGGATGGTGCAGGTCTTGAAACATGATAGATACTATAAAATATGCTGAATTTTTAAAATTCTATAATAGTACCTAATAATGATGGACAAGATCTGTAGTCCAAATATAATGGTAGCTCTGAATGAATTTCAAGAAGATGCAACGTGCATATACACACTAAGCATAAAGAAAATATGACTTCTGCATATTATGTGTACTTACCTTCTCTCTCCACAGTTTTCTCAAGATTTCTTGTACCACTATTAGGCAAATCTTCACTAAAATTCAATAATACTTTGATAGTTCATGTAATCTATTTTCTATTCCTTACCTAAAGTCTAAACTATTTAAGGGGAAAATTGTTACTACAAGTTACTACTATCAGAATAATAATTTCTTACTTTAAAGTATATAAAGTGGCATAAAGATAATATTTTTTCTAAAAATCAATTCCTGATTATAAAGATCAAAAATTATCCTCAATCCTTAAAAAAGTCAAATTGTATGCCAATCCATTTTATCAAATAATGAAATTAGCATATATTTATATAGGTATTGATTTTAATATAAAAAAGAGAAGGACATGAGAGAAAAACAAAAATAAAGAGGACACTAAAATATGTATTTCTGTATATTTATGTTACAAGGATACATCTAAATTGCTTCTGATCAGTTATATAATTTTTGAAACAATACATATATCTGTAACGATCAGGACCAGCTCTAGCTGGTTCTTACAAATAGTCTCCTCAAACTGTCTGTTGCCTGGTAAATTAAAGTGATTCATCAATGTCAATGATATAGCAAATACACTCAAGATTGGCTGGCAGAGAGGGATACAAAGTACAGGAAAGGTGCCAGCTGTGTTGGATGCCTGATTTTTTTTTCAGACAGGACATACACTATATATGTTGAAGTCTATCAAACATGATTTCTGTTTTGTTATGTTGTCAGACATACTTTTTATGAAAATCTTTCTAAGAATGATAGCTACAGTCATTGAAAAACACACAGCACATTTAATATCCTTAATAGTTATCTATATTTGCCTCCAAAATCAAAACTGAATAAAGAAAAAAGTAAATAGAGAAAACAGATATTCATGTGCAGGAGAAAAATGACACATGACACAGTCAAAAAAAGGAGGAGAAAATCATGGGAAAACAAGAACTAGAGAAGTTCAGTTTTACATTTTCCTTTTCATAAGTGCTAAAGCAAAACCATTTAACAAAATTGTCCTTATTTGTTCATACTTTCATGATGATCTCCTATACATCCATTTCCTCATTCCTAATTTATAAAAGCAGTTGGAAGACTCAGATTTCCAGTGTTTAATTCATTAACTCTTTCAGGATGGAGTATTTCTAAGGTGTTGTTTCAGATTCAAAAGTAACACTAAAACAAATTCCATTACAGTCCTTGTCCAAAAATAATTATGCTTCTCACAATCTAAAACTGAATAACATTATATACGCTATACATAAGTAGTGTGATAGGAAAAAAATTTCCACTTCTATTTCCAATGAATATCAAGGCATAATTTTTACTGAAAATAAATTTAAGCTCACAATTATACTTGGGACTGGAGTTCAGGTGAGTGAACTCCAATAGGCTGAAAATGTAGATTGGAAGGCATCTACGTATATATAATGATTGGAATGATGAGAAATCTGATATACGAAGCATGATCATCTTAAGATAGTTAAATACTTACGGAATGAATATTTGTTTACCAGACATCTACAACTGAATGTTCAGTCTGAAAAAACAAAGAAAGAAAGAAAAAAAAAAAAAAACTTGATAAAAACAGAACCAATCAATCCCTTCCAAACCTACTCTTCCTACTAAATTTCAAGTCATGTTTTTCAGGGCCAAAACATAGGAATTAGTGATGTTTTCCTCCGCCCAACCCTCAACAGTCAGTGCATCCTATACATTTCAACTCCTAAATAGTTCATTTTTTCCCATGCCTATTTCTACATGTTTCATTCATATTACCATCATTCTTGCCTTATTATTCAAATAAGTTCTAGCTTGTATCTCTGTCTGTGGTCTTACTGACTCTCATTTTTGCACTAAAGCCAGTATTAGTCTTCTAAAATGCCAACTTCATTCCTTTTCCTAAGCCCTTAAGTAACTTCTCTTCGTCTCTAGTTAAATTCCAAATCCTTTCGGAGGGCATAAAAGCCTTCATCACCAACCTCACACATCACCAATATACCTCCTTCCCCCATCACTAACACCATACAAAAGCATTTATAGACACTTTATACTCCAAGTATATTCCTCGATTTTCATTTATGCAAAAGTGTCAGGTTTTCTTATCACCCTTACTTTTATTTGCACATTCTATGCCTCTTTCTGGAGTTTCAACGCCATTTCCTGCCCATGCATGGTAAACTACTACTGAGGAAATCAAGACTCTAAGAGATTATCACTTGCCCTTATTATGTAGCTAGCTACCCATAACTAGATAATTAAATCCAGATCTCCTCACAATGAGTTTAATATTTTATTTCTTCTTTTATTTTTATTTATTTTTTAACTTCATTACATTTATTGAGATGACATTGATTAGTAAAATTATGTAGGTTTCAAGTGTACATTTCTATAATATATCATCTATATATCTCATTGTGTGTTCACCACCCAGAGTCAGTTCTCTTTCTATCCCTCATACATTGTTGATGGGAATGTAAATTGGTGCTGCCACTATGGAAAACAGTATGGAGGTTCCTCAAAAACTCAAGAATAGAATTACAATATGACCCAGCAATCCCTCTTCTGGGTATCTACCCAAAAAATCTGAAAACATTTATCCATAAAGATATATGTACTCCCATGTTCATTACAGCATTATTCACAGTGGCCAAGACAGAAAAATAATCAGTGTCCTTCAATAGATGATTGGATAAAGAAAATATGGTACATAGATACAATGGAATATTATTTACTCAGACATAAGATGAAATACTACTATTTGTGACAACATGGATGGATCTTGAGATTATCACGCTAAGCAAAATAAGTCATACAGAAAAAGTCGAGAACCATATGACTTTACTCATATGTGGGACATAAAACTGAAAGCAACAAACAAGACAGACAAACAAAAAATCATAAACACACACAATAGTTTAGTGGTTAACAAAGAATAAGGGGGAGGGGTTGTAGAAAAGGGTAAAGGGGATCAAATACATGGTGATGGAAGAAGAGCTTTTGTTTTTAAAATGTATTATCATTATTTTTAATTTAGCAGCAGAAACTTCTTTTACAAACAATATCTTAGATGGAATGCTAATGTACACATTTTAAAAATAAGATGCTCTGAACCCAGAAATAAACCCACATAAATATGGACAAATAATTTTCAACAAAGAAGGCAAAAACACACAATGGAGACAAGATAGCCTCTTCAATATATAGTGCTGGGAGAATTGGAAAGCCACGTGCAAAAGAATGAAAAAAGACTGCTGTCACCATGTACCAAAATTAATTCAAAATGGATCAAAGACCTAAACATAAGACCTGAAAAAACAAACTGCATAGAAGAAAACATAGGTAATAAACTTATGGACCTTGGGTTCAAAGAGCAGTTTATGAATTTGACCACAAAGGCAAGGGAAGAAAAAGCTAAAAAAAAAAAAAAAAAAAAGAAAGAATGAGACTATATCAAACTAAAAAGCTTCTGCAAAGCAAAAGAAACCAATGATAAAATAAAGAGGTAACCAACCAAATGGGAGAATATTTTTGCAAACAACGCCTCTGATAAAGGGCTAATATCCAAAATACATAAGGAACTCATACAACTCAACAACAACAAAAAAACAAACAATCCAATTAAAAAATGGGCAGAGAACCTGAAGAGACATTTCTCCAAAGACATACAAATGGCCAATAGACACATGAAAAAATGCTCAACATCACTAATCATCAGAGAAATGCAAATAAAAACCACAATGAGATATCACCTCACACCAGTTAAAATGGCTATCATGAACAAGACAAATAGTAAAGGTGTTGGAGAGACTGTGGAGAAAAAGGAGCCCTCATACACTGTTGGTGGGAATGAGACTGGTGCAGCTACTGTGGAAGGCAGTGTGGAGGTTCCTCAAAAAGTTAAGAGTAGAATTACCATATGACCTAGCAATCCTTCTCCTGGGTATCTACCAAAACAAATCTGAACATATATCCATAAAGATATATATGTACTCCAATGTTCATTACAGCTTTATTTACGGTGGCCAAGACATGGAAACAACCAAAGTGTCCTTCAACGGATGAATGGATAAAGAAGATGTGGCATATATACACAATGGAATACTACTTCACCAGAAGAAAAGATGAAATAGTACCATTTGCAACAACATGGATCGATCTTAAGATTATTATGCTGAACAAAATAAGTCAGACAGAAAAAGTGGAGAACCATATGATTTCACTGATATGCGGTATATAAAACTGAAAACAAGTGAAAAACAGGACAAATGAAGAAGCAAAAACTCATAGACACAGACAATAGTTTAGTGGTTACCAAAGGGTAAGCGGGGAGGGAGGTGATAGATAAGGGTAAAAGGGATCCAATATATAGTAATAGGAAGAGAACTGACTCAGGATGGTGAACACGCAATGTAATATTTAGATGATGTATTACAGAATTGTACACCTGAAATCTATGTAACTTTACTAACAATTGTCATCCCAATAAACTTAATTTTTTTTAAAAAATAAGATCCTCTGATTGTTTCAATTTGTGATTGAATGAATTCAAAACACATCCTTGCCCTGGAATTTCCTGGGCTATTTCAAAAGCACGAAGCACTTTACAATAGAGGAGTATGAACTTCAACTGTAAGTAGAAATCCTCTTACTTGTTTCCTATATTATGCCTTAGTTCATAGGAAAAGAAATTTCTAATAACACATCTGAAATCTACAGAAATTTAATGCATAAACAAGTCACTGGTAGTAGAGAGGAATCTTGTTAAAAGCATATTCTGATTGAGTAGGTCAGAAATGAAGCCCTAGATCGTGCATTTCTAACAAGCTTCCTGGTGATACAGCTGTTGCTGATCTAAGGACCATGTCATATTTCAGTATTAAGGGTCTGTGTTATGGAGAAAGTTCTGCTTTTTACCAACATGTTCACATTCCTTCAGGGACAAAAGGTAACAATATTTTTCCATCAGAATTTTTCCCAAGTAGGTGGATGTATTTCATTAAATATTATTCATACACATACAAAGTATGCGCAAGCGCACACACACACACACACACACACACACACACCGCAGAGCCACTGAACCTGCACTACCCTGATCCTGAGAGGGCGGACTTCCATCTCTGCCCCTGCACTCTTGTCTGCTTCCTGTTCCCGTGCAGCAAAAGCACACAAACAGGGAACGCTCCCGTGGAGGTTTCAAAAATTCGATGTGGGGTAGGATTTATAGACTCCCCCATAGCCCCCACACTCAGAAATTGTACAAGTGAGCCCAGCTGCGTATCTTTGGGATGTGATTTATTTTTAAAAAGCCATGTTTTCCATCGCAGCCTTTCCAAAAAGCTCTCTATTTGGGAAATGACTGGGAAATGCCTGGTCCATAATACAGGAGATACTTTGATCCCCACTGGACCATCAGTGTTCCATGTCTGTTTTCTCTGTGAAATAGAGCACAGAGGAGTGAAGAGTTTTAGGCTTCCCTAACCACTGACACTAACCTAGATCATATATCTACATTTAGTAGTTAGGAAAATCTGATGTGTTTTACTATATACAGATACTTCTATTTGCTATCCAAGTAGACAAAATATTGATTTTTAAAAGTGGACACGCACAAGTATTTCTGAGATCAACTGTGTTTTCCCTGAACATCAGGAAAGCCAACTTAGGTTGCTGGCTGTACAGTGATAGCTTACTTACCATCATTGAACTTGCTAGTATACTAAAGACACGAGGTAACTAGTTACATTTCTTGTAAACAAGTAGGTCAAGAATATCCCTTTCCCAGTCAGTATGCTTAAGAAATATATACTGTACATCAGTGAGAGGATTTTCATCTAATAAATGTTCACCAAGTGAAAGACACTTTAAACATGCTTTTAAAAAGAAAACGTGTTTTATCTATCTTTGTGAAGAAGGGCTACAATGTAATCCTGTATTGTTAATGATGATGCTTCACTATCTGAGTATTACATTTAACCTATTTCTTAGGAACAGTACACATGCTTTGAAGAATTTTTATATAACTCCTTCTAATCATTTTTTAAATTAAAGTTTATTGGGGTAACAATTGTTAGTAAAGTTACATAGGTCTCAGGTGTACAATTCTGTAATACATCATCTATATATCACATTGTGTGTTCACCACCCAAAGTCAGTTCTCTTTCCATCACCATATATTTGATCCCTTTTACCCTTATCACTGAAAAAACAAAACTAATCATTTTAAAATAAACTATTCCTTTGATAGAATTGTATTCATCTAAAAGAAATAATGTGAAAAAATATAGCACTTAAAACAGTAATTCATAACACATTTCTTTAAAATTAATGATTTTTTTAAACTGGAATTCTTACTCATCTGTCTCCCCTTAATAATAAATCTGTGAAAAAAGCTCCTTACATAACTTACAAACATAAACTGAAAAACCAAATAGAAATGCTCTATTAGAAGGATTAAAAATAGAAAAAATAAAGTATCATCCTGGGAGAGTATATTTACTACCATTTTCAAAATTATCTGTAAAAAGTAATGTAATATTCACAGAAGATAAGGAATGCCTCTAACCTCTCTGGACCTCAGCTTCTTCATTTATAAAATTAGGAAAATGTTCTAAAGATGTTCTCTAAAACCCATTATCTCAAAAGTCTATATGATAGTTCAGAAATCACTGTTTACCTCAACCAAGAATGAATTAGTTTACCTCACCCAAAATCTCTGATGGTGCCTTCACTATTTATGAAATCCATAGACTTGGCTAGGTCTTCCAACACAATGCTGTTCTTTAGGAAACACACCTGCTTTTCACTACCTAGTAATGACCTAGTAACTGCAAGCCTAGAATTAAGAAATACACAATTCATTCATATGCTGATTTTAGGTTCATAACTTTAATCTCTACTGTGTTCCTGAGTGCTCTCCAACCATCCTATTTCTCCATTCCTGTCCAACTCACCTAGGCAGTCTGTTCATACCTTTTCCTCTCCCCTCAAACTTTCAATACCATCCCATACATCCTCACTCTCAGATTTGTCTATCACTAAGAACAAAAGCATTTTGAAAAGAACTCCCCATACTTCAGTCTCATATTTGCAACTCACTTACCCCTGATGCCCATGTAATTTCCCTCCCTTCCCACTACTAAGGATAAACACTCCAAGTGCCTATCCAAAGCCAATTCCACATTTGCACTTCATCCCATCCCCTCTAAGCTACTACCGTGTTTCCCTGAAAATAAGACCTAGCCAGACATTCAGCTGTAATGCTTCTATTGGAGCAAAAATTAATATAAGACCTGGTCTTCATAATAATATCATATAATATCATATAATATAATATAATTAATATAATATTGTAATATAATATAATACTGAGCCTTATATTAATTTTTGCTCCAAAAGATGCATTAGAGCCGATACTCTGGTTAAGTCTTATTTTTGGGAAAATAGGGTAAGTGGCCTCACCCCAAAAATAATTGTGCTCTTTTTAAACTGCATGATTAAGTGTATCTTCTCTTCTGAATTATTCCATTAGATTATTAGCTGCAAGCATAATGTGGTCAGTCTTAAAAACAAACAAAGTCCCATAATCCGTCCCTCCACTTAGCTATTGCCCTACTTTTCTTCTCTCTTTTTTTTTAAATAGCAAAACTACTCTAAAAAGTAGCTCATACCTGAAGTCTCCAATTTTGTTTCTTCCATTTTCTCGTAAACATACTTGAATCAGTTTTTCTAATCACCACCATTAATTAAGCAGCTTTTGTCAAAATGAGTGATGTCTATGTTGCAAAAACTACTGTTGAATTCAGTTCTCATCTTATTTAAGATCTATCAGCTTTACCCTCATCTACCACCCGTTTCCCCCATTATAAACTTTAATTTAAAAACAAAAAAAGATCTATTAGCAGCATTTATACTAATCCCTTTCTGTACTTGGCTTCTGCACCAACACACTCCTGGTTCTCCTTCTCCCTCCTTGTGTTCTCTTTTCCGGTGTATTTGCTAGTTCTTCCTCTTCACGTCCACCATTTCCACAGGTGTACACTCCTCCACAAAAGGACCTCTCCTCTTTGGTATTTATATCCCTCCTCCAGGAGATTTCACCTAGTTCCACACTCTAAATGCCAGTTATACACTGTGTGAGCCAAAATCTATACTTCCACCCAGGACCTAAACTCTTAAAACCATCTTCACATATTCTGCATCCTCAAAGTCTAATAGAGATCTCAACCCTAGCACGCCCCAAAGTAATCAACCGGTTTTCCCCCAAATGCATGCTCATCTCATAAACCCCTCCATCTCAGTAAATGTCAACCCCATCTTTTCAGTCCAGTTTGTAAACCAGTCTTCAATCATCCCTGAGGTCCCTTTCTCACACACCTCACATCAATTCTTCAGTAATTCAGTGTGACCCTATCACCACCGCTAGCGTCTTCATTAAAGCCACTATCTATCTTCATTTTCCTGATGACCCTGCTACCAGAGTACTTCCAACACTGAATGAAGCTAGCATGCACCTGTTAAATATGAAGTCAAGTCTTCTCACTCCTCTTTCAAAACACTCATAACCTTTCCTAGGTCATACAGAACAAAAGTCAAGGTCCTTGCAAAGGCCTTCATAATCTAATTTCCCCTAGGCACATGTTGGGCTTCATCTCTCATGAGGCCACCCTGCTGCAGATACAGTCTATTCTTTGCTCATCACCAACAGGAAAAGTACTACCCTGCCAAGAGGGTTTTGCACTTGATATTCTCTGTGCCTGAAACATTCTTCCCACAAATTTGCCACCCAAAGATCTCTGCCCAAAGGTTATCTTTTCAGAGAGATAAAAATGCAACCTTTGTTATAGTCCCATTTCCCATCATCCTGCTTTACTTTTCTCTTTAGCACTTGTCACTGTCAGACATACTATACAGTCACATTCCTTAGGAGTTAAGAATTCAAAACTCTCCAATGCCATTAATTTGCTATTAAATCAGATATAGAGTATTTTTGGTAAACAACTGTCTAATATGATTAAATATTTAATATAATTCATTAAGGCTTGAAATTATTTTCTACTTTGCTTTTGTGTTCTTCTAAAACTTTTCAAAAGTCAATCCTCCAAATGCATTTAACTATATTAGAATATTTCTACCCTTTTTGAATGACACAACACAAACAAAGCAAACAATGTAAATAAAATAGAAAATGTAAAGTGCCTTAAGATAGAATTATCAACTTTTTAATATTCACTAGTAAAAAAATATTTCCCAATGAAAATGCTATAAGTACTAGACACTCTAATGCATCAGTTTCCACCACATATTTAAATAAACGCAACTAATTTGTACATTGACCTTATCTGACAACCAAACAAATACAGCTGCTTTTTCAGTAATCTTAAAAACCTGGACTCTTTGTAGTGGATAGTTAGGAATTCAAACACGAATACTTTGGGTAATTTAAAAATCTGAGGACTATATACAAGGTGCTTTCATTAAAGTTTTATAGACAAATCAAAGAGTCTCCAGAAGAAGGTGTCCACGTTGATGATACATCTTAAATTTTTTCTACTTAAGCAGATGTTTGATGAGAGTTGTATTAAAAAAGCCAAGAGGTTGACATCTGGTAGATGCCTGCATTTAAACTTTGCATTCCGACAAGATAAGTTAGGTAAATTACTTTAAGGAGTCTGTCTCATTAAAGAAGAACTCTGTTTCCTTCCACCTCTAAGATCATTTGATATTTTCTTCTTTTCTACTTCTTTCCTTTCTGCCTATAAAGAATCTTGATCTCTTTGAGGAAAAGAAAAGCAAAAACCGAAACATAATAAACTTCCTTGACTATTTTCTCTCAAGAATTGATCAGTAAACTTTGTATCTCTATCTAACGTTATTCAATAACTCTCGATCACCTATAGAATGAAAATTGAGATTCTTAGGTAACGTAAAAATGGTGGATTACATTTTCCAAAAATGGCTGTAAGAGCACTCCCATCCCACCATCTCTTCTTCAATGTGATTTTGCCACTGTCTCCATTTGGAAGCAGCGTCAGCCTACCCACTTCTTGAATCTGGGCTGGCCTTAGTATCCAATAGAATACAAGAGATTCATATGGAGATGCCTTAGTCAAAACAGCAGATCTTTGAGAAATACCCAAGACTCTCCATTCCTACTCACTTTAAATGTAAGTGTACCAGTTATGTAACCATTCTCCTTCCTTGGAATAGAAGTGCAAGCAATGACGCTGGAATGGTGTAGGACTAACTATGGCTTGGGTGAACCAACAGGCATCAACAATAGAGACATGACTCTTAGAAATAGTTAAAAATACAGGAGGGATTTGAGAAAACCACACATTTCTAGGCTTTCAGGAATGGCAGCAAGATAGGTAGCCTAGGGAATTGAGAACCCCCTCAAGGGTACAGTGTGAGGTGTCTCACTGATTACACAAGTAACAAATGACTATATTCAGCACCTGCAGCTGGAAAAAAATAAGAACCAGTTTCATCCAGCAACACTCAACTCTATGACCAGGGACCCAATCTTAAACTATTTATAATGTCATTGTATTATCATTATAATCTCATTTTCATTGTTGTTACTAGGAATCTTGTCAGGCATCGGATGCCATGACCATGCCTGAGGAACCAAATAAGGAAGAAAAAGTGGAAAACAGAGGGCCCCGCCCAGGGGGAGGAGATGAACCATGACAGTGAAACTTCACTGATTCCACCCAAGAGGGATTAAAAACCCCTGATGGTGACTTCCTTGGAGCTATTCTTACTCTGAGTTCACCCTCACTTTCATTTTCACTTTCAATAACTCACTTTCACTTTCTTGCATCTGTCTCACTCGTGAATTCTCTCTTGCCTGTGGACAAGAACCCGGTCCCCGTCTCTCTAGGTTGAGTCCTGTCCTGGACATCCCAGGAGCCTTCAGAGACAGACTGAAAGCAGGACTGAAGATCTGCTAATCTTGTAGCACAAGGAGGTTTCAAATGTTCTTATTTCTTCTAGGAGCATTTTAAAATAATTCCTCTAGAAGTTTACTTTTATTCCAGTGGTGTACAGAAAAGCTACGAAATGCCTAGTCGTTGTCATATTGTTATGCAAAAGAAAATGTCTATGAAATGGAACATTTTTAACACTTAGTGGACCATTTAAGGAAAATGTACAATGTTTAATTAGTGAAAATACACACAAGCAATTTAAATTTAAAAAGTACATCTCTCCCATAAGACAATAGAATTATCATAACACTACTTAAATCAGATATAAAAGTATGACGTGAAACACAATGATTTTAACAGCAATAAGTGACAGAAGTAAAAACTAAAGTAAAAGATTTCAGATCTAGTACATATTATTTAAATAATTATGTTTAAACACATAAACTATAAAAATAAAATTTGGAAACTATGCCATTGTTAACATATGCATGCATATATTTCTCATTATGAAGATGATGAAAGTTTCTGAAAGGCTTATTTAAATATTGTTTATATAAAACCAAATGGCTTATTATCACAGTTGTCAGTGGGATTTGAATATCACTATTTTGCTGAATTTAATTCACAGTAGGCATCTGAGCTCCACAAAAAGTTTTACTGATTTTACATCCTCTACCTTTTGACCATTAACTAAAGCTTAACATTAGTAATGGAATGTTGTAAATAATAATTTTAAATGTTCTATTCTTATTAAAACTACCGCCTAACAAAATCAAACAATCATATGTGTTACTGCATTTTATTAGAAATGATAGAGGAGTACATGAAACTACATACAGAAATTAGCTATAAACAATGCAGATGAACATAAGTGTTTAAAGCTTACAGTTCAATTTTAAGAAACATATTACTCATAGTCAATTTTAAAGCATTATATTTTTTCATTATTTTTATGTGGATTTCTCAAAGGTAAGTTCTCTGAAACAATGATTGATTCTTTTAAAACAATGTAAACAGAAACAACTGAAGCATAGACCACTTGCTTGCAAGTGCAGGTCAAAGAAAGAAAGAGGAAATGGCTTTTCAGTTTCCTTCTTTTTAACAAAAGACCTTTCCTCTACATAGCTGTTTTCTTGGGCTATTGAAAACAGAGTGCTAGAGAGTATGGGAGAGCAAAGGGATTCCCTGGTTAGTAGCAAGCAGGAAGTCTAATTTTACACTATGTTAAGATTAGGAAATAGAAAAACAGCATGATCCTGACAGAGAAAGAGTGCAGCAATTTTAATATGAGTTAAACTGATTAGGAGGAACTGCGTAAAATAGTGTACACACACACACACACAGAAAGAGATGGATTTACTTGATTTGCTCAATCTTAGAGGGGAAAAAATTAAAATAAAATATGGTGGGGCTTTAACAATGATTAATAAATATTAATTCTTAGTGTGATCAAAACAGGACTATACCATTTCTTTTTTTTAAACAACATTAGACAAATACCACGAGCTTAATCATTCAGAGAAGTTTAGTTTGGAGAGGAAGATTTAAGGATTCAATCTGGCCCAAAGCAAAAGAAAACAGAAATTCAAAGTGTAATACCACACACTAAAAATATAAGTGATTGTATGTTTCATTGTTCTTAAAGAAAGTTAGAGCTATTTTATGGCCCCACTGATTAGAGCCATGGGAAAGCCAGTATTTAATGTACTTTGAGCAATGTTCTTAAAGACTGGGATTTTTTTTCCCCCACCATGGATCCCTCAGGTAATCAGGACGTATACAGAAGGTGCCAAAAAATGTATACAGATTTTAAGAAAGGAAAAAGTTATTAAAGTTGTAGTACTTAATATATACTGATAACAAAAGATAAATACAAGTCATGTTTGACTTCTGCAATTACGAGAGGAGCTCAAAATGGTTACCATCAGCATCCAGACGCTTCTGATTATGGTGAGCTACTGCTTGAGCAAGGTTGACAAAAGTGTTTACCTGTATATGTTTTTTTGGCACCCCCTGTATATGCAGATCAAAGAGGAGATGACCAGACTTCTGCTCCTTTCAAGAGCCCCTGGTGTGGTCAGGCTGCTGCCTCTCCTACTTAACCTTAGACGTGGATGCCACTGGATTCTCCCCTCCACCTGCACTGCTCTGCTGATCATGGCAGAACCATGATTTCACTTGCCCAGATCCCTATTGGTGCCACTACTTCAAAGAAGGGCGCTCCAAGGGTAAATCTACTCCTTTCTGCCAGGTTTGACTATGGGTACCCTCACTTGAGTTTCCATGACCAGAATATTTAGTTTCTGTTCCCTTCTGCAATCACACAGCTGTTCAGTGGATCATCCTTTACACACAGAAGGGAGGCCGCAAGGAATAGAGGATTCTCTCCAATTGGCCACTGTAAGGGGCCCCATTTCTTATGCACAGGTAGGCCTCTGGGCATGAAACTGATATCGGACAAATATTTTCACTTATTATCAATAAGGAGCCTAACAAAAGCAATACATAAGAATAAAAAATCAACTACTTTGTAATAAATGATGAAATATATATTTAAAGCAGAGTCATGTGGCATTTTACCTACTGTGTCCACTAGAGTATATATAGAAACCATAGTTGCTTCTGGAGACAAACTACAGGCTAATAATTTGACAGTGTTAAGTAATTTTACATTTTAAAAGACACTAATGATGAAAAATTTCAGAGTCCCCTGTAATTTTTTTTGAAAATCAGTTAAAAATCAGTGGATAATCAAACACAGATTGCAAATATTCCTGGGCCTTTTAACAGCAGAATATTTAATGAGGAACAAACCAAGCATTGTGCCTGTCATTTATCAATTTACATGAGTCATTAGAAATCACATAAGCAGCTGTGGTTCACAAAAAAATGCATTTCCATAGATGAGAAGATAGGTAGTAATTTCATTGAATAAATGAATAAATGTCATCATCTAACTAAATGTGACAGATTGACTAAGTAATTAGATAGACATAATTAAAGTATTCCTAAATTTTCTAAGTAGTGAAAAAATACTCTCCACATACACCTTATGCAGACTTCTAAAAACAGAAAATACATTGGAACAGTGTTCCCAAGCATATGTTCCATCAAGGTTTTCAACATGTGGTAATTATTATTACTATAAACAAATGTGAAAAAAATACAAAAAACAATCACAACCCAAGTTCATAAATTTTACAAGTGCTAGGATTCAATGACCCAATAGCTCTATTAGTTTGGTGCAAAAGTAATTGCGGTTTAAAAGGTTAAAAATAATTTCAAAAACCGCGATTACTTTTGCACCAACCTAATAAAATATTCAGCCTTACTATTGCTCTTAATTTTTTACAAATAAAACTCAAAAAGATTAGGTCCCAGTATATGATAAAGAAGAAACTATGTACAGCAACATTGAGTGGCCTACTCTGTGACTAATACACACATACAAATTCACAAAGTGTAGTGTCTCAAAACTATCATGTTTTTAAAAACAACAAATGAATGATTTAGTCTGTTTGTAAAAGCAAAGCTAACACAGGTATAGAAAAATATGAAGGGGCTTTTTATTTATACAGGAGCCAAAGGATGTTCCAAACTAAACAGAATGTAGTGTCTTATACCAACTCAATCGTTATGCTTAACAAAGAATGAATACTAGTGGTTAAGATTCTTGGAAACCAAAGCCTTGTCTATTATCAATGAGTATATTTAAAATTACTTCAATGTTAAGAGAAAGCATTTTCCCAGATGAAAGCATTAATTATACCAGAAAGCACTGATTATCCAAAGTCGCCCTCAAACAATTTTTTGTTGTCGTTCAATCAGTTTTACATTCCTTGAAAAATGAGGAAAAGGAGTGGGCTGAGAAAGTTTGTTATGTGTACTTGAGATTGCATATACTTTTAATTATAAAATAATTTGTTCTATTACGTTAGAAAAATTGTTTCATTTCAACAAAATTATTACCATGGTAGAACTTATAAAGTGACTTTTATTAGACCAAGGTTAGATAATACTTTAGGTGAAAACAAAAGGACTAATTAAATGGTTAAATAAGATTTTCAGCAAATATTACCATTACTTCTAGATGTTCTTTATTTGGAGAAAAGGAAAATAACACGTAGAAGTACGATACAGCCTGTAGATAAATTCTTCTGTTCCAACACTAATAAAATAGTCAAATATTTATGGATTTGTCTCAGGATATGTTGATTAAATTTCCTATGTTACAATGCTCATTTTTAAGTATTTTAAGTTTAGAAATTTCATAAAAAGAAAATATCAAAATTTCAAATCTATTTCAAAATCAATATTTGTAAACATTAAGATTGCTGATTTCAGAAAATACAGCAACAGGTTCTTTACAAAAGATCAGGATGATCTCTGAATTTCTTTATATCAAACACCCTTGAAAAACTTAAAACTAGATAAAGAGATTAGTAAAAAGATTAACAATTTATTTTTATAAGTGAAAGATAAATCTGTTGAAAAAAATGTGCTTAAAGTTGTAACTGAACTAAAGGTAACCTAATGATAGTCACAATAAATAGAAAGATTAGACTAATCTAAACGATTCCAAGGCATTTATGCTAGCAAAACTATTCTGCTCATGCAAAGCCTCGTAGATGTATTTCTGAAAAGAATCTCTATTGATTCTTCATCACTTTTTTCAAAGAAGAAGTTCTTTTTGGATTCATGGCTTTATATCAAACGGTCTCTTACATGATTGATGTGAAACAGTTCTTTTGCAATTTAAAGGTCAATAAGCATCTCTTTTAGTGCTGACTATAGATGGTGTTTTCCACAAAAGCTGAATCCTTCTAGAGTTGAAATTCACCATGATTATTTCACTGAAATTTCATGTTAGAACCAACATAAGGCATCGATTTGCAACAGCAAGGGTCAAAAAACACTTCATCATGGCATAGATAGTTTCATTTTTTAAATCGGTTTCTATTTCTACTATGACATAACCTATGTTAGAGTAACTCATATTTCACTTCACCCCCAAAAAAAAAGTTAAACTTCAAACATTCAAATGCTTTATATACTATTGTTTAAAAAATTGAACATATAAGACAAGTGGGCAAAGATCACTTCATTTTTTTAAAGCTTCACTTGTATTAAAGTATGATAGACATACCTATACATTAACTGAAAAGAAATACCCGGGCCCTTCATACCATCAGGTTTCGCTTCTGAGGATTCAACCAACCATGGATTGAAAAAAAATGGGGGAATAAAAAAAAAATCCCAGAAAAGTTCCAGAAAGCAAAACTTGAATGTGACCCTCACGCCAAGCACTACACTGATGCACATGGAGTGAGGTGTTGGCAAACCCCTCTACCGCTCACGTGCAAATATAGGGTAGATGCAAATACTACCCCATTTTATGTAAGGGACTTGAGCATTCCTAGATTTGGATATGTGTGGGGATCCTAGAGCACATCTGTCCTCCGTGAATACTGAGAGATGAGTGTATACCTCAAAGCTAGCGAAAAGCTACTTAATCTGGCTTTATACATTACCATAACAGTTTCTGGATTATTTGAAGACAGTTAATGCGAGACAGTTAAAGCATAGATAATGCAAGCAAAGTTCTTCATTTCAACTTTTCCTGTATTTTATGTGAGAACATTTCCTGTTCCTGAAACTCACAGAACTTACAAAAAACACTTACGAAAAACTATTTCTAGAAGGCCTTCGGAAGAGTAACCAAGTTACTAAGATTATACTGACTGTAAAAATGACTTCCTCTTATGTTATTTAAGTGTTGTTTTTTTTTATCTGTTCTTGGTTTAGTATGGTCTGAAATTCCTTGTTATCTTTGGTTTTAAAAACTAAAGAATGTTTTTATTTAAACAATCTATTAAACTTGGGTCTTCCAGCTATCCACAGGGATCGACAGGTCATAAAGTAACTGCATCAGTCAAGACTACAAAAATGAGATCAAATATTCTACAGATGAATAAATTCCATATTTACACAGTGAACTTTGTATGCACACAGTACAAATTATTTATGAGAATTGACATTTTAAAGAATCGTAGGTTTTAAAGCTTGGGAAAATTCAAAACACCATGAAGTCCAAAACTCTCATTATTTAAAGTATAGTAAGTTGTAGTGGGCATACCTAATGTATATACATAGGTAACTACCACTAATAAAGTTCAAACTAACAAGCACATAAATAACAAGAGCTGTCAGCTACTGAGCATGGTTTCTATGCTGGATACTATATCAACTGCCCTTGAATTATAGTTTTATTTAACATTCATAATAACAGTATGGTATAGACAATAGTATGTTCACTTTGTAGTTGAGAAAATTGTGGTTTAGTTTAAATAAGTTGCACAAAATTAAGTTACTGATAAGTAAGTGGCCTGGAATTCTGACCTAGGTGATTTGTTGCAAACTATAATGTTCTAACCATAATATCACTGTCCTAGAATAAAAGCCAGGAAGCTCTTGTCTTCTTAAGGCATCCTAATGTGACTACTGATACATTGGACCCACAAAGACAGCCCAAATTAATACCCCAAAATATTCTCGACGAACTGAATGAATTCATCTAAATGAGTGACTGAATGTTTACTAAATATAGTTGATACAGTATATTTAAATGTATAAAAATCTATACTATCCATCATGACCACCTAATAGGTTAAATATAATGGAATCAAAGTCCCTGATTTAAAAATTTCTAGTGCATAATTGTAACTTTAGCTTCCTTGTTCTAGGAACTAGACTTTAATAGAATTTGTTGAATACATCAGTGGGCATTCCCCTCATCTATTTTTTTCCTCTTAGTTTTTAATACTTTTATCAGGGGAGGTGCATGTTAAAAATATACAAATGTCTTTCTGCAAGCACAAGTGTTCTAAGCTTTTTAATGACTTACATTTAAAACTAGCTGGATTATTACTGTTATTGAGCAAAAATAACTAATGTTAAATGGCTTTCTCAGATTGCAGTCAAGGAAGTACAAGTAGATATCAGATTAAAGAACCATACACTGCGTAAAATTATGTAATTAGGTGATCAAATGAAATAATAACTTTAAATATATATTGCAACTTTACAGTTCCCCAAATGATTTTGTCTCTAATAACTTAATGTACAAAACAACTTCATGAGTAGAAAACTGTCTCCAAGATCTCCTCTTTTCTTTTCATACTTAGATCTTCAATTCCAAATTCATGTCTTTACCACTATACTAGAAAATGGCACTGCAATTAGTAGAACACATGAAGTGAGACCATAGATTTCTTACCCACTTAGTAACTCTACACGTTTACTGAATACCAACTATGTGCCGGGAACATGTCATACATTTGAGGTTTGTCTATGAACAAGATAGATCTGGTCTTGTTTTCAGGGTGCCTGTAGACTAGAACCCTTGTAGGACTCTTAGAATCAGTCTTTTTGTTCAGAATTATCCAGGACCCCACACATCCAGTTTAAGACAATCAGGCTGTATTTTGTCATAAACAAAGTAATCATGGATGTTAGAAAAGAATGACACACCACTCCCCTCAATACATAGGACTTGCTCCTGAGATTCTCACCAGGGTGCCATTTGTATGCTGAGGCAATAATAAGCATTTTAATAAAATTAAGATTTAGTTAGTTGTGGTGCACAAGCTGTTCTCTGGAAAGAAAAATGGGTTTGTTCTTGCTTTTATTTTATAGATGTGCTATGTCTATATTCCTTCATGACACGAGGAGAATTATTGGTGATATACTTTATTAAATTGTTCCCACTGCTTACACAGACCTAATCCTCTACAAAAACAACACTTAAGTTTATTTATTATTTTTTTTTACTAACTTCCTTCTCTAGCAAACTACCTCCCACTCAAAAGAGGGGTTTGATTTTTACCTATTATTTTTCATCCAATGTAATACTGGCAATATACATCAACTTCATGATTAATTTTATGGGCCAGGAACCATGCACTAGGTGCTTTGCCTATTTGTTTCACCACAATCTTATTAGTATCCCCACATATCATATAATAGTCTTAGTGGGGTTGTTGCTTTTCCCAAAGTCATGCAACAATTGTGTGGCAACTGTGAAATTCAAACCCAGGACTTCACAGCTCCACAGCTGACATTCTCGACCTACTACAATATTATTTCTGAAAATAAAAAACTGAATAAATGCTCACTGAATAAATTAAATGATGTTTTGTTTTTATTTCACATTCTCTCCATTCTGGTTTTTCTTGTTTGTTCGTTTTGTTTTGTTTTCTTTCCTTATAACTAGTATGCAGTCTTCTTCTTTATTTATTTATTTTGTTTGTTTGTTTTCTACAGGTTTTGGTAAATACAGGGTAGAGAGATCATGCTTTCATATAACCTAACTTGATGCAATGCCTTTAACGTATAGTAGAAAACACCCACATTCTAAAAGTCACAACTTAGCTCCTTATTCCATCCTGGGAGATATTATTTATCATTGCTTTGTTTGCATTCGTCTGACTTCACCACAGAAATTGTAAATTTCTTAAAGGCAGAGAGAATTATTGCGCTGAATCCTTCTCTCCTCATTTTTCTGCTTTATAAGAATAGTGGAATTTCCATTTCTCACCAGAGGAGACTATTGGAGGAAATACTATCAGTGCTTCTCCCTATTTCCTTGCCAGTTCCTTCCCCTAATAGGAAATTTCTGATCCTCCAGAACCTAAGATGTTGCCAGAACCCTTTTCATAACTGATTGGAGTCGCTGTGGGATTAAAAGCCAGTTTCCCCTCTTTTCTACCAGAACCGTTCCTCATACTGCTAGTGTGGGAAACAGCTACCTCTCTTTAGTCTCCCCACTTCTTCCTGGTAACTGGGACTTGACTACTCTCTAGGCCAGAAAAGGGCAAAGCAGTCCAGGCCAGCCTGGCCTTGATATCGGGGACAGTAACCTCTTTCTGATCACTTATCTCATTCCAGGGGGCAGGCTTAACACCAGACATTATACTCCATCCATGCTCAGACTGTAACAATCTTATGAAATATGCAGAGACACAGGAGAAAGGCCTCATCAAATCTTCCACTCTAACCAACATCCGAAAACCATTCTTCTAAAAAGCCCATATTGGAAGGGTTTGTCTAGCCATTCTTCTACTTTTCCTGTAAGGCCTAAAACACCTTACTAAGTTATGAACATAAATAATTGCTCAAATTAGTCCAAAGAGCAACCACAAAATAGATGCAAAATAAAGTTCTTTAAATATTTTTATACATGATACTCAATTCTCATTAAATTATTTTGGTTGTTTTTAAGAACTATGTTGTTTTTTCAATTTGTTAGCTAAATGTAAAGTCTTTTTTTCTTTTTTTTTAATTTCTAGTAATGTTTTTATGTGTCATATTATGAGAGTTTCAAAGTTTTTATTTTCAAGTTGCTCCCAATAATAATCATTTTGTTCCAAGTACCAGGAAGAAATCTGTGGTTCCATTAACAGCTGCACCTACCGTAGCATCTTGCCCAAAGTAAGTGTTCTTTCCTAATCACATAAGAGAGCTGACAAGAGGTAACAGAGTAACCAGATGGCAATTTGGCAAAAGCAACAAATGACAAAGTAAGGTTTGGGATAAGTGAAATACTGTCACTATTTTCTGGGAGCAAGTAGGCAAGAATCGCCTATCCTTTAAAATTTGTTCTCTCTCTCTCTCTCTCTCTCTCTCTCTCTCTCTCTCTCTCTCTCTCTCTCTCTCTCTCTCTCTCTCTCTCACACACACACACACACACACACACACACACACACACACAGACACTTACACACACAGACACTTACACACACATCTGTGAATATCTCCTGTGGTGTTAAAATGTGAGGAGGGATATTTGAAAGCTGAGGATGAATGATTTTGCCTTTAGTGTAAGTGAAAGTAGCAAAGATATTTAAGCAATTCTCTGCATTCTAATGAAATTCTCTGTTACAAAAGCAGCTACTGATGTGGTTCTTAACATAACAATGCATAAGACTTTGAACTTGCCCCACAATGACTGTCACAGGAGATTGCTTTTGATCGCGAATGCAAATATGATTGCAAATGCTCATGTTTATTTTTCGGGAGGAGTCCTTTCTATAGTGTCTGACCCAGAGCTGGGAGGTTTTATTGATTGTTCTAGATGTGGTTGCTAAGTCACATGGCATTTTTGTACCACTGCTTCTTGACCAACTCTAGTTATTAAGCATTAAAAGCCAAATCACAATGCATAAATGTTTAATTCTCTGCAATCTCATATTTCTATCAGAAATACTGTATTAAAAAACCTTTCATTATTCCAAAAACAACAACAACAAAAAGTTGATGTTGATTCTACCCCACCTTCTCCTTCTCTGGTAGTAACTGTAAATATCATGTGTCACCAAACTGAACTATCTGTTGTACATTTAACTTCTCCTCATAAACTATAAAACTCATATTATACTGAAAATATGCCTTTCTTCCTTGCCAACAATATTTAAAATTAAACAGACACACAGTTCTCTGTTAGGAAAATATCAGGGATAAAATTATAAGACTATTCAACGAGGAAACTAAACCTTCAAGGGCCACATATTTTTGTCCAACTGCAAAAGTAACTATATATATGTGTATATACATGTGTATATACAAAAATATATACACATTTTAAAAAAGGAAAAAAAACACTATTAAATGTGTAATAATATATACTGATAACAAAAGATAGATATAAGTCACGTTTGACTTCTGAAATTACAAGAGGTGCTCAACATGTTTACCATCAGCATCCAGACACTTCTGATTACGGTGAACTACTGCATGAGCAATACGATATAAAGCACATATATGGAGAAAACGAGGGCAGGAAGGAGTGGGAAACAGAGGAGAGGGAGAGAGAAAGAGAATAAATTTTGCACAGGGGATACAGGGTAAAAAATAAAAATAAAAATATTGTAGTTATCATTATCATGGTATGTATGTATACAGATATATACATACATATTTATACACACATATATACATAAACACACATCTATATATACACTCTAAACATACTCATACACATTTATATGTTCAGTGCACTTCATAAGCCAACTATCTCAGACTTGGAATTACAGAGCAGGAAAGAGCTTGGAGAGTTCATCTGAAGAGATCTTTTTCTTTAAACAGTTTAGTGCTTAAACCATCAAAGACCTGGCTATCCTATATTTAAAACTCTCTAGGGATGGAGATTCATTATAGATTTCATTGTACTGTACTTGCAATAGACTCACAGGTGCCTTACTTGACAAAACCACATTTCTCAGATCCTTGGTCCTACAGGCTTTCTTTGGTACCTTCTAAATACACACCCCCTTTCTTACCGTCACAGCATGGCAGCTAAAGGATTTAGCTTCACATGAAAATCAGTCAAAGAGTTCAAAAGGTACAGATGGGTATATAAAAGTGATGTTATTTTTTCCAATACTGTCATAGACGAGTCATTCATTACCTAGCTCCTGGTCTAACCCTAAGGAAAAAATAGGTGAAATTTGTTTTCTGAATCCACACCCTCTCGAATCGTCTTTACTCCCTTGCATCAACTTTCTCTTGCCGTTGGTTAACAACACTGCAACAGGTTCATCAGTTTTTTTCTACTCTCATAGTAGCATTCTCTTGTCCTATTTCTTACTAACTCAGGTCACTTCTCTTTGAAGATTGTTAATCTGAAAAATAACTATCCAGTCTGAGATATTAAGGAGCTAATAGATTAATATTAATATTAACATTTTACAGTAACTAGAGTTTATAATTTTACTAAGGGCTATAAATACAAAGAATACCAAGAAAATAATGGTTGATATTTTCAAATTTCACCATTTATTTTGGAACATACTTAATGTATGCATAACAGTGGCCCTGCAAAAGCCAACACTGCTTTCAAACCTTTGGAAAACTTCTAAATATAAGACTACGATGACAGACGTTAAATTAAAACCCCATTCATTCAGAAAGAATACTGAAAAAATACATATTCATTGTCAACAGGGAAAATATGACTGGTAATACTTTTTTTTTTTTTAAGTCACGAACTCCACTATAGTTTTCACACCTCATAACCCAAGCCACTATGTGAAATTGGTGGTGAACGATGTGTATTGGAGTAGAGTGGGAGTTGGGGAGGATAAATAAACAGAAATTGCAAAGAATTATTTAAATAAATGTTCTTCTTGCCAAGAAATGCTACTACTTAACTGCTTCAAAAGAGTAAATCAATCTAAAAGGAGGCAATGGATTTGCATGGTAGAAAATTGGAGAGCTTTCTTTCAGCTACAGCTTTCAGTCTCAAGAGCACAAAGAGCTGAATTTTAGCCAATTTTCTGACTGAGTTTTTCGTTGTTGATGAGCTTGCTTTTCATTCTACAATTGTTTCTAATGTCTTCAAAAAAGAAAAAAATGACACTAAATCTTTTATTTCAAATTGTGTATCACATGATCAGTAATTATATATACAAAGCCCTTTAGCCTTTAAAAGGATAGACAGTCCTTCAAGACACTACATTCATCGGTGGTATTTACTCCTATTTCTCACTTTGCTCACAAAGCAAAGTGAGACAGAATAAAAGGAATCAAAGTATTATAAATTACATTTAAAAATAGCAAATAGATGTTTTAAATAAATATTTCCAGTGCAGATTTCTTACAAATGTTCTTGAACAAATTTGGGGGAGTTTTTTTAATATGGAAAAAACCCTCAAATTTTAATTGAAGCTCCACAGCAGTCAGTTAGGGAATACCAATGGCCCAATGGTGCTAGGGTGTTTATTTATATGTGTTTAGTTTGTGTAGGAATAAGTTTGTGTGTGTGTGTGTGTTTATGTGTGTGTGTGTGTTTGTGTGTATGTGTATAGTATGATAAAAGAGGTAGTTCCAATCCACCCCGAGGCACAGTTTGAGGGGTGGCAAAATACTGCTACTGTAGTCTGTCAAATAAGATGTCATTATTATTTTACACATCACTAAGAATGAAAAAAGAATGCTTCCAATTAAACTACGACACAGTGTTTTACTATCACACCAGTTTTCAGAATACATCCTGTTCTCATAGATGTTAAAATATGATAAAAATATAACATGGTACTTTTCCCTAGTGATTTGTCAATAGGTTTTAGATTCTCACACTGAGTCATCTTTTTAAATAAGGCTACGATTCTAAAAAGCCCTCTGAAAATGAAAATATTTCACGTAGGAGGTGTAGCTAATTAAGCCATTAACAGCAATTAACATGCATTAATCTATTACTACTCATTAAAACCATAAGGAATATTAATTCATCAGATTATCAGAGCAAAGAAAAATGGATGCAGAAAGAGATACAAAGAAAGAGTAGGTGTTTAGTTAACAGACTTAACATAGGCTACCACACAAAAAAGGCTTCCGGTACACTAACAGGAGAAAAATGAGGTAACCCCATGCCGCAAAATTGAAGTAAGAGGATACAAAGCACAGATGATGAGAAAGCAAAAAAGTAAAAATAGAAAACAAAGCAATTTTTGTTTTGCTTCACCAAACATGAAGACAATTAGAGATTCTTAGGATAAAGGAGATATCTCTAAAGAAATCACATTTCTATTAAGACTTCCAAGAATGTTCAAAATGTGGGTTGTCTAATGATAGTTATATGTATATGTGTGAGTTTTACATTGTTAAATGATAAATACTTCAACTGTTCTCAAGATTAAGAAACAGTTTACTTACGGTTTCTATTTCATATTTTATAATTGGTGACACCTTTACTCAAGAAGGCTTCAGGAAGACACTGATTTATACTAAAATGAGTCACAGTGTTTGCTACTGATACTAAGAGCAGAGTTCAAAGTCACCCAGGGTCAGATATCTTAGGTTTGATACACAACTGTGACATTGACTTTCTGCAAGACATGCAGAAATGATTTAACTTAAATGCACAGGAGTATAACTACCTAACACAGATCCCTTGAAGAAGACAGTAGCATTTTTCGTTCAGGATAGAAAGACTATATAAAAAGATGAAATGTTCTGTAGGACCCTGAGCAAGTTCCTTAACCTTTTATCTCTAGAGTAGAGATAACGTCTGCCTAAAGACAGTGTTCTAAACAGATTGTTTCTTGGTGATCAAGATCCAATATTCAGAGATCTGTTCTACTCTTAGATAAGCGCATGTAAGATAGTTGATAGCTGCTGAATTCAATCTATTCCTTGAAAACAAATAATTCTGCAACTCAATTAAAAAATGCCTAATAGTGAGGACAGGGATGGCCATCTCGCCATTTCTATTCAAATAGTACTGGAAGTCTTAGCCAGACCAGTTAAGAAAGAAAAAGAAATAAAGGGCATCTATACAGAAATAAAATTCTCTCCATTTGCAGATGACATGATCTTATATTTATATATTGAAAACTCTGAAGATTACAAGGAGAAACTGTTAGAACTAATAAATAAATTCAGTAAAGCAGCAGGATACAAAACAACGTACAGAAATCCATTGCATTTCTATACGCTAACAATGATATACCTGAAAGAGAAATAAAGAAAGCAATCCGATTTACAATAGCATCTAAATAAATGAAATACTTTGAAATACATGTGACCAACGGGGTGAAAGATCTGAACAATGAACACTGTAAAACATTGATGAAAGAGATTAAAGAAGACACAAATAAATGGAAATATATCTCATATTCTTGGATAGGGAGGTTGATGTTATGAAAATGGCTACTTTACCAAACAAATCTACACAGTCAATGCAATCCTGATCTAAATCCCAATGACATTTTTTAACAGAAAAACAAACAAACAAACAAGTAAAACACCTAAAATTTGTTTGGAACCACAAAAGACCCTGAATAGCCAAAGCAATCTTGAGAAAGAAGAAGGCTGGAGCTTCACACTACCTGATTTCAAGCTATATTGCCAAGCTACAGTGATCAAAACAGCATGGTACTGGAATAAAAACAGGCATATAGATTAGTGTAACAGAACAGAGAACCCAGACATAAACCCACACATATATGGTCAACTAATTTTTGACAAAGGTGCCTAGAATGCACAATAGGGAAGGACAATCTCTTCAAAAAATGGTTTTGAGAAAACTGGATATCCACATGCCAAAGAATAAAACTGGACCCATATCTTATACCAGTCACAAAAATTAACTTGAAATGGATCAAAGACTTAAATGTAAAAACAGAAACCATAAAATCTATAGAAGAAAACATAGGGGAAAAAATCCCTGACATTGGCTGTCGGGAGCCATAGAAATCCCCAGGCCTTGCCTAGGCAGAACTTCCTGGTCACAAAACCCAGAGCCCGCGCGCGCCAAACCCAGAGCCCGCGCGCGCCAAACCCAGAGCCTGCCCATTTCCTTGTACCTCATATGGCATCGCCCTGTCCTAGCCTATCAGCCCGCGACAAGTACCTCGCCACCCTATGACATAGCATATCCCACCCCCATCTGACATAGCTATATATATAACCCGCCATCGTAATAAAATTTTGAGGCTTGATCAGATCCCTGTCTTGCCTCCATTCTTCGCGTCTCCTGTCTCCCCTTTTTTCATCCTCAACAGGTTTCTTCCCCTCGTCCCACGTTGCATTGTCCTGCCGGTCGGGACAATTGGCTTTGGCAATGATTTCTTGGATAAGAAACCAAAAGCACAGGTAGCGAAAATTAAAATACAAGTGGGAATACATTAAACTAAAAAGTTTCTGTACTACAAAGGAAACAATCAAAAAATAAATAAAAAGGCAATCTACAAGATGGGAGAAAATATTCACAAACCATATATCTGATAAAGAGTTAATATTGAAAATATGTAAAGAACTTATACAACTCAATAGCAAAAAGGCAAATAATCCAATTAAATAAAAGGCAAAGGACCTGAGTAGACATTGTTCCAAAGAAGACATACAAATGGTCAATAGATGTGTAAAAAGTTGCTCAACATCACTAATCAGGGAAATGCAATCAAAATACAATAAGATATAACCTCACACCTATTAGAATGGCTATTATCAAAAAGACAAGACATAAAAAATTCTGGTAAAGATATGGAGAAAAGAGAACCCTCCTGCACTGTTGGTGGGAATGTAAAATGGTCTAGCTATCATGGAAAACAGTATGCTGTTTCCTCAAAAAAATTGAAAATTTATCTACCATATGATCCAGCAATCCCACTCCTAGGTATACATCTGAAGGAATTTAAATTAGTATCTCAAAGATGTTCCTTGCAGGATTATTCACAACAACTAAGATGTAGAAACAACCTAAGTGGCCATCAATAAATGAATGGATAAAGATGATGTGATACACACACACACACACTCATATACACACATACAATATGGAATGTTATTATATCAGCCATGAGAAAGAGGGAAATCCCGCCATTTGCAAGGACATAAATGAACCTTGAAGGCACTATGCTAATTTAAGTAAGTCAAACAGAAAAAGACAAATATGTGAAATCTAAAAAAGATGAACTCATAAAACCAAGAGTAGAATGGTGGTGATCAGGGGCTGAAGGTTGAAGAAACTGGGGAGATGTTGTGTATGGGTATTAACTTGCAACCAATAAATAAGTTCTGAAGATCTAATGTACTGCAGAGTGAATATTCTCAACAATGCTGTACTATAAACTTCAAAGTTGCTAAGAGATTAGATTTTAATTATTCTCACCACAACAGAGAAATAAGTATGCGAGGTGACAGAGGTGTTAGCTAAGACTAAGGTAGTGATCACATTGCAATAAATGGATCAAACCAACCCATTGCACATCTCACACTTACACCATGATATAAGTCAATTATATATTAATAAACCATATGTAGGAGATCCTCAGAAAAACATATGTTGAATGAATGAATGCATATTGAAATCAAGGCCTCAGAGAAATAAAAAGCAGTTTCACATCACAAAAGTTGGAAATTGCTAATCCAAACAAATTGTGAAGGTGTGAAGGTGTTCTGCCACTCTCCCATCGAATCACTCTTTCACTCAACACAGCTGGATTGCCAGCCTCCTACCAGACACCAGAAACAGAGCTGGAGATCCAACAATGAGTGATTCATGTTAATCTTGTCCTCAGGTCCGTTTAAAGACTGATGCTGATTAGCCTCCTCCCACGCCCTAGGGTCAAGAATTTCAAATTCTTGTCAAACCCGAGGAAATAAGGCACCAAGACAGGAAGGGCTGGTTTCTTTTCTTCCAAACTATGTAGAAAATCCAGAACTGCAGCAATAACTACAGTATCATTTCAGTCTGGTATGCAAAGCACATCATTCTTTTAGACTTCTAAGGTCATATTTCCACTGCAATCCCTGCTTCTTCCCCTCACTCTGTCCTCACCTTGCCCTACCCAACTGCACTAAAAAGACATTACACCATATTGTAATTTCTTTGCACTGTTTACACTTCTTATCCCAGGAGTCCAGCAACTAGTCAGGTGTGTCAAACCCTTGGCAGGCTGAGCAAGAATTTTACCTGCTTAAATTCAGAACAATTTTACAGCTTTGACTTTTCCAGCAGCTCATTATAGCTGGGTGTTAAAAGCATGGAAAACTTCCACTTTTACTCTATTAATTAAAAAAGCTTCAATAAAATAGTCTTATGTCTTCGGTCTATTGTACTAGCTCTTCAGAATATTATTTGTCAGAAGGTTCTATTGTCAATTTCCCTACTCCCCATGCTTCAACAATACCTTTAAAATTTGTTGACATCTGGGTTCAAAGAGTACTTGTCTCTAAAGAAAAATTTTAAGAAGTCAAACCAGACCTTGAGCCATTCCCACAGATCATTTTGGACTCAATTGGTGCTAAACCCCAATAGGGGTTCCTGACATAGATCAATATGATGTAGGATTGGCAGGTACTGTGCTTTGCTTCAAATGAAAACCTCTTGTCCCATGTCTTATTCCCTCAGTAGTCCACTTTCTAATGTGAAAATAAACTCAAGTAATAGTCAAATGTGCACAAACATGTTACTTTATAGCCATGACTAAAAGTCTTACTCGTTTCAAGAGATATGTTCACAATTTAAGAGAATCTTCTCCCCTATATGTTGTTTCTAGACTCACGCTGGGTATTTCAGGCACGCAGGAGCCACCAGGGAGGTATTTCCATTCATGCACACTTCAAAATATGGTTTTCTTTTTCTAGAGGGAGACACAAACAACACACACAGTTTTATAATTTTGCAGTATTATTTATTTCTCATCTTTGTCTGGCAATTTGATATCATATAAATAAAATCCAAATGTTTTTCAAATTAATAATTACCCTGAAAATGGTTTCATTCAAATGTTTATGAAAACATCCTTTAAATACTTTATTTGCAGTAAAATGGAATTATGCCTGACACTGCCCCATGGTGACAATAGAAGAGAATTTAATTTACAATAACTCTAGTGTCCGTATGGAAACATTTAAAACTTGGCTAAGACCGCCTTTGGGGGTTAAAAATGTAGTTAGTGAAAAACCTCAAGTCAGAACAGTTGTATAGCTGGGTGAGTACCTTTCAGAGGTGTTATAATAGAAGTTCATTATTCACTCCAAGATCGCGTGTGTGTGTGTGTGTGTGTGTGTGTGTGTGTGTGTGTGTGTATGGGTGTGTGTTGTGGGATAATGGGGAATGGCACTGACTCCTTGATAGAGAAGGTGAATAATTTTGAAAGGTTTCCACCCAGAGATTATCTTCACAATGAGATTATCATTCCAATCTTGTCTTCTACCTCCCCACCCTTTTTTCATTTATAAACTGCAAACAATTCATCACAGACTTTGTACTGACAAAGATTCTTTCTTTGCTTCACCAAATTTTAGTCAGTCTCCTGACTTTCTCTTATGTTCATATGTACACTTACTTGAAAAATTCAGTTTCAGCAAGAACTCTGCTAAGTCAGTTTAAGGAGAAACTGACTTAGATAACTAATTACCCTCAATTTCTAATCAGATTTCTCTAACTCCACCAATGCCCACCCCCAGTGATGTCTGAGCATTCTGGCCTGCCTTTTGCAAAAATCCTGTTGGGTCGGTTTAGCCAGACCCCTTAACCTGTGACATTTCTTCTTAGTAATTTTCCATCCACCAACCTCCACCCAGCTCCTTGACTAGATGTAAATCCCCACTTTTCCTTGTTATACTTGTAACTAAACTCAGTTCTATACTGAGGTCTCTTTTCCCATATTGCAATATTTCTGAGTACAATCTGTTTTTACTGCCTTAACTACTGTCCAGCTCTGGTTTTTCTTTGACAGCATGTAAACCATTATTATTTTACACCTGTAGTCAGAGATTAGTTATTATCCTTGTTTAATGGCAAAGAGAATACAGGGAGGAGAGAAAGAGAGAGAGAGAGAGAGAGAGAGCTTGAGAGAGAGAGAGAGAGAGACAAAGAGAGAGAGAGACTGTTTGGAAGTCACAGGGATGCTGGAATTATACAAGTGGTGAGAAAATCTAGCAAAGGAAATTAAGACAAACCATCTACTTCCTAATTTTGCTTATAACAAAATACTGAATATTTGATTCAGTGTCATCTTAGATGTCATCATTTAAACATTTTCTCAAGATCCACCAATAATTTTTCAGAAGTTTCCTATTTCAGAATGATTATAGAAAACAAACAAACAAACAAAAACACCACCAACAACATATTTTATGTTTTCCTTATATACCAAGTGAGAAAACTAAGGATGTAAAGCTTGGAGGACGGGGAGAGGAGTACTGAAAAAATACATTATTTTCTCTGTTTAATTATAAATGGATTTTCTTAATTTCAACTGTTAATTTCAAATGTTTATTTAATAGCAAAAAATTATACATATTTTTATTAAAGCAAAAGTCAGTAAAAAGAAAGTTAATACTTTATGAAACCAATTTTTAGAACATGTTCTTCCATTCATATATCACTGATGAATGCAATTTTCTTTCAGTCTAAGTATATTAGATGTCTATTCACGTAGTTTTGCAAAAGTCAGTCTGTCTGTTACTAAGTGAAAAAAGCTAATCTGAGAAGGCTACATACTGTATGATTCCAACTATACGACATTTTGGAAAATCCAAACTATGGAAACAATAAAAAAAGATGAGTTGCTGGGAGTGGGGAAGAGTAACTGGAAGAGATGAGGAGAAATGAGAGCAAGGAGATATTTTTAGGGCAGTGAAAAATCATCTGTATGATATTATACTCATATATACCATTATACATTTGTCTAAACCCATTGAATGTAGAAACCAAGAGTGAACTCTTAGGAAAATTACAGACTGCATAATTATGAGGTGTCAATGTAGATTCATCCTTGGTAAAAACAAAACAAGACAAAATAAAACAAACATATACCATTCTGGTGAGTTATATTGATAATGGGGGAGGCTATACATGTGTGAGCGCAGTGGGTATATGGGAAATCTCTGTACATTCCTTTCAGTTTTATTGTGAACCTAAATCTGCTCTAAAAAATAGTCTTTAAAAAATGTTTTTAAATAGTTAATATTTCCTCCCAGCATATACTGCTTCCTCAAATCTTCCTTTCCAAAATAGAAATGAACACATTTTACTAAATATTATCCAATGATACTCAATAATCTGAAATTGTCTTTAAAAAAAGAAGTTTAAATAGTCTGTTTTTTCCCTGAAAAAATTAGCCTCAGACATTGTGATTTTTACCGAAGACACTGATCATTATCAACAAGTAATTCCCTGATAGTGTAACAACCTATCCTGAAAGGTCTCCTTCACTTCTGGGTAAGGCAAATTGACTATAATATCAGAGACAGGTCAGTAAAGAATAGTAAAAAGACTGGTTCTACTTCATCTGGGTTAACAACAATGGAAAACAATAATTGTTCTGATTGAACCAATTTTGCTTCCTGGAAACTTCCATTCATCTTAATCATAGATAATCTGATTTCTCTCTCTTTTAGGTCACGTAAAATGAATGAAATCAAAGGCAAATATGTTCTTAGTATTTTCAAACCATAACTGTTATTCCCTAAAGTACAAGAAGTCAAACTTTATAATAATTAGACACAGGCAACTCAATTCCACCTCAAATTTAAAGAAAAAATATATACAAAACAATTTATTTGTAGTACATAATTCAAGTCATCTTTAGGGTTTTTTCTAACATTAATATAAAATGTCTTTTTGTCTCCAAAATATCTACACATCAAATCATTATCTTTTTCCTTTAGGCAAATTAACAGATTTATTTAAGAAATACTGTGCCCACAGACTCTATATACAAGTAACCAGCTATTGTCACAAAACCCCTTAGTTTATTCCCAATTCTGTGACTCAAACTCCATTCCTTCTCAGTCCAACACTGATATATTCTCACTGACTTATTTTATGGAATACTCCTTTCTTTCACTCTCAGAGGACTGGGAGAAGTAGGAAAAACAGATAAAGCCAGTCAGCTGAGTCACCAGCTCTGTCTCCTGTAGCAGTCAAGAAGCTATCCTTTGTCAGTAAATCTGGAAGCTGTCACAGAGTCTGCCAATTCATGTAGTGGTGAGGATGGAAATTACTAGAAAACTTAATTTTTCAATCAAAAGGATGCCCTTTGAAGTTTCAATCTAGGAAAATAAAACTGAAGTGTTCACTGGATCCGTGGAAAAGGCAGATGACCCCCCCTCCCCTGCACTTCTTCCCCTATCTTATTATTTTTATTTTTATTTTGTTTCTTTCCCCTATTTCTTTCTTACATTTTCTCCTTACCCTTTCTTTCCATTGTTCTCTCTTGAGATGGGTTGCAGATGCGGAATAGAAAGCAAAGATGGAAGAAGATAGGTAAAGAGATACTGATGTCTTTTGCGTCTGGCTTATTTCCCTTAAAATAATGTCTTTAAGTTTCATCCATGTTGTAGCATGTATGAAAACCTCACTCCTTTTGCATTATTTTTTTTTACATCACATTACTCATATATTTTCCCTTAATGAAAAAATTCATTACATTTTGTGTGAATTACTATTACTACCACCACTAGCTAATTATTTTTAAGTGCTTACTTTGTACCAGAAAATGTTCTGTTTTGTATATATTAACTAATGTGATCCTCACAACACATGATGTAGAAATTATCATAGTCATCATACAGACATAAGTAAAGTGAGGCACAGAGAGGTTAAATAACTTGCACAAGGCTAGTTAATTTGTGAAATGGTAGAGTAACTGCTCGAATCCATATAATCTAGCTCCCGACCTATTACTCTCTTAGCCACATTTCATTTATATGACGATGTTCATTTCTAAGTGCCACTTGTTATCAAATCCATGAAATACTTACCAATATCTATATATTCTCTTTCTCAGTTTCTCAACCCTTAGTGGGAGTGATACTGGTGTCCCTCCTGGTGAGAGGGTTGATGACCGAAAGAGAATATGCTAACTCATTGATTCAAAACAGGATTTTTAAAGAAGGTGACTGACTCATAATAATGAGGACACAGAGGGAAAAGTTTTTGAAGAGATAAGCAATCATCGCTTTACTCTTAATTTTGGCTTAATTTTGAGAGTTGTCTTATGTACTTAGAAAAGGTCGTTCCAACACAAAAAAATAAATATACTATTAAAAGGATTGTAAAATGCCTAAAAACAATCTTTTCTTTTCTCCACTAAGCATAACAAAGCAAAACAGAACATACTAATATATCTCCAACAATTTTCCTGTTTTAGAAAATCAGATTATGTTCATGGGGAATTTGTTTAGTAGTCATAACAAAATTTAGCCTACTTTAAAGTTTTACTTGTTCTTTTTTCTTTCCTATAATGCATTACAGGAGCTTCAACTTTCCTAACTCGATAGGAGAGGATTATTACATATTTACTTTAGATATGCCTTATATAAACGCCAAAGGTACAAAGCAATGGAGGTTCCAAATCTGTGGAGAAAC
Organism: Rhinolophus hipposideros; assembly: GCF_964194185.1. Taxonomy (NCBI): domain Eukaryota; kingdom Metazoa; phylum Chordata; class Mammalia; order Chiroptera; family Rhinolophidae; genus Rhinolophus; species Rhinolophus hipposideros. The sequence continues at coordinate 66,585,457 of NC_138047.1, read as the reverse complement.
AAAACCATGAAAGGCATGTTAGTATGTTTATAATTATACCAGGTAGTAACAATAGAGTTTAATTGGTAAAGGAAAATTGGGTTAAACATGAGGAAATAATTTCTAATAAAAACAGCAATTAGACTATGTAAGAACAATTCAAAGGATGTTACTGGGCATCCATGATTAGAACCACTCACAGGAAATGATTAAAATACTTTCAGTTATACCTCAGAAAATTTCTTGTATAAGTTGCAGACTTGGAATTGGATAACTTTCCATTCTTGCAAAATTACCTATTTACTCCAGATGCTACTCTTAGCTTATCTCTAGGCTTTATCTGTTTCCTTTTATTTTAATTTTACTTGTATCTCTTAAACATACTATGTCAAAGACTTTTCCACTCAAGTATTTTCTTCAAGGGAAGAAAACTGATTACTTGCTCTGATTGTTCCTGCAGCGTTCCAGAGTACTAGTTTCTATATAGCACAAAGCAATAGCTGTGTAAAACTAACAGGAGTAAGTGCTTACACCAGTATCACTAGGAGTCTGATAATCTACATAAACTAAAAAACAATCTTCCTGAGGATGTGTGTGTGTGTGTGTGTGTGTGTGTGTGTGTGTGTGTGTGTGAAGGTTTCTCTATCAGAATAAATTATGAGAATAAACTCCAAGTATTGTATTCAATGCTTATTTAGTCATTTCCAAAGATTTCTATTTATCCATATATCAAAAGAATTTCACATTTGGGAAACATATCACATAGAAGGTCATTGAAAAATACAAGCACTCTTAAAAATCATGTGCATAATTTAATCACTCAAACTTTTCTCCTTAGCAAAACAACCATTCCACAAGTCTTGGAAGAATTACAGTTGTCTTTCAAGGATGTATTACTGTGCCCATACTATTGTCATTTCACATTCCAGCATGTTCATCTGGCATAGTTTATCCTAACCCACCCCAAGCTTTTCTCATTTAGTGAGTGGGAATGAATTATTCTTTACAGGCCACCCAGGACACTCATTAACACTTATTTATATTCAATTTTCCTCAGGAAGGACACATAATACTATAATAAATGTCACATTTGAACTCATAGTTTTCTAGGAAAGCCTTCACTACTTCAAAAAGAAATTAACATCAAATATTTGATCTTTCAAAAAAGCCAACATAAAGTGCCTGATTAGAACACTGCCCTAAAACAAGAGGGGGGAGAAATAGGAAAAAAAAAAAAAATGTTTCTTCCAGTGGAGACAAATTGTTTCCATTCATTAACACTGTCTAATTTTCCTGCCAGTTACTGTAATTTTACTATAATTTCAATAAGCTTTATTAAAAAAAAAAACATTTGAAATGTCAAATTTGCAAAAATCCTAGGAATACTTTCCTGTTTCTTCTACATTTTATATAAATCGCTGCATTTTAGATTCAAGCACACTACAACAATTTTCACTGCAAAATAAAATAATGTGTTCAAAAAATGTAATAGGTCCATTTAGGCCATCAGTGCTGCTTGCCATGCCTGCCCTATGCAAATAAAGCGTAGCCAGAATAACCAGAACTGTGCATCCTCCTTGAAATATAACATATGTTATGACCTGCTATGAGAAATCGATGGTTTCAGCACAATTTGTAATGAAACATGTACAAAAAGAGCTAGTCTTGTGAAGAAAAGCAGTAATAGCTCCCTCGATTCTAGGCTTACAACTACAATGATGGATTTAACCTCCACCATCAGAGTGAACTTTTCAGGGAGTGACAAGGGGTGATGTTTTGAGGTTTGTGGGAAGAGATATGAGAGGAATAAAAGAGGGAATGAGTCTCAGTGATCATTTTGGTAAGACCTACAACATATTCAGAGAAGTGCAGTCCCTATGTTTACCCCGTCAACAGTATTCTCCACACTTGAAATGACAATTACTGGGTCATTTCAATCATTGCTACCCACACTTGATTAGCGATCGGGAGATGAAACTGAAAGCCTAGTCCATTCATCCCATGGTAAAAGTACTTCACATGTCCAAAGAACCTTTCAAATAAAAAGGGAAATTGGCAAGTTTGTGGCAGCTGCTGCTACAGTTGGTGTTTCCACTTAGATGGAAATGATCAGCTGCCAGAGATCAACATCTTCATTCCCTTTATAAACTATTTTCTCTTCTCTTTCCCTGTAACTATAGGAAAATAAGGCTTATTTTAAAATGACCTGCTTTTGGATAGCTGAGCATGTATCTATCATCACTTTCAAATTCAGAGATGATGCTCACAATCTTGTCATCATCCATGTGTCCTGGACACACGGTTTATCTGAAAATATCACAATAAATTTTACCAGAGGGCACTTTCAATGTGCTGCTGATAAAGACTGTCATCTCTGCTTTGTATCATTGCTTCATGTACCAGTACCACTTTGCAACCCCTTTGTTCATGTTTTGCTCATAATATAGTGCTAACTCATGGGTCAACAGCAGGTTGTTCTATTATAAACTAAGAGAATGTGACTTATAGCAACCTAATTAATTGGTACCCAGAGAATAAGTGCCCCGTACTGCATTTGATTTGTTATACTCTTCTGAAGTGCTTGGTTCCTATAGAAACTAAAAGGGAAAAAAATGGGCCTCCCTTGGAAGTCCTTCCTAATTTTAAGGTCTTCAAAATATTCCTCATTCTGAAGTTTAAAGATGTCAAAATAATTTTGGATCTGTCATAGTGGTAACAGTATTTGGAATGGTTCTAGGAGTCCTCAGAGTTTCTAGACTCCCACAGTAAGTCCAAAAGTAAACCACTTTTCATGGAAAAAATATATACATATCAGGCCAACTTTGCCTTCCAGAAACACCCCTCATAGGAAATCACCAATCTCAACAGGAGATTCCTTTCTCCATGTATTCTCATAGAAGACCTCTTGGTAATCGATATGTTCAGCACAGTTCATAACAGAGACCCATTCATTGTGTTTATTTAAGAAACTAACATCTTCTCATTGATAAAGCCAGGGCCTTTGTATTCTTCCTCTTCTCTAAGACTTCACTTCCAAAGTTCCAAAAAACGGTATCCTTGTTTCTGAATCTCTTTTACCAAATCGGCCTCTTTGATTCTAAGATGACCATACACTTGTTTGTATCCTCTGTTTAAAAACAAACAAACAAACGAACAAAAACTTTATAACTTTTTTCTCAATTTACATAATTCAAGTGCTTCTGAAGACATAGTGTGGTACCGCCTGCTCTTCAAACAAGCACCTCCTTCCATTAGAGGGCTTATCCATTCTGATAATCCCAAGCAATCATACTCTAAAGACACTGCCAAACTCCTCAGCTCATCATTCAAAAGTTCTGTCTCACTACTTTGTCCACATCTCTTGAATGCCAGTGGGGATCACTCTAGCTGAGATCACAGCCTGTTCAACCCATGAAAATTACATAATTATTTCCACTTGATGACTATTTATATTGAATAAATCCCCGTCTACTTATAAATTCTGTCTACTTATCAAAATTTTCACTTTTTATTTCCAACACATATCTCATCTCCTTTGTATAGTTTTCCTTAGCTGAGAGTGGTTTAATCTCTAGTTCTCTTTCACACTCTTCTAAATAACTATTGCACTTACTGTGTCCTTCATTTGGCAAATGTCATTTTTTATACTCCTGTTTAGCTTTTTGAGAGATAACTGTGATATAATAACCTGCACTTTTTAAGCAGTAGTCATTGATAAGTTCTGGCATATGTACATACCTGTGAAACGATGACCACAATCAAGAAAATTAACATATCTATCATCTCTTAAAGTTTCTTAGGTGTTTATGTAATCTCTCCTTCCCATCCCTCTTGGCCAGTGCACACCCCATCATTTCACAAAGAAACCAATGATCTAATTTTTATCACTATATATTAGTTTTATTCTCTAGAATTTTATACTACTATATTTCCCAAAAAATAAGACCTACCCCGAAAATAAGCTCCAGTAAAGATCGTCAGTCAGGCGGATGCATTTAGTACATTATGACGATGTTCCAGAAGAAGATGACATGACTGTATTTGAATAAATGTAGATTGTTGTACATGAAAAAATAAGACATCCCCTGAAAACATGCCCTAATGCTTCTTTTGGAGCAAAAATTAATATAAGACCCGGTCTTATTTTCGGGGAAATATGGTAATTGAATCATATACTATACACTCTTTTAGTCTGGCTCCTTCCACTCAGCATAATTATTTTGACATTCACTTATACTATGGCATGCTTCAATAGTCCATTTCCTTATATTGCTTAGTAATATTCCATTGTATGGATACAATTTGTTTATCTATTCACTGGCTAATGGCCACTCGGTTTGTTCCCAGTTTCTGGGTCTTATAATTAAAACTGTTAAGAACATTTGTATACAAATCATATGTTTTTCATTTCTCTTGGGTAAATAGTATGTTTGGCAATACAGCAAGGTCATAGGTAGAAATATGTTTGACATTTTAGGAATCTGATGAACTGTGTCCCAACACGGTTGTACCATTTTACATTTCTAGCAGCAGAGTATGAGGGTTCTAGTTGCTCCACATTTTCATCAACACTTGATGTGGTCAGTCTTTTTTTTATTGTAGTCATTCTAACAGGGGGATGGCTACTTGCAACAGGTACTGTACCTAGACCTGTGTGAGTATCAGGCACTGCTACTTCTCTTGCTTGTGGATATTTCTTTTACCAGCCTCAGGTAGTTGCCTCAGATATATACTACTTAGTACTCAGCTAAATAGCTAAGGGAGATCCTCTACAGATCCCAGGGATGCTCCCTTTGTGTGAAGCTCTCTTTTCCCATACTGTGTCCTACAATCTCTAGCTGCTGTTGTCTCCCCAGACTTTCAGTTGTGTCTCTTCATTACAGAAAATCCACCAAACTCCACCTGAGTTCCCCTCTAAGCACCAAGACTTAGAAATTCTCAAGGCACTAAAACTGAGAAAATATTAAGTCTCACCTGACTTGTTCTCCAACTTTTATGGTAGATTGTTCTTTGCTGACTGATGTCTAGTGTCTTGAAAACTGACACTTCATATATTTTGTCTGTTTTTTGCTGTTCCAGGTATAAGGCCAAATCTGGTGCACCAACGGCATTTGCTTATATTCTTAATTATAGACTTTTAGTATGCCTTCTGCTATAAACTAGCTGTAAACTCCTAGCACATGCAGATTGTTTTTGTATCTTTGTACTCCTCATATTTTGGAGAGTCTCACTTTCTAGGCATTTCAGACCACTCATTATTATTAAATGGCATTCTCTATAACCACCTCTTCTTGTCCCCTTACTCAGGATTACAGAGAAACTTTAGATATTACACAAACCTATCAGCTGCTTTGACCAAAAGATATAGTTTAATCATGGAGGTGTGTTGTTTCTGACTTGCATAAATAGGGAAAAAGCCGGTGTGTTGGCCTGGCCTTCCTGCGTGTCTACAGCTCACTGGAACAGTCCCTCTACCCAGGGCCTGTGCTCTTTCATAGGCCACAGTACCACTGGGCCCCATCAGTGGGATCTGTGTTTGAGATCTGGAGCAATGGCCTCTGGACAGAGGCTGACCCATACAGGAAGTATTATCTCAGACGCCTGAGAGCCCCAAAATTTCCAAGGTCTTCAGAGATAAGAACTTGTCTCCCAACATTCCACCTGGGGAGACAGGGGCCTAGGAAAGAGGATGTCAATTCATTTCTAATGGAGAAAACCTTGCACTGTAACTGCTTTAAATAATGCATGCCTCTCCCCATTCCTGGTCGGTTCAAACAATTCTCCTCATAAAATCCTGTGTGATAGCCTGAGAATTTGCAGGAAGCATTGCAACGGTTCAGGTACAACTTAAGAAACATAAAGCAAGGCATCTTCATGTTGACATTGAGTTAATCAAGTCTGATGCCTACCAGATAACTGCACAGGTATAATCAATGCTCCCAAAGAATCCTTAATTGACCACATCAACCTATCAGTGATCTACGAAAATGACTTTGACTATTTTCTCAAACCAAGAGAAAATGATTGTTGTCTTTCCTATTCTTTACTTTTAACCCTTAACTTTGTGGTTAGTCCTGTTGGATTGATGATATGCTGACATTGGATTGACTTTAGTTCTTTTACAGAATTCTTGTGAATTGTTCACTTTAATGATGCATTACAGAAAAGCAACGCTCTGACCCAGTACCTGTCTGACACTTCTAGGACATTGCACTTTGAGACATTGGTAAGCCAAGCTCTTACTTATCAAGAGAGGATAATGAAAGGGACAAAAGTGAATAAAGTGAGCTTGACCCTAAAATGCTGGAACTTGCCTCAATCTGTCTGGGTAAACTTGCTATTGACGAGTTATTACACTGAAGGGACGTAACCATTCAGAGAAATGCTTCTCAAAGTATTTGTCATAAAGAATTTTTTTTAATCCTAATTGCAGATAAATACTCTTGTAGAATAAAATAAACATGAATTACTCTTAATTCGTACTGGTAACAATTTGTGGCCCAGTACAGATCCATGGAATCCAGTCTGAGTAGCAATTTATAAGCAACTTTTTACACTCATAAATATTTGTTAAATATACTAGACGACACAACTCCCAAGTTAATATCTTAATTTTTGTGTTCTTCAGTGGATTGTTTGTTCTGTGTTTGAAATGTGCCTGCTGGGTATCAATCTCTTGAAGCTTCACAGGTGGCTCAAATCAGAATAGGAAAACTGAACTTTCTCTTCTAAATGAGATCTCAAAACCAAGCTGCTCAGTAATTGACACCAGCAGTGTTCCAATCATCAGAGTCCAAAACCTCAAAAAAATTTTAATATTTACTGTACCATCAACATTTATATCCAATCACAAGTTGTTTTAAATTTTAAAATTTCACTCTCCAATCTTATTGTACATCACCCACTACCTAACTCCAGTGTACCAGGCTCATACATCATTTCAATTCTAGGTCACCATTTCATTTTCCTGTTCAAAGTGTATCTTGGTGTGCATGACTTTCAAGGTTGCATGTAACATTTTATCATTTTCCCAGAGCAATGGAGGTTTAATGGATATGAGTACAGAATCTAGAATCAGAATGCATGGCTTGAATTTAGTTTGTATTAACTAACTGTATGAACTTGAGAAAAGTTTTTTAAACTCTCTGCACAACCATGTCCTCATCCATAAAATGGAGTTCTTTATAGCACCCCTCTGACATGGTTGCTCTGCAGATTAAATGTTAATATATTTAAAGTATATCCTGTATCCATAATTAGTACATTATCAATGTAGCTACTATAATTATGTCCTACCCAATCTTATTTCCAAGCTATTACTAAAAGAGTCTTTCTGCTATGAATTCACAAAATCTATTTATTGGCTTCCAAATTTGAACAACACAAAGAGCCTATTTCTAGTTACATGCCTTTTCATAAATTCTTTCTCTTACATTTTGATTTTTCCTGTGTGCATCTTTATCTTACCCCATTTCAAAATGCAACTCGATTCTAATCTCTTCGGCAAAGCCTTGCTAGGTTACCATAACCTGTACTGAGTTCTTGTAGAACAAGCATAATCAAGTCTCACAAAAGTGAATAATGGAAGTGAATAAGTGACACAATGGATGTCATCATCACATAAGGACTCCATGTTATTTCATAAGTGATCATCTTTTATTTTTTTTATCCAGTTGATTTAACATGAGGACAGAGCGTGATATTTTTATGCAGACAAATTTGAATTCCAACTTGTGATTTCCCACCTGTATAACCTTTGGCAACTATTTGACTTCTCTGATTCTCAGTTTCTCTGACATTACTACCATGTTTCCCCAAAAATAAGACCTAGCAGGACAATCAGCTCTAATGCGTCTTTTGGAGCACAAATTAATAAAAGACCCAATATTATATCATATTATATTATATTATATTATATTATATTATATTATATTATATTAATATATATTAAATACTATATTATTATAGTAAAATAAGACCGGAACTTATATTAATTTTACTATAAGACCTGGTCTTAAATATAATATAATATAATATAATATAATATAATATAATATAATATAATATAATATAATGTCAGGTCTTATATAATATAATGTAAGATCGGGTCTTATATTAATTTTTGCTCCAAAACTCTCATTAGCGCTGATTGTCTGGCTAGGTCTTATTTTCAGGGAAACACATTATTTAAATAATGCTATCAATAATTCTATAAAATGCCTATACCAACATAAACATATCCCTTCCTCAAACTGATTATAGTAACTGAGAATAGAAATCATGTCATATTTTTTCTATACTCTCTATCCCTCATAGCAAATAATATATACAAAGTAGTACTCCATAAACATTGGTTGATGGTGTATTTTAAAGAGGGTACTGCAACATAACATGTTTATCCAGAACTCTTCTAATTGTACAACGCAAACATTTACTGCTCTGTATTCTCATGGTACACCCTCTCTCATTGTGCTGCTAAGTAAAGAAGTCAAGTAATCTCCTTACAATATACTAATCCCCACAGGCTGTAATAATTATAACAACTTCAAGGGACTTACACAGTGGAATTTATTTCTAAGTGAATAAAAACTTTTGAAGTGTTTTTAACTTAAAACATCTTTGGAAGTTACACTGATTACCAGAAGCAACTCCAATTAATAAGGATATGATTTAAAAGGCTTTTAAGAAAATTATAATAGGCAAGAGAAAGCTGAGAGTGTTTAATAGTTGTAAATGGTCACTTTACATTATGAATATCTTATTTTCATGAAGGCAGATTGGCACAATAATCATTTAAGTAGGTTTTAATAGAAACTTTTCAGTATTTTTTTCCATTTTGTTTGCTTATTTTGTTCTTTAAATTCCACATATGAGCAAAATCATACTGCATCTGTCATTCTCTGTCTGACACTCCACTCAATAATAATACAGTAATACCTTCCAGGTCCATCCATGCCGCTGCAGAAGGCAAGAATCCATTCCATTCCATGGCCAAGCAATATTCCATTATACATATGTACCACCTCCCATTTATCCATTCTTCCATTGACAGATACTCAGGCTGTCTCTTGGTCACTGTAAACAATACTGCAATGAAATGGATGCACACCTCCCCTCAAAATAGCAGTTTGGGTTTCTTTGGATAAATACCCAGAAGTGGGATTACTGGGTCCTTCTTTGTCTCTTGTTATAGCCTTTGTTTCAAAATCAATTTTGTCTAGTGTAAGTACTGCTACTCCAGCTTTTTTGTTTGTTTGTTTCAATTTTCATGAAAAATATTTTTCCCTATCCCTTTACTTTCAGGTGATTAGGTATGAGCCTAGATGCTGGGACTGTGAGAAAATCTAGCAACTTTTAGAGGAACCTGAAAATAAATAATAGCCAAAAGGAATCTTGGATATCAACCAGAATGGAGACTAGTAGACCCTCTAGGTAAGATAGAAATATCGTAGGGACAGAGAGAAGAGGGGAGGGGAGGGGAGAAGAGGAAAGGAAAGGGGATTCCAGGTTAAATGGATTGTTACAGAAGATTCAGCCTGGAAATTTAAACAAAAGGGTTTATTCTCAGAACTAAGAGTAAAATATGAGAAGGACACTAGAAAAATACATACAGTAATGATTCACACCCACAGAAACCAGCAAGTAAAGAAGCATAAATGAAGGTTAACTAATGAGTAAAGAAGAAGCTGTTCTCATGCTCCACATAAAACTTTTGCTGTGATGTGGAGACCTTTATGTTTCATTTTAACAACATAATGGTTTATAGCAACTCCACATTTTTTCAAATGGTATATTTTTTCTTTCTGAGAGTAACTTGGCTTCCTCATTTCTCAAATAAACTTGTCCTAAGCTGTCTTTCTCATTATCTTTTTGCATAAATGACTAGTCATTATTGCATGGATAACTGCTGATAAAATGACAATTTACAACCTTAATCTTGTAAATTTCTTAAATTCATTGTGTAATTCGTATCTTTGTAATAATATCCTTAAAATTAACGCATTTGTAATGGTTGTGATTGGAAAATGTATTTAGGAAGTAACCATATACTTAAAATAAACAGAAATTTTTAAATGATTTATTTTGTTGATGCTTTAATATTCAGAAGCTTTGCAATTCTTTGAGTTAGTAAATATTTTTAACAGAGATACATAAAAACTTCAAAATTACATTGGTGAATTTTATTTTACTTGGTTTCATAATGCAAGGTGAAGTTTATTTTTGACTACTAATTATAATAAAATTATACATAAGATAATATAAGATAATGTTTGAATGAAGTCTAATAATTTCACCAAATTGATGTTTCTAGCAAGCAATTGTCTCAGAAATTAAAAATATAACAAAAATTATATTTACTTTATAAAGTTACATGACCTCAGTCCAAGAATATTATGATCGTAATTTGCTTTAACATTGGTAAATTAATTAAACTATATAGGTTAATTATGTGTTATTTAAATCAAGGTGGTGTACAATGATTCTTTAAATAAGCTTCCAAAGCTGATATTTAAAACTCTTTTAACATTTGCCAGAAAAATACCTGTATTTTAATGATACTAACACAATTAGGTCCTTTTGCCTTAGACCTGTTTTTACTGCAATAGCTTATTTTTGTAAAATTATTGTAGAAATCACAAAAGGAAAGCTTAAATGAATTATATTCCTTAAACTTAACATTTGCATTTCACCTATATCAGCAGGGAATTAAATTATGAGTATTATTCTCACTTTGATTTTTAAAAATGCTATAAACTTGTAATGACCTAAATAAAATGTCTCATCGAGGGTTCTATTTCCAAAAACTGCTATGTCAAGTTTCTAAATATATGGTATACTGTTTCATAATCTAGTATCACATACTTATTTTTTTCTATGTGTAGCTATTTTAATTTCGCTATTACTTGTAGTATGAGTTGTACTCATGAACTCATTTTGAACCACCATCTTAAATTCTGGTAATCAACATCTCTAGCTTTACCCTGGCTTTCCCTAGAAATTTTAATATCAGACTAATAATTCTCTGGTTTCACTCCTTCCTACTTTTTATCTCAATTATACTTCTGCTTCTCGAACTTACCTTGCCTCACCCTTCACTATAAAATTTTCAACCTAATTAATCCTCATCATTTAGATTCACTTTCTATGTCAAGCAGCCCTTTAAGGTTAAAACAACTCTCAGCTTATTGTCTTGTTCTTCCCTCTTTTTAAGCATTTATCACATTTGTATAACATTGTAATAGAAAGATGCAATTATAATTTGTTTATGAATCTGTCTCCTCCAATATATAGGATCCAAGAAATCAAAAAGAGTTCTGATTTATTGTTGTATCTCTGATAACAGAGTTATCAGAAGTTTCTTCTGCTTTCCAAGATAGCTTAATTCTAAGCCAGCCTCAAAGGAATGGGTCAACAATAGTGTGATACTAGTGTAGTTCCAGGAATTCCAATTCATACCACATCCCTCAAATTAAACAGGTTGGGCATAACTATAACTAAATCAACAATTATGTTAGAATCCTATCTAAGAATAGTAGTCTTTTTTTTTTGTCCTATTCTCACAGAGTTTAGAATAATTTTAGGCACATTTTAAACAAATAAGACCTTACTGACTCCAAGTGTAGGTATAGCACTGGCTATTGTATTTAATGAAACTTAATATTTAGCACAGTTGGTATCAGAGAAGAGTCTATCAAATACAAGACATAAGTATTACACTAAGGTCAGGATTCCTCATAAAGAGTGCCGAGTAGATAACAGATTCAGCCTTGGAGCTGAGGACTAGAATCCAGGAACAAAAAATAAAATGATGTGATTTGTGATTTTTCAACATGTTCAAATTGTGAAACATTTATAAGTATTTGTGCTTTTGGCAAAAAAACATATTAAACACTAACTTTTCCTTATTGTTCTGTCTCAATACACAGTCTATCTCTGCATGCTATCATATTCATAAAGCACCAATCCATACCTAAGACTCAACAAGAAAATCCAAAAACATCAAGTGTTACCAATTGTCAAGAGGAAAACAAAGGGTAATCAGCAGGAGTGGGATAAAATGGTGGGTAGGTGAGATAATTTGGATATTTATGCAACAAAGAATTATATATATACATCCTTTGACATTTGTCTTTAGACAATGTCTCATACAACACAGTAGCTGATTCACAATTTCTTCTCTCTCCATTTCTGTAAGTCCAGACTACCTCTTATTTTCCTTTTATCTTTATTTCTGGAACTATTATTTCAAATTATTTCACTGGGCCTAATCTTTTAAATCCACTTCTAAAAATATCCAGCTAGCTGTATGATTTTTCTTATATAACTCACTCTACCATCTCTGCAACTTCAGCGTCTTATGTATTTTCCAGATTATCAAAAAGAAGACCTCAAGAGCCCAGCAACACAAGTACAGATTCTTCTTTAGACAACAACCATTGAAGAAAAAAATTACAATTATCCCTTGAACTATTTTGTGATTTTCATCACATCTTCAATAACTGAATACAAACTTTTATGCCAAAATATAAATGTAACCACCAGACCAGATCCTTCCATAGGAAAACAAGAACAGAAGCCAAGACTTTTTTTGAAACCTTAAGAATTTAGGAAACTGCAGGTATAATTTTCCTTCACGATTTGGAAAAATAATGATGTCCTTATTCAATTTGTGCTATGGAATATCTTCATGTAGCTTCTAAAATTTTGCTAATTCATAGAAGTTTGAGAACCATTAGGCTAATATAGTAGAAGGTAGTAATTCAAGAAGCAGTCACAAGTGCCAGGTAGCCTGTTGTTGACCTAAAGCTGTGTGACATCTTAAAGGTACTTAGCCCCTGACAAATATAAACCATGACAACAGCAGGCATCCAGCTACAAAGACTGAAATACAGTGTATTAAATTCAATCCTTTGCCAAAGAAGATGTTTAGCAGAAATGGCGAGAAAATTTTCAAAATTTCAAAAGACATGCTGTGCTTTTCAGTATGTCATGGCCAACAATGGAAGCTTTCCTAGTGAATACATTTTTCCCTCTATTTTCATGCCCATTTTATTAATGACAAATCCAGAAAATCAGGTGATAAGTTGTGGCTCTCAAATGTCCATGAACTTAATAGTCCTAACTTTCTTGGAGGAGGACAAATCTGGAAAAGTATAGTTAGAGGACTTCCAATAACCTATACCTCCCTCCCCTGCCATCTAGGTAACTTCGGTGAAGTTACTTTCCTCTATCTCAGATCTCTCATTTTAAAACAAGAATAACAGAAAATATGTCTTGTCATTGTTGCAAATTAACTTAGATAACACATGTAAAGTATCTAGAAAAGTTTTAGGCAGAAAGAAAATATTTAAGCAATAAGAATTCATATCACACAGAAAAAGTACAGGCTTATAAACTAAAAGTTGAAGTCCTCTTTATTTCTCTATGCATTAATAAAAGGAACTATCAAACTGCTTGATCAGAAATAAAAATAGAATGTCTACCATATTTTTATAAGTATAGAAAGAATAATTATAGCCAATAGATTCACAAATTAAACCAAATCCAAAGTTTAGGGAGTTAAATTGTGTAAGTTCTGAATCAATTAAAAATGTTGTTCTCTTTCCACATAAGTTATTCACCCCACTACCAAATGTAATTAAGAAATATTTTATGATTACCTCTATTTAACACATTAAAAACTATTTTATACTTATTTGCCTTTAACAATGCAATTAAAGTTTGCATCGTAAAATAAAAGTGTCAGAAAATTTTTCAAAATTGATATATGAGAAAGCACAAATAAACTTCAAGATGATTGTATTTGAATGTAAGTAAACAGATAATCTCTAAACTAAATGGTAAAGTATTTGAAAATTAATAATCCTATGCTTCTCTACTTTTGAAATAATATAAAAATATAATAAACCCAAACAAACACATGAATAAAAATAATCTTGAATTGCCACATATCTGAAAAATTTCCTCAGTTTCTAACTCTCTGGGTGAAGATATATACAGTTTTGGATTATTCAACGTACTGGTTCTCTAGTGACCTGAAATATTAATACACTTTTCTAAGCCACTGTTCCTGACACATTATAATCCACCATTTTTTAAGAACACGGTTCTTCTCACTTTTATATTCCAATACTGACTATAGTAAATGTAGTGGATAAAAATCTCACAAGGCTATCCGATACACAATGGAAGAACAAAAGGAATTGTTTTTTGTCACAGATCAAAAGGTAGCAACCACATCTTTGCAGCACCCCACTGCTTCTGAATTAATTTAGCTTATTTATGACTCATTGGACTCTCTTCTTGTCACTGCTCAAGTCACTTCCTACCATTGATGAGATTTTGATGTCTTAACTTTTTTTTTTGGTAGACAACTAGAATACTGTTTAGGGTACTGGCATTCTCATTTAAATAAAGAATAAGTTTTAGAAGTTCTTTTTCAATGAAATACATAATCTATTGTGTTAATTTTTACGTACAGAAGGATAAATACAAGAACGAAGGACTAATTTTAATTAAACACTTATTTGCCCAAAATGTCATTATCAGGTGAGAAGTGCTACAGGAAGAATATATAAAGAATATATAAGAATTTTGCTATTATAATAATTAAATATTAATGGAACATGAGAACTTATGCCAGAGCACATGAAATACGTAAATATGTAAAATATCAATCTTTCAATTTGGGAATAGAAAAAAAGGGAAAGCAGGTTAGTGAAGGGAAAAAGCAGAGTGCTTTTTTGTACTCTGCAGAGAAATAGGTAGTTTGTCAACACATATTCCGGTGAGAAGATAACAGTCAAAATGAGGCCTGCCAAGTCAAAAACAGGGTCAGCCTGAGAGAACACCGCTTATACCTTCTACCTCTACGATTTTGACCAGTTCATCCCTTTTCCACTTCACCACACTCCACCTTCTAAGACATTTTAGTGTTGGGTTTTTTTACCTTCTGAACCAGCAAAGTAGACCTGATATTAATGTCCTTTCTATCCAATACAACATTTCTCCATTTAGTTGAAAAGCCCTATTTTATAAAAAGGAGCTTTTTAATCTCACATAGTTAAAAGTCTTAAAGTGATAATTAAAGTGATTTTGTTTGAATTAGTTATAGCAAAATGCAAACAGTGAATCCATCAGAAAGTATGTAAATTCTATATTTCCATTTTCTCAATTGCAATATTTGGATAAAAACAATGTTTCAGAGTTGGTGAGAGTACTGAATGATTTATTATGTCTAAACTATTAGAACACTGTCTGGGATATAGTACGTTAAATAAATGCTAACTATTATTATAAACTGGCTATGCAATCTGCTCTTATTCTTCATGGAGGAAGAGTGTAAAGAGAAGGTGGATATTGCATACTTGTAAAAGGTCATCAGAGAGAAAGAAAAAGAAAACAGAATGAGCAAATGTATGAGTGGAAATTTGAAGACTTCACAAGTTTACGGAATAAATTCACTTTTGTCTTTACATTTACGTAGGATACAATATCACAAGTTATGCATTTTTATCAAGAATTTCAGTTTTATGCATGATTTATATTTTTGGTAGCTTATCTTTTAGCAAAGATCAAATTTTTAAAGTCTTTCTTTCTAGAGAATTTACTAATTGTGGTATATGTGGTATTTGGCAAAAACATCACCAAAGCATAGTGATGGTTTAATCACATACTTGACTGAGAGCATTGAGATCATCAATGAGATTGTTCCCAATTCCACTTTACTTCAGAATGTTCTTTTGTCTCTAGTTTTCTTTTTTAGAGCTTTTTTTTCCACTAGTGCTTTCCATTCTATTTCTTTCCATAACCTCCAATATCAAGTTTCATTATCTTTTTTATCTCCCTTGTGATTCTTCAAGATTTCTGTCTCCAAAGGAATCTCCTCCAACTATAAATAATCATTGTAATTATTCATTAACCCTATTTCCAGTGCTTTCTGTAACTGTCACATGATAAAAACTGATGTCCTAAGAGGCTTCCAGTGACCTACTGGTCATCAAAACTAGTAAGTTTTTGCTTGTAGCACTGGAGAATTTGGCCATCTTTTTTGTTTGGCACATCTCATCTCCACTGCATTCTTTGTCACTGAACATTCTTGATGGCCTTCCTAATGTTTTAGTAGCTTGGTTTTATTCTTTGGCCACAAACTCTGACACTAACCCTCTTTTTTTCCCCTTTCTCTAATCCGTCCCTTGTAAACACTACCCAAACTCACACGTTCAATTCCCATCGGAATGTACATTACTGTGATATCTATACCATCAGCCCTGTTAGACCTGACCTCTAGGTAAATATTTTAGTCTGACCTTTCTAATTTCCAAATGTCAGTGTTGACAGTCTATGCTCTTCCGTCCACCAAGCTATAAACCACTTTAAGAATTTACTTTGATGGCAACTGGCTTGAGTACAATACTTTTATGGAATCAAATCTTCCTCTGCCCCTCTAAGTTGTATGATCTTAGGTATATTACATAACCTCTTCAAGTGTAAATTTTCCAATCTTTAAAATAAGAATAACAACACTACTTACCAAAGGATGGTTATGAAATGCAGTTATATAATATATGCAAATTGCTTGACAATGAAAGGTCATGTTGTAAGTATTCAGCAACATTAGATACTAAGACTTTAATTATCATACTTATCAAGTAAATATTATTAATACGAGTTAAAATGGCTTGACACAACTCCTGAATTAAAGTGATCTTCAATAAATGTTAAGCATCATTTATTATTCTGGCAAAACATATCAATCTGTATATCAAACGTGAAGGTAGCATGTTAAAAATGGAGTCCTGAGCTCATAGTCAAGAGAACAGGTTGTAAAACTAGCTCCAAAATGTAAAACAATGTGAATTGAGTAGTCACTACATTCTGTAAATGTTAAATTAATCACCTTAAAATAAAAAAAGCTTTGAAAAATTGAACTCCAAGGGCTCTAAAATCCAATGGCTCCATGAGTAGCTAATTCAGTATATCCAGTTACTGACTCACCATCAATTCCTCCCTCAATTTTTTCCCTGCTGTGGATTTTGTCTTTCTAGTAAAGAAACAGCCATCTTCCTAGACACCAAAGCTAGATTTTCACACACTGCCTAATCTCAGAATGTTCGCTGTGTCAGAATATTACATCACCATTCAACCAGGTATTAAAGCAAAAACCATGATTCATTTGAAATAGGTTTTAAAAAATGGCACTGATAAATTTAAATACTGATAGCAACTCTGAGCTTATTGATTATTTACTGTTCAAAATGTTGAGTGCTTCCCATCATCTACAGAATAAAATCCAAATTACACTGCCCAGCTTTCAAGGTTTTCCACCATCTGATCCTAATTTACCCTTTTGCGGTTATTTCCTACAACTTTCTCCAGGCAAGCTCTACCCAGCCAAACTAAAATTGTCAGTGCTCTCTACACATAGATGATACTTTCTTTTCTTCATATGTTCATACAATCCACTCTGCCTGAATGTCCCTCCTGATATCTGAATGTTTAAATCACATTTCAGTGGGCTACCTACTAAAAAGTTCTATTCTCTCTTTCCCATCTCCAACAATGCTTTTATTCCGGGTGCAGTATCCCAAAACCCTCCCATTAAGCTGAATACTCAGGAAAAATCAAGCCCCATTTCCAACTTCAGGGATGAACCTTGGTTCTTTTTGGCCATTATGCAAATTAGTTCATCCTGGGCATAGATAAAAAGTAAATACGTAGGTATCCTAGGCACCCTAACCAAGATAGATCTGAAATACTGGGGTAGTGTTTCTTCTTCTAGAGCTTGTTGTGAGTCTCAGAATTCACTCTTGCCACCCTGCTACCAGTCAAGGAAAAGAGCAGAGCTTATAACATCAGAGAAAAATAGAGTAGAAGCAATGAATTAATCTATTTGGTCATTGCTCTCCATGTGAACTCTTTTAGTTATATGGCTCAATATATTCCCTGTGTTAAGATACTTTGATTACTACTTATAGGCAAAAACATTTCAAATTAATGTATATATATACACATACTTCATAACAAATTAAAATAGAACATATAGGTGAAGACAATCTCTCCTTTCAAGTCATACAGCTTTTTATATACATTTTAATGGTATTTGCATTCTACCTACTTAATGCATTGGGATATATTGTGTATTGGTCGTAACTACTTCCTTAGAACACAAGCCCATCAGATCCATGTCTGATTGATCTTGGTGTTTTTCACAATGCCTTATACATTGTTGAAATAGGATAAATAAATGTTTAATATTGAATAACTGAACAAATGGAAGAAATCAATCTATGTAGTTATCTCCTAGAATGGTGGTTTAACAAAAATATAAAATGGTTATCTGAGTTTTCTCTCCAGTTTATTCTTTGCACCAAATGTCTTGTTAATCACACAACATATGCTGAAGCTATCAATGTATTGTAGATTTTTAAAATTCAAATGCATTAAAAGTGTATATTAATACTAAATTACTGTTAACCTCTTTTGCAGCTTCAATATCTATATTCCAATTTAAATGTGTAGCTTAAATTTTAAATTATAAAGAAAATAATCCCAAATAGAGTTTTTAAATCCTACAGAGTCACTGTAAAATTAAACATTTTCAAACAATTAGATATTGAGCATATTGTACTTAAATAAACAATTCAATTGAACATTATAAATATGCTTTTTTGCAGAAACCCTATATGATCATGATTTTGATAAATCTAAAATATAGTAATAAGAATATATTAAAATACTACATGAACATTTTTCCTATGTTGGCTTTTATTATCCATTTCTTTTATTCATTATCATTTCTTTTTGCATAAGCACAGTTTTCTTAGGTACATTTGAAGTGTTCCAGGCACGGATTTTCATTATTCAGTGATAGTAAGACTTTAGTGCTAATTGGTTTGACAGCTTTGCTTTAAATCTTTCATATTTTCATTCATGCTAATCAACTGAGCAAGTCTTTGTCATGGTTGTGGAAGCTTTTATTAAATAAAATGCTTTACTTTGTGATGGGGATAAAAAACAAATACCCTATTCAATAAGATTTTAATGATGATATTTTAAATAAACTCCAACTACAAAATAATATACAAAATAATGAGCAATGTTGGAGATTTTATATGTGTGTGTATACATACATATACATATGTATATGTACATGTATATTTTGTACATATATATATATACACACACATATGTGTATATATATATGATATAGAGAGACATATATAAAATTTGGATAGAGATATAGATTTGGATATGGATATATAGATATAGATATAGATGATATAGATACATAGATATGGACGTACATTTGTTCACTGAACTAATAACTATTTAGGATCCTTAACTAGACAGTATTATTAAAGCCATCTATATATAAATACTAAGCATATGCACTACATCAAATGTATTTTCTGTAAAGATATTTTGATCAAGTAAAGCTCGCTTACTTAGATATCGGTCTTTCTTTTCAATTGCAGTGTCCTATACATGAAAACATCATGGTGGTCAGTTGGTCAGTACTGGTTTTAACAACATACTGCTATTACAATTAGGACATTGACAGGTATGATAAAGATGAATGAGGAATCAGGATAAACAAGTGTTTTTATGTTCACAAGCTAGTAATGGCATTTTTTAAAAGGTGAGTTTCTACACATACACAACTGGTCACAAATCACATCTCTTTCATTTAAATTGGCAAGAGGGAGGACTGATGACATGTATCCCCACTAAGGACTAAGCAAGAACTTACCAGAAATGTGTGAAACCCTACATTTTCCCCCATATCTGCAAATTACATTACTATGGGGTCCCTGTTCAAAAAGAACAGAAAAATGCATTCAAAATACAGACTAATGTTGATTTCTATTCCTTTGGAAAATTGAATACAGCTCAGGTAGTCAGCATAAAGACTGATGACTTCAGACTTTCTTATGGTATGTCCTACCTATAAACTTTCTAACTATTTTACACTGAAATGAAAAACATAATGTGATTACTTTTAATACAAACAACTTGAATATGAAAAATATGTTGGCCTGTTGTATCCTCTTTATTGAATGTTTCAATTTTCCTGTATCACTAAATATTTTAAACTAAGTTCTAAATAATTTCAAAATCAATACTGTAAAAATAAAATTTTCAGCTAAGACCAAGCCTATTTCTGATTTTAAATTGTCTAAACAAGCTTCATACTTTCGTTCATTATAAGCAGTGTTTCCAAAATTGTCAGAGGCCGAAGTTATTTATTCATGAGATTAATTCTAATTTCAATGATTTACTTCCCTCTCCCAAAATGATCACTTTTTTAAAGAATCACTAAATATTGACCTTAACTAAAAGGAACATCAGATATCTACTAGTCCAACTACTGTAAGTTATTTCCCAGTTAATGTTGGGTTAATAGCACTACCTCTAATATGAAGATCAAGTGTATTCTTTAAGTACCAATGAAATAGAAGTGAACTTCTATTTCACCAATATTAGACTCCCTGTTTCTGAAAGGGCCGTCAAATAGTTTGACCTTACAACAACAAAACATGCAAACATTTATGAAGAAATCTTTAGCTAGGCTCCATGTCTTATCTAGTGAAGTGGTTAACAATATAGATTACAGGCCCTGCTCAACTACTTCCTATGTGATCTTGGCCTATTTACTACTTAACATCTTTAACTTTAAATGTCCTCATCTGTAAAATGAGAAAAATATCACTCTATCACCTTATTGTGAGGACTAAATGAGTTAGTATGTGTAAAATTCTTAGATTAGTGGCTGGTAAATGTTAAAAGTATTATCAGTATTTGTTATTACTTGCAATTACAAATATCACTGGATTTTGCAAAAGATGCCATAGGAAGTACAGAGAAAGTTCTTGCAAAATCAAGATACCTTTCACATTCTAAAATATATTTCATTCCTCACATCTTTTATTAAGGATATGATCAAACCAGGTATATTAACAATGCAAAATATTTCTACATAATACTTCTTGAGTGAATATTTTCAAGAGACTAGTATTAGGTTTTTCAAAGTAAATCCATGGACAATCAGGAGATCTACACACTACTGGAACTTACAGACACTATTTATTTTGTTTATGCTCCTATGCTTATTTGGGTGGCGAGGGAAAGGGGGCCCATTGACTTCATCAACTCCCAAAAGGTAACTATAACTTATAAATTCTATTACTAAAATTTGAGGAGATCCAAGATGGTAGAGTAGATAAATGCTATGCCTGCCTTATCCCATGAACACATCAAAATTACAACTAAATTATAGAAAAATCAACCTGGAGAACCATCTGAAGTCTAGCTAAACAGAAGTTTTATAACTAAAGATAATAACAAGAAGTCACATGGAGACTGGTAGGAGGGGGTGGAGATACAAAATGGGCTGGTCCCACAACCATGTGTGGTAGTTAAAAATTGGGAAAGATATCTCGGCCAGAGAGGTTTCCCACAAAGGAGTAGGGACCCAGCCCTCCACACCAGGCTCTCCAGCCAGAGTACTGGTGCTGGGAAGAGGAGACCCCACAACTTCTAGCTGTGAAAAACAGTGCGGATTCTAACCATCTGGGTGGGATGGAAGGCTGCAGGAAACGCAGACGTCCACTAAAAGAGCCTACAGAGGCACCCATCTTGGGCTCTGGCAGAGGAGTAGTGACTCTGAGGGCATCAGTGAAATACGGGTAGAGGCTGAATTGTGTAACTTCAGGACGAGGGCTGGAGGAAAGTCCTCATTTTCCTTGAGTATGGCCTTCCTCCTATGCAGGTGGCAAACAGCTGCCATCTTTCCTGTGTTGAGCCTGCTGCCACAGGCCAAATCTAAATCTAGTTGGCCTGGTGAACTCTGCTGCTCCACACTGCTGATTCACTGAGACCCTGCCTCACCCAACTTGCACACCACAGGAGTCATTATTATCAGCTGAACTTATGGGAGCTGGCAGGTGGCAGCAGGCCTGTGTCCTGGATTTTTGCAGAGCTACCTCATACTCAGTACCAGTGGCAGCCATCCTCGGTTCAAGGCGTGGCTTCTCCCATGCACCTCCAGGTACAGTACAAGCAGCAACCAGTGATGGATCACTTTGTAGCTCCTACCAGGTAGTCCCAAGCTAGTCACAGGCAGTAGCTGTCCTGGGCCTCCACTAGATGATTTCTTAACAGAAGCTTTGCAAGCCAGAAGGGATTGGCACAAAATACTCTGAGTGATGAAAAAGAAGGACCTACAACCGAGGGTACTCTACCTAGCAAGGCTATCACTAAGAATCGAAGGACAGACAAAAGAGTTTCCCAGACAAGAAAAAGCTAAAAGAGTTCATCACCACCAAACCAGTATTACAAGGAACGTTAGAGGGACATCTTTAAGAAGGAAAAAAAAAAGATCAAAAATATGAATAATATAATGGCAATAACTACATATCAATCAACAATTACATGCAATGTAAATAGATTAAATGCTCCAATCAAAAACAAAGGATGGCTGAATAGATAAGAAAACAAAACCTTCATATACATTGCCTACAAGAGATTCACTTCAGATTGAAAGACGGACACAGACTGAAAGTAAAGGAATGGAAAAAGTTATTTCATGAAAATGGAAACAAACAAAAAGCTGGGGTAACCATACTTACTCCAGACAAAATAGACTTTAAAACAAAGGCTATAACAAGAGACAAAGAAGGACTCATTAATCCCACTTCCTTGTATTTATTCAAAGAAAACCAAAACACTATTTCATGTGTGCATCCATATGTTCTCCGCAGAATTGTTTACAATGGCCAAGATGTGGAGGCAGCCTGGCTGTCCATTGATAGAAGAATGGATAAAGAGTAGATGGTTCATATATACAATGGAATATTGCTCAGCCACGGCAGGGAATGGATTCTTGCCATCTGTGGCAAATTGGATGAACCTGGAGGGTATTGTGCTGAGTGGAGTGTCAGACAGAGAAATACAGACGCAATGTGATTTTGCTTATATGTGGAATCTAAAGAACAAACAACAACAACAAAAAAAGAAACCGAAACAGACGCAGAGATACAAAGAACATTTTGATGGCTGCCAGATTGGGGGCAGGGAGGTTGGGGGTGGGTGAAAGGGGAAGAGATTAGAAAATACAAATTGGTTGTTACAAAGTTGTCATGGGGATGTAGTTTATAGCATAAGGATTATAGTCAATAATATTGTAATAACTATGTATGATATCAGATGCATACTTGATTTTTCAGGTTGATACATGGCAGGGGAGCTAGTATCAGGGGGAAAATGGTGAAGGGATTAAGAAGTACTAAATGGTAGTTACAAAATAACCATGGGGATATAAAGTAAAGCACAGAAAATATAGTCAATGATATGGTAAAAACTATGTATAGTGTCAGGTGGATACTAGTCAGGCGGCCCACTTCTTAAATTATATAAATGTCTAATCATATGGTATTTACTTGAAATTAATATAAAATAATATTGAATGTCGACTGTAACTGAAAAATTAAAAGGAGGGGGGAAGGTGAAGGGCAATAAGTGGTCCAAAATTTCCAGGTATAAAAGAAATAAATCATGGGGATGTAATGTACAGCATGGGGAACATAGTCAATAATATAGTGATAACACGGTATGGTGTCAGATGGTTGCTGGATTTATCATGGTGATCACTTTTTTAGGTATACAAATGTTGAATAACTATGTGTACGCCTGAAAGCAATATAATATTGTATGCTGACTATATTTTTAATAAAAGTCTTAAAAGTAAAAAAAAATAATGAAATTCACTCTTTAAAAGTCTTCTAATATATTATCTTGCTTAAAATTAATCATATTCTGACCTACACATTATAAGTTCACATACTTCTGCAATACCATTTTTCTTAATGAAACTGCATTGGTATAGACTAACAAAATGACAATTCTGTTTTTAATATAAATGTGAAAATGATTTTAAATGTTTGTGTTTGTTGATATATTCACCTAATTTTCAAACATGAAATGATTATGCCATGGTAACTTTCTAGGATTTTAAGCCTCTTGCCTCCAGTATACTGATTTCTTCAAATACTAGTGGTTTCAAGGTATGTATTTCATAAAATTATTTTTTCAGAAAATTTATAGTAGCCACTTAGATGTTTGAACATTGCCAATATTACTTTCATATCTACAGTTACAAGATGCAAAGATGCTTATTTTAATAAACAGGAACTGGTTTGTAAAGCCCCTTTTACAATGGAACACTTTATTTGATATAGTAAAGCTATGCTAGATAAAAGGAAATAAATTATTGCACCATATGCAAGCCATGCAGTCATTGATTAATTTTTCTGAGGTTCCATTTTTCAAACAAAAATAGAGATTAAAAAGAATTTATCTCATAGGATTGTTCTGAGACTGAAATGAGACCAAGAAAGTTAAGCATTTGGTACTTGCCTTGCACACAATATGTGCTCAATCAGTGTTAAATTTTTAAGATTGTAAACAAAGTTTTTAAAATGCATAAATAAAATGGCAATAAGTAACTGAATAAATAAGTAAAACAGCTAAGTAAATAAATAAATAAAATTACTAAAATATAAGAAGTAGTAGCCCGAAGACAAAAAAAAAAAAAAAAAAAGAAAAGCAAAAAGGACTATGGTTTAATTTCATAAATTACTGAGCTAATAAAAATGAATACTTAATCTTATATGTTGAACACTTTTATAAGGATATTATAGTGTCTTAAAAGGAAAGTAATCTGTGTGTGTTTTCAGAGATCAATAGCAGCATTTGATGTTGATTTGACAAAAATCAAATACAGAAGAGCATGGCCAAAGCAGTGCCACATCCTTAAGTTAAAGAAAATCAATAATGTTCTAGGGAAATATTTTCAAAAGCATGCTGTTCTAATAGATGAATTATCCTTTGGATAAATCTCATCAACTATTAAGATATTTTATGAACATTATCTGGTCACATCAAAATTAGCTAATATAATGTTACACTAATTTACCTTAGTCAAATTCAAAAACAGTTAATAAAAATATCAATATTAAACTAAATCTTCCAACCCCACCTCCCTCTTTTATTATTTAACTCACACCTTTCTTTTGATCTGCTCCTTGAACCAAGTACAGGCTGGCAGACCAAACTAGCCCGCAATTAGAATGATGGTAATTGTTTTCCCAGACTCAATCAGAGGTAATAAGTAGTGCAGGACAGACTATTTAAAGAAGGGAAAAAATGATCTAGAGATCATACTCTTTACATTTGTTAAATTTAAACATAAGGAAAAGCATAATTGGGGAAAGTATTATTTTATGCTTCATAAAAATTTAAAGACTTTACATATTAAAATATTCCTCTGATCTTCTATACTTGCACCGTAAATTAAAATTCTACATTTGCACTATATAAATGTGGTACTTTTCAAAAGACCAGCAATGCAAGAATATAAAAAATACAGAGGTTATGTAATCATGTATGAAAAGAAGAACAGTCCTTATCTCACTTGTTCACTATTTTAGTTGAATATTTTACTTTGAAACATTTTTTTCTCATTTAAAATTTATTTGCTATTTAACTTATTTTATTTTGTTTTCATTGCACGTATTAAGCAAAGGATATTAAGTTTTGGCTCCAGTGTTAAAGTTTTCCAAATGATGAAGACATAGTAAAGGAAAAAATATATAATTTTGACTGTGAGACACTTCACAGATAAAAATGTATTAATATAGTTGAAAGAATAATGAAACATCTATAACATGATATGTAAAACAATGTTTGCATAAAGATAATTCTTTGTCAGACATTCTTGGTCAGTTCCTATATCCAGATTGTGAATTTAAAAAACAAAATCACTTTTAGTTTAATAGGTATTAAAATGCTAAATACACAGTCAGCCCAAGTCTATGGGCAATGCAAATCCAGGTAGCACTGAAGAGAACATTGGTATAGCAATTAAATTTTATTTTAAAGGCAATAACATATAATGCAAAAGGCAGACACAACTACAATTATTGTTTCTTTCACCCTTCCTAGTTTTGTTTTATAATATAACTCTTTAATTATTTAAGTGTTATTTTGATTAAGTGGCATTCTGCATTCACTAAGTTGAGATTACCTTCTGCATAAAAAATGATGTATTTTGTTTGGTAAATTGGAAAGTTGTTCTGCTCTCAGATTTTGATTTGAAAACTCATTTGGGCCTATGATACCAGAATATTTTAAAGGTAGAAAGTAACAAAGGGATAGGATTAGCATTTCAAATGTCATCTAAAAAGCAAATAGAATTAAATTATTTTATATTTTATTATATTACTTGATAGCCGGAAGTTTCCTGGCCATTAGATTTTTCTTATCAAAACTATATATATCAAGAAAATAGATTTTAGTTACTCAAGCAAACATAATAATGGTCCTAAAACTTTGCAAAAACATTTTTCAAGCAGTAAATAATTTAAGTAAGCTGATCCCTTAGGTTGATTTTTAGAATGTTAAATAATAACAGCTTAATAACTGGATGATACAAAAGAGTATATAACTAATAAAAACAAATAAATGGAACATTTGAATTCTCAAAGGGGGAACTAAGTCTTAGAATGAAATATTTTAAATGAAATTTGTCCACACACATATTATTTAGTGATTACAATAGTAGTCTGAATATCTGAAACTGGTTTCATGTAATTAATTGTGCTGTATACGTAGAAGGTGTAAAACTCATATATGATCCTACTGTATTCTCTAAGCACTGTAAATCACCAAGGTCCCTTAAAAATCCAGTTGTCTTTTCATGCCTGAAATGACTAGATATGTTGCAATTATATTATACTACTTTATCTTTTGTTTTTCCTCACTACTTTAAACAAGTATTTACCCAGTTGCTTCACTATATGCATTGACTAAATCAGAGTCCAACTTCACAAAAACATCAACTTATATCCAAGGCAGTGACAGTGAAGCAATTATTAATAGTTGGCGGTGGGATCAGTGTTACAACAAGTACTTGGTGATCCATATGTTCTTGACTGAATGACATTCCACTTAAAATAATCTTGACCCTACAAATTGTATTGGATGGGAAAAAGCATATACAAGGTTTGAAATTACAACTAATTAAATGCATAGTAAAGGTTGACTTCTACAATAAATTTTCCCTGGCAAGAATGTGAACATGACCTAGTTATAACTTGACCAGGCAAAGGATGGGAGCATGTTCAGAAAAGCTGTGAGCTATACTAAAGTGAAATTTCAAGAAAGAAATTCCGACTAAGTTTGGGAGAAAAAGTAATAGATGAAACAAACTGAAAATTAGTTTCTATCTTTAATTTTTAAAAAAGATATCTTATAGCTTAGGTGCCAAAATGACCTTAGAAGCAATGGATATGCAAATAACAGTGTTTGGGAGAATGCAGTATGAAAAGTATACACAGTTCACATGTATTAAAGATGTCAGCACCCTGACAGGGAACATGTGACCTGGGACACAGCTTAGGCTGAGTGACTGTGGGCACAAACTCTTTTTAAAATGAATAAATATTATTTTACTCTCTATTAAATCACGCAGCTAATATAATTCATTTCCAATTTCTTTTTTCTTTTTTCTCCTTTCTCCCTTCCCAGAAGAAATCACTATCCAAAATTAGGTACACAGCATCCATTTTTATACATATTATGTAGCCATATACAATATGTAACTTTGATTTGCATGTCTAAGATTAAAATAAATGGTTTTAAACTCTTATAAATGTTTATCAGGGAACAGCAATTAAGATTGTTGTCAGTTATTCATTATTTTAAAAAATGCTGCATTGAACTTTTTTTCAAATGTATTCTGATACACAAGTGAATTTCTTTAATGTAAAACCTAAGAGTGGAACTGCTTGATTATTGATTCTTCATATCTTCAACCTTACTAGATATTACCAAATGGTCTCCAAAGTGTCTATAATGATTGATGTTCTCACAAGAAATGCATACTAACACTACTACTCTGCAGTCCTACCAAAACTAAGTAATGCCAAACCTTAATTTCTATCATTATGAGTACTACAAAATAACATGCCACTGTTTTACTTTGTAGTTCCCTAATTATTAGTAAGATTGAGCATGTTGACTTTCCTACGAGATTCCTCTTTTATAAGCTGCCAGTTCATATATTTTAATCTATTTTGTTTTTCTGTTGGGTTGTTAGTCACCTATTGTTGTGTTGTTGGCTTTCCTTATGTACTCGGAGTACCTAACCAGTGACATTCATTGCAAAGATTTTTGTTTGTGATTTTTCTGTTCTCTTAATTTATGGTGATTTTGATGTTTAGATAGTCTTAATTTTAATAAAAATATCAATAGCTTCCTCCAAAAATCACCAATTACCTCTTTTAAGTTTTTGATGTTAGGGCCTTGTTCAAGTTATCCTTCTGTAGTCAAGTGTAACAAAAGTACTGTTCTATACTTTCCTCTCTAAATTTTTAGATTTTGTCCATTCTTTTAATTTTGCAATTTCTGGAAGACATAAATACAAGAAATTCCGGGGCCTATAACATTTTGCTTTCTATAATGTATTTAATAAAGATTTGTAAAACAAAAATATAAGGCAGCAGTACGGCTCAGTTGGTTAGGAGTGAGCTCTGAACAACAGGGTTGCCAGCTCCTTTCCCGCATGGGCCAGCGAGCTGCGCCCTCCACAGCCAGATTGAAGACGACAAACTGCCACAGAACTGTTGGAGGGGCAGCGGGTGCTTAACTTGGTTAGAGCACAAGCTCTGAACAACAAGGTTGCCAGTTCAATTCCCGCATGATGGTGGGCTGCGCCCACTGTAACTAAAGATTGAAATTGGCAACTGAACTTGGAGCTGAGCTGCACCCTCCACAACTAGATTGAAGGACGACTACTCGAAGTGACTGGGCCCTGGAGAAACATGCTGTTCCCCAATTTAAAAAAAAATAGATTGTAAGGCAACACTTGTGAGAAAAAAAAAAATATATATATATATATATATATACACACATATATATACATACGCCACAAGCTTTCACAAATATATATATATGCAACAAACTTCCACAAATTCATAAACTACTGGGAAATGTGGTGATAACAAAAGTGATATGGACAAAAATATAATGACTCACTCTAGCAAGAATATTCAAAATTTAGTTGTTAAAAAAAAATAAAGAAAAAAATGTTTTATTCATTCATTCATTCATTCATTCATGCACTAAAACGTATTGAATAAATAACTGCTATATATCTATTTATCATATATATTATACTTATAATATATATTAATACCTGTCATGTGTATGTATGTGAGCATGCACAGGTGTTTGTGTGTGTGTGTGTGTGTGTGTGTGTGCACATGTGTGTGTAAGTTCTTGCCAGGAAATGGAAATACATTGCTGGGATAAAAACAAATATAATGTTTATTCACATTTAACTTACAGTCTAAGAAAAAGAAAAATATTATCTAAATAATCTCACAAATAACTGTAAAATTACAGTTACCTTAAGTGCTATGAAAGAAAAGTACGTGCTCTGAAAGCTTAAGCTAATATAAAAAAGTGATGTTTGAGTTGAGTGATGAAGTTTTTGAAGAAATGGCTAAATAAAGCAGGAATGAGAGAGCATACCAGGCAGAGGGAGGAATATGAACAAAGGTCACAGTTACTACTTATTGTCTCTTTTCCTCCTTGTCTACTGAGCTAAGCGATAGAACTATCATCATACAAGACTTCTGCTGAATCTCCTTTGCTCCTTTGTCATACATCCAACATCAGCACTAGTGTCTGGCACATAGTAGATGCTCAATAAATAGTCAGTGGTTTGACATACATGTGTTCAGTTGTTGCTATTGCAACATAGGTGTTCTTTCATTCTAAAAAATTGGACAATAAATATAATTGAATTTATACCTCCAAAAATAGAGCCTGGTAGAAACACTTAAAATACATACAACTTATAACACAGAGTTCTACACAAAATCATAACAATTTTTATAAAACTCCTATATGCCTAAAAGGATAATGTAAAATTCCTAATAAAAAAAATGATACAGAAAATGGATAAACTTTTTCCTTTTTTAAAAAAGGTGAAAGTAGATTGATGGAATGGGTATCCTTCTATTGTATTTTGCATTTGCCTATAGTAGTTTGCTTTTCATTCAGCTGTAATTGGTAAAGCTAAATATTAATATGCTGGGGAAAAAAAATCACATGTGAACCAACTTCCTCATTTTACTAACATAATTCCCCTATTTATCCATTGTGTAGAAGCTAATTCACATTACAGAAAAATGCATTGTAGCAGAACAGACTGTACTTAATTGTCTGGTGCCAACTAGGTATTGCTCACAACTCAGAGTGCAGCAAAGGAAACTCCCCAGGCGGGTTAAAGTCGTCATGGAAGGTTTCATAGAGTTAGGCCTGTAATGACAGTTTAGATTTGCATAAACAGAAAGGATTAAATACAGATGCTGCCAGGGTGAGGGTGCTCTAAGTTACATGACCTTAACAAAGTAGAAGCTTTATGTTTGAATTAACAAGGTGTGGTGAGCTTACAGAGGGCCGAGAAAGTCAGTCAGACAGTTGCCATTCATTGAATAAGAAAAGGGAAACAAAATGCAGTTATGGAATGAGAAAGTGCCATGAGAAAACACCCATTCAGAGACAGTAAAGAAGATGTATACTGTTCTATGCTATATGAAGAACAAGACTATCAATAAAACATGACAGTCCTTTTTTCAGACCTGCTTGAGTATATACTGAATCACCTTTGCATAGGTTGAATACAAATACAAACCCTTTAAAATGTATTTACCGCCAACATTGTCTAAATGAAATTGATGTGCAGTGGGCAAGTATCCCTTTCATAATCCAATTTTACACGAGTTGTACTTAAATTAATATGTATAGTAATTTATCCTACTAACTGTTGACATGATTTTTTTTTTCGGTTGCTCATGGGGAAAATGACATGTAATTGACAAGGTTGAAAAATGTACATTTTCACTCTTCAAATTTACTTATACATCCATCTAATATAGTGGTCGATCTTCCATCAAAATTAATACTCTTAGAAGACGGGGCCTCTGTCATTCATTTTCTTTAAATTATTCAATTGCCTGGCATTGTCTCTTGTAGATAGTGCATTCTTAATACATAAATTGATTACAAAATGAATAAGGAACAAATGGATGATGACCTATGCCTACAAATACCAATAACCGACTAATGCTAAACTATCTATGGCCAAAGGAAAAACATGTATACATGAACTTATCACGTAAACCAGAAAGGGCTTGTTAACATATTATACCTCATCCCCTGTGATGGTTAAATTGTAGGTCAGTTTGGCTCAGCTATGGTATTCAATTGTTTGGTCAAACACTAATCTAGATGTTGCTGTGAAAGTGTTTGTAGATGCCATTAATGATCTGGACTCACTGTCTTTAAGTAAAGCAGATTACCCGCAATGATGTGGGTGGGTCTCATCCCATCAGTTGAAGGCCTTCTGCAGCAAAAACAGAAGTTTCTTGGAGAAGAAGGAACTCTTTCTCAAACTGTAACACAGAAATCCTGTCTGAGTTTCCAGCCTACCAGCCTGTTCTACAGATTTCAGATTCGCCAGCTTCCACAATCATGTGAGACAATTCCTTAAGATAAATCTTCTGATAGATAGATGATATAGCTATATACACTACTGGTTCCATTTTGCAGGAAAGCACTGACTGAGCTACCCATCTCCCTGACAAACAAAACAAAACAGAACAAAACAAAACAAAAACAAACAAACAAAAAAAAAAACAAAGAACCTAAAAATACTCAGACCATTAAAAAATTTAGACAAGACAGGTCCCATTATAAGACAGGTTACTATACACATGTGTATGTTTGTATCTACACAGATTTAACAAATATCGATCCAAGTTTTGAATTAATGTCAAATAATATTTTAGTAAAAACTTTTTAATTCAGTAATATTTGTATAGTGTCTTAAACTGGTTTTGATGGAAGTATAAACTCATTACCTTCTTCCATTAAAGAAGAAAAGAAGAATGTAATCACAGCAGGCCCCCATCTGACCACAATCTACATCAGAGGCAGTCATCACTTTTGGTCCCTAAGGAGTTCTAGGTTTGAGTGCTGAGGATTCTTGGGGCTATACTTACATAACACAAATGATTTGCATGATTGCCAAAATTCATCCTTTTAACAGTTTCATTATAAAACACCTAAACCGTGAGCACCTATCGTACTCACTCTTGAATCAGTTTTAAGGCAACTTTTCTTTGAGATAGACTAAACATAGCTCTTACAGGAGTGTTTCATCTCTAGTATTATTATAAAAATGGCTCCAGTGGTTTTTAATCCCTAAAACCAATGATGATCATATTACTTGACAAAATTCTAAGTATTTAGCAAAGAAATAATTAATTTCCCAAACTATGAGTTTTTGGGGGGGATGGTTAAAGAAAACTTTTGTTTTACTCAGTGTTTACACTTTAAAAATCCTTTCTTTTATATCTAAGTTATGTTGAATCCATATTATTTCTCTGCATTATACAACTAGATCCCCAAGGGGAAAAAAATCTTTAAAAAATAAAACTTTTTTTATACTTCAAATTGAAACATTTCTGCCAACAACAGGTAAAAGGGAAAAAAAAACAAAAACAAAAACAATAACAGGAAAGATAAACAATGACCTACAGATAGATAGTATATATACTTTAAAAAAAGTGAAAGGTAGAACTACTAAGCGAAAACATCCTCCACAAAAGGCCACACAACCATTTCCTATGGTTCATGCACTTGAAAAATACAGAGAATTTCTCACCAAAAGATAAACTGTGGTATCTCGCTATTCTTGAAATATCCTGATAAGGGAAGAGATAAACAGGCACACAAATTACCAACTTCATGTAAAAGTTATCAGTAAGTCAGTATCACACCAGAGACAGGATGTATTACATGTAAGTAAAACTGTGCTTCTATGATGATGTAGTCAATTATTATCACAAAAGACATTAAGAGCAATGCTATGTGTGGGGGTCAAGTACTGGACAAAAAGCACACTTACTCTTTATGGTTGTCCAGGTCATTAATGTGGCTACAAGAAGACAGAGAATGCAAATCTACCAATTTCCATTCTCTCCAAGAACCATGGATAACATGGTTACTGCAAGTAGGAACTAAATTGTATGTTTCAGAAGCACAGGAACCATATGTTTCAGTAACTAACATATACACAGGGCCTAGTAACATTTGTTTAGTGAATGAAAAAATACTGCCAGCCTCACATGGCCTCAGATTTACAGACATTTTTAAATGTGGACCTGGGTTCTGAGAAATGAGAGGAAATGCCATTTCCCCAAAGCCTTAAAACTGAATGTGCAGTGGATGTTCTGGATTCTGGTTTGAGGAAGTGATAAATCAGACTCTCCTTTGACCCTCATTCTCCCTAATTAGTATGGGTATATATGCCATAGTTCCTAGAATTCCTCCAGTCCTTTAAGTTTTTTCATGACTTTTAACTACTTTGGATTACTCAGTTCCAAGTTAAAAACAAATGTTCAGTCCATGAGAAAGCTATGGAGGCTAATATTCAAAGTGAACTTAGATGTGATTCAGGACAGTCGTTAATACTGGGAGTAGCTCACATAAGATGGACAAAATTCAAGTCACTCTTAAGCAGTATTCACTCATTTATCAATTACTGAGGATCTTCACATTACTGATTTAAACCAACTGCTTGAAAAAGAGAATAAAATATAAAATCTGTCCCAGAGCTCACAATCTAGTGGGCATGAAGTACAAGCAAGCAGTGAATTATGATACCTTAAATGAAGACGTGATAGTGATGTACACAGGCTGTTCCTGAAACTCAGAAAAGGCTTCTTGCATGGCACTGGGGTAGCCTTCCGTGAATTTACATTTGAATTGAGCCCTGAAGGATCCATTGGAATAAACCAAATGATGGAATGTTAGTCACTCCATGTGAATGATATAGTGTCTGCCAACAGCAGGCCATGGGATTAGTAAACACAAAAGCAACAAAATCTGTTGCACAATTTTCAAAGACTGGTTCAGCAGGAGTCTAGTACCCTGGATAGCTCCATTGCATCAAAGTTGACAAGGAAACAGTTCTAGCAGATTGGAAGGGGGGCTGGAAGATATCCAGAACTTCAAATTTACCAATCTGTCCCATACTCAAATTAAAACTCTTTCGTTTTTAAAGTGCTTCATCCATTCCTTTCCTGCATTAGACTTCTGGGGTTGCTTTTTTCTATCATCATCCAATGAACCCAACATTCCTTAGAAATACCCTAGGGGGCAATTCCTTCCTTCTCCTTGCTAAACAGGACTGTAGGGTCTTTATCTTTTCCTGTTTTGACAGCCCTTAGACCTGGGACACTCACAATTCTCCCAAACATTCTTCATATTACACTTTCCCTCTCATAAACTTCGACCCTTCCACTGCAAGGCCCTTTGTCATTTCAGAAGCTCCCCAATACCACTATATTTACACCTCGAGAAATACTGTAGGAAATACGCTTTCAAGTTAATTTTAGCCATAATGTTGCTATATGTATATATTCTTGTTGTGTACAAAATTTGTACTGATTTTTGATGGCCCATTTTAGTAATCTATACTTTATGTTTTAATTATACTTTAGTTTTTAATCCTATAGGAGGTGCATTCTAGCTTTGAAGCAGCCAATTTATTAATAAATACGTTTAGTGTTCTTGAGTCTTTTTATACGAGAATATATTAAAAACTGAAAATAAAATCAAATAACTATCCTTGAGCTATCGCACCAATAGGTAAAATTCCTTTGAAAATGTAGGAATGTACAGATATATCATTTTGTTATCAATAACATATTTTGAAACTTTACCTGTAGTAAATTACTCTTAGTCTGCATTTCTAATATGAATTCAATTTGGTTTAAAGGCATTTTCTTTCTTTTCCTAACCATCTCATCTGATGCTTCTGGGATAATTATATGCTTTTCTGCCCTCAAGCTTTTCCTGAATGCCCTAAAGAATACTGAATGTTATTTATAAAGGAGTATTACTCAGTAACCATAGTTCAGAGTTCATTCAGACTTAATGCTCTGGTAATTTGTATATCTATAAATAAACAAAAGCCAAACAAACATAAAAGTAGTTTCTAAAGGAAGAATTGCCTAGCAGGGGTATCTAAACTGCGGCTGTGAGCCAACTGTGGCCCACAATCCATTGTTAATTGGCCCGCAGCAAAGTACAAAAATATATTTAGTTTACTTAAATAAACCAGGTGAGGCAATACGTACTTCTCCTCAAGTGAGTGGCCCGGCTGTTTGTGTATTTTACCGCACAGGGCCCTTGGTAAAAAATGTTGAAAAAAGTTTGGACACCCCTGGCCTAGAGTGTTAAAGCCTACATTTGCATTAATTTCTGCCATGCCTTTATTCGTGTATACTTGTTTAATTTTATTTGTAAACCTGATATAGGTTTTGATAAGTTGTCTCCTACCATTGTGAAAAATAAACAAAAAAAAAAAAAAAGCAAAGAAGCCACATACACACAACAATAACAACCCATTAACAGAATCACAGTATTTACCTATTTCTAGGAAAGAACTAATTGCAGTGAATAGGCACATAAGAAATGTGACATGCTAGCCTAAATTTGGTTGTTAATTAAGTTATATGACTGAGACACCCAGAAGAGTTGAACTGGGGTAGTACACCTGGCTTAACAAACACTTCTTGAACATAAGAATACCACTAGGTTTCATTAACGAAAGGGAAAAATTGGAGAAGGCATCATACCATCTGGAGTATGTTTCTTCAGCTGTTCTACATTCCAAACATATCATGTTCAAATAAGGTTACGAAGGAGAATGGAGAAGAACCAGATCATCTTGAATTAACAACTGACTAGAAAAGGAGAAACAGGCAAATTCTAAAGAATTCACATGCACATTCTGTATATATCTGTATACACATATCACACTTGTGTACCAAACAAGACATGAAAGAATGTATTTTGTTCATTGTGGGTTATACTGTTCAGGAACCATATAAGGTGCATTCTTTTTTAAACAGAATGATTTATACATAATAAGCATTTACAAAATGTTCATTGTCAGTGATGATGAATGAGGTAGCTCTATGGTGGGACACAGCCAGGTAAAGGAAGATAACATGTAGCAAAATGAAGCAGTCTGGTGATGGCCAGAACCCAGAACTAGACTAGCACCGTAGTCTGGGAAGTGCTATAGAGACCCAGCCATAAATGTTCTAAAAAGTCCAACCAGCCTGAGTATCTGGAGGCATGGCAATATGCTCTAAATAGTTGGCATCACAGAGGTTCAAGAGTAAGTACTGGAAATTTAGCATACCTCTAGCAGCTGGCAATGTTTAAAGATTCAGGAAAGTGGTATTTTAGGAGGAGTTTGCTGGCATATAAAAGGACTCAGGAAATGAGATGGTTTCAGAGGGAGGATCTCAGTCTTCAAAGGAACAAAGAAGGCTCTGTCAAAAAAGCCTTGCTCAAAGAACAGGAGAAATAATAATATTAGGTAATTTATCAAAATGCATGGAAAAATATTAGGTGAGAGATTAGTTTCAGTTATAAAAAAGAAGCATTATTATACATATGTTATAATATTAGAGCTGGACATCAAGGGTGGCGTAATGTTAAGTCCCAAAATGTTGGACTAGAAACAAATAAATCTTCCCACTATATAGGAGGATTGGTCCTGAATCAGGGGCATGATGAGGTTCCAGTTAATGATTAAATTATTCCAGTAACAGAAACAGATCTTGACAAAAGCTACAAAATAGACGATATTGGAAATACTCAGTTAAACAACCAATTATTTTGTTCTTGATATAATGCATCTACTATTATTCACGTTATTGACTGATTTAATTAGTATAAAATATATAACTCCATACAGTTAGTCTAGTAGAGGGCTTCAGAATAATCAAATTTAACTTTGATTATCCACTGACTTGTACAGAATCAGCCTTTAAATATTTCCTTTGCTACAAACACTCAAACACTGATTAAACCCACATTTAAATAAATGAATTGAAGAGTAAAAGCCAAAGTAAACTAAACTGATACCACCATGTGATATTTCCTTCTCATGGGAGACACACTGGATTAACAGACTGCACCTAAGTGCAACTTTGCTTAAGCACGGTACTCAAAGCTCTGAGTGAACCTTTCCAGAAGATAAGCTGTGTATCTCCAAATATGGAGAATATCTATAATAGTTTTTGAACATTCTCTACATAATGGTACTCGTTCTTAAAATTATACTCATTACAGCTTAAATTTCCACTAATGAGTTGGGAGATTCTGACCAGATTGGTAAGAGAATTGTGATTGAGTGGTACTGAGGGTACAAAATATCAGTATTGAAAAGAACAACCAGAAGATAGGAGCTTTAGCCTTATAAGTCCTTCATCACTTCTTCCAATTACCCAAGAAACAACAACAGTATCATGGAAGATGGTGGCATCTTCCATGACGATTATATGCCCTGTTGGGCAGATAATGCACAAATAGTGCTGGGCCCTGAGTTAAATGGGGAACAAAGCGAAGACACACTGCTTCACACTTTGTCTACACATTTCATAATTTCTGCATCATTGTAGTAAAAAAAAAAAAATCAAACTCTGGTTTAGACAGCTTGGCAAATCATAGAACAAAGCCTCAGTTTCCTCATGTCTAAAATATGCATGAAAACATCTTTATAATATTAGATGAGTCACATGGCATCACATATACAAACTTCTTCTCATTTAGGATGTGTTCAGCACGTTGTAGCCATGTCATCATTTACAAAGTAGAAGGGAAAGCAATACCTATTTCACATACTGTATGTTCTAGGACTCTATAGTAAAGTCTTTCTTAGAGTGCCTTCCTTTGGAAAAACATGAAACATTCATAGAATGAGAACACAGAGTTATTCAAACAATATTTATTGGACATCTCCTATGTATTGGGCACAATTAATCCCTGATGATACAATACCGAACCAATTACAAAAATAAACATAAGATTAAAATTGCAATAAGGACCACAAGGTAGAAGAACATGGAAGTAAAACAATATATAATAGGGTAACTGATGTAGCAAAGGAGGCCAAGAAAAGTTTCCTTAAGGAAGGAAGGGATGATTGAGTTTATATCTGTAACAGAGAGATAGTGGTAGCGGGAAGGAAAGAGAGAGTCAACAAGTGAGGCAGGGAGGGAGGGAGAGAGAGGAGGAAAAGGAGTGAGAGGGATACTAAAAGATATACAGGATGTGAACACATTATCTATAATCTTGAAAGATGCAGAGATGTGGTCTAAAATTTATTTCAGCAATAAGACTTCTAGAACGTTCCACCCATGTGATAGTACTATTATTGCACAGCTAAAATAACTGTAATCTTATACAGAGAAAGATGATTACTACATACCAAGACCAAAAATATCACATAAGAGTCAACAAAACTAAACAGAAAATGGTCAACCTTTGTACACTCGGCATACTTTTGGCTTTATAAATGACTATCGATAAGGTCCAGCCTGATTCATTACTGTCCTGTTAAATTCTACTTATGTATTGCTTCCCCAATCAATAGCAAATATGTGCACAGGATTAGAAAGTCACTTAAATTTTTAAAAATAAAGTCAACATGAAAATCTTCTCATGGAGAGTGTAACACAGTATCTTCCAGGTCTAAATAGTTCAATCTTAGTTATCTGTACCATTTGAGGAAAGTCCTTAAATACAGAATGGGCAGAAGACACAGCCTTCGGGTTTTAGTGTTCAATACTCTAGGTCAGTGGTTCTCAAACTTTATAGTGCAGGAGAATCACACAGACGACCCCATCCCAGAGTTTCTGATTCAGTCAGTCTGTGGTGGGATTGGCATTTTAACAAGTTCCCTGGTGCAGCTTTTCAGGGAACCACATTTTGAGGACTACTACTCTAGGTTAAGAATTTGCCCTTAGAAAATAAGATGTTTCCTTATAAATGAGCTTTAGATTTTATTTAGTTTCAGAACATAGTCATGGTATTCAAGTATTTTAATCAGTTAATAGAATTTAAAAATTGCTAACATGGTATAAATAATGCAAAACCGAAAGCTGTATTTTAAGTCAATCAAAGTACAGAGCCACAACTTGGCACAACAACAAACTTCATCTGTCAAATATCTAAGCAAATAGCTTAAAATTTTTGTTTTAATATCATAAACAGACCCCAGCAGACATTTCGAATCATGACTTTTTTTGCCATTTTATTTAGCCCACACGAAAATGCTTAAAATGCAATATGGTCATATTAAAAGAAGAACTGATAACAATATCTTGGTACTATATCCACTGTAGTTTAGACGGATCATTTTTACATTTTTGTTATATTTAGTTTAAGCTACATGTTGAAGTATGTTTCTTTTCTTATAGTGTTTTTCATCAATCTCCCTATCTTTTCCCACTGCTTATCCCACCCCAGACTTCATATTTTATTGTTAACTGACACTCATGCATAGTGAAGATAATATTGCTTATAGAAGCGTATGTTCTCAACATAAAGCAAACAGATTTTGTCACTATCCAGTAGGGAAATCATGAAAAAGCTGTCAGTCATACAGTAAGAGAGATTATATTATCAAAGCGATACACCTGTGAAATATAGTCCAAAACCAAATTCAAAAGAGACCAATTAACAGATAGACCAGTTCGTACTCTGCCTACCTTGGAAATCATCCCATTCCTGCACAACTATGAAATTGGTGATTTAATAGGTTTTTCATTTTGGGAACAACTCTTATCTATTCACTGTCAACAAAAAATATATATGAAAATCTTTTAAATCAACTAACCTGAAAGTAATCCTACTCTGTTATTTACTGAAAGTCATGTCTAATATTTGTACTATTTCTTTACTGTCACCATAACATACTTCTGGGGTGGCATATTGAATAGACAGGCTCAAAGTCAATTCAGACTATTTCCCTTATATTCTTAAATGGAGAAATGCAAACAAGTTTGTATGTTTACAAAAACAAACATATATGCAAAAAAATAAGTTCAGAATGCTTAGAGATAGGACATGTTCCTATTATTAATACAACCTATTTACCAGAAGATAGGTAAAATATCTTTGAAACTGTTGCTACAATCTAAAATTGTTCCCCACAAGCTCTATAGCTTCATTATAGCTCTATAGCAATGGAAAATAATGTCAGGATAATGAACTACTATGTGGATGAACTCTAATAACTTAAAAATATGATAGAAAATACATTATTTAATGGATTACACATTTTATATGATGAATAAAATATTAAGAATTCAATAAATACTTACTATCAAGACAGTTGTGCTCTTATATATCTCATACTTTTTCTCCTTCAGAGCATATCTAAGGAGGGTCGGTTAAGGATGTCCCCCAAATACCTCGTATAAAGAGGTTGTATGTGCCACCTTGTTATTAATACCAAATTCAACACTGTAGTGTGATGTGGTATACTTAAATGCTTAGAGTAAGTGTTGTTTACAAATCTACACATATATTGAGCATTTTGATCATTAAAAGGTAATATAAACTCAAAGATTAGTTTTCTAAGGTATTAAAATATGTAGTCAGAATTAATTCCAAGAATAGAGTGTACAGAATACTGTACATCAAAAACAGACTCACCTGCACTTGGCCCAACAAATTCAACCACTTTGCAATATCGAAATCTATTTCCAAACAAACCTTATCTCCCCTTATATATTTTGTTCTTTTCTATAATTCCGAGATGAATCTTATACTTCATACCTTACAACTTCTACCTCGTAGTCTCATCTATAAGCCACTAATCTTGTGGATCCTTTAAGATCCAGACCAAGAAACTCTTACTTACCCCTAAAGCCTTTGCAAACAAAACCCGGTATGAAAGGTTATTGTCAATGCTTGAAATCCTACAGTCCTTATTAGATATGCAATCTCTTTTTGTCATGGGTTGTTAACTGTTCAAGCATGAGCATTAGATTCCTCCTGACTGGAAAGTAAGCTCCTGAAGGGCAGGGAACAAGGGAGTCTTAGGTTCTCCACGTCTAGGTCGTGTACCTTGCCTGTGACAGGCCAATCATTATGAGTGCTATGTTGAATAATCAAATGCAATAAAGAGTTGAGTAACTATAAAATATGATACATTTGTTATTTTCCACTTCATGAGTTTGTTGTAAATTTACATTCTATAGTGTAAATAATACATCACTAAAATAATAAACAGTTGCTGATTCTCTGGCAGTGTCAAAGAATAAAATATTTATAAATGTGATTTTTTTAGTGATTGTAATACAGTTCATCAAATACATTTTAAAATATCAATGATTCAGAAAAGTTAATGTAACAACACTCAGTGGGGCTCTCAGTATAAGTTATAAGAGGGAATTTAAAAAACTGCACATGCTCCAATGTTAAAAATGTATTTTACACCAGTATGAACATAACACAGTCAAAATAATTCATCCCTAACTCTGCTTTGTCTTCTAAATGAATAGGACTGGTAAGGAAAGCTACTTCCAGACTGCAGGGGGGTGGAGCAGAGGGGAAACAACATCTTTTGATCAAACTAAGGAGCTCCTTAATTAATATCAAAGGAAGACAAATCACTCTGACAATAGGTTGACTAGTTTACTTCTCTTTCTTCTCTGTGAAATTATTTAGGGGTGGTTGTAACATGGAATTTCAATGTTTTAAAAACACTGTGCTTGGCAGGCCGTAGAGACATCCCAACTTAAAATAATGACACTGTCCTACTAACTCAGTCACAACCCAGTCATGGGTTCTATAAAAGCACAGGTTGCTAACTTTTAAGAACAAATTTGCTAAAGCACAGTTGGTAGACACTGTCCAAGTCATCTCTAAGCTTCAAGTGTCCTTGGAATTTGTGCCTGTTAAAAATCAAATAGAAAGCGAAACCAAAACAAACTGTTGTAGCCTAGATTAATAGCATTTTACATCTTTTAATAGCTAGTTTTTAATCAGTAGTAATCAATATAAACTCAGCTATGTGTCTGTTCCTCTTTTCTTCCCAAGGCTTTTAATAAAACCAGCTTTATAGTAAAATATGTGTACATCACTTTTAATAGCCTTTCTTAAGTGTAAGGATGGAGATGGTTACTGGTACATTTCAGTGAGAAGGTAGTCAACTATAAAGATAATAGAAAGTAAAGCTATTGAAACCAAGTAGGTACTTTCTGTCTTGTGAAGCCTATTGATGGCCTGAAGAGGTAAGAGTGGAGAACAAGTACGTAAAAATAGTAAAGGGCAAGAGATCTTCTAAGAAGCATGTTTTTTCCATCTGTAAAAGACAAGTGATTTTCTGACTTCCTTTCATATTCCAGGTCCTGCGACAGAGAGCAGGGGGAAAGCAAGAATTGCTTCTAGAAATTCTTATTCTGAAAAATAAGAGCGGAGAGATGGAAGAGAGGAAGAGAGAGAAAGGAGAAGAGATGGAGAGAGAAAGAAGCTCAAGATACACTGAAGGAAACCCCGAGAAATTTCACAACTCTTGGCCATAAATAGCCTTTCTTCTCACTCCGGATACCTCCTCTTTTACATCAGCAAAGCTCAGCCTCCACGCGCAGAGGCACCATTCACAAATCCCTCCGTCACCCTTTCGCACACCCCTACCCCTAGATGGCACCGTGTGTAAGTCCCTGGGAAACAAGCCAAAAGATAGGAGGGCCCAAGGGGCCACGTGCGCTTTGGGTTCAGGACTGATTTTCTTTTCAGGTGAACCAATGCATAGTCAGGAGTTCGAACATACAGGAACACACAGACGAACGAACAACACACACACACACACACACACACACACGCCCTCGCTGGAACCACTGACGCGCCACCACAAAGCAATTTGTCCACACTAAGTCGCTGCCGTTCCTGCCGTCCCTGGGGAGGGTCTTGCCTCCAATCCAGGAAGCTAGCGCCAGAGGACAAGCAGGCAGAGGCAAGAGGCGTCCCGGCTCAGGCACTGCGGCTCCCCTGGGAGCCCTGGGCTCCCAGCCCCCTCCTTCTTCCCTCTCCTCGGCGCCACCCCCACCAGGGCGCCCGCAGCCCCTGGCGCCAGCACCGGCCGGCCGCCCCTACCTGCGGGACACCAGCGGCTAGGGAGGGGAGCGGCCCGGAGCCTGCGCCAACTCTTGCCTCCGTGCCCGGCCGTGCTCCGCATCACCCTGGAGCGGCGGCCGCGGCCCCGGGAAGCAGCGCGTTCAGGAGCGCAGAGGAAAAGGCCATGCAGAGCGCCAGGAGTCGCCGGCCGACAGAGAGCGAGCCTGGCTGCCTCCCTCCCACCCCACCCGCAAGGCCAGGTCTCCACGCCACGCACGCTGGGCCCACAGCTGGCTCCCCAGGCCTGGGCGGGGACTGCTCCAGGGCTTCCTGGGCACCGCGCAGTCACCTGCCCGGCGATCAACCCTGTGTCCGCCAGGGACCGGCCCCAGTGCAGCGACACGACTGGCGACCCTCCGGTCGCAGGGGCACCGGGAGCTTTACTACCTTGAAGGCTCCTGGCTGCTTGTTACGGCTCCTCCTGGGCACTCAGAGATTTATGTCTTCGGGGCACGGGGGTGTCTTCCCTCGACCCCCTCCTATGCCCTCCCTCCCCTTTTCGGGTGTCGGGCTCCTTCGCTCCACTCCCAGTTGCAGAGTCGAGCTGCGTTATTTAATAATCCTCTTGCTCCTCCTGCTTGCGCCAGCAGAGCTACTCTGCCTGAGCCACCGCTTTCCAGTCAGTCATGTTAGAGAGAGAGAGAGAGAGAGAGAGAGAGAGAGAGAGAGAGAGAGAGAGAGAGAGAGAGAGAGAGAGAGAGACACGGATTGGCAGTCGGTCGGCGACTATTTGTGGTGAGAGAGAGAAAAGCAGAGCAAGAGGAGGGCAGGGGAGGGACGTGGGGAGGTGCTTCCAAGTGTGCGAGTGCTCGGAGTGTGACTGTGCGGGGAGCCCAGGAGCCACCTCCCCGCCAGGCTGTGCTCCCCACCGTGAGGAGGGCGGTGGTGAGCACGGTCTTTATAGGGATGCGAGGGGGGGGGGGGGAAGGGGGCGGGGTAGGTTTAGTAGGGCGGCACCGGGCCAACTGCGTCCGCGGGTTATAACGCAGGCATACTCACACATTAACGTGAGTACACCCACAGCTGAGTTTTCCTTTCAGGGGAAGCCGTATCCGACCATGCTGACTTTGCTTTCCCCTTCGCCCATC
Organism: Rhinolophus hipposideros; assembly: GCF_964194185.1. Taxonomy (NCBI): domain Eukaryota; kingdom Metazoa; phylum Chordata; class Mammalia; order Chiroptera; family Rhinolophidae; genus Rhinolophus; species Rhinolophus hipposideros. Next base: position 66,541,268 of record NC_138047.1, on the reverse strand, counting down.
CTTGTGTTTAAGTGGAGTCCAAGTGCAGAGGCAGGTCAAAACCGGAGATGGGGAGTCTAAGGTGCAGAGAAGGGACCGCGGGGATGCAGAACAGGCACTCTGTCCTTTTCTCTCCAAACCACCGGTGTTATCTTCTTTCTCTTCCTCCTCTCTGGGGGAAAAGTGCAAGGTTCTTTCTCCCTATTCCCCTCTCACCTAATCTATTCACACCCTGACAGGTCTCTTCCCTCCAGGGCAGCAAGGAAAGAAACCTGCCTTGTTTCCTCTGATCAGGTCACACCTTCCAGGAACTATTAACAGCAACCAATTTTTCTGTAGGAAAACGGGAGCATTGGGACTGTGACCTGGACTGGAACTTGGGTTCCTACTCGTAAGGACGCGGGAATTACAAACAGAACTAACTACCATTTTAGTATCATTTGACTGATGGCCCCCTAGAGAAAATTTGCCAGTTTAGAGATGGAGAAGACTTCTGAGCCATGGTGCTGCTGAACCTAATTTATTTTCCCTAAATCTTCTCTCCCGCTGCACTGCCTCATTTCCTTTTAGGTTTACACTAGGTTCTGAACTCTTTTCTATTCATCCCTTTCTTTATCTCCACTCCTTTATATTTGTGTTTAGCAGGCAGTGCAGCAGATGGGGTGAATTTAACTGTGTGTGTGTGTGTGTGTGTGTGTGTGTGTGTTTGTATGGGTAGGAAACATTTTTTAACCCATTCCGTTGGCATCTAGTACCATTTCTAGATAGATAACACATCTCCAGGGATAAGTTTGTATACCTGACATCACGCGATGCTCAGGTATTGGGATCTTTGTGATCTGGTGCTTTATTATTGTATAAATACAATAATACAATTGTATTTTTGAAACAGCTTCCAGGAATCAAGTAACCTATACTTCTTTTAAGGTTATTTGTGTGTGTGTGTGTGTGTGTGTGTGTGTGTGTGTGTGTGTTTTCTAAATAATCAAACTGCCCGTAATTTGACTTCTAAAATGTGAATAAATTGGGTGCAAAAGCAAGGTGCACTTTTTGAATGAGTATTAATGGTTCATGTGTATTTTGGCATGGAGACAACCCTGCTTTTAAGGGGGTGGGGGAAACATTTTTTTTCCATACATTTTACAAAAGGAAGTTAAAAACATTTAGGAGGCTAGCAAAGTGGTGGCAAGGTTGGCTACTCAGTTATTATATCTTCTCTCCTTATTAGTAGCTCATGACCATTTCTATGTCTTCAGGGTTTTCACATTGATTTTCCTTTTCCCTAATTATTTTATGACTCATACAGAGTTTAGAGTCCGTTTAAGTCCATTAAAAGTGTCTGAAGCATATAATCAAGAAAGGACAGCAAAGTTGGGACCAATGCACAATATATGAATAACATATAAATACAGGACATTATAGCTTCTTTGATGAAGCACAGGAAAAATGGATGTACTGACAAAGCATGTTGGGATTTAATGTGTACGTGCCCACTTTTAGAAAGCTGTTATCACATCTTAAATTTCGCAAGTCAGAAAAAGTCAGGTTTGGGGAGGGTAGGTAGTTAACCTGCGGTTCTCTACAGATTAAGTGATCAAGCTGGAACTCAACCTAAGTCTCTTTACGCTGCTGTCCCTAACACCTCTCATTCAGAACCCCTGCCTTAGTTGAAAATCTCAATAGTTTCTTTAGAGTTTTTGATAATCATGAAACAAGCTGATCTAAAAATCAAAACTGGCATTTTCTTTGGCATTTTCCATATATCTCTTTCCTTTCTCCAATGCAAGAGAAGTTTATAACATGTTCATTTCTAAGGGTTAGGCAAGAATTTAAGAAGTCCTAACTACTTTGGCTTATAGATGAACAAATTATAAAACTTTTCCCTGAAGACCTTACTACAAGACTGGATTTCCTAGACGCCTACTACCACAGCAAAAGTAACTTCTGTAAAAGAGGTATTCCTGATCTGAACATTTGCACTTAGCAAATAAATATGTGGTTTATTGAAGAGTTTTTCATAAATATATTTTTAAAGTGCTGCCCCCCTTTAAGGATGAGGCTCAATCTATTGGGCAAATTTTTGGTGCTTTTATTCTTCCAGTTCTCTATTAATTGTCATCAATAATTATGATCTAATAATGACTCTATATTTTGCATACTTCAAAATTATACATTAGACCAGATATTTCAAGAGCATTTTTGGTAAGCACAATTGATTGTAATTTTCACACTCTCAATTGTATTCATAATTGTGGAGAACCATGACAATCTGTCACTTGCCTTTACTCATTAAGGTATTAAATAAAGCCAACATTTCTCGCTTAATTTTCAAACAGTTTTTCTTGCCAAATAAAGTCTAGAATTCATATACATTAGACTAAAACAGACATATGAAAACATATCACCTAAAACACACTTCTAAAAATTTGATCCATTTTAACTAAAAAATCTGTAAAAATCTGTACTGTAAACCTCATAAACAAATTGTAATGAATATTTTAGAAGTAAATTAATTATTCTCTTTTAAGATTGTTTAATGTTTTAAGTAGAATTTCCCACATTGCTACACTTTCAATGATAAAATTTTTGTTGTGAATGGAAAACAGAAAGTTAATGACTCTTTCCAATTTGTTCATTTTCATTTCTTATGCTTGCTGTTGTTTGGTTCCCAAGTGCATTTAACTGGCAAGTTCAATGAAGACTTGGCGTTGCACCATTTGTTGAAAGCAGAAAAATTAGGTTGCCAATTACATATGTGCCCCTTATGTGCATTGAATTTCCAATGAAATGATGAGCCAAATTAGAAATTCTTCAGTAGTGGTACCTAAAAAACTAAAATTAGTACCTACAGAAGGTTAGGGAGATTTTTCTTTTTTTACTCTAACTAACCCTATTACTATAATGAAATCCATATGATATTTTAAAAAGGGAATTAACTTTAAACATTTGCAAACAATATTTGTAGATAAAATATCAAAAAACAAATTTAAAAGTTGCACTTCTTGTTTTAGTCCTGGCTATTTTATCAGTTTTTTATTTACTTCATACTCTATCATGCTTATCCAATCATTACGGAGAAAGTTAGATGAAGGCCACTTCTCCCCTTTGCTTTAGACTAACAGTATAAAAGAAATTTTTAAGAAATGTATAAATATGGTATTAACATATGGATTTCTTCCATACTACTAAACGGTAAATTATCTGTTTATAAAAATTGCTGTAACATGAAAGTGGCATTATGGGTACCTTAGATCAGCAGAAGCCTTTATTGGAGATGAAGGCTGAAATATGCACTTAGTTTAAGATCAAGGACTGATGAGAAAGTGTGGGATAGGAGACAGGAGGATGGCTCAGCTGCAGTTCAGGGTCCAGAGAGCACAGGAAAAACTCAATATTGCATTAATTGGGGCAAACTACTGGTAGACAGGACACAGTAGATAAAAATTTAGATAGAATTAATTTTCAGAAATCAGGTAACAGTACCATGTTTCCCCGAAAATAAGACTAGCCAGACCATCAGCTCTAATGAGTCTTTTGGAGCAAAAATTAATATAAGACCAGGTCTTATTTTACTATAAGACCGGGTCTATATAATACAATATAATATAATATAATATAATATAATATAATATAATATAATATAATATAATATAATAACATAATATAACATAACATAATATCAGGTCTTATATACATTTTTTCTCCGAAAGTTGCATTAGAGCTGATGGTCCAACTAGGTCTTATTTTCAGGAAAACAGGGTAACTATACTTGGTAAACAGACTTTTTGCAGCAAAACTTATACTGGGTGGCAGAACAGCAGGATCTACTTATGCTCTGTGGAGGAAACTAAAATGCCAAGCAGGTCAACTGACCAGGATTTCAGACAGAAATCCTTGGCAGAAGCTACGCCCAGAGGACTGGGTCAACATACTCACTGCATTAGCTGTCTTTGATCTGGGAACTACACAGACACCAAAGATTCCTCCCATGGGACAAACAGGGTAGCAAGACTATTGAAGTAAATATATGCCACTATCCTTCTTACTGGTCTACGATGTCCCAGGTTTTCCAGGTGATCTAGTTTTAAGCCCATTGAATTGGCTGAGAGGATAGAAAGCAGAGTGTGTGGAGAGGTGTCGCTTACCCCGCTGGTGTTGCTTACCCAGGAACTGAGATAAACCTGAATTTCCTGGGAAAACTGTCCAGTTTAGAGAGCTAAGAAAAGTTGAGGTGGTGGAAGGAGGTGAGGACTGAAAACAACATTGATGTTCTCTGAATATATGCCTCTCTATTTTTAAGGTAAGTAAACTGTATTAAAAATAATGTTTATCAACATGAAATCAAAGGAGTCTTTATAAGCAGATTCACCAGTAAAAGCTTCTCCTTTTATATAGTTTCCTTATTTTTGTTTTTATTTCTAAATGTGATTAATAAGGTCTTTGGAAAGTGATCTCAGGATTTCTCACCTTCACATGGCGTAATTTTCATGTTTGAATACTTGATTTTTTCTGATTGCAATATTAAAAATATATCTAACTCAATTAATTGGTTCATTTATTGCTGTCTATGTATTACATCTATCAAAGTGATTTTTAATTGAGCTTTTTAGTTGTTCTTTTAATATGATTGTCCTTAGTCATCTATGTTTATGTAAACATTTCATTAGAATAAATATAACTTGACACATATTTTTGAGAAATGGTCAGTTAAATCATCTCTAAAAATACTATATTGATAAAATCTGAAACTATAACAACAAATCTGTGTAAATTATATAAATAGATCTAATTATAACAATACAAGAATTATGATTGTAATAGTACTCTTGTACTACTTAAATATATAGTAAAAATAGACAATGCTAATAAAATAATCTAAACCATATTAAACCAGTACTTAAGCAGGTTGGAAACTGGTCTTACCATCTGTCAGTTTCTGTACTGGCAGTTTCACAAATGAGATCTCTTTTTAACAAAACATCACAGCAGGAGACACAGACATGTGAATTGTAATTAAAATGTAAAAAAATGCATTTCCTTGTTTTTGTCATTTATATAAAATTTCTCTCATATTGTGAAATTCTAGTTTTATGGAATTATGCAAAATGGAAGTCATTTTTATTTTGCCGAATCCATACATTGTTTGACCAAAATATTAACTTCTGTAATGAATGCATATGCTATTATGAACTGAAGTGTTTCATCCTTATTTCTGATTCACTCCATAATGAGAGTCAATTATTTTTTTAATCATTCAAATGTAGATGATGAAGAGGTATGATTTGTATATTTTTATGCAGTTATGATCTGCTGAGGACTAATGTTATTGCTTTATACTTGCTTACCATTATATTTTATAAATACAAACAAAATTGAATTTTATTGACTTCCTGGAAAATGTAAACCTAAATGGGATGTTTAACTCTGTAGTGGAAAAGTTGTTTACATTTTATATTAGAATAATAGTATCTCTGCTTCTTAGCATTTACATATACAAACCAAAATATGCATTGTATGAAATGTAACTATTGTTAATCCTATGTATCGCTATATATTAATTTCTATATATTGAACAAGTGTTCAAGAAATTAATAGTGATGTAATTCGAGTAAAACGTATATTAAGTATGGTTAAAATAACACATTAACATTCAAATAGATCACAATTTTCATTTTCACTCTCCATCTTCAACATCTTGGATGTTTTTTAGAAATTTAAGTTAATGTTAAAGTTAGCAAGCACTTTTGACATTTGTCATTATGAAATTTATTGTGTACATATGTGTTATACATCCAAATCATTCACATCCTTGATTTACCATTGGGGTGTAACGATGTTTTTCTTTGCACTGTCACCACTTACAACTTTTCCTTCAAATATTAATATTTTAACAAACAAAATGGGTATTGAGATAGGAATGAGTCATTAAATCTCCATGTAATTGTATGTTTCAAATATGGCTGTCACAAAATGTCCTGTCACATATTAACTTCTTACAATGAGAGATTGAAACCATTCTGATTGAGTGGAAAAGATTATGTACATTCTTCTTGAACCTGAGCTGACCTTTATGGCTGTCTCCACCAATAGAATTTGGTAAAAATTATGTTATCCAATTTCCTAGGCTAGGTCATAAAGTTGGCGTTGATTTTTCCCTTGTTATCTTGAGACAATTGCTCTTGTAACTTAGCCACCTGCTGTAGAGAAGCCAAGGAAAGTCCCACATGGAGAGAAACTGATGCCCCCAGCCCTCAGCACCATCTGACAGACTGAGCATGCAACCAGCACCAATTTGTCAGCCATGTAAGTGAGCCATTTTGGAAGTACATCCTCCAGCTCCAAACCTATCTGCTACAGCCAGCCATGTGGAGCAGAAACAAGTTGTATTAATTTTTAACTGATGCATAACAAATTACCACAAACATACTGGCTTAGAATAAATACTAATTTAATAGATTACAATTCTGTAATTCAGAATTCTTGCAAGGTGTAGCTAGTTCTCTGCTCAATATCACAATCCTGAAATCAAGGTGTTAGCCAGGCTGAGTTCTCACCTGGAGACTCAGGGACAGAAATAAGCTTCCAAGTTCTTTTTAATAGTTGGCAGAATTCAGTTCTTGCAGTTGTAAAAGAGATCTCTGTTTCCTTGACACATGGCTCCTCCTTCTTCAAGCCAGCAATAGCTTCTTTGAATCATTCTCATGCTTCAAATACTTGAATATATCATCTTTTACCAACCAGAGAAAACTCTCCCACTAGACTCTAAGTCAATGATGGGCCATGACTGATTTACTTCTTATCATAACCCCAGTGCCTAGTTGAAGCAAAGTAATGGGTGAGACAAGAGGTGGTGCATATGAATGAAGCTTTACTCTCTATCATTTCCTGAAAATTATATGTAATGAAAAAGCCATGGTGTTCATTATTCCTTCAAGAGCCTTTATTTTTCTCCAAACTATTGGCAGTCTTTTGTCTTTAAATATCTTTCGTAAGTTATCTTTCCTCTGAACTAACTGACTTTAAAAGCAAAAATTTTAAACTGAGGGAACTCTTCCAAACTAATTTTATAATGCCAGTGTTACCCTGATACCAAAACCAGACAAGGATGCCACAGGAAAAGAAAATTATAGGCCAACGTCCCTATATTATGAACATAGATGCAAAAATCCTCAACAAAATACTAGCAAACTGAATTCAACACTACATTAAAAGGATTATGCCATCATAAAGAAGGTTTTATTCCAAAGATGCAAGGATGGTTCAAAATCTGCAAATGTCAATATGATATACCATATTAATAAAATGAAGAATAAAAATCATATGATTATATAAATGATGCAGAGAAATCATTTGACGAAATTCAACATCCATTTATGATAAAAAAAACTTTCAACAAACCATATCTCAATAAATAAAGGTCCTATATGATGAGCCTACAGCCAACATTATACTCACTGTTGAAAAGCTGAAAGCTTTTCCTCTAAGATTAGGAATAACACAATAATGCGCACTCTAAAACTGGTCATGCACATGCAAAAGAATGAACTGGACTACTAGTTTAGCCATACACAAAAATTAACTCATAATGGATTAAAGAGTTGAAACTAAGACCTGAAACCATAAAACTCCTAGAAGAAAACATAGGTGTAAATGTTTTGATCGAGGTCTTGACAATGACTTTTTGAATCTGACACCAAAAGCAAAAGTAACAAAAGCAAAAATAAATAAGTGGGACTACGTCAAACTAAAAATCTTCTGCATGGCAAAGGAAATCATCAACAAAAAGAAAAGGCAACCTACAGAATGGGAGAAAATATTTGCCAATCTTATATCTAATGAGAGACTAATATCCAACATATATAATAAACTCACACAATTCCATAGCTTAAAAAAATCTAATTAAAAAGTGTGCAGAAAATATGAAGAGACAATATTCCAAAGAAGACATATAGATGGCCAACAGGTTCATGAGAAAATACTCTACATCATTACTCATCATGGGAATGGAAATCAAACCACAGTGACCTATTACCTCACATCTGTTAGAATGACTAGTATTCAAAAGACAAGAAATAACAACTGTTGGCGAGGCTGTAGAGGAAAGGGAATCCTTGTTCTTTGTTGGTAGCAATGTAAATTGGTGCAGCCACTATAAAAAACATTATGGAGGTTCTTCAAAAAATTAAAAAGAGAACTAACATAAGATTCAGCAATTCCACTTCTAGTATTTATTTGAAGAAAACAAAAAACACTAACTCAGAAAGATATATACACCCACACATTTATTGCAGCATTATTTACAATAACCAAAATATGGAAACAACCTAAGTATCCATCAATGGATGAATTGATATAGGAAATGTTACATACACACACACACACACACACACACACACACAACATATATAATATATATAATATAATATATATCACATATGTGTGTATGTAACACACATATATACATACACACACATATAATATATAATATATATAATATATACGTAGCAATGCAAATTGGTGCAGCCAATTTTATATATTATATATATTATATATTATATATGTGTATATATATATAGAGAGAGACAGAGATATAGAGACAGAGAGATGATGATGTGTGATCAAAACATATGGTGAATCTGTGGCCGAGTGCCATCCAATGGAAAGGCAGGGATCTTCAATATGGGAAGCAGTGTGTTGATCCTTAGTAACAGTGCGTGGTAAGTCTCAACTTGTTCAGTGCAGTCAGGTGTGAGCTATGGTTTTGAGAAGGTGTGTTTTAAAGTGTGCCATAAATCATGCATCATGAACAATGTATTAATATGAAATTTTGTTTCAAACTGCAAAAAACTACTAAGGAAACACACAAAATGTTGAAATTAGTTTATGGTGATCCTGCAGTGGCCATGAAGATGGTTTACAAGTGGTTCGAGCAATTTCATAATGATTTTGAATTTATTGAAGATGAAGAGAGATCGGGATGTCCTTCAACATCAAAAACCCAAGAGAATGTTGAAAGAGTAAGCTAAACGATTCGATCAAAAATGCAATTGACTATTAGGAAATTTCTGAGGATCTGAACATCTCTTATGGTTCTGTTCAAAGCATTTTAATAATAGATTTGAACATAAGGCTAGTGAGTGTGAAATTTGTTCCACACATTTTGACTGTCAAACAAAATCAATAGCGTTTGTCAATTTCATTGAACGATTGTGCTGCTTCAGATTCCAGATTTTTAAGACATGTTATCATGGAAGATGAAACTTGGATCTATGGTTATGATCCTTAGACCAAGGCTCAGAGTTCTCAGTGGAAATCATTCAATTCTCCTGGTGTGGAAAAAGCACATCAATCAAGATCTAACATCAAGGTAATGTTATGAGTAATTGTGTTTTTTGACCTTGATGGAATTGTGTTAGCTGGGTTTGTACCCAGGAATACAATGGTGAACTCTAACTCTTATAAGGGCTTATTTCAGCATTTAAAAAACAACGTGCATAAAAAACAGCCTGAGAAGTAGGCAAATGGTTTCATCCTCCATCATGACAATGTCCCATGTCACACATTGCTTCTGGTATGGCAATTCCTGTCAAAAACATTATGATGCGTCCTCATCCACCTTATTAACCGGATCTGGCACAGTGTGACTTCTGGCTCTTCCGCAAAGTCAAAATGACCATGAAAGGTAAACATTTTGAATCAATTCAGGACATTGAGGCAGCCACAACAGCGCAACTAAAGACATGAAAGAGGACCTCCAGAACTACTTCAGAAAGTGGAGAGAATGATGGGACAAGTGCATTCGAAGCAAGCCAGAGTATTTTGAGGGGGATTAATGGCAATGTATCTCTTATTGTAATAAGTTTTTTTTTTTATTTAAAAACTCACCATGTTGTTTGATCACACCATATATATATATATATATATATATATATATATATATATATATACATATATACACATATATATGTATATATATACACATATGTATCACATTTTCTATATATCACTATATACAGAGGATGCCAAAAAATGTATACCCATTTTAAGAAAGAAAAAAACTGTATTAAAATTGTAACACTTAATATATCCTGATAACAAAAAATGAATACAAGTCTCATTTGACTTCTGCAATTACAAGAGGTGCTCAAAGTGATTACTAATTGTGTTTAGACACTTCTGATTACCACGAACTACTTTTTGAATGAAGCTTAACCAAAGTGTCCACTTCTATACATTTTTTTGCAACTCTAGTATATAAATAAATAAAATGATAAACTGGAATATCATTCACCCACATAAAAGAATGAAATTTTGCCATTTGTAACAAAATAGATGGACCTTGAAGGCATTATGCTAAGTGAAATAAATCAGAGAAAGACAAATACCATGTGATCCCTCATAAATGTGTAATATAAAAAATAAATAAGTAAATAAAATCAAGCTTATAGATAGAGAGAACAGTATGGTAATTGCCAGAAGTGGGGGATGGGAGGGTGAGAGAAATGGGTGAACTGTTTCGTTTTTTAATTTAAATACATTGAATTTTTATTTAAAAAACAAATAAAAGTGAACATTGAAGACATTACTGGAACAACTAACCAAGTGATATTCAGTTATAGGAAGCAGTGCAGTGAGCTTCGATGCAATGGCATAGCAGACGGGGTGGCTTATAAACAACAGAAAGTTATTTTTCACAGTTCTGGCGGCTGGGAAGCTCGAGCTCAGGGTGCTAGCATGGTTGTATTCTGGTGAGAACCCTCTTCCTGTTTCATGGCCAGTGCCTTCTAGCTGTGTCCTCATATGTTAGAAGGGGCAAGGGATCTCTGTAGGGGTCTCTTTTTATAAGAACACTAATGCTATCCATAAGAGTGGACCCTCATGACTAAGCACCTCCCAAAATACTCACCCCCTAATACCATCACACTGGGCTTTAGGAGTTTAACATATGAATTTTGGGGTGAGGGACATTTAGACCAAAGCACAGGTTAAGACTGAGGAAGATATAAAAATACCTTAGAATGTGAAAAAAATAAAAATAAAAAAAATAAAGGATCGTTTTTTGCTGAAAAAAATAAAATAAAATAAAAAATACCTTAGAATAAACTGAACTTTTCCTAAGCACTTTAACCGATGCTGAGATTGACATATGATGGTTTGTATTACCATGTTTACCTTTTTGACTCATTGATAAATAATTATTTATTAATTACTTTTCTTCTTCTTTTCCATATATTGTGGCCATGTTTATGGGTAAAAGTTCCAGCCAATAGAATGCTACATCTCTGAGAATTTGGTGCATCAGATGTTTCTGGTATTAGGCTGAATCATAGAAAGTAAACACTGAACAAAAGTGTGAAATAATAAAAAAAGGATGTGAGAAAAAAATCATCATGAAATAATACACAAGAAGTCCTGGATGGAGGGACTTTAAATAAATAAAGCATAATCATTTATGTAGTCATGCCACATAGTCAACAAAAGTTAAACACAAATAAATGTATTAATTATTCCTTTTATAAAAAAGTGACAGACTGAGTGTCGGTGTAAGCATACTGGAGGAGCATATTCACAAACATGATACATAAAAATTATTTCAACATCTTGTGTTGTTAGTATCTACAGAACATCTTTATTTAAAGTCATAGAAAAGTGGAATTTGAAGGGATCTTAGTCATAAGAAATTTGTATTGAAGATGTTAAACAAGCCAAATATTAAGATCAAGGTGATGAAAAAATTCTTGCCAGTCATTGTCCATTCTGAGACAGTCATGGAAACAAATAATTAGAATACAATGAAATAAATACAAATACAAAGCAGTTGCTCTTCGCCTTCAAGGATATCACAATCCAATAATAGACATAATACAACAAGTGATTACATACCACTTTCAATCCTCATTTGACTGAGTGGATTCTGTATTGGAGTGACTTTGTACTGTGATGATACAGCTAAACTGGAATTATGCTTCCTAGACTTTCCTTCCCTAAATAGCTCTGCAATGGGATTGTCAGAAAAGAAGTCTTCATAAGTTCTGAGGGCAAAAAAGGCAGCAGTGGCTTTATTATGTGCTAGGGGTTAATGTAGGGAACCAGATGCTCTTTTAGCTCATGCTCCTCACTGTTGATATGGTAACTCACCTTGTGGGTTTGGGGCAGCTGCTGTGCCTGCAGTTCCCTAAGTTCTTGCCAGAACTCCTGTATCTTCTCAGAGTGTGAGTGTACACATGTAGGAAACTCCATTGTAAGAGTCCTCTACATATCATTACCTGTAGGATTTCCAGGTGGGAATTCCCACCCGTTCTCAGGAATTATTTTCACTTTCCCATTCCCAAATCCCAAGAAAAATTGGTTGGGAAATCGGGAAAATCGGTTTCTTGAATGCAGGTGGTTGGTAGTATCGGCCACCTGGAAACGATTCATTGTGGAGAACAGAAAACAGTTTATATCTCAGGATTCTGGAGTGGGAAAAGAAATTCCTGAGAATGGGTGGGAATTCCTGCCTGGAAACTCTATATAGAATGTTCAACCACTTCTCAAAAGTCCTACTGCTATGGCCTAGTTTAAGCCATTATCATCTTTTACCCAGGTTATTGCTATAGCCTTCTAACTGATCTCTATAGCTACTCTTGCCCCTCACAGTATATTATCAACACAATAGGTAGGGTTATCATGTTAAAATAAGATTATGATGTTAATCCCACTGTTCTGCTCAAACTCCTGCAATGATGCTCCCATCTCACTGAAAGTAAAAGTAATTAAAACGGTCTACAGATCCTGCATTTCATAATTCCCCTCACATACCAGCACATTTGCTGTTACATTTTCCTGTGTAGTTTTTCTTCCCAAATACATGCAGGAGTGCTTCTTTATTTTTGTTCATAGTTTGCTCAAATGTCACTTCAGTGAAGCCTTCTCTGCTGTTGTCTCTAAAATACTAATACCACCCCACACAATGTGAATCCACTTCTGAGCTCCCTTACCTGTTTTATTTTTCCTTAGTATTTATCTCTATCTAAACCAATGTATACTATATTGTTGCCTTACAGCTGCCAAATCGTTTGTTCCCCTGCACTCTTCCCAAGATTTCACAAGGGAATGCCTCAGCAAACTGAGGCCCAATGGAGAGATATCGGAAAAGCTCCTTTGAGGGGAAGTCTCAGCAAACTGAAACCCGATGGAATTATATCGTTCCCTCCCCCTTCAATGGATTCCTTGGAGATGTGCGTGTGTGTGAAGGCAAAGTCCAGGCTGGAACACAATGGGAACTTTCAGAAAGATGGCCAGCAGTGTACTAACACACAGGTCTTGAGATTAACAATCATTACCTCTTTAGAAGTTTACCAATAAAAACTACAGGTTGGCCCGATTCAGGGTTCAGTCCCTAAGACTGTTCCTCTTGGCCCATGCTTGCATTCTATTCCTGGCTACTGTCTTTTCTTAACCCTGTGCCGCCCTTCTCCCTCTTCACAACCCACGTCATTCTGGACAAGACACTATATGTATGTATTCTTGTTTATTCCTTCACTAATATAAAAGATAAACACAGAGTATTTCTGTTCCCCCCCCTTCCTCATACCTAGAGGAGTGCTTTTGTGCATAGTGATTCTCAATAAATATTTGTCAAATGATTAATAAATCACTGACTAAAAGCACAATAACATACATTCAATGATAGAAGCACATACAGGAAGTACTATGGATGGGTGGGTTGGTGGGGCAAAAAGGGTTTCAGTACTATCTTCCCTGACTTTTCTGAAAAACAAAACAATTCTTGCCATTTTGTACAAACTTTTTAAAGGTTTTGTATGGAATTTTTTAAATTAATCTCACTGTTTATGAGGCATGTGGTAATTGAGAAATGGGTCTTCACAGTAATTTTAAAAGCAGATGACATTCATTCATTATTCTTTCAGTCCACAAATATTTACTGAGTATCTACTATGCGCTAGGAGTTAGATACAAAGGTGAATAATGAAATATTCTTAAACTTTAATTAAACATTGGCCATATGCAGAGTGCTGAGCCATGAAGATAGAAAAATAAAATATATAGTCTGGAGAGCTGTGACTTTAATAAGAAAGATGAATGAATAAACTGTGTCATAAGGGCAAAAATAGATACAAAATGGGATCTTTTGTATTATATGTCACAGGTATAAATAATCCAAACTTAAGAAGTGGGTTGTCAGGAAAGAATTCCTATTAGATGCTATATCTGACCTGAGTTCTAAAAAACAAATCTATCTTGCTTGAACTATATAAATTTTGTTAGACAAGTGGCAGCAAAGTAATGACACCATTGCTGAGTTTAATAAACATTTGTTAATTTTTTGATATTCATATAATCTTTTGCTTAGGAACATTGTTTTAATAAACATTAAATTTAGAAAACTTTACACATTTTAAAACTTTATCTTTAATATACACATTTTTAAAATTTCTATAACTAATTTAAATAAAATGAGATTGCTTACTCAGAAGTCTTCAATGTTTTTTTTTTCCTAGCTAATACAAACATAGCGGATAATACTCACCCCACCTGTATATTTGAGAATCTTGGCTCATGGAAAATAACATAGTGGACGAACATTCCTGCAAACCATTAAATGAAAATTTACAGTTCTGTAACTTCTTTTTTTTTTTTCTTGAAATTCAATGGATGAAACAAAGTCACCCCAGAAGTTTCTAGTCTCCCATCCAAGTACTAACCAGGCCCAACCCTGCTTAGCTTCTAAGATCAGACAAAATCAGGCACATTAAGGGTGACATTGCTGTAAACTAAACTGAATGAATAGGAGTATATCAAACTGAAAAGCTTCTGCACAACAAAATAAACCATTGACAAAATAAAGAAGCAACCAACCGAATGGGAGAAGATCTTTGCGGACAATGCCTCCGATAAGGGGCTAATACCCAAAATATATAAAGAACTCATACAACTCAACAACAAAAAAAGCAAACAATCCAATTAAAAAATGGCAGAGGACCTGAATAGATATTCTCCAAAGAGGACATACAGATCGCCAATAACTATTCTAACCCCAGTTAGAATGGCTATCATCATCAAGACAAATAATAACAAATGCTGGAGAGGCTGTGGAGAAAAAGGAAGTCTCATACACTGTTGGTGGGAATGCAAATTGGTGCAGCCACTACGGAAGGCAGTGGGGAGGTTCCTCAAGAAATTAAGAATAGAATTACCATATTACCCAGCAATCCCTCTACTGGGTATCTACCCCAAAAATCTGAAAACATTCATTTGTAAAGATATATGTGCTCTGATGTTCATTAAAGCTTTATTTACAGTGGCTAAGACACAGAAACAACCAGTTTCCTTTGATGGATGATTGTATAAAGAAGATGTGGTATATATACACAATGGAATACTATTCTGCCATAATAAAAGATGAATAGTACCATTTAAGACAACATGGATGTATCTTGAGACTATTATGCTAAGCGAACTAAATCACACAGAAAAAGTGGAGAACTGTATGACTTCACTGATATGTGGGCTATAAAACTGAAAGCAACTAAGGCGCAATACAAACAAACAAACAAAACCTGACATAGACAATAGTTTAGTGGTTACCAGAGGGTAAGGGGAGCAGGGAATGGTAGAATAGGGTAAATGGGGTCAAATATATGGTGATGGAAGGAGAACTGGCTCTGGGTGGTGAACACACAATGTGATATATAGATGATGTGTTACAGATTTGTACACTTGAATTCTATGTAATTTTACTAACCATTGTCACACCAATAAATTTTAATTAAACAAAATTCCAGTAAACTTCTAATTTAGTTAATTTATATTTATTTGTTGATACCAAAATATTAACCTTTTAGTTTTGAAATCCTATGTCCAAGCAAAATGACTCATAAGGAAGATAATGTACTAATAAGGAAGCATTGTGTGTTGGAAAAGTTGTTTACTTTATACGTTTGGTGCAAACCCTGTGGCTACTACTTAGGGGAGAAACCAATTAGAAATAGGAAGAGCAACTAGCAAGTTTAAATTAAATCACGATTCTTCCTGACCTCAAATGGTTATGCTAATATGCATATTTTACTCAATATTTTTATATGTCGTAAATTTTTTGAGGCAGTTCTATTTTTATCTATATCCTGCATGAAATGACAGCCTCAAAATATAGGTCAGGGTGTTACTGTCTGCTTAGAGCAAGTGCACACTCGGAAAAATTCCTTAATATCCATCTAAAGAGAGATCAGTGTTTGGGCTTTTTGATACTTAGATGTCAAGTTATAAAATCTTTCAAGGTCTATATCTTTTTATATAGAAACACATATGAGCATTTACTCTAAACAATAAGGATATGCCCAAAAGTGATTTATATCTAAAATTTTAAGGATTATGCATTAACTTAGATCTTTTAGAAATACTGCACTTTGATATAATCAAATCAGATAGCTATAGCATTAGATTACCTATAAAAGGTCACTTTTTCTTTATCATTACAAAGTCCAGATTAACACTTCATTATTTGCAAAACCATGACTCACCTGCTCTTCCAGTTCAGGGCAGGAGATTGTGATTTTCATGTTATCTGTTCAATTTGGTATTTTTCTTCTAATGAAGGCACATCTGTCTTCTGTGTGTTAATGTTTAATGTTTTCCTAGGAAAAGTATGCCTACAGCCTAGACAATTAAATACCTCCTAAAAAAAATTAAAGGAAAGCATAAGTGCTGAAGCATATAGAATGTGCTACCATATTAAAAATGTGTTCATTAACAAAAATAAATTTAAAATGAGAGTGGTTTTTAATCTCCAGAGCAATAGTAGGTTATGCCTCAACAATCTGCATGAATTGATGACCTAAATGGTCTTCCACTCAGTACTCTATAAAACCCGTAGTGTTGAATTAGTACACTTAATGTTTTGGGGAGACAGCTCTAACTAAAAGTGTGAGTTTTTTTCCTTGACTGCTAAAAATTTTAAGGTGTTTATAGGCATTGAATTCAGATAACTGCAGGTGTTTAATTTTTTTTGCAGAATATATAGCAGTATACAAATACCTGTATACAGCAGGTATTTGCAAATATATAGCAGTATACAAATATATAGCAGTATACAAATCCAGAGGAAAGAATTATTGATTTTTTAAAAAAATATTAGCAAATGTTATTAAATGTAAATAAAATATTTATCCCTTATTTTCTATACCTTTAATAGTTTCTTGTCTTTCTTATTCTCGTCATCTTGCTACTCCTCTTTCTTTTCTCCTCTTTATTATTCCTCCTACTCTTATTTCTTTTTTTTATCATAATCCTAAAGACTACCTTCAGCTGAGTCTTACACATGGTAAATACTTTATTATTTCTTCAAATGTCTTAATCAAAATGAATACATTTTTAAATAAAACCAAGCAAAATAAGGGGTTTCTTATCAATTCCCTGTTTCAGTTAAGGAGGAAAACTTCATCTTCAAGAATTAAGCTACCAGTTAATGAATACATTATTTCCAGCATCTGAAAGCCTTAGACCAGTTTCTCATAGAATAGTGTATAAGACACCTGACAGGGTTTTTCAGGGAATGTGTGCCGGTTAGGCAGTGTGGTAATGCCATCACAGAAGTAGGGTCTCCATTTGAATAATTTCCCTTTATAGTCTTTTATAGTCACAGACTAACCGAGCCTTGGCTAAAAGAGAAAAAGTGCGATTGGATAGTCCACATCACTACTTCATCAAAACAAAACAATTAAAAAAAAAAACCCTGAAAAGTGGGGGGAAAAATCATACAACTGACTTTTACTTAAACATAGGGCATATTTAAAGACAAAGAAAAATATGGCTCATTGGTGTGAAAAAGGAGAAAATACGTAAACATAACTGATCCAATAAGAGGCCATAAAATGTAGTGATTAAGGTCACTGACCTTCCAAGTTTCACAGAACTGGCATTAAAACGTTTCTCTGTATTTAATTAGCAGATGAACTTTGGGTAAGTTATTTAACCTCACTACTCCTCAGTTTCCACATACATAAAATGACAGTAGTAATAGTATTTATTATCACTAGTTATTTGAGGGAATGAAATGAAAGGCCGGGAATGTTTAGCACAGTATCTGAACAAGTATTCAGTATATAGTATTTATAGTTATTAGCATGCACAGGAGCCAAATTGTTAAATCAGTTAATATATAAATTTCTTTTACCTACTGTGCAAAATAAGACATAAAAATAACTCCAAATTATGCTCCCTAATAGAAATAAGTGGTGCGAAACATGAATTACAATTTTTGGAATTGACCAGATTATAGCTAGCTTTATTTTCTAAACATGGCATCTACCATCTACAAAGAAGTAATACATTTCCAAGTATTCAAGAAATATTCGGTGAAAACCTAGGATTTTTCAATCATTTTTCTACTAGCAATCTGAGGATAAAACAATAGATACAGAAGTTAGAGTTCTTGCTTTTCTGGGGTTTACATTCTAAGTTGGTAGAAGAATGAAGTGGGGCAGGAAAGGAGAAATAACAAATGGGTAGACAAATACTCATATATAAAACAATTTTATGAAATAATAAATTTTGCGAGGACAAGAAATCAAGATAATATGCAGTGTGTAATGAGTGAGTTCTTTGGTTTGGGTGGTGTCAACAAAAGACTCTCTTGGAATGTATATGTAAACTGAGGTCTGAAAGACAAGGAGAAGTTATAGGTAGTTCAAAGAAACTAAGGGGGGAAACAAGTCTACCATATTAGTAACTAGGAGGAGCAGAAAGTCAGCTACCACATCTGGGGCTTAGTGGTCTAAAGGAAGAATAATGCCAAATACTTTATTTTGTGCTTCCATTTATTTTTCCTTGCCTAGATCATATTTTCTATTTAACTGACATTTATTCTTGATGTTAGGGGGAAAATTTTTCCTTTTAATCCAAAATGTTTACACTATCTCAGAATATGCCCACTGTTGTTCCCTTACAGCATTAGCAAAATTAAAAATTCAATACAATTTATGTGTCAGAAGCAGAGAGGGGATTATTCCCGGGTTTTTATAAAAGATAGCAAATATTGCTCCATAGAAAGTTGAGGAGTTTATGTAAATTAATAATTCTCTATCAAGTTTCAGTGAGTCTATTTTGTAAGTTTCAGTGAGTCTATTTCCATCTGCAATAACAGAATTAGGAAGTGGGGGAAAGGAAGAACATAGAACTGGGTATACTCACCCTACCAGCATTCAAATCATTTAGCATCGCACCGCTGTACTGAAGCTTTTACTGCTAGGGGGTCCCTGAGCAAATCATTTCCATTACTAGTCTGTTCTAATAACCCCGTTGCTGATTCAGCTACCTGAATGTAAATATCATAGAAATGACTGGGAAATGAAAGCCAATTTGAAACAGTGAAAAGGGATTGCAAAGAAAATGCTTCCTACATATGCCTTCATTTTCATAACTCTTTGTTTAAAAATCTGCTCATCATAGATAAAGTCTTTTGACTCTATTAGAAGCCAATAGAAGAAAAAGAATTCCTTTTCAAATATCACTATATGTTGCTAAATCTTCCTATCTTAAATGACAGCTGTTTCACCCATACTAACCCACTACATACAGAAAACTTCCAGTTTTTGATATCTATCTATCTATCTATCTATCTATCTATCTATCTATCTATCTATCAATCATCTATGTATCTATGTATCTATGTATATACATATACATAGATACATATATTTACTCTATATATTTACTCATATGTATATTTTTTACTCTAAATGAAATTGCCACAAATATTAAAATAGCCACAATAAATTCCAGAGCATTACAGTTAAAATCCTTCCTTATTTATTCAACAGAAATCTTAGTGGTCTTGCGGTACAAATAAGATCGTGCACTGTTTATTTCTTATACACAGGAGGTATTTTTCTCTCGCCTAAGCTTCTGTTCAGTCTTATATTCTCTCTACATATATAGCCCTCCCCCAACTCCAAACAGCCTTTTAATACTACTAGCTATTGAATTCAAGACTGGCCTCCAGGGAAAAAATACTTTGTGTGATATGTATGTTAACAATATTTAAGTTAAAAAAATGACCAAATAATTTAGCTTTTTGAAATCCTCTCCATATAATGTTAGTGGTATAGTTTGAATGTTACTACATTCATATCTAAAATACTTGATTATCTTTGATATGTGATTATCACAAATGACTTTTAAGCTGCCTAATTGCATATGTCAAAGCTGATTTGGATAGGTTTAAAAGGCTATAAATTGCAGAAAACTAAGCATCTGACTTAAGAATTTGTAATTAACAAACTGTCATAGTATTGAGATAAAATTCTATCACAATTACAGCTAAAATATTTACAAAAAACATTTTAAAATATAAAGGCTTAAAAAAGAGATATGATGAAACAGAGAGTGAATCTGTGGCTATTAAACGATAAATGAGGAACGCTCAATCATGCCAGAATAAATTGTATCACTGAGACTACAAGTGGAATTTTAAGTGATTTTTATTATTAATTTTTTTCAATACATACATGTCAGTTCGTTCTTTCCCATTCTGGTATAAATATGTGTACAATTCTAAAAAGCAGAAAGTTCCCTTGTATATCACTGTCCCAAATTCTTTTTGCATTAGTGCTCATGGTTCTGGTTGATCTTAAATAAGACCTGTTTACCAATCACCATCTTGTTTGGTTCCTATAAGACATGTGTAATAGCCAAGGTGGGGTCACCCGGTGAAGACAACTCAGTGTATCTGTGTATGTGTGTGTGTGTGTGCACGTGGGGAAGGCACCGCTCATTTGCATTTGACTCACTTTTTGCCATCAGCAGTAGAGAATTAGAGCTATTTATAATGACGGTACTAGTAATAGCTTCTATAAAGGTCTGTTTTTGCATTTCTTTCTTTCTAAATAATACATCTAAGTGCTTTTTTCTGTTTTATGCCACTTAGAATTTGCTTTACAGAATTTATTGTCTAGCATCATCACTGTAAAGGAAAACAATCATTTCTTCCAGAAGTTTTTTGCCTCTTTTTCCCAGACAGAGGCTTCCTGGAAATTACTAGAGCTAAAAATCGAGACCCAATAGTTGAAGTACATGTTAGTTAAAACAGGGTGCTTGATTCAGAAAAAAGAGCTAGCATATGTCATTCCATTAAATCTTCACAAAATCCATGTGTAAAATATTTTTGCCTCCGTTTCATAAATGAAAAACTAGGGTTCAAAGAAGTGAAGAAATATTACAGAAGCAAGATTGAAATTCAGAAGATGTAGGTTCCCTCTAAACTTGGATGGGGTGTAAGTAAAGTTAAAGTTAGTTAAATTAAAGATAGGTGAAAAGATAAACATCTGAGATGAAACAGGTTGGTTCTCTGCATTGTCAATTGATAATATATGTCATCTCAATCATGCTGTAAAGTTGTACAAAAATGCAGAAATAAGGCCAGAAATCCGTTAAGCTAATTATATAAGTAAAATTACTTCCAGCAACCAAGGGTTTTTTATGAAGAATTTATTATCCCTAATCCAAATACATTGTTACCGGTTGTTTTTTGTTTTTGTTTTTTTTCCTTTTTTTAATGTGTGTTAATGGTAAACTCATCATGAAGCTCTTTTGATTCTTCAGTGTTTTAATTTATGAAAGATGTACATATGCATAGCATAAATATTCAGTAGGGAAGTAATCTAAATATATATTTAAAAGGACAAAGGAAACCTGCTTTTTCTATTCAATAACACAGTCTTCCTTTAAATTAGAAAAAAATAAACTTAAAGATAACCTTTTATTTCACTGGTCTGAACCTCAGGAAATGAGGGCTTTGTTAGAAAGAATAGTAATTGTAGAGCCTCAGTCAATCCTGGAAACTGCTCTACTTCTATTATCAGCATTCCAGCTTCTTTTAACAGTCAGAATTGAGCATGGGAAAAGTGACCTTGAACACTGTATCTGGCCATCCATATTTGGAATATTTGCCAAACTTGACAAATTTTGCAAAACAGTGAGGCTGTGCACGTTAAATGCAAAAATTAAAGACCATAAACAGATAAAAATGCTTTTCAGATTTCAATCAGTTCCCTTATCTCTCTCCTAGCCCCATTTCTCACTGCCAGGCCCATTCACTATCACACTACCTTTCTTTGTTTATTTAGTCTCCTTGGCATTCTCTCTCTCTCTCTCTCTCTCTCTCTCTCTCTCTCTCTCTCTCTCTCTCTCTCTTCCCCTCGACCCCTGTCTTAATTACTACCACTGTTTAATTTTACACAGCCCTGTAAAACATCACAGTTTCACCCATTTTGCTACTTTTAGCTTCCTTAAAATTTCCTGTTGCCTTTTTCTAGGTGGTGTGTAAACATAAATACTGAATAAGCAGTAAATTATACAGGAATAGAAGCTACCCCCCCACAAAAAAAAAACAAAAAAAAAAACCCCACAAACAACATTACAACATTCACCTGAGCTGAGTACACAACAAATTAGAGATCTTGGTCAAAAGAGCAAAAAAATGTGCAAGTTGTTATTTTCTAGAGATCTTATAACCTGACAGTCCCTAGTACGGATACTATCTCTCCCACTATTGTGCGCTGATGTGTTTCATGGTGGGAAAGCCACAGACCAGTCCTGATGTTAATCTCACTCTTCCTGGCCCTCTATTGGTCCCACATTATGCCCTAACTTCACTTTCCTTACAAGGAGAACTCCAAGTTATTACTTCTGGATAAAAATGTAACCTACTTTTGTGAAGAATTGTATCTATTCATAAGAGCTGCTCTTGAACTCTCTGTTTAGATAAATACTAGAAATCAGAGCATGTACAGTAATACACTTCTTAAATCCTTTAAGAAGTCAGTGTCCCTTAGGAAAATGTTGGGAATTATGAGCAAATATAATTCCTTTGCTGGCACAGGAATTAGAAAACCTTTGGGAAAACCTAGAGGAAAGAGTTTATCTGTTATCCTCAATATTGAATGGACTGGTGCTTCTAGTAGGGTTAATGTATTCAAGCCGCTCAGGAAGATCTGTTATGTGGACCAAGTGAGAGCTTGATGCATTTGGGAAGTGAATGAATAAAAACAAATGAATGATTGAAAAAAATACATAGTTTGAGAAGCTGAATAAATGATACTTCATAAAATGTTCAGGTTCTTACTCAGTGAGAAACGGTGCTTCATTTCCTTTAGTCTGGCTTCCTTGATCTAACCTTCCATGTTAGACCTTCCATGATCTAACATGCGTATGGCCTCTGTGCTGAATGGATAGAAAGCCACCTAGGCATCTGTAACCCATGGCATCTCACGGGTCCTCTCCACTCGCTTGCTCTGAGCTTTCCGGTTTCCATGATGCTCCACATTTGCCCCTGATCTCTGTCAGACATCGACTACTTAACTATCTCTTGCCACAACATAGGTACCAATGTGCAGATTCAAGGTATAATTCCCAAATTTGGCCCTCTAGTCATAAGAACTACACCACCAGAAAGAGGACTATATCTTTCTCCACTTCAAATTCTATAACGGAATGGAGCGTTGGGGCCTGCCGCTCTCCTAGAGACTCCAATCTGAGGAGGATCCAGTCATCCCTTACTCTTAAACCAAACCATTCCCAGATCTCTTCTTTTATAAAAATTTGGGGACACATTATATAAAAACTAGCGTTCAATATTGGGTATTTTCAAAGGTCATATCCATGAAAGAATTTGGAAAACAAGATCAATGTCTACATTTTTATGATATTTTATCAACAACTACAATGGTATGTATTATTTTCCTCCTTTAAATTTCAGTCCATGAATATAGCTTTCAGAACTATTGAATGGGTATAATTAAATGAATCAAGTTAGTAAACACAAGTGAAATCATGTTTGTAAAAACCTAAATTTGGAGATATTAATATTAAAATAAGAATATGTCATATAAAATAATATAAAATTTTGTATTATGCATGTTTTTAATTTCAGTTTAATTATTTGGGAAGAAAATAACATTGTTTGGGAAGAAAATAACATTGCTTTTCATTGTTTTGTTTACATATTGATTTATGATTCATTCGAAGTGCAAAAGAGAAGGCCATTGTATTAATTATATCTTTCTCACATATCTTCCAAGTAAAATTAATTGTACTTCTGCAATAGATTACATTAAATCAATATGATTATCGTTTTATTTGTATATTAAATTTCTGAACTTAGCATAAACTATCTGTGCAGTGCATATAACTATGAAGTACTTGCTTTTATATAACATAATTTCATTTTTAATCTTGTCATTTATTTAATAGTTTAGGCAAAGATTGTATTCAGGAAAACTGAGGAAAATGTATTTCATCTCAAACTTTAAACAGGTCTGATCTAAATCAAGACAGAGGCCATTCTATAACCAGGGGTATGAATATCCCCTGAGACTTTAATCTGAGGCTAACCTCCTGATCCATAAAGCCTTTGTTTCACCATCAAAAATTCCCCAATTTAGAAACTGAGGTCAATAAAAAGCAAAGTAAATACATTCATCACACATATTTTCCATGTTTCTAGTGCTCAGTTTTTTTTTTCCTGTTCCATATATAGATGTATATAACTAATTCTTACATAATAATAAAAATAGCTAATACTTGCTGAGTGCTTACTGTTTGACAAGCATTATAGCTAGTAATTTATAGGCATTATTTTCTTTAATTTGAACATACTCTTAAACTTATGGATGATGTTGTTTATGAGCTTACATATGATGTTGTTTCCAGTTTATGGCTGAGCTTACATATGATGAGAGAGCTTACATATGATGAAAGAGCTTACATATGATGTTGTTTCCAGTTTATGGCTGAGAAAATGTCAGTAACTTGCTCAAGGCCCACAAGAAGTAAATGAAACTGAATACAGATCTAATTCCAAAGTTAATTCTCTAAACCATTGCATTGTATTTCCTATTTGTAAAAAGCATTAAATTTCCCACTTTTTTTAAATTCAAGGATTTACATTTTAGAATCAATTTGAATTTTGATGAAGAGATGCATGTAAGGAAAAAGATGTGGGTAATAACATGACCATATTTTGTTTATAACCTATACCTAATATAGATATTTAAAATTTGAGATACATTTGAAAAGAGCTGAATAATCTGAGCATCATTTATTATAAATCACATATACAAACAAGTTAATGTGTAGCTCATAATTCAATCAAGAAAATTTGCACAGTGGTAAAATGATAACTTTTAAGAAACCAACTTATTTCAGTGAGAAGAGTTTTGCCATATGATAGAAGTTTAGATTTAGAAGAATTTAGATGATAAGCACTTTCCTCCTTATATCATAATGATGGAGCCCTAGCACGAGGTGTTAGGGAATTCAGTCAAGATCAACAGGTTGGCAAGAGATGGAGCAACTCTGTTGGGACAGGGGTAGGCCTTGAAAGAGTCACTTTTGCCAGGCAAGTGAGGGTTTGTGACTTTGGGAGTCCATCTTCTCTGCCATTGTTCCAGAAATGGTTGGCTGGCATAGAGTCAGAAGCAGAGGACAAAGGAAGCACATTTTGTAATCCTCTTGTATGTTTAACTTTCTGTCTCACTTCCCTTATCATCGCCATATTGTTGAATTGCTTTTTTTGAATAATCCACTCATTCCGTAGAGTTAATAATTTTCTTGAATTAATTTTCAGCATTTCTAATAAAAGTATCACTATCAGATTACAAAAGAGCTAAATCAAACAAAAATCTACATCAAAATTGTCAGTAATCCAGAGATAGTTTTCAGTAAAAGTTACTTAAAATAATAAACAAGATTTGAAGCTAAAATGCAAAAGAAAAAAATCTTAAGGGTGTGTGCATGTGGTATTTGTGTTGACTTTAGGATTCTTTTAAACTATAATTTTAAAAGATATTATTTACATTTTACATTCATTAGTACTCAGAAATATCTTCCTTATATTAAAAGAAAATGATGCATTAAAAATGCATAAGACTTCAATGCATTATATATAATATCCAGGTTTGCATTTTCATCTTCAATTGTTTAAGTTTTAAAATTTTTAAAAGGTAAACTTTTGTGGGTATTAAATTTTAAGTGCAAAGTAAAAATAGGTTTTAATTATGTATTTAATGTTTAAATGAGCAGTTTGTGGTTACAAAAACTGTTTAACATTGGTGTGACAAAATATAAATTATTATGTTCGCTTTAGAAAGATACTGTACTTAATTCATTAGGAAGGTACTCTAATTTTTCAAAGAAATGCAACTGATTTTTGAAACTTCTTAAAAATAATGTTCAGTTTATCATGGTCTATAAAATGCTGACATAATTTAATTGGTTTGTGGTGTTTTAGTTCCTAGTAAAAAGTCTCAAGGATCTTGATTTTAAATTTTGTACTTTCTTGTATCCTACAAACCAATATTATCAAGAAATATATCCTCAAATTGTTTCAGAGAAAAATATTTCTGTTGCGTAATCTCATCCCAAATCGGTAAGTTTTTATTTTATCCTTCTTCATAAATTACCTTTTAGTACATACATTGAGTCAATTACTACTACAACCATGAAAACAAGATTGGCATTCACAGTATGCTACTAGCATTTCTGGTAGAGGTCATGCATTGCACAAAACAGCCCACCACCGCAACAAAGAATTATCCAGCCCCAAATGTGAATGATGTTGCTGAGAAACCCTGCTCTAGGATAATGGAAACAAAATTGAAAATAAATTAAACAAAGTAGATTAAAAGTCACTTCCATCCTCTATGGGGAGTACTTGAGTAAGAAGGGAGCACACTCCAAGATAGAAAGTGTAAAGGTAACTATTCAAGATTGTCACCATCTTGGCAAGAGTAAAGATTTGCAGAAGGAGATGGATTGCTCTTCCAAAATAACAAATGTGAAACTGAGGTGATTCATTTGGGAGCCTCTTTGTACTCCTTTGTCCAGGTGCAACTATGGATGGACAGGTGAAGCAATCCTAGCCTGATAACCTGAGAGTTGTTCTGAGAGTGGGCAAAATGTCTCTGCGAATCCCAGAGAATATCTCATACTTTGAGGAAGGCAGAAGTTATCACTGCTCAATTTGTCTTCATCTCCCTTGGGGACAAAATCAAACTATGCCACTCATGTCTATTTTTTAAGAGGTGGGCACACTCTCTTCCTGGGTCAGATCCTCCAGCTGCCTGTCTTCTCTTAATTTGAATCCTACATAGCCCTATTCTTCCTATCCCTAGTTCATCTTCTCACTACACTCTTTTCTCTACAATGCCTTTTTTTTTTTTTTTGGCGCCCTTTTACTTTTCAACAGTAAACAAATTCCTCTGTATACAAAATCTCTTTATAGCATATTTACTCCAATCTTGACTAAAATCTTATTCATTCCTGTGGACGCTTTTTTCCACTGATGAACATTCTTTCATGCTTCACACACCTCAATATTGAGAATGGAAGTCATTGTATCCTCTTCTTTAGTACAGCTTCCAGACAATTTGCTGTCTCCCTTATGTCAAACCCTCTGTGCCATGAACACTCATACTCTTTGTGTTTACTGGATCCCTCATCACCATTTTCTGCCAGCCTCTAGTCACTAGCTTTCACTCACCAATATTATCATAAATTTGACACCAGCTTCTTCCTTCTAGCTAAGTTCTGCTGTCTTTCTCAGTGAGCCCAAATAACATTATGATTTCAAGGAGTAGAACATCCACAACCATTTGGAAACAAGAGTATTGAATTCACACAGCTGTCCCACGTGTTATAATAGAAATCGTAGTGAGGTACCTTCCTCTGTAGAGGACACAGATAGGAGAGAGCCAGTAGGAGTGACTAACAAGGAATATGCCACACATTTACAGGAGGTTAAAGAATGAGTAGAACTTGCTCATGAGTAGGAACATTCCAGAACCTGTATTTCTGAAAGGCATATCCAGATGCAGATAAGGGAAGGAAATGTCACATTGCTAAGATGTCTCCATTTGTATTGTCAGTATGGTGATAATTGAGGGACATTTTAGTTATATTTAGTTGATTTATCAGCAGCAATTGATGTCATTTATAGAGAATCTACTATGGGTCAGACATTATTCTATGTGCTTTATGAATCTTAACTCATTCATAGTAAATAATGATTTTATGCTAGTAATTCTTTAAACTTCTTGGATTCCATTATGCCATAATCTGGTTTATATCTACCTCTCTGGCTACTCTGATTCAGTCTCAATAGAGGTTCCTATTCTGCTTCATTCTCAAATGTTTTTCAAGGGGTTATGAGCTCTCTCTCTCTCTCTCTCTCTCTCTCTCTCTCTCTCTCTCTCCCCCCATCACTTTTCCTGTTCACCTTGGATGATTTCATCCATTTCTATAGATTTAATTTTCTACTCCACACTCTTTCTTCATCCCAAACCCAGATATATAACTTAATAAAAGAGGTCTCTACTTGTCTCTCAGGTATATTGCACTGAATATAGCTGCAACAAATCTTGCCATTCCCTCCCTTAATTCTCCAAATACACTCCCGATTTGAAAGGTTGATGTAGTCTATTCTTTTGCCCAGCTCAAAAGCCCCGATACTGCACTAATGACTCATTCTTCTTGATATCCTATACCCAACTGATTACCAAGAGCTAATAATTCTCTTTTTAAATGTATTCTCTCTGAATATTGTAATTTCTGTTTCATCTATCTTTAACATATTTGTTGTTTTCAATTCCTATTGCAATTACCTTAGTTTAGGCCACCATCACTGCTAGCATGTTTCTGCCACACCTCCTAAACCAGTCTCTCTCACACGTTTACTCCCACTCCAATCTATCTTCCACTCTGTAACTATTTTAGTTTCTTAAAATGTAAATCTAATCATGTCATTCCCCGATGAAAACCCTTTAATGGCTTCTCATCGAAATAAATTCTAAAGTCCAAACTTCTCAGGATGGCTTAGACAATCTTTCTAGTTAGCCTCTGATTATTACTATAGCTTCACAGCTCATCACCTTCCCGGTAGTCTCTACTCTCTACCTTAATTCTACTAACTGATTAATCTCACCAACTACATTTAGTCCTTGTCTTAAATCCAAGCCTTTGCACATGCTGCTCATTCAGCCTTAAAACATCTTCACCATCTTTCCCCAGCCTGTCATTCGACTCTACTACACTTCACACACCACTACCGCCTTCTGGCTAGCTCCCAGTTTCCTATTAGATCATTGCATACCATATCCCAAAGCAATACTCTGGCTCTTCTAAACTTGGTTAGATGTCCCTTCTATCTATTCTCAATGTATGCCATGTTCTCTCCTTAAAATACTCTTGACATTTCCGGGTTATCATTTTTTATCCTCCCCGTTAGACAATAAGCTCCTTGACAGCAGGAACTGTGCTTTCTCCTCTTTGAATTCCAGAGTTTGGCTTATTCTCAGAACATAGTAAGTGTTTGATAAACATGTGTTAAATGAATATCTGGTGTTGATATCTGCATGTTCCTGAGACAGACGTTCAGCATGAAGTGGCTAGAATTCTCTTCTGACCAACTTCCCTGTGTCTATGATCACAACTTTCCTATGTCTAAGGGTGTGAGGGTAAGGGTTTGAGAAGAGTGAAGTCTACTCAAAACAATACTCAGAAACTTTTCCTCATTTCCTAGACTAAAATATATATACTTCCTCTGTGCTTCAATAAGGTCTTGGACATATCTCTGTACTGCTTCTAAATTGTATTACAGATATATTTTTATATTTCTGTTTTTCTCATGATACTGTGAGAGATTAAAGAAAAGACCATTTGTTAGTCATCTTTATATTTCTAGTGACTATGTTTATGCATAGTATATATGTGATGATCAATAAATGTTTTATTGAAAGAGTATTTTTCATGAAGTTCAAGGCAATTTCTTTTTGTATTTACTATAGAATGAAGTACATAGAAGTTTCAGGCTTAAAGAAAGAAAAACATATAAAACAACTCTGAGTAGTGCTGGGTAATCTGTTAAAGATTACTAAAAGGATGATCACATAGCAACAAGACATTAATCTTCTTTGCATTATTTTCTATTAATTTTATGTGTGTAAATCTTATCTTCTAAAAATATATTATTAATTGTTGTAATAATCTCCTATCTGATTTTCCTGCTCTGTCTTTGGCACATTATTTATGACAAAGCATAACAAGCAATCATTAAAATACAGATCAAGTAATATCACTCTTCTGCTCAAAACCCCGCGACAGTTCCCTAATGATAAACAAGGTCTCTCATACATGGACCATCTCTCTTCTCTGACTTCATCCACCCTGACTCTCCTCCTATCCTCCTAGCTTAATCTGTTCCATCACACTGATGCCAGGTACAGTCTGCCTCAGGCCATTTGTCCTTTGACTGTCCTTGTGTCTGGAATGTTCCTCTCTAAAAATCACATGCCTTTTTCACTTACTTCTTCTAGGTCTTTCTTACCGTTTCAGTAAGGACTTCCCATACACCTTGTTTGAATTACCACCAGTCCCTGAGATCCTCCCCTGTACACATGCACTTTCCCACCCTCTGGCCTCGTTTTCTTGCCATTTACCATAATCTAACATACTATATATTTTTTGTGTCTTTCTTATTGTCTCATCATGAGGGAAGGGACCTCAGGGTTTGTTTTTTGTTTTTTTTATTTTTCACTGTTATAAATTCCAAACATAGAACAGTGTCTGGAATTTGATAGACATTTAAAAAATGTTAAATTAATGAAAAAATGATTACTTGATAGCAGATATGTTTTATTTTGAGGTACTATATTTTCTGATGTCATTTTTATTTCTATATGAGAAACAGCTTTAAAATAATACCCATATTTAATATAGAGAGAATTTATTTTGTACATGAATATTAAATACCAAAGCTAAAATTTTGAAGAGATTATCTTTAGCAAGTCCAACAGGAATAAAATATTCAGTGCTGACTGAAAAGTATGATATTTTCTATACCCAGACTACTAACTGGCCTTTTGAAAGAAATAATTTTCTTTTTAATAATATTAATCCTAAAGAATATTTCTGTTTAATAGATATGAAAATTTCCTCTATAAAATGGATTTCCAATGTAGATCACCAGAGAGTCAAGACCATTTCATAGAGTATAATATGTACCAAAGAACTTTACAAAAAGAACACCAGTTAAGACCAATTTTTGTTTTTAACTGACAAACAATGTGTCACGTTCCACACTAAAACATAAGTTAGTGTCAAGGCAATGATGAATGCCCTTGTAAATGTAATCTGTTTCCCTAGACACTAAATGATTTTCCAGTTTATCATAGACTTCAAGTGTGACATGAGAATCAGCTGTGACCACCACTTCATTAGATAAAGGGCCACAAACTGGCAGCCGACAAACCAATTTGGATGACTTCCAAAGACAGGGGAAAGAAAGATTTAACTCACATCCTTGGCCAACCACCCCTCTGGCCACAGGGTAAAGACAAAATGATTATAATTGAGCAAAGCATGATTAGACTTCCTGAAATAGTTCAAAGATTTTGTTTTGTTTTGAAAATGAATGGGTAAGGAAAAACATGGAGGTAATAAGGGTCTGAGTCAAACTAGCCATCTGTGTGCAGGTCTTCATGCTTGTTTAAAGCAAGTCTTGTTTTATTTTGTTTTTTGTTTTTTTTTGGTTTGTTTGTTTTTTTTATATATACCTTCTTGATAATGAAAACAAGATGTGCATTCCATCTAAATACCCAATCTCACCCAATGACCTCAACCTGGTCAACAACCAAACCCTCTACCCTCAACCAAATAAATGTTAACCCTTTTAGGACAAATATGCCTTTGAGTCAGAAAGACATTTAACATTACTGCGCAGGATTATTTGATGCCTACACAGCCAAATATTAGTTATCAGTGCTGTAGATTAACCTTTGCCCTGCTTCTTCAGATATTGGCAATGTTAAAGTGATTTGTTCCAACACTTTGGTAAACCTCTGGATTTATCTCAATCCCCCTCCATAGTCAGATTATTGCTCAGATCACATGTAGTTGATATTGGTACTATTTTCTAGGCCCAGAGATAACACAGATGAGAAAAATGGAACAATATGTGTGGTATTGAACTTAACTGTACTGAACTCTCTTTACTGTGGTATATGACATTGATTTTTATATTTTTGTGTCATATGTAAGGATATCTCGGGGGGAATTTTTATTTTTCTCCTTAAATTTACTGTTTTTAATTTAAACTTTGATTTATTTCCTTTAAAGTTATTTGTTTCTTTCCTTTTCTTTCTTTCTTTTTTTTTCCCCCCAAGAGTCTAAGGCTAGTACTCAGGAATCTACCTGAATTTCAGAAACAGTATAAAAACAAATTCCATGAGCCAACAGAAATCATGTTTATACAGAGGAAACAACTTCAAAGTATAAAATCATTTTCGGTGAAGAAAGTTTCATTGTTTTGACTACTGGAAAATGTATTACTTTATTCTGTTTCTTAACAGAGCAGTTATGAATAGTCACCATCCTTATATATTATCCATCTACTGCTCTTCTGTGCTGCAATTCAAATTATGTTTGGGATTAGAAGTCATTTTGAATAAAATAAAACCCACAACCATATCAACATGCCTGGAAAAGTATTCTCTCAGTTAAAAACCTGGTAAAAGAAATATGCTTGGTAGTTGGTGCTTTCAGGAAAAGAACTTACTTATTACTTTAGTGAATTTTCAGATGTATCCAAAGAAGGCAGCAATAGGCTAGAATGTGTTAACCTTCTGGGCTCCTCTTAATTGATAGAGAATGAAGGCAATATTTTTTTGAGAAATAAAATGTTGAAGGAAATAGTTTGCTCTCCATCTATATAACAAGTCTCAATAAGGTTGGAGAAATAAATAATAAAGATTCCTGTATATTTGCTCTTACTCTAATTTTCTTTACTGAGATCACATACATTCAAAGATCAAAGAGGGAGTACCACAAAACATTTTCTTTTGTGTTGTCAAACTAAGTATGTAAACTGAAATTGATGCTTTTTAAAAAATATATAAAAGGTGCACCTGCTTCCCTTGCTATCCAATCCCACCTTTCAGTATCATTGTGTGTGTCTATTGTTGTGTCATATATTTACTTTTATTATAACTAACATGAACAGCTAAAACTTTATTTCGTGTTAAAACATTTATCTTTGCCCTGTGCTCCAATTTTTTTTTGTAAGAACATATAAATGTATATTCTTTCCCCACATCTCTTATCTGAATGGATTTGCTTTTTTGTTGGTGGCTTCTAGCCCTCTTAATACAATACAAAGACTATTCAGATGGCTTTCTAAACAAGTACTTTTGGGTGTTCAAATATGGATGGGTGACTTTTGCATTCTGCTTATGAAGGTGAGTCCAGCTTATTTTAGGTTCTTGCTTCAGAAATTTAGAGTACTTTTAGAGCACAAAAGAAGGTTTTAACACCATTGGAAGAGAGCTTGGGTGAGACTATCTTGCTCATTTCAGTGATATTGAATAACCTCCAGGGTTCATCTCTAAGATTCATTTAAGAACAAGATATATTGGTTTTATGTCAATATTTGCTTCTGTGAAAAATTTGCTTTCCTTTGTAGCCTTGTTCTTTCAGAATTTCACCCTTAGTATTCATACAAGATACTAGATAGTGATATCCATTTCCTGACACTCCATGAAATCTATAAATCATTTCTGACACCTCTTTGCCCTCAAATTAATGCCTTTTTTTCTTCATGTGGCTCTAAATCAATAGCAATATAGAGAAAACAACTCTCCAATCTAAATAATTTGTGTTTGTAATGCACAATTAACCTGTAAATTACACTGAAACCTGAGAAGACGAAATATTTGCCAATTTTCCCTATGGGTAATAAAATCATTCTGTTTCATGTATCATTACAAACAAACCAGGCACTACAGCATTTCATGAATGTCATGAAAATATTTTTTTCAAGTTTGCTATGGGCAGAGTTTATTTTTCATATGGGATAGCACAGTGACATTATTAGGCATATTCTCTATTAGTACTTTAAATAGTTTTAATAATAATTCTGTATGCAATAAGAAAAATACATTTAGCTAAGTCTCAGCAATTATTGTCCATTTCATTTTCTTATTTTAATTAATAAATTGAAGATAAAATAATATTTCAAAAGCTAATTTAGCATTGTTCCAGTTAATTAACTAATTAATTAACTAATTTGCTTTAAAAAGTAGGCTGGCAATGATTTCCTGGATCTGACAACAAAATTTCGGGCAACAACAACAACAAAAATCAATAAACATCTGTGTCTCAAAGAACACTATCAAGAGACTGAGAAGACAACACACAGAATGAGAGAAAACATTTGCAAATAATATATCTATTAAAGGATTAATATTCAGAGTATGTACAAAACTCCTATAACTAAATAATGAAATAACCAAACAACCCAATTCAAAAATAGGCAACCAGGTGATCACATCTCAAGGTATAAAAATGTCAACTCACTGTATTGTAAACATGAAACTAATATAACTATTAAAATATTATATACCAACTATACTTAAATTTTAAAAAATAAGCAAATGATTTGAATAGACATTTCTCCAAAGAAGATATATAAATGACCAATAAGCATATAAAAACATCCTCAATATTGTTAGTCATTAGGGAACTGCAAATCAAAACCATGAGATACCACTTGACACCTATTATGATGGCTATAGTTAAAAACAAACAAACAAACAAACAAACAAACAAACAAACAGAAACCCAGAAATAACTCGTTGTTAAAAATGCAGAGAAAATAAAACCCTTAAGCATTTCTGGTGGAAAACAGTATGACGGTTCCTCAAAAAATTAAACAAAGTTGCCATAAACCAGCAATTACACTTCTGAGTATACAATGATAAGAACAGAACTCAGGGACTCAATAGATGTTCCAGTGTTCACAGCAGAATTAATCATAAAATGAATATGTGATCAACACAGCAATATTCAGAATAGCCAAAAGGTAGAAACAACCCAAATGTCTATAAATAGATGAGTTTATAAAAATTGGTCATAAAAAGTAGTTAAAAACAGCGTATAAACATACAACTAAATGTTATTCAGCTTTAAAAACAAATGAAATGCTGATACATGCTACAACATGTATGAACATTGAAAACACGCTGTGTGAAATAAACCAAACACAATACAAGAAATACTGTAAAATTCTACTACATTAGCATATAGAATAGGCAAATTCATAGGGACAGAAAGTAGAATAAAAGTATCCAGGAAATGGGTAAGGGAAGAATGAGGAGTTACTGTTTAATGAGTACAGAGTTTCTGTCTGGAATGATGGGAAAGTTCTAAAAATGGATAGTGGTGATGGTTGCACAACATCATGAATGTACTTAATGTCACTGACTTGTACATTTGAAATGGTTAAAATGGTAAATTTTACACTATGTGTTTTTTATCACAATTTTTAAGAATGGCAGAATTTTGAAAAAAGTAGGCTGAACAGTTCTTAGAGCCAGTACTTTGAACTGCCTGCATAAGGCAGCTCTCCTTTTAGGAAGTGGATGAATTGGACTATCTCAGTTCAAGGAACTAACTCTCTTCTGTGAAGTCTATAGAATGTTTTCTTGATTTTCAGTCCCTATTTAGTTTTGACTACTGCATGGATTCTGCCTTTTGCATTTTCAAAATTCTTTCTACTGAGAACAATCTCTTGGCTTTGGCTTTCATATTAAGTGTCAATAATATTCTATAAACTTGCTGATTGCACGTCATGCTCCTTAGTTTTTACAATATACAACCTGATGTTGATAAATCCAATGTTACCACCACATGACATGACCTCTACAATACTACATTTGGCTTCACAGAATTTATGTCCATATAAATGTCTCTTAGAGAAGTAAAGGCATGTATAGAAAGAAAGCCGTGGGCATATAGCCTAGCTGCTATTTGTTCCACATATTCATCTGATCTAGGTATATGAAAATTTGTAAGTAACTTAAATATTCCTAATGAATGAGACTTCAGTGCACCCATAAGCACTCAGGCCATTTCTCATTACTGCCCTTTCCTTGAAATCTGTTTATATTTTTATTTCTTACGTGAGACTTGGTCAGAGACAATGTCTTATTTATCCCTGTATCTCCAATGCTTAGCACAGTGCTCAACAACTCTTGATTGACATATACCATTTACTAGTATAATAATATTTGATATTTCCATAGTTTAATACATTTTCACATGCATTATGTGTTTTAACCCCTAAAATAACTTTGAAAGTTAGGCATTATCATTATTAATTTACAAATGAGAAAACTGGAGCTTGTACAGTTTTGACATTTTGAAGGTTAAACAGCATCTGAATGACACGGCCAAACTTTCACCAAGGTCCCTTGATTCAAAAGTTGAAGTATGGGCAATGACATCACAGTTGCCTCCCTAAGTATCATTTGAATAACATGGTCAGAGGAGAACACTTCATCCATACTCTGAGAACCAGATTACTACAGATAGCACAGATTCTCTTTGGTACTTCCAACCTATAAATACTATCCAGGACTAGGTGCTTAGGTCTACCTAAATTTGAGATTTAATTAGGGAGCTCATTCAGTGCCCTAACTACATTCTCCAACTTAGTAGTAAAGTAATTCTCCAACTTAGTAAAATAAGTAGCAAAGTACATTACCTAACTTAGTAATAGAGTAATAAATACAGTAATACAGCTGATATTTGTTCTACTTCTGCCTTTTTCTTTCTCCATTTGTTCAGGTTTCATGCAATGTGTTATTAGACCTCCATGAACATCCCAACAGCCTGTTTGAATACCTGGGGCTATCTGGAGTACAGTGGAGGGTATATAAGTTGAGTGAATATTGACCAAGGGAATCTTTAGCTCGCTGAACCTCAGTGATAGCACTTGGAAGCAATTACTGTCTAAAAGATATATAAATCCACATAAAAATAAGTTTTGATTTTCATCCTATCATTTGTTGTACAATAGGACTCAAGCAGATGTAGACTTCCTCACTAGCATAAACATTAAATGGAGTCTCAAATTACTGTTAGGTAACTAGGTGAACTTTTTGTGTTCTAATAGAACTGAGAGGTATAGGGCACCTCACCAACAGAGTTTAGTATTTGTGCAGTAAGGTAAAGAAGATAGTGTACTTTTGTGCCATTCAATCAATGGATTACAGGTACATAAAAACAATATTTCATATCTTATGCATATACAATCATCATACATAATGCAAACATTTCTTACTTTTAAATAAAAATGAGCTTCTTCTGACAAATATTTTTACATGAAAAGCACATAGAAAAAAATGTCCATAATAATTGGTGCATCTACTCTTTTCTGCAGGAAATTATAACACATTGCCTGAACAACTTTACAATCAAGTTTTTCCTTCATTTGACCATGATGTTATTACACATAATCCCTTCTTTTCTTATGAATCCTCTTCCACTATATACTAGTGTGGTATATGAATAAACCAAGTTTATTTTAAAAATAAATATCAGACACTAAATTATTTATCTAATTTTATGAAATATTGCTGGTTTAAAGTTTACCTATTTTCTGCTAAGAATATAAAAAAGTAGATACTTAAAATTATATAATATATAAAAAATCTTAAATTTCACTCTAGTACAAAAATTCCATTGTTTCTGCATTACACAATATATTAAATCCTCAGTTCAGTGAGCTATAACTAATTTTTCATCATCAGGTCCCCATTTGTTCAATGCACTTGACACATAACAATCAAACAAGTTATTTAGAAACGTTGCCAACTGAAAGAAATCTTGCTACGGACATAATACTCTTCACACTAAAATTTAGTGCAGGTTACAATATACTCCAGTGAATATTTACATACACAAATATGAAATCCAAACACATATTTTTTCACTTCCTGTTTTACTGTCAATTGCCATTGCTAGGCTGAACTCCATAGAGATTAAGAGATTTCAACATGTATAATATAATTTCTAAATAATAGTTTCAAAAATTTTGAGTGACTATATTAATCAAATTTACCTCCTGCAGGAATGCTCAGCGTGATCTATACACTGATGTTTGTTGTCACTCTGTAGGAGAATATAATTGTAGGAGATTCCCCATACTTAATGACCAAACTTCTGAGAGACAAACTTTGAAATGTTTATATTAGAAAATATTCTTCCAAATCATCAGTCTGGAGTGAGAAGTATTGACATGCAAACTAAGTCCACTTATCAGTTTCAAGTGAAGCTGTGATTAGAAGCTAAGTGTTTCACTTTGGATTGTGTACACTTAATGATACCATTAAATTATTGCAATATATGTTACTAATAGTTTAATGATTCTGATGAATTCTTAGAGAATCTCAGCTATATTTTAACTATCTTTATTCCAGTTTCATACAGTCACACCAGAGTCAGGTAGACATATAGCAGGTTTAAAAATAAAAAGAAGAAATAATATAACAAGAAAACTTCATTAAGGAACAAAATGAAAGCAAAAGTAACAACCTGACCAAAGACTGCACTCCAAAATTCAACATAATATGAAAGCAATTTGACCCAGAAACTTTTCCCCTTGATTTACTTGGTTTCTTCAGACAGATATCTCTACTACTTTCTAGAATATCACTTATAAAAATGTAAGACATGATAGAAAGAAATGTAACTACCACTTAAATATTTTGCAGATTTTTCTCAACATAGTTTTAACTTTTGTAGTGTAGAGAAACATGGTTTTAAAAAATTGTCTTGTTAAACTGGCTTTGTGTGCACGGTCACTTGCCCATAAATCTATTAGTAGGCTAGACAAACAAAACAAAAAACGATTCATTTTATTAAATTATGTAATATTTTTTCTCCTAAAATAATTATAGAGCAATGAGTTTTAAATAATTGTGTTAAAAGCAAAGTTAAATTATATGTTCTATTTACTTTGATTTAAAATAAAATTTCCAATGTGTAAACTGAAGTAACTATCTCATAAATATGCTTTGCATTTCTGAAAAAGAAGATACTAAAGTATTTTTGAATGTTTCTATTTGTTCTAAATGGCCTAAAAACTCTAAAATGTTATAATGTCATTAAGCGAAAAAATCTGGGGTAGAAAATTGATTTGATTCCAGTTTCCATATAAGTGAAAATGAAAAATTATACATATCTTTGGCTAGCCCTACATTCCATGTCTGTCATGAAATTTGAGGACAAATAAAAAAGCTGCTGTTATGACTGTCAAAATGCTTATACTAAAATAATTTACTTGACTAATATTTTTTTACCAGATATATGAATGTGCCATAGCAAAGTCAAATAAAAACATAACATTCCCCTTAGGGAATTTCACAATTTAAAGTAATTTATACATTTTTAAAGGTAAACATGAGGTCCTTAAATATAAGGTCAAAGTCTAATAGCTCTCTAAATGTAAGAAAGAGTAAGAACTCAGAGCATAGTCTTTGAGACAACAGTTCTTGTTGTCAGGCCTGGCTCTTTCATTGTGGAGCTGAATGACCTTAGGCAACTTATTAACTTCTTTGAGCCCCAACTTTTCCATTTAATAAATTTGGTATACAAATATTTACACTCTTTCTTCATGGGATTTACCGTAAGGATTCAACGAGATAATGATAGTGAATATCAATCACTACCATTTAATTTGTACTCACTACCTGCCAATGATTAAGATATAATTGATGTAACATGCTTAGCACAGTGGCACATATTTAATAAATAAAGCAAATGCATTAAATGACTATAATTTTGTATGCAATAAGAATTATACTCTCTTAATAGTGAACATTTTGAATAAAAAAGTATTGCTCTAATATAAAATGTAGCTATTAGTTCAGCAATATTTTACTTCCACTTCTGGATCTACAACCAAAATAATTAAAAACAAGGACTCAAACAGCTACACTAATGTTCATAGAAGCATTATTCACAACAGTCAAATTAAAAAATATATATGTGTATATTATTCAGCCTTAAAAAGGAATGCAATTCTGACACTACAACACGCTAAGTGAAATAAGCCAGATACAAAAGAACAAATATTGTATGATTCCACTTATACGAGTTACTTAGAATAGCCAAAGTCATAGAAACAGAAAGTGAAATAGAAGTTTACCAGGGGCTGAGAGGAGAGAGAAATGAGGAATTGTTATTTAATAGGTATGGGATTTCTGTTTAACATGATAAAAAAAAAAAAAAGTTCTGGAAATACATAGTGGTGATAGTTGCACAATATTGTACTTAATGCACTTAATTACACGTAAAGTGGTTAAAAGAGTAAATTTTATGTTATGTATATTTTACCACAATACAAAAGTAAAAATCAAAGCAAAACATAGTTATTAGAAGAACAAAAGTTCAGAGGGAACCAACTGTTCAGAGACAATGCTTTGAAGGTGGTTTTATATGTATTCTCTATTTAGAGAGCTTGAGTGCCTGGTATATTCCCAGCACCGACATTCCCCACAGCTGGATAATGGAAGATTCAGAGGTAGTGCTATGTGCCATGCAACTCCATCTTTAGAGATGAAACTTTTCCTCAGCTGCTGGGAGTTTTGTGAGCTTACAATTCTCAGTTCTCAGCCCTCTCAGGAAATTACATCTGCTGGAGAGCTGCCTTGCTCGAGGTCACATCCCCTTTCCAAGGAAAGCCTCTATCCAATGAGTAGTTGAAGGCGTCATA
The DNA here is from genome assembly GCF_964194185.1 of Rhinolophus hipposideros. Classification (NCBI taxonomy): domain Eukaryota; kingdom Metazoa; phylum Chordata; class Mammalia; order Chiroptera; family Rhinolophidae; genus Rhinolophus; species Rhinolophus hipposideros. Next base: position 66,500,683 of record NC_138047.1, on the reverse strand, counting down.
TAAAGGTCTGTCTCATCATCATAATGTGACAAGTTGAAACGGCCACCTTCGGACCTCCATGTAGGGTCTGCCATGGTCTTTGTTGAAACTGCACTGCAGCCCAATTTCTCCATATGCTCAGTCTTGTTTCATTATCTGTCCTTACATAGATGTTGAGCCTAGCATTCCCTAAACTTCTTGCATGCTAATTTCCATGCCAGAGTAACTAGTCATTGAAGAAAAGAGAACGCCTAAACATTTCCAGGTCATTCAACATAAAGTCCTCGTTGACATCAAAGCCTGAGAAACGACAGTGTCATGATGAGCCCCCATTGGTGAAGGGGCATATAGGGGCAGGTATTAAGTGGAGTGTTGGCCAGGGTCTAATCTACAATGGTCCACTCAGTTCATGAACCCACCCAGTAATGCCCTTATTCACTAAGTGTACCCCGGAAATGGATATATTTGGTAATCAGCATGGCCTGTGCATTGTTTCCCTCGCTTGAGTCATGTCATAGCCTGGAAAAGTGAGGGAGTCTCTGATACTGCTCTGCCAGCCAAGCCTGTAAATCAAAACCAATGAGGTATTGAGCGAGGATCGGCAGAACTTAGTGACCCTCAAGGAGGCAGAGCTAGTGGTCCTGACTCATCTCTATTTAAATCACAAGACTGGCCTCTACAAAAGTGAGATGCTTCTTGGATGTCAACGATTTCAAACTCAATCAAGTAGTAACTCTCACTGAGTTTGCTGTGCCAACTGTGCCATCTTTGCTAGTGCAGATAAATACAGCCTCGGGTACATGCCATGAAGCCTTTAATCTGGAAAATGTGTTCTTTTTCACCCTCTTCAAAGAAGAGGAACCAAAAAAGTTTGCAAATACTTGGAAGTGACAATCATACGTGTAGTCTTGCTCCAGGGCTATGTTAATGCTTTCTCCTTTTGTCAAAGAAATCTGGATTGACTGCACATCTGGAAGCACATCCTGATGTGCACACTATGCTGATGACATCATGCTAACAGAACCAAATAAACAAGAAGTAACAAGTGTGTTGGAGATTTAAGACAGATGTGCCCTTGAGGGTGGGAGATAAACTCAACAAAATTTCAGGGGCCTGCTGTAGCCTCAGAATTTTAAAGGTCCAGTTATCTAAGGAATGCTGGACCAGTCTATTCAAAGAACGGAACAAATCATTGCACCTTCCATTTCCCACTACAAAGAAGGAAGCGCAACACCTGGTAAGTCTCTTTTGGTTTTAGAGGCAGCATATGCCACACCTGGGAATCTTACTCTCTGGCCCACATACAGGATGACCAGAAAAGCTGCCAACTATGATTGTAAAACAGAGCAAGAATCCAGCAGCTGATACAGGCTGGAGTGCAGGGACCTTTGCTGCTTAGGACACATAACCCAATAGACCCTACGATATTGTAGGTGCCTGGGATGAGAAAAGATGAGATGTCAGATTTATGGCAACCCCAAAAGGATAATTAGTTTGGCCTCCGAAGATTCCAGAACCACTCTCAAAGGAGAATGATTGATCTTCTGAAAAACATTTCCTGCTGTGTTTCTGAGTCCTGGTAAACATGGAGGGCCTGACCATGGGATTTTAAGTGACCACATAGCCAGAAAGGTCCAATATGAGATGATTCTGTCAAGCCCATCAATTCCAAGAAGGGTAATTGACTTTGATCATGAGAAGACATGGCTATGGTTACAATGAGGTTATAGGGAGGGATATTTTTAGTACACAGGGAATTCCTTTGGAGAATTCTTTGTTAATATGACAGTTCTTCAGTTTAGCAGCTGAAGAGCCAGCATGACCTGTCTAAAAGATGTTAGATGATAAAATACCTTTTTTAACAAGTGATCCACTTAACTCAAAGGAGGCTATTCTTTTGGTTTATTATAATATACATATAATAAGCACTACAGTTAAAATATCAATACTAGCACCCTCTAGTATTTTGATAGTTGGTGACAAACAATCACCTCAAGATAATTTTTTTTCTATGTTCTAAATGTCAAAGTTAGACTAGTATTTCTATTACTATTATTATAATTATTATTAACCACTGCTTAAATTTCAAGCACTATTTTAGGTATTATGTGAACAATAGCCCTATTCTTACAATAATCTTATAAAATCGACACCATTACCTCTAATTAACACTTATGAATTGAGGTTCAGTGACATTTAAGAACTTGCCCATAATTCCCCAATTTGTAAGTAGTCGAACAAGTTGGAATCTGAATCTACAAGTTATAAAATTCCTTGAAATTTACATTTCTTATCAAAATAAAGTTTTGTCTTAGCTAAGAATAACTGTAAAATAACACAATGTGAGTATAAAGTTTACTTAGATTAACCAGACCAGCAGTTATGACATAGCAGTGGATATAGTGAAAGCAGAACCCAGATTGTAGAAAGCTGGAACAAACAAAAGGTAGTGAAGTAGCTATAGCATGAGTAGAAAGCTCCTCAAAAAAGTGTGGCTTTTTAGAATCATACGGCAGCCAGAGATACATCTTAGATCCATGAAAGCTATTTGTAGTTCTGTGTGCCTTTTGTTTTGTTTTGTTTTTGAGAGGCAGAGTAAACCATAACCTGCATGTCGATTCAAAGGATTCCCTACAGAGGAAGAGAGTGAAGAATAGAGCAATAGAACGAATAACTGATGAAGCAAGATGTCTCCAAAGATGGAAAGGAATGGGATGCAGCATGTCTCTGATACAGTTAAACATCCTCATTGCGGTGATTCACAAAGTGGGGTCCCTATGTCAGAAGCATCACCATCGCTTTGGTGGTTAGCTATGTCAATTATCAGGCCCCATCCAGACCTACTGAATCAGAAACGCTGTGGTGGGACCCAGCAATCTAAGGTTTAACAAGCCCTACAAACGATTCTACAACGTAAGGAAAATGTCTGGTGCAGACAAACGCGGATTTACAGGTTTGGTAGTGGAAAGTTGGCAGCGTCCATCTATTAAACCTTTCAGTTCTTAGGTAGCTTCTACCTTCAGAATCTCCTCTTTCCATACCCCTTCCTGCCAAAACAAGTAAGGATTTTAGGTGGCTCCTATTTGGGAACAAAGACTGAAAGAGGAAGGGAGCCAGTCACCTGGCTAAAGCATTCAACAAATTATATAGTCATCAGGTAAACAGGGGCAGAGCAGGTCCCACATGCCAGGGCAGGTGTGAGTGCCACGTTTCCTTTCAACGAAAAGCTGTCTTAGAGAGGGGAGGTTGGTTGAGTGACTAAAAGTCTGAGAATTTTTACATAAACAGAGTAAGCATTACGTAAAGAGACTTAAATTTTTGCTCCAATTGAAAACCAATGGGACAATTTTTAACCCCTACGACCCAGACAGTCGGGACTTTTAAGTTCATATTGGTAGTAAACTAAGTAAAGGGACAATATTTTTGTCTTATATGTAAATTGTAGCGTGAGTGAATCTACGATACCAATTCATATGTTTAAGCAAGTAACTACTTAGTAAATTAGCAGGGGAAAAGGAGCTGCAACGTTCGAGTTAATACCTACTTTCACCATGACATTCCGCAGGGCCGGGTCCCACAGTCAGATGAGCAGGCAGGCAATCAAGGTCTCCCTGCTCCTTGGGAGGCTATGTGTATGAGAGCTGACCAGTAGGCCTGGCCAGATGATGTCTCCATGGAATGCTCTTTGTTTTGCTGTACCTACGTATATATCTTTGCTTCTTCTCTGTCTGTCTAAGAAGCACTATCCCTCTGGCTGGCTGCCACCAGAGACTCTCCCTGGTCTGGAAGTCTCAATAAACCTATGTCCTGCACTCAGCCACCTGGTGTGTCCTTTGGGTTTGCGGCTTCTCACGCACAAACCTTGGTATAACTTGGCTTCAGTCCAAACATATTCTTAGCAAAACTATTAATGTGAATTAAAGATTATTGTGTATTATATAATAAACACAAAAATCTTATAGGGGGTGAAAATAAATGTTTGCTTTATTTTGTGACAGAAAAATAGGCATTAAAATGGTGAAGAGAATGGGAAAGTCCTGAATCAACAGAAGAAATTTAATTTAAAAGGATAGACGGTCAAATAGTTTTAAAGAAGAAAAATACATTATAAATACTATGATACGCTTAACAAATTTGTTTATAACTAAAAAGTTTTATTTGTGTAGTGTGATATTATGTGTATATAAATAATTCTCAGCATGGAGGACCATCTGGTTTAGTAACATATTTATATATCTATTATATACACATAGGATATGCATACACATTTTTAAATGGTTACACATTTTTAAATGTGAGCAATGCATGTTAGCATGTATCAAGTGCTACACTGAGCTAAGTAAGCGTGTTAAACGTGCTGCAAAAACTATTATAAAAATGAATGAATGAACGCCACTTTATAAAATTTAAGAATTGCCTATTGCCTGAGAAAAAACTAGCATAGTAAAACCAAAACCTAAAACAAGAAATGTTTCGGTATCAAAAAAGAGTATTTGTCTTTTAAGGATTAGCATGTGTTCTTTGGAACCACAAGCGTAGGACAGTACATAATATTCCACACACAACTTGACCACCATTTACTTTCTAACCCCCTCCTTCACTTCAAATCAATTTGCTGCATTTGGTTTTTTTATCAGCTTGGATGAATTTATAATGCATTTACAAATGCATTTGTGATGTAATGGGTTGGAGGTGTTCTGATAACGGAAAAAGCATGCTATCTAAAAGAGGCAATAAAATTATGTGTTGGTAATGAGAACGGGATTTTGCTTGTACCATTTTGCACCCCGCTGCAGTCTTGCATTAAGCCCCTTTGAGCTACGCAAATAACTCCTATTACCACTAATTGCAGTTTCAATACACAGGCACATCAAAAAAAAAAAGAAAAAGACACAGACCTCCTTTGTGCTGTGGGTTTTGTAATCCTTTTTATATTGCATCATGAGATCCAATTCTATTTTCACATTTTAGGTGCTGGTTGTTTTTATTCCAATATTTACCCATTTTTAATTTTCATTCTTTGAAATTCTTAAGACTGTTCAGATGTACGTATTAAAAATGAAAATAGCTAATTATATGGGGGGATCTTATTCTTGATTCTAAAATGAAAAGGAAAAATCTCATAAGGGGGTATATAGTTTTATCTTTAAGATTAGTATAGTTAAAAACAATCTTGAACTTGAGATCTATGTAGGAATTTATTTACTAACAAACATTTTCACAAACTAGTTTAAGATTTGTAATCATGTTGATGTAACCATTTCTAATTCAAAACACGATAATTATGTAAAATAAGCAACACTATGAAGGTTCATGTGCAGACTGGACTGAAATGAAGGCACTTGGGTTCTGTTGTGGGTCCTGCCCTAATTGTCCCTGAAAACCTCAGGCATTTAAACATAAATAATTATGCTCTGCCACACATTTCAAGACCAAGGAGATACCATGTATAAAGGGGAGGGGGAGACCCATGCTACCTCTTCTGGCTCCACTGCCAAGCTCCCTATCAGAGTTGGCATCACTGCCCTTTCTACTGCACATCTCTTCTGGTAGCCATCCCTCCCATCTTCAACTCTTCTGCCCTTTATGCCCCCTCTGTTACAGATTCTGAATATCACAGATTCTTATAAGGAGCTCATGATTTCAACAACTTTTCTTCTTACCACCATCATCAAAGATCATACAACTCCTTTGTTTTCATTTCTAGATTGTTGCAGAAACCCCAAAGTGGGATCTCTTCATCCACACTGTCTCCCTTTGCTCTCCTCTTTCCATAAAACAAACAAACAAACAAACAAAAAGTCTTGCTGAAAATGCAAACATCATTATAATACTTCATTCCTGGTTAAAATACTTCAATGGCTCTTCATTGCTCTTCAGATAAAGTCAAAATTGATACAGGGCAGGAGCCTAATCTGCTTCTTCGGCGACAGGTTGCACTTAAATTGCCCTTGGCCTTTCTTTCTTCATATTTGATATGTTCTGTCCTACCACAGGCCTTGCATCATACGCTCTCCCCTCTGCCTGAAACTTTAGTCTGCCACTCTCCCCAACACCCCCCCCACACACACACACCTCTTTTAGAACATCACTTATTCTTCAGATTCGCCTTTCGGGTATGACTTCCTCATATATCTCTGATTTCTCCTATCAGGTAAAATAAATTCCTATAACACTCTGTGCTTTCCCTTAGGAGCCCTTCTTCCTTTCTCCTTCTTTCAACAAACATTTAATGAATAATTAAATTATAAGCCAGGCAGGTATGATTCTAGACACTGGGGACAATATTCAATTAGATAAGATCACTGCTCTCAGAAACTTCTATTCTAGTGGGATACATGCAATAAATAAACAAAACTACAAGTGAACAAACAGATTAAGTGCTATAGGAAATTCTAACAGTAGTGTGCTAAATACTGTTGCGTGAAGGATGTCACACCATTAGAAGAGTTGGGGATATGTTCTCTGAAGAGATATTTTGCTGAAACTTGAATGACAAGTCAATCACGTTTCCTTGTTTGATTACTGAGTTAATTTCTATTTCTCCCACTCAACTGTAAACTCCATGATGGCAATTTTGTTAAGAAATTCTATATCTTAAAAGATCCTCTAGAACTATTTTGAATAAATAAGTGAATGGAAATACCACAAGTTTTAGCTCAAACTTATCTGGCCTGAAATCTTGGTTCTCATCTTCAACTTGGACAAATTATTAAACTCCTAACCTTTGATTTCCTTATCTACTGATGAGGACAGTAACACCTACTAATCAATTAAGTTCTTATACATATCTCAACCATCAGTTTGTGGTGTTAACTATCATAAATCCAAAGACATGTATCCTTTATGCAGTGCTTTTCCTCTTGTGATTTAATCAAGAATACAAGTATTACAAATTTAATACAGCCTCTGGCATTGAGTTTTCTTATTTGTTAGTTATAATAATGATATCTATCTTATAATTCTTTTGAAAACTGAGTGAGGCATTAAACTATTAAAAATCTTAGTTCAGTTTCTGGAGTGTTACAGACTTTAAGTTTTATTTTAGTTTAGTACAAAAAGTTTTCAGAGTACACAAAAGGAAAGACACTATATAAGGTCACAAAATTATTATCAGACAACAGTTTTTTAAAATTATTTTTCTGTGAAGAGAAAGAATTTATTTAGATTCTTACAGTGTATACATATATATGCATATATAAGATATATGTATGCATAATATGCATATAGGTTTATGTAATTCCTAATGAGACAATATTATACATAACTAACATTTATATAGATTATTGTTTACAAAACACTTTTGTGACTTATTCCCTCTTTAGATTCTCAGTAACAAACCAGTGAGGCAGGTATTACGAGTTATAAGAAATCCTCATGTGAAAGAGCTCACAGGCAGTGGCTAGGCTCTTAGGTTACATGCCTTATCCTGTTACTAAAAGTGAGGAGTGCCCTGATTTGTGGGGAGGTGTTGGTACAGAGGGCCACAACTCTCAGCTACTAGAGAGTCAGAGAGAAGGAAAGGTAACCTCTGTGCTACGTCCAGAGTATGGCACTGGCAACATGCTCACTTGGTGATGGAAGATAGATTATTTACCCTCACATTCACTTAGTCTTTTACAATTCATTGCCTAACCCTGCTTGGAATTCTACATTTATTTAATCCTCCAGCAGAGAACAATCACTCTGAGTTTCCCCACTGACATACTTTTATTTCCTGAAAGCTGATTGTTTGCACGTTGAGCATATAAAATTTTAAAGATACAGTATTAACACTAATATAAATCACCTGCCTCATCCCATGGAGAAATAAAGTACCCTACAGTAAAAATAGTGTAAAAGTATTTCCAGGAAATAGTCTACCTAATATATGAACGCTCAAACAAAAAGAAAGAAAGAAGGAAAGGAAAGGAAAGGAAAGGAAAGGAAAGGAAAGGAAAGGAAAGGAAAGGAAAGGAAAGGAAAGGAAAGGAAAGGAAAGGAAAGAAAGAAAGAAAGAAAGAAAGAAAGAAAGAAAGAAAGAAAGAAAGAAAGAAAGAAGGAAGGAAAGAAAGGAAGAAAGAAAGAAAGAAAAAGAAAAATCCAGAAAAGAGCTAACCTTGCATTTTTACAGATCAAAATGTTCATTCAAGTAGTATCTTCAGGAAAATAGCTGACAGTCTATGACCTGAATGATGCTGCATTGAGCATGTTCTCTTCAGATCTGCAAAAAACGGGGTTGTTACATGAGTGAAATTGTTTGGTTGACCTGATTTTGTTTGAGTTTCTTTGATAATGTCAATAAAGCTCAATTAATCACCGGTTTCAAGCATTTGTAAATATTTTCATTTAATACTGTAAATGAATACTGTAAATATTTCACTTATATTTGTGAAAATTTTTTGAACAATGAAGAACAAATTGTATTTGTAGATGGAAGGAATTAGACTGCTGTATTTTTCTACGCATTCTCTAATATTGTGAAAATTCTGTTACCTGGTCATGTGATTAAAATTTGCAAACTTTTTATGTTTGTGATATCTCAATTTAGATAAAAGATTAGAAATGATAATAAAATTGTAATATTTTCTACAAGTTGACATCAGAGAGGAACTGTGGACAATTGACTTTTCCTTGGTTCAGACTGAATTCTAAACTGCCATGATGAGAATACTGCAAAGGTGACAGGATTTTGCAGATGTAATTAAGGTCTCAAATTAATTGATTTTGAGTTAATCAAAAGGGAGATTATCTTAGGTGGGTGTGACTTAATGAGACAAAAGCCTTAAAGAAAAATTAGCCTAACAGAGATGAAGCTACAAGATGCCATGTTATAAAAGGGACTGCAAGTGTCCTCTAGCAAATGAGGCGTCCCCAACCTACAAGAGCAACAAAAAGAGGACTTTGGTCCTACAACTGCAAGGAACTGAATTCTGCCAACTGCCACTTGAGCTTGGAAGAAGATTCTGAGTTCCTGAAAAGAATGCAGATAACACTTCATCACCTTACGAGACCCATAGCAAAGGACCCATAAGCTGTGCCTGGACTCTGACCCACAGAAACTGTGAGATAATAAATGTGTGCTGTTCTAATCTCCTAAAGAAAGAAAAAAGCTATCAATAAACTGTGACTCCCCCAGTAATTATACCCACAGAAAACTCTAAATTTAATTCCCAGATATTGACTAAGTGGCTGCTGTGTGTCAGGCAGTGTTCTAGGATCAGACGGTGTGATAGATACTGAAAACTCAATTTCTGAGTGTAAGTGAAACTATTAAAAAAAAATAAACATTTCCTTTCTGTTTCAGACAAACACAGTATAAGCATAGTGTTGTGACATAATAAGAAATATATATTTGGTCTCTACCTCTGATTCCTGGCACACAGCTCCTAAAACGCTTATAATTTCCTGAGTGATAGAGGTGCTAGAAGCATTTTTTGTTCTACTATTTGGTCTTTGGCCCTGATTCTTGCCACAGAGCTCCTAAATCTCTTATTTCCTGGGTGATAGAAGTATCTTTTGTTTGAATGAGGTGAACGTTGGTGGGCTCCTGGACTATGGCTGGTCACCAGAGAGATCAAGCCCTGATCAGAAGTTTGGAACTTTCAGCCTCATGTCTCAATATCTTTGGGGAGGGGAAAGGGACTGGAGATTGAGTTAATAATCCCTCATGCCTACGTAATGAATTCTCCATAAAAATCCCCAAATGACAGGATTTCAAAGAGCGTCCAGGTTGGTGAACACCTCCATATGCCAGGAGGGTTTTTCATTTCAAGTGCACAGGGACAGACGCTCCTGAGCTCACACCCTTCTGCACCTTACCCCATGCACCTCTTCATCTGGTTGTTCACCTGCATCCTTTCTAATACCCTTTATCAAAAACCAGTAAATATAAGTAAATGTTTCCTTGAGTTTTGTTAGTTGTTTAATAAGCAAATTATTGAAACTGAGGAGGGGACTTGGGAACTCCCAATTCGTGGCCAAGTCAGACAGAAGTGTAGGTGATACAGAGACTGACGACGTGCAATTGTCTGAAATGGGGGTCAGTCTTGTGGGACTAAGCCTTAAATATGTGGAGTTTGCACTAACACTAGGTAGTTAGTGTCAGAATGAATCAAATTGTAGGACACCCCCGTGGCTGTCCACGGAGAATTGGAGAATTGTTTGATGTGGAAAACCCACATATTTGGTGTCAGAAATGCTGTGAGTAGAGAAATGGTTTATTTAATTAGTCTCTCCCTACCCTCTGCTGTTCCACCCCAATTTTACCACCAACATACCTGAGTTCTCTGCCCTGGCAGTATAAAGGTCAACTTCTCGGGCTCTCTTACCCTGTCAATTATCTGGAATGGGGATATTTTTTATCAAGGGGTAGAGCTTATGTCTTGGATCACAGCACAGGTTGTTTTACTATCTCCTTCTATTATTTTACCAACTTTTTGAAGTTCTGCATGTCACAAATTGCTCACATGAACCTAGGATACTTATTTTTAATCCTGATGTAATTTAGTTCCCTGACTAAAGACTTGGCTTCTTGCACTAACAGCCCCGGACTCTCCTGTGAAGTCCAATCTGTTTTCTTAGACTGTAAGTCTTACTGGCTGGATTCCACTGATGCCAACTCACTGGTTGTGTGCTTCCTAATTACCATCTTTCCCCCCAAATAAGACCTATCCGGACAATCAGCTCTAATGCGTCTTTTGGAGCAAAAATTAATATAAGACCAGGTCTTATTTTACTATAAGACCGGGTCTATAATATAGTATAGTATAGTATAGTATAGTATAGTATAGTATAGTATAGTATAATATAATATAATATAATATAATATAATATAATATAATATAATATAATACTGGGTCTTATATTAATTTTTGCTCCAAAAGATGCATTAAAGCTGATAGTCCAGCTAGGTCTTATTTTCGGGAGAACACGATAAGCCTGTGCAGATGCCTCTTCTGTGGCCCCAAGGCTGAGGACTAGGAGTATGATTCATTCATTCCTTAGTAGTTCGCCCCTTGTTATTAGAAATTGTTCTCAACAGCTCTAGGAGATGGGAACCAGACGTATCTTAGTAACACCAGACATTTCTTGTTCTCATTCTAATTTTGAAACAAGTTGGGGATATTTGAGTTGTTCATTTCTGTGATAAGATGGGGTTTTGAGATATTAACCTAATTTTGTTTTTATTTGGTTCCTATATTTCCTCTTTCTTCCTTTTTGCCCTAACCCACCCCAAACATGGAGATCCTTGCACTTCTTTGCCTTAGAGGGCATTTGAAACAGGCTAGAAAAGAAAAAGACGTTTACTTCCCCTTTTAGTGTTTCCTGTCACCACCTCCCCAACCCCAACCCCTCAAAAAAAAAGAAGTCCAAGCTGACTTTGCAATTTCTGAGCAGAGCAATATGAAGTGAAAAGACTTTGTGTAAACCAGGAAGAGATTGTCCAGGGCTGAAGTAAGGAGAGCTGAGAAGGCAAAGGCCATTAAGTCTTGGGAGCAAAGGGGATGGGTCTTGCTACCCTGCAGTGTCACCAAGAAATTGGCAAGTTGAGGAATGTGGGCAAAGACATTTGGTAGATGGAACTGAGTATAGGCTTACAAACTGCCTGTGCTTTGAGAACAGCTTAGAGACACAACATACAAACTCCCCGTCCGTAGAGCCTTGACCAAGCTCTTTCACCTGCCTTGGAGGCCCTTCCTTCTATTAGACTGTCCACAGTTCACTCCTCTTCCAGCCCCTCCTAATCCACTAAGCCTTTCTCTTAACCTCATGCCCTGGTATACAATCGCTCCATTGAACACTCCCCAATTTATCTGTGTCACTGACTCACCACTTAATCCTACTATGCGTTCTAGGCTGCCATCGACACCTTGTGTTATTTAACTTTTCATCCATTCATTTAATTTGAATTAAATTATAAATTCTTTGAGTTAAGGACAAGTCTGAAATTTTTACTTTGTTACAGTACTCCTCACAAAAAAATTATAGAAATGATATGTAATGAAAGAATATCAAAGATGTGCTAAGAAGAAAATTCACACTATTCTAGCTCTTAAGTCAATCTTGAATTGTCTACAAAATATAATTTTATGGTCAAAATACCATCGCATTAGGGTTTCATACATAAAAGTGTAATATTACACAATCTTCTAGAGGCACAGGGTGGAACACGGGATTTTTAGAGCAGTGGAAATATTCTGTATGATAATGTAAAGGCAGACACCTGACATTATGTGTTTGTCAAAGTGATAGAATTATACAACACAAAGAGTAAACTCTGGACTTTAGTTAATAGTAGTGTATCAGTATCAGTATTGGTTCATCAATTGTAACAAATGCACCACGTTAATGCAAGATGTTAACAATGTGGAAACTGTGTTTGTGTGTGTGTGTGTGTGTGTGTGTGTGTAGGGAGGGGGAGTACATGGGAACTTGCTATACTTTGTGTGCAATATTTCTGTGAACTTAAGACTGCTCTGAAAATAAAGTTTATTATAAAAAATACAATATTATAGAATCACTCTTCTCTAAAGGCATGACATTCCAAGAATAGATAAAATCCCACTAAATAATTTTTAAAAGCAGAAAAATTTGAAAATTTTATATCTTGATTTTCCCCCCATTTTTGATAGCCCGTTTGCTCTATGTATTAAAATTGATATTTTATTATTCCAACAAGATAACAGCAGCTGTTCACTCATGGCTAGCCAGATGTGTACTATAGCAAGATCATCATATCTTATTTCCACTTAAAAATCTTGCCGATTGCCTGCTAATTGCCATGTATTGATTTACTTAAGAATCCATGGTTTCTATATGAGAAAGATAACACTTGGCTCTAGGGGGCTTGGAAATTCTTTAGACTGTCAGTGACCTTGACTGAAAAGGTAATTAGTCTGAACCTCTGGAAGGAATTAAGACACTTAAACTTTTCATTCTTTATGGAAAGCTTCATCTTTAGTGATGTGAGCACACAGTTCTATTTACTGAGAAAACATCTTATATTAACTCATCTCCTTCTCTTGTATGAGCAACTACCAGAATTCTGGGTTTTTCTATATTCAAAGAAGAGAAGGGAGACAAAAAGGACCTCGTATATAGAAGGAATTTGATTTTTCTATGGGGCTATGTCCACTCACCCACTGAGTAGCCCTGTGGTGATGGCCGAGCCATTTTATTTTCCTGCTTAGTTTCTTTTTTTCTTTTTTCCACAATGAAACAATGAAAGTTTGTACTTTTATGAGATAAAAATAAAATAAAAAATCTAAATATTTTGAAACTATGTTATAAATCCAGTTTTGTTTTGATGTTTTTTTCTGGTACAGAGCCATGTGCCAGTTTAAATATATGCCAGTCAACATGCAAGAGATGTCAGACACTGTGACATAAACGTGGGGGAAAAAAATCCAAAGTGATGACAAATAGTATAACTAAATTTTTAAAAGATGGAAATGTTCTGAAATACACGTGTTTTTTAATGTGTTTTAGTCACTGTATGTTGATGTCAATTAAGAAAATGGAAAAACTATTTTGATTTAAATAAATATTTTGTGTATGCCTTTGGTTTGACTAATACTTGTGAATTGCCAAATGACATTTGTTTTTCACTACAGAATTACTGATTATAATTGATTAAAGCCAGGCAAAGAAAGTATAGGGGACACTGATGTTTTGCTTATCAGGAAACTTCTTGACTTCAGGCAATCTGCTTTAGTCAACTTCAAGTGCATTTCTAGTTGTTTCCTTTACCGATCAGCAAACTGACAAACTAATTGAGAATCCCATGGCTTTAAGAATTCTGAAATAAACCATATTTCTCCCTATTGAATAGTTTACTTTGTAGGGCTGACACTTCTGTTTCTTTATCAAGTGCCACTTCCAGAAATACTCTCTCTTCCTCTTTTTATTTTATCTCCCTCAGAGCTTTCACCAGGCTACATTTTTGAGTGTGTATATGTGTGTGTATTGTTTTTCTCTTCAGTAAAAGTAAGTAGCTATCAATGGATGGTGGGGCTAATTTACTGTGGAACAGCATAACATATTCTGCACCTGTAGGAACACACTGACATTTATGTTGAGTTACCTGACTGAACAGTGAGCAACATATAGAAAATAAGGTTATGGGGAATGGGAGAGGAAGCAGTAGGTTACCCCAGTCACTGTAGTTTTTAAATTAAGCACATTGTTAGCAGGCTAGAACTAAGGGTCCCTTTGAATGTGGAATACATGAGTTAATGACTGCAGAGCATCAGCGACCCATGCCTTTTCCATCTGTGGTTCATGTGAGTGAGGGGAGTGATGGAGAAAGGGAGGGGTGGCAGAGGCTGGTAGGAGGAGGCAAGCACAGAACAAAAGAGTAAAGATACAATACCTTAGGCAGTGCTCAAAGGAGGCCTCTGCACTCAGACTAGGTCCCTTAGGTTTCAGTGTGCACAGCCTTTGATTAGCTTCCTCTACAGAGACTGCTAGTGTAGGAAAGAAGAATACGTGCCAGTGTGGAGAAGCACGAGTAATATAAGCAGAGTCCTGCTTCTACTCAATATCTAGAGTTTTTATGTCATTCAAAGATAGTGATTACCAAACTTATGTTCTTTACCATAGGATATTAAAGGGGTGTAATCATTAATATTAACAAAATTCTAAAATGAGATTGAAAATCACCAATTCATTGCATCTCTTTTTAGTTCTGCATGCCCTCTACATGCATCCTAGTTAGAAATACATACATACATATGAGAATGTGCATGTGTCTGTGTGTGTATACATATACAAAAGAATTCTTTTTTCCCTAGTTCATACATTCCTCAGGTGGGTGAGATAAGAGCATAAGATAAAATCTCTTAGAAAAAATGCATAGATGACGTAGGTCAGAGTGGAGTGCTCCAAATGTTAACAGGCAACTTCTACTTAAACATTGTTGTTGTTTTTTTTTTGTATCCATAATATAGTTCTCAAGACATGTACAAACTATAGAAGTTTTAAAGAATGTTGAAAAGAAGGTGAAAGGATAACATGGAAATAAGTGCCTCATTGTTCAGGAAGTTCTCATGGCCTTTACCTTGATTGCTTCACCATATTCTGACTTTGAGCTCCATAACCAGAGAGAACTTCTCCCTTTCTCTCATTTATAGAAATTGACCCATATTAACCAGAACACAGAGGTTGATATGTAAACTGGAATATCCATGCATTAGGTTACCACCAGTTAGCTGACCAGAATACTTAAATTGTCCCACCACAGTATGAGCTTGGCATCAGAATAAGAGAAGTGAGTTTACCGTAAGTGATTTTTCAGCTCACGTCACCTGG
Source organism: Rhinolophus hipposideros (assembly GCF_964194185.1). Classification (NCBI taxonomy): domain Eukaryota; kingdom Metazoa; phylum Chordata; class Mammalia; order Chiroptera; family Rhinolophidae; genus Rhinolophus; species Rhinolophus hipposideros. The sequence continues at coordinate 66,485,413 of NC_138047.1, read as the reverse complement.
GTTGTTTCTCCTATTAGAAGGATACACTGGCCAAGAAAACCCCCACACAAATATGCTTAGGAAAGATTCATTCCACCCTAGAGCTCTGCCAATGTCTGCTTCTGAGACTTTCCGGTTGTCATGTTTCCATGACTCAGCTCCCCCTTTCTGCTCCCACAGTTTTTTGTTTGTGTGTTTGTTTGTTTCCCCAAATAGGTTCAACCAGTTCCATCTCTATGTGGTAGATCACACACACAAACAATGTTGTCTCTGAAGTGATTCTCAGCTCTCCTGTGTTCTTAACATTAACATGTATTTATGAACAGTATCTTGATTTGCTAAAACAGATGGTTAATCACAGCAGTTTGATATAGGTTTGGTGCACTGAACTCTTCTGAGGATAATCTTCTTTATAAATGTTGGGAGTTGTCTCACCATAACCTCTATTATCATATAGCAATACAAATTGGTAAAAAGTTGTTTTTTTTTAAGACTTGCAAGTGTCAACACAAATTTATGAATAAACAAACATGTATGTAAGATATTAAAAATTATACCCAACCCCTAGAAGGCAGGTTGGTACTGTGGGAGGAATATGGGCTATAGCATCTGATAAAAAAAATTTTATCTTAATTCCAGCACTTATTAATCTTGTGAACTTTGGCAGGCTATTTAAATTCTCTCCATTTCCACATTTCTAAAGTTACAGGTACTGGTAATAACAGTTGCCTCAGAGAGTTGTAATTAGGATTAAATGAAGCTAATATTTCCTGACAAAAGTAAATGTTGGGTAAAGAGTTCTTACTAATTATAAATAAATTGATTATAGCAAACTGCTAATGATTATGCAAACTGCTCAATGTGTCTATAAACATCAAGAAAAAGTTTTGTGTTTTCAAAAGAAAAAAAGTGTTTGTGTGGTTATAGCCATAAATTCTGGTGCTTCATTCCCATTCCTTGTTCTCAACATTTTCTTGATCTCAAGATGTTTTTCAAAGATGTGGTAAAATAATAATAATAATAATAATAATAATAATAATAATAATAATATCAATTCCTCCCTTATAAGAACAAGAGTTTTATCCAGAAATAACAAGTATTCTAGAAGATTACACTGTCTAACATTCTCCAAACTTTTAGATCAAAATTATAGCTTTGTTTCCTTGACAATCTGAGCTGGTTGGTATTACTGCAAAGGAAAGAGAGCAGAGAAGGTGCACATGATCAATGTCATTCCCAACATTTTGCATAGGACCATTCTTGATCTCCCACCAGCAAATAAAAACATTGCCTATTTAGTGCTGCCTTCTCAGGCCAGGTGGTTTGTGAGCTCTCATATTTGTTAGATTATAAGAATTCTAAGACTCAACCCTAAGATGAAACCAACTGATAAAAGATGGACAAAGAGGACTTTGTATTCTTCTCTTCATTCTAAATTATGAATTAGTTCTCAGGAGGAAGGGTTATATTAAAGTAGGCTGAACCTAAGTGGTGTCATATAGCATGTTTCACTTCCCTGCACTCCACAAGTCATCAAAACTTTTGATGATGTTTAGTTGCTAGGTGCCTAGGTCTCAGAGACCTACAGTTTTCAGGATTTGTTTTGAGAAAATGGCTCTTAAACCATTTAAACAGGGCTAGGTTCCCATTCTAAATGAATAAATAAATTAACAATGGACAAATTTTAGACCCATTCCTTCATCTACTTGGAAAGTAACATACATTTAATGTTATTTTCTTAAAGATGCCTCCCCTTAACCTTCCAAATTGTTTTATCTCTCTTTATAAGGTACCATAACTCCTTGTCATTTCTTTTCTGTGGCATATGTTATAATGTCCCTAATGATGTTCTTAGCATCTTAGTTCTATGCACACTATCTGTTAAAATCCAAGTTCTTTAGTTGAAAATTAAGAAAGGAAGTTACTGATAAACATATCAGTAATTTTCCAAGGAGAAAAGAGAAGAGCTGATCAAGTAATCCTTGATATAGCCTGGATCTAGGACAGTTATGGAGATCACATAAGCCACAGCTTGCCTGTCTTCCAATAGGCACTAGTGTGAAGTGATTTCACTTCAAATACCTTCTAAAATTACTCACAAAGGAAATCATTGGTCTATTGCTTTCCCTTCCCCTCCTTAGACCAATGATAATGGCTGACCACAATGCAAACAACTATGATTGTTCTATCCTAGGGTAAACTCATACAGGTAAATGATGATGAGAAAGTACTGGCAGGCCAAAGCAATTGCTACTCTCACAATTAGGTCCACAAAAATAGGAATTGTGTGTGTGTGTGTGTGTGTGTGTGTGTGTTGGTTGGATGTCTCCAGCTTTAAAGCAGATACCTGTTTCATAAAACATGTTCAATAAAAGTTTGTGGACTGAATTAAAGAAACAATTATGGAGGAACCAATAACGTCAATATTCATACACAAAACAGGGACTCCTACATATTCTTCTGAAACAGCTAATCCTTAGAGACCGGAGAGTTCACAGTCAATGAGATATTCATTATGTTATACATTATCCCCTCCAGTTGATTTTTAAAATTCACATTCACTTTTATGTGTATTTTAACCAGCGCTCTGAAATCTTATTGTAAATGTATTCATCAGAACTTTTTCTCTGGCACTGGCTATTTCAGTCACCAAAATTTCAGAAAAGAATTAGAGAATGCTAAAAAATCCAGTCTGGAGCTAAAAAATCTGGTCTGGAACAAAGAAACAACAACAACAAAAGGGATTCTAGCCAAGAGCTAGTTGGTATAAATATGTGTATTTGTGGATTTGTATACCCAAAATTAAAGGATAAATTCTTAAATAATTAATAATTTTCTTTAGAGCCAAAATATAATCATTCTGGACTTAATTGTATTCCAGTTGCTTTTCCCTGATATAATTATTCTTAATAAACAATAATTAATACTGAAATATCAGGAAATATATACTTTCAAAACTTATGATCCAATTTTGGCTGTTGGTGTATCTCAGCAGCTGTGCCTAGTCAAGGCCCTGGCTCTCTTCTCTTTGGCAGTAGTGCTAGGAATGTAATCCCTGCTCAGATTAGACTCCTAATACATTGCCCTAAAAATCCTTGCTGTGAAGTATACTTTCATTTACTATAACACAAGCTCTGTGACAGCAGGGAATTTCTTGTTATATACAGTCGATGTAAAATAGTGTCTCGCAAATAATTACTCAATAAATATTTGTGGAGTATTTGGTTAAATCAATAAATGACTAAATTTACTCTAAGAGCATGTCTTAGCACCAGCTCCCATAGATTTAGGTATTGATCTAGATATATTATATACAGTGAATGAGTGATGGGAATGCTAATGAAGGGTCTGGAAATTTCCAATTAATACAGTTATTTCTTCCTCAGTCCAAGTGCTACTCTACCAAATGAATCAAGTAAAAAGCTTGACAGCCTTAATGACCTAAACTCTGATGAGTAAGGTTACTACCCAGGTAGCTCTAGAATACCCCTATAGCATTCAGAGTTCATAGAACCAGAAAAGACCTTGTTGTAATATTATGGATGAAGGGCCTTGAGTCTACATTTCCCTAAGTTCCCAGGTAGAAGTCACAAAGAAGAACCAAAGCCCAGATTTTCGTATTCCTTATCCAGAGCTCTTGACTTCCCTTATGATGGAGATGCCATCTCTTCTATGGATAGATTATACATAAATTTAATTTTCTGAGTGAATGTTCTTGTTCACTGATATGGAAAATTGAATGATCAATTTTTATTAAGACATAGTTTATGGTAGCTTTGTCAGTGATGACCACAGTGAAGTTTTGACCACTGATGATATTTTATTCAACTCTATCAAAAAAGCAAAACAAAGCCCACATCTATTGTAAGAAGAAGAAAAAGACAAGAATTCATGTATTTTATTATTGTACTTAAGGTGTTATGACTCCCTGGGAAGAAAGATAAATTACAAATTCAAGAAACTGGCTGTCATTTAAAATTAAACCTCTGAGTATTTGTGAAACCTAACAATTTCTGAAATATTTGTTCAGATTTTTAAATTACATTTCTGAACCCATTGGTAAACAATGAAAATAACTCTCAGAACTATTAAAACAATGAGAATATTTGCATTATAGATGTTTCTCAATTTACAATGGGGTTATGTCCTGCTAAACCCGTCATAAATTGAAAATATGACCCAGCAATCCCTCTCCTGGGTATCTACCCAAAAAATCTGAAAACATTTATACATAAAGACTTGTGCTCCAATGTTCATTGCAGCTTTATTTATGGTGGCTAAGACATGGAAACGACCAAAATGTTCTTCGATAGATGAATGGATAAAGAAGTTGTGGTATATATACACAATGGAATACTATTTGGCAATAAGAAAAGATGAAATAGTACCATTTGTGACAAAATGTATGGATCTTGAGATTATTATGCTAAGTGAAATAAGTCAGACAGAAAAAGTAGAGAACCATATGATTTCACTGATATGTGGTATATAAAACTGAAAACAACAAAAAAACAAGACAAACAAATGAAGGAACAAAAACTCATAGACATAGACAATAGTTTAGGGGTTACCAGAGGGTAAGGGGGGAGGGGAGCTTTAGAAGAGGGTAAATGGTGATGGAAAGAGAACTGACTCTGGGTGGTAAACAACCAATGTGAGATATAGATAATGTATTACAGAAATGTACACCTGAAATCTATGTAACTTTACTAACAATTGTCACTCCAATATTTAATTTTAAAACAAAATTGCTTACTACATCTAGCCTGCCAAAATGTCATAGCTTAGCCTAGTCTACCTTAAATGTGCTCAGAACATTTACATTAGCCTACAATTGGGCAATTATCTTGAGTTTCCTCTCAAAGGTAATTGCCTTTTTCTTATTCTAACCAGAAGCAGGAAACACAGATTGGTGTTTTGTAGAAAGGATGGGAGGTAAAAACACAAAATATAATATCCCCAAAACACTGGCAACACCATAGAGTATTTGTTGTTTACACTTGTGATGGCTGCCCAGAGTCATGAGAGAGTATGGTACTACATATCACTAGTCCAGGAAAAGACCAAAATTCAAAATATGATTTCTACAAAATGCGTATCATTTTTGCACCACTGTAAAGTCAAAAAATAGTAAGTTGAACCATGGTTATTCAGAGGCCGTCTGTACTTAAATCAAGCAGTGTTTGTTAAAAAAAAAAAAAAACAAAACCTTGTGAAGACACTTTCTCTTCACTCAATATCCTTACTCATATGTCCTGTGTGTGCTTTGCCACAACCCTCTCACCCATCCTCAGCTGTTGACACTTACTGTAATAAGTAAACTGGAAATCCTACTGGGACATTCATGTATATAAGCTCAATTCTTTAAGCATGCCTGTATGGCCTATTCTCTATTCTCGCTAGTGTTCACCCATTGTTTTCATAGGGTAGAATAAAAATTCTTGCAGGCTGGCTAAAGTTTTATCCAGAGCAAAGCTTTCAGAAATTTTGTCTTTGACAATCACACCCTATTAGCTTCCCGTCCATACTGATAATTTGTGCTCCAGAACTCATTCCCCTTTATGAAACATTTATATGAACCATAAGCATTATTAAAAAAATACAAAAGCACCAGATTGTGGAATATGTCCCTCCTCCACCTGCCCAAACCCTAGAGGACCTCGAACATCCAGAGAATGTCAGGCCCATCAACCTCAAGAGATGTAAGATATCACAGGTGTAAATTGCCTGATTTAAAAATTCTAATTAATCAGCTGTACTGAAGAAGACCTTAATAGCTGGGAGATGGAACATATGGCTAATATCAGAGTTACATATTCTTACAGCTTTTTCCTGCTGTGGTAGGGAAAATCACACTTTTTACCTGCTAAAACCTGAAAGTATTATCTATTCCTTTTCTGATCCTTAAGAAATAGGTACAGGCACAGGGTTTTCCTCAGTTTCCAGCATATAGATCTCTAGTATTAATGAAATGTTTCTTACTTAATTTCTTCAAATGGAAAAGCATCTTAGTCTGTACACATACACACACACACACACACACACACAAATTGATGGCATCAAATAATTAAATTGAAGAGACTTTTGAGTGACTTATTTGTGCAAAGGCTATACTCTAAATTCTACATGAAAACTCAGACATTAAAATGGCCCATGGACATAATTCATATTTACTATAAAGTATGTGAACAAAACACCAGTGTATCTTGAATCTTAAATTGATATTCAAATCGAGATATTCTATAAAAGTGCCACTTTGAAAAATAAGTTTGGCTAATAACAAAACTAAAGTTGTCTTTGAAGAGAAAAATGTTAAAGTGGTTCATTTAAGAGAGTTTCTGTGTAATAACCTCATTTATACCTTATTTCCATTGTGATGGAAGTCACACATGTAAGCTTTGTGATTCACACCTGGCTAGATGTGTAAATAGTGGGAGATTTGCCTGAAGACGTGCCACTATATTTCTGCAAAATTTAACAGATTCGCTCTTAAGACAAGAGAAGATTTTTCTTCAAACCCTTGAGGCATTTCCTGTGAACACCAGTCTTAAGCTCCCATTTGGGCAAAATTAATACAATATTGATAATCTGATAAATGTTAAGGAAATGCTCAGGATTTATTATATTTGTGGGTGTTGCCTCTTTTTCCTTCTTGATTATAAATATATTGTACTTTTCTTATTTCTCCGACTGCTCCCTTCTTCCCACTCCCATTCTAACCAGTAATTATTTACCAGTTTTGAAGAATTCTCTTAGAATTCCCAGAAATGCAGAGTTTCTGTGAATATTAGTTGTTTCAATGACACCCCAAAATTATGAAAGTGACTTCCTCAATGTTACTGCAATATTCTGATTTCTATAGTCCTAATTTCAAGAAAAACATACAGCTCTACCTTTGGGGGACTATTTAACTAACATGTTAGATGGTTTTCCATAAGGTTTTAAAAAAGAAGTTATTCATAATATTCATAATTTGTTATTAGTTCCATATTGCACAAAATCAATGACTATGTATCTTTACTACATGTATGGATGCTGACTCTGTAATTAGATCCTCAGTGGTCATGAATTTTACCCTAATGGAGGACATTTTCCTTTGAGAAAATATAGCTTCCCATTATAGGATCTGGTCTATTAACTTCCTGACTCTACATGACTGAGATGTTTGGGTATTCACAATGCTTAGAATTATTTCGTAAAAGGTAAGTAGTAGAGGAGAAAAAAAAGAGCAGGTTATAATATATCCAATTATTTAAGTCTTGGCTTTACTACTAAATAGCACACTATTTAACCATTCTTAATCTCAATTATTTAATTAATAAACAGTGGTAAAATTAATGTCTTATCATGTTTTTTTAAGGTAACAAATAAAATAAGTGAGGTAACATATGTGAAAATATTTTAAAAATTGATAAAGGATATACAAATATAAAGTACTTTGATCATTCTATATTTCCATATGAAAAAAGTACATATTGTTTGACTAAACATTCACGTCTTACAGAAAAGTCCAGCCTTAAACAAAATTCTGAAATTATTGAAGTGGTTAGATATATTAATCAGGTTAGATTATGTTATGTTGCATAATAAACTCAAAATCACAGTGGCTGAAAACAAAAAGTTTATTTTTCTCTCAAGGTACATGTCCTTTAAGAACTGGACTTATCATGGTGATCACTTCTTTAGCAAAGGGAATATAATCAATAATATGGTAATAACTATGTATAATGCCAAGTGGGTACAGTTGAATAACTCTACCTGATGTACACCTGAAACTAATATAGTATTGTGTGTTAGCTATATTTTAATAAAAATCTTAAAAAAGAAAGAATTTTCTGGGAGATCCAAAGAGTTAGAACAGCCACCTTCTGGGATATTACATTACCATGTCAAAAGGAAAGTGGACAACAAAGGGCTTTTTTATGCTCTGACGTTATTTTTATTCAATATCTTTGGCCAGAACTAGTTATATGGTTTACCCATCTATTAGGGCCACAAGACATGCACATCCTACAAGCAATATAAAAGGTGGAAAGAAGGAAATATTTAATGATGATCTTAGATCTACAATTTATAAAAATTAATCCCATCTCATTCTTTCAGATACTATCCTCTTCAGATATTTAACCTGTATATGTTTTTTGTAGGAATTTAAAGATTTGTTAATGGGATTCAACATTGTAATAATCCGCGCTGCTATGAGTGCACAATGATAGAAAATTTAGATGTTTTATTTTCTAAAAGGCATTTCTGTTTTAATAAACATATCTAAACAACAACAAAACTGTAACCAAATCATTAGACGTCCACTAATGAATCCTTTCTTTTTGGGATTTTAGAATTTGGTTTGCCTACTCTTGAAAGAGAGATTTTTAAGTAAGTGAGTCTCCTCTTGGCAAGTCAATTCAGATCACAATAGTTTTGTCCTCTTGTATGAAACAGAAAGATGGAATAAATGTGTTCAATTCTCATTATCATTTAGGAGGTTGAACATAGTACCACTCCATGGATCTGTAAAGTGATTTGGTGATACCATTTCTCTGATTGGAAGCTCAGAAATCAAAATTTCAAGGAGCCAACTAAAACACTTAGAATAATAGAATGAGAAGAAAAAAAAATGGGAAAAAAGTTATTGCTTTCATTTCCCTGCTATTGTTCCAGTTATTGTTTAAGCAGATGGTTTACATAAAGTGTTGTTGGTTTTTTTCTGGTTCACAGTAGACTTTCCTTTTTCTTTCACTGTTTTCTTAAAAAATTTATTTTATAGTCTTTTTCAAAAAGAGAAATATGTAACAATAGTTTGTTTCATAATACGAATCCACTTTTATACTTTTTAAACTTTTGTTGTTTTCCAAAGGCCAACATAAAACAAACTAAGCTAAGCAAAAATAATATTTGTGGAAAATTTTGGGGGACAAAGACTGACTATTTTTTTTCTCCCAAAGAATACATAAATGCCACGGGCCTTCCTACTTCCATGAAAGCAAAGACAGTTGATTGGTGTCCAGGACAGTAGTCTCAGTCCTCTAATAGACTATCAGATAATAATGTAAGTGTCCATATAGCTTTACATGACCCTAGTCCAACTGAAGGCAAAAGTTAACAAGTTAAATAACGATATGTAATACATATACAATTGAATTTTGAGTGTGTGAGATAAATATTATGTCTGAATCAACATACGTGAAAAACACAACAGAAAAACTTTGAAGGTCTCTCTGCTTCTAAACGTCAAAATAAATACGTATTACAAGTATCAACTTGTAGCTTTTTTCTGTCTAAATTCACCTCCGGTCAATAGTTTGGCTAGTTCATTATATATTTACTTGCATTTAACAAAACATAAGTGAAGATATTAAGTGTTTTAAAAAGAATAAAACTGCCCTTTTAATCAAGATACAGCTGCTTATTTATATATACAAATTTTAAATATCTTCCTAAGTTTAGTGTAATACCAAAAAGTTTCTAAACAGAAATATCTTTATTTTGACAATAAATTACTTATTTTATTAGTGTTACTATTAAGTATTGCATTACTTGAGCTTAGGTTTATAGATTCCCTAGGAGCTACAAGTGTTTTTTAAACATTTGTTTGCTTTTTGAGGATAATCTAAAAATTAATATAAGTACAATCTTCGTCAAATGGGAAGATACTTAAAGACAAAGTTTAGGTTTATTTTCATGGGAAGTTAAATTTAAATGCTTAACTAACATAGAAATGATTAGCATTTTATGAATAATTAGAAAGGCAGAGGTGAAGTCAATAGATGCTTCCTTGGGGGAAAAAAGGTAGTGGAAGGGGGTGGACAATATTCCCAAATTCTCATTCCAAACTCTTATTAAAATAAATAACTTCTCCCAATGGGAGTTAATGTGCTGATAGAGAAAAGCTATCCAGCTTACTCAAGTACAGTTACTTCTTATGAAAGAAAGGGGAAGAAAAAAAAAGCAATAGGGAAAGGTATTAACCACCACCATACCCAGCCTTTGTAACAAAATAGAACATCAATTTGAACAACTTTCTGTGCATGAAAATACCTTCATAAGAGTTATGATTCCAGATTAGGGATTACATCACATGGATGAAGCATAGAAATAAAAGATGGATTGATAAGGGTAAGAAAGATTGATTCACATTATCCCCATCACCCCTCCTCCAAGACTGGGCAGCCCAGTGCAGATGGAAACAACCTCCTACTGAAAGAAGGAAAGTAAAGTGGACACCCAACTTCAGCACAGACCCACTCCAGCACCAGACTGACTCTTACGGAAAACAGTATAAAGATTCCTCAAAAAAAGCAAAATAGACGTATGATATAATCTAGTAATCCCATTACTGATTATATATCTGAAGGGAATAAAATCACTATCTTGAAGAGATATCTGTACTCCCATGTTTATTGTAGTATAACTTACAATAGCCAAAATATGGAAACAACCTTAAATTCCCACCAAGGATTAATAAACAATAGAATATTATTCAGCCATAAAAGTGAATAAAATCCTGCCTTTTAGGACAACATGGATGAACCTTAAGGGCATTATACTAAGTGAAATAATTCAAACAGAGAAAGACAAATACTGTATGATTTCATTTATATATGAAATCTAAAAAATCCAAACTCACAGAAATAGAGAGCAGAATGGTTGTTGCCAGGAGCTGGTGGGGGTGGGAGTGAAGAAATGTTGGTCAAAAGGTACAAACTGCCAGTTATAAGATGAATAAATTCTGGAGACCTAATGTACAGCATGGTGATTATAGGTACAATACGATCTTATATACCTAAGAGTTGCCAAGAGAGTAAATTTTAAACGTTATCACTATGCAAAATGGTAATTATGTGAGGCAAGGGAGGTGTTAACTAATCTTATTGTGATAATCATTCTGCAATATATGTATTTGTGTGTGCTGTCCAGAGCATTTCCTTCTCAGTGTAAAGGTACCAGGAGTTCTAAGTTGGTAATCAAAATATTGTTTTGTGACTATGAAAAAAAGAGAGCTGGGTGGAATTAAGGTTTATTTCATGTAAGCCACAAGTAAAGCCTAAGAAATTATTTGTGCTCTAGAACAAATGTACTCTCTAATGACTAGCTTAAAGATGTCCTTTGAATTTAAGATTTCTCTGTCCTGGACATTGCTGGATGGAAAAACATGGCCAAATCCTTCTAGATTCCTCTTTCTGGGTTTCAGGTGAACCATTTCAATTTAACACATTTTTTTTCCAGACAAATTGTAATACAAAAGTGGGACACAAAACAAGTAGATCTCTCTTTCAATTATTAAACTAAACAGTATAAATATAACAAAACAGTGTTACCTAGCATATTAAATTTATATTCTTATATGTACTTTTATAGGAGTTATAGTTTTATCTATATTTGGTTTGTTAATTATTTTCACTTTTAAAATGTATAAGATATATATACAAAGGAGTTGTAAACCATATTTTTGTTTACAGTGCTTAATTAACATTAAAATGAAATTTTTTTAAAAGTCAGCATTCATGGAAATACTCTTCCTTCAAAAGGAATTACATTTTCTATTTTCTCAATTTGAAAACAAGTCCTGAAGTTATAGAAATTTAGGGATGGAAGGAAAACTTACTTTGATTCCTTCCCTTTGTAAAAAAGCTAATTGAAGCTAGATAAGTTATGCAAATTGACTAAGAACATACGGAAATTTGTTGGCAGGTACAGTACTACATAATTCTAATTTTTATCTTTATTGATTTTCTTCTATCTAGTTTTTTAAAATATTTTAATAAGGATAGTAGAATCCCAAATTAAGCACCACATTGTTCCTTTAATTACAGGTATTATCCACATGGATGGATACCTCTTTGTATCAACACATATTAACTAGAAAGACAGCCAGAATGATAGATATGTGTATAGGTAAATAGATAAATAAAAACTTGTACTAAACTGATATGCCATGACAATACATATTTGCCACCATGACAATACATATTTGCCTATGTGTTCGGAAATTAAAATTAATTTGGGGCCTAAAGAGAATCAGGATATAGTAGCAATTTATTTGGAAAACCAAACACTCTGTCATTGACCGATAAGTTATCTTCCACCTTTGTTTAAATTTCTATCTAGATGACCGGAAAACGGAAAGGATTCAGAGCAAGGTACTTGTCTTCATATGGGACTTGTTCTCACCACAGCTTTCAAATAAGGACCAGTATCTTTACACTACTGCATCTGTACTGCTGTTATTTTATGGTGTATATAAATCCATCCTCTGGTAAACAAAACAAAACAAAGAAAAACACTAAAAGTGCATAAGAAGTAGTCATGTTTCCAGGAGCTGGGATATTATTCTAAATTTAACAGAAAGCTGCTGAGGTATGTTAACCGAGAAGTGACATGACCTGGCTGTTGTATGAAAGACAGATGATAGAAGTATAGGACAAGAAAATTGAAAGACCAGTTAGGAGAACATTGCAGTAGAGCAGGCAAGAGAGTAGTTTAGGGTTGGAATTAGAACTGGGGTAATGTTTTTGGAATGGTGAAAAAAATGTGGATAGGGGAAAAAAAAAATTGAAGTTAATGATCGTATAAAGTATGACTACAGAGTTGGGTGAAAAGACAAGATCATTGCAAAACATTCCTCGAACCCATCCCACCTACTCTACCAATTATTTCTCTGCCACTTTTTTTTCATTCTTAATTTTTTCCTTCATCGGATTATAACAATTATAGTTATTTATTTGCATTATAAATTGTTTATCATCCAGCTCTTCATTTAACTCTGTACCATGAGAATGGGGAACGTGTATGTTTTGAATTGTATACTCAGCACCTCTCCCAGTGCCTAGAACAACATAGGCTTTCATTAAATCTTTATCAAAATAATGAATGAATGAATGAATGAATTAATTAATTAATTAATGCATCTCTTACCCAAGCCTTAGGGAGAAAATATGTAGTAGGCAGTGTTAAGCCTTATATGGGCCTCCTTATATTAATCTCAAACTGCTAAGGAAAGATAAAGAAACATGTACCTTATAAGTGTTAACCTGCATGTCATTTATATATTCTAGGCAATATTTAAATTAACCATAATAACTTTCCTAGGAGTTGACTAGAAATTATACACATTTTCTGAATTATAGCTTTTACCTGTATCAAGTATATGCCTTATAAACTCCTGCCTTCAGTTACCAGACATTTCTTTTATTCCTAGGGAAGCAGAAATAATAAGTTCTCATTTATGCTGTCAGAAGAATCTGGTTTTGAGGGTGGATTTAAGCGATCTATTTTTCTTCCCTTGGAACTTATTTCTAACCCAGGCAATACAGCTAGCTTAAAAGAAAATTAAGGCTTGGTAAGGCTTGCAAGGAGCACGTCTAAATTAGTTAAGATAATAAGATTTACAAATAATATTAATAAGTAACAAACATTGATAAATGGAAAATTGTGTAAATCATTCTCTTATCTATTAGTATTGCGCAGGCCATTTATTTGATATCACTTCGTTAACCTACTTTTGCTATCTATGTGCACATAATAAAATCCACAATCTTTAAAATATATAGTGTGATTCAAAATTCCATCAATTTATTGCTCTTCCTCTATCACTAACATAAATTAGTAAGATTCTACTATTAATTACAGCTGAAACAATAATGATTATTTGATTTCTGTATTTATTACATCACGGCATTATTGAAGACAATAATAAGTATTAACAAAAAAAAATATTTCATTCCCCATGTCAAGAAATTGTTATATTTAAACATAGGATTAATAAGGGATTTTCTATGAAGACGTTTTTATTGAAACAAAAAATTAAATAATCCAAATATATTTAGCTTTTAGAAATAAATTATTTATATTGAATTATAATTAATAAACTGGTTCTTATCTTCATACAATTTGCTGTTAGCCAACATTCTATTTTAACATGGATATATATAATGTACAAATTTAACACTAATTAAAATGTCAATGGGTTTATGTCACATCATAAGTTTAATAGTAATACTTTCACTCCTTTCTATGTTGGATAATTTAAAAAGACATTTTCAATTTTTCATGACTATAGTAAATAGATGGTTCACACTAATTTGTTCCATGTAGCCAATTAGCCTAGTTAAATTTCTCATGAATGGTAACATGATTCATTGCAATTTTCATTGCAATTTTCTAAAAACTGCAGATAAGTGTTGCACATATATGAGAACATTTTTATTTTTTGTCCTTCAGCATGATCGTAACAATGACAGATAGTACAGTTTAGGAACCAGGGCTTTATGGCAAAACACAGCAAGATTGTATATTATATATCTCTTTGAAATGGTAAAATTACTAGTTTCCTCTGATTAAAAAATTGTAAGCTTGTCTCAGCTATGGGGAAGTAAATGCTGCTCAATTCAAAAATAGCAATGCATGGAAGTATAATAAATTCTCTAGAAGCAAATAAATTATCCTTACTAGGCACTTGTTCTTTTTATTGTTTCTATTTATTATTTCACTTAGTAATGAATACTACAGTCAATTTGCAAAGTAATGAACAGTTTTATAATGCTAACGAAAAGAATACGGGCACAGTTGTTTGTTTATTTTTAATGTAGTTTTTCATATCTTTTATTATCTAGAAATAGAAAGCAAATTTCCAGTTCTAGAATTTATCACCAACCTCTTCAGAAATATTGACCTTTTCCACCTTTCAAAATACATATGCAAGAGTCTGCATCTTGTTGAGTATTATAGTATTAAAACATTTGCAAGGCACCATTGTGTCATGGTAAAACATTAATGGTAAATAAATACACAGAAAAATGAAAGCACTGAGTCATTGAATTATGGCTGTAAATATGCCCTTAATGGGGGAGGTATAGTCAAGAAAGCAGCTTGGATTGAATATATTCTTGTCACATCTATTTGGAACAAAAAAATGAATGCTATGATTGTGTTAGCTTGGGGTGTATCTTTTTTAGGGCTGCTATAACAAATACCATAGACTGGGTGGCTTATAAACAGCAAACATTTTTTTCTTATAGTTCTGGAGGCTGAGAGTTTGAGATCAGGGTGCCAGCATGGTTGCATTCTGTTGAGAGCTCTTTTCCTGGCTTACAGATCGCTGTCTTGGTGTCCTCCCATGGGGCAGGGGGTGGGGAGGGTGGCGTGGGGAGAGAGTGAGAGAAAGAGAAAGGGAGAGAGAGAACAAAGTCTCTGGTGTCTCTTCTCACCCTCACGACCTCATTGAACCCCAATTATCTCCCAAAGGCCCCATCTCCAAAATACCATCATATTGGGGGATAGGGCTCCAATATATAAATTTTGACAGGCACAAACATTCAGACCATAACAGTGATATATTCCAAGGAAATTGGTTAAGAAAAGACATATCATTTAAGAAAAAAGACAGAAAGAGAGAGATTAAGAAATGCATTTTTGCCTTTTATAATGAAGAATGATTCTATGACATATGACACTATACATATATGTGTGTGTCACATTTGATAGAAAAAGTAGTGAGGAAATTTAGTAAATAGGAAATTTACAAACTTGTCTCAGCTGCACCATGTAAAGGGCTCTCAATAATTTGAAATATCTAAACTTGCTTTTTAATTTTTTAAAACAATATTTCTAAATGGATTGTTTATATAGTACATAGATTACTTGCAGCAACAGTTTTTCACAAGGTCTTAAGGCCTTGGTATTCCAGTCTTCGAATTGAGTAGAAATAAATATAACATTTATGTATAGAATTTTGAAACTATAATACCTTTATTGTCTAATAGGAAACTAAGACTTTTATATTCACTTGAAGATGCTACTTGTTCTTTCCTTTTCTTGTTAAGAAGTAGAAAAATAGGACAGTGAAAGAATAGTCTACAGAAGAAAAGAGATCAAGTGGGAATAAAGAAGGAAACAGACAAATGCCAAGAAAAAGATATTTTCCATAAATTAAATAGTTTTCATTGTCTGAAAGCTAAATAAAGTCAACTTGTTTGTGTGGATTTTTTACTTTAATTCCCCAGAGAACAGAACGTTGGATAGATCTCTAATTAAGTGTATTTGGCAAAATTATTTTAAATCAGTTATTATTTAATGATTTGGCTTAATTATTTAGTGTTTCTATGTGTAATTTTATTACAAATCAAAAAGTAGTAAAGTTATATACTGTTTTATTAAACAGGCTTGTCTTATAATTTTCACCCACCTTTGTTTTTTTCATATTCAGAATAAATTCTATTCAGATATGGTTTTGCTATATTAGAGAAAATTTGTGTTAATCTATAGCTTCTACTTGCCACCATTACTGTATTCTGTTTTATAAACTGATGGACTTTATGCTATTGGAAATCAACTAAATGAATTGAATAAATATTAAAAGAAAGGGAGAATTCCTATAATTTGTATGATTTTCATTTAAAATTGTAAAAAATTTAAGAAGTAATGAACAGTTTTCCTACAGAATTAGTAAGATCATATTTCCAGATTTGCAAACTACATTTTAACGTTAAACATTTAGAATTAGAAAAAAGAGAGCAGCATTCCAGCTGTGATTTTATGTTTCATGCATCTGTGGCCCATTGCCCTAAGCATCAGTGGTTTGGATAGTGGGCACTCTTGGCTCAGTAATACACTTGTTGAAAATGTTAAAGTAATTAGCGGAGGTTATTTCAAATGAGAAGACCCTAGAGAATTATGTCAGTGAAGCTGTTGAATAAAACATAGCATCTTAAAATCTTTGTTTATTTCTTCTGTATAATATTAGCACAATTAAAAGAACATGCTGGATTTTGCCTGGAGTGAGCTAATTCTAGACCCTTAATTAAGCTCTTTTCCGATAGTTATTGTCATTAGTTAGCACTACCAAAGCAACATACACTTTTTAGCCTAAGTGCTTTGTAACAATTTTTAGAAGTTTCTCTTTTCTGTGGTCTTATGACGTTAATCTACCTAACATTCACAGGAAAATACAACAAATTATGTTTTACATTGAAGCTACCTGTAGTTAGCTTTGCCACAAGCTAACATAGATTGCAATTCTTGCTGAATCAAAGCACAGGTAACTAATTTATGCAAAGTCACATCTGGACGAGCCAGAAACCTAGGCATAGACCTCTGTCCCCATTATCCATTGTCTTGTGCCCCCTACAATAACATAATTATTCAGAATCCAATTGGCAATGGAACTATAATGTGAACATATTCAATTAAACATAGCATCAGAACAGCCAGATATTACCCGCCTTGAATAATGCACGGCCAGCTTGAATACAATTGGAAGTGAAATCCAATCCACAAAGGCCAAGGATACAGGAGCCTTAGCTCCAGGGTTGGATAATGCCCTGCTGAGGGTTGACTTTCAGTTACCTCAGTCATATTAGATTGTTACCAGCTCCACACTGTTTTTCTGGTGGAATTTCTAATGTAAAATTAACATAGAAGCAATAATCAACATATATAAATGACAATGGCTCTTTAAAAGTCAAGCTCATTCGTTAGAAAAAAAAGTCTCAAAACTCTGAAAAATGTGACTTTTAAACATTGTAAAGGCAAGTCATGCCCCCTTTTTGGTCTTCCCTATCAACTCATCTCTTTTATTGTTATTTCTCAGAAATAAATGTTTCCTGAATCAGAGAAGCTCCCCCAAAAGGCCTGCTTGGGCTCTCTCCTTTCTCTCACTTTATACTGGTAGTAAAAATATGCCTACATAAATATGATAAACTTTTTATATCTTTCCTCTGTGTTTTTCCTTTAATGAGAGACAATTGGGAACCCAAGAACTATACAGTGGCATTCTAACAGTTATTTCCTCACCGAAAGGAATATTTTAAAAATCACTTAATTCTTTTTTTGTTTTCATACAAAATGCCCCATTTCTGGGGGAGCAATGTATGTCCTCTATTTAGGGACAAAATGTACTGCATAGGGCAAAAAGGAAGGTATCTGGGCTTTGCAGTACTAATATCACTCTCTGTTCAATTCACTAAGAATTAAAAGCATTCAAAAATACAAACATAATTTTCTAATGAATTATTGTAAAAAATTTCTTATTATAATTCATAGTAAAATGTTTTAGGAAGAAAGGAGGGTGGGAAGGACAAAAAGAAAGGAGCGAGGAAGGAAGGAAAGTGAATATAATATATTCAAGTTCACAAGCATTAAGAAAACTGAATTCAACAAATCTCTATTGTCCCATATAACATGAATCTGTTTTCACAAATATCTCCTATGTCCCATACCTCAAACTCTCAGCCTCCATTATCACCCAGCATATTGTTTTACAAAACCTTTACACCTTTTACCTAAAAATATGGAGAAAAACTTGCAGTTTCACAGAGAATCTCCAAATTTACACAGAAAGTAATCAAGGACTGTTAAATTCTGTGAGTTTATGGCCTTTGGATACAATCTCCAGGATCGGTCCTTTCCTGCTTTAAAGCCCTGAAGCAGGTGTTTGCATATGAGTTTATGTTGTTCTCAACACACTGGGCCACAGGGTTTCCAGTGTCCCAGTGATGACCACTCTTCTACTGAATTGCTTCCCCAATCTCCTTGGTACCAGTCAGACCCAAAACCTGGGACCACCCTGTATATGCTCATAGTCCTATTACATGGTTGAGTTCTACCACTGTGTTTCCACGTGGTTCTCAATTTCTATGTTCTCGTTAGTTTCACTAATGATGCCTCAGTTCCTTTCAGGGATTGGGACTCTATTCTGGTTTTAGGGAGTCGCCGTCACCCGCTCCTTACCAGGTCTGGAGACTTAGCTGCTACCAAGTCCCTAGCAGGGACCCTGTGAAGTACACAGATTTTTCTAAATAGAAAATACCTGCCATTGAAATCCTGCTACCAGAGATTCTTGTTATTATTTTAATATCAATATTAACACAAATATTACAGACTACCTAGGAATTACTATTATGGGTGAATTATTTCATAAGTAAGATACAGTGCCTCTTTCTAATTCCCTCATTTGTTTCTACATAATCTAGACTGTAAAATTTTTGGAATAGAAAACTATGACATTCATTTCTTTGTTTTTTGTTTCTTTTTTTCTTCTTTTGCTCTCCAGAGCCTGACACAGTTAATGTTCTGGCTGAAGGTATAGAGGAATTAATCGCCATATGATAAACTAAATCATGACTCTCCAAAAATGCCCATGTCCTAATCCCTGGAATCTGTGAATACATTGTTATATGACCAAAAGGACTTTGCAGGTGTATTTAAGGTGATGGACCTTAAAATAAAGAGATTAAACTAGATTATCCAGGTGGGCCCAATCTAATCACATAATCCCTTAAAAGCAGAGAAGTTTCTCTGGCTGGATTCAGATAGATGAATGGTAGAAGAGGAAGGTAGAATAGCAACAGCAATAAAGAAATCAGAGCTTCTAAGTGTGAGAAGAATTTGATGTAGATAGCTGTATGTGCAGACTAGAGAGAGGTCTCCAGGAGCTAAGGGTAACCTACTGCTAACAGCTAGAGAGAAAATGGAGATCTCAGTCTTACAAACCCCAAGGAACTGTTTTGGCCAACAATATGAAAGCACTTGGAAGTAGATTTCTTTCCAGAGCCCCCAGTAAGGAATACTGCTCTGCTGATATCTTGATTTTAGCCTGATGTGATCTATGTCAGACTTCTGATCTACAGAAACTAAGATAATTAAGCTTGGCCTTAAGCTTGTGGTTATTTTTTACAGCAGCCACAGAAATTTAATACACTCCATTTCTAGGTTTTCTCTGGTGGAAAACCCATTTCTGGGTTCTCTAGCATAACTCTCTGGGTGGAAATTCCCTAATCTCCTAGGAAATCTATCCTCCTGTTATCTCGGACATCATGTCTAAGAAGAATCGTTTTTAGAGGGGCCAACGATTTCCCACTGCAGGTCAATTTTATATAAAGTTTCTTTCCTTTGAATACAGCCATTACAGATAAAAACTCAAATTCCTTAATTACACAAAACTTTTATAGCATTTACTCATTGATGCTTTTATTCCAGCAGTTGACAAATTTTAAAGTATAGTGAAACCACCTGAAGGACTTGCTAATATACACATTGCTGGGCCCCAATCCCAGAGTTTCTGATTCAGTAGGTCTGGGACCCAAGATTCTTTCTTCTAACAAGTTCCCAAGGGACGCCCATGGTGCTGGTTAGGTTAACATACTTTGAGGCCCACTATTTAGTAAAATCAAATGATTCCTTTGTTCACAAAATATTAATCTCTTTTACCCATGCTCCTTTTTAAACCTCTTTCTATATTGATATTCACTTGTGTATGTGTCCTTCAATAAGAGAGTAGAAAAAATCAAAATAGATGATATCCAAATTTCCAATTTTTTCCTGATGACAATGTAAGTTATTGAAATTATTTGGAGATTACCTATGCCAATAGTTCTGAGGAGGCACGCTATTGGCTTTTAAGGTTGGCAATTTTTCATTGTATCACATTTTATTAAGTGTCCCATGTACTACTTCTGTCCCTTGCCCACCAAATGCTGGTAGCATTCCACAGTCATTGTGATAACCAACCATGTCCCCACACATTTCCAAATGTCCCTGTAGAATATTACAATACTAATTGAGAGCTATAAATCTATGTTACTGAAGTTTAAATGCTATTCCTCCCTAAAATTAGTAAAGATTTCCAAATTTTATTCTCATGTTTTATTCATAAGTACTGGTTACTCTAAATAGTATTTTAATTAATAGAATATATTAGTATAGTAACTCCCTGAGGTCACAAAAAAATATGTGGCTGATACCACGAATTGCCTTACTCAAAAATGTATTCCATCCACTTTTAACTGTGCAGAGACTGGAAAGTAAAGGCCTCATTTACCAGACTCAGTGAAGTTTCTTTATATGACTTAATTTCTATTACTAATAGATGAACTAGAATTGGAAGAAAGACTTCTAAGAAGAGAAACTGAGAAGGAAGCATCTATTTTATTCATACATGTCATAGTAATAGTGATATATTTTGGAGCCAGAAACTGTAATAATACCTTCCTAATTTGCTAGTCAACTTCGGATTCTAGAGGTTCCCTTCATTTCAGTCAGTAGATTCCTGAATGATCCACTTCTACCCTATGGCATTTCCTGGAGGCTGCATGACTTTGGGACTGATTGTTCAGTGTTTGATCTTCAGTCAGTTTCTTTAGCATTCCTCCAGTTTCTGTAAGCCATTTAATAGCCAGTTATACGTATCTTTATATTTAAACTAGCTAGTAAGGAATCTGCTCTCTATAATGAAACTGCACTCAATACAAAATACAGTTAGAACTAAGTAATAGTCAAGTGAAAGCCCATGGATTTTTGTTTGTTATTAAATCTAAAATAAGAATAACTCATAGACAATTATTCCCAAATCCATACATAGAACAAAAGAGTTATTAATAGGTATTTAATATTTTTCTCAATAGAAATCCAGTAACAATTCATGCAAGCAAAGATTTTAAAAAATTATTTACCTGTCAGTGGGGTTGGAATTAAAGATAAACAAATTAGTTTTCATCTTGGTAACTTACTTTCTCTTCATTGTCCCCTTATTTTAAGCTATCAAAGTAGAAGAAATCCTGTCACTAAAGAATGACCTACTTGGCTTTTTTAGGCCTTTCAGTCAAAACGCATTTCTAATTAGAATTTAAGGACTACCCTGACAGAATTGACCACACTTTATTAGTGCCCCACAGTATCTGGGAATATGGAAAAAAAAAAAAAAAAAAAAGGGCTAGGTTCTATGTCTGGATCAATACAGTCACTGAACTAAATCTTTGAAAGTGAAATGTGGTGCCAAAGACAGCCATGAGAGTTTATCCAGACCTGCCTGCCTCAGCCTAAAACAGCTGCACACCCACACACACTCAGTCACAACCCCTGGTCCTTGTACAGAATGGACAGTAATTCTGGTGAGGTAAGTGAGCATTCTGCGCATTACAAATCTGACACATCAGCCAATGTACTTAGTGTTTAATGGTCAGGATAATACTAGGATGGTATCTGGTTTTTCCTTATGAATCAAAACCCAAAATCTCATGTTGGCTTTTTCCAAAGGGAGCCAGCCCCAGGAAAGCATTAAATTACATGTTTAACTTTGTTCCTTTTTCAATTTTTCTTTTTGTGTTCTTATTTTTACTATCATTTTAAATTCATCATTTAAAACAAATGTATCTAGCAATTTCTATCCCTTTTTCTTACTTTACACACATATGTGGAGGCACACACTGGTACATGCACAGGAATGCACACAGGAAGCCTTTCTGTGTATAAATAAATCACTAAATTTTAGGGCTTGCAACTGCACGTTGCTGCAATGCAAATGACTAAACTCAATGTGAAATATTTCTGAAATCTCTTTAGGTATTTCCAAAACTCATGCTTCAGCCTTCCACCTTACTGTCCGGCATCCTTTTTGATTCCTGCTATTGTTTTGGTTCTCTTTCCATCTTTCTATCTTCCTGGTTCATTCTTTTATTTTTTCCCTTCTTTCTTCAATCTTTCTTCCCTTTCTTCTAAGCCTCATTTAGAGTATGCTCCACTTCTCCCCGGCCTCTGACCAACAACAACTGAAAAAACATTAGAAATAAATCCTCCATTTTCAATCCTCTATTCAGGTCTCTGGTTCCTACCCCCAAATTCGGCAAACTTTTTTGGGGGTGTATCCTAAGAACTTACTCATATGTAATGAATTTCAAAATATCCACGTTAAATTCTTTGATGCCTGGGTATCCCCCAGTAGGGAGTGGGGGTCGGGGATGGTGTGAACGGATTGAAAGAGGATATCATGCTTTTCAGTTACATTAAGATTTATCTCTCAGTTATTGGTATCAGAATATTATAAATTTTAATTGTGTGATAGCAAATATTTCAAATTAGAGAATTAGAGGAAAACATAACTATAGGCTTTATGTTACAGGAAGCATCAAACTAATTTTAGCTGATATTGGTTAACAAAGAGTGATTTTTTTTCCATTATGATCTTTACATAAGCAGCTCAAATAAAGTTTTTATATCTATCCATGTAAATATTTTCAAGACATGTTTTCATATCAAGCAAGTTCCAAAAGGGTATTGATATCTTAATTTATTATTCTAATGCTCTAACATTTTTTATTTCCTTTATAAGGTTTAGTTGTTTCACTAAGGTCTTACTTTAGTGTATCTATTGCTGTCCTACAATCTTTGATGGCTTATGTTGTTGCCAAAACCATTTTCTGTTTTCTAATCACACAGCTTGACAGTATGTCATTCTTTTTCACTTCCTCATTCCAACTGCATTTGGAATCCTCAAAGATAATGAATATGAACCTAATAGACAAACTCCTCAAGTCTGATAATGAGAAGGAAAAATTAAACTCTCTTATTCATGAGTTGAAATTAACTGTGAATTTCCCCATTTGTCTCATTTAATGAGGTAATTCACATGCCAGCACATTCGAAACTACATGTTATGTAATTGTTGGTATTATTTACAGTTATAATAATACATTCTCTTTCCTATTACCACACCATTCAGAAGATGATTCAAGGCATAAATGTCATGAACTGTGATTTCATCCTCTAAAGTTTGGTCAGGAGAAAACGTAATAAAAGCCTAGTTTTGATAGAAAAATGTAGTAGAAAAGGAATCTATGGTTAATCGTCATTTAGAAGGACTTTCTAGATGTGGGAAGACAATTCTTACGTGAAGATACACACAAATCATTAAAAGAGTATTCGAACAATAAAAGGATTTACTTCAGGTTTATATTCAAGAATTTGCTGCCATAATTCATTTAAACCAACTCATTTCACAGAATTCACAGTGATGGATGCATTGACTTTAAGTACATTGAAAACGACGACAACAAAACCCTGTAATATCCGTAAAATAAAGCAGGGGAAAAACATATGGGTGTGGAAAGCAAGCAAGAATTTATCTCAAAACCTTCGAATTTGGTCACAAACCTACAGATAACTAATTACCTGGTAGGTCACTGACCACAGATAGAAGGGCAGAAGGTTTGGGAGTGGAACTTTGCAAAGAAATTTAGAAAAGTGTCAAGATTCAGATGTTTCAATATACACCATAGTCTTCCATCTATTGAGAATGCCCAAAAGTCAAGGTATATGGGTAAGTATGGTGAAATAATTCTAAGGACCGATCTCAATAATCTTTTCATTTCTTAAAACAAATAAACAAGCAAACAAATATCTTTATAAATCATTATTTTCACAACAGAGCAGTTAATGTCTATAAGAAAACCTAAAGTGTTTTGTCAGTAAAGACTCTAATTATAATCTATTTTATCATTCTTTGATTCATTAGTTCTCTAGGTGGACTTTCTCTTTATGTTAGGTACATGTATAAAAGTAATGCCAAGTCCTATAGACAATGCAAAAACAACAACAACAACAAGAATAACAACAACAAATCTGTTTGAAAGGAAAATACCTGGGCAATATTCTAGCTGTAAGGTCTTCATAACTGAATATCAGGCAGTTTATAAATTGATATTTTTTCCCTTTCTTGATGATTTTTCTCTTTGCTGTTTTGTCAACATGTTACATCAGTTTCAGTCTGAGTTTTAGGTACATGCAGGTCTTGAAATCTTCCTTTTTACTTTCTTCAGTTCTTAAATCCCCTTCAGAATTTATGGATGTCATTTAATATTATTATTCCTGATCTAAACAACTGTAGCACATCAGCTTTTATGATTTACTCAGGTACAGATACACCCAGATCTTTTTAAAACATATCGATTTCATTTGCGTAAAAATTTATAAAATAAAAAGATGAAGGCAATAAGAAATAAATACAACAATATCAGGGGAGAAATCAAGAAAAGGGAGGTTCAGTGGATGGAGGGAGGGGGGTTCACAGTGTGAGGGATATAAATGATGAATGTCTAAGTATTACCTTGTCTTGTACACCTGAAACTAATAAATTTAAAAAAAAATGCACAGAAACATTTTTTGCCAAAAAAAAAAAAAAAAGAAAAGGGAGGTTCATAGATAAATGCATAACATAATCAAATTAACAAGGATTTTTATAGTGGCATTATTAATGAACTGCAATTTTACATTAGTCTCTCACAAAAAGAAATATGGGGAAGGAGTAAGGGCAATTATGCATTAATGAGGACTATGAAAATAGAATAGTAATATTGGAGAGCAGTAATGGAATTTTGTAAAGGAAAATTCCAGAAAGACAGCAGATAAAACAACATAATGATATGAGCTAGCCAATTGATCTAAGGAAATTACACCTGCTAACTTCTCTGCAGTACTAAAATGTCAATTTTACTTAGAAAAAACAAAGAAAGATGATATAAATAAATTAGTCATTTTTATTTTTATAGGTCTTATAATTTTTAAGACTTTTTGTTTTTACTTTGTTTATGTAAGTATTTATCCCAAAACAACTCTGATAGAGGTTTACAGATGGAGAAACTAGAGGATCATAAGAATTAAATAATTTCCCAAAGGTACACACATCTATTAGAGCCAGAGCCATAGATCTGACCTTGAGTCTTTTCCCTTCTGATGTTCTTTATCTCTCACATGATCACCTAATCTCAACCCTGCCACATTAACCAGGAACAATTTCATTCAATTTACATTTTCTTTCTAATTTTATTTAAGATGAATTTATTCCAAAATTGTCAGACTTTCTAATGTTATGCCACATTGAAAAAAAATCACTTTCAAATCCAATTTATTTATTATTAGAAATGAAGTCAATAAAAATGATTTACTTTAGCACTTCTTTTGGCGTTTATCCTTTTCTATATCTACAAGAGATTGTCATCATTTTTTGAAAGTGGTAAATTGTAACTAGAAGGAAGTCAGTGATATGTAATTGGTTCTTTCAGTAATATAGTACTCACTCTTCACATATGCTGTAACAGTAAAACTGTTCATGCTTTTGTGGATATAGTTTCTCTGCACAGATAAGAATTATAATATGAAATGTGTTGGCTTTTTATAGATCTTGAGGAAAACATACTTTGGCAAAATTAAAAATAGAATAGAAGAATAAGGAATAGAAAATGAGATATAGGTAGCTAAGCAGATGAGGCCACTTGCTGTTTTAATTATCACTAGCTTCCAAATCAAAATTGCATTTTAAATGAGCTAATGATACAACTTCTATGTATAATTGTTTCTTTGATTAAAATTTCATATTGAAAAATAAAATGGAAAAAAAATCAAGAATATGATGTATTTTTGTTGAAACTTGGAGAGTTTAATAAGTGGTTAAATATCTTTCATCACATGGATGCCTTGAGGTGAACGGTTTATAATCTAAACTAGAAAGGTAATGGAAAAGAAAACCCCATTGTTTTCCTAACACAATATATTTCACGTCAAAGAGAAATGAAATGTAACAGTATAAGACTTTATGCTCAGGTGCTTACAATATAAGACCTTGACTGTCAAAAATGTCATTATCATTAGAAGGACGATATTGGTCAAAAGAAACAATAATATTTCAGCAAGTTATTCCCTTACCTCTGTAACTACCTCTGTAAGCACTTTATTTTTTACGAGATTTTGAATGAGCTTTTCTTCAAAGAATTAAAGGCAACATACATAAAAGTAAATAAATCTTAACAATTTTAAAATTTAAAATATTGAAACAAAAAAGGTAAAGGGAAGGGAAGGAAGATAAAGCATCAAATATGGGATACATTATTCAAGAATCCTACTAACTGAGTAAATATCAGTAAAAAAAAGCAATACTGTCTATTTCCTAAATGAATGCGTTTCACATGAAGATTGCCTGCTAGAGTTTCTCAGGCAAAAGACTGAGAGACCCAAATTGGACACTATGTGAGTATTGATTGCTTACTGCCTTTTTAAGTCTCTTTGAAAATGAATTGGTCAATAAAATTCCCCTTTGTTTATTAGGGAGTAGGAAGGCAGTCAGGTCTTTAGGCAGAAACAATAACAGAGGGTAAGGAGTAAACAATTCCCCCCTTTCCCCATCTTAATGAAAACTTAAATTGGAAAGGTAAGAAAAATATGAATTCTCTTGATTTCAATAGTTTCTATACCAGGAGAAGCTAGTGTTAAAAGACACTTTCAAATCTTACAGGTATTTGCATTCAAATGTGATCACACAGATGCTGGCTGTCTCTGGACAGAAGTCATCCTCAGAAATAATGTGTCACAGATTTTTCCCTAAATCCCCCAGCTGAACATCAGCTGTGTCTAAACTTTTACATTTTTCTTCCTGGATAAGAAGATCACTCAGCCCATGTCCATGATTATTATTTTGTTACTTAAATCAGTTCAAAGTAAAAGTGGAAAAAATGAAGGTCATTCAGAAATTGCATTATTGTGAATAAGGCTTCTCCTATTGGATACAAAGAGATAACCAGTGCCCTACCAGGCTTATTTCTACTTGCTTAATCTCCTTAGAATTTGCAGCTTCCAAGTCCACTCAAACAGTGCAGCCCAAGAGCAACCTATAGGAGGCCCTATATGTGCCTTAATCCAGACAATTTTTATGCTAAGCATTTCTTCAGCAAAAACACAATACAGAAGAAACTATTAATGCTCATCTCTTGCTCATCCCAGAATAGAAAGCTGAGTGCCCTCTGACTGCCCTGGATCATCCTGTGGATGTTTGTCACATAATTTATTTCTTGGGCCTCTGCTCCAAGAAAATATTTATTTTGAACCATATGAAATATCCATCACTACATCTTGAATTCCATATTGAAATATTTAAGTAGGGGAAGGACTGACACTTACTAGGCTCACTTATTAATTCTAAAGACATCCAGGTGAGGTACCTATTATTAGCCTCTTTTTCTTTTTTTTCTTTTTTTTTTGAGATGAGGGTTATTTTACTTACTTGAGGTCACAGAAAATGGGGAAGCCAAGTTTGAGGCCTCATTGACTACAAAGTCAGGCTGTTTCCTATAATCAAGTTGCTATACAGAAATTTGGGCTAAAGTTTCCATACGTACTGGATTATAAAGAAACCAATAACTGGATAGAGATTAGGAAATTGAATTTATTAAAAAAATGTGATAAGATTGTGTTCATGAATTTAAATGTAAATCAGTAGTTAGAAGTGTATGTATCCAAGGGAACCATTTCATAAAACAAAATTGTGTACACTTGATATATTGTAGCAACTACTGAGTAAAAGGGCACTTAGTAGCTGCTTAATAAATGTATTATGGTGAGCTTAATATTTTAATTTTATAACTAATATACAAGGTGCCACTCATTTCTGTTCCATTTTCTCCGTCTATAGACATGTTGTCTACCCACATGCACCACTTAAAGCCCGATTCAAGAATGCATCTCTGTTCCTTCATTTCCTCATCCCATTTAGGTCCACCCCTTGCCAACTGATCCTCTAGTTCTCTTCTCTGAAGTAGCTGTAAAACCAGTTCCTGATTCAGAGTAGATTCTTAATAACATTTATATAATGTTTACATAAACATTTACGGCATGGTTTATGGGCTCGATGTGCCCCATGGCAACTAGCCTGCTAAGCAAGGAAAGATGAGTTAACTCAACACTTAAATGTCACTTTTTTCTATCCAGTCAAATGATTGTGTTACATTTGAGTGTACTGTTCTTATTTCACCACAGCTAACAAAGAAAAAAAAAAGTGGGCAAAACAGAAGATACAATAAAAGCACCACATAAAAATTGAAATGTTAAAATTTTGTGAAAATTGACCAAAATGGTACACAGCTATCGTTAATAGAAGCAGTTCAAAATAAGTTTGTCATAAAAACAAAACAGTATCGTAATTTTAAGGCAAATATTTTTGTATACTCTTTTTTTTTTCTGCTTTTTCTGTCAGAGTTATTTTGCTTAGCATTATACTCTTATAATGAGTGTATAATTGTAATCTGCTTTTTATGTAGATTTATAATTTATAATGTTTGAGGTAATATTTATAAATTCCAAAGTAATTAGTCTAAGATTAAATTTCAAACCCTTCCCCAGAGTCCTAGCATCCAGAAGAGAACACCTACAAGACAGTAGTTTGGGGGAAGAACATCAAGCTCTATATTTATATTTTTCAAATATTTCCTGTATAGAAATGTATCCAATAAAGGTTTATAAAAAATGATTTTGCTGCTAGTATTTCAATCCAATTATGAAGGTTATTTTTCCACAAAAATGTTATTCAAAACTCCTTATACATTTAGTAAATTATAATTGTTTTACAGATATAAAGATCTTTTGAATCATTCAGTTTGTGAATATATAATAAAATATTTAATAACATTTAAAAATATTTAATGGACATCAAACTGAGCCTGATATTTCTGAAAATATTACATAGTTCATGAACTATAAATGTGTTTCTAAATTTACATATTCTTCATTTGTTAAATCTTAGAATTTAACTGGTTACATTAAGATTCTGCATCAAACTACATGCTATATTTGACAAAAGCAGTTAGTTGAATGTGATGATTCACGTTCAGACCCTATACAGAGGATCTTGGTTCAAATCTTAGCTCTGACAGTTACTTGGAGGACTTTGGTTGTGGTGATTAATTTTGTGTCACCTTGATGGGCCAGGGATTAGTACCCAGATTAAACATTATTTCTGGGTGTGTTCATTAGCGTGTTTCAGCACGAGATTAGCATTTGAACTAATGGACTGGGAAGTAGATTGTCCTCCTCAATGTAGGTGGACATTATCCAATTTGTTGAGGACCAGAATAAACAAAAGGTGGAGGAAGGAGGAATGCACTTTGTTTTCCTGCCTCATCTCATCTTCTTCAGCCCTTAGACTGGGATTTATACAGCTTGGCTCCCCTGGTCCTCAGGCTTTCAGACTTGAACTGAATCACATCAACAGCTTGCCTAGGTCTCTAGTTTGTTGACAGAAGAGCCGTAGACTTCTCAGCTCCCATAATTGTATGAGTCAATTCTTCATAATAACTCTCCATATGTTTATTTCCTATTGGTTCTGTTTATCTGGACAACACTGACTAATACATTGGTCAAGTTATTTGACTTCTCTCTGTCTTAGTTTACTCATCTATAATATGGCAATAATAAAACATTTTCCTATATAGGGTTATTGGAAGATTCAACAAGAGAATATATGTAAATTTTTCTTAGAATTTAATAGATTACTTAGAATAGTGTCTTGCAAATATAACAGTCATCTCTTTGAGAGTGCTTGCTATGTGTCAGGCAGGTAAGTGTTAGCTGTTTTAACATTATGCATTTATTCATTCAAAAGAAAATGATGACACTGTGGTCATTTACTTGTCAATAACCACTGGCAGTAGTATATTAAAAAGTGTTAGAGCCATCAGGTATCAATGAGAATGAAAGTGATAATGTCTTTTTATGATAAGGAATGCCGTGTTGAGGGTGGTTATTAGTCATTAAATAACTTTGAGTGTTTTGGGGTTCTACTTTACTTCATATTTTGAGAATGTAAAATAAATGATACAGGGGATTTCTCTTAAAAATAACAATTCCACCATTGTATGAGATTGGGGAAAATCTTTTGATGATAAATCAGTTTTCTTGGATTTAACAGAGCAAAAGCAATTTTGCTTCCTTTATAGGAAGCATTTTGCTCCTCATTATAGTAAGTAATGTGGCATTTTTCTAGCATCTATCTCAACCTTACAATCAGGATTATTATCTCATTAATTTCGTAGTCTCTGCAAGACAGTCAAAATGATCAACTCTCATACTGGAGAAACTGCATGGCAAAAAGTTGCAGTAATGTGTTTACAGTTTGAAATCAAAGAACAAAGCAGAGACTTTAGTTCCAGTAAGGTGGTTATACCATTCATATTGCCACTTTATAAATATGACAAACTGATAATTATTTTTATTCTTGGAATGTAGTATAGATTTATGTGTAAGTCATCAATAAGAAATATTGTGTTGTTTAGACACCAATCTCTAAATTGTTCTCTTTTTTCATTGCAGGACATTTGGCTATCTGCCTGTCTGTCTTTCACAGACATCTGAAAGGCTATCTGTGTCTGTCTGTCACAATTTAGAGATTGGTGTCTAAACAACACAATATTTCTTATTGATGACTTACACATAAATCTATACTACATTCCAAGAATAAAAATAATTATCAGTTTGTCATATTTATAAACTATCTTTTGATCTGTTTATCAAGTTCATCTATCTTTCTATCTTTCTATTAGCAATATATTCATTGTTTCTTACTCAAAATTACAAATCTGAATATGTTGAAAACTTGATTTTTTAAATTTACATTTATTTATAAAATCTTATTTTTCTTCTTTGCATTTTTCAAAAACAAACACTATTTTGGTTTATTTTTCTTTGCTAACTTCCATAATTGAACTCATACTAAAACTATTCCATCCAGTAATTTCCTAAATCATTCCAAGTATGTCAACATTTCTGTCTTAATATACCTTGTATAAAACTTTCTTCTGTCAAGAAATAAAGTGTTTTCAATTTTCTCTTTACAAACTGTGTTTCTTATTCATATACAGAAATATTTTCTTAGGTAAAGTTTTTGTTTGTATACTTATCAGCAGAGGCTTCAGTTAGACGGGTGTTAAAATGGAAAAATTATTTTTGAAGAGCCCCTAATTAAGATTACCAGGAAGACTTAGAGCTTTAGTGAATGCATATAAGACCAAGGGCAAAGATATAAATGCATTATCATAAGCATCCTGAAGGATTAATACGATATGGACAAATAGACCAATGTATTTTTATTCCTGTTTACCATCCTACCCTTCAGAAGTTGAAAATGACTGAGTAAAGGATAAAGAAAAGCGCAATGTTCTGCTTAATTTAAACAGAATTTCCCCAGATAATGGAATTGCAGCTTTCTCATTTTTTAAGAGCTATAAGACATGCATTTGTATTAAAAATTCCAGATCACCCATCAAGGGTTTTCTAAAGCACAACC
Source organism: Rhinolophus hipposideros (assembly GCF_964194185.1). NCBI lineage: Eukaryota > Metazoa > Chordata > Mammalia > Chiroptera > Rhinolophidae > Rhinolophus > Rhinolophus hipposideros. Next base: position 66,453,561 of record NC_138047.1, on the reverse strand, counting down.
TCTAATATTTACTGCTGTGTTACTAGAGAATAAAAGCTCTACATTGCTCATATTTTATAAAGTCATCACTGCTACTCAAAGATGTTTATCATCCTGGTGATGACACATATTCTCTTCTTTATGTCTTTAGTGCTTGTACTAGTAGTCATGTGCATTCTTTCACTTCAAAGAATTGTGTGGTGTTGAAAAATGTTACTGAAAATACTTAAACCTACTTGATCCAACCCTCTTAACACAAAAGACTGTCTTTCAATGAATACCAAGTATTTAATAGTAAATAAACATAGAAAACACTGTTGCTTTATTGGCCATATGTATGGCCAATATGCTTCCAGTTTCCATTCTCACAAGTAAGGGGCTTCGAGGTTGTCACTCTGTTCCCATAATGAATAAAAAGCTGAATAATAAACGTCTCTTCTTAGATCTGTTAGAGAAGTAACACCACAGGGCAAATTGCTGCCCCCACAGTTGGAGAGATAGTCTAGATACAGAGAATCACAACTTACTGCAGCAGAAATCGCTGAGTTAAAACATTTTCAGAATCCAATGCTGGGTGGGAAAACCTAAACTTTAATTGATGAATTGTGGGTGGCTCAGAGTAAACAAGTGTGTGAGTTAAAACTAATGGACTGGGGATGCAGTCATAGGAGGGTCCTCATACTTTTTATGAGTTTTAGCTCCAGGAGCTTTCCTGAATTCTCAGTGAAGATCAGAGAAAAAATCCCGATCATGCTTCTGGTGAAGAGAGAGGAAAAGAATCAGCTTTGAAACACATAAGAGCATTGTCTTCTCCATAGTAAGGCCTGTCCTCAAGAAACTACTTTACCAGAGCTTTATCAGAAACAATACAACCTGAGGTAAGAGAAACACCCAACTCTAGCTCTCCCTAGCCTTCCATGTGGTGGAAAAGAAATACCCAAATCCAGACACTGCTAGTCATCCTGTCCCACCTAAGTGGGTGAAGAAAACTGAAAAGCATTTGTGAAACTATAGGCAAGAGGTAGAGTTTAACTAAAAGTCTTCAAACTAATCACAGGCGTATACAATGCTTCCTTTCCCCGCACTTTACCACCATACCACCAAAGGCCTATTTACTACAGTGACTTTTACCCAGTGTATCATGTCTGGCCTTCTGGAAAAAATTACAAGTCATACTACAAAGCAAAGACACAGTTTGAAGAAACTAAGCAACATCAGAACCAAAGTTAGATATGGAAGAAATGTTGGGGTTAACAGACCAGTAATTTTAAAAATCTAAAATTAGTTCTCCTAAGAAAAGAAGACAACATGCAAGAACAAATGATGTAAGAAAGACAAAAATTCTATGTGTCAGAAAGAAGTGCTCAAGATAAAAACATGGTAACAGAAGTGAAGAAGGTCTCTGATAAACTCATTACTACATTGAACAGGCTGTGGAAAGAATATCTGAGATTGAGGATATGTAACCACAAACTTTCAAAACTGAAAAGCGAAGACTAAAACAATGGAACAGAATAGTCAAGGAGTAAGGATCACTACAAAAAAAGTGTAAAATATGCATAATGAGAGTACCAGAAGAGAAGAAATATTTGAAACAATAATAACTGAGAGATTCTTCAAATTAATGTCAGATAACATACCATAGATGCAGGAAGTACAAACCACGCCAACTAGAATAAGTGCCAAATAAACTACACCTACGTATATCATATTCAAATTGCAGCAAATCAAAGATAAAGAAAAAACTTGAAAGAAGCCCTACACACACAGAACAAATTTTACCTATCAATAATCAAAGGTAAGAAAACATCTGACTTCTCCTCAGAAACCGTGCAGGCAAGAAAAAAATAGAGCAACAATATTTAAAATGTTAAGAATTCTGTATTCTGCAAAACGATCCTTCAAAAGTGAAGAAATAAAGACTTCCTCAAATAAAAACTGACAAAATTTGTTGCCAGTAGAATTTTATTGCAGGAAATATTAGAAGAAGTTCATCAGAAAGAAAGAAAATTATAGGTTGGAAACTCAGATCTACATAAAGAAAGGAAGAGCACAGAAGTAGGAAAAAATGAAGGTAAAATAAAAGCTTCTAGTTCTCCTATTTATAACTGACCTAACAGATAACTGTTTAAATTAATAATGGCAACAATATATTTGACTATTTATTCATACGTATACATCTTATGTATAATACGTTTATGTATATTTATGTAAAAGTGAAATGAATAGCTACAATGAAATTAAGCGTGGGACTGAGGATTTTGGATTATTTTGTTATTATAAGGTAAGTGTGCTTCCCATGAAGCAGTATAGTGTTACTTGCATGTGAACTTGGATTCATTGTAAAGTCTATTGCAAACTTTAGGGCAATCACTGAAAAAAAATAAGAAAAGTAGTGTAATTGATATGCCAGGACAGAAGAGAACATATAACTATATAAAATGTTCAGTAAAAACTATAACAGGCAGAAAAAGAATGGAAGACAAAAATTGGAACAAAGAACAAGGTCAATGAATAGCAAATAGCAAATGTGGTAGATAATAAATAATCAAACTATATCAATAATTACTTTAAATGTCAGTGGTCTAAATACATCAGTTAAAAATCAGATTGTCAGAGTTGATCAAAAAAACAAGACTCAAATCTATAGTTATAAGAAACCCACTTTAAATAAAGACACATATAGATTCAAAGTAAAGGGATAGAGAAAGACATCCACATGACAACATTAATCAAAAGAAAACTGGAGTAGCTATATTAATTTCAGACAGAGCAAACTTCAGCTCAAGAAAAATTATTAGGGATAGAGGGGTATTGCATAAGGATAAAGGGGTCAGTTCTCCAAGAAGACAAAATAGTTCTCAGTGGGCATATGCCTAACAACAGAGCACTAAAATATGTGAGGCAGGGCAGCCAGAAAGCTGTTAGTTAGAGCACGAGCTCTGAACAACAGGGTTGCTAGTTCGATTCCCATATGGGCCTGTGAGCTGCGCCCTCCACAACTATATTGAAGACAATGAGCTGCCTCTGTGATGCTAAAGGGGCGGCCATATGGCTCAATTTGTTAGAGCATGAGCTCCTAACAGCCAGGTTTTCTGTTCAATTCCCACATGGGATGGTGGGCTGTGCCCCCGGCAAGCAACATTAAAAACGGCAACTGGACTTGGAGCTGAACTGTGCCCTCCACAAATAGATTAAAGGACAATGACTTGGAGCTGAAGGGCCCTGGAGAAACACTCTGTTCCCCAACATTCCTCAATAAAAAAATTAAAAAAAAAGAAAATTTAAAAAAGTAAAAATAAAATATGTGAGGCAAAAACACATAGAATTGCAAGAAGAAATAGATGAATTTTCTATTATAGTTGGAGACTCCAACACCTTTTTATCAGAAATGAACAGATTCAGCAGGCAGAAAATCAATAAGGACATACCATATTTCCCAGAAAATAAGACCTAGCTGGACAATCAGCTCTAATGTGTCTCTTGGAGCAAAAATTAATAAAAGACCCTGTATATTATATTATATTATATTATATTATATTATATTATATTACATTACATTATACCTGGTTTTATAATATAGTAAAATAAGACTGGGTCTTATATTAATTTTTGTTCCAAAGGAAACATAACAGCTGATTGGCAGGCTAGATCTTATTTTTGGGGAAACATGGTAATAGAATTCAAGAACACCAACATTCAACTGGATATAATTGATATCTATAGGCTACTTCATTTAACAAAAAATACACATTCCTCTCAAACTCATATGGAACATTCACCAAGATAGACTATATTTGGAACATAAAACACACCACACTAATTTAAAATAATAGAAATCACACAATGTCTGCTTTCAGACCACAAAGAATTAAGAAAGAAAGAATTATAGATCACAAAGAATTATAGATCAACTTCATAAAGATAGCTGGGAAATCCAAAAATATTTAGACTAAACATCACACTTCTAAATAACACAAGGGTCAAAAAAGAACTTTTAAGAGAAGTTAAAAACTATTTTAAACTAAGTGAAAATGAAAACACAATTTACCAAAATGTGTGGGATGCAGCAAAAGCAGTGCTTAGAAGGAAATGTATAGCATTGAATGAATATATCAGAAAATAAAAATATCTTAAAATAATAATAATCAAAGTTTCTACCTTAGGAAACTAGAAAAGACACAGCAAAATAAGTCCGAAATAAGCAGAAGAAAATAGGTAATAAAAATTAGAGCAGAAATTAATGAAATTGAAAATGGGAAATCAATAGAGAAAACCAATAAAACCAAAAGCTGGTTCAATAAAATCAATAAACCTCTAGCTGTGTTTAGCAAAAAGAAAAGAGGACACACATTACTAATATCAGACATGAAAGAGAAGATATCACTACAAATCCTGTGGCCATCAAAAAGATTGTAAAGGAATACTATAAACAACTCTATGCCCACAAATTTGATAACCTAGATAAAACGGACCAATTTCTTGAAAGACAGAATCTGTTAATACTCAGACAAGAATGAATAGAAATTCTGAATAAGTCTATATTTGTTAAATAAATTAAATGAGTAATTAATAACCTTCTAAACAGAAAGTATCAGTTTCAGATGGGTTCTCTAAATATTTAAGGAAGGAATTATATCAATTATATACAAACTTTATCAGAAGATAGAAACAGAGAGAATATTTCCTGACTTAAAACCAGACAAAAACATGGCAAGAAAATAAAAACACAGACTAATATTTTTCCTGAACATCAATGCAAAAATTCTCAAAAAATATTAGCCAAATGACTCTAACAATGTATGAAAAGAATTATAGACTAAAACCAAGTGAAATTTATCCCAGGTGTGCAAGGCTGATTCAACATTTGAAAAGTCAGTAAACGTAACAAATCACATCAACAGGCTAGAGAAGAATTACTGCATGATCATATCAATAGATGCATAAAGCACTTGACAAAATTCAACATGAATTCATGATAAAAGCTCTCAATAAACTAGAAATAGAGGGGGGGCTTCCTCAACTTGATAAAGAATATCTACAAAATACCTGCAGCTTACATCATACTGAGAAATAGTGAGAATTCAAATAGTGAAAAATTCAAAGCTTTCCCACTAAGATCAGGGTAAAGGCAATGACATTCTTTCTCACCACTGCATTTTAACGTCATACTGGAAGCGCTAGCTAATGCAATAAGACAAGAAAAGGAAATAAAAAGTATACAGTTTGGGAAGAAGGAAAAAAAAACTATCTTTCTTCAAAGATGACAACCACACATGCAGAAAATTCAAAAGAACTAACAAAAAGCAAAACAAAATAAAACAAAAAACTCAAACCAATAAGCAATTATAGCAAGGTTGTATAGTGTACAAGATTAAAAGTCAATCATTTTCTTATATATTATCAATAAACATGTGGAATTTGATTAAAAACATAGTATAATTTACATCAGCACCAAGAAATAAAACACTTAGGCAAAATCTAGCAAAACATGTACAAGACCTACATCTACAAAACTCTGATGAAAGAAATTGAAAAACTAAATAAATGAAAAGATGTTGCACGTTTATGGATAGGAAAACTCAATATTGCTAAGATAACTGTTTTTCCCAACGTGATCTATAAATTCAATACAATCCCAACCAAATCTCATTAAGTTATTTTGTGGATATTGATAAATTGATTCTAAAGTTTACATGGAAAAGCAAAAGACCCCAAATAGCCACACAATATTGAAGGAGAAAAACAAATTTTGTGGACTGATACTATCTGACTTTAAGACTTACTACAAAACTACAATATTCAAGACTTACTATAAACCTAGTGTGATATTGATGAAAGAATAGACAAATAAATCAATGGAACAGAGTAGAGAAACAAGAAACAAACCCACAGCAATTTAGTCAATTGATCTTTGGTAAAGGAGCAAAGGCAATACAATGTAGAAAAAAATAGCCTTTAACAAATACTGCTAGAATAACTGGCTATGCAAAAAAAAAAAAAAAAAAAAAAAAAGAAGGAGTAGGAGGAGGGAGAAGAAGGAGAATCTGAACTCTCTTTGGAACACACCCAACTTTCAGTGCAGCATTTAAAAGCTGCCTAATATCTTTTATCTGTGGAAATGAGTCATATACACTGTATTCGAGATTTTCCTTGATAGAAAAACAAGCTAATACAACAACCATTTTATCTTTTTTCCAATATGCTTAATGGATAGATCATGGATCAGCCAACTATGTATTGGTAAATAATATTTCCTTGGAACACAGAAGTGTCTATTTATTTATGCATTATAGTTTTTTGTTTAAAGTTTATCGGGGTGACAATTGTTAGTAATCAACACCATTAATCATCAGAGAAATGCATTATAGTTTTTGAACTAAAATGATGGAGTTAAATAGTTTTGACAGTGACCATATGGCTGGCAAAGCCTAAAATATTTGTTATTTGGTCCTATTGAGAAAAAGTTCATAATCTATTTTCAGTTGAAAATCTTGTCATCTTCTACCTGAAAAGTGAACAAGTCATGGATGGTTCAAGTGATGTAGTATTTTTCTTTCTTAGTTTTCTTGACAATTTATGATATTGAAAATTTCACCATTAATCTTGGAAATACACTTGTGATAAATTTAAAGAGTAATCTCAATAGGAAGACTATGAGCTGAATTTTGCAAACTGGGTAACCTACACTGAGAGTTAGGAAAGGAGAGGTATTGAAAAATTTATCCTTTTCACATTTACTTTGTACAATAAAATGTTATCCTATTACTAAAGATAAACACACTGAGACCTAGAGAGGACATATAACATAAAATGCAAAACAGCATGCAACTTATCAATGGCAGAATGAGGATGCAAACTCAGGTTCATCTAATTCCAAAGCGTGCACCCTCTCTCCCATGTCATGCCACCTCCTACGTCTAACACCTCTGGAGGCAGCACTCAGTACTGCTTGCTGGTGCTAAGTAGCTGTGAATTTAAGTCCACGAGGATTATCCTAATTCCAATGAAAAATGTATTATTCAAACGTTAGTATAGCAGGGTTTAACAGGGAAAGGGGATGTTCTTGTGGGGTTTCCAGCATTTCTGTGAAGTAACAAGATGGGAACTCTGCCCTCTTAGAATAATTAGAATGTATTTTCTACTCTTCTCCCAACCAGTTTTCTTTATTCTTCCAGGGAAAATGAATGCTTACTCAGCTGTTACTAGTTTCTCTTGTTGGGATCAGCAACTCTGCAGGAAGCACAAGATCTTTTCCTGCTGCTTTCCCTAAAGCTGTCCTCTAGGGGAAAGCAGCATTTTTTCACCTGCTCTGAGTGTGATTGGGAGTGGTGTTGATTTAACTGAGGGAGGGGAGTACAGGCAGCAGGTCAAAGCACAGTTAGGACTTTGGCTGTGTCACCATAGCTGTAATATTTTTATCTCCATCCTCTCTCCCTAATTTGGAGGAAAGTGAGGAATAATCTATCTGCCCACACAAACTCTAAAATCAAATACATCACCACGTGCTCAACATCTTTTAGTCACCTGAGTGCTATTCTCAGTTCTTATCTCAAACCGTTAAAATTCTACTCTTTTCCAGGCACAGAATCTTATGACTAATGGGGATCTCAGAAGTCATTTAGTTTAGTCTTTCTTGCAGGGCATGATTCGACAAATGCCATCTTATCTATTTTAATTGGGGAATTTGTGTATGTAACCTATAAAACTGCCCTGCAACAGGAAAGTGAGCACATACTTGTTCTGCTTATCATGTCACAGTCCTTGAAGCTTTGCAAAATTCTGACCATCTCAAATGGGCAACATTCCAATTGTGGTATTAGACACCAACTTAATTGTATCGGGGCATTAAGGGTTAGCACAAGAAACAAGATTTAGTGTCTATAGTAGTCACATGACCCTTTCAAATCCCTATTTTCAAGAAAAAAATATTTTGAACCAACATAAAAGAAACTAACAAAATGAAGGAGGTTCCTTGGAGTGGCAAAACCTTAAAAGTCTTTCCTCATGGCCTCTGTGTCTACCAGGAATCTTTTTTGGCTCACAAGTCACTCTGCCATTGGAAGGAAGTTTGAAGGTAAGTAATGCAATAGAAGGTCTTCCATGCTCAATGCTGATTTCTTGCCAGGGCTGGCTTCATGGGCATGTGACCTATGCAGTTTCATTTGGTTTAATACTCAGCTATCTCTATCTCAAAATTATTCTTAATAATTTTTTAACAAGGAAGTCCATATTTTCATTTTGCACTGGGATCCGCTATCAATGTAGCTGGTCCTGGTTCTTGCTAATGTAGAATTTTGTTCTATATTACATTACCCAAATAACACGGAATGTGCTTGTTGTATGTTTTGCTTTTAGAACTAGATTACTTTTAAAATCAATTGCTAACGAACAAATAACAAAAACTTAAATTATACCAGCACTGAATATGTTTTAAGTTTTGTGTTTGTTTGAGTTTGGTTTCATTTTGGTTTGTTATAACTCTAAATAGTTTTTTATAAAGCAGAAATAGGTAACTTCTTTTCTAGTGAATCTGGATAGATAAGGAAAGAGAATAGATTCATTTTTAAAACTGAAAAGAGTAAAGCCTCTGGATGGATTTATACTCTTATGTCTAAATTTGGGTAAATCGCTTATAAGCTGTGTAACTTTGGGGAAATTAGTTAACTTCTCTTGTCTCAATTACCACATCAATGAATAGAGGCAGTGGTAATACTTGTGGGATTATTTTAGAAAAAAATGAGATATAAGTAAAACACTTAGCACAATGCTTAGAAAAAAGGAAAAGCTTAATATTGAGATATTAATACTCCCAAATGCCTAAATTCACTAATAGAGTGCCCTATAAGTGCTAAAATACATATTCATGGAAATGTTATATTAAAAAATACTAGAAAGATATCTAAATATTTTCAAGAAAACATTTTCACTGATTAGACTTTGTAATATATTGTCCTCTATGCTTCATTTGATACGTTATTCTTTTAAGAGTGATTCAGTAAATAAGGACCTTAGAATACTGACATTTTTTATTACCTATAAAGTTCTCGAGTTTCCTTAAAAGAAAGTATACATGAATTATTTTAAATAATTTCCATCAGTTTTAAAAATTTAAAGAAACTAGGAGGATATAAAAACAACCAATAATCTTGGTTAAAGTATTATGTTTAGATACGAAATTTATAAGGTTGACTCAAATGTATACTTAATAGTTGAAATGTGTTTGCACATTGTCTATATCTACTCTGTATAGAATATAAACAATTTTAGACCATTATTGTTGATAAGAAATATTAAAAATTTCTTCAGGATTCACTTGATAAAGGGTGCTCCAGAACTGGTGATCAGTGGACCTTTCTACATGAGTTTGAGATTTGCTATAAAGGCTTTGAAAGCATAAAGCCTGCAAGGCAAATGAGAATTGATAATCATAATCCCAATTATAAGCCTAATAACACAGGGGTGATTAAATGTCATCCTCTTGGGGAGAAATAGATTGATTCTGTTTCATAAAGAGGGAGAAAACCTACATCTTGCTTAATATGGCATTAAACACATGGCTAACGTTAGGTTTCAAGTGGAGGCTGGTAAATTGAGGACAGAGAATTAACTACTTCTCTGAGGTCTGAGCACTTACCACATGCGGAGGTGGCTATATTGACTAAGCATCTAATTTGGTGTTACCACATTTTAGCTGCTGAATAGATATGATGTTCTCTTTGTTTCCAACATTCTAGTAACCACCTAATTAATTAAATTTTATCATCACACCTCTCATGTCACTACTAACAACACCCTTTTGTCAACCCAAGGCACACTCTCTCTATCTTTTAAACAGCTGACTTTCATAGCCCTGCAACCTTTCAGTGGCCATCAGAAAGTTCACCCGTACCTGGGTACCATCACTATGCCTTCCTCTGCTTTCAGCCAGTTTCATTTCTCTAACTCTTATAAATTAGTTTAAAAAACAAAACAAAAAACAATTCTAGCCAATGGATGCAGCAGCACTTCCTCTTTTGTGTGTATTCAGTGTACTCTGGAAGTCATTAAATGGAGGACGTTAAGGGCTGAAATTCAGTATTTATTTACTTACTTATCACAAACCCATTCTCACCCACATTTTTCTCATTTGACCCTTGTTTAGGAAGGAAAGTAAAAAGCTGATCTCATTTATTCAGGTTATCTGTTATAAATATTTTTATCACATTACACTTATAACATGAATATTATACTGTTTAATAATTCCCATAGAGGCTACCAAATAACCATTTCAGTACAACAGGTTTAGTTTGCACCAAGGCAGATTTGTAACAGGACAGAAATAAATGTATGTCCTCATTATCCACTTGCTTCAAAGATGAGCAATACTCCCAAATAATACAGATAATTGAAATACTACCTATGCAACTAAAGGAAGTTTTGTTTTATTTTGTTTTCAGCCAAAGGTATTAATTGACTTGATTTATCCATTTCAGGTTGTTGATTCACAAAAGCTGACAGGTCAAATAGAAAACATGGACAGTAATAATTGAAAAATAAATTTAATGGTTAAAATGATAAAGTTGTTCATTTAATTGGTGCAGTAATCAATGTTTATTTTCTATTTCTCTTTCTTTATTTCAGGATGAATCAGACAGTGGAAAACCCCAGTAAGTACATACCTTAAGGAACCACAGGTTTCTTTCTATTTCCTTATACTAAAGGGGAAGTCAATTGCTGTACATTTGAAAACGTCCGTATAAGCCAGAGTAATATATATATATATTTTCAACTTATATTATACAACCAGTTGAACTAGGCTGTGGAAATATGAACCAGGTTTTGCTATTGTTCTTTTCTTTATGAAATGAAGTATACAGAGACTTTAAAATGGGTGATTATTTTGTCCAACTCCATAATATAAATTTTAAAGAATTAGGATCCCTGAGTCCTGATACTATACCTCTTCCTTTAGGCCTTGTTGTTCAGTGCATTCCATAGTATTATGTTAATATTCAATGATACAGCTAAGATTTTAGAGTAAAATGAAACATACTTAATGTATTAGGTGTAAGTTCAACAAATTATGATACTGTAATCCTGTTTAGCAAATGGAAAAAGAATAAAGAAAGAAGAAGGAGGAAGAAGAGAAGGAAGGGGAAGAGGAGGAGGGGGTGGAAGAGGAGAAAAAGGAGAAGGAGGACAAAGAGAAAAAAGAAAGCTATAGTACCAGAGAAGCATTGTTTTGAGCATGACGTTTGTCAGCTAACTAGGAAACAATGCATGACATATGTGCTCGTAAGTGTGCACAATCTGTTTCTTTGTGAGGTACTCAACCTTCCTGATTATTCCGTGCTCTTACAGTTTCTTTCTCTCTCTTTTTTTTAGTCAACATTACAGTTCCTAGATGTCATACAGATTCACTGTTTTTAAGATTCTGTTTTATCAAAAAAGAGAAACAAAAATATTAATATATAGGCTGCAGGATACTAGGTCATTTTAAAAATAAATAATAAATATTCTTATAATTATATACGTACATATTAACTAAAGTCACACATAAATATGTAAATTTTAGAACTATCAAACTTTTTAACTGCTTAAGATTTTTAGACCTCACAAAATGTTTGGTATCATTAATGGCAATCCCAGTGGCTTTAAACTTGGGGTTGTAATGGTGATTGGGTTTTACTGGGCAATACTTTATTTGGAAAAAAATAATAACTTCTTATGAATGGAAATAGTCTCATGTTCTGAGTGCTTTTGCTTCTTTTGTCTGGGACCTTGTTTCTCCTCCTACTATAATCACTTTTAATTCTCTTTTGTTAGTGTATTTTAAAAATATAATCTAAGCCTTGAACCAAACTCTTCATTTACATTATTATTACTGTTTTTCTGTACTTAAGATTCAAATAACTTATTTTTTTAAGTCCACAGTATTCTGATTTATACATCTCTCTAATAAATATCATGGTGGCTCTTGTTCCACATATATTAAAATTTGAAATAGCCAATAAAGATTATCAATCATTTTGACCTAATGCACTAGGTCTTTTTATAAGCTGATGTAGCATTTGAACTTCCATTTCTGAGTTCTTTGGGTTGGTTTTGGTGCACATCAGGCTGTACAGTGACCTATACAAAAATACTTAAAATATATGCTGTTGGAGATAGATATTAGCACATAAGCCTATGACTTCTGCTTTTCAACATAATTTTCCATTTTAAAAGCATAAGCTTTTTATGTGTGCAGGCACAACATATCTGCAATTATATAATTACATGATGCATAAGCATAATATTGAAATTACAGACGCTCTTCCATGCTCATTTAGCTGACAGTGTAAAAAACTCTACCATTCCATCAGTTCATTGGAAGCAGCCAGAGATTAAAATATCCATGTCTTAAGCTATTAATCAAAACGGTCAAAAGACTAATTTGTATTACTTCACTCTAACCTATTTTTTTAATGTTCTTCCCGCAAAAACATTTTATAACTGTCCAATTAAATTGAGTATTCTGCTTATGTGTTTTTATTAACTTTACACTAAAATACAGGCTACTAGTTATTTGAATTTTTGATAATTCTACTAAATAAACACATAAATAAATATTATTTGACACGTCTTTCCTAATTCTAGGTCCAGAATTGAATACCAAAAGCAGAAAGTCCAGACCAAAATATAATCAGAAAAAAAAATAAAAATGAGTGGTAACATTCCCGAATTTTGCAGAGCAAAAATAGATAAACTATCCCCAAGTTCTGGGTCAGTGACAATAGTACCTAAGTGCCTTGGATTTCATTCAAGCGTTAGACTTTTAAGAGAAAAGTCTTAAACTGTTGTTTTCATCTTTTAATCAGACATAGTTCAAATAAGGTTATATATTATAAAACCTCAATATAGCTTTTCTTTTAATTTCCTTTTTGTAGATTAGAAGACACAAAGAAGGATATGTGCATGTGCCCTCTGCTGGCAAAGTTAAGATTATAGTCTCTAGAGACAATAGAAACAAAATTCTGGAAGCAGAACAGCACATTATATTCTAAGGCCTGTTACAGAAAGCAAAATAGATTGGAATTCATTAAGTGACTATCTAGAAAGAATTGTGGACGCATTTGATATTGCAGTTTATAGCAAGGCTGAATGAAGTTACTAGAAAGTAATAATGTTATACTCTACTCCTAAAAATTTATACTAATTTGTTAAAAAAATAATAAAGCTTAAATATTTAGTTTAGCTAATTCCATTAAAGGTGTAGAAGACAAAATAAAGCTAAATTACTTTAAGATATTAATTGAGCTTTGTAAATCTGACAATAATTATAGTCCATTTGACTCTCAGTCATAAATACTACATAAATTTGGTATTCCTAGAACAGAATATTAATCTGAATTGAACTGACCTAACATTTCCATCTTTTTAAAGTCTTGGAAAATAATACATAAAATGAATTTGTATACCCCCCACAACTTGAAGAAGCAATATTACAAAAAAAAAATTTAAAAAAAAATCTACACCAGAAATTTTATAAGACATCAACAAATAGTCCCCAAACTGAAAACCCTTGCAGAAAAAATAAATGGGTAATAAGGAAGTGATCAATGCATTAGTGTCAACTCAGGAGACTATGACAAATGGTATCCTGAAAGAGTTGATTTGGGGCCTGGTGTTGGTGTATCTTCTCATCAAGTGTCTAGATGATAAAATACTAACATATTCTTTAAACTTGAAGTGGCATTAAGGAGCCGAAGACTAATTTAGTGACAACTTGGAAAATGATTTTTTGGAGGTAAAAAGTGCCTCAGGAATTAATCCATCTGAAGTTGCTTATTTTGCAAACAGGAAAGTCAATTGTGGAGCTGTACATTGTGGAGGAAAGACAAATGAAATATCCCTAAATCTCACAGGAAAATTATTTAGGGTCATAGTTTACAACAAATTGTCCATTAGTCTGAAAGTAAAGTATACATTGAAACAGAACAAAGCAAAACAAAAAATGACATTAACAGATTGAAGGATATTATAAAAGGAGGGAAATGTATAACAAAAAAAAATCTAATAAATGTATATAAAGGGTCAGGGGATCTATTCCTTATGCTGCTACCAGTTAAAATTTTCAATCAGTTTATTTATCTATTTGACCCTCACTTTCTAAATATATAAAAGGAGCGGATCAACTATGTGAGGATCACCTATTATTACCTTCCTATGAATTAGGCAGTAATAACTGGCACACCTACTGAAAGTTGGTTTCCTCTGCACATAAGGCGTACACACAGTGATGCACTATTCTTAATTTAAAATTATAAGCTTATGAATTTGAAGAACAGTCACAAAACTAATTAATAGGTTGGAAAGAAACTGGAGATTTTTAGAGAATAAGAGGTAAGGGAGAGAATATAGAAAAGGAGAAATGTGGTGAAGTCATGTCACCACAGAATTTCATAACTAGAATAGCAAATAGTCCCATTTTTTTCCTTTGAAATATGAAGAAATCATGAGTGGGAAAGTTAGATGACGTGATTAAAGTTAAAATCAGGAAATGGCAGAGAAGTGGAAACCAAGTCTCTTATTCACTTTGCCCTTAATAAGGTAACAAACACTTCTCCATTACTGTGGCTAGAATGACAGGCCTGATGAACAGAGAAATTAATTCCAAAACATTCTCTCTATATCCCTTTTAGGGGGAAAAAATCCACAACAACTTAATGTCTAGCATCTAGCCGTCCTGATGATCAATGGAAATTATTTGACAATTCATTTCCTGTATTTTAATTAATTTATTTTTCATTTTCACTTGACTTGCATATTTTCATAGTAGTGTTTGGTGGGTGTTCTTGTTAGTTATAGCTGTGGTTAATTTTTCAATATTAGATGAAATTTTCTGAGAATAATGGAGTGTATTTTACAGAAATATGCTGACTTTACCAGATAGCCACATTAATAGTCAACGAATCAGAGTGTAGTGGGCAGTAACACTGATGGTCATCAGTGGGTTTATTTCTTACTATCCTAGTCCCTTTAACAGACAACGAACCTATTCAGGTTTCATGTTTCTGTTTCTAAAAAAAATATTTTGTCTGCCAAAAATTAATGTTGAAGAGATACGCAATGATTTTATTACATGTGGGAAATACATAGAAAAATAAACAAAATCTCCAGGACAAAGGAATTTGCCATTCTTGATAAGAGAGAAGAAAAAATCCAAAACACATAAAGGGCCATTTGCCAGATGGAAAGGTGGTGCTACAAGATGTAAAACTGTCTTGAGACGAGGAAATGCAGCAGGGAGTATGACACAGTTGGATGGGAGGAAGAACCATTCAGATGGAGTCTCAGTTCTGATGAATATAACAAAATACGTTTGAGCCATGTAGTAGCACAGAGAGGGAATAGGAACTCAAGGGATGACAGCTTAGTATCAGATGGAAAAGCAGAAAAAAGAAAACTACAGATATAACTATAGGTATTCACATTTTTTGTGAAGATGTCGGGAAGGCAGAAAGCCAAATCTGAAACAATGTGTAAAACCTACTAGCAGGGGGTGCATAACTGAGGCATGATCAGGTCCTACTAACAGGCTGTCCATGCTATTTGCAACGAACCATAAACTTTGGCAAAATCTTAAGCACACTGAGTAAAGGGAAATATGGCTGCTATGTGAGTCTGAAAAACAAAAACACAGTTGTAAATCTTCCACTTAAATATTTATACAGAGCTGAAGTTTCTAGAATAGAGTGAGGCTTCCTCTTGGGACAGTCAATTCTCTAGGAGGGATTTCTACAGGGAGGCATGCTCTGTAGTATTCCACTTTCAGAAAGAAGCAGACAAGTCTTACTGCCAGTGAAAATTTTGTAATGGTCAGCTTTACAGGTCCTTTTCCAATTAGCTTTGTAGAGACAACGTAATTGCTTTTTAATATCATTTCAAATACCCAAGAAGTGCTCTGAGGAACCACAGCTGACCACCCACATCCAGAGTATTACTGGAAGTTCCATGCTTTATTAAGATTAAAGATTCTTGGTTTTACATCCTTTTTTTTTCATTGTCTAGCTTATTTTGGTTTCCTATGAAATTTGGTGGTAAATAGTAGTTAGTTATCAAAATACTTATTATTAGTGATTTTCATATTTCTTTAAAAGTAAATTACAATGTTCAAGTTAAGTAAGCTTCTGCAGTCAGAAATGATTTTTAATTTTTTAAAATTAAATCAATTTTAACAAATAGCCATATGAAATGGAAAAAATCATGGCCTTTGCATTCAGGCAGATCTATTTTTACAATAAACTTCTTGGTAGATAAATACTGAAGGTATTGGGGAACTTTAGAACCAAAATTCTATAGATTTTGATCAACAGCACCAATTGTTTCTGAAAGCTTCAGATTGTTTCCTACTATAGTTCATTACCAACAGCTTTCAAACAGCTATCTTCCATAAACTTGATCATACTCTCCCCCTAGCTCTGTCTTTGTCCCTACACCAACAAATCCGTCCCCTAACAGCTGAGCATTTCTCTTTCACTTGTATAGAGCTGCAGGTGAGAGGATGGGCTCAGGATGACATAATTAATACTGGTGGTACAGTACCAGAAGGGCTTCCAAACTTTCACTTCTTAATTTGAGACTTCATTTCCTGATAATTCAAGAAAGTCTTTACTCCCTTGAGAAGAAACAAAATGAAGTTCATATTGTAGTACAACCTAATCCACAATACTCTAACCAGGCACGTAATGAATTGTAACATTATAATTAACCCATCTGTATAGTCTGTTCATGCTACTAAAACAAACAAAAAAATACCATCAACTGGGTGGCTTAAACAACAAACGTGTATTTATTACAGATCTGGAGGCTGGGAAGTCCAAGATCAGGGTGCCAGTAGATGCAGTGTCTAGTGAGGGTTCACCTTCATATGCCACCATCTTCTCACTGTGTTCTCACATGGCAAAATGAGCAAGGGATCTCTTGAGGAAATCGTTTGTAAGGGCACTAATCCCATTCATAAAGGCTCCACTCTTATGACCTAATCACATCCCAAAGATCCACTTCCTAATACTATCACACTGGAGATTAGGTTTCAATATATGGATTCTGGGGGCACACAAACATTCAGTCTATAACACCACTACTACTGTTTACTTCTGCTCACAGCATCTAGATAATAGATTACTTTTTCCTATCTGTTCTTGAAGCTTTCCTCTCAATATTGAATGGCTGAAGATATTTAACAAATAATCTGATTCACCTGTTTGTGTTAAGTTTCCATGCTTTGGCTTGATTTAAAGTCTTACTAAAACCATAGAACCCACAAAACAATACAGTTGTGCCAATACTCTGAAGTGAATTTTGGCTGCTCTTACCAGAAGAAGAGAAAAAATATGTTGGGAAAGCCTACGAAACAAGTCTTCACCTTCAGCTTCTGGCTGCTATATTTGAGTCAATCCACTCATTTTTTTAACCACTTGGATGGTTGAAAACATTTCCTTAGCACACACACTTCATTTTTTTCTAGTTGGTAAGCCATAAATTTATAATTTACTCTCCGTAGCAAAGGAAATTGGCTATAATCAAAGCTTTCTCTAAATGGAAAAGAAGAAATGTATCCTAAAGATAAACCTGGATAAAATATTCTTCCCTTAAAATCAATATGCAACCTTGGAACTCATAATAGTTGAGTTAAATGAATACAAATTATTGCTCTAAAGAGATATTAATTTGTAACAAGTATAGAAATAACAAATGTCCACTGGCTAATAAAATTAATCTCCCATATAAGTATGTACATTTTAGTAATGTCACTATTAAACATGTGACAGATTAGAAACACTTTGATTTTCAATGGTATCTTTAGAAATATAACAGTGAGAATAAAATACATTTAAATCTATTTTAAACAGTGAGGATTGCCTTTTCGGTAAGATAAGAGATGAATGGCAAAAACTAATTTTTATTTTAAGTAACCCTAAAGAGTGATCGGGACAAAGTCAGTTTAAACACAGATTAGGGGTTAGTGTAAAGGCTAAAATAAGAAACAATACACTTTTGAAACATACAATCAGAGACAGATGAGTATTTTCTTGTAAATAGATGCTATTATTAATGTGCTAACAGTAATGTAGGCAAAATCTATAATTCTAATAATAAATAGACAATATAGGTTCTATTTACATGCTTAATCAGTAGTGGTATATTGAAATAGAAGGGATGATTCTTTTAAAACTTTTGCTTCTAAAACAGATAATGATTTCTACTCTCATTTAATGTTAATAAAAAGTTTGTTCATAATAATCTGTGTATGAAATATAGCTAGAAACACATTTCATTTTAGGGCTGAAAACAATTTGTACTGTCTATTATTTTCAGATCAAAATATAAATCAGGAAAAATTGTGAAAAAATAAGCTGCAATTCATTTTGAACACATTTGAATGTTTTCCAAAAACTTTTCCAACTGTAATAGAAATTTAAAATACCAGATTTAAATTGTTTCAAACAAAAAGTGTTGGTACAAAATGCACTATAGGAGAGATTATTGCAGGATTCATCAAGAGAATGAAATCCCACCTTTGAATTACTTCACACTGAGGATATTAAAAATATAAAATGATTGCAGGTACATTTGAATTCATCTTCATTCCACATATGTTGCTTGTAAAGAATGCTTAAAAGCAGTAAAGGCCTGTGGACTCACTCTGCCACAGAATGCCCACTAGGGTCATGGCTTGCACAGTTCCCCAGACCAGTAGTAATTCATACAAAAATCTGTCTGGCTGTATGATATTAGGAAAACCACTCAACTTTGCTGGTCTGACATTCCTCAATGGTAAAACACTGGATTCTTTAAAAGGTCTCTTTTAGCTGAGACCTATGAGTGGGAGATGATTGGAGCAGAGTATGTCAAATGCATATCTGGCGTCACTATAAATCACTAGTGGAGGATGAATGAACTTTGACAAAATACTTTTTTTAAAGTGTGTACTAGTTTGTTGGGGCTGTCATAAAAATGCCATAGATTGGCTGACTTAAAGAACTAACTTAACTTTTGT
The DNA here is from genome assembly GCF_964194185.1 of Rhinolophus hipposideros. Lineage (NCBI taxonomy): Eukaryota > Metazoa > Chordata > Mammalia > Chiroptera > Rhinolophidae > Rhinolophus > Rhinolophus hipposideros. The sequence continues at coordinate 66,434,555 of NC_138047.1, read as the reverse complement.
TACCCTCAAATTATTTTCTATATAAAAGGAGTCATAATTACTACCTGGTAAATTTTCTATAAATATTTAATTAGAAAATGTATGTAAAGCACCTGGTGTTCAACAAATAAAAGCTATTCTTATAGTATGTTCCTCTGAAGGATAACTTTTTTCAAAAAAAAAGTTGTTTTATTAGGTTTGATTTGCATTTTGGCTTTTCTTCAAAATGCCACTAATGTATGTTGTCATATTAAATGTCTTGTTGCTACTACTGTAAGTGAGAAAATCTATTATAATTGTCACTACCAATGATGCACACCATTTATGGTAGACTGTTTCAGTCATGTCCTCCAATTTGTCCCTGCCTTCTCATATCCACACATTTATACCGATCCTTCTGATACTGACTTTGGCCAATACATTAGCAGTTAGTTAAGCAGAGGCTCCGAAAGCACTAGCCCTGTGTCATTTGCCCTCTTTGCTGCATCTGGGATCACTGTGACGGCACCCTGTAAAAAAGTCCAGTCTAGCCTCCTGGAGGGTGAGTGACCACATAGAGCTGAGAAGACCTATCTCAGCTGCAATCCCAGAGGCCAACACACTTCCAGGGCCCGACATGTTCATGAGGTCATCCTAGAACAAACAGCCCCATCCGAGATACCACCTGACCACAGCGGTCACCTAAGCTGATTCAGACCAAAAGAACTATCCAGTGAATCCACAGAATCATGAGAGAAAATGAAGTTTTGTTGTTTTACGCCACTAAGTTTTTGAGTCATTTATTATGCAGCAAAATCTAATTGACATATCATTGTATCTCCAGTTCCTAGCAAGATGCTGGCACATAGTAGATGATCAATAAATACTTAAAGAAGTCTGAAATCTTTATTTGATGGCCTTATAACACTATGTGGTTGGATTAATTGCTAAAAATAAATGTTTTGAATAAGGAACATCTTTTCTTCAGCAGTTACTGTGATATAAGTTATCTGATATGATTTCTTTCTGCCTTGGTAATAGTGTGACAAATATTTTCTTAAACGTGTGTGTAATTTATAAGCCATAAAGATCAAATATTACTTTGATAATGTGTTATAGTTTGAAATTTTACTTTACATGATCTAATTACTAATTATAAATATCAGGAAAATATTTTTGTATACATATATACATAGTCACTTAAATATATATATATGTGTATATACATGTATGTATGTGTGTACATATGTATGTATATGCAAGTGGTTACATTTTACATGGTGAGGATTCAATAAAATTTGTTATATGATTTGAAGAATAGTCACAAATAAGGCAAAACCAGTCTGGTTAAAAACCAGACTGTGGGGAGATTGGAATATATCTTGTAGGCTGACATCTCTCTCAGAATAAATACCACAGTACTTACTATGACTTATAAGGCCCTACATACAGGTTACACGTTGCTCTCTGACTTCATCTGTAGATACCTCTTCATTCTCTACACTACAACTCTGATGGCTTTCTTTTATTCTTCAGACTTTCCAAAGATACTCACCTCAGGACCTGTGCAGTTGCCAATTCCAATGACTGACACTATTTCCAAGTAGTCATGTGGCTGGTTCACTCACTTTCTTCAGGTATTTGCTCAAAAACCGTTTCTCAACATGGGCTTCCCTGGTTGACCTATTTACTTCCTCAACTGCCCTTATCATTTCATTTGCCAGTTTTCTGATTTTTTATTTCTATGAGAACCCATTACTTTCTCACATACTGTACATATATATATATATATATATATATATATATATATATATATATAATAAAATTTATCTTCTTTATTGCTTACCTCCCCACACTAGAATATAAGCCAAATAAGGGTAGGAATTTGTATCTGTTTTCTTTATTAGTTTATCCTCAGCACCTAGAGTGACTGACATACAGTAAATGCTGACTAATATTTGTTGAGTGAATGAAAGACAGGGATTCTTATTCCTAGGTATTTCTGGAATTAGCTTGGCATTTTATAGAACTTAGTGTAAATGTAAACACAATTACAATTTTATTATGAGATGGTCCACAACTTTCATCAAATTGACAGATTTTTGTGCGTGTAGAAACCCCCAAAATGCTACAAATAATTGGTCTAAAGAATTTATATATATATATATATACATATATATATGTTGAGAGTTATTGAGGCTTTTTGAGAATGGTAATAGAAAGAATAGAATAGCACTAAAGGAAGGTTAATCAGGAAGAATGATGGATTCAAGTCAGGAGAAATTAAAGGCAAAGAGACCAGTCAGGAGGTTATTGTAGGAAGTAAGACAAGAATTAATGAGGTCCTGAGCTGGAAGCATGGTTTGGAGAATGAAAGGAAGCTTTCCATCTCATTATGTGCAAATACTGTCAGGACTGTTACCATGTTACAATGTGATAGCATTGCTGAAATGGAAATCAAGTATCATATTAAGAAAAGTATATTCTTAGTTTAAACTAAACAAAACTTCAAATAGGATATTGTGGGCTGAGATAACCACCCTGCACTAAAGAGAGAAAGCTTTCACCACAATGCCCCAACCATTTCAACCTTAATCAGAAGGTCATCTTTTCTCTTTCCCTACCAACACCACATGGGTACTTTCAGTTATGAGAAAGATTACAGGGCATTATTTCCTGAGTCCTATTAGAGGTACTGGAATAAGACAAAATAGAACATTATTTCACTCTCACCAATTTCACCCTTTTGATTTGATTAAACATAAATATATTTAAATATTTTTATTTTCAGCTAGAAACCTAATGTAGGTTATTTTCAGCTAGAAAACATCTTAATCGGAATTATTTGAAATGCTTCTCTGAAATGTTTCCTGCAGCAGAGAGGAATAAACACATAACCTTGAGAATTGACCCTTCACAATAAATTGATTCCAAATCCTATATTTTATGTGTATTTTGTGTTCTCATCGATAATATGTCTGTGTAATTTTGATAGAAAATAATGCTTAAAATTATTCATTGGTTAAATTCCCATGGAAAAATTTCTTAAGAATATTGATGCTGTTTTTATAAACTCCCCCAAACCATGGTACACACTCAACTTCTTTTTTTTTTTTTTTTTTTTTTTTTTGAGGAGGGGTGGAAATGGTCTTGAGAAGAGTAATTTTCATAGTCTCAAATTGTAAAAGGACCACAGTAAGGTGAATCATGAGCTGAACGAGTCAATAATTAGACATTAAATAATAGAAACATTACTGCTATAATTAGAGAAATTCTTAGCACAGAAGTGTGAGCAACTGGGGAGAAGATGCTTTGCACACTTGGATTTCCCTGCACACTGCAGAATTCTCTTCTGAATTTGATGCCCTTTTATGGTTCTGTCCCTACAGACTTAAGTCAGGTGTCCATTCTCTTCCTTGAACAAGTCCTAGATCCCTATCTTGTCCCTTGAACTTACCTATCCAGGTGCTATATTTCTTCGATTTTCGCAATTTGATAAGTAACTATCCAAAGCATAAATCCCTCATACTATGTTCCCTGGTATTCTTCAAAAGGAAATAACCACCCCTGACCATGTATATTTCTCCCTAAAACCTATCATGTGTGGCTCTTCTCCACTCTCATTGACTTTTCTCCATCACAACCAATTATTTGAATCAATGTCTTAACTGCCTTCTCAGTGTTCAATATTCAGATTTATCTTCCATATTGCTGGAAATGTGATCACACTATTCGCTTACTTAGAATCTCTCAGCAGTTTCTGAAAAACATAGGACGCAACTAAATGTTTATGCAATTTTATTGCATAATACTCACCGTGTTTTGCCTTCTACACTTGTCTTATTTCCCATTATATTCACAGGTTATGTTTTTCTTCCTTTCTTTCTTTCTTTCTTTCTTTCTTTCTTTCTTTCTTTCTTTCTTTCTTTCTTTCTTTCTTTCTTTCTCTCTCTCTCTCTCTCTCTCTCTCTCTCTCTCTCTCTCTCTTTCTTTCTTTCTTTCTTTCTTTCGTTCTCTTTCTTTCTTTCTTTCTTAACATCATGGTGCTCTGCCTACCTGCTAAATACGCTCATTCCTCGAGTCCTAGTTTCACCGACTCCCTTCTCTTGCTTAAGCAGAATCATTCCTGTCTATTTCTCAGTATTTTGTGCATTTCTACTGAAGTATTATCTCATCGTATAGATATGGGTGGGCAATTCCTTAGTTATCTTTCATCTCCAGTGCCTAGCATAGTGATAGATGAATAATTTGTTTTAGCCAAGATAATACCTTTAACCAAATAATGATTCTAATGATAAAACCTCCAGGTTACATATGGGAGAAAGGGAAAAGATGTTTTTCAAACTATGCCACTTATGTCAAAGGCAGATTTAATCACAGCTACTCAATGGCTGCATTTGGGAAACCTCAATTGACCTTTAGCTGACATATTTTCTGGGTTTTGGCTCCCACCATGAGGTCATGTGGACATCTAGGAAAGAAAGAGGATAAAAGGAAAGGCTTTCAGGAATGAATCGAGGAAACTGCTACTTGGCTTCCATAACATCATGCATAGTGGTTTCTGGAACTACAGACAGCTGGGCAGGAAAAACACTGGCTCTCAAAGGAGGTGAACAAATGCCAAGCATTTCAATCATTACTGTGACTATGCAGGTTAAAAAAAAAAATGAAACAACAATAACAGCAAAAACCCAGCCTCTCAACAAAGAGTAATCTCCTGCTCTGTACTAAGAAAATTTCAGCAGCCATGACAGCTGCCTTTATCCAGCTATTGCTTTTTCCAAACAAAAATAATGGACCATCCCAGGAATTCTTGGCTGCCTGACAAGAGAATAATCTAATCTCACTGTCTACTCAAGCTAGCCATCTGAAAATGTTATCTGCTTGCTAAGATGAGCCGCCTTGTTTGTATGACATTCAGACAGACTGACACAGCAGTCCTGACCCAAAACCAGTGTCCCTGTATCTTAAACGTGGAAGCATATCATAGGTCCAGTTGCTTGAGTTACAGAAAATGCTCTAAGTTTCTGGAATGGACCCCTAATATCAATGAATTAATATCACAGTGAATTTCATTTGTTAAAGGGTCAAGTTTAACAAATGAAGCAGTGACTGTTATTTTAAAATAATGACATTCTAACATTAATAAGTATATAAATTGTAGATGCTTGTTAATGTTTAAACATATTCTCTGTATTTTTGCATAAAACTAAACTTAAAATGCATTATCCACAATAAACCTACTTTTTAAAAACATATACCACATCACTAGTTCTCTTTTATATCTACAGTAAAGTAACATGCCTGTAGTATGACCAATAGTTCTGTATCTTACAGTAGAGAAGCAATGAAGCCATTTCAATAACAAATTTATTGAAACAACTGTTATATCTGTCCTTAAAAATCTCACAAGAATTTGAAGGAACAATGTGCAAAAACAAAGCTCATACTGGATTCAGTGACTCTCTCTTCCAGGAATCCAACTGGCAACATCTAAATCATGCTTCATACAGTTTGAGAAAAACAATTTATATTGGGAAAAATATTCATATACATAAACACAACAGCATATTATTTGATCCTTAAGTTTTGCCTATCATGTATTTTATTATAGTATTATCTGTTTATAAGTTTCCAAAATGAGTCTGTGTAGTTCTAAGAAATAGATTCTAGAATGGGATTACCAAAGTATCACACAACAAAAATAGCACCAATTAGAGTTCCGGTCAAAATGGCAGAATAGGTAAATGCTGTGCTTACCTTCTCTCACAGCCACATCAAAATTATAACTAAACTACCAAACAACCATCATTGAGAATCACCTAAAATCTTGCTGAACCAAAGCCTCACAACTACAGACATACTGAAGAGCCACCTCAACACTGATAGGAGGGGCAGAGATGCAGAACAGGTTGGTCCCACACACACGTGCGACCATTATAAATTGGGAGGATTATCTTCGCTGTGGAGGTCCCCCCAGAAGAGTAAGGGGCCCCAGCTCCTCCTGAGCCCAGGATTCTAGTGCCAGGGAGAAAAGTCCCCATAATCTCTGGTTGTGAAAACCAGCGGAGATTGTGACTGAGTGAGACGGCGGGTGGCTGGAGTCTCGGGCACTCCTCTTCAAAGGACCATGCATAGACTTACCGATGGAACCACTGCCTCTGAGCTCCAGTGCTGGGGCAGCAGTTGGAGAGGTGACAGGGACATATTGAAGAGAACTGTGTTATCTGACTTCAGGACGAATTCTGGAGGGGCAGCTTTCTCCCAGATGGAGGAGCTGGCAGAGGCCATCATTTCCCTGTTGAGCTCTCCCCATTCCCAGTATGCAGATGTAGGTGGCTATTTAACTGAGTCTCCATTAAGATAACTAACGCTGTTCATTAGCCATGCCCTGGTGATTTGCGAGCCCACCCCACCCAAATTTTGGGTACACCCAAGCTAGTTCCAGTGGCTTTTTCCTACAAACTGCCTGCCTTAGCTCATGCTGCAGACTCTCCTAGGGCTTCTCAAAGGTTCACAGAATCCAAACAAGCAGCATCTGACTTGAACATGCCCCATACCTCTGGGTGAGCAGCCCTAAGCCTAGTACTAGTGGCAGCTGGCCTTAGTTTGCAGCCTAGCCACTCAAAGCACTTCCAAGCATGGCACAGGTGGCTGCTATCTGAAGATTGATTTGTAGCTCTTGCCAGGTGGCCCCGGGTGGGGCACAGGCTGTGGCTGAACTTGATCTGAAACAAGTTCCCTCCAGGTATCCCTGGGGCTGGCACCAGTGGCAAGCTTTGAACTGACTGGAGCATTACCCAGCCAACTCCCAGGATAACAAAACCAAGGGGCAGATTTAGCAAGCACCAGAACCCTGCTGACACAGATCCTGCTTTATAGGGTCAGCTCCTGCACCACAACCGCACCACTGTAGTCACAGCCAATCTTCAAAACCAGTGAGCCTGAGGATCAATCCCACCCACTGGTGTGCAACAGCAACCAAGGCTCAACTACAACAGTAGGGTACATACAACACACACAAGGGATACACCTGGAGTGCACGGCTAAGGTAACCAGGAAGACTGCACCTAAGGTAACCAGGAAGACTAAGCCCCACAGCACACCTACAACAATAAGGCCACTCTACTAAGACTGGGAGACATAGCAGCCCCAGTTAGTACATAGAAACAAACGCAGAGAGGCAGCCAAATTGGAAGACAAAGAAACATGTTCCAAATGAAAGAACAGAACAAAGCTCCAGAAAAAGAACTAAACAAAATAGAGGCAAGCAAACTACCAGATGCAAAGTTCCAAATACTGGACATAAAGATGCTCAATGATCTCAGGGAGAACTTCAACAAAGAGACGGGAAACATAAAAATGGAAATAGAAAACATAAAAAAGAACTACTGTAATTCAGAATGCAATAACAGAAATGAAGAATACAGTACAGGGAATCAATAGTAGATTAGATGAAGCAGATAGTTGAATCAGTGATTTAGAAAATAAGGTAGCAGAAAACACCCAACAAAGGCAAAAAGAATCCACAAAAAAAAATGATAGTTTAATGGGCCTCTGAGATAACATGAAGCATAACACCATTTGCATTATAGGGACGCCAGAAAGAAAAGAGAGAGCACAAGGAATTGAAAACCCATTTGAAGAAATAATGACTGAAAACTTCACTAACCTGGCAAAAGAAATAGATATACAAGCCCAGGAAGTACAGAAAGTCCCAAACAAGATGAATCCAAAAAGGCTCCCACCAAGACACATCATAATTAAAATGTCAAAGGTTAAAGATAAAGAGAGAATCTTAAAAGCAGCAGGAGAAAAGCAGTTACTTACCTACAAGGGAGCTCACATAAGACTATCAGCTGATTTCTCAACCAAACTTTGCAGACCAGAAGGGATAGGCAGGAAATATTCAAAGTGATGAAAAGCTAGGACCTACAACCAAGATTACTCTACCCAGTAAGGCTATCATTGAGAATGAGAATTGAAGGATAAATAAAGAGCTTCCCAGATAATAAAAAGCTAAAGAAGTTAATCACCACCAAACAAATATTACAAGAGGTCTTAGAGGGACTTTTTTAAGACCAAAAAAAAATCAAAAATATGAATAAAAAATGGCAGTAACTACATACCTGACAATTACTCTCAATATAAATGGATTAAATGTTCCAATCAAAAGATGGGGGGGGCTGAATGGATAAAAAAAACAAGACCCTTACATATGCTGCCTACAAGAGACTAACTTCAAATTGAAAGACACACACAAACTGAAAGTAAAGGGATGGAAAAAGATACTTCATGAAAATGGAAACAAACAAACAGCTGAAGTAGCAATATTTATATAAAAAAAATGTAGACTTTAAATCAAAGACTATAACAAGAGACAAAAAAATAGACCTACCGTGTTTCCCCAAAAATGAGACCTACCCCAAAAATAAGCCCCAGTTAAGATCGTCAGCCAGGCGGACACATTTAGTACATTTTGATAATGTTCCAGAAGAAGATTACATGACTGTATTTGAATAAATGTAGATTGTTGTACATGAAAAAATAAGACATCCACTGAAAATAATCCCTAATGCGTTTTTGGAGCAAAAATTAATATAAGACTCGATCTTATTTTCAGGGAAATACAGTATAAGACTCGGTCATATTTCTGGGAAACACAGTAGTAATCCCACTTCTGAATATTTATACAAAGAAACCCAAAACACTACTCAAAGTGATGTATTCATTCACATGTTCATAGCAGCATTATTTACAATAGCCAAGATATGAAGGCAACCTTGGTGTCCCTAAACGGATGAATGGATGAAGAAGAAGTGGTACATATATGCAATGGAATATTACTCAGTTGTAAAAAATAATGAAATCTTGTCATCTGCAACAACACGGATGGACCTTGAGGGTATTGGGCTGAGTGTAGTGTCAGATAACAAAACAAATATCATATCATTTCACTTATAAGTACAATCTAAATAAAAAAATAAACAAATAAATGAAATGGAAACAAACACAGATACAGAGAACATATTGATGGCTGCCAGATGGGAGAGGGGTTGAGGGTGGGTGACAAAAGAGAAAGGATTAAGAAGTACAAACTGGTTGTTACACAGTAGTCATGGGGGTGTAGGGTATATAGTTAATAATATTGTAATGACTATGTATGGTGTCAAATGGTTACTATATCTATTGGGGTGATAAATGGGAAGGGGCTTGGGGGCAGGGTGAAAAAAGTGAAGGGATTTAGAAGTACAAATTAGTAGTTATAAAATAGTCATGGGGATGTAAGTAAAGCATAAGGAATATAATCAATAGTATGGTAGTAACTATGTATAGTGCCAGGTGGGTACTGTTGAATGATTATGATGTACACCTGAAACTGATATGTTGTATGTCAGCTATAATTTAATATAAATATTTTTTTAAAAAATAGCATTCATTAAATAATCTCTTTTTTTTTTTTTTTTTTTTTTTTTTTTTATTAATTAATTTATTTATTAGTTTCAGGTGTACAAAACAAGGTAATACTTAGACGTTCATCATTTATATCCCTCATACTGTGAACCCCCCTCCCCCCATCCACTATCCCTCCTAAATAATCTCTTTATCTAACATAATCTAGCTCTACTCACTAGGAAGGAAAATATCCATTGTTGGCTCTTCTCCTCAACATTTTATAGAACTCTGCTTCCTTTGAGAGTGCTCTATATTTTTTAAAGCTTGGGACAATATTACAAAATTACATGGTAACAATATTTCTATTCTATGTAAATAGATTATATCTATACATACTAGTAAAGCAATATTTTTCTTGATAAAGAAGGAAGGGAGGGAGGGAAGAGTGAGGGAGAGACGAAGAGAATGAGGGAAAGAGAAAGGAGGAAGGCGGGGAGGGAGGAAGGGAGGAAGAAAACAAAGGAGGGAGGGAAAGAAGGAAGGAAGGAAGGAAGGAAGGAAGGAAGGAAGGAAGGAAGGAAGGAAGGAAGGAAGGAAGGAAGGAAGGAAATATACACACACAGAAATATACAAACACAGAAAGGTAAAGGAAGGAAATATAAATCTGAAACTAGAAGAGGATTTTTGCCATTGTGCTCCAATGTCCAAACCACACCATTTTCAGTGGGTAACAGCAAAAGCATTCTTGTTGTAAGGTCTAGTGCTGGCATTTGTGTTTTTTGTTGGCACCAGCCAGGTCAGCAACAGCAGAGGCAGTGCTGATAGAGGTGATAGAAGAGGTGGCAGTGGGGAGTGGGGTTGGTAGAACTAATGAGGAAGCTTCATGTTGGTTAATGGGCAATGAAGGTCATAGATTAGAGGATTTACACAAGATCTTACATGAGCGACTTCTTTGGGATTCTGCCTACTATGCAGAAAAGTCTTTGAAGAAGATAAAACACTACATTATGTTTGCAAAGAAGTAGTTTTACTTACCTGGACTAGAGTATCTAGAAGAAATTAAAGTCACATGTATGAAAACGTTTTTTTTTCTGATGAAAATTAGGCTGACAAAAATGAGATAGGTACTGAGTATCAGGGGAATCACTTCATAGATTATATAAATGCCTAATCACTGTGCTGTATCTCTGAAACTAATAAAAATAATATTGGATGTCAAATATACATATATATGTATATGTGCTATGTATATGTATATATACATATATGTATATATGTGCTATGTGTATATATATGTATATGTGCTATGTGTATACATATATATATATATACATATATATATATATGTATGTATTTATGGGATGTAAAGTACAGCATAGGGAATATAGCCAATATTAAGAATTATATAGTATCGTAATAGCTATGTACAATGTCAAAGGGGTAGTAGACTTGGGGGAGTTATCATTTTGTGAGGGCTGTAAATGTCTAATCATTGAGTTGTTTTGTACACATGAAACTAACAAAAATATATTTAAAAAATAGTAATAAAAATGAGACATAATTCTGAAAGTGATTTCTTGGAAACTATTTACATGTAGGGAGGCCACAAAGTCAAAGCGGAAAGAGCCAATGTCTAATTTTGAGATCTCATTTATTAGCAATCAGTGTAAGATATTTGTAAGAGATTCAAAGACTCTTTGAGTACTCCTAAAATTACAATCTGTTTTTCTCTCCACTAATCACTAATAAATAAATAGTCACATAAAAGCTACTAGAATGATATACCTTTCCTGTTGACGGCTTATTGCTGACATTATTCTTACAGATAAATTCTCATCCATCCTCATTTAAAAATTTATGTCATAGATACAAGTGTATTAAAAGAAAATAAAATCCTTTCTTGAGAGATTTATGGCGACTGATTAGAACTAAAGTTTGTACTCTAAAAAGGGGAGAAAGGACTGGTAAGAGCAGATGAAAACATTTTATCTTTTGCTTACTCATTTCTACTCAGGTGAGTTTTATAGTAACTAAAAGCAATTTTATTTGAACTTCTCAGTGACCTTTATGAGATTAGGTATTGGCAGCTTGAGGCTACCTCCTAGAGGACCTGGCCATATTTCAAAAGCACCAATATAATTGGCACTCCTTCCAATAACCTTTTCAAAGTCACAAAGTTAAGTGGAAACAGAAGCCAAACCAAAAAATTCACAACGTCTTTCTTGGACAAGGTTAATGTCTTGTATTGTTTGTTTTTACATTTTGTTTTAATATATATTAAATATATATTATATATATTAAATATATATATACATTATTTATATATACATTATTTATACGTTGTTTAATATTACATACATATAATAATATATTATATATTAAATATATACACATTATATATTATATATATATGTATTTTTTTAATAACAGGGAGCTTTGCCCAGAAGTCTGTCAATCTAGAACCTTTTCCAAATATGAATAGAACAAAGTCAATCAAGCATTACATTTTTTCCTGTACTATTTACAATCACTGCAGCAGACACACACACAGAAAGATAGTAATCAAAATCTGAACAAAAAACGCCTCTATGTTAAAATTCTTCATGGTCCAAACACTATGAAAGACATAGCTAGCTGAGTGCTGAATGTGAGAAAAATCAGGGTGCTTTTTTTTTTCTTTTTCCATGATGGTAAATTGTACAAATGGTATGAAAGTCATAGGCCTGACAGTGTATCATACTGTTACTGCACGATTTGGTAATCAGTAGAACATAGCACAGTAAATTAATTGGAGGGGGTTCTGTTGTTGTTGTTGTTGTTGGGGTTTTTTTTGTTTGTTTGTTTGTTTTTTTTTAGCCTAGCCATGAGGAGAATTGAATTGCTCCTGCTTTGGGCCCGATGTGTTTTGCCATCTGGACTGCCACTGTCTGCTGGAAGTTCCCCCTTCCTCTCAAAGAAAAAATAAAAGATAAATGCTTTGGAACACTACCTTATGCCTGTTTAAACATCAGTTTCTTACTATACGCAGTAGCTCTCTCTCCCCTCCCCCTCATTCTCCTCATTTCCTTCCCTCCAACTATCCTGACAAGGATAAAGAAAGAAGGAAATCTCGCAGTAGCACATTCCCATTATGATCCCCAGTGTGGTGCCATTAAATAGTACCCTTTTTGAGTGGGTCTAATTGGCCAATATATGGTGCTTTCTATTGATGCTTTTTAGTCGCTACAGAGTTCAATATACTTACATGTATATAATTCATCACATGAAGGTCATTTTCTTCACCCCGATTGTTCTGCCATTTAAATTGTTATTCTATGTGAATGTCCATGTAATTAACTGGTTTGGTCGCAATTTCAAGCACTTCAGAAAGACAAAGACTGAAAAAAGCCACATTTGAGAATTGGTTTACATTCAGAAACATTACATGTCGTTTTCCTAGACCACCAGATGTCAGCCTAAATTGAAGAATGGAAAAGAAACCGTGTATCATAATGTTAGTGTCTAGTGTGCCAGATGGAGTTTTACACAACCCTGCAGAAAGAGTTAGCCAGCAGTAGTTAAAATTCAGTGTTAGAAATAAATAGCACAAGTGACACTGCATGCACTGTAGCATTTTTTTGATTATGGAACTTAATTGTATCATAGATCACTGATAGCTTAATTTATGAGGATTGATTTTGTTAATTCAAGCAGTTCAAAAGTCACTGTTAAAGCTTTAGTACGTTTAATTGTATCTGACTTAAGCTTTATTCATGCTATCGGAAGACAAATGACTGTATAGCAGTAATGCATTTTTATTTTTTCTGCTGTTTTTCCATTTATTTCTACATGTATGATTTACATTTCAATGAGCAGTATTAAATACATATGTCAGATTTTTCTTTCTGCTCTCAGTTGAGCTTAAAAAATGCAAATATTAAACTATGTAAAAAATGTGTCACTTTTGATTTCACTATAATAGAAGTACCAAAACCACAGAATGTTAGATTTCCCTCTCAATATTACCATTCATTTCAAATGGGAAATTTTAGATATTACTTTTTTGGACCAAATAGCTGTGTTTGGGGCTAATCTAACAGCAATTTATGTGCAACATTAAACATGGGGAAATTCCATTAATACATGCATTAAGAAAAACAGTCAGAAATATATTTAGAGTGCTTTTACCAACCTTTTGAATTTAATATAGAGAAAGAGTTAATAACAGAGGAGTAAATATAAAAGATTAAATGTATTTATGTGTGTGTGTGTGTGTGAAAGAGAGAGAGAGAGAGAGAGAGAGAGAGAGAGAGAGAGAGAGAGAGAGAGAGAGAGAGAGAGAGAGAGGGAGAGAGAGAGAACAAATGTATGTTTTGTCCAGATAGTTTATTTAGGATTAAATCTTGGTTTAGCTGGTTGTCATCACTGCTGTATTAATGAAACATGTTTTTTCTCCTCTTTTTTTTTCCACTTCTCCTTGAATTTTTAACCCTGACATGTATTTAAACAACAGCAGCCAGGTTCTTATCTTCTTTTACCCCACTGAGTTATGAAAGCTGAATTCCTTTTCAAGGCAATGATAATGATAATAATAATAAAATCTCACATTTGCTTATCATTCTGAAAATAAAAGAGCTTAAAATACTCTGCAGACATGATCTTATTAACCTCATAATAAAGTCCTTTTTGACACCATGAATGAGAATTTCAAAAAGGTTAAAGGCTTACTCCATGGTTGCACAGTGTATCAATGGCAGAATCAAATCAAATTCCTTATTTTATCTACAAACAGTGGCTTTGACATCTGAACTTCATTTTAAAATCAGGTCAGCAGGAAAGAGGAATAAAATAAGAAGTTGGTCATTTATTTAGTTTTACTTAATCCTTAACAAGGTCTTTTATAGCAATAAGGTAAGTAATAAGTAAGTAATCCTTAATAAGATCTTTTCATTTTTGTGGAAAATGAAATCTGAAGACTTAGATTTGATTATATTTTAGATGTTATGTTTGTATATTTTAAATTTCAACATCTGGTTTATATGTCTTTGATATTTTAGCAAATATTGTAATAATCCAGAGGCTTATTAGTCTCTAGTACATTACAGTCTATGGTACAGATTTTGTATTTTCAAAATAAATAATCAAATGGTAGAGATGCTGATATTCTAATGCAGATAGAATATTCTAATTTCTTTCCCCACATAACCACAACATATATTAAGGAAGAGTAAACAATAGATTTGGTTTGATAGTTGTAGTTCCAGAAATAAATTATAAAGAAAATCAAAGAAAGAATGCCTAATACAAGTCTATCCAAATTGTCTACAACAATAGATGTAAATGTGACATAATGTTTCCCGTTACCATGGATATGATTAGAGACTGAGTCTGAATGTATGCTTTGAGGCACGTAAATATAAGGGTATACTTACCACACATAGTGGTTTGAATTTTGCTTTTATTTCCATTTTATTTTTCCTGTCTAAAGTGGTACAAAAAGTTGTGTTTTTTTTCTAGTTTCTCTTTGCCTGTTTCTGCTACCAAAAGTCTCATATAAATCAATTAACCAATCAATTTAAAAATCTTCTTACTCTACAGAGGCCACAAAATCATGGATAGTAGTAGTTGAACCAGTCTCAGTTCCATGGAGTAATTGTTTAGATTATAAATAGCTTTGGGAATTTCTCTGAGAATCTGTTCACTCACATACTCCCCACAGTCTTGATACAAATGAAAACCAAGATTGTGGGGCCATCTCTATTCTTCCTCACCTAATACAGCAACAGTCCAAATCCACCATAGATAGAAATATGCTAGGATTTCCTCCCTGTCAATATTGCATATCAATTAGTTGTTCTTTTTCTTCCAAGTATCTTTCTGTCTATTCTTTCAGTGAAGCAAAATACTTCTCAGAATGACTTTCATCCTCTCTGCTTTCTGCTCACCCACCTGTCCTGGTACGCATCTTTGACTGTATAACCCATGAGTTTGACTTTCTTTTTCCTCTTTCCATACTCAAATATATATAACAAACATTTCCTGTTAGGCACTGCAGGGCATTTGTGGTCACTTTCTCTGTGTGGAGTGCACAGTCCAGCAAGGACAACAGACACAATGTGGTTAATAAAACTGTGTAATAAACTCTTTTATTATCAGAGTAATAAACTTCTAGAGAGGTCTAGTGAAAGGTACAATCTATTGTTTCCTGGACTAGAAGGTGATATTGTGAAAAACCCAGCAAAGCAGCTTTGAAGAATGGGTAGGATGTTTCCATGTGAATAGTTTGGGAGACATTATTCTAGATAGCAAAGTTACATATATAAGGTCAGACAATTAAGTTTGCGAACTCATCCTAGAAAAAGTGTTACATTTCTCATTGCTAAATATCACTACAGTCACCTTCAAAGTACTCCCATTGGGAAGCTAAGCACTGATGCCAGTGCCTAGTCCACCCTTCAAAGCAATTTTGGAACTCTTTTTCTGGAATATCCATCAGAGCTGTCATCGTATTACCCTTGATGTCCTGAATGTCATCAAAATGTCTTCCTTTAAATATTTTCTTTATCTTTGGGTAAAGAAAGAAGTCATTGGGGGCCAAATCAGGTGAGTAGGAAAGGTGTTCCAATATAGTGATTTGTTTACTGGCTCAAAACTCCCTCACAGACAGTGCCTTGTGAGCTGGTATGTTATCGTGATGCAAGAGCCATGAATTGTTGACGAAAAGTTCATGTCGTCTTTTTCACACAGCCTTTTCAGCACTTCCAGATAGTAAACATTCTTAACTGTTTGTCCAGTTGGAACAAATTCATAATGGGTAATCCCTCTGAGATCAAGAAAAGCATAGCGACATCGTCGCGACAAGTTCGTGAACTTAATTGTCAGATCTTGTATGTAAAAAATGCAGTCACATGTATATTTATATGTGTAAATATTTGAAGAACAGTGTGTGTCAAGTGTCCTGAGGGACTGATAGCCCTCAAAACTGACATTATCTGATAGTTCTTCTTTAGCTCATAAACCTCCTTTTGAAATGCATTCCTTTATTACAACCCCTATTTAACACCTACTAAGTGTTAGACTCTGGGGCACTATATACATGGCAAATACCTGAATATCACAATTCAATTTTCTTCTATTGTTTTTAAACCTCACAATATTCTTATGTACTACCTCCCATGATGTAGGAAAAGTTAGCAGCTCCAATCTTTATTGTCCAGTACAGTCACCTAAAGAAATTTTTAAAACTAATCATACCCAGAGATCTCTTTATACGAATTCAAGTACACATCCAGGTGATTGTCACGTGAGAACCTCTGGTGCAGGCTGCCTAAGGAGGTCTACTCTTCTGTGTTGTTCAAAACCAGGGCCACTGGGAAGGATTAGCAGCACAGTCCCCTAGTTGGCCCCATGCCCATAAGGATGGAACAGACTAACCTCCGTCAACCTCTCAAAACCCTAGCTACTTATGTCTTCCTTGAGGAAGATTCTTAAAGCATCTTTCATTGGGACTCCATGGACTTCAAGATAAAGTTAAAAATTTTAACAGAGCATATAAGACCCTTCATTAATTTCTTACGGGTGCATATTCACCCTCATCTGCTGCCTGCTCCTCCCCGCCCCCACACACACCCTTTTGTCCAAGGATGTCATGCAATTGCCATTCTCAGAAAGTACCAGGATCTCTTCCAGCTTTGAACATGTACTTCCTTCTTCCTACACAGTTCTTACCCCCTCATTTCACATCACACCTGTGCCTGACTTCTTCTAGACTCTATGAGCAAGTAGTCTTTGATCATGATCCACTCCTCAGGATATCTTAGGCCTTTTCTTCTCTGTATTGACTCGCTGTGCATAGGACCAGTACAGTTCTCACTATATTACAATTGCTAACTTCCCATTGGTGTCTTCAGTAGAAGGTGAATTCCTGCTGAGTAGGCAAGAGGTCACGTTTACTTCTGAAATCCTTTGTACACGATGCTTGACATATCACAGAGGCTCAAAGGTGTATTGAAAAAAGAATTATATGGTTTCATTGATTCATGTTACTATTCCAAAACTTAATAATATTTCCATATCTCTCCATTTTCTCTGAACTTTTTTTAAACTCTTGGCACATTTAAGAGCTGTATTTGTATATATAAAACTTATCAAAATTAGAACACGTTATTTGAAAATTATAATATATATATACATATATATATATGTATATATATATGTATATATATGTGTGTGTGTATATATATATATATATATATATATATATATATATATATAAAATTCTATGTTTTTAAAAACCGAAAACATATACTCAGGAAATGCTAAATAGTGTAGTGGTTTCTTCTTTATATTAATAACAATTAACTGAAGAACTTTCACTTATTTGGAAGGAAATTGCACACTGAGAAGTAAAGATCTGTTATTTCACTTTTTGGAGTTCAGATTCTAGTTCAGGCTTAAGGTAAAGGGAAATGAGAAAAAAGTTTATTTAAATTATATAAGCAATCTGCAGATCAATGAAAAAGAACCTAGCTATTCTTTGAAGATCCCTTCCTTCAGGCTTTCCCCCATTAAAAGAGTAAAAGAGCATTAAAATTGCATAAATAATGCTGATTAATATTTAATGAATGATTGGCCAAATGCCAGATGTGAATCTACCATGACCAAAAGCAAGGAAATGTCTTTCAATGGTTTTCACAGCTAATGTCTTTGGGGAATCATTTTTTCAAATAGGTTGTTAAAATATTCCTAATTTTAATAACCAGGCAGTTATTACATTTAGGTGAGAAGTAAGAATCGTTAGACTTCTAATCAACGAACCAAAAATCATGTCTCATGGAAGTATAATATTGTGTGCTTCAAAACTGCTGGAAGCACAAAGGTAATTTAAGTCTCACTATGCCATTTGACTGCTGTAGAGAAACATTCCTGTAGTATAAGGAAAACTTTTCTATTCGAATCATTTCCTTTCTTACTATTTTATCTCCATCAATTGCAGCTTCCTCTCTTACCACCAGGCAGATACTGCCAAGGTTTTGCAACTAAAATTTTCTTTCTACGTGTTCAAACTCATAGTTAGCTCTCTTCACACTTCTTTTATCCTAAATTCTTTCCTAAGTCTCCGCACACTCACATTTTCTCCATTTCTCTCAAATATATTTATTGTACTTTTTACATATTCTTAATTAATTAGAGACTGTTGTAGTTTGGGTTGGCTGACAAGCAGACTCTGACATAAAATTTTCATTCAGGAAATGCCTTAGAGAATTTTCTCTGTATTAATAACTGTTGAAAGGAAAGGTGGAAAGCAGGATTGAGCAGAGAGAGAGGTTGAGCTACAACACTGCCAAGACTAAGACAGCAGCTTGTCAGCTAGCAGCTTGTCACAAGTTGCGCTCCGGCTGAGAGGTCCTGTCCAAGTCTCCTGACTTTAAGTGAAGGGCCACAACCTTTCCACCTCATCCACACAGACCAGTCATTAGCGGGGAGTTGCTCCTTCGTGACCCCAGTCAAGGAAACTCCCTTGACAGCAGCCAGTTCCAGGCTCACAGAGACAACATTCCCAGCAGCGAGGGAAGACATCCTTCCATCCTAAAGGGGGAATTTGGTGGCACATCATAGTACCCTCTGTAAGACCAAACTGGTTCAACTACGCCTTTTAGCAAAGAAAGCTAAAAGAGTACTGTCTAAGGGAAGTTAACTACTTTTGCTGACTCAGGGCTTTAGATAATGCTATGATGTATGATATGAAAGGACTCCTTTAGGGGAAAAAAAAAAATTGAGGGACTGAAAAAACAAAAAAGAGCAGAGAAAATGGCATAGGAATGAGAAAGAGTGAGTGAGGCTGTTTAAGTATGGGCACTCTATGGAATAAACTGCCAATGAGAAAACCCAAGCTGCATGGGAGCCAAAAGGACTTTAAAAAATGTTGTCAATGTCTAACTGGAAGTTGTTGGTGTTGATTCAGTGTAAATCTCCCTCAAGTCCACCACTCTCAACAAAGTGTTTAAAATTTACTTCAGGTATGAAGGATGTGATTTTCGCGGAGATTAATATATAAACTTGAGATTCATGAAAGGTTGACATAGCATGTGTGCAAATAGGAGACCATAACCACAACTGACCATTTAAATTTTCTTAAATCTTAGCAACTATTCTTACATAAATATTTCATACATCTGAACAAATGATACACGGGCAAAGAATGGGGTTCAAATTTATCTTAATAGATTTCAAGAGATAATGAAACTCCAGGCGATACAGAGGATATACTTGTGATTACATATGTAGTAGTTTTAAAATAGTTAAACAATGAAATATTGATCATTTAGAATTTAGCAAAGGAACAGGTTTTTGAACTCATCTGCCTCTGAGATAGTGAAGACACACTAAATATGTTAGTGAAGGATATTTTTAATAATAGTATGTTCAAGCACAACTCATCCTAGATTTTCTTTCCTACGTAAGTGAGGTGTACTGATGACACCCCTACTGAGGTACAGTAGAAGGCATTCTATAAGACAAATATATACACAGGACATGTTGGCTGTGTGTACACACCTAACAGAACTTTACTGCCAGAATTACTTTTTTTGGCATAAATATTTGTGTCAATAATGTATTAAAGAAATAGAGAGATAAAAATTAAATTAGTAATATCTGTTTGCAAAAGAAAAGCTTTGCAGTTTTGAGATTGAACCTAGAATCATTGGAGGGAGAAAAAAAAATTATCTGCCATTTATCAAGTTCCTGCTCTGTACCAGGTCTTGAGCACAGTGTCTCACATCCTCAGTTGATTCTGAATGGTAAGATCATCCTATTTTGCTGAGTAGCCCAAGGGTTAGAGAGGTTATGTCACTTGTCCATGGGAACCGAACTAACTTTCAAACACACGCTGGTCTTGCTAAAGGTCCATGTTTTCTCAATTGCTGAGAAGTTTTGAAATGTTATCATTAATTCTGATAAAAAGAAATAAGTCTGACATGTTTCAGCAAAATCTTCTGTAGAATATAAATGATGATGAAATGAAGAAGCAGAAGATGAAACAACTAAAGGATCCTTAGAGAATGGTTTCCTCAGTTGAGCTAAGGTGTCTTCAATGGCTAAGGAAGAAGGTATTGGTGATTAGCAAGAACGTCATTGTAGTTATACCTGATATTATTTGAATTTGTTATCAAACACGTATTCTGTCTAGTAAACTATAACCTGTTCAGTCCATAGTGTTTCCTCAATAATTATCAACATTTTTCTATTGACCTTATGACAGATATTTCAACTCATGGGACAAACTCGTGTTTGCAATCACAAAACTGTGTTTTTTGGACTGACTAAGCAAGCACAATCCTTTAGTTAATGATGTCTGACTCTGTTCTAGCTATGCTTAGTTCTGCTATGCCTTAAATTTATTGATGTCAGAAATACCTTATTTTGAAGGCATCTATTAATAGCTATAATAGGATAAAATTTACTTTGTGTGAATAGATAAATGTGTTGTGACATCATTGTGGACAGGTTTTGTTTAAACTGGTTCATAAAGAAAGAATCCAGGTAGTATGTAAATACAAGGGTATATTTAAATTCTAAAGAATTAACGGTGAAATTTCTAGAATGAAAAGATACATTCTTTAAAATTTTTATAACATTCTTTTTCCAAAGAAGTGCTTTTAATAGCTATTTAGTATTCCTTATGCAAACTTCCTGTGATTCTTATGCATTAACCACCCCCCCCACTTTAGTACAACTTTCCAATATTTTTCCATCCTCTCTTCAAAGAACTATTTAGTCATTTTCCCCCTTATATTGGTGGATTTTCTGTCTTTGTGACTTGATCTCGTTCTATTCTGTCACTCATAAAAATTAGGCAAACAAGTATAACACTAGAATAATTTTCTGCCACAAAGCCAGCTCCAGTGTCTTCACCAAAAGAAGATAGTTTAGTGCACAGTTTAGAGAGTGCAAATAGATATTTACCAATCAAATCAGGGTTGTCCCCTGTAGGTGATAGCATCACAAAAGCTTGAATCTCCAATTACCCAGAGTCTGGTCTCAAATATGCTTTCCGTCTAGGCAGGTTTTCAGTAACAGATCCAGCGCCCACAAGACTCTTCTCCCTTGGGCAGAAGCAAGCACAATGGCACCTTTGTCTTCCACTTGAACAGGATTCAAAGAAACAGCCCTTGTTGCTTTGCTTCTGGGTTCTTCAAGCTGTTCAGCGTGACAGGAGGAAACAGAGTGCGTCTGTGGTCCTCCTACCTGCCACACCATTCAGAGGCAAGTAGAAGCGAACCTTTGCAGGCCCAAATTATGCTTCTGAAGTCCAACCTACAACTCATAACAGGAGTCTTTAAAAAAAAACAACTTTTCCTTGGATTATATTCACATGGTTTACCTGATGTTACTTACTGATAAGCAGTACATCATACAGTAAAGTCTCATTATTTTACCTTAGAGGAAGGACATTCTTAAGAAATACCAATAATACAAATTAACATGTTTTCACAGGTTATAGAAGAAAAAATAAATATAGAAGAAAAAAATATTTACATGTTTTACATATAAATGTCTGTTGTAGTATGCCTTTCTTTCTTACAGAACCCACAAATATGGATTGAGGCCTTACAAGTGCACATAAACAGATGATGATGAGACTAAAACCCCAAGCTTCCTACAGGGAAGGTATGTGTTCTACCAATAAACTACAGCTTTGGGTAATTATTGCTTTGTTTGTGTGCAACTTGTGTTTCCTTGCTTATTTCTGCTACATTAAGCTTTGTATCCTAAATTTTTCCAACATATTTGGTAAAAATTGCCAAATACTCTGTGTTTTCTCCTTTGTCATTTTCTGAATATCTGCTTTCCTATATTTAATTTATGATATTTACCATGCTGTGCAGTCTTTTAAATTTCTCGTTCTGTGATCAAACACTTTATTATCTGTTTCTCTCCTACGTTAATGTTTTTATAATCTTTCAATTATTACTTCTAATTTTTAAAGATTTTATCCTGTGCTTAGTCACTTTCATCCTTTATTTCCTTTTTTTTTTTTTTTTTTCATTCTTGCTTTTGGGTTTACATTCCTAGACTGTGATCCTTCTGGGTGACTGCCTGTTAGAAAACACAGCACAGGAATCTCCGGGGAACAGCCTGTCAAAATTGTCTACTTGGCGATCGGTTACAATGCTTGGCAGGCAGCATGTGACTGATCGCTGATTGAACAGAAAAGCATTAAACTATTATATGGCCACATTAGAGTCACCTAAACAACTGACTGTAGGTGATAAAGTAGCCATGGAGCAGAAAAATAAAATTATATCAACAAAAAGCAAAATTACCAGTGAAATCACATAAAATAATAGTAAAATGTCAAAAGATGGACCAAAACACGTTTCTATTGTTCTGAGATTTATTTTCTTATATTGTGAAATAATTTTGTGTGCACATGTGAAACTGTATGTAGTACAGATATAGCAGGTTAAACTGTGATTTAAAAAAATATTTTGTAATTCTCATCACTGTGCTCCTGTTTTCTATTCTCTCTTAATGTTTACTATAACTAAGCTAGATACTCTACCCCAAAAGTATTTAGTAGAAAAGAAAATATGAGAGTGGAGAGGGAAGTGATAAAAACTCCTAGGAACATTACCCGGGCTCTTAATGAATCCTTGTGTTCCATTTAAAAAAAGCACTTTCCCACAGCATAATGACATTGTGTTCTACATGTATTCCTTAATAGAGCCAGAAACTGTTGTTTTGTATATATATTGAATGAAGATGAGAAAGGGATTCAATTTTGGAAAAAGAGAAAAACAGCTAGATGAAAAATGAAATTCTTTTTTGAACAAATTATTCTCCTATAAAACGAATGATTATATTTAATCACAAAAATGTTTGATTAATAGACAGCCAAATGGAAAAGAACAGGTGTTGGTGAGGATATGGAGAAAATGGAACCCTCATACTTTTCTGGGGGCAATGTAAAATGGTGCAGCCACTGTGATACATGGTGATAAACGTTTTGGCAATTCCTCAAAAAATTAAAAATAGAACTACCATACGACCCAGCAATTCCATTTTAGGTGTATATTCTGGAAAATTCAAAACAGGTATTCAAGAAAATATTTTACATGAATGTACAGAGCAGCACTAGTTATAACAGCCAAAGTTAGAAACATCTTAAATTGCCATCAACAGATGAATGGATAAACACAATGTGGTATGTACATGTGATGGAATTTTCAGTAACTCGTAGAAAGGAATGAAATACTGATACATAATAAAACATGAATGAACCTAGAAAATATTATACTAAATGAAATAAGTCAAATGCAAAAAAGTCACATATTATACAGGATTCCATTTATGTGAATTATCCAGAATCGATAAATCCATGGAGTCAGAAAGCAAATTTGTGTTTGCCAAGGCTGAGGAGAGAGGGAAATGGGGAGAGATTGCTTAGTGGGTACAAGATTTTCTTTTGGGATGATGAAAATATTTTGGAATTGGATATTGGTAGGAGTTACATAACATTCTGATTGTACTAAATCCTACTTAATTATTCACTTTAAACAGTTAATTTTATGTTATGTGCCTTTCATCTTAATTTAAAAAAAGAAGAGTGAGAGAGAGAACCAAAAAACAAATCAGCCTTTTTTTTAAAAAAAAACAAGAGGTAAAAAAAATGACTGACGATCCGTGAAAATGTACATTTTCACAAACATTTAATAATCATGTCATATTTGCATGAATAGATGGAATTATGGTTTTATATCTTTTCATGGAAATTTATTCATTATTTATTAATGTAACAAATATGTGTGGAGTGCCTTGATTTCTCCTTCTGGGGAAATTTTACTTATTTTTTTAAAGCAATGTTTTGTTAACTTTATGAATAAAAATAAATAATTACATGTCTATTTAAAATCTATTTTCATGTAATCATGGACTGTAAAGTCAATTGTCAAAGAATCATTTGCCCTAAAAATAAAGTTGAAACTAGAATCCAATCCAACATGTCTGTTTTTCTCCCTCCCTCTCTTTTTCTCTTTCTTACTTCCTTTTTACTTTAAAATTACTAAATTAGATACATGAGGATATTTTCTAAATGATAGCTATAGAAATTTAAAATATTATGTTTATGATATCATACAGTGTTCCAACATAGCTTCATGATATATTTTAAAGAGGTTCCATTTTTTTCTATCCTTATCACACCAATGGTTTTCTAATTTATTTTAGAGCAGAATCCTGTTTTTAAATTTAATTTCATGAGAAGCTCAATATATAAAACAGATAGAAATGAAGCTGATCTATTTGAAGCTGCGCCTGCTTTGCCTTTCTGCAAGTGGCCTCTGACCTTGCAACACAGTTTGAAAACCACAACTTCAACCAGTTCGATATATTTAATGATATTTCTTGTTTCCCTATTTCTATATAATTTGTCAGGCCTATTACTACAAGAAATGAACAAATTGCTCATTTTCAGTGATACACGGACTCAGGGATTCCTCCAGAATACATTTAGTAAATTACTTCTAGTGAAGTAAATGGTACTTAAGTGACTTGGAGAAGATCAAATTCAGGAGAAAAAAATATATATGCCTCATTCAATACTTTCTGTTAGATTTTAGGTATTCTGTACATTTCGGTTCTTAACAGTTTACTGCTTTTTAATTTCTTTTTAATTTTCCTCTGGATAGGTCAGTGACCATGGTCTTCGTTCATTTCTGTATTTTTTTTCACTATCAACCTCACAAATCATGTGCCAGCTATACCTTCATGTAAGCATAAATGACTTCAAAACTCATGCTTGGGAAATGACCAGACAACGCATAGTTAATTACAGCAGAAAAAGACCAGGAGTGAATTTACTGATCCAATTGGAGCCGAAGAATTTATTCTAACAAGTTGAATCTCCCTAGGCATTGGAGGAAGACAAAAACTGAGTTTAGTGTAGCTTTCTGCATGATAATATGTTATAATGCCCTACCAAGAAAACTATATATTAATTAGGAATTCAGAAGCTGTAAACTACTGTTTACTCCTACAGAGTCCCATACATCTAGCCTCTGCAAAGATGAGAGACTGCTACTCTTTCCAAAACTTAATAGAGGCCAGGAAATTTCAAATTACATTACTTGCTCCCCAGCAATAGTATGGTTCAGCCATAAATCAAATTATTCAATATATAATATGTAAATTGTAGAGAGGTCTAAGTCCTTCAGCATTCCCATTCTCTTCTCCCTCACCTTCACCTGCAGAACACTGCTTTGCCTAATAATTCTGGAAAGCTTATATCCACATTATCCTCAATGCTCTGCATTCTTCTCTTCTGCCCAGCATCTCTGTTGCCAATATTCATAAGAGCTTCACTCTACTATCATATCAATGAACCCATTTAGCAAAATGAGAACTCTGGATCAACATAACTTCACCTATTTTTTCCCATACTGGAGATACCAAATTCTCACAATTGCATAATTTGACATTCTGGTAAGATGGCGTCCAATCTTGATAGAACAGACTCCCATTGCTGATTGTCAGTCATTCTATGTATGAGTCATTCTCTAAATACTCATTGTCTGTATTATGTGCCAGGAGCTATGCTATGCTCTGGTGATGTAGCTGTAAAGAAAACAGAATGTGGCCCTGTCCCTCATGACACTGACATTCCAGTTAAGGAGGCCAAGTACAAATAAGTGAACCTATAAAAAGATAATTTCAGTTACTGTTCAGTACAATAAATGACATCATCAGGATGATATAACAGCGATGTATGGAGAGGGCCACCTTTGCTCATGGTCAGGAAAAGCCTCCCTCTTTGAGGACGTGATATTTGAGTTCAGCCAGCAAGGTAAAGAAACCAGGGAAGGCATCTTTACAGCAAATAACTAGATTTGCCGCAGGACAGGGACTTTTAAAACAGAGAAATGAGGCCAATGAGCTTAGAGTGAGCAATACTGATCATATAAGGCTTCTATGAAAATGATATTCTCAGTACAAAGAAAATCCTTTTAAAGATTTTAAGTAGGCTTGTTACTGTCAGAAGAGGTTACAAACGAAGCAAAAGGGAAATGCTAGAATGAACCCTGTCATACTAGATCAGATTGGTATAGGTACGAATTCATTGATAATATATATCTGCAAATAGATATATAAATAAACATAAGTGCATGTGTGTAAGAGTTTAGTGTTCATACATGTATTTCCTAGCTCTGAATATTGAGAGGGTTTAGCAGCAGTGACTAGCTCATTATCAGTGTCCAGATCTTAGTTTCTAAATACATTCTCAGTAAAGGAAACCAGAACCCCTTGGAGAAGCTGTGATTCCAGGGCCATGGCAGGAAAAATGCAAAAGAAGCCTAGAGCATCTTCTGATGCCAGAATGTACAATATATTAGAAGAAACAAATTAAAAAGATGGGGATCAAATTGAAGGGAAACAAGATCCAACTTGAAGGAGTTTCTAATAACCATATCCATATAAGCAACAATATAAACAACTACAGTACTGGATTATAATCCATAGGGATCAGGAATCTATTTGCCAATAATGTTGCAATCTGGTTTTGAAGCTGTTTATGCTGGACATGTGTTCGAAGCTGATTTTCAATCTTGGAACGCATCTGTGAGGGTAATGCACATTTTATTTATGCAGGTGATACACATCTAGCTGAGCTCTTATTTCAACCTCTTTTCACCTCTGTGCTTTTACTCCTATGGTTCTTTGCCTTGGCTGGCTACCCTCTTGGGGTAGGTCCCTTTAAGATGACTCTGGCTCAGAGGAAACATTCATCCTAAGACTCCAACGTCCTGCATGCCTGAAGATGTAGTTTTTGTTTATGTTTTCCAATACAGTCACCTCTACTTACTCCTAGGTCAGAGAAGCTAGCCATCCATAATATCTCACTTTTAAAGTTTTCTAGGTGTGAATGACACACCTAGAAACACAGTATCTCCCCAAACTCTGGGCAACATAAGCCAAACTCTGATTAGTCCTCTTGACTACCCATTCAATAGGCTCATGGTGAAAGGCCAATAACCTGATCTTCTCTTCCTTTGGGAAAAAAGGGGAAGGGAGGAGAAAATGCTACAGTAGTTCATCAGCTTTCTTCAAAGAAACTCTTTCTATCCTGTTCATTTAACTTCAAATATTTAGAAGTCAAACAGAATGGCAAGGGGGACATATTAGACTAAATGTTCAAAACTGATTTTTGATCAACCACTTTACATGCCCTGCATAGATGTCTAGCACTTCACTGTGGAATGTGAAAATACTTGCAACCCATTTGTTATGGTCTCAAACTAGCAACAAGTCCTTGAATTTTTGGGCCCTCAGTTAAAATAGAGGCCCAAAGAGTCCCATTTTCTTGCTTAGGGGTAACAATAAACTTGCCTAGTAAGAACTTACCCATTCTCCACAATAGACCTGAACAACTTTCCAAAAATTCTAGTGGTTCTCAGTAGAAAACCTTACTTTATTATAAAAATATAAACACCGGAACCTACCATCCTTTTGCCAACTCAGGCACAAATATACTTGCTGCTACTTTCTTTCTTCCTTTCCTTTCATCTAGTTCCCAAATTAATTGATACAAATAAATCTACACCTATAATAGATATATTATAGAATATATAGATAGAATATTCAGAAGACTCTGGACAAAGAGCAACTGTTATAAGCCATTAGAAAGGAAAAGAAAACACAAAGGGGAGGAACACTAACAAAGAATGAAGGTTCAAAATGACTTTGAATTTCTCCATACTCACATTGAAAGCTAACAAGTTCATGAATAATTTGCTAAGACTGTTGAAAGAAAACTATGTTAAATTGAAAATTTGAAATCAATCCACATTTAATCAAGGATGAGGATATAATAAAGATATTTCAGTCATGCAGGATAGCAAAGAATTATGTTCCTTGTACTGTTTCTAAAAAAGCGGCAGAAAGTGACCCATTAAAACAAAAGACTAAAACAAGAAAGAGGAAAACACAGAATAGATTGTTTGGAAAGACATGAAGGGAACCTCCATTACAAGAATAGAAAGATTCCCTGCATGACAGAGGTGCCTAAAACTAAGTGGGCAAAGAAACTCAATTGGAGTAAAAAAATGAAACTGATAGAATAACTCATGAATCTGATAAATTAGGAGATGATTTATACACTTGGCAAAGGATTTGGGCTTGAATTCATGATGAGTATAGAGAAAACTAGCAAACAAACAAGGAAGATTTTTCACTCCAGAGAAAACTCATCTGTGACTAGCATTTGCATAATCACCATAAAGTAAAAAAATAGTAAAACATTAATCTAATCAAACAAATGGCATACCTATATTCGGAGGCTTGATGGTGGGATGGGTGTGTGTCTCTGAGGCATGGAGAAAGAAAATTAAATGCTATCTTCCACAGTAGGAAGTGCACAAATGATTCCTAAAACTGAAATACCAAGAAGTAGGAATGCAAACACATTCTTGAAAACCATGGAGTTAAGTAGCATAGCAATCAGTTTTAACTCATTAAAAGTGCCTATAAAAAAAAAAAAGAAAGAAAAAGAAATGTAGAAGAGGGTGCCAGGGGACTGCTTTTTCATTGTTACCAAGCTTATGCATTTATTTGTCTTATAAATTTTTTTGTAAAATTTTAATAAAAATGTAAAGCAAAACATAATAAAAATGAAACATTAACAAAGATGAATGATGATTTACCACTCATAGGACTTATAGGCTAATAAGGGAAACGGGCAAATAATAAACACATAAATAAAATAATGATGAGCTCTCCAGGAGGAGACTCAAGATGGTGGAGTAGACAACAACTGCCTGCTTCCTTCTGTGAACACATTAAAATTACAACTAAATTATAGAACAGTCAACCTAAAGAACCATTTTAAGTCTGGCTTTACAGAAGTTTTATAACTAAGGATATAAACAAACCACGTCGAGACTGGAGGAGGGGTGGAGAGGCAAAATGGGCGGGCCTCAAACATCCGTGTGGTTGTTGAGAACCTGGATGGATGTTCCCCCTGGAGGAGCAAGGGACTCACCCCAACACCAGTCTCCCCAGCTG
This sequence comes from Rhinolophus hipposideros, assembly GCF_964194185.1. Taxonomy (NCBI): domain Eukaryota; kingdom Metazoa; phylum Chordata; class Mammalia; order Chiroptera; family Rhinolophidae; genus Rhinolophus; species Rhinolophus hipposideros. The sequence continues at coordinate 66,405,161 of NC_138047.1, read as the reverse complement.
AAAGTACTGGTGCTGGGAGAACAAGCACCCACAATATCTGGCTGTGAAAAACAGTGGGAATTCTGATCATCTGGATGGGACAGAAGGCTATGGGAAACCCAGACCTCCTCTTAAATGGCCCACACACAGACTCACAAGCACTCACCTTGGGCTCCAGCAGAGGTAGGGGAGGGTGTCAGAGACATACTTGAGGCAGACTGAGGTGTGTGACTGCAGACTGAGGGCTGGAAACAGTCACAATTTTCCCTGTGTGAAGTTCTCCTCCCAAGCAGCCAGCAAGCGGTGCCATCTTTTCTGTGTTGAGCCCTTCCCCTATGCTGACGGCCAAATCTGAATCTGATTGATCTGGTGGGCTCCACTGCTCCACCCTGCTGACTCCCTGAGACCCCACCACACCCAACTCACCCAACACCAGAAGCACTTTCTATGAGAGAACAAGCCCCACAAGCATTGCACTCTTTCTTGAAAAACTATCAGAGTTCATAGGACTCAGGTGGGCAGCAGCTGGCCTCGTTGTGTTCTGAGACTTTTGCTGAGTAGCTCCAGGCTCAGCACTGACATCAAACCAGAATCTACATTAACCTGTTGACCATAACTCTTTCTACTCTAATGACTCCCTGAGATCCTGACTCATCCAACTCATATACTGTAAGAGGCTTTATCAAGGGATGAACCTTAAAGGAGCTGACAGGTGGTAACAGGCCTCAGGGTGTCTTGGCTTTTTGCAGAGTTACTCCAGGCTGGGTGCTGGTGGCAGACATCCTTAGGTCACAGAGTGGCCTCTCCATGTGCCTCCAGCTTTAACGCAGGTGGCAAACAATCACAGATTGCTTTGTAGCTCCTACCAAGTCACAGGTATTGGGTGACATGGGCCTGCACCAGAGCCCCTCCCAAGAGGGCCGAGAACCAACATACTTAGAGGCTGGCTTCAGAAGAGTACCAAACAACTAGCCCCATGAGTGACACACCCAAAGGGCGCTCTCAACAGGCACCAGAGCCCACTGAGGTGAATCCCATATAGTGGGATAAGCCCCCTGTTCAGCAGCCTGTATGCTGTGGACGTGGCCAAACCCCATAGCCAATCAGCCTTAGGATCAATCCCACCCACTGACATGCCAATAGCAATCAAGTCTCAACTATAACAGAGCACACACAAACCACACAGGACACTTCTGGAACACCCAGAGCAGGTGACCAGGGAGACTGTACCACTGGGCCCCACAGTGAACCTACTACATAAGGCCACATAGCCAAGACTGGAAAACATAGCAGATCTGCCTAATACACGGAAACAAACACAGAGAGGCAGCCAAAATGAAGAAACAAAGAAATACATCCCAAATGAAAGAACAGGAGAAAACTCCAGAAAAAGAACTAAACAAAATGGAGGCAAGCAGCCTACCTAAGACAATTCAAACCAATGATTATAAGGATGCTCAAGGAACTTAGTGAGAATTTTAACAGAGACAGCAAGCATAAAAAAGGACATAGAAACCATAAAAAAGAACCAGTCAGAAGTGAAGAACACAATAACTCAAATGAAGAATGCACTAGAAAGAATCACCTGCAGACTAGATGAAACAGAGGATTGAATCAGAAATTTGGAAGACAAGGTAGCATAAGACACCCAATTGGAATAGCAAAAAGAAAAATAGTTTTTAAAAAATGAGGATAATTTAAGAGACCTCTGGGACAACATCAAGTATACTGACATTCGCATCACAGGGGTATTGGAAGAAGCGAGAAAGGAAGATATCGAGAACCTATTTGAAGAAATAATGACTGAAAACTTTCCAAACCTGGCAAACCAAATAGACATACAAGTCCAGGAAGTGCAGAGAGTTCAAACAAGATGAACCCAAACAGGCCTACATTAAGACATATTATAAGTAAAATGGCAAATGTTGAAGACAAAGAGAGAATCCTAAAAGCAGAAAGAGAAAGGCAGCTAGTAACTTATAAGGGCAGCTAGTATCTTATAAGATTGACAGCTGATTTCTCAATGGAAACTTTGCAGGCCAGCAGGGTTGCTCAAAATATTCAATGTGATGAAATGCAAGGACCTACAACCAAGATTACTCTATCCAGAAAAGCTATCATTTAGAATTGAAGGAGAGATAACAAGCTTCCCAGACAAGAAAAAGCTAAAGGAGTTCATCACTACCAAACCAGCGTTACATGGAATGTTAGAGGGACTTCTTTCAAATGTGGGGGAAAAAAAATCAAATTTATGAATAATAAAATGGCAATAGCTACATATCTATCAACAATTATTTTCAATGTAAATGGATTAAATGCTCCACTCAAAAGACAGGAGGGCTGAATGATAAGAAAACAAAAACTTTACATATGGCGCCTACAAAAGAATAACTTCATATTAAAAAACACACACAGACAGAAAGTAAAGGGATGGAAAAAGCATATTTCATGAAAATGGAAACAAACAAAAAAGCAATGTGATTTTGCTTATATGTGGAATGTAAAGCACAGAATAAACAAACAAAACAGAAACAAATCTATAAATACAGAGAACATAGTGAAGGTTGACAGATGGCAGGGGGTTGAGGGTGAGAAAAAAGGGGAAGAGATTAAGAAGTACAAATTGGTTGTTACATAGCAATCATGGGGACGTAAGGTATAACATGAGGTAGTCAACAATATTGTAATAACTATGCATGGTGTCACATGGGTACTAGATTTGTTGGGGTGATAGATGGAAGGGGGTTGAGGGGCTGATTGAAAAAGGTGAAGGGATTAAGTACAAACTGGTTGTAAAATAGTCATGGAGATGTAAAGCATAGGGAGTATAGCCAATAATATGGTTAGTGGTTAATAATAATATGGTTAATAACTATGTATAGTGCCAGGTGGGTACTAGATTAGTCAGGGGGATCACTTTTTAAATTATACAAATGTCTAACCACTATGCTGTACACTGGAAATTAATATAAAATAATATTGAATGTCAACTGTAATTGAAATTTTTAAAAAGGGGGAAAAAGATGCAGGGGAATAAGAGTTCCAAATTTCCAGGTATAAAACAAATAGGGTATGGGGATGTAATGTATAGCATACGGAATATAGTCAACAATATTGTGATAGCATGGTATGATGTCAGATGGTTGCTAGGCTTATCATGATGATCACTTCTTTAGGTCTATAAATGTTGAATAACTATGTGAATAACTATTTGAATGTGAATAACTGGTTTACACCTGAAACTAATATTATGTTAGCTATATTTTAATAAAAATCTCAATTTTTAAAAATAAAATAATGAAACAAATTCTAAAAAGTTCTATGAAGGAAACAAACAGGGCACCCTGATAAAGAGTAACTGAGGGGGGCCGGCCCGGTGGCACAGGCGGTTAGAGCTCCATGCTCCTAACTCTGAAGGCTGCCGGTTCGATTCCCACATGGGCCAGTGGGCTCTCAACAAAAAAAAAAAAAAAAAAAAAAAAAAAGAGTAACTGAGGAGACTTCTTTTTCTTGTTTTACTTTTTTGGTTGTTTTTTGTGGGTTTTTTTGCATTGGTTAGTCAGGGGTAATTTCTCTGTTTTTCTAAAGAGATGAAATGTAAGTTGAAACCAGAATATAAAGTCATGCACGAGAATAGCTGGGGTTGGGGATGAAGCAATATTTCATGCAAAAAGAAATGTCAATTATAGACTTTGAAGCCAGAACAACTTCACATTTTATAGAAATGAAAGGAAGGCCTGAATATTCATAGTGGGTGTGACGAAAAGTTTGAGATGAGTTAGGAGAAACAGAAAGAGGTTAGATAAGGCATGGATTTTATTTATAAAAAAGAAAAAAAAAATTGAGAAGTGTAGAATGTTTAAGCAGGCAAATAAATTTACCCAAAGATCAACCTGGTGGCCACTTGGAGAACTAATTGGACACAGGCAAGACTGGGGTGAAGAAGACCATCTAGGAGGTAGTCCAGGCTAGAGACAATGGTTGTCATGGAAATGGAGAGATGTGATTAAACATAACATATATTTGAGTCATAATACAAAATTAGATGATGGATCCAATATGATAGCTGATGAAAAAGAAAGTACTGAAGACAACTCTTCAGATTTCTGTTTGGAGAAACGTAGTGGATGGTGGCACCATTTACTAAGATAGGAAATGTTGGTGAAAGAACAGACAGGAAAGGGAGCATGTAAGTAGAAAAGCGGGGTCCTTTCTGCACAATTTCAATTTCAGATGCCTTTAGGTACTCAAGAGGAGATATGAATCTCACAATTGGATTTGTAAATCTGAAATTCGGATATGTAATTCAGGAATTCATCAGAGGTCAGAAGGCATTTAAAGCCATGGAAATGGATAGGATCAACTAAACTGAGTGTGTAAAGATAAAAGAGAGGACGAAGTCTGAGCTCTGAGTAATTCTAAAAACTTGAAATCATAAATAAAAGAGTATCAGAGGAGACTGTGAAGCTGTAGACAGTGAAATAGGAACACCAAAAAGACAGCACAGTGATGTGCAAATCAAAGAGGAAATTGTTTTATGATGGAGAAAGGGAATCAGTTATGTCCAATGCTGCTAGGCAGTAAAGTTAAGAAAACAGAAATGTGCCTTTTGAATTTGGCAGTATGGAGAAAAATCATTTTGAGAAACGATTCAGTTCTATATGAATTGTAGAGGCAACACCCACAGCTGAGCAGACTGTAGTGAGAGGGAGGGGAAGAATTAAAGACAATAATGCAAAACAGAGAAAGAGTGAGCTCCTAAGAAATATTTGTTGAATGAAATGGAAAACCAACTTGTCCCTCAGTAAACGGGAAATGTTGGTCACAGAATGAGCTTCAGGGTAGGACATGCCAGACGTCATGAAGGGCCCATGTCATACGGGACTGTAGTGTAAGTATCATATGTTAAAATTCGGTAAGATCCAGACTAGTAAACATGACTGGTTTTATTTTAGTTTTATTAAATTAAAAATAATTCAGAGCCAATATCTCCACCAATCAGAGTCGGAGATGTCAAGAAACTCATAGCTCTTTTTTAAGAAAAATATTTATTTTTTCAGTTACAGTTGACATTCAATATTTTCTCATATTACTTTCAGGAGTACAACATAGTGGTTAGACATTTATATAATTTATGCTGTGATCGCCTAATTAGTCTAGTATGTACCTGGCACTATACATAGTTGTAACAACATATTATTGACTACATTCTCTATGCTGTACTTTATATCCCGGTAACTATTTTGTAACTACCAATTTGTATTTTTCAATCCCTCCACCTTTTTCGTGCAGATCTCCAAACTCCCTCCCGTCTGGGAACCACCAGTCTGTTCTCTGTATCCATGAGTCTGTTTCTGTTTTGTTTGTTCATTTTTTTTGTTGTTATTGATGTTCTTAAGATTCCACATATAAGTGACATCATTTGTATTTCTCAGTCTGACTTATTTCACTTAGCATAATACTGTCTAGGTCCATCCATGTTATTGCAAATGATAAGATCTTATTCTCTTTCAATGGCCAAATAATATTCCATTGCATATATGTACCACATCTTCTTTATCCAATCATCAATTGATAGGCACTTGGGTTGCTTCCATATCTTGAAGAAGCCCATAATTCTTAGCACCCAGTTGTACTTCAGAATTTTAGTTAATAAAATATAATTATTCTGAGAGTATTGACTTTCACATCTTCATTTGCTTTTGTCAATCATGTAATTTTAAAGCTGGAGGGTCCTGTATTAGTTTCTTTTGGCTGCTGTAATTCATTATCAAAACCTTGGTGGCTTCAAAAAACAAATTAATTTTCTCACAATTCCAAAGATCAGAAGTCTGAAATCAGTATCACTGGGCAAAATAAGGTATAACAGGACCATGCTCCCTCCAGAGGCTCTAGGGAAGAATATGTTTCTTGAGCCTCTTCCAACTTCTTGTGACTCCGGCATTGCTTGGCCTGTGGCTGTATCACTCAATGGTCACATCGCCTTTTCCTCTTTTAAATCAAGTATCCCTCTTTCTTCTTCTTATAAAGACATGTAGTTGCATTTAGGACTCTTCAGATAATCCAGAATAATCTCATCTCAGGATCCTCATTTTAATCACATCTGCCATATTAAGTAACTTTCACAGGTTCCAGGGGTTATGTCTGGGACGGAGGGGTATCATTTGGCCTACATCAGTCCTCAGAGATCATTGTAACTCATGTTTGATGAGAGCGAAAGATGCAAAGTTGAAGTGACCTACTGAAGCCAGGTGGCAGCCTCCTTGCTGCAGAAATTTCACATTAAGTTAGAAGCAAAATGATGCTTTTTCTGTTTTCTAAAACTGGTTTTGTGTAGGCAAGTTAGAGATTTGTGAATCACAGAGACTGAGAATCAAAAATTCAAGAAGAAATAATAAATTGTGTGGTTTAATTTCAATGATAACCCCAGAATTTATTTTTAAATTACACAGATAAAACTTCTCACTTATGGTGCTAATTCGTAATTTAAGATTTTTTAAGTTACGAATTTAGTGTCTTCAGTTTGTGTTTATCAGCTGGGGTTTGTAGATAATTTTCAGGGTTCTGGAAACTTTTCTTCTAAAGAAACAATATTTGAAAACAGTGGTGTAGATTAGCGTTTCAGTGCATTAGCAATTCAGATAATTAAATATTATTTTCCCTCAATCTCCTGGAGAGACAGAGTTAAGCATTTTGTGGCCAAGATCCTCCCTCCCTGTTGAGGGAGCAAGAAAGGCTAGCAAGGTTTTCATGCTTCCCAAACCATTTTCACAACCAGATCAGCACACACTATTTCACTTTATTTGTTTACAATCGTAAACAACGTATGGTTACACACGTATGGTTTCCTAGGGAGAAACGTTAAAAATTACTATAGAGGGTGCTGGTGTGGTAAAATTACTGTTGTCTATCATCATTGCAAAATTTTCTAAGTGTCACATCAGTACTACGAGGTAAAAAAAAATACAAGAGAAAAACATTCAAATTCAAGTTGATTATCTCACAGTCAAAGTTGTTACAGGGAACGACGATACTAGTGTATCTTAAAAATAATTGGGTCAGGCCTAATGCTATTTGAAAGTCTCACATGTGAATATATGCTGAGGAAGCTTTTCCAAATATTAACATGTTCAGGCCCATCACACCTTGTCTGATAGATGAGCTTTGGCAAATACCATGTTAGATTCCTGTTTCTCTCAGGAAAATTCTTAATTTAATTCTTCTGCATCCTTACCTATACTTGATACTTTCAATCATTTTATTTTTAGCAATTCAGTGGTATGCACACTTATTTCACTTATTTCATTGTGCTTTTGTTTTGCCTTTCTGATATTTTGCACCTTTTAAATGTTCATTATCCACTCGAATATCCTCTTTGGTCAAGTTCCTGTGGAAGACTTATGCTGATTTGTAGGAGTTCTTTTGTATGTTCTAAATATAAATCATTTGTTGGATATATGTATTGCTAATCTCTTTTCCATTGTGTAGGCTGTCTTTTCATTTTCTTAGTGTTATATTTATACATGGACCAAATATAAATTTTAATATCAAACATAATATCTAATTTTTTTCTATTGTAATAGGGCTTATACAACTATTTTTAATGCTTCATTTTAATCACATGATCAACCAGCTGTATGAATTTACATAACTATTTTGAAACACCTGGTTTATTGAATAAAATCAACCTTAAAATAATAAATCTTCAGGTGGATGCAGAAACCAGTTAGAATTCATTCACAATTATTTTAATGAGAGCTATGTGTTAGTGTAGCATAGCAGGTAAGACGGTAGGTTTTGGCATCAGACATGGTTCATACCCTCACTCTGACATCTAGTTCGTATTAGTGGATAATCTAACATTTATTAATCTCTCAGTAACTTCTTATGTTAAATATTGCGGGGAGCCATTGATGCGCCCCCCCCCTAGGGCGTTTGTCTTAGAAATATTTGGCTGAGTTTCACAGTAACTTGCTTATCTAGAAGCTTACAAGAACAGGGAGGTTGGCTACATGTGAAGGTCAGCATGTTCCAAACGCCAAGAAACAAGGAAGATAAAAAACACAAAAGTCACCACATTCTGTAAATAACGGTGGGAATGTTCCTGCTTATGTGCTGTATAAATTGGCTGAGACAAATAAACTCGGGGCTGCTGGGTTCTTCGGGACTAGCAGTCCTCCCAACCCCATCTTTCGTTTCTGTCTCTTTTCTGTATCCTCACCCCCTCAGTCAGGTCATCTGCTCGACTGGCCGGCAGGCTCCGGCAAGTGGCGCCCGAACAGGGACCTGAAAACCTGGGACCACGGTAGAGGACACCGCTCGGGAAAAGCGCGCAAGTGACTCGGACACGTGAGTCGGTAAGGGAGCGGTTAGTAGATATATAGTTGGGAGTAAAAAATTATGGGGCAAGAGAATAGCAAAGCGCTATTTGTACAGGTCTTAAAGACCATGCTCCGTTCAAGGGGCACTAAGGTTAGCACCACACAGCTGCACTCTTTTCTGCAGTTTGTAGAGGAGGTTTGTCCATGGTTCCCAGAAGAAGGGACAGTTAGCTCGGAAACATGGACAAAGGTTGGTGAGAGGCTAAAGGATTATTATCAAGCACATGGGCCCCAAAAGGTGCCGGTGGAGACTTTTTCCCTGTGGACACTAATCCGTGATTGTCTAGACTCCCGACATGAAGAGACTAAATTTAAGGAACTCCTAAAAGATACAGCTTCTGGTCCTCTAGCATCGGCCGTTCCTAGTGCTCCCCCTACCCCTCCTACGGTAGAGGCTTTTGGGAAAGAATTGGATCCTGCTGAGGCTCAAGAGCTGGAGGATGAGGCTGCCCATTACCACCAGGGAGAGGATTTAATTCTTTTAACAGAGAGAGAACAAAAAAATTACCCATTAAAAAAATTAGTTGAGATGTTAGTTACGCAGTTACAGTCAACACAACTACACAGGAATTCTCAGACCACAGGTTAAAATAAAAAGGGGGGAGATGCGGGGAGCCATTGATGCGCCCCCCCCCTAGGGCGTTTGTCTTAGAAATATTTGGCTGAGTTTCACAGTAACTTGCTTATCTAGAAGCTTACAAGAACAGGGAGGTTGGCTACATGTGAAGGTCAGCATGTTCCAAACGCCAAGAAACAAGGAAGATAAAAAACACAAAAGTCACCACATTCTGTAAATAACGGTGGGAATGTTCCTGCTTATGTGCTGTATAAATTGGCTGAGACAAATAAACTCGGGGCTGCTGGGTTCTTCGGGACTAGCAGTCCTCCCAACCCCATCTTTCGTTTCTGTCTCTTTTCTGTATCCTCACCCCCTCAGTCAGGTCATCTGCTCGACTGGCCGGCAGGCTCCGGCAAAATATAAATCACAGTGTCTACCTGGTAGATTCATTTTGAGTTTTAAATTGTTATTATATATAAGATGCCTTAATATGATGTTATTTTATTAATAATATGTCACTTTTGTAAGCATTTAAAAGAAGTACCAGAAATTTTTCAACATGAATTATATAGTAGGATCCAGTGAAGTTCCCTGCTGTCACCTAACATATGAATCAAAATGTCTGTATAGCTGTGGAATAAATACAATGCATATGAAAGTGAGAATTATAAGGCACCATTCAGGTGACGGATGGATGCTCACAATTTCACTTTCCAAATGACACTCAGATACTTAATCAATTTTTAAATTGCTTTTGGAGAGATGAAAAATAAACTCACATGTCATCAACATAACAATGTCAACTGAAACTGCACTTCCGAATTATGGTCTTGGAAGAAAAATATATCTTAGATTCAACAATTCTGGAGCCACCTTTATTCAAGAATTAAATCCTATGGGTCTTAACGCAATGTTTAAAATAAATGGGAAAATGTTTGGCAATATTAACAGTAAGGTACTACATATATATTGCATTAGCAAAGAATAAACCTTATTTAAGGCAATAACATATGTTATATAAGAATGTGAGGGTTCATGATCAAGTGTGTCAAATACAATAGACAGGTTGAACAATGCGGAAGTTGACAGCATGCTGTTATCAGTATACATGAGCAAATGATTGGTACAATACTCTGAAAGAAGCAGCCATCATGCTGAGGGAAGATCAAAACACAGATAGAAATTTCTCATTAAAGTTGTTAGGGTGGAGGCAATTGTGTAAGTATGTTGTCAGCACTTTTTAAAATGCTCTTGGCTAGAGAAGGCAAATTGCTTGGTAGGAAAGCAGAATTATACATTCCCCACAAGCTATATATGAGGAATGATCTCTGCATGCTATTTTTTCAAATTCACAGTTAGAGTTTTCCAATATAGAGAAATATAAAAATTTGCTTGCTGACATAAATAAGTTATATTGATCTTAATATCATCTCTTCCAAGGGAATGCAGCCTGTTGGAACAATTATGGATATAGATAAGTAATAGCTGATATAGACATAGATATAATGTTATCAATATATTAACATAACATAAACATTAACATGAAGATATCGTGCATAATGGATACATACATATATGTCCATGTACATACATATGAATATATATATAAATAATTATATATAATACATATGTAATACTTTCCTAGCGCTGTCATAAGAAAATTCTACAGGCTAAGTGGCTTAAACCACAGAAATGCGTTTTATCTGGAGTCCAGAAGTCTAAGATCAAGATGTCGGCAGGTCTGGTTTTTCTAAGGCCTCTCCCTTTGGCTTACAGATGGCCATATTTTTGCTGTATCCCCATATGATCTTTTCTCTATGAGTGTGCTACTCATATTATAGTGTCAGTCAATGGATTAAGATCCACCCTAACGACCTTCATTTTTATTTAATCACCTCTCAAATACCTGATCTCCAAATGCAATCACATTCTGAGGTAGGGGGCTAGGATTTCAACATCAATTTGTTGTGGGGGGGCACAACTCAGCCTATAATAATACATTTTATATTAATTATGTGTATAACCACCTAATTAATATAGTTTGATTATAGTTGCTAGTTTTACCATTCATTAAATTCAGTGTTTCATTTTTGTTTATAGAACGTCTTAAATAATGTGAAATGGTTTTAGACTCACTTTTAATCTCAGCTGCTACAATAATTGGAAAAGATGCCAACAAGTCCTATCTCAAATGATTCTTGATTGACACTTCCAGGGAAACTGGAATTGTTGAGCAGTGGACATGGCAATTTCAATGTCAAGAGCCCGACACCCCTGACAATTCTTGTTAGGCATAGTTTCTGAGCATCCTCCCACATGACATTGAACTGGTCCTTGGACCACAGCATTCCTTTCTGGGGGCGACACTCTAAAAGAGGCATTGACAAGCAATAGGAAGACCATACATATTATTTTCTAAATGACTCTACACAACAGAACTAAACTCATTTGTGACAATAACAAGTGTATTGAGGTAAAATGTATTTTACCTCAATATTGGTAACAATATATGTGCCTTAAAAAAGAATGAACTTCCCATTATGAAATACATGTCCCCCCATCCCCAACCAATAAAGTATCCAGAGGCTGAATAATCCCCAGACCACTCTTTGTGAAATACTCTTTTCTTTCAATTTCTACTATTAGTGTAACTGAATAATTTGTACATTATCTAAGTCCAGCATGTAATTATTGATGTGTTTCCTCCCAGAGAAGACAAACCTGTAGATAAGTGAAAAGCTAAGTACCTTTTTAATATCTGATGACATCCAGAAATTTTGGAAGGCCAAAGACTATAAAATATAATGGGATGGACACCACCTTATTCTCCTTCAGCTGTTCAATATTTTAAGGATTTTTTAAATTATAAAATTGATAATTAAAAAATTTACAAAGGACTTATTTTTAGTGATTTTCTTTGTATAATGTAATTATGTACTCCTCACTATAAAAACAACTATGCACCGAAACATCTTTTTTTTTTTTTTTTCAGAGAATTAACTGTACAATCCATTGTGTGGCTTAAGACTATGATAGCTTATCATAATACACAAATGTTTTGGGGGAATAATTTCAAAACTGTTGACCTCCTCTGATCGTATATTTGCTCTCTGTGTTGTTTCCTAATGTATGACAAATCAAATGACTAGCCCAAATGAAGTGAAGACATTTTTATTCCCAATGATGTAGAAAAGCATCTGCTTGGGGGAGCTACGATCCAAGAGAGAAAGAAGCAGACATAAAAGGGAAAAAGATGGGAAAAGAGGGTTGAAAGGAAGGACCGAATTACATTTCCCAGGGTATTGTGTTCCCTGTATAGGATCTTGAATTCAGAGTGAGGTTTTGCTTGAGGGGAAGGAGGGAACCATTACTAGGAAAAGGAGATATAGATTTGAAACCTGAATCTGTGGCCTGAGATTCAAATGGCTACCTCTAACAAGTAAGTTGCTACTTCTTGTATATCGGATGTTAGGTTGAATTTTCCCCAAAATATTTTGTTACAGTCAAGGGAACAAATAGCATATCACAAAAACAATAAAAAACATAACCATGGGATTTTTTTCAAGATTAGATATTTTTATATAATCAAAATAGTTTATAAGTATACATGTTATAATTCATGTAGATGTTATTATTTTTAACTCTAAATGGAATAAATATTTACTTGAGTTGTACAGCAGCATAAATATAAGTGGAATTCTGAATTTCAGAAAACAATTTGCTATTGTATCTTCCTTTGTTTATGCTTGCATTTTAAATTTCCAGCTTTTTCCCAAACAGACTAACTGTTCTACTAGAGGTTAATGACACAATTGCATTTAAGCAGTAGATGGGAAATCCAGAGTGCAAAACCATTTTCTCCCAGTGCTGTTGTTGTTTTTCCCAGCACTTCAAATTTTCAGATATATATGCATATATAACAAACTACGTGGTATCTTTTGTTCCTTTGTTGTCAATTCTCACCTTTCTGCTTTTCTCTTTCTTTGCCAAATAACTAATCTGACAACACCTCTGAGTCAGTCTCAACCTACTTCTTTCCCCATCTTACTCCACCTAATTGCATGCATTCGTTGTCAATGGGTGTTGGGTTGTTTTAATATGCTTATTCTTTCATCAATACTTTTTTTACTCAGAATATCTCTTTATAGGGATCTACGACTATGATCTGTTTTTTACCAATACAGAACACTTCTGACATTAAATGTGTGTGTTTTACACCAAGCAATTCTCCAGTTCTCTCTGGGCACCAACTGGGTGTCCAATGACTTAATTCAGTTCTGACACTACCCAGAGTTAGGGAAGACCTGTACTCTAATCACACAGTTCGTTCCTTCAGCAACCAGTCCTCATCCTGAAGCTATTTAGAGGCTCCTGCCACCAGTTGTGTAATTTACATAAACTCAGATTGAAAGGAGGTTATGAATAACAAAGGATACCCCTCTCACCTTTGTCACATAGGAATTTATAAGAGTTTTAGGAGTTCTGTGCCAGGAGCCAGGGATAAAGACCAAATCTATATCTATATATCTATATCTATATCTATTATCTATATCTGTATCTATTATCTATATCTATATCATCTATATCATCAATATCTATATCTATATTATTATAACACAACATCACAAGTAGATTTAACCACTCTGTAAAACAGCTAATGAGATCATTTCTGACCTTGTGCTTTGCTTGAGTGTCACATAACTAAATTAAGCATGCAGGAATCCTGTGGAGTAAGTCCAAAATCTGTGATTTACCTGTATCATAATGAGGAACTTCACCATGTATTTATGCAAAAGCTTCGGGACAACAGAGGTAGATGGAAACCATGACTGGGAAATTCATTTCAGTATTTGAATATTTCTGTTCTACACTGACTGAAGAGATTCCTTATAAAATATTTCCTGGAGATTTGTCCTTATATTTGTTTCAAGAGAGATTTTTTTTAAGAATCTCAAAATCTTTGTTTCAAGTAAAATCTCTAACAAAATAGTTTGTGAGATAATATATTGAAGTGTATATAACTCTGAGCAACATTGTATTGACAGCCAAAATATTTGTATCATATTTTGTTTAACTTCAAGATCCTCAAATATTTGTTACCATCATCTTTCAGTGAAGAACCCCAGAAATAGCAAAGGTGAATATACTTCAAGAGTACTGATGTACCAACTGGTATTCTAAATGATGCATGTCTATCACTTTCATCCCTGTGTCAACCCAATGAGGTAGATATTGTTAGTATTACTCATTTTATAGAAGATGAAACAGTCTCAGAGTCAGGTTTTGAGCAAAACATTTTTTCGTGTAACCACTTAAATAAAACCTTTACATGCATCTGCTTTCCCTTTAGTGTCTTTTCCAGTGTGCTAGGGTGGAGGAGGCATATTTTTAATCCGACACACTAAACTTGTTACTTTAGATAGCACTCATTTTAGTGAAGCATTTTACTACTATGAATCAAACATTTTTAATAATATAAAATGATTTCCTTAATTTCCATGCAATTTTGATGCATTATAACAGCTCGTAAAGTTCTATAGCTTTATCTTCTACCTGTTTTATGTGATCTGTTATTTTGACATTTATGGTTGATATAAGACCTGAAGACTCTATGAATACTATACTATGGTAAAAGTGATTTTTAAAAGGCGACAATCAGGCTAAAATAGATTTTAAAAATTGATTTATGTGAGAACTTCTTTTTCATCTCGGCAGTGATTTTGTTTTCATATCCTTTTGTAGTTAACCCTTCTTTACACCCATGCAAGGTTTGTGTCACTATAATGTAAAGGGAAGTGAATAATTAATGGAGACTCTGAAGTTCAACAAATAATTTCCAGTTGCATTTTCTTCTTCATGTGCCCTCTTTTCCTACGTCTTCCCCCCAAACACAGATGTGTTATATCTTTTCAGCTATTGTTTTTGTTTTTTTTTTCCTCTCTCAGTTTTTCAATTGGTCAAATGATGCCTGTGCAAATTTATTCCGGCAGCACAGTATCTTTCATCATATCCATTTTCATAAACTTTCTTACTCTACTAATTCTGTTCATCTTATTGCCTCTCTTTTTCTCTGTTAAAACTCAAATTTAACTAAACAGATATAGAAAGCTTGCTAATCGTCTCCTCTTCTTTCCTGTGCTTCCCCCTTAACCCTTTACAATCTTCTTTCTAGCATAATAGTGCTAGCCAATCATTAAGGATTTGCTGAGGGCTGATCATGCATTTCATGTTGCACATGCATTGTCATATTTAATCTGTATAAGAATCCTTATGATAAACAGGAACAATTTGCATGCCCATTTACAGATAATGAAAATGAAGCACAGGAAAGTTAAAGTCAAATAACTTGTGACTGGAGTTTGACCTCTGACAATCCATGCCCATAAGGTCCCCCACCATTAAGAGACCCACTATGATGTAAAATCCCTGTGACCCTCAGGTTTGACCAACTGAAAACTGATTTTAGGACTTATGGACAAGCTTGTTAAAAGCTGATTATCTTGGCACTTAATTCTGTGATTCATTCTGGTTAGAAAAAATGATTTAAGATAAACAAATAATGGAATTAGAACTTCAAGCAACATGCAAATAGCTAAGGTGTAGTTTATAAGTGATTCTTATAGCCTTCTATTTGGAGTCGATCTAGTTCCATAGATTTATTTGTCACACTGAGCAGACAGACGGTTACAGGGAACGCCTGTGTGGGGACAAAGCCCCAAAAAACAGTTTCCAGGCTCTCGGCCTCACAATAGAAAGGTGCTGGCTCGGGTAGTAAATGGCCATCAACTGTGATCAGATGGCCAGCAGCTGTGGCTAGTTGGCCGTCAGCTGTAACCCGTAGGCCATTGGCCACTAATATAACGGCTGTGGCTATGCTAGCAGAAGGAATAGGAATGGGGGCTAGCAAGAAGATGGTGGCTGGCAAGCGCGGACTGCTGTTAGGCAGATTATGTAGATCCTGCTTCCTGTGTCTCCAGCCCAGCCGCCAGCGAGAATATATTGGTTTGACTCCCCTATCTATGGCTCCGTGGGTGTTCCTTTTTGGCCTCACCATGTCCTGCGTTCTTGGGCGGAGAGTGGGAGCTGAGACCCTGCACGACAAATGGCGCAGCGAGCAGGGACCCCCGCACCACAGCCTGTTATACAAAGAAGATTGTTTTTATAAACATTTAATATTACTCTTACTGTTTCACACCCCTGCATGTTTAAATCATGCAATTATTTATGGCATCATTCTGTTTGAAGTAATTTTAGTTACTTTCTTAGGCAACATGATATATTTGTACTCACCTAAAACATACATGTCCTTATGAACACTTCACTCATACTTCAAGTCAAACATTAGTAAACAAACAGTAAGTAAGTGTCCACTAGTATATGGTGGCCAGCTGGCTGGACCTTGTGGCTACTGCAAATAACAACAAAAAAACAGGTTAAGCCTTTGTGAAATAGCTTTAAGAAATATAACAATTAAGTGGGAATGGCAGGTTTCAAATTCTGGGATCCTTTTTTTTTTTTTTCCCCCTGCAGTAATTGTGTCTGACTGTACATACTAAATACCAGTGTTTCTTTGTAATGAAAAGCAATATATATATATGGTTTCAGAAACCTTTCCTTATTAAAAATTTCGGTCATTTTCAATATAGGTTTGACTATTTAGAGAAGTCTATAAATCGTTCTTTATTCAAAATATCTGTAATTTAACCATGTTATTTTAATGGCAATAGGTTGTAAATTCCCAATAAAATAACAAGAGGGAAGGCTGTAACAGATGTTCTGGCAGCTCATGTGATTTCATCCGAGACAATTAAGCATTCATCACGCTTAATCTTCATCAATTGAAATGTACTGATTTTCAATAATGTGAGTTCTGCAAATTCAAAAGGCTTCTGATACTTAGGAAGAAAAAATTTTGACTGGGATTTTTTTTTTTTTTTTTTTTTTTTGTATAGTGACTAATCTACCCCAAGGATTTCTTTATCCCTTATTGTAAATAATTTTTAGTTGTTTGTTATTTTCATGATTACTTGATTAAAATGATGGCTATTGTTTTCTATAGATGCAGTCTTTTTAAAATTTATTTTTTGGTTGTCCGATGGTTCTTTGCACATGACAAGTATTTCACCTACATAAGTAAAATGTCATCTATGCTAAAACTGGATGCAATTTGTAAGTAATGATGTTAATTTATTTCTTTGAAATGTACTACTCAGATGGCAGTTTAATTTATTCAGCTAGTTATAGATTCCTATTGAATAGCATATTAACAGTAATATCTTCATTAAAAATACAATTTAGGCCTAATTCAGTGCTATACACTATGGAAATAAATTCCGTTGAAAATATAGTACTACCTAGGGAGTGTTTTTAATTATTATTTTATTATAGAAAACATGGGATAAGAAATTAAAAAAAAAGAAAAAGGAACCACAGGACTTTATAATCAGTACATTCTTTAAGGATAGTTCATGGAAATGTGTGTCAGAAATGGAGGGTGGGAAGGAGAAAGGATGAGAGAACAAAAAAGACAAAGTGAAAATGAAGGAAGAGGAATGCTCTAGAGATAATACAGGCAGTTAGAAAACAAAAAGAGGAAGAAGAGGATGAGGAGAAGGGCAAGCAGAGGGGAAAGAGAAGGAAAACACAGAAAGAGAAGCGGGATCATAAAAGTTAAAAAAAAAACAAAACGCTTTTCCTTTAACTTGCAAGGCCAGACATTCTCCTGCTGACACTCAGAGGCTCATGTGGAGAATCAAGCTGTTGGGTAATGAGAAGGTTATACCTTGCCTTGAGTCTTGCTTTCATAGAAAAAGAGTGTATGTGGGGGGAGAAATGAATAAAAGTTCCTGCCAATGGACCTGGGGAGAGGCAATTAGGTCTTGGCTAGTTCTCAGGTACTGCAACTTCCATTTGTCTGCACCTGGAAGGTCTTGGTTGCTGAGTAAATGACAGCAGTTTGAGAGGTTCCTGAGGAAATAGGGGAGTAACAGAAGAATACAGAGAGGGTGAATCTAGAGGTCAAAGTAAGGTGTACAATGGGCAAAAAAAGGACAGAATTGTCCTATTTCTTTGCCTTTTCCAAACTTTTGGTGGTTGAAAAAGAAAATAATGTGCCTTCCAGAACATCTTTCCATTCATTCTGAAAAGTTGTCAGTTTAATCTTGGATGATGGTATATTTCAGAAAGGGAAAATTAGAACAATGTGCCTTTGATATGTGTTCTGGGATTTTATAAAACATCTCCTTTTCCCAACTAATTATATATATATATATACCGGAGGTGCCAAAAACAACACTTGCATATGAGTTGTATTCATCTTTTGTTATTGGTATATACTGAGCATTACAATTGTCATACTTTTTTTTTCCTTTCTTAAAATGCGTATTTTTTTCCTGGCACCTTCTGTATAATATTTGTTTATTAGTATTCTTTTCTAAAAGAGATGCAGGCTGAAATCAGTGAAATTTTATTTTAGGTGTGAAAGGGAGGCAGGGTTTGCCACCCTAAAATATGCCTTTTAAAGCATCGATTGTTTCAAGCTGGTTATTTTTAAGAAACAAAAGACTCAGAAAGAACATTTGACCTTCCCTCCAACTGCCTAAAAGAATTTAGGTAAAGGGCCTGTTCCAGAAAGGGAGCTATTATGATAAATAACTATAGTTTAGTATGAACTAAGTATGATAGGGAGGAACCTAACAAGTTTCTTTTGATCAAAGTCCCTTCTGTGTCCCATTGTTAAGATGGCCCAGCAAACATTCATTAACCAAATATTTGCTTTTCTATCTTTGTGCAAATTGCCTTCCTACCCTTTGAAGTCCTAAACCCCTACCCCTGCTTTCTCCTTATCAAGATGGCAATATAAACCTTAACTGCCTCTGTCCTCAGGTCCCTAATCCTTGGAGAACCCTGTTATGTGTATGTATAAAAAATTTGGTTATTTTCTCCTGTTAATCTGTCTCATGTTAATTTGATTATTAGTCCAGCAAGAAAAATTTAGAAGGAAAGAAGGAAGATATTATTTCCTCTCCCACAGGTAGAAATTTATTATCTCTTATCTTTTAGGAGCTGCTTGGGAGAGAGAAAGGTATATATTATTACAAATTATGTTCTGATCAATATTTATACAGAACATACTTTATATAAGGGCGATCTGAATTCAAGGCAGATTCCTTTTAAAGCCATTACTCTAAGAAATATTTTTTTTAAATCCATATATAGCATGTTCTTCACTTTTACAGCTCAGAAAACATATAAAAAAGTTTAAATACATGTTCTAACTTCTTATATTTATTTAGCCACAATGCCAGTATAGAAAGTGGCAATTCCATTACTGAAGCTTACGCTTCATTTATTAAAATGTCCCCACTTTATTCATTCATGCCTTTTGTTTTAATATGCAGAGCAGCCTCATAGGACTTTAAGGAGTATGCTGAGTAAGCACACTGATAATCACGTTATACTGGAAAATAATCTGGGATTCCACTAAAAGAAAATTTGTGGGAATGGTACATTTTTTTCTTGTTAGACAATTTACCAACTTTCAAGGAACAAGAGAGACATAAAGTGAGAACACGTAACTACCACTTTTGAAATTATAAAGTAATCCTTGGCTCTTTCCTTCCTCGGTGGTGACGCTATTACACATTTCTCAGAGAATAGCATTCCACAAAGTCCAAACGACAATGCATGCCCTAACATTTTTTCAAGACAGATTCACAGATTTTCAAAATGGTAGCTAAAGTGAGTAGAGACAAGAGCAATTCCCCTATCACAGATTTACTCTGCTACTTTTTTATATCTAGGCTAGAGGGAACTTGATGAAATGTTACCAGTATTTTATATGTCAGCTGGCTTTCACTCTTCCACACTATCTCATCCTATGTCCGGCCATACTCTTTCTCTCAACACTGACCAATTTGACTCTACTTGTTTTCTCTCCTCTTTCTTACTGATTTTTTCCTCTCATTGGCATTCTCTTTCTCCCCCTCTTCTTTCTCTTCCTCCCCCTCATTTCTGTTTTGCTCTTCCTTCTTCTTCTTCTTCCTCTTGTCTTTACCATGCATATTCTGCCTTATAGCTGCCAGAATATTTTCTAGGGTAAGAAAATAGTCAGGAGTTTTCTTCCTGAAGTTGGTACTGCTTTGATTTTAAAATTGTAGGGGAAATAATATACAACTTTAAACCTTAGTGATATAGGGAAATTAGTAACTCGTGGTGAGGTACACTTCAAAAAGAGAATGGCCTATCAGATTCCGCATAATTATTTACTGTTGAAAGAGTTTTCTCCCTGAGGCAGTAACTATTTGGCCCTATAGCAAATTAGGTTTCTCACAAGGTCTCTCGCCAGATAATTTTTCCATTGGTGTGAAAAGACGCATCTCATTGGCAAAACTGCATACTGGTGCAGGACATATTAAGGACACGGCTAGGGCATGTAGTAGCTGTTTGTTGCAGCCCAGAATGAGACTATTTTAAGAAATTTTTGATGCCTTTGTCATAGCCCTAAAGCCTCTATATAACAAAGACAACAAAATTAGCCAAATATAGATGTCACATTTCAATTTTCTAGATTCAAAAAAAGAGAAATCAGGAATAGTTTTGGGTTGGTGATTACAAATCCAAATATATGTACATTAGGGTGAGTAAACTGAATTTTACTAGGAAATTTTCTAAATTTCTAAAATTTAATTAATGAATTCAAGACATTTAATTATTTTCACATTCCTCATGTGTTCTCTGCGTTTCCTGATCTCAGTGATCTTCTGCTACAGTACCAAGAATTTTATTGATGGGTGATGGAGACCCCACCTGATGGAATTTTAAGGTGCTCTGTAGGCACCTGAGTCTGCCCATTGTCCAGATTAGACCACAGAATCAGTTTTCAGATACCAGTATTGCTCCAGTGATATTTACAATGTATTTCTTAAATTTAAAGGTATAGGTTCTTTTGTGACATTCAAGAATGCCTTTAGGGTATAGGTGTATTGTTGATAAAGATACTGTTTTCTCAAACATGTCCTACCACATGGGAAGAAAGAAGCCAAAATGATGCAGAAATGCAGTGATGGTCTTTGTTTATTGTTTCCCATTTTACATGGTGGAGTTCATAGTTTGCTGTTAGTGTAGAGCTCTATGTTAGGCTAAAACCCACTGACTATCTGTTAGTGTGCTAACCATTTAAAGAAAGTAGAATTAGAGTTCGTGAAATAGAATCATGATTTAAAAAATGTAATGATAAGATTCAGAAAGGCAATGAAAGTCACATTAAAAAGAATTGTAATCTCCGGAGGGTCTTTTAAATTTCGTCTACAGAATAATTTCCATACTATTTAGCTGCCTCCTCAGCAGGATTAAAGAGATCTAAACATGTTGATTACATAAATAGCAAATCTCCAATAGTAGGATAAGGAATAAGGTATAAAGGGGAATCGAAAGAGGGGTTGAGACAATGGGAGGCTTCTCTGTAGGATATTCTTTGTTAACAGCAAGATTACTTTATGACAAATCATGGAAATTCATACATGTGAACATATCTCTGAAATTTGGATTTAAAAAGCACATATATTTTTTATATATATTTGAAATATAAGTAGCAACTGCCTTTATCAAAGTTTAATATTTTTCTTATCATATATTACCCACCTAGCTACCTTCAATCATTTTTGGAAATGGCTAAGTAATACAAATAAATTATTTTTTCCTTAATATGTTTTTTGGCAACTTACTATCATCCTTAATCCATAAATTTATGTAGATGAAGAAATAAACATGTAGTCCTCTTTATACATATTTTGCATAATTAATATTGTCACGGTGATGATGGTGACAGCAAAGTTCAATGAGGGAAAGCAAAATACAAAAATAAAAATTTAAATCTATCTGTAAGTGTCTATATTCTGTAAAAAGAATCTAGTGAGTCAATTTATTCATTAGTGGCTAAAGAGTAGTATTTATAAGAACACTCACCCTTCAGGTTGTGTCAGGTAGTATTTTCATTCTTAACTTGATACGGTGGACTTAATACAGTATTTATTTGCATCTAAAAAACAGAAAATTCAAATAAGTATTTGAATCAAAACTTTTGGATTTTAATTCAAATACACTGAAAATATACTGAAAACTACACTGACTTCTAGGTTGCGTCATGTAGCATTTCCACTGTAATTTTCAGTGAGCTTGATAAAAATATTTATTTCAATCTAACTACTAATAGGAAATCACATTACAACCAGAATCTGCTATAAACTGTCATTTTAAAAACTATGCAAATGACATTTCAAAACATTCTAAATATTACTAAATTCAATAGTTGGTATCTGGAAAACATTCGACTAAAGCCCAGGCTTTGACAAGTGATAAAGCAATGCATGAGTAAATGTAATAATAACTCCAAAATTTGGAATTTTTCCAGAGTTTGAGATTGTTTAATTAGGATGTCAGCCCAGAGAAATAAACACTACTTTATGATTGTTTTCTCTGAACACAAAGACTATAGCTCATTGAAGATTCTCACTGAGCTGTGTGGTAAAAGCTCTCAAGGGAAGGTGCTTGATAACACTCCTCGGCTCATTGACGAAACCCTGGGCTCGAAACCACTGGGGCAGCACACATCTCTGCCTTCAACAGGAGTGGTCAACTGAACTAAATGTACAATCTAGAAAGGGTAGGCCTATCATTTCTGCTTTCCTGTGTCCCACACACACCTTGCAAGTACAAAAGATAGGCAAACAGTTTTGAATAATAGGTAAATCATATTACATTAAAAATTGCCTTCAATAAAGACAAAGAGTATAATTCAACCAGCTTCTAATGTGAATAAGTTGACACTAATAAACCATAACAATTTTTTAAAGAAAGTTACCAAGTTGTGTACCCATTTCTTCAGACTTAGATAAAAGTGCATGAAAAAACACTTAAGATTTTTCATATCATACATATATATAGCACATAGATAAAAATACATACTTATATTAGATATGTTCAGTAAATAAAAACCTATTATATATGTATATAATTAATTGGATGTTTATATAATATATAAATGATATATTAATATATAATATATATTTTATATATAACATATGATACATAGCATGTAATATATAAATAATATATAATGTAACTGATCTTGTACAAACTAGAAATTAAGTTGATTGAGTAAATTTATATTTTAAAATAGATGAACAATAAAATCATCTCTAGAAGGATTAAATAGGTTAGACAACCAAAAATCAGTATGGCTTATTTTAATAATTTTTTGATGCCCAAATGTTATTAGTCCAATGAGAGTTTTGACAGGTGAAAGATAGTAAGGAAGAACATTACCTTTGAATATGAACTTCCTCAATTCCTGAAGTGACCCAAAAGGAGGTAATGGAAGTTTGGTCAGAGGTGCCGGAAAAAGAGGGAGTGGTTATTAAAGATATATTGCCATTCTTACTGAAGTACCTCAGTAAGAATGGGTATTTACATTGCGGATAGTAAATACCCTCATGACTGTGGGTAATGTATTCAAATGCAGCATCTGTCTGTACAGATTTACTTAATATTTATTTTTATATATGATTTATTCTGCCTGTCATAAAGTAGGTATTTACTAAATAATAAATGAATGAATGAATGAATGAATGAATGAATGAATATGAGATTGTCATCAGTAATTATGGACCTAGTGTACTTTAGGGGGCTGCTGGTCAAGGTCTGGTGGGAGAGAAGGGCTCTGGAATTCAGTCTACAAAATGATACTCATTGCTGATTGCTGTCTTCGTAGGTGAAATCAAGAATGTCTCAGTGTTACATTTTAGACACATGGTTAAGTTAGATCATGACAATTAGAAATATGTTACAAATTAATTGACTTATGTTGGGTGGATATTTTAAGAAAATATAACCAAACAATATCACAGAAACTTAAAAGTTGCTACAATGCCTCTTGACTATTAGTAGCAATTTGTCATTTGTGTATTCCTACAGATACTTATAAAAATAAAGAATAATATTAATAATTAAAATCCTAACCACCAAAGCATCATTTAATGCTAAATGTTCTTATCTAATTACAAAGTCAATGAACGAAATTGTGCACGGCAATGACAAATATCATCAAATGATTTAATTCCTTCTGCTTTGCTAATAGTGAAGAAAAGGCAGTGCATTGTAATCACTGGGATCTATGTTGAAAAGAATATTTAAAAGATGAAAATTCTATTTAGTCTATAAGTCCTTGAAGAAATAAAATGAAAAACATATTAGATTGTGATGTAATTTTAGTCAAGGACTAAAGAAACTATGAAAACTTTCAAAATATTTTTGAAAATAGCACAATTTATACACAACAGACTAGAAATAGTCAATCATCCAGTTGTCACTCATCAGCATCTAACACACACCTGGATGCCTGAGTCTATTGTGGGCGGCTAAGGAAGGAATGTCCCGCTATTTTGGCTCCATCTGAGACATTCTAATGGGTAATACTGAAGATAACAATACTGTATCATATATTTGAAAGTTGCTAAGAGAATAGATCTTAAAACTTTCATTATAAGAAAAAATATTCTAACTAGTGAGGTGATGGCTGTTAAGTAAACTTATTGTGGTAATTATGTCACAATATGTACATCAAGTCATCATATAGTGCACCTAAACCTAATACAATGTTATATGTCAATTATACATCAATATATTTTTTTAAATTGCTCACTTCGTACATCCCTACCGGTTGGCTAAGGTTCGTCAGGCTGCAGTTTGAAATCTTCTACAAAACTATTATGAGTTTCATATATTTTGTAGGATGTTAATTCCTTTTTATTGCTTGGAAGTCCTCTACTGTATGAATACACCAGAATTTGCTTAACCATTCACCTGTTGCTGGACCTGTGAATGGTACCTAATATTCACCATAAAAAAAAGCTCCTATGAACATTTGTGTACGAGTCTTTAAACATATACTTTCAAGTTGCAGCAAATTTGAGAAGTTTTCAAGTTTCTGTTACAAGGAAATACTATTTTCACCTGGAAGATTGGCAGTATTTTAAAAATTGTGAGTTTTGGTGAGTACATGTCGGGGATAAAGAGCACTCTTTGACATGAACAAAATGGGACTATGGATTGGTACAAATCTTTTCAAGGGCAGTTTGATAGTACTTATCAAAATAAGAATACCATGCTTATCCTTTGTTCCAGAAGTTCTCCATAATATTGGGAATATTACTTACCCTGTATGTGCCTCTGTTTCTCATCAGTGGAAAGAGGATAATAATATATAGTATGTATCTCATAGGTTTAATACATACTTCATAGGATTATAGTGAACATTAAATAAATTAATTTATGAAAAATGCTTGCATGTCAATTTTTTTTCAGTATTATTTTTTGCTATTACATATAGGAACCCATTCTTCAGAAACACTTTCTCAAATATGTACGGAATGTATTTTGAAGGGTGTTCACTACAACAATATTGTTATAATAAAACATTGGAGATGATCTCAATGACCTTTGATAAGGGATGAATAAATAAATCGTGGTATATCTGTAGGAGGGAATATAGAGAAAGGATGAATGTGGGTACTAGGCCGGATGATAAATTCTGCCTCAGTCCTTACTAGTTGTGGAGATTGGTCCATTCCTTAATCTCTCTGTCTCAGTTTCTTCAACTATAAAAATGATGATAATAATACTGGCCTTATAAGTCTTTGTGAGGAATCAATGAGATATGACATGTGAGTTTCTTGGAAGAGAATTAGAACATAAAGAGCATCCCACAAACCATAATATTACTATGAAGCATTAGGTACCCTGTATAAAAAACTGGGCAGGTCTGCATGTGCTGCTGCAAAAGGACAGTCTATGAGAAAGATTTCACTTTTTTTCCCCTGTAGATATTGTATAATGGAAGCAGGTAAAAGATCCACTTATATATATCCTTATACTTTACTATAAGTATTCAAATATTTGTTGATTATTACTTTATCTTCTAATTACAGGAAGAGAACAATAGTTAAGCATATTTAAAATGCCAAACTCAACTTTCTTAATTTTTATTACAAACAAAAATTTGAATATTTTGATCAACTCAAAGGTAAAGAGTAAAAATCAAAACTAAAAAAAAAAGAAATACGTCTTAGTCTGAGTAATTTATTCAAATTTGTGAATTTAGGAAATATATGTTATATATTTATATATACAAGGAATAACACAAGTTGATATTTTATTGGAAAGACTATGGTGACTAACAATATTGAGTGATTGACATTGTATACTATTACTTTACGTCAAAATGACTTAACATGAGAAAACAAAAATAGTTATGCTAACACATGCACTTTGTTTTCTGTGCCACTAAATCTCTTTAGGAGCAAGAACTTCATATACAGTTTATCCAAAAGATATTCAAATAATTTTATGAAATAACAAACAGCTTTACTCAGATTTTAAAAAATATTGATTACCGTTTCATGTAGAAAAACTGAAAAACAGAGGAGATGTGCATGCAAAGATAGATAACAACACTGGCTGCTTCTCAGGATAGGTGATAGTCTGTCTTTCATACTAATTTATGTACGGTATAACAAGTAACCACTAAATGTAGTAGCAGGGGGAAATTTGGCTGGAATCGTTCCTTTTACAAGTCTCAGCCACACTTCCTGCCCGTAATTTAATTCTAATAAGGCATCTCCCGTCAAAACCCTATCACAGTGTATTTCACTGTTAACATTTTCAGATTCAAATGCAAGCTTGTCTCTTCCATCAACCACTAAAAATCCAGAGATATGAGCACTAAATGACTCAATGGTGTACTTAAAAACATACACCCCTAGATATGGAATTCTGAATTTTCCAGTTCTTGGAGTATATGAAGCTCCATAATTGACATCCAAATTATTAAATAGGATAGGACCAGGTGTAGTCATTCCATATGTATGAGACACAAAAAATGCCACCATCGGTGCATATCTGTAAGATCCTTTGGAAAAATCTGTTAGAGGAAAAAAATGCAAAGAGTTAATTTTCATGTTTCTATCTTGTTTTGCCTTTTCTCATGTCTTACCATTTTATCTCAGTTACAAAAGGGGTTAGCAGAAGGAGAAAAAAAGGCATTCATCAAGGGCAGGCATGTCTAGATGCCTGCCTCTTCTCTTGGCTGAGTTATCCGAATCACTTAGCCTCAGTTTCTCCATTTAGATCAGGAAAGAATGATAATAACACTTGATTCTACCCTCATAAAAATGCCTCAAAGATTAATTTGCATGTTGCTTTGATCTCTTCAGAGATGAAGAAATTCAAAGCACTCAGTGATTATTATGGTATGCCAGAATGTTTTAAAGCCCCTTGAAGGAATTGAAGCTGACATGACTGTAGAAACAATTTTTCCAGCACCTTGTCAAACAGTTTCTAGAGGCTAAACAGAAACCAAATGAAGTCACATGCACTGTAGAAAAGTAGACAAAAGGAATTTTTTATGTAATTAATGCCAAATGTGCTTACAAAGGCTGAGATTTAAAAATTTACTCTTCACTAAGCAGCCTATTAAGAAAAGCTTGATTTGAAATGTTTTTGCCCTAATTAAAGAGAACACATTTTAAATGTTGACTGTATTTTCTTGTATAAAAATCAGAAGTGGTGCCCTCTTGAAGTAAATTTATAGCACCAACACTTATGAAGGTCAATGGACAAAAAAGGCATCTTCTCCTCAATACATTTGAGCATGTTCTAACTCACTCAGTCAAAAGGCACTATTAGCTTAACCTTCTTGGAAGATATGCTGCTAAGCATTTATTAAAGCTTCATTTAAGTGACCATTTCTGATATAAATCAAAGGTATATTGCTTAACAACTTGTGTGAGGAGAAAAAGTTTACACCTGTTAGATACATACATCTGTATTTTCTTTTAAGATGCACAGAGAAAATAATACCTGCCTCTATTATACCAGTATTAAAAATTTCAACAAGTGCACATCATCAATATGAATTTACCTGACAAAGAAATATTTCCACTTGTAAATCGTGTGCATTATTTAATAAGTTTCAGAAGAGGGAATTAATCCTCATATGAGTCCAGATTAAGCAGTCTTAAATATTCATTCATAAATATTTTCCAAAAAAGATTTTTGTTTATGATGTTGAACAAATCCAAGGAAACATGCACTTTCTTACCTGGAGCTAAAGCATTTTCTTCTATCAGCTTGACAGTACAGTTGTGACCAGTGAAAGGGTGTCGGCAAGCACAGATAAAGCTAGTTCTTCCATTTATACACGTGCCCCCATTCTGGCATGGGGACCTACTACAGGCTTCCTCTGTTACTGAAAATGAATCAAGATAAAAGAGGGTAACAGTTAACTATTTTTATTTGATCTCAAATCATAGTTTGCAGTAGAATGGGAAAAAACACTAAGAAATAAGAAAAATGTGTTCACAGGCCCAGGTTGGCCACCAATGTAGTCTGGGGACTTCATACAAGACCCTTAACTCGCTGTGCTCGTTCCTGCTTCTTGGGAAGTGGGGATAATTCTGTGATCCATTGCATTTATTTGTATGGACATGTTAACATTTTGGCCAGCTGTAGAACAGTATAAAATACCTGATCGCAGAATAATGTGTTTGGAACTGGTACATGGTAAAGGTAATTCAAATCATTGGAGAAGGAAAAGGTCTATTCAATACATGGTGATCAGATAATTGGATATCCATAAAAACAAATTACGTGTGTACAAAAATACAAAATGTTTTAAAAGAAACATATGATCACGTTATAGTCAAATAAAAGAAATACCTTTGTAGAACTTTAAAATTTTAGAAATTCTTTCAAAGTAAAACAAAACAAAACAATACCCAGAAGCTATAAGAGAAAAATCTTGACATTTAGCCACCTAAGAATTAAAACTTATTTGCAATGAAAGCCACCATTATCAAACTTTAAAGATAAGTGACAGGATAAGAGAAGGAAAAAACCAGACACAACGATCTAATTATTGAAATCCATAACAAGAAAAGTTTTGACCAATCCAAAAGAAAAAAAAATGTAATTCCCTAAAAAAAAGTGAAAAATTGACAAATGATATGAACTGGCAAATCACTGAACAAAAAACACAAAAGCTCACAAAACAATTTAAACTCTATTTAATCTCATTACTAATGAAGAAATAATAAATTACTACCAACAACATTTTTTATATCGGGTGGCAACATTCAGTCATGGTAATGTGAAAGAAAATGAGCATTCTTATGCATTGTTGGTTAGAGCTTAAGTTGTTAGAACCTGTGAAAGGACAATTTAGCAAAATTTATCAGAATTAAAAACGTTCACTTGCTTTGAGACAGAAATTTCTTCTGGTAGAATATATACTCCAGACACACCTGCCTGTGTATACAAAGATAAGCGCTCAAGAATGTTCTTTGTGACATTATTTTC
This sequence comes from Rhinolophus hipposideros, assembly GCF_964194185.1. Classification (NCBI taxonomy): domain Eukaryota; kingdom Metazoa; phylum Chordata; class Mammalia; order Chiroptera; family Rhinolophidae; genus Rhinolophus; species Rhinolophus hipposideros. The sequence continues at coordinate 66,375,830 of NC_138047.1, read as the reverse complement.
ATTAAGGAACAATTGTAAAACACCTAAATGACCACTGATGCAGGACTTGTTAAATGAATTACAGTATCTCCTCACTAAGGAATATTAGACAGCAGTTAAAGAATGAGGCAGATTCCTAACAAATTTGATTTACTGAAGTCCGAAAGTTCCAGTTTGCAATTATATATATATATATATAATATATAATATATAATAATTATATATATAATATATAATAGAGTATATATATATACATAATCATTTAATTATATATGTATATATGTAATCATTTAATGTACTTATAAAGCCTCAAAGTATGAATACAGTTATAAGCATAATACATAATTATGTAAACGCAGAGAAAAGATTGGAAGAATATTTACAGTACTGGGCACAGTTGTCACTATGGCACCACCTTGTGGCAATAGTGTAAACTGTTTTCAATTCTCTCAACGGTTTTTAAATTTAGGGTTATTTTTTTCAACATTTTTCTCAAGAAGTGAAATCTACAAATATTTTATATATATTCTACTTCATATTTAAATAATTCAAATTCACATTAAATGTGACCAAACTGTATGTCTATATTAGATTTTTTTGCAAAGAAAATATACTAGTGATGCAATTAGAAATTGATTTAAATTATTTTGATATATTCTCTGCAATATCCCATAAACTATTTTCCAAACTAAGATACCTATTGAAATATTACATATATGCAACATCTTTTAATTAATGTTTCAAACTGGCCCACATTTCTTTAACATCATTTCTCAACCACATGAAGAGGCTATTAAACCTTCAAGAGGTTATTAAACCATGTGGGACTTGAAGGAATGTTTTAACCACCCTTCCCAGCTTTATCATTTCCAAATTTATGTTTTATGTGTTCACCCAAGTCATTGATAAAAATACTTGAGGAATCAATGTCAAGTACACAACCTCATAACAAACAGTGAAAGAATGGTTGGCATTGACTTGTTAATTGAAACTATTTGTACTTTGTTACACAATCTGCTGCAAATCTACACTTGTACATCAATGACTTGCATTTTTCTACTTTATTTCTAAAATATGTTAAAATGGATGGAGACCTTTGAAAGTTCCTGTGCATGTATGTGCTCCACAGGCAATTTGTTCTTGAAGTAACAACAAAAATCAGACTCTAATAAAGCATCATTTTCTTTTTGACATCTTCCCCATCCCTGTCAAAAGATTAATTACAGTCACTTTCTTAATTATCTTTTGATGCTCAGAAGTACGCTTACTGAATTTATCACACTCTACTGCAATTGCTCACATGTCCTTTTTCTTTCCAACTAGAGTGTGAGCTTTTGTGAGGTCAGGTCTCAGGTCCTTTATCGTTAAACTTTGCCGTCACTACTGAATAGCACTATGCCTGACAGAGAAGTGCTAAAATGTCTTTTTAAAGATGAGTAAACAAAGTAATAAGAGATTGAGTAGATGACCACATCATTCTTTTCCAATACTTTATCCCTTCTTCACAGTTTTTCAAAGATCATATAAAAATTTTTAAAATCACCAAGCGATATTTATTGTTTAATTCCAATAGTTATTCATGGAATCCTGGTTTAGAGTCAGTTTATAGCCATTTCTGCTGCCTACTTTAAACAAAAAGCAAAAATCTATATACCTATAAATTTCATGATATCTCTTCAAATATCAAAGCACTAAAATCACTGATAATTCATGTTATAATTTTTAAAATATTCTAAAACTACATAGATTTCACATGTTCATTATTTTATAATCAAAATGACTTGATTATCTGGAAGAAAATTACTGAAGCAGTCTTTCCAGTGTATTCAAAATTTCTGTAAAACTCCAAAACAAAAGCAGAACAATGACAAAATAAGGATTTCTCAGTTGCCAGGAGTGTGTGAACTTTAAGATGAAAAGTCAACCGGTATTTTTCATGTGTTCTGTGAACTTAGAACTTAGAGGTAGCATGATGTCATTGGCATGTTTTTCTAGAGATCTGGACTCATTTCAAGAACACTTTCTACAACTTCTCTTTCTACTGTAGGCTTCAAAACCTCCTAAGGGCTTTCTAGTCCATTTATTTTCTTTGTTGGAGATCAGTGCAATTAGTTAAACAGTTCTGCCAACTCAACATTCCACTGTCTTTTACAGGCAGTACAACTGATCTTTCAATTTTCATTTCCCTGCTCTGAACATGACTAAAATTACTTTTTCATTGTCTTGGAATGTTTCATAAGTCTCAATTTGTTCCGGAGTTTGCTTTCTGATAGGTGTTCGAGTTACACTTTCTATTCTACTTCCAGATTTCATAAATGTTCATGTTAAATTTGAACTGATTGAAGAGCTTCCTACACTTTCAAATTACTTTGTCTTTACTAACATTGGCCATTCTTTATTGTAATTACTTGCTTAATGTATGAGCTCCATGAGAAGAGAGACTGCGTTGAATTTATCACTCTGTCCACTCATTCTTAATGCACATTGTATCGTGTCCCTTCTATTTCATTCATCTTTTTATTTGTATTATACATGTTATGTATAATGATTTACATATTTTACTTTTATCTTATTTATTTAGTCTAATTAATATTTAACTTTTACTTTTATTGCTTTGTTCTGCTTTAGCATCAAGGTCTTTTTTTTTTTAATTTATTCATTTAAACAATAACTTTGCAGAGCAGCTAACTGACCCCTGCTTGAGGCAGAATGGAGTTTCCAACAGATTAGTGAGGGAGCCTGTCATTGCCTTTGGGCTGGTTTCGTCATACCCAGAGGAAAGCATTACATAAATCCCCTATAGAATTCTGCTCTAGGTAATATGTTCACACAACATTGGCATTTTTCTTTATTTTTCATCCTGTTGCCGATGTTCTCCAAAATGTTTCGACAATCATATTTATGGATACATCAATTTTCAGTGCTATCTGCCTCCGTATTTATCAAGATTGTGTCTATCAAACAAGGTTTATCCTCCCTAGTACTCTAGAAATACTTCATATGTCCCTTCTGACAACTAGAAATGCCAATATTTATTTGCTTATTTTACATTTTTAAATTCATTGTTTTAATTACTCATATTATGTTCACTGGTATACAGATGAAAGGAAATATTGTTTCTGACTATCTTTACTACTTTTCCTCCAAATTATCAATTTTGATTTTGTTCTTCTTATACTGCCTCTGTTGTTCTTGATGTTGTTTTCTGGGATCTTTTTTCTCAACCCTTTAAATATCATTTTAAAGCTCATTTAATCAATCAGCAACCTTTACCAAATGTATTAGCCCTGTCTCAAAAGATTTACCTTTGTCATTTAATTATTATTATTTTAACTTAAGCCATGACCTAAGAGATTCAATATGTTTGTTTGTTTGTTTGTTTTGATATCATTAACTGTTTTCACTTTTCCTTAGAGTCAAACCTTCAATTAAAAATAATTAAAAACACTGGAAAATATATTAAAATATGTTCAATATCATTAGTCATCAGAAAAACACAAAATAAAATCACAAGATACTACACACCTATTAAAATGGTAAAATAAACAATATTGACAATGCCGAGTGCTGGCAAGATATGGCACAATTAGAATTCCCATACATTACGAGCACAAATGCCAAGGGGTCGGCCATTCCTTATAAACTACACTTACCTTACAACCAAGCTACACTGCTCCTAAATATTTTTTCAGGAGAAATGAAAATTTACGTTCACACAAAAGCCTGTACATGAATGTTTATAGCATCTTTATTCATACCAAAATGTCTTTCAACTTTATATATATATGCTCTTTCTCTCTCCTCTATCTTCAAATACAGAAAATCTTCATTTCTATTCTTTTTGTCTAGCTCTCTAATTACTACTGCATTTTCAAGTATCATTTCTGTGTAAATAACTTCCAACTTTTATCTACAAACCCTATTTGGTTCCAGACCCACATTCCTAATTGATTTTTGGACATTTTGGCAGAAATAATAGACCTTTAACCTAATGTATCACAGACTAAGCTTTTCTTCCTGTGTACATAAGTATTCCTCCTTAGTATTCCTATCCCCACTATTGCAATGATTAACTTCCCAATCACTGATGCTTTAATTGAACTTTGGTGTTATTCTTTATTCTAAGAGTTTGCATTTTCAACTACTTGTTGTTTTTGTCATTTTCCCATTACATATTTATTCACATTTAACTAACATTCCCAGCTTGTATTTTATTCCTGTTTCTATCACTTAGTTGAAGAAAAGATTATCTAACTGGTAAGTCTGAAGAACTAGAATAAATCTCAGTAATGCACACAAATGATTATGTCATGCTCTTACATGACAAAAATCTTTGCTCCCAACAGAATGAACTTAAACATGCTACATGCAACATGATGTGTAAATGTTTGATGAATGAATGAATGCCCAGTCTAAGTCTGTGTCTTCTATGAGATTTGCCCAAACACCCAATTCTTAATAAGACACTAAACTCTTATGATAATGAACTTTTATAACTCTCATCTAGTGATTAGTACATCCTCTTTCTTTTCTTTCACATTCAAAATAGTTTTATGAGTTCCTTATGTAACTCAACAAAATAACCCACAAACAATAAAATTTAAAAAAAGGCAGAGGACCTGAATAGACATTTCTCCAAAGAGGACATACAGATGGCCATAGACACATGAAAAGATGCTCAACATCACTAATCATCAGAGAAACGCAAATAAAAACCACAATGAGATATCACCTCATACTAGTTAGAATGACTATCATCAAGAATATAAATAGTAACAAGTGTTGGAGAGGCTGCGGAGAAAAAGGAACCCTCATATACTAATGGTGGGAATGCAGATTGGTGCAATCACTATGGAAGGCAGTGTGGAGGTTCCTCAAAAAATTAAGAATAGAATTACCATATGACCCAGCAATCCAGTGCATCTCCTGTGTATCTACCAAAAAAATCTGAAAACATTTATCCATAAAGATATATGTGCTCTGATGTTCATTGCAGCTTTATTTATGGTGGCCAAGACATGGAAACAACCAAAGTGTCCTTCGATAGAAGATCAGATAAAGAAGTTGTGGTGTATATACACAGTGGAATACTACTCTGCCATAAGGAAAGATGAAATAGTACCATTTGCAACAACATGGATGGATCTTGAGATTATTATGCTAAGCAAAATAAGTCAGACAGAAAAAGTCAAGAACCATATGATTTCACCGATATATGGGATATAAAACTGAAAGCAACAAAGGAACAAGACAGACAAATCAAAAAACAAAAACTCATAGACACAGACAATAGTTTAGTGGCTACCAGAGAGTAAGGGGGGAGAGGGCTGGTAGATGAGGGTAAATGGGATGCAACATATGGTGACAGAAGGAGAACTGACTCTGGGTGGTGAACACAAAATGTGACATAGATGATGTATTACAGAATTGTATACTTGAAACCTATGTAACTTTATTAACCAATGTCACCGCCATAAATTTTAATTAAAAAAATAGTTTTATAACATAGCATTCATGAGCACATGACCAAAAAAAAATATGAAACATAACAGCAACCAAACATCACATTGCTCAATAGGTACACCCTTCCATTGTCAACTTTTTCTAATGCAAAATGACAAAGCTTCTGAGCTAGCACCTAGCTTTCTATTCCTTTTTTACTCCCAGTTTGTTGCAGATTTCACTAGTTTTCCAACACAGGAAGTCAGTCCTATCATCTTGTTTAATAATGATGGAATCTGCTCCCAATGCATCCCAGTAATCCCACAGTACTCTGATTTCCCTCACTTTTCTCCACCTTTTCTTGTATGCATAGCATTTATCACCTTTTAATATACTATGTAATTTATATTGTTATATAATCCTGGAAGACAGAATTTTTTTTAAGATTATGATGTACTCAAAGCATCTAGAATAGTATCTGATACAATTTGGCACTTAATTAATGTTTGTTAAATTGAATTTAACAGTTATGAATTGTTAGGATTTTCAAATAAGAGTAATAACTTCATAGATAGTTAATTTTGATTCTAAGAGAAAAACTACCTAAATGAGTTTAAGCATGATATTTTGAGTTCATCTAATACTGAACCATAAAAATGATCTTGTACTTTTACTGTATCTTTAATCTAGGTAAGTGTTTTAAAAAGTTCTTGAGGCAGATCTGCAGTTTGACATTTTTGAGCTAAATTCTTAGCTTACAATGAATGACTAAATAAATATACACATGGTTTCGTAAATGTCTTAGTTTACAATAGAGGCACTGAGTTTAGGTTATGTTTGACAGATAGAGTTGATGTCTCTTCATTATTTCTCAGGTAATTATTTGGGTTATTGAGTATTTTTCATGACTTCTAATTTACTCTGGTAGTGATAGCTAGAAAATACAATTAGATGATAATGTCCACATAAAATGTACTCATTCCACTACTTCTTTGTCTCCTCTCAATATTCTCTCCTGATTTTTCTCTCTCCAACCTGCCTTCAAAGGCTGTTGTTTCCTTGACTCTGCTCCTTTTTCTGGTCCCTCTGCAGCATGTGTATTATACCCCTTGCATATCACACTCACACCCAGAGTGTCAAACACCATCTTTATGCCAATCTCTCTAATCTTAACTTTAAAATTTAACACTCAAGATTCTAAAACATAGAACATAAGGGATTCTTAAAGGAGTGTTGATTAATTATAAAAAATGCTTTCCTTTTTTGTGAAATGTAGATGTGTGCTTTGGTTCATCATTCTACCAAATGACATGCAATAACTTTTTTTCACTGATTTCTTTAGTTCTCCAAACACTGTAATCATTTTATTGGTAATTATTTTTAGGGTAGAGTTTAGATTAATCAATAATGATATCAAAAAAGTGTCATGTGATAGTTCCTCCTAAACAATGACATTCAAAATAAACAGATTTGAATAATTCAAATTAAATTTATAATAAATATTATTTCTTTTCAGAACCATTTTTAAGCTGTGTATAATAATAAAATTACCAATTAAAAACTTGTAAAGTATGTTTTGCAAACTTCATATGCAATTAAGATATAGCACAGTTATTATTTTTATGCTGCAATTTTTTCTCAAGATGCAAGTATCATGTTCACTTACACGATTATACAACAAAGTCATAGTCTGTTATTTAATAATCCCTGCACTTTCTTTTTCATGTTTAATCAATATGGCAGAACATATTATGTGTAATTTTGAATTTATAATGCTGTTAATGACCAATAGAAAGACATCTATACATTGTACTTACAGACTAATTCATAATCAAATTTGGTTTTAAGTCGCTGCTGTCAAAGAAATAGTCTATTGTTGTGATATAGCTCCTGTGATTCTTGTTAAACAAAGAACCCAAGCATATGCAGTGACTATGTAAATGCAACCTACTATTTTGTCCTACTTCCTTTTTATTGTCAGACCATGTGTCATAAATTTTGATTCAGATGTGAGCATCAAATGGGTTTCTGACTATTCACCTCAGGTATCATAACCACTTTATTATAAGACAAAGTGCAGGGAAGGGTTGTCAATTTGTCAGCATCCTTTCTTCAACCATCATTGTTTCACATAAAGGGAAATCCTATGGAATGATAGGGGAGTCTTTTCTTCTCCCAGGGAACCATGAACAAAAAGTTGTTCACTTAATATTCCCTTTAACACTAATAGGCTTTATTGACACCAACTGGGGAGGTTATCCCCAGTGGACAGGCTTGATAACCAATTCTGACACAAAGAATAATTTTACTATCATGAGCAGAAAAGAGTCAGTATAGTAGGCCTTAGGCTGCTTTCTTTGGAAAGGCCTACTTGCCAAGTTTTGCTCTTGGCTTGTATCTGGAAACTTAGCTTCTCTCTATTTCCTAACTAGTAAGTGTCATTCACTATGCCCAGACCCTTTGTACAAATGATATGGTGTATGCTGAACATTGGCTTTTCTTCTGAGTCTGGAGTTTTGATATGTGCTAGGCAGAGGGTATCTACATGACCAGCTGTTATAGACTGAATGTTCGTGTCTCCCCCAAGTTCATATGCTGAACTCCTAACCCCCAATGTGATGGTATTAGGAGGTGTGGCCTTTGGATGGCCTTTAGGTCATGAGGGTGGAGGCCTCATGAATGGGATTAATGCCCTTATTAAAGAGACCTCAGAGAGCTCTCTCATTCTTTTCCTTTCTATCATGCAAGAATACAAGAAGAAGCTGACAGTCTACAACCCAGAAGAGGTCCTGATTACGTCTCACCAGGACCTAACCATGCCTTATCTCAGACTTCAGGTTCCAGAACTGTGAGAACTAAGTTTCTGTTGTTTATAAGCTGCCCAATCTATGGCACTTATTCTAGCAAGCCGAGCTGACTAACAAGCCTCAGTAAAACCCTTGGGGGTTGAACATCTGATGGACTTCTCTGGGCAGAAATACCACATACATGCTATTGTAATTTTTTATGACTGGATAAAAGAGCACACACAATTTTGTCCCCTCTTGGAAGAGAGAGAGTAGAAGAGAATATATAAATGGATTTCTCCAGACTCTGCCTGTGTCTTTTTCCCTTGTTGACCCCGTCATGTATCTTTTCACTATAGTAAACCTTAGCTGAGTTCCATGAGTGCTTCTATCAGATTGCCAAAATTATGTGTGGCTTTGGAAACCTCATAAAACTTATCATAAATTCTAAATTTAAGCAGATATCCTTTAAAATTTAATTAGCTTATATTTAACTATTTTGTACAAAAGTCAACTTACTGGTTATCTTGAGGCATATTTAAAAAGGTTAACTTTTTATAATATGGAAAAGCATATAAGGAACCATTGTTAAAAACTTTCTGCAGATATTTTTCAGTGCTTGTCAATGCACATGCATTTTTATACAGTTAAGCCTTATTTTGTATCCTATTTTTGATTTTTCATTATGCAGTAAGCATAAGCTCATTTATACACATGTTGAGTTTAAAACACAGTGACTTCTAAAAGTAAAGATAGGGAACAATAAAACACCATGAGTCTGTAAATTATGTTGATATATGAGAATAATTATATAGCAAATATTAAGTGAAAACATTAGAGAAAATAAACTATAAACATTGAATACAGTTAAGAAAATTAAATCACATAGTTATAACAAACTTAATACACTGTATTACATTATTTCCTTGACTCTCAAAATGAATTTGTAAGGTGGTTATGTTATTCTCATTTTATAAATCAGGAAAGTAAGATCTAGAAAAATAAATGACGTATTACAAATAAATGGGTTGCCAGGCAGGACTGGAACCATGTTTGTTTGTTTTTTTTCAATTCCAAATTCACTGCTCTTTAGTCAGCCCAAATGCCTCTCTGGGCAGAGTCACAAAAATTGGAAATGGTTTTAAAGTTATATAAAACAGTTAAATATTCACTAGGTTCTTATTTTTCTCTTTTAAACTGTTTATATTCACAGTAATGATAATTCCAAAAGTTGTATTTAGTATGCTACCAAATCTTTTATAGAGTGTAATCTTTCTTAAGAGGAGTAATTAAAGGGGGTAATTATGAGTAAAAAAGGTTTATTAAGGAGTGCTAAATGCCTTTGGTAAATACTGGGGAAATGGTTAAAAGCAAAAGGCAATGGTCTCAAGAGCAGGAGGCTTGCATTCTTACCAGAGGAGCTGCTGACAATTACAGCAGGATTCAGCTGCTCTGGGAAGGCAAGTAGCCAGACTCTCCCTGCAGGGACAAGACTGTCAATTGCTATACAAACAAATCTTCAAAGATGAAACAAAACCCTCTCAGTGTCTATTGGAACATTGTTTAGAAACAAATCAAATATTTAGAGAATCAACTGGAATAGCTTCTCAGCTTTGGCCTAGGAGGAATCATCATTAGCATAAGTGAACGTAGGACTGGCTCCAAAGGAAGTGAAGAGAATGAGCACTCTGAAGTTTGCCCTTCTACTGCATCAGTCAAAAGAGGATCATGTGAATAATTGATGGTGACTTTCAACAACTGCCCACTGGCCCTATCACAGAAAAACCAAACTGAGAAGCAGCACCTTTACTTTCGCCTGGTCAGCAAAGAAACAAGGGGCAGTATGTGGATTCTCAAGAAAGGAAACTCCCTGGGAATATCAACTCTGGCTTTTTGGAATATTCTGATATGGCCAGACTCTGGATCAGATATGATGCATCAAACAGAAGCAGAAGGAAGAGAAAGGCAGATGAACATACTCCATAATCTCTGAGTGTAGTAGTTGAAGACTGAGCCGAATCCAACAGACAAGGAGTCAGTCTGTGTCACTTACTAAGCTGCATGACCTTGGGCAGGATACATTAGTTCACCTCCCTGATGGTTAGTTTGCTCTCCTTCAAAATAAGAACAAAAATAGCTGTTTCATAGGCATTGTTAAATGAAATAACATATAGAGTATAATTTGTACAGCGCCTGGGATTTAGTAAGTATTAATAAGTAGTATCCAATATTATATTATTATAATATTACTTATTAGGCTTCAAAGTAAATTATTTATTAAAACTAAGATTAAACTTTAAAAATGATGTTTAAATTGATTTCTTTCTACAAACTGCGTTTATTCTTCAAATGATGGGAGCTGTAATCTGAATAATATTGTGACATTTGTAAAATGATGATAAATTATCTTATGGTATTAGTTATATAGAGAAGCAATGTGGCTATGTGGCGTTTATAATATAACAGCAAAGTTGAAAGGAAACACAGCCAAATTTAGCCAGTGTATCAGTGTGCCCCATCCCTGGTATAAAACAGGCTATCAAAGGAAGTACTTTATTTTGCAAGTGGTTTATTTTTATAGGAGAACTTAGCCTGAGTCTACTGGTTTCATCACCGTGCATAGATTCTACCTGCTTGGCTATCCAATGAATACCATCAGTTTTATGGCCCATAAAAGCAGGTCTGGCTTAATGAGCATGCATATCTATGCACCTGCTTAAAATTACATCGCTGGTCCTACATAAAGTGAATATGTACCCCACACATGAAAGTAGGCCAATATATCTATATTGCTCTGACATCATTATTGGTTATCTTCACTAAAATAAAATAAAGAGCTTTTAATTATTAATTTTAAGCCTATAAAATTCTACTTACAGTAAATAAAGGAACAGGAAGCAATTTTATCAAGGCATCATTGGGAAAAAAACAGAATTGAGTTAATTATTAGCCCATTAAGCCCAATATTGAGTCAACTGCCATATAGAAATCCAAATGCAATTTTTATAAGCTCCTAACATGCATTCATTATTCTCTAAAAGTTTAAAGTTCTTCTGTTTCATTTAACCTTTTAAATCCAGGTATTCTTTGGTTTAAAAGAAACAAAATAAGACACCATTATTTGCCTGATATATGATTACACATCCTACAAAGTTTAACTGAAGTTCCTTTTCAGTGTCCTTGGAAGACCAAGGATTGAAATAGTATGGAAAAAGAACAATCATTATTTTTCCTAAAATTATTATTATAAGAACATCTTTTATTGAAATACTACTTTCTCTTAGAAACATTATGTCTAAACAGTTTTGTGATTCCACAGGGCAAGATTAGTCCTCCTGGGTCAGATTAATTTGGAGGGAGTCATAAATAAATACAATAATTTAAATAGTTTAGAGAATTCAACTTTGTACCACTTTATGATTTTTAATATTATTATAAAAACATTCAGAAATTAAATATAAGGAGTCATATTATGTTAGGATAATGATCACTCTTTTGTAATTAACAATCAATAAAATACAAAATTCACCCAAATGAGTATATAATTTAACAGCAAATTTATAAGAAAGGAACACTACTATTCCTTTTAGTACAAATCAATAGCTATTCTTTTCATGGAGAAAAGATAATTTAATATTACTCATATACCAAACATATTCATAAAACACATTTCATATAGAGAGACTATTAAGTAGTTTATATGCATTGCATTGAATTCCTCCCAAATTTATGGTCCTACTCCAGTGTTTACAGTATCTGTTAATGTTACTGCTATCCTCTCATTTCCTAAATTTAAAACCTCAGAATATTCTGTCTCTCCTTGTCCACGTGCTGTGCATTCAGGCTGTGAACAACTCACATGTTTTAACAGTGATGCAGTCTGCAACATATTTCTGCTTAACAAACTCAGTAAAATACCCATTGCACTCTCATCACTTAAAAGGAAGACAGTATGATCCAGAGAAGTGACCTTACTAAAGGTGCCACAGAAACTGAAACAACTCAGACCAGAATCATGATAGGTTGATCCTCAGATCATTGGTTTTTCCACTATCTTTCTGTTTCTGTTGATTTTACTTTCACAACATTTCTCACATCTGTTTCCTTCATTTCAACTACCTCTTCCTTAGATCTGGCTCTTATTGCTCTTGCCAATAATGTTTAACTGGTGTCTTTAAACTTCATTCTTTGCAGTTCGGCTACACGCTATTTCTGCTAGCTTCATGCTTCTGAGACAGTTCTTACCACACTCAACACTCTGCTCCAAATTTTCAAAGACCACCTTTTACAAAATCGTGTCTAAATGCCTTAGTGCAATGGTCTGAATGTGTCCTCCTAAAATTTGTAAGTTGAAATTCTAACCCCCAAAGTTGATGATAGTAGAAGGTGGGACTTTTGGGAGGTGCTTAGGTCATGAGGGGGGAGCCTTCAGGAACGGGATTAATGTTCTTCTAAAAGAGACCCCAGAGAGCTCCCTCACCCTTTCCAGGACACAGTATGAAGTCACCAGCTATGAACCAGAAAGAGGGCCCTCACCAAAATGAGACCATGCTGGCAGATGGTCTCTTGATCTTACTTCCCAGATTCCAAAACTGCAAGAAATTAATTTTTGTTGTTGTAAGCTACTCAGTCTGTGGTATTTTGTTATAGCATGCCTAATGATCTAAGGCAGTTAGCTTGGCATTAGTGGTCTTCTGTGATCCACCCAAATAAAATTCCTGCTCACTTATGCATTCATTCAGTCAGACAGATATTCGTGGAGTTCTTATTTCATACCAGACAATTTGCCAGGTAATGTTAAAATGACTAAGATGCAGTCTGGTCTTATTCATCAAGGAGCTCATTGTCTAATAGCTTTCTTTAATTACATATGCAAAGAAAAGTGTTCTACAGGATAAAATCTGATTGCTTTTACAGATCTTGTCAGACAACATTTGGAAAAATCTAGACAAATATATGCACTATAATATAGTGCAATCTAGACAAATATATGGACTATAAGCATTTGTTTTGTATTGATTCTTAATTTATATAGGATAGAATCAGATTCAATAAATATTTTAGTGATCTTTGAAATACTTAACTATCGAAGTTCAAGTAGGAGTTTATATATATATATATATATATATATACACTTACTTGAATTTCGATACACATATGAATGCGTATATATACATCTTATGTTCTTGCTAAACCATACAAATGAATAAATACCATCTAAATAGAAAGATTGAAATTCAATGATAGCTTACCAGGAAATAGAACGTTGTCTGTGTTTCTTTGGTTCCGGCCTATCGTGACAGTGGTAAGATTCACTGTTGGTTTCTTAAGTGTATGGGGTTTCTTCAGCAATGATTTTCCTGGCTTCTGAGACTTGACAACATTTGCAAGAGTGCTAGACAATGACTGATTTATATACCAAGTCAAATTAGAAAGGGCAACTTGAGTTTTTGTTTCAATCAATGTTTCCACAAATTCTGTCAGACCTTTCTGAAGCTGAATATTTGGTATGGAACCATTTATCCACTTAGGGATGGTAGCATTCAGTTTTGATACACGTGTAGAAGTGTTATGACACATTGTTAAAACTTCATAGAAAGTTTTGTTAAGTAAAGAGAAGTTAATTGAAAGATGGATGGATTTTGCTTCCAGTGCCTTAAATCTAGAATTTAATACCTGCTGTTGAAGAGCCTGGTCTCTCTCATTTGTGGCCACACTGCCTTGTTTTAGTGAAACATAATAAGGTATGAGTATCTTGGTCACTTTAGATTCAATGTCTTGCAACCGGGTTTCAAAACTTTTGGAACTCATTGTAGCTGAGAGTATTTTTTCTTCCAAATGACTCATATTTTCCTGGGATTTTATCACTTGGGAAGTGGTTTCATTGACCATTTGATAAATCTTTTGAAAGTCGAACTGACTTAGTTTTTCATCTTTAGGCACAGCTGCAAGGGCCTTGGCAACTTGCAAAACAAAGCTATATCTCTGATTGTCATTGACCAAAATTTGAATAGACTCATTCAAATGTTGAAATTGAGTAACAAATGCCAAAATAGTTTCCATATTTTTGGTACATTGATGATGAACCTCGGGATTATACTTTATTTTACTTAATGTCTCTTTTAACATGTAGTTATCTTGAATGAAATCAATGGCGTTATTTATAATAGTCATTGTCTTATTTAGGCCATCTTCCATTTCTAAGGCAGACTCATTGATACGTCTATCTAAGGCTTCACTACGACTCTGTGCTTCATTTCTAAGTAAGTTGTGTCTTTTTGTAAGTTCTTTGATGAGAAAATTTAGACGGTTGACACTACTAGTTAGATTTTCCACTTTTTTCCTTGTAACTACTACTTCTTTTGGTTGTTCATATGTCATAGTCTCTCTAAATGATGCTCCCTGCTCAAGCAAGGGTTGAAGGATCTCCATATCGTAAGTCAAATCATTTAGTTGCTCATTCATTTTATCCATCTTATTGTCCATGGGAAAAAGAACCTCAGCCAATGTTTGGTTTAAAACTTGTAAATTCTCTTCTGTGTCCTTAATTTGAAATTTAAAATAATTTCTGGACTTGGACAGCATATTTTCACATTCACCCCTGAAAGATTCTTTCTCCATTTCCAACCCGATAGTGAGATTGTTAATTTTGCTGTCTTGGATATGCAAATCATCAAATATTTGCAGCAGCATCAAACCCTGTTTCTTTATATTCTCATTTAGAGTAGACAGGTACTCAGTGACATTATTGCTAACTGATTCAGCACCTGTAACACTCTTCTGATCTGAGACTTGTTCAGTTGATAAAAGCTGTTCACGCACTTCCTTCATTTTAGAAAGAGTCTTATTGAGGGATTCATGATACAGTATGTTTCTTGAGTGTTCCCATTCTAGCGTACCTTCTAAATGTATCTGCTTTGCTTCTAGTTCTTTAATAGGCTTCTCATACGTAAAAATCATTTCTTGCCTTAAATTCACCATGCGATTTTTTAGATCCAGTATATCAGTCAAAGTGGGCCTATTTTCCTGCATTACAAGAGACTTTTGCTGGACTGCTATTGAAACCACAGATTCATTCACTTGTCGAATTATTTGTTTGGTGTTTTCAAGGTCTTCTGAAAGTCTTGATACAGTCTTGAAGAGCTGTGCTACAGTCTCTTGCATGTCATTTTGGAAAATTTTAAATTGTTGTCTTACTGTGTCCTTCACCAGATCATTAATGCTTTTGGATTTTAGACCTAGAGAAAGAAATAATAAACAATAATAAATGGCATATGTTTTTAATTATGTAAACTTTAGATAGCTATAAAAAGATAAAATGTTTGAGGCCAAACACTAATAAGATGTAATAATAAAAATACTTCTTGACTACATTTACTTATGAAAAAATTTAAATTACCATAGTTTACAGAAGATGATCACCTTCTTAACTGAAAAGTTTGAGGAGAGAAATCAATTGTCGTACAGAACATGCTAGAACCATAAACTAAGCTTCTCTGGACAAAAGACATGAAGGAACTACTACTGACTTCAGTTAACAGACCTTTGTATGCAATGATTCTAGGCCTAGTCTTAGTCTTGTATGAAAATAAATGGCTTTGGGCTTTCTGCCTTAGTAAGTAATACTTGGTGTTATCTCATGATTGTGTTATTAGGTTTCTAGTAATTAGGTTTCAGAGCTTTTGTTTTGTGCTTATAAAACCTAATATATTGACAACAGAAAACAAATTTAATGAGGAACAAATTTAATTGCAAATGAGGAACAATATGAAATAATAGTCACAAAATTCAACAACAGTTTATAATAACAATAACATAATAATAAGAGCTTTGGGGACTCCCAAAACTAAGTCAAATGAAAACAGGAATCGAAGATATACCTTGATTAATATCACATGACATTAATTCTTAACAAAAAGAGGAGAAGAAACTTGCCACTAATGAAGCACATACTAGTATCCCCAGCATTAGAAATCATAGATTGATTGTAAGCCAGAATTGTGGACAGCTCTAAAAGTGTCACTAAAAAAAGGGGGCGGGGGCCTGGAACTATCCATAACTATTTAGAATAGAAAATGGATATTTAAAAGTGTAAAAACAAAAAACCTGTTACATACAAAAACAGAAAATAGGAAATAATAAAACACGTTTGATGCATATTTATAGTACATATGAAGCACATATAAATGGAATATATGTTCATTCAAATCCAAAATATAACCAATGACTATAATGTGAAATACAGGCAACACAATACAAAGCATTTTAAACAACAAGGCTTGTACAATGGGGAATTGTGAAATGAGTTACAGCTACTATGAAGCCTATTCAAGAAAGATGATAATAAGACAAAAAATATATAGTCTCTACATGTATCTATTTTGTAAGCAAGTTTCTAAAAGTATTTATGATGCATGAAAGATTTACAGAAAAAGCATCGGGGAAAGAGCAATTATATCAAATAGAATGATGTATTGCTTGAGCATCTTGATTTATTTAATCTGGTACTAAGACAAAGCTGTAAATGCTCTTTATATGAATAAATATTTCCCTGGAAATCTGAGACCCTAAAAATCAATGTTGCTAGTTGATCTTACAGTCTAGGATTTTCAGAGTAAAAAACTTTATGTTATATTTCTAAACATAGTGAAAAGGAAAATAAATTTAAAAGTCCAAAATATTATAAGTAAGCGAAAATCAATTCTTATGTAACAGAAAAAAACAAAAACATGAAGTATAGAATAGTAATCAATGACACACAACACCAACGTACTAAAGAAAAGGCTAAATTAATTAGCAGAGATTAAAAAGCCATTATTAAGATAAAGTATACTGAAACAGTCCTAGCTTTTGTATTTGAATAATCACACCTGAAAGTTTTAAAAATATTTTTATTTTCTAAATTTTACTTAGCATTTAACCAGTCACCCATTTATACAATACATCTTCATTGAGTACATTCTATATGCTACACAGAAAATGAAATCTGAAAAATTAGATTTCTGATATTAAAAATACAATATGTTAGCTTCACTGAGTGTAAGTGCTTCTCAATAGCAAAGTTACTTTTATTGCACTTCCTGTAGGATTATTTAGTTATTTCCCGTTAGTTAATATTTTATTTAATTCTCATGACAACTTGATTAAATAAAATTAAATATTTAAGGTTAGAAATCAAATTTCTTGGAAGTTATAATGTTATAATTTTGGCTTTAAAATGTTTTTCAAGATTGAAAAGGTAAAATAAAACTTAAGTGTAATTGAATTAATTGTGGACAATAATAATAGGTGCTTAATTTCAGCAAGTGAAAAACTACATGATCTGAAAGTCCGAATAAAAATGATAGTAGGTGGCAGCCAGTTGACTCAGTGGTTGGAGCTCAGTGCTCATAACACCAAGGTCGTCGGTTCCATTCCCACATGGGCCAGTGGGCTGCAGTGTCTACAACTAGGTTGACAAAAAAACAAAAAAACAAAAACAAAAAACAACATCTTGACCTGGAGCTGAGCTGTGCCCTCCTAGATTGAAAGCAACAACTTGACATGGAGCTAATGGGTCCTGGAAAAACATACTATTCCCCAATAAAAATTTTTTAAAAAATGAGCAGGTAGGTAAAACTACATAAATAGTAAAGTTCAGTATGGAATCTCGATCAGGGGAAAAAAAGTAAACAGTGAAAATGAAAATTAGGACACATTAGCTGTTATACTTTAAAATATAATGGAAAAATATATTGGGTAAAGGGTAAAAATCACAGCAGTGTCTGAAAAGAAATCAGATTATTAGGTTAAAAACTTGTTTCAGGATAAGAAGGTTTTAAGATAACATTTCTATAACTTGTGACCAAGAACCATCTGTGCAAAAATCTGATTTTGCAAAAATATATCAAAGTGCTTTATGTCAACATCTGAATGAACACATCATTTTAAATCTATTTGATTCTGTTTCATATGACTCATGTGCTTCTAGTTTCTAAAAAAGATGATACAGTATTTGGTGATTTAACAGATAATTTGATATCAAACATCTTGACATGTCCCTTTTGTGGTTTTGAATGTATGGCCTATTCAGATACCATAATGTTCAGATACCTCTTGAGTTGGGGCATTTGATTTTGAACACTTTCTATGGCTCTTAACAGATAAAGCAGTGTTTCTCAACTCAGATGCAGAGTAAGCGAGTGGAGAGGGTGTGGTTTTGCTAGTCAAGCACAGTACCTGGGGGAGTGAGCTCAGTTTTGTTGCTGTACAAACATTCCTTAACTATTTGCCCTCTGGTTCTTATAATTGATTGTGCTCAGTACACAATCAATGCCTCTAATGCAGGGGTGGGGGGGGGATTTTGTGGTTGTTGTAATGAGTGTGTTTTTTTCTGTGTTGGTGCCAGAATTTTTGTTAGTAGGTTTACAAAAAGCAGTTGATAAGCTTAATTCTCTGAGGTGATGATGAGCAATTTTCACTGAACAATTTCATTATGGTGGTTACTGTCAATTATATACTATTTCTATTTGACATCTTTCTCATGTTGTTAGGAGAATATATTAGACTGGAAAATATTTTCTTCTCTCATGCTTGCCTTCAGTGAGTTTTGGCAATAGGGGACATGGCAAAAATGTATGACATGGTCTTTCGTTCAGTGACTTAATAGCACAAGTTATTTATATGATTAAAAACACAATCATGATTGCAGCTGTACCAATAGGTGATATGGAAATGGAAACTCCACCTTTTTATCTCTTTTACCTACGAACCACAGGCAAAAAATAGAAAAAGAAAATAACTTGTGAGTGATAGAAATGTACAGTGAGTATTTTTTAATTTGTAAAACAAAGTGGAAGAGACCAGTAATCCTGAAACTTGGAAACATACAATAAACCCAGAGGGCTGAGACACTCTTAGTAAGTACTTCCCTAGAATATTCATGCCCTACCTGAAGCCCCTTTGGCTAATTAACTGCTCCTGATTCATCACTTACCAGTTGAGATGGTTTCTCTTCAGAGTAGCCTTCCCTGGTCATCTTAGACTGGAGTCGTTGAAACTATCAAATAGTCTCATTGTACCCTGTGCATAGCACTACCACAGCAACTATAGCTGTTTCAATTTCAGAAATCGAATGATTTAAAAATATCTTAGTCAAAAAATATATCTGTGAGAGGCAGAATAACGCTGCCTTGCCCAAGATGTCCACACCCGAATTCCACAAACCTGGGACAATGTTATCTTACATGGCAAAAGGGCCTTGGCAGATGTGATTAAGGTTAAGAACTTTGAGATGAGATTATCCAGGTGAGTACAGTGTAATCATATGAATCCTTAAAGATGAAGAGGAAGGCAGAAGAGTGGGTCTGAGAGATGACCTGAGGACTCAACAGTTATTGCTGGCTTTTGAAGATGGAGGGAAAAGGCCATGAGCCAAGAAACGCAGTGGCCTCTGGAAGCTGGAAACAAGTCTCCGTTTATAGCCACCAAGAAAACGGGGCCTCAGTCCTACAACTTCAAGGAAATTAATTCTGACAAAAATTTGAATCGGCAGGACATAGATTACCCTGCAGAGCCTCCAGAAAGAAACAGTGTGCTGCTTTAAGAGCACAAAATTCAAGTGAAGCTGGTTCACATTTATAAAGAAAATACTATTTCTCTGACCTGAGATGTTTTAGGATATATTTTATTGATTATGCTCTAGGAGCTAGATAATTTCTGGGATAGTAATGCACTTCAGATTAATCACCAATATTCTCATCAATATCATTGAGAAACCATGCATCTAACTGCCTTGTTAATCATCCCCTAACCTCATTTTATCCTGAACTGGAAACCACAATAAAAGTAAATTAAGTATGGCTCATTTTAACTATAAAGAAATATGAGTTAGACTCACTAGGTACATAATGTCAATAAATCAGATGAACCTTTCAAAGATTTGACTATATAGTAAAAACATGTCGGTGCTTCAAATTATTTCAGAAATGGAATGATTTAAAAATATCTTCGTCAAAAGATACCTGCCTTAGACTTATATACCACCAAAGCTAAAACAAAGATACACCAAAGTGAAATGAAAAAAGATAAATGAGTGCTTTGCCTTTTGTCTTAGCTGAGTGAATAATTTATTTTCCTTTACTTTTACCTTTTAGAAAAGATTGAAATTCCTTGCCTTTATCTTCATTGATTTTTTCTTCAAGGGAGGAGTACGTGTTCTTTACATCAGCCACAGCCAAAGAAATATTGTCAATGTTCTTCTGCAGAAGGGACATTTTCATTGCCTGGTGGTTCATCTGGTCAGTCATTTTTTGTATCACTGCTATATGAAGAAGAGAAAATTAGAAACATTTAAAAATACATATTTAAAACCTCTCAAATTTCATGATAGGTTTAATGATAATTTAAATAAACCATGTTTGCACTATATATTTGAAAAGATAGACTATATGCATTTAGCAAATGGCAACCTGAATTTTACACAATTTAGAGGTACAAATTTGGGGGGAAAAAAAAAGGTATTATAATATCTTAGATTTAGAAAATGTCTTAACTATGGCCAGAATTCTCTATATGTCTTAACGTCAAAGGGTTATAGTTATACTCTCAATAGATGAAGAAACTGAGGGTCAGGAAACCAAAATAACTTGCTTGAGGTTACAGAGACAATACCTTATCTTCTGCTTTCAGATCCAATACTCTAGCATTGGATACCTACATGTATGTAGATGTATCTAAATTTTATTCTTCGTTGAGATATTGCTTCATGAGAGATAAAGATTCCAAATTTAGTTTAAACCACTTTATACAGCAATGATACTTCCCATGCCTTTATACATGCACTTCAATAATTCAAGGAGGATTTTATGGTATTTTATGAAGATACTGAATTTTAATCCCATAAAAGAATTAGACTGCAGTTTCTAAGATATATTCACCTGCATTCTTAAAAAGATCCCCTTAAGTCATCATTTCTCAATTTGAGTGCCTGATTTTGTATGACTAGATCTATGCCAAACATACTGAAAAGATGTTTTTATCAGTGATCAACCTTATGTTTCTAAGAGATAAAGCTAAGCCTAAAAGAAATGGTAAAGTACTGTGGCTAGAAAGATGAGAAAATATGTGACAGGACAATTTTGGATCAACCAGAGACTCTTGTTGATTCTAAGTCATAGTTCTTTTCCTTAGTCAGTGATCAACACCCCTTAGCGATCTCTCATCAACCAATGGAAGAGAGCTTTCTTAGCTCCCTTAATCAAGTTTCTTCCATGTCAAGATTCTTCCAGGAATGCACTCTTCGTAGGACAAAAGTTTGATTACATTTTAGGGACCTGTGCTTCCCTTCCAACCCAGTATAATAGCATTTTTGTTCGCCTGTGTCTGCACACAGTGATTCAATAATTATACATGGTCCCTTCAGGCTGGGCACCTGCAGCACATCCAGTTTCTCCCAACATGCAGCACCAATAGAAAAGGGTTCGGAGGTACGTTAATATTTCATCAAACATTTGACAGCCAAGTGATTTCTTTTTGGAAAGTGTCATACACAGTGTTGAAAATAATTGGGTTAGGGATGACAGTAATTATAATCTGCAACCTGGGTCACCGCAGTCTTGGGGCTGCTGTTGCCGCTGCTGCTCTGCTGTTCCTCTGCGAACAGCTTCGTGACTCTCAGATTGGTGGGTGTGGAGCAAAGGCTGTTGTTCCTGGGCTAGACGGAAGTAAAAAGAGAGGAGTTAAACGTTGGGACTGCCTCGTTTTTTTCCAGTCCTGAGCAACAATGTGACTGACGTTCATTTTCCGGTGTACTGACGCACGGTGGTCCGCAGTGGTTGCACAGTAAGCTGCTTGCCCCCACCCACTGCGCAGTGTGCTACCACGTCGTTCTTGGCGGCAGCTCAGGACTCTAATTGTGTATGAAAAAAATAAAAGTATTCAAGTCTCTCCTTTTAGGGGAAAATGGATGGTCGTTTGGGGAAAGTGTAAACCTGCAGGCTTAAACTGCCTGCATAATTAAGGGACTTGAAAATCAGCTGTGTTGAAAGCTACAGAGTTTTATACGTGGGCAGCCACAAAGGCTGCTTGTTTAACAACGCAATTTCCAAATGGTGTTTACTTGGAAAGAAGAGAGAGCTACAGGTTCCTTACTGAAATAATATCTGTTTAAGTAGTAGTGCCACTTAAATGGATTTTCCCCAGATTTTTAAGAAATACACCGACTCAAAACATAAGGACTACAAGTAAAAGTAAACTATTACAGGACACATCTCCCTTAAGGGGCTCAACCTGTAAAATCAGTGAAATTTCAGAAAACTGGAAATGCTTATAAAATAAACCTACTCTACTAAAGAATCGCTTCTCATTTCCCATGAATCAAATAATGTTTTAAATAGCAATATAATTTTTCGTTGGGGAAAACAATCTAAAGCAAGATATCAGACATATTAAGTAATGTATGTCTGTAATTTTCAGACTTCTAATGAACAAATTTATTCATTGAAGTCTGCATATCAAACATGAGAAAACAAGTGTTTGGTTCTTCCCATGTGAAAAAGATATACCAGTGAAACTGGCACATGTTAATTTTGCTCCCTAAGGCATATGTGGCTGTGACAATAGTACTAAAGCATCTCCACTCCGTAGAAAGCATAACATATTGGGCACTAATCTGAGTTAGTCTCTATTGTTAGACTGATTTTTGTGTTGCTTTTCTTCAGAGCATTGGGCTAAATTAATGAATTTCCATTCATATCCAAGGATTTTGGTTTGATTTTGTCCACCAACCCCCAACTATATTATAGAAAGTCCTGCATAATTGTTGATTTATTTGGTTAAAGCAGACAATCTGCAGCTTGGGGAAAAGTGCACTTATTTGGGGGCTGTGGTAGATGATGGAAAAATGTTAATTTTCTGCTAAGTCCTAGCAATAAAATTCTTATAATCTAAATTCAAATTAATTCATACAAATATATCTATTAAATAATTGCATGATTGTTTAAAAATCAAGATTCCTCCTTAGATGATCTTATAAAGCATTTTTCTGGCAGCTAAAATCTGTCTACCCAAGAGGGTAACTATAGAGTAAAGCAATGATTCTCAGACCAAGCTCCCTCAATCAGCAGTATCAGTGTCATTGGGGAGTCTAAAAATACAACTTCGAGGCCCCTCCCTAGTCCTGCTAATTTACAAAATGCTGACGTGAGGCAGCAATATGTATTGTTGAACAAGCTTTCCAGGTGATACCATGTACACTCAGTGTGAGAATCCCTGGAGTAGAGCATCAAGATGAATTTTCCTTAACAACTTCCCATCTTCCTACCTTCCCTGTTCCTCCTAACAGTGATGAAGCATCCAGCATACAGACCTTTAAGTATTACAGCAAAAGGAACAGGTGGGTCTATTCATTTTCTTATCGCTTACCTTTTTGAGATAGATCATAGGAAAACAAAAACAGCTGATGCATTGAAAGGCACACCATAACTTGATAGGCAGTGGAGACTTTGTTAGGAAGCAATACATAATTACAGTAAAAACAAAGTGTATTGTTTTGTGGCATACAGACAAGGTTGCTATTCAAATTTCCTCTTCTCTCATGAACTCTGAACACACATGATATTGTTTAAAAACATTTCTTTAAGATAGTAGATAGTACCATTCTAGCATTGTTATGACACATGGTCCTTAAAGGGCTACTACGAAGCATAGAAGCATGTGACGAGTGTGGCAGCCGCCTTCCCAGCAATTAAATCTAGAGCCCACTGACAATTTTAGAATGTCTCAGAAAAAAAAAGGCCCATTCTACTGAAAATCGAAGCTATTACTCCCAGCTTCAATCTATCAACATTCCATACACCCCACTTACTTCCAAGATTGTATTTACTCAGTGTACACCAATGTGGCCTACCAATTATTAAAATATTGAAGTACAGCCATACCTGTTGGAAAATAGGTAAAGTGTAATAAGTGACATAATTAGTTATGAAATTATAATATTAACTTATTCCAAGTTAGTAATAAAGGATATGTCTTATAGGATACATGATGAATGGAATTCCTATTATAACACATCTGGAAATGTTTTTCAGACCAACATAATAGGATGGGATCATATTATGCTCTACATAGATTTTATGAAACATTCAGTGTTTTAGCACAATCATCACTTTATCTTTATGTTTAATTTATATAGTAGCTAGAATTTCCAAATTGTTTGGTACTTACTTTAGTTTACTTGTTAATACATAATAATAGTTATCAAAAACTGCATATCAGTGCATAGTTTTTGATAACTATTATTCAAAAATTTACAATAAATTATTAAAAACACCAGAAAAGAGACAAAAGTTTAACTAAATTTTCAAAACATTTCTTTCGGATATCATGAGTATGAATTTTTTGAATCTGAGAGAAAAACAGACATTTTATTAATAATAAACCTAGTCCTGGATCATCTAATCATACAGTACAAAAATCAGTCTGGAACATGTTATGATCTATAAAATATCAAAATAAAAATGTAAAACCAGTATCAAAAATCAATTAAATATAAAACAAATAATTTGATTTTTTTGAATAAAAGTCAACTTTTCAATAAAAATTAATGGATAATTTTTACTTGCTATATAGATGTTGGATTGAAATAGTGATCTAATTTTGTATCATTTGAAATCACTCGGCCTATTTTTCATTTAATGGCATTCAATTTGGTAAAGTGAATTTGCAATCAAGAGGAAAATATTAAAGAGCTTTATAAAATTAGTTTCATAAAATAAGCTTTCGAATTAATGCAAAATTTCGAAATATTTTATCAAATATGTTAACAAAAGTCAATAAAAAATATTTAGAAGAGAAAATTAGAATTTTATTATCATATAATTGAAATAGTAAACTTTTTTCAGAAAATAATATTATTGAACTTACCTATAGAATAATTCTGATACAGGCATATCGCTGCAAATCAGTTTTATGGTTAGCATTCGAAAAATAATCTTTTATTTTTTAAGAGAATTGGTTTTTAGAAATGACATTCTAATTGAGATAGGAAAAAAATGTTCCCCTTATTAAACTAGAGATAACTTTAATACTGATGAAAGATGTTTAGATATAAACAATGTTTATATAAACTATTTGAAACAAAGATTAATAAAGGATCAATGACATGAGAAATGTAGATTTTCCAACAAATTGTATGAAAATGAAATCCATTAATATATGACCAAACTCAAATATATAATAAATTTTTAGGTTCCTTGATTTATGGTACCCTGAATTTGGCCAAATTATTTTAGCAAAGTTCTATGAATTAATTAAATAGAACATTCTTACATGAATTTCTATGATTTAGTTAATAATAAATATATTGACTATTATAAATGTACACACTATTCAAGGGCCGGAGAAAATTTGAATGCAATCACTGGTATTTTAGTAGGGTCTAATAGATAAATTAACAAGAAGGCAATATCACTGATGTTAATAAAGATATCATTTGTGGCCCAATGGCTCTAAATCTAACAGAGAAGTATTTAAAAGAGGTTGAGGGGGCGGCGCGCTCAGTTGGTTAGAGCCCGGTGCTCTTAACAAGGTTGCTGGTTGGATCCCCACATGGGCCACTGTGGGCTGCACCCTTCACAACTAGATTGAAACAACTACTTGACTTGGAGCTGATGGGTCCTGGAAAAACACACTGAAAATAAATTAAAATTTAAAAATAAAAAGGAGGTTGAGGCAGTTTCGTATACCAAATCATCTGTCTGACAGGAAATCATTTAGCTGGTATCTTCCATATTAAAAGAAAAAAAAACACCCCCAAAATTTATAGAAATTAATAAATTTTTCAGAAATTATTAGAACAATAGGTTGTATGTTTTCTATTATGATTTATATTAGTTGGTATGGAGTTTTACAATATAGATAATATATGTATTAAGAAAATAAAACAATGTATTCTTAATTTTTGATTTGCATATTGATTTATACATTAATTGATACTGAATTAATATTAATAATTTAGTTGTTAAATGTTTGAATATGTCCCTGCCCCTTCCCACTGCATCTTCATAATCAAGGGGAAGATTGGTTTAAGTGCTCATGACCCTAACTGGAGTGGAGTGACCTCAATAAGAATCACACCAGCATTCTACATAGGGTTATTTCCAGGAGTTCAAAATACTTTGCTAAGGCTTTTTTATAAATAGTAAAGCATTATTTTATATTGTATCACTATATTCTAATAAAATCAGGCCTCTTCTCATTTTTTCCAAAGTATTGCATGTTGTATATTGAATGTGGAGATTATAACATTGCATTTCACTTAGTATTCTCCATTTGAGAAGGACTGGCAAACCAGAGAATCTCTCTCTCTCTCTCTCTCTCTCTCTCTCTCTCTCTCTCTCTCTCTCTCTCTCTCTCTCACAAGAGTAGATGTGGGAAGTATTTTAAGTCTTCTAGGGTCATATTTGAGTGATGGGCTTCATCCTTATAGTTCTCTCTGTGTCACCCAGTGGAAGCAAGATCCTGAATGTGCAAGAAGTGAAAACACATCTGGATAAGAAGTCAAGTATCAAGAATAGAAACGAAGTAAATGAGTTAAAGTCTGATTTTCTATTGCCTTACGGTCAAAAGAATTTCAAATAAATTTCATTCATGTGATCTGGAAAAAATGGTATTGCATTATAAACAAGGGGATAGAAAGTGACATACTCGAGAAAATCAGCATATTGGAAATAAAAACTAAAAAGATCAGAAAAAAATTTGAATCAGTAGCTAGTGGGAGAAGAGAAAGTAAAGAAATCTTTTAGAAAGGAAAAAAGAAAGAAATTGAAAGGGATAAAGAATAATACATAGAAGTATCGAGTGAAAGTCTTTAGTTTTCTTGCATACTAATCTTTAGTGATTCACTCCCCATTATTTGCAAAAATAACATACATGAACTAAGAAAAATTTAAATTTCTCTGTATTTTGTGAAGTTTTAAAAAGACTAATTTGAAAGAAAATGTAATTGGAAACATACTTTAAACATTGAAAGATAAAATCTCATGTGATTGTGTGTGTGAGCATAAAACTTCCCTTTTGGTCTTAGCTATAGTTAGTTTTTAAATTAAATGTTTAGGTGTAAATAGGTGAGGAATTTGTACTCCTAGGTTGAAAAACAGAAAACTATTAAGCATCACACAAAGATCTTTGGAATTCAATTGTCATATGAACCTCTTTTCTCTGGTATTCATTGGCTTGGGTCCCTGCCAACACTGTTCAAAACGTGAAATGCCTGTTTAACAAATTCAATAGTTTGTTATCTTTTTCTAGCTCTGTCTGTTGACTGGAGTTCAATACTTGCATTCATCCCAATTTTTTTGCACAGTGTTTAGCCGGTGGAGAAGCGCTGATAGAATCTCTGACAGTGGAGTCAGTTACTCTCCTGTGATAAGGTTCCTGGTTAATCGATGCTCTTTTAGTTTTTCATTTAGCAATCTTTCTGTCTTCCCAAATGTATTCTCTACTACAAGGACTGCCACAGATCTTAGATTTTCCAGGCAATCTGTCTTATCTTACACTTAAGCACAGGCCTTTGCTTTGTTCCATAGGGTGTAGATTTCTAAGTCTCTTTTTTTTTTGTTCCTTTCTAAGAGATAGAAGCAAGGACAGGAGGGCATTTATTTAACTCAAATGACTTTTAAAGATCTTTATGCACTTATAAAATTCAATGTATTTAAAAAATTGGATTCCTTTTTTTCTCTTCTCCCAATACAATTACTCTTTTTTTCCTTGCGCTAGAAACTCTGACCTTGATGGATCAAGGGCATAGAGAAGCAAGCAGTCAGCAAGTGTCAAGAGTAACGGCTTCCTCATTAGGTGCATTTTCTTTTCTTTTTTTTCTTTCCTAGTTCTTCCTCTTCCTTTTATTTTATTTTATTTTTTTAATTAGACAGGTGTTATTTCTGAGGATTTCCCCCCCCCCCCCCTTCCAGGCCTTTGAGACATATGGAGGAAGTCATTAAAGGCAACTCAGTAAGGAGGAAACTTGCCCTTTCTTAGCAGCAGAAACCTCTTGTGTGCCTTGACAAGACCTGTTTCCAGCTGTTCCTGAAATATTAAGTGAATGCTTGCATGGAGGCGTTCGGTACATGTATAAAGATTTACTAAGGTTTAGTAGTTAAATCAAAGAAAGCAATTTGGTACGACAAAGACTTAAGGTATACGGTGCTTTTTGATGAAATGTATCAAAAAATTTTTAAAAATGCTTACAACAGGTAGTGCGTTTGTTTGTTTGTTTGTTTTCAAATAGGAAAGTATTAAACACCACTTGGAAAAATGAGAGATGTAAAAATATAAAAAATATTTTTCTTTTAAATACTATAACTTTCATTTCCTATTAATTGAAGTAATATTTTTAAACAATCTTACTGAAGAAGCCTCATTTTTTTAATGTTAATTACAATAGCTCTTATATAATTTATTGAATTATTTTACAATATGTGTGAAATGAAATATGTTCATATTCATAACATATGGCAGGGGTCAGGCTATTCTGATAACTGTATGATTACATTTTTTTCAGCATTCAGAATTTCTGTGATAGATTTTATAAAGCATAATTTTATAAAATACCCTTTTCCTATATGGAGGATCAGACTAAAGCTGACTGAATTTTTTTAATGGATTTGCAAAGATGTTCTTTCCTCCTCTCTAATCTAACATTATTTTAACTTAAATTTCTGTTCTTTGTGTCATTAGAACAAGCCACAGTTGACTTGTTCTACTTCAGAACATTTGAGAGACACCTACTGGAAAAGCACACTATTGCAAATTTTATAAAATAGGTTTAAAAAGTGTGTTGTTATTGACATTTTTTTAAAAAGTCTTGGATACCATGTCACAAAATTAGATCTCTTTCTGAAGACAAACAATTGTGACCTCAAAAAGTTATAAGAAATGTAATATATATATATATATATATATATAATTTCTATAATATATATAATTTTACATTTATTATATATTATAGAAATATATATTACATTATATATAGCTATATTTTACATTATATATATAGCTATATATAACTATATATATTTATAGTTATTACTTTACTGTTGGACTTGATGCTCCTTTTTTTTCAACAAAGTTCTGTTCATTTAGACTTTTAAAAAATTAGTTTCCTCTTGAGGGTATGACTAATAATTTTAATAAGCTAATCTAGAACTTATTACCAGAATTTTAACTCTCTGAGTTTTAGCAAAAAGAGCATGTGTGGAAGTTTAGTAATATTATTAAAAAAAAAAAACATTGCAGAATAAGACAGCAAGAAGAATTGTCCCTTATATTTGGAATTACAACATCTCTTCCTAACAGATTGGGGATGGACCTAGAGAAAGAGGGAGAAAGAAAAAGAGAGAGGAATAGACAAGTGGAGAAGAAGTAAGAGTAGAGTTGCTAGCAGCTCCGATTTATTCTTGATCTATAATTAAAAAGATCTCTATACTGCAATATAAATTCAAATGAAATCATTACTTTTGTTTTAAAAAATTTATTTTGTCTGTGAAGAGGCAACTGGTTGGAGAAGCAGGGATTTGTACAATTTATGTAGTATTTTCCAAATTTCCTATGAATAAAATAATTTCCTGATGTTGTGAAAGACTAACACTGAAGTAATTATCATGGTAGCTACACAACCAGGTTATTCCAAACCCCTGAGGGCTCTGAAGAGGATTAAAGAATGGATCATCCACACTGATTATTCTTGCCATATTTGGGGCTGCTTGTCATCTGAGACAGCGTGGAGAGTGTTGTCAAAGGAAAGCTGACAATTTTCTCTCCTATATAATAATAAAAAACTGTTGTCACATATATAAAGTGTGATAAAAAAGGGGGGAGGGAAACTTGACATGTAATTGGGTAAGAATCAGGAGGGGAAAATGTGAAAAATAATAAATAATAAACTCCAGGATAGATGAGATAATGAAGACTGGTTCAAGGGATAAAGGGTCACAGTAGTCTTGATACTACCAATGACATCAATTGCACTGATGAAAAATTCAACAGTTTTTATGTACTTCAATAAAAGTGAAGAGTAGGATGGTCAGAATATTGTAGGGAGCAACAGGAGGTTCTTTTGGAATTTCAGTTATATTAGAACTGATTGTTTGACAACATAACACAACGGTCATATCTGCCATCAGAAAATTATTCCTACCATAGATTTCAAAAGAAAGAAGACCTTCCCACAGCAGCTGAATCAGCAGATACCTGAATTATGAGTAATTCTAATTGTAGTATTGTGACAGGAGGTCACAGTCAAAACTGTTCTGGAACATTTTTATTAGTGGGGATTCAAGATAACAATTTATAAATATAGTATTAAAGATATCCACAGGTTGCTTCCAATTAGAACACAAGGTATCACTAAACAATCAAAGATAAACTATTTGAATTCAATTTAAATATTTCATATAATACTTTGAGAAAAAGGGAATGACAGTACCTATATAGAAGATACTCAAAACTTCAATTAGTCATGTTTCTTGTGTGTATATTTATAATGAAAGAATTTTTTTTTTCTTCCTAATGGATATAGTCCACCATAGTAATTAATAATTGATTACAGTTGGCCCTTCACAATGTTGGCTTGAACTGTGTGGGTCCACCCATATGTGGATTTCTTTTTAATACATATACAGTCGGCCTTCCATATCCCAGGGTTTTACATCCATGGATTCAACCAACCAGGGTAGAAAAGAGTACTTTCGATTGGTGGTTTGGAATCTGCAGATGCAGAAGTCCCACGGTATACATTGTTCTACCCCATTTGATATAAGGGACTTGAGCATCTGTGGATTATCGTATCTGAGAAGGTTCTGGAAACAGTCCCCCACAGGTACTGAAGAACGACTGTAGTTAACGTTTTTGGGAAGTCAAAGTTATATGTGGATTTTCAACTGTATGAGGTATTGTCTCCTCTAACTCCTGCATTGTTCAAGGGTCAACTGCACTAGGTACAAAAGGATACAGCATGAAGAAACAGCAGTCCTCATCAGCTGGAGCTCACGACATTCTTTGACAGACAGATTTTGCTTCCTGCCACATCTCTATATTCAACCTCTTAAGTACAATAGAATGTGTAATGACATTCTAAATTTCTAGAACTGTATGCTGTGATCAAACACTTGAATCTTTAAGAAATAATAATGGAATTAATATCCCTAAGAAATCCTTCTTCATATAAGAAGAGAAATATAAAAACTAATCTTAGATTTTAGAAATATAATTCTAAGTACTGTCCAAATTTTTTAGCCATCTGTCATATACAGACATTAAAGAAATATGTTTTATTATTATGAGTATATCTGTACACCTCAAGGAAATGTGAAGTCCTTTGAAAGCAGTATCATACTTGGATTTCTTAAGAATATGTTAAATTATCTTGTTTGCAAATATTTTTGTATAGATGATATTCTGTTTATTTAACCTGATTACAAATGAAGTACATATCTGTGCTATATGCTGAAGATGTATTAAATTTTTTAACATCTCTGAAAGTCAAGCTAGACCAAGAACAAATAATATTACAATGAAATTTACCTACAGATTCTTATTGAATTAGGATAGAAGAACTATATGTAATATCTCTAACTAAACTACAGGGTTCCTAGATCATTTGTATTACAACTTTTAAAAAAATATGAATCATAATGGTTTCTCTACACATACATTAATTTTTAATTACAGTCTCTTACACTGCTGATTGAATTCCCCACCACTGCTAATGGCCTTTATTGTAATATTCATTCATTGTAAATATGTATGCTGATGCCATCTTATTTTTCAAAGGAAACCTGTTTAAAGTCAAAAAGCAAAATAATAGTCACATGGATGTTAGGCCACAACAGGTTACGATGTGTTTGATCAGCCTTGCCACCAGAAAACCCTTAGAATCTCAGTTGAAACAAATGGCTCCATTAGGACATAAAAAAGGCAGAATAATTCATGTCATATGTATACATATTTTTTAAAACTGAATTTCATTCATAGACACAATATTATTTCAAATAACAGAACTGGAACGAAAATAGAGTAATTTTGTTTGTTTTTACATAGGGCCATGTCTAATGATAATTTATTTAAAAATTAGGATTTCTGATAGTTTAGTAAGGCATGCTTCTATAGCACATAGTCACAAAAAAAGTTAAGATACTTGGTCAGATCTCCATTTACTCATCATGTAAAACCAACATAAAAATGAGGGGAAAAGTTAAAGGACAGCTTCTGACACTTTAGGGGGCTACAATAGCTACCAATTTAGGAAGCTCTAAAAATATAACCGTACTAATATTTTGATTACATGTTAACAGATTCAAAGGGAAAATGCAACTCTTTTCCTTGCTGGAATCAGTTGCTTATTCTTCCGATGTTTTATGCTTTTAATTGTTATTATACAATTAACATTTGAATATACCTTTTAGCTGACATTTTGCTCCACTGAATCCAGGACAGCACTTCCATTCCAATGAGGTAACAATTTTATGCTGCATTCTATAGACCGTATTTGATGTCCTCTGAGATCTAGAGAGGAAAGCCATTGGGGGGAATGGATTATTTTTCTCACATTAAATTATCAGTTAGAATAACTAATGTAAAGTGTTTGGGATGATTCCTGAAATATAATAAGCATTCAGTTAATGTTATCTCTTATTATCATCATCATTATTATCTTTATCATCAATATTATTGTCAAACTTAGAATTAAATACATTATAACATGTACTAAGGACCATATTATTTAGTATTTTAAATTTATACCTCTCATTATATTTTCTAAAGATACTATATCATTTCCCTTTATAGTGCTTCTCACTAAACAAATGTTAAAGCTCATTTTAATTCAAATTTTTAAATAGTTTATGGGATAATCTATTTTATTTCAATTCTTATTATTTCTTATATCATTATAGTTAAAAAGATCTGTTTTCCTATAGAGCAACATCAAATACCTTAAAACAAATTGGATATTAGTGATCTAATTGAAATTATAACAACAATTATTATTTTCAATCTGAGCTTTCTCATTTCTCAAGTTTTTAAATCATACTATTATTTCTATCTTCTAGTATTTCTTTGGGGGGAGAGATATATCTAACATGAGAAACTATTATTTCTTAGAAGAAACAATGGAAGGGAAATAAAGAAACTATAACATTTCAACAATCATTATAAATAGTAAATGATACTAAATCGCAGTCTCTATGTATGTAAATATAAATCATAAATATAATGTTGCCATATTGGTTTTATCCCTATGTTTTCAATAGTTTCAACATTTAGTTAATATTTATGAAATGGGAATATATTGTGTTATTTAATTATCATATTAGTCCTATGAGGAAAGTACTATTATTATCCTGATTTTCTGTTGAGGAACCTGAGCAACAGAAAAAATGAAATAACTTGCTCAAAATGCCATATCTAAAAGTGACTGAGCTGGAGTTTAGACCATGCTGTATGTGTTAGGCTCCCCTATATCCCCTCTGTGATCTAGAGTTTGTCACGTGTAGCTATGTGGAGACAACAGTAGTCACTTCCATGGTTAAACCCTGATTATGTAGAGGAAATGCATCATAACAGATTAGGCTTTTGGAGACTTGGGTTTTAGTTTCTGCCATAACTTGATGGGTAATTCAAAATGTGTGAGTTATTCCTCAATTTTAAGATGAGCTATAAGATTCTTTTCATCTCTAAAAGTAGGCTAATCATTTATCTGTGTTTATTTCAGTAAATTATATTCAGTAAATAAATAACTGTCCAGTGAAATGTCATCTCTAGTCCAGTAAGGAAAGCAGTTTGGAAAAGGACTCTTTCGAGTTTATAAGGGTGAACTCAAGTAGATAGTTACATTATTGTTGAAATCAATATCCCTCCTTTAGGAAACTGGATTTCTGATGGGTGTGGCTCAGACATAATAAACAAAAAAGTCACAAACATTGTATTCTGTACTGAAACAGTGAATGAATGGAGAGACCCATTCAAAGGTAGAGAAAGATAAGGGATGAAAAAGATACGTATTTCCAGTTTGTTTAAAGAGGAAACAAAAGCTCATCTTGAGCTCAGAAGGACAGTATGACATGGGTTACTGTGGTAATATTTTCATTACTAAAAATTAACAATGCATTCTTTGTATCTCTTGTCGACAAGGAAATTGTCACAATGGGAGTAAATGCTGAAAGCAGAACTGGAGCTCAGGTTTGCCCACATCCCTAAGATGTGCTTAGCTCTCTGGACCATGAACCTTAGCTATTCCTCAAGGGACTAAGAAACACCTTGATTTTATGTATTCTTACTGCACACGGTTCCAGATTGCCAATGTGTCACATTCATTGCCTGAGTTATTTGTATGATAATTTGCATAACATTAGCCATCATGACCTGAATAACAATTTTAGTTTTTACTGTAGGTTCTTCTGAAATACCCCCAGCTGAGCTACTGTGACTGTATGAATACAGAGAATTGATCAGTTACTCAGTCTCACATTTTAGGACAATTACATAGACATTTTTGTAAAAAATTAAAACTAAATAACATGTGTCATTAGAATAAATACAAGAAGAAAGGTCTCACTTAGCTGCTTTACCATGTATAATTGCCATTGATGGCTTGCCAAGTTGTGGACTTCTCTCTAACCTAGCATGAAAGGGAAATTATCAATAAATCTTTAAAGCTGTGTATGAATTTCATAAGGAAATAAAGGACAGATTATTGATCAGGTTATAGAATAAAAGTAATAATAGTGGTAAGAATACAAAGAAACAAGCATGAGAATTAACACTGAAGACTTACAAAGTATCAGGTACTAGGCTAAGGTACACTGCATTAGGTACACTGTGTACCTAATAATTAGGTACACTGCATTATCTGACATATTCTGAAAATATCCATATGAGGCAAGTGTTATTAGTATTTGCATTTTATAATACTCAAGAGCATACATCTGGTTTAACGTGATGACCCTACCCTGACCCTACTATACATAATGCCTAGATGATTCACTTTCTCTATATATTTCAGGCTATATACATGGTTATGGTACAAGAAGTCACTATTTTCAAGAAAGTTTACATACCTTTGAGGACAGAATCCACTGTTCCAGCCACAGGGCCCTCTCCCACTTGGTAGGTAAGTGACTTGGTTGTCCAGTATCACTGTGGGAGATAATCTGGTATGTACATAAGCACACCAATTCCTAAGGAATAAATCACTTTTGTTAGGAAAACAAACATTGTCAAAGAATTCTTTAAATCAAAACTATTTTCACAGGCCTATATCTTACTGCTAGTACTATAAATCGGATACCTTGAAAAAATGATATTTAACTTTAAAATATCTAAAGATGAGAAAGAACATATTTGCTACTACATTGCTGTACTCACAGGAAGTAAAGGGACACTGCAAGATCAAAGTAAATTAAGGATAAATCAGAACTAAAACTAGAACCTCTATTGTTTAGGTGTAAACTAAGTCAAAATCCAAGATTTACTGTAGAGCAAATACCAATATGAGTACTGAAACTGGACATTCAGACCTAAGTTCATTACTTCTATAGAACAATGGGCAGTAAGACAGAAGTAAATAAATAAAAGATGTAAAAATCAAAAGGAGGAAAAAATAGCTTATTAGAAGATGATATGACTGTAAATAAAGAAATTATGAAATAGTCTACATGCAAATGATTAAAATTAAAACAAAAGTTCAACAATATAGTTGGTATTAATATATAATTTTTATAATAAAAAAGTATAGCCACATGGTTAAGATCAGTTATATTTCAATGTACCAACAATACATTCAAGAAATACACTATTTATGGAGTGGCTGGTTAGCTCAGTTGGTTAGAGTGCAGTGCTCTTAACCACAAGGTTGCCAGTTTGATCCCCACATTGGCCACTGTGAGCTGTGCTCTTCACAACTAGATTGAAACAACTACTTGACTTGGAGCTGATGCGTCCTGGAAAAACACACTTAAAATAAATAAAAGTTTAAAACACAAATTAGAGGAAGAAATACACTATTTACAATAGCAAAAATAACATTATTATTATTAAATCCAACAAAATGTGTAAGATTTAACATATAAAAATTTTAAGCTTTATTGAAAAGACTGAAAGAAAATTTAGTACCTTCTGCTCAGTGATGGGAAGAGCCAATGTAAATATATCAA
Organism: Rhinolophus hipposideros; assembly: GCF_964194185.1. Lineage (NCBI taxonomy): Eukaryota > Metazoa > Chordata > Mammalia > Chiroptera > Rhinolophidae > Rhinolophus > Rhinolophus hipposideros. The sequence continues at coordinate 66,339,436 of NC_138047.1, read as the reverse complement.
TTCTCTTAATTTAATCTAAGATTCAATGCATTTTAAATCAAACTTTAGCTTGATACAAGTTTAAGAAGCCTGTTCTATAATTTTTTTTTTTATGTATGAAACTAACACTATAAATTTCAGAAATTTCTGGCTCTGGATATAAGAGAGCGCCAGATTTACTTTCCTTTGGTAAAAACTATAAAGCTGGACAAGATATGTAAAGCTATAGTTTTCAGATGTTGGACCACAAACAATGCAGTTATATGCTTCCTGAAAGAAAGAAAACATATGCATGACATAAACTCCACATTTGATATAGTTTTCTGCCTGGGAACAATTTTCAAATTGCATCACAGAGGAGTAGACCCCAAAAAACAGAGAGCACAGGATGAAGGAAACTGTGTGTGGGGCTGCTGAGGTGATTAGTGTATGTGGGAAAAGTTCATGAAACAAGGGGACTGGACAGAGCTGTCATTTTAAAAATCAGCATCAGAGTCCCCTTGAATCTTGGGATGACTACTAGGTTGTGCTTGCAAAGAATAGTCTTTGCAAGGCTGGCAGAGAACAAGTTATGTGTATAAACAAGTTCAACATGAGCTGAACTGAGATCCCAGGTATCACCTAGCAGTGCAGAATTCTGACCACTCAAGGAGGAAGGTCTTACTAAACACCCCTCAGTATAAGAAGTTTAAAAAAATAATTACAAAATATTGAAAGAAATTAAAGGCAACCTAAGTAAATGAAAAGTTATCATCGATTAGAAAACTTAATAGTGTTAAGATGGCAATACTCCCCAAATTGATTTATAGCTTCATCACAATCCAAATCAAAATCCCAGATGGCTTTTTTTGCAGAAATTTAAAATTTACATAGAAATGCAAGGAACTCAGAATAGCCAACGCAATACTAGAAAAATAAAATGGAGACTCCATACTCACACTGTCCAATTTCAAATCTTACTATAAAGCTGCAGTAATTAAGACTGTATTTGATCTGCATAAAGATAGAGATACAAATCAATAGAACAGAGTTCAGTGTCCAGAAAGAAGCCTTTACATTTACAGTTAATTGACTTTTGACAGGGTTCCAAGCAATTTAATGGGGAAAGAATATTCTTTTCAACAAATGATGGTATGACAAATGGATAGCCATACACAAACAAATAATATTGGACCCCTATCTAATACCAGATATAAAAATTTACTCAAAAATGGATCAAAGACTTAAAAAGACTGAAAGCTAAAACTTTACAGCTAAAACTGTTAAGCTAAAACTTTACAGCTAAAACTGTAAAACTCTTAGAGGAAAGCATAGGCATATAACTGTATGACCTAAGATTATCGTGTCAGAAGAATAAGGCAAGAAAGAGATATAAGGTCATGCAGACTGGAAATTAATAAGCAAAATTATATATATATATTTGCAGAAAATATAAGTTTTATATGGAAGATCATAACAAATCCACCAAAAAAAAATGCTATTAGAGATAACAAGTGAATTTAGCAAGGTTGTAAGATATAAGGCCAATATACAAAAACATCAATTGTTTTTCTATGTAACAACTAAAATACTTAAATACATAAAGTTTAAGAATTTATGTTCTTGAAAAGACACTAGGAGTAATTTGAAGACAGGCTACAGATCAGGAGAAGATACTTGACACACACTTAAAAAGTATTAGCATCCATAATATATACTTATATCAAATTCTTACCAATAATTAAGACAAGAAAAATAGAATAGAAAAATGGACAAACTATTTGAACAAGTATTTTATATGAGGAAACGCCAATGGCCATGCAACATATAAAAAAATGTCAATTCTGTTAGTAGCAAAAAAATGCAAATTAAGATTGCAATGGAATAATACCTTAACTTAAGCAAACATTGAAAATTTGACAGTCTCGATGGGACTCATCAAAATGGCGGCGTGAGGTGAGCCTCTGTAAAGCTCCCCTGGAATTTACAACTAATCGAACAATAATAACTCCACAAAGGACTCCCTGCACAGCAGACAGGTAAGACAAAGAGGCCCACTACTGAATTCACCTAAAGGTGGGCGAAACGGGCGAGTGGGGAGAGGAGGGAAGGGAGAAGTGCGGAGACGGAGCCGCTGGGGCGCAGGACGCAGACCTAGCTCAGTGCTCCGAGCTCGCTGCATCCTGGAACTACCGCAGCTGAGGGAGAGAGAAGAACTTGGACTGCTAGGGCTCAGCTTACGGCCCACAGGGCTGGGGGACAGCATATAACACAGCTGAACCCAAACGCTCACGGCAGAGACCTCGGAGAAACTACTGAGGGAAGAAGGCTGAAAATGGTGGTTTAAGCCCTCACTGCCGAGCAGAGAACGGAAGCCTTAAGCACTGAGACTAGCCGCCCTCTCCTTACCCTCCCAGAGCTCACCCTGCCCCCACCTGCCTGGTGCTAGAAGAGGAAAAGTAGCAGTGTCAGATCAAAAGAATAGAATATTTGCTCTTCTGAGAACTGTGGACTGCAGACACAGATTCGCAGCCCAACTAGTTCCAGCAAAGGGGAGGGAGCTGTGGAAGCAGGACCAGCCGTGGTGGTGGTTGCCGCCGTTGCTCTGGGCCACCTCTCATGACTCACCGTGCCCCTGACCCCACCTATCTGGGCGGATCCCTGCAGAAGTAAACAGAACTGCTAAAACATATGGGCTCTGAATCTGGTGCAGGAAGAGCTTTGGAACTTCAAAAGCTCTCCACATACCCACACAGATACTTTGCCCTCTGACCCAGAAGAACTGTTAACAGAGGAGAAGCCCGTCTCCCAAGGAATCCCCCCCATTGTGTGAGAAGCTGGAATAGTGCAGAGAAAACATAGCACTACTGTGTGAGAGAGAAAAAAAAGGCTGCAGTCGGAGAGAAAACAAAACATTCTATCAACAAGTATTGGAAAACAAAAGACAGACCTCTTCCTATCAACCTGTTGCAGAAGCCACCCCTGTAGATGCCTAGGAAGAGAAATAATAAATCAGTAATTGCCATGAATAACCAAGGCAACAAGACAGCTCAGAAAGAAACTGAAAAGTCTCCAGAAAAGGAACTTAAAGATATGGAAATATATGACTTAAATGACAGAGAATTCAAGATTGCAGTTCTGAAAAAACTCAACGAGATGCAAGAAAACACAGAAAGGCAGTTTAATGAACTCAGAAACACAATCAAAGAACCACATGAGAATTTTATGAAAGAGATTGAAATTTTAAAAATGAAACAAATAGAATTTCTGGAGATTAAGAACTCAATAGAAGAAATTAAGGATGAAATAACCAACTTAGGTAGTAGAGTTGACCACATGAAGAAAAGAATCAGTGACATCGAAAATAGAAAGCTAGAAATTACACAGATGGAAAAATAAAGAGACTTAAGACTTAAAAGAAATGAAAGAACTCTACAAGAACTCCATCTGAAAGAGCAATATAAGAATAATGGGCATACCAGAAGGAGAAGAGAGAAGGGGACAGAGAATATATTCTAACAAATTGTTGACGGGAATTTCCCAAACTTGTGGACAGAACTAGATCCTTGAATCCAAGAAACAAATAGAACACATAATTACCTCAATCCCAACAGGCCTTCACCAAGGCACATTGTATTGAAGCTGTTTAAAATCAACGACAAAGAAAGAATCCTCAACGTAGCCAGGGAAAAGAAGACGGGAACATACAAAGGAAAGCCCATTAGATCATCATCAGATTTTTCAGCAGAAACTCTACAAGCTAGGAGGGAATGGAACCAAATATTCAACTGTTGAAAGAGAGAAATTATGAGCCAAGAATAATATATCCAGCAAAGATCTCCTTTAGATATGAAGGCGGAATAAAGACCTTTCCAGACATACAGAAGCTGAGAGAATTTTCTAATACATGACCTGCACTACAAGAAATACTAAAGGAGGCTATTCGACCACCATCAACAGGGACAATTTGTGGCAACCAAAACATGAAAAGGGGGAGAGTAAAGGCCTGAACCGGAATATGGGAATGGAGAAAATAAGCATGCTGAAGAAAATGGAATACTCTAAATATGAAACTTTATTTTACATAAACTTAAGGGTAACCACTCAAAAATCATCCAGAACTGAAATATATACTGTAATAAAAGAAGAGACAGAGGGAAAAGTCATAGAATACCAGAAATAATAGACAACAACAAAAAGGCAAAAAACAATGGAGACACAGTCTTACCAGAAAACCAAAGATAGAATGATAGGAAATCTTCACATATCAATAATCACCTTAAATGTAAATGGAATGAACTCACCAATAAAAAGTCACAGAGTAGCAGATTGGACCAAAAAACTAAACCCAATATGCTGTCTACAAGAGACACATCTCAGCTACAAGGACAAACATATTCAAAGTGAAAGGGTGGAGATTGACACTCCAAGCAAATGGTACCCAGAGAAAATCAGGTGTAGCCATAATGATATCAGATGAAACAGACTTCAGGGTGAAAAACATAACAAGAGACAAAGATGGACATTTCATAATGGTAAAGGGGACTATACAACAAGAAGACATAACACTCATCAATATTTATGCCCCCAATCAGGGAGCACCGAAATATACCAAGCAAATACTAACAGGACTAAAGGGAGAAATTGACCAAAACACAATTATACTAGGGGACTTAAATACATCATTGACATCTATGGATAGATCACCCAAACAGAAAATAAATAAGGAAATAGCATCGCTAAATGACACATTACATGAAATGGACATAATTGACATGTATAGAGCACTTCATCCTAAAACATCAGACTATACATTCTTCTCTAGTGTACATGGAACATTCTCAAGGATAGACCATATATTGAGACGTAAAATCAGCCTCAGCAAATTTAGGAAGATTGAAAACATACCAAACATATTCTCTGATCACAAGGCTTTGAAATTGGATATCAACTGCAAAAAGAAAGCAGGAAAAAACACAAATACATGGAGATTAAACAACATATTTTTAAAGAACGACTGGGTCAAAAAAAAATTAAAAGAGAGATCAAAAGATGCATAGAAACAAATGACAATGAAAATACATTCTACCAAAATTTTTGGGATGCAGTGAAAGCAGTTTTAAGAGGTAAATTTATATCATTAAAGGCCTATCTCAAGAAACAAGAAAAATCCCAAATAAATAACCTTATGTTACACCTTAAAGAACTAGAAAAAAAAAGAACAAGTGAAACCCAAGGTCCGCATAAGAAAGGAAATAACAAAAATTAAAGCAGAACTAAAAGAAATAGAGAACAAAAAGACAATAGAAAAAATTAATGTGACAAAAAGCTGGTTCTTTGAAAAGATTAACAAAATCGACAAACCCTTGGCTAGACTCACTAAGATAAAAAGAGAGAAGACACTAATTAACAAAATCAGAAATGAAAAAGGGGAAGTTATCATGGACACCATAGAAATACAAAGGATCAGCCAAGAATACTATAAAGGACTATATGTCACCAAATTCAATAACCTAGAAGAAATGGACAAGTTCTTAGAAACATATAGCCTTCCAAGGCTGAACCATGAAGAACTGGAAAATCTAAACAGACCAATCAACAGTAAAGAAATTGAATCAGTCATCAAAAACCTTCCCAAAAGCAAAAGTCAGGGACCAGATGGCTTCACTAGTGAATTCTACCAAACCTTCAAAGAGGATCTAATACTAATCCTGCTCAAACTCTTCCAAAAAATTGAAGAAGAGTCAGTACTCCCTAACTCATTTTATGAGGCCAACATTACCCTGATACCAAAACCTGGTAAGGACAACACAAAAAAAGAAAACTACAGACCAATATCTCTGATGAATACTGATGCAAAAATCCTAAACAAAATTTTAGCAAATCGAATACAACAATGCATTAAAAAGATTATTCATCATGACCAAGTGGGGTTCATCCCTGGGGCACAAGGATGGTTCAACATCCGCAAATCCATCAATGTGATACATCACATAAACAAAATAAAGGACAAAAATCATATATCAATTGATGCAGAAAAAGCATTTGACAAGATACAACATCCCTTTATGATTAAAACACTTAGTAAAATAGGTATAGAAGGAAAATACCTTAACATAATAAAGGCCATCTATGACAAGCCCTCAGCAAATCTCATAATTAATGGTGAAAAACTGAAGCCCTTTGCTCTACGTTCAGGAACACGACAGGGCTGTCCCCTATCACCTCTGCTTTTCAAAATAGTGTTGGAAGTCCTTTCCAGAGCCATCAGGCAAGAGAAAGAAATAAAAGGCATCCAAATTGGGAATGAAGAAGTTAAAATATCACTCTTTGCAGATGATATGATGCTATATATAGAAAACCCTAAAGACTCCACCATAAAGCTGTTAGAAACAATCAACGAATACAGTAAAGTTGCTGGCTACAAAATCAACGTACAAAAGTCCATTGCATTCCTATATACTAACAATGAAATCTCAGAAAAAGAAATACAAAAAAAATTTCCTTTGCAATTGCAGCAAAAAGAATAAAATACCTAGGAATAAACTTAACCAAGGATGTGAAGGATCTATATGCTGAAAACTATAAGACATTTTTGAAAGAAATTGAAGAAGACACAAAGAAATGGAAAGACATTCCGTGCTCATGGATTGGAAGAATCAACATAATTAAAATGACCATATTACCCAAAGAAATACGCAGATTTAATGCAATCCCCATCAAAATCCCAATGGCATTTTTTAAAGAAATAGAACAAAAAATCATCTGATTTTTTGGAACCACAAAAGATCCCAAATAGCAAAAGCAATCTTAAGAAAAAAACAATACTGGAGGTATCGCACTCTCTTACTTTAGCTTATACTACATGGCTACAATAATCAAAACAGCATGGTATTGGCAGAAAAACAGACACATAGACCAATGGAATAGAATTGAGAAACCAGAAATAAAACCACATAAATATGGACAGACAATTTTTGACAAAGAAGCTAAAAACATACAATGGAGGAAAGACAGCCTCTACAATAAATGGTGCTGGGAGAATTGGATAGTCACGTGCAAAAGAATGAAACTGGACTGTTGTTTGTCACCATGTACCAAAATTAATACAAAATGGATCAAAAATTTAAGCATAAGACCTGACACAATAAACTGCATAGAAGAAAACATAGGTACTAAACTTACGGACCTTGGGTTCAAAGAGCATTTTATGAATTTGACTCCAAAGGCAATGGAAGTAAAAGCTAAAATAAATGAATGGGACTGTGTAAAACTTAAAAGCTTCTACACAGCAAAAGAAACCATCGACAAAATAAAGAGGCAACCGACTGAATGGGAGAAGATTTTTGCAAACAGTGCCTCCGATAAGGGGCTAATATCCAAAATATACAAGGAACTCATGAAACTCAACAAGAAAAAAACAAAAAACCCAATTGAAAAATGGGCAGAGGACCTGAAGAGACATTTCTCTAAACAGAACATACAAATGGCAAATAGACATGAAAAAATGCTCAACATCACTAATCATCAGAGAAATGCAAATAAAAACCACAATGAGATATCACCTCACCCCAGTCAGAATGACTATCATCAATAAGACAAATAGTAACAAGTGTTGGAGAGGCTGTGGAGAAAAAGGAAACCTCATACACTGTTGGTGGGAATGCGGACTGGTGCAGCCATTATGGAAGGCAGTGTGGAGGTTCCTCAAAAAATTACAAATAGAATTACCACATGACCCAGCAATCCTTCTTCTGGGTATCTACCCAAAAAATCTGAAAACATTTATACATAAAGACACGTGTGCTCCAATGTTCATTGCAGCTTTGTTTATGGTGGCCAAGACATGAAACAACCAAAATGTCCTTTGATAGACAAATGGATAAAGAAGTTGTGGTATATATACACAATGGAATACTATTCAGCGGTAAGAAAAGATGATATAGGAACATTTGTGACAACGTGGATGGATCTTGAGAATATGATGCTAAGTGAAATAAGTCAGACAGTAAAAGCAGAGAACCATATGATTTCACTGATATGTGGTATATAAACCAAGAACAACAAAAGAACAAGACAAACAAATGAGAAACAAAAACTCATAGACACAGACAATAGTTTAGTGGTTACCAGAGGGTAAGGGGGTGGGGGATGGGTGATGAGGGTAAAGGGGATCAAATATATGGTGATGGAAGGAGAACTGACTCTGGGTGGTGAACACACAATGGGATTTATAGATGATGTAATACAGAATTGTACACCTGCAATCTATGTAATTTTTCTAACAACTGTCTCCTCAATAAATTTTTAAAAAATAATTAAAAAATTAAAAAAAATATTATGGTAAAAAAAAGAGAAAATTTGGCAATCTCACTTGGTCAGAAGATATAGAGAATTGAAATCTCTCAAGTACTATTGGTGAAAGTATAAAATGGTACAACTACTTTGAAAAACAATTTGGTAATATCATGTAAAAATAAATATCCATATACTCACTATACAGTGGTTACACTTCTGGATATATATATATATATATATATATATATATATATATATACTTTTGAGAAACCATTGCACATGTGGACTAAGAATCATGTACCTGAATATTTATAGAAGCAAACATTATTCATAATTATCAAAACCCGAAAGTAACTCAAATGTCCATCTACCGTAAAATGGAGAAATATAGTCTGAAACACCTATGCAATGGATATTATTCATTGGTAATATTATCTAATAACCCAAATTTAATTTATAACAAACTTGGGATGCAAGAAAGTTACAGAAGAAATACATTATGATGCTTTTTTCTTATATAAAGCTTAAAAATAAGTTGATGATACCTTGTTTAGTGATACATATATAAGGTCTGACAGTTAAATTTGCAAACTCATCCTAAAAAAAGTACTACATATCTCATTGCTGAATATCACTATGGTCATTTTCGAAATATTCCCCTTGGGAAGCAATGCACTAATGCCAGCACCTAGTCCACCCTTCAAAGCAATTTTGGAACTCTTTCTGGAATGGCCATCAGCTCTATCATTGTAGTACACTTGATGTCTTCCAAATGTCTTCCTTTCAATACTTCCTTTGTCTTTTGGTAAAGAAAGAAGTCATTGGGGGCCAGATCAGATGATTAGGGAGGGTCTTCCAGTACAGTTATTTGTTTACTGGCTACAAACTCCCTCACAGACAGTGCCATGTGAGCTGGTGCATTGTTGTGATGCAAGAGCCATAAATTGTTAGCAAAAAGTTTAGGTCATCTAACTTTGTCACGCAGCATTTTCAGCACTTCCAAATAGCTTGGTTAACTGTCCAGATGGTACAAATTCATAATGAATAATCCCTCTGATATCAAAAAAGTTTAGCAACATCGTTACAACAAGTTCATGAACTTAATTGTCAGACCTCATATATATGGTAATATTATATTTAATGATTCATATATTTTGTATGTAGCAAATATAGCACAATTTAAAATATGATTAAGAATAACAA